>NC_081391.1:8336177-9653677 GCF_030684315.1 Stegostoma tigrinum
CGTCATGCTCACACTCTGAGAGACTCCCAGGAGATTACAGTTCCAAGTTTTACAATTCATTCATTTTTCCATTTGAAGTTTCTTGATACATAGAATCACAGAGTCGTGCAGCATGGAAATGGACCTTTTGGTCCAACTCGTCAGTACTGACCAGGATTCTAAATGAATCTAGTCCTATTTGCCAGTACTTAGCCCTTATCCCCCTCAACCCTTCCTATTCATATACTCAAACAGATGACTTCTAAATGTTGTAGTTGTGCCAGCCTCCACTTCTTGTGGCAACTTGTTCCATACAAGCACCACACTGCTTGAAAAATTTACCCCCTAGGTCCCATTTTTAAATCTTATCCCTCTCACCTTTTATCTATGCTCTCTGGTTTTGGACTCTCTGCCCTGGGGAAAAGACCTTGGCTATTCGCCCTATCCATGTCCCACACACAGGTGTGACACTCCAGAGTTCCTCTCTGGACAGCCAGTGGATTTACATTAACAGTGATGTTGATTGTATCAGTCCCCTCTTTTTTTCAAAACAGAATGGAAATTCAAGTTCACCACGTCCATAGGGTCATCTGGGGTCCTGATCTGTGATCAATCGGACAATAATTGGGAACTGAGGTTTCAGGAAAATTCTTTATATTCTTTGCTTACAGGAGACTGAGTGAAGGGATGACAGGAGGGGACTCATGGTCCAGAGAGAGAGATGAATAAAACAAGGGCAGGACAGATGCAAACTGGAGATTATTTGTTTGCCTTTTGACTCCGGTACTCTGTCTCTGTCTCTCCCCACTCTCTTGGCCTCAGACACCTGGCCCCAGCCTGTGATGCGGTGATCAGTGGTAGGCAGAGATGTCAGGGACCTGTAACAGTGGTGCTGGTGTCCTGGTTCAAAATGGTGGCGGTGACAGACAGTGGTCAGATCATGTGGAGGCCCCCTGCTCTGCTGTGCCGTGGAGAGCCTTTGGATAGGAACTGTACCGTTTGTCTTTTTAACTTTTGTTTTTCTGACCTAACTGAGCACTGTACCAATGTACTCTGTACCTAAGAAGGCGCTGTGTATTGTGACATAGTTACAGCGTAACTAAGTTGTAAGTTTGGGGCGGCACGGTGGCTCAGTGGCTAGTACTGCAGCCTCACAGCGTCGGGGACCCGGGTTGGATTCCAGCCTCAGGCGACTGTCTGTGTGGCGTTTGCACATTCCCCCCCATGTCTGCGTGGGTTTCCTCCGGGTGCTCTGGTTTCCTCCGACAGTGCAAAGATGTGCAGGCTAGGTGGATTGGCCATGCTAAATTGCCCGTAGTGTTCAGGGGTGTGTGGGTTATAGGGGGATAGGTCTGGGTGGGATGCTTCAAGGGGTGGTGTGGACTTGTTGGGCTGAAGGGCCTGTTTCCACCCTGTATTGAATGTAATCTAACTGAAGAAGCTGTACCTAGGTACCTTTTTTGTTCCTAAGATGTACTGTAAGTGGCAACGCAAAGTTTTTTTTTAACTGTACTCAAATGAGTACATGTGACAATAAAGCTAATTCAATTTTCTGGGACCCCAAGTGGGTGAAGAAGTGGGTGACCCAGAAGGTTCCAGAAACAATGTGGCAATGATGTTGCTGAAGCTGTGGGGAGAAGGGGAAAATTTGCACCACTAATCTCCCACACCGTGTGTTTTTTTTCTGTAAGACAATGAACATCAGTTGGAAGAAATGCTGTCAATTGCTGCTTTAAAGCATGCAGCAAATGGTAAATAACACGGTCCCTAGGAGGTTCCTTTGTCATGTGGTGACCCCTAATCTTTGATCTGTTTTGCCTCTCAGAATATTTACAGACTGTCCAGGCTGGCATGGTACTGGCTGTGATCTTCGCCTGCTGTGGGCTGTTCGTCTTCATCTGCCAGCTCTTCACGCTGAAGAAGGGAAATCGATTTATCTTCACAGGTCTCTTTCAGCTGCTCTCCTGTAAGTTGGTGCAACATTTGCTCTTAAAGACCACCTAGAGACTACCATTGCAAGATGGGATTTAAAAAGAAAAAAATGGCTCGGTGTGCTATCTCTGTTTGTTGAAATTACAAAGGCAGACATCCAGAGAGAGCCCAGGCAGAAAATCTTACCATCCTGATGGAAAATCACAGTAAAACGCCTTGATTTAAAACAAGTGTCAGAGGCTGAGGGATGACCTTATAGAAGTTTGCAAAATCATGAGGGGTGTGGATAGGGTGAATAGCCGAGGTGTTTCTTCCCCAGGGTAGGTGAGCCCAAAACTAGAAGGCAGAGGTCTAATTTGAGAGAGGAAAGATTTAAAAGGGACCTATGGGGCAATTTTATTTTCATGAAGTGGGTGTACGTATATGGAATGTGCTGCTAGATGAGCGGGTGAAGGCTGGTACAATTGCAACATTTAAAAGGCATCCGAATGGCTATATGAATAGAGGAAGGGTTTAGAGGGACGTGGGCCAAAGGCTGGAAAATGGGACTAGATTTATTTAGGATATCTGGTTGGCATGCATGAGTTGAACTGAAGGGTCTGTTTCTGGGCTGTACACTTCTGTGACTAATAAAGGCATTCATTCAATTCCATTCAGCATTCCTTCCACAACGCGTGTACATGCTGCCCTGGAAATTGAATAGGAGAGTAATTAATACTGATTATCAAGCGTCTTGTGATCTCCATAGAAACTGGTTAAATTGTAGAGAAATTTGAACTTCTAGTAATTGATTTTTATTGTTGTCATGCACCAAGATACAGTGAAAAGTGGTGTTTTGCACGCTACACAGGCAGTTTGTACCATAAAAGCTACATCAGAGGAGCAGAACAGAGTGCAGAATACAGTGTTACAGATGCAGGGGGAGAGAGGTCAGAAATAACTTTTGAGAAGTCTGTTCAAAAGTCACATAACAACTGTTCTTGAATCTATTCGTATTGAAACCTTTTGTATCCTCTGCCTGACAGAAGAGGGTGAAAGAGCGTGTAACTGGGGTGGGAGGGGTCTTTGATTACGTTGGCTGCTTTCCCGAGGCAGAGGGAGGTACAGATGGAGTCAGTGGAAGGAAGGCTGGTTTGCGTGATAGACTGGGCTGTGTTCACAACTCTCTCTAGTTTCTTGTGATCTTAGGCAGAGCAGTTGCCAAACCACACTGTGATATATCCAAATGGTTACTAGCTGAAAACTTGATGCGTCACAGTTTCACATTTTAGAAGAACTTGTACTATATCACTGATAAAAGACCTAATTAAAAATTATTTTTGTAGGCCTTTAAGCTTTTAAACTATTTTTCATATTTTGCCCCAACTCTGTCTTTTAAATACAATTGAAAACTCCAATTTTGTTTCACTCAGTCTGTTAAGCAGACATTCGTTTCTCTCAGACTAATGTAGTTTACAGCTCCCAAGAATGTTATTTCAGTCCTTTATCCTGTCTTCCACTGAGTTTTCTCACCAGATTCTCCCCCTAGCTTCAGCTGTATTTCACTCCTCACGGATTAGGTTAAAATAATGTGTGAACTCTCACCCCCGTTCCCTAAGGCACACAATAGAGTTAGCATTTTCTCTGCTGCAGAGTTGCAAGCCTGGCCAATGTCTGTCATCCTGCTCCCCATCCGCCCAGTCAGCTTCAGATCACTTGAGACCAAAATTGCAGCTGCCCTCCTGCCTCTGATAATGTTAGGTTTACAAGAAAGCCTGTAGCCTGATTTCAAAATGGCTGCCTCCATCCTCCCCTCCATGGCAACGGGAAACACATTGGCCAAGTAAATCTACATCAGTCTCATTACCACTGTTTCATATTTGGGAGAAAGGGCCAGGCTCCAGCACAACAACCTATGATTTGATACTAAGCATACCTTCTGCTTTTACTTACTCATGTGCCACAGCTGTTACTGGCTAGACTAGCATTTGCTGTTCCTATTTTCCGTGAAGGTGATGGTGAGCTACTTTCTTGAGCCGCTGCAATGGTGTAGTGCCATTATGGAAGGAGTTCCATGTCTTTGACCTAAACGCATTGAAGGAAAAGAATATTCTTTATTCCTTACTGGGATATGGAATCGCTGCCAATATCGGCACCCATTACCTCATCCCTAACTGCTGTCAAACAGAGTGGCTTGTTAGATCACCCCAAAGATAATTAAGAGTTAATCACACTGCTACGGGTTTGGAGTCATATATAGGCCGGACTTGGGTCTCTAAAAATAACAGGGTTGAATTGATCAGGACAGAATCCTTTTCATGCAATACCTACAATGTGAAAGCAAGCCGTTCCGCCCACCAAGTGTACACTGACCATCCAAAGAGCATTCCACCCAGACCCGACCCACTCCAGCTCATCCCCTGCATTTCCCGTGGTTAATTCACCTAGTCTAAACATCCTTGGACACTATGGGGAAATTTAGCATGGCCAATCCAGCCTAATTTGCACAGCTTTGGATTGTGGGAGGAAACTGGAGCGCCCAGTGGAAACTCACGCAGACACGGGGAGAACATGCAAACTATACACAGTCTGTCATCCGAGGCTGGAATTGAACCCAGGTCCTTGGTGCTGAGAGACAGCAGTGCTAATCACTGAGCCACCCATTAGCAGTATATTCATAGCAATGGATCAAGAAGAAACCTAATATCTTAAACTTGTGTCCTTTTGTTAAATATGATTATCAGCCCACACATAGTAACCAGACTCTTGAACTGGTACTAGTTGGATATAAATCCCCCTTTTCCCAGGCAAGCATTGTCATTCAGCTGGAGATTCCAAACTGACGAGAAGGGCTTTGACAGCAAATGCATGGGAACACCAGCGCCCTGGCCTGGGATTGGGGGTATATGTTAGGATTCAGGGCTGTTTGGGGATTAACTGTGCTCACACTTGTGAGCAGAGCTGGGGCTGTGGGCCCAGGCCAAGAGCAGCACCAGTGCCGGTGATTTCCATCCTTGGCACTCCCATTGCCTATACCTTCCCCCTCCAAGCTGCAGACCATCCTAACCTGGAATAATGTCGCTTTTCCTCATGCTCACTGGGTCAAAATCCTGGAACTCCCTCCCTAATAACACTGGGTGCACCAACTCCATACAGTCTCCAGCAGGCCCAAATAAGAGTTCACCATCACCTCCTTTGGGGGTAGGGAGAGAGCCAATGATGCTCACGTTGCCATGTACAGATTTTTAAATCACATTTAAAAGGAACTTTGGAGCCAACTCGAACAATTTGAAGAGAATATAAAAGGCAAGGTTAATTTTGCAAAAGGCACTAAAATTGATGGTGCAGTGAACGGTGAAGAAGGGTGCCTAAGATTACAAAGGGATCTTGATTAATTGAGTCAATGGACTGAAGAGTGGCAGACGGAGTTTAATTTAGATAAATGCAAGATATTACATTTTGATAAAACAAACAAGTGTCGGATTTAGCCAATTAATGGTAGGGAATTGGAGTGTTGTAGAACAGAGAGACTGAGGAGTTCAGGAACATAGTTCTTTGAAATTTGTGTCACAATTCGACAAGATGGTTAAGATTTAGCATGCTCATACCTTGTGACTGCAGGAGCTGGGATGCCCTGCGCAACGTGAGGATGTGCGGGATGTTGGTTCGGCCTCTTCTGGAATACTGTTGTGTGGTTCTGTTCACCCTGCTGTAGGAAGGATATTATTAATTTGGAACAGGTTCAAGAAGGATTTACTAGGATGTCAGTGAGAATGGAGGGTTTGAGTGATTAAATTGGATGGATAGGCTGGGACATTTTCACTGGGGTGGAAGAGGTTGAGGGTGACCTTTATAGAAGTGCATAAAATCATGAGGGGCATAGATAAGGTGAATAGCAAGGGTCTTTTCCCTCAGGTGGGGGAGTTTAAACCTAGAAGGAATAGGTTTAAGATGAGAGGAAAAATCTTTAAGAACGAAATGAAGGACAACTTTTTTTAACCAGAGTGGCTCATGAGTGGAATGAACTGCCTGAGCAAGTGATGGATGTGGGTACAGTTACAACATTTAAAAGACATTTGGATAAGTGAGTGAATAAGTTGGGTTTGGAGGGAGAGGGACCAAAGGTAAGCAAGTGGAACTAGTTTAGTTTGGGAGCATGGTCGGCATGGACTAGCTAACCTGAAGGGTCTGTTTCCACACTGTATGACACCGACATTCTGTGCTGCACGTGGGAAGTTTGCAATGGGTCATTCAGCATCGTGTTTATTAGTTAATCTTTCACTTGGATACAAGTGTTACTGGTAAGGCCAGTAACTTTTCTACACAAACAAAAACAGAAGTTACTGGAAAAGCCCATCAGGCCTGGCAGTAGCATTGAAGGAAAAATCAGAGTTAAAGTTTCAAGGTGTACCTCCCAGTCGCAAACCATTTCACTCCCCCTCCCTTTCTTCAGACAGCATGTCCATCCTGGGCCTCCTGCAGTGCCACAATGATGCCACCCGTAGGTTGCAGGAACAGCAACTCATATTCTGCTTGGGAACCCTGCAGCCCAATGGTATCAATGCGGATTTCATAAGCTTTAAAATCTCCCCTGCCTCCTTCCACATCCCAAAACCAGCCCAGCTTGTCCCTGCCTCCCTAACCGGCCCTTCCTCCCACCTATTCCCTCCTCCCACCTCAAGCCCCACCCCCATCTCCTACCTGCCAACCTCATCCTGCCCCCTGAACTGTCCGTCCTCCATGGACTGACCTATCTCCTCCCTAACTCCCCACCTACACTCACCTTTACAGGCTCCATCCCTGCCTCTTTGACCTGGATGTCACTTCTCCACCTATTTTCTCCTCTATCCATCTTCTATCCGCCTCCCCTTCTCTCCCTATTTATTTCAGAACCCCTTTCCCCTCCACCATTTCTGAAGAAGGGTCTAGGCCCGAAATGTCAGCCTTCCTGCTCCTCTGATACTGCTTGGCCTGCTGTGTTCATCCAGCTCTACACCTTGTTGTCTGACTTTCTTTTGCTGATCTCAACGTAAAAGCCATTGGCATTTCCCAAGGAGAAGGCACACATGATCAGGTTTGCTAATGCCATCCAAGATGCCTTGCATAGATTCACTACTACTAATTCCCCTTATTAGTTTACGTTATGATAAGTATTAAACTATAGTAAAACAGTAAATAACAAATTGAAGTTCCTGATGCCAATTGGGGAAGAATGCCCACAGTCATTGGAAGAAGAGAGGCTTGTTGCGGTTGAACAATGTACTTTTATTACACGTACTATGACCTTCAAGTTCCCCTCAAAGCCCCTCACCATCCTGACTTGGAAATATATTGCCATTCCTTCACTGTCGCTGGGTCAAAATCCTGGAATTCTCTCCGTAAGGGCATTGTGCCCTCCGTAAGGAGGACTGCAGCGGCTCAAGAAGGCAGTTCACCACTACCTTCTCAAGAGGCAACTAGGGACACGCAATAAATGCTGGGCCCTGCCAGTGACACCCTCATCCCACAAATGAATTAAATTAGGTATGGAGTATTTTGTGAATCACATAGTACTTAATAGGTAGTTCGATTACATCTGTATTCTATGAGAATCTCAAGACCTCGGGCTAAACTCAAGTGCAAATATATAGGACTATTTATTGACATAGATCTTGCACGTTAAAACTGGTGTAGAAACTGTCTTGCAATTGGTTTGCTCCTCCCAGGGACACACCTTTTGTACCCTAATGGGTAGATCTAATCTTATTAGTCAATTAACCCTTTGTGCTACTAAGTGGCTTACACAACATTGTGCTATTTAACAATGATTGTGTCCTGTTCCAGGTCTCTGCGTGATCACTGCAGCTAGTGTCTACACCGTTCACTTCCACTCTGCCGACAAGAATGGAACGTATGGCTCTTCGTACATCTTGGCTTGGATCTGCTTCCCCTTGACACTTCTCAGCAGCATAATATACGTCATCCTCCGCAAACGGGAGTAGAGGCCGGTGGCAAATGCACTAGAGGCTGCTGGGATTGCTCTTGGGAGCCCGAGCATGTGCTAGTTACTGGAGCAATGTTCGACTGTAATTCCATTTTGAAAAAGGGAAAGTTATTTTTGTAAATTCTTTTCTCAAATCTGCTCCTTTCGCTCACGTTCTCTTCTCCAATCCTTGACTCTTTCATTTCAGTGTAAAAACACCTTCCCTAAAACCAGGCTTTATTTCAGTTAGAGGAGTGAGGTGCTTACAGAAGCGCAAAGTCTGACCTGTTCCTTTTTGCTGAGTTTGTGCGGAGTAGGGGTAGACAGAGGGCAGGGGATGTGGATAGGAGTTGTTGGTGTAATCCCTAGGCCTTTAATAATCCTGTGTCCTATCCCCTCAGGCAAAACAAGGCAATTTCAAACTTTTTGTTTTGAACAGTTACTTCTAACCAAAGTGAGCCAGGAAACATGAAACCTTTAAATGAAAGAGTTTGCTTTGAATCACCTTTGTAAGATTTGGATCTGGTGTCTTGTCTCTGGGATCATGGGCAGATCAATGCGTAGCACCTCATGCTGCTGAGAAACTGATACTACACTGGAGTGACATCCCATCGTGTGTTCCTGGCCAGAGGAATGTGTCTGATTGGAAGGTTGGCGAGGAGGAAACTATCTCCGATCCAACAGCTGAGTACAGTCTTCACCTATGGAGATGCAGTTAAATTCTAGGACGTATCTTTGTTTGCATTGCTGGCTAGCTCCATGCCTGCACTAGATGGGACCTGGGCTCCTTTCTTAACATCATCTTACTTTTTTGCCCCCCCCCTTTGGAAGACCTACCCTTAATGAGGGGGCCTGCTGGAAGCTGCTCCTTGGCAGAGCGTGGGGATTGTGGATGCGAATAACTACTAACCCCTGCAATGCCACAGAGGGTTTTAACTCCTTGAGAACCTGACTTATGGCTCTCTACCCCTGTCATCTCAATAACCGGCTGAGGGAGCCGCTGATGGGGAGAACGGTCAGATATAACCAGAAGCAAAACATCTTTCTCTGAGAAGTCCCAAAACCTTTCCCTGATCCATCTGACAGTATTTTTTTTTAAACTTTAGAATTTTTTTTAAGAAAAGAATATTTCCAGGGCCATTTATTTCAAAATGCTTGCAAGCCATTTTCTAACCTTTTTTTAGTTTTGATGATGTAGTCTTCAAATGATGCTCCTGCAACAAACAGTGACATTTGTACAAACTAGGGAGGCTGTTTTCCTTCTCACTTCCACTCAACTTTGTCAAACGAGTCTCCTAGTCACTGGGCATTCCTTGGTTCAAAAAGAAATTGCTAGGCTTAGATAAATCTTTCTCCTCCAAACCCTTACACCACCCCCCCTCCCCACTATCGTTGCCAAACTACTTCCAGTTAGTCTTCTGTAAAGACAATGGAAAGTGCATTGTGCTGAGAGAGGAGGGATTGTTTTGTCTTGTTTTTTTTTGTAAGACTGCCGCTACATAAACATTTTTTTTTAGAAATAAATAAGCAGAAATATGCCAACTAGTAATAAATGAATATTATATTGTTACTAAGGAGAACTGTCTCTATGTTCAGGTCTGGCATTGGTGTCATTTTTAATGTACTGTACAGGGTAGAAGCCCATTCATTGTAATTGTACTGTTCTGAAGATGCACAAATTCACCGATCTTCCTCAGACAGCACCTTCCAAGCCCAACATGTCTGCTGCCATCTAGAAGGACAATGGGATCATATACGTGCAAGTTCCCCTCCAAGCCCCATTCTGACTTGAAAATAATCATTGTTCCTTCAGTGTAGCTGAGTCAAAATCCTGGAAATCCCTCTGTAACAACATTACACCCAATGGTCTGCAACAGTTCAAGAAGGCAGCTTGAGTAATTGACGACGAGTGGTAAATTTTGACCCGGCCAGTGAGACTACAACTGCTGAATAAATTTAAATGGGAAATGCTTCCAGGTGGTCCTCGCATCAATCTCCCCAAGTGATTTAAGATCCAAAAAAAAATTTACACTCAAACCTACTCTAATATCCAAGGCTCTGTAGCAGAGCAGTTAAAGGCAACAATTTGTTTAGCCTTTAACCAAGGGAATTGATCTGAGGTGCTTTAGAGATGATGGGGTTGTAACAATAGGCCACAAATCCATGAAGGAGATGCAAGAAAGGATTGATGAAAGAAGAACATTTTCAAAGAGACCTGAGTGATTGTATTGAGGGATGTAGAACCATTAGAGTTGAGGTGCAGATGACTTAGGATCCAGGGCATTGGTAGGTCTACTTATTGAGAGGGAGACTGGCACATTTATTAAGGGGAATTTTGCAATGTGGACTATTGCAGATGTAGCCAGAAAGGAAGGAATACTGGGAACAATGGGGCACCATTTAAAGTGGTATGATTGCAGGGCTAAATTAGGTTAAAGAATCTGTAAGCCAAAGCTTTGGAAGGTCTAAGTTGAATATTTTCAACTTTGTACTTAAGATTTTAGGTGACTGGCAATTGGAGCAAGATTGTATCAGGGTTGTGGACAGATGGTGGCCAGACCATGTCAGTGAATATCGACAACTTTTATTTTGTATAACAGGAGAGAGTAATGGAGGAAATCTCTGGGAATCTACATACTCCTAGTTTCATGTGGTCTGACATTATTGAGGCATAGGTGCTCACACAAATGCTCAGCAGTTATCATTACAAATCATCATCATTGGGTTTAGTTCCTGCATGGGCTGAGGTTACCGTGAAAGACTCCCCTTCTCAATCTTGCCCCTTGCCAGAGGCATGGTGGCCCTCAGGTTAAATCACCATCAGTCATCTCTCTGTAATAACAGTCTTACCTGGCTTTAAGGCTATACTATGGCAACACAGTGTAGCTAGTCCAGTTCCATTCAGTTTCTGGTTAATGGTAACTCCCACCATGATGAAAGTGGGTGATTCAGTAATGACAATGCCACTGAAAGTCAAGGGGTGAGGGGCTGTGGTTTTTTTTGGTTTGGAATAGTCGTTGCTTGGTAATTTGTGTGGCATGAATGTCACATCTCCATTTTGCATATGCTGATGCCAGTTCATACTGCATCAAATGGGCACAAGCCTCTGGCTGTTAATCCAGGATTCTGAGCTGGCTGTCTGAATTGCAGCGTCAAACCCAACTTGGTTAGAAACATGGTCCTGAGTCAGTGGTCACTCTGCATGAATACCAGCAGTCTAATGGACACCAGCCCAGTATATAGAGATCATGTTCTGGGTTGGACTGTGTGGAGTGGAGTTCAAATCGTTTGACGACTTGCCTAGTGATGCACTTGTAACCACTAGGTCTAAAGTGCTGTCCTGCCACCTATAAAAACATCAGCATAGCATCTATTTCAAGCCCACTGACTTCCCCCAGTAACCTAGACTACACCTCTCACCCACCTCCTGCAAGAATGTGATCCCCTATTCCTCTGTCCTCGATTCCTCTGTCTTCGCCACGTCTGCTCCCAAGGTGGTGCGTTTCATTCCTGCACATGTCCTGCTATTTTAAGGACTGTAACTTACCCTGTCTGCTGATTGAAAATGCCCTCAAATGCATCTCTTGCATTTCCCGCACCTCTGCCCTTACATCGCCTTCCCCTCAACAAAAATAAAGATAGAATCCACCTTGTCCTCATGCATCACCCCACCAACCTCCGCATCCAAAGTATCATTCTCCACCACTTGCGCCACTTACAATCTGACCCCCACAACCAAAGAGATAGGAGTGGGGCAGGAACTATCTGCCTTTCCTAGGGACCGCTTTCTCCTCCAAAGTGTCCACCCACAGCAGATGGACTGCAGCAGTTCAAGAAGGCAGCTCACAGCCACCTTCTCTGCTACAACTAGGGGGTGGCAATAAATGCTGGCCCAGCCGGTGATGCCCACATCCAATGAGTGAATTTTAAAAAAAGGCTTTAAGTATCACCGACTGGGTGGGTCCTTTAGCTGGTCGAGGTCAAGACAGGCAGGAGCATTGAGGTTGAAAATGCAACGTTGGTGTCCAGTCAGTCTCAGACTCTGAAATAAAAGCAAAATGGTGTGGATGCTGGAGATCTGTAACAAACATGGAGAACGCTGGAGAATCTCAGCAGGTCTGGTCGTATAAAACACTCTCTCTTAACATTAAATCTTCTCCAGAAACGCTGAGTGTTAGGCTGTGCTGATATCTTAATCTGCTAACTCTACATCCTCAAGGATTTTGATCTTGTATCTTCATGCCAAAAATATGCAGAGTGGATCGCGGTCACCATTTTGGACCTAAAATGGCACCTATGACACTGAAAATATGAACATTAAACAATCAGATTTTGTGACACATGTCTACGTGCTTTGGCCCAATTAATACACCTTCCAGCCTCCACATCCCCCACCACCAAAACTCAGAGACTCTGCTTGTTGCAAACTCTGTGGAAAAATGCCATTACAATTAGCAAGTTTAGTGGAATCCAACTCTCTGGAGTTTTCTAGGAGTAAATAGAGAATTAGACAGTGCATCTCTGCCCTGATGCTGGGCTGTCCTTGTCCTCCATTCATTGTTTGTGTTGGTTTTTCTCCCATCCTGTGGTGAAGACAGGACAGCTGTGAGAGTGGACTGAATGCTTGCGCATGCCTGCATGCACACACACACACAATCATTGTCTTTATAGACGTAATTTTAGAAACACCTAAATCTGAGGGTTTGATGAGATTCCAGGGAACTGTGCAGACGACAGCTGAGAATGAATTCTCCCATTAGGAGTCTAGCAGGCTTCATCAAAGTAGACTGAGCCTCTAAGGAAATGTGTGCCTATGAATACAACAACTCAACAAAGGATAACAAAGTGCGACACTGGATGAACACAGCAGGCCAAGCAGCATCTCAGGAGCACAAAAGCTGATGTTTCGGGCCTAGACCCTTCATCAGAGAGCCCTCTCTGATGAAGGGTCTAGGCCCGAAACATCAGCTTTTGTGCTCCTGAGATGCTGCTTGGCCTGCTGTGTTCATCCAGCTTCACACTTTGTTATCTTGGATTCTCCAGCATCTGCAGTTCCCATTATCACCAACTCAACAAAGGAAATAGCTGAATAAAACAATGGCACTGAGGAAGTGCTGCACTGTTGGTGGTCCCTCTTTGCTGATGAGATTTTTAACCCTCTTTAGCCTTCTTAACTGAACAAAGAAGATCCCACAACAGTATTTGAAGAAAAAGGAGAGTTCTCAAGGGAGCCTTGGCCAATATTTATCCCTCAATTGACCACAATGTCAACATGTTGTACTTTATTGCTGTTCTTGTTGTACATTAATGATGCAAATTGTATCTTTCTTCAAAGTAGAAATGGTTATTGTAGGGATAGGATCTAACGAATTTGCAGATCAGACCCAAGATGTGCACAGAATTATTTTTGTGCAGGAGGAGGCTATTCAGTCCATTGTGACTGCTCCAGCTCTACTATCTAATACCAGTCTTCTGCCTATGCCCCAGTAAATTGCCTTTCCCTGACTGAGAACTGAGCCCAGGGGCTACAGCACTGAATCCTAACCACTAGACCATTATTTTGGTCTTTTGAGGATGTGCAGTGTAGGTTTCCTAGATGTTGAGAGGTGTCGATTACCTCGCAGGTTAGACTGGCTGCAGGAATGTTGGGTGTGGGGCAACTCCAGTGCCGAAAGGCCCGCTGTTAGAGGATCCTCGATGTAACTTGTACAAATAAAAGCTGTTTAATGAGTGATGGCTGGCATGAGTTTTAATGGACCCTTTATACCATATCCAAATAATTTTCAAAAGGGATCGGTTGTCTGTGGGTTTGGCTCAGTTTCTAACTTAGAGGGATTCACACATGATTTCTACACTGAGACAGTTCTGAGAGGGAGCTGCATCATTGGAAACATTACTTTCAGGATGAGACATAAAGTCAAAGACTGTTCTTCCATTCTTGGTCTTCAGAGGAAATGCAGCATGGATTTCCCAGAATGATGCATGGACTCTAGTTGGTTAAATTATAAGGGAAGATGATGGAAGGAAAGATTGTATTCTCTGAAGTTTAGAATATTGAAGAATAATTAAGTAGGGGTTGTCACAATGCATGGGGAAACAGAGGGCATTGGGTGATTATTTGGATAGAACTAGTGTGCAGGGATAGAGGTGTAAAAGCAGGAGATTGGCACTAGAGGATAGAACCAATGCAGACATAATGGGCCGAATGGCCTCCTTCTGTGCCATAACAATTCTGTGATTATGTAAGCAGATAGATAAAATAGACAACAACTATTTCTCCAAATCTTTAGTTGAGGGGGTATTGACTAAAAGTTAGAACCAGAGTTTTGGAAAGTGAAATTTGGAACTTCTACACACAAGGGAACTCTCTTCCACAAAGAGGGACAGGAGCAGCCCATTCCACCTCCATGTCATTTTTCCTGCGCTACTACTACTGTGAAAACTCTGGGCATTTGCCTTGAACATACTCAAAGATTGAGCCTCCATAGCCTTCTGCAGGAAGAATTCCAAAGATCCTCCACCCTCTGAGCGAAGAAATTCCTCCCTATCTCAGTTCTAAATGTTTTGCCCCTTATTCTGAGATAGTATCCCTTGATACTAGATAACTCCCAATCAGGGCAGCATCTTCCCTGTCTAGCCATCTTGGAAGTTTCAATAACATCATTTCTTGTTATTCTAGACTCGAGAGAATACAGGATAACAAAGTGTGAAGCTGGATGAACACAGCAGGCCAAGCAGCATCTTGTGCTCCCATTAGCTCCAAAGAATACAGTCCCGGTTTGCTCAATTTCCTGTCACTGAACACTGTCACTATCCAAGATTTGATCGACTGAACCTCCCCTGCCCTCCTTCTATTGCAAGTTTATCCTTCCTTATGTCTAGTCTCACCAAGCTTCAATCCAATCACTCATCGGTGTTGGATTAATTGTTCAGTCTGAATTTGAAGTTGATAAATTTTGGTTATCAAAAGGTTATTATTATATTCTTAACCAAACTAATAGGTATATATTCAAAGGGTGTATGAAGTTAGTTAACAGTTCAGCCAAGATATCAGTTGGTGATAGAATACACTTGTGGGGCTGGATGGCCTGTTCTTACTCCAACATTCCTGTTTCATTGAACTTTAAAAAACTCATGGCATTTTTGACTTGGAAAATGGTAGGAAATTTACTCGAGATCCCAGTCAGATTTGCCCTTGGTCAATGCTAAATGATGGTCTGGAATTCCTTCCATAAATAATTCCATCCTTCCACCTCTCTTTCCTTTTATCTGATATTTATTAGAACTCACATCTTCAACCCAGTTTAGAAAAAGCCCTCTTGCCTTTTGCAGTGTCAAATTCTGATTCACAATGCTCCTGTAAAGTGCCTGGTGACATAGTACTAAAGTCAGCATTCAGACACAAGTTGCTGTAAATATGCAGGTGCTTTGATACTCAACATCTTCATTCTCTTTACAAAAGTAATGGAAAATAGTATTAGAAACTAATGACATCAGTAATATATTGAAACAACTGATGTTTTCAGTATTCGAAAAGCATTACATTTATAAGAAATAAAATGTGAGGCTGGATGAACACAGCAGGCCCAGCAGCATCTCAGCTCCTGAGATGCTGCTTGGCCTGCTGTGTTCATCCAGCCTCACATTTTATTATCTTGGATTCTCCAGCATCTGCAGTTCCCATTATCACTCATTACATTTATAGGCATTGGTTTCAGCATGAAGTTATGTGAAAGGGGCACTCATTGTGCTTCACACAACTGTTAAAGGGACTTTTTTTTATCCATTGCTCTTTCTAAAAATAATAATCCAAAATAAAACACATCCACAAGTTCCCTCACTGGACATTTGAAAGAAAGTTTCTGCAAAGGCAGAGTGTGAAAGGAATTTGGGGTTGGCCAAGGACAATGGACTCTGGAAAAGATATAGTCACCATAACCCATTTCACGGCCAATCAAAAATGAGTCCACTGTTCAAGCAATGCATGATGCCCTGACAAACATTGACCTTTTGTCCAAAAGTTGTACAGTATCCCTGTTCACTCAGGCAAGTCTTGAACCCTGTCTCTTTCACCTTATCCACTTTATGTCTTGTACCAACATTCCATCCCGCTCACTGTTTTCTCTCTTTTTCTTCCTGTAGTTTCTCCAGTTCTTGCTCCCTATCTTTCTCCATCTCCAGCCTTCACCTTGCTTTCCTCCTGTCTCCCTCCTCTCCTCTTAGCTTTTGCCCATTCCTTACTCATTCCCTTCACTCCCCCTGTACCTTCATCTCCTCCTTTTCTACTCTATAGGTCACCTCAACAGTTTCTCCTCCTCTTCCCTATCACCTACATACCTGTTTCCCCTTCGTCGCCTCTCCCTCTGTCCCCTCCTCTGAGCTAAATTCTTTGCTACAATAAAAGCCCCGAAAGGACTGCAGATGCTGAATGTCAGGAATGAAAACAGAAGTTGCTGGGGAAAGTCTCAGCAGGTCTAGCAGCATCTGTGAAGAATAAATCAGAGTTAACGTTTCAGTTCCAGTGACCCTTCCTCAATACAGTTCTGAGGAAGGGTCACCAGACCCAAAAACATTAACTCTGATTTTTTCTTCACAGATGCTGCCAGACCTCCTGAGCTTTTCCAGAAACTTCTGTTTAAAATCTTTGCTCCTCTTTCTTCCCTCTCCCATCCAGCCTTCCCTCCGCCTCCCTGTGGCCTTTTCTACTCCTTCTTCACACTCATGTCCTCAATTCCCTGGGTACTTTCTGTTCCAACTGTGGAATAGGGACATGATAAAATAAAAAAAGAGAATCAAAGCCTTTAAAATGGGTCCTAAATTACACCTACAGGCCCTGTTTTAATTGGCCCCATACCAGGCACCACCTCATTTGAAGGCTCTAAGTGTCTTGACCGCCCAATGTTTTCTGAAGAGAAAACAACCCAGAGAATTGGAAGGACTCCAAGACTCCTGAAACTCACTGCCAGGAGGAAACCAAAGTGAAAAGGACGTAACAAAGCGTGGAGCTGGGTGAACACAGCAGGCCAAGCAGCATCTTAGGAGCACAAAAGCTGATGTTTCGGGCCTTCATCAAAAAAAATCACCACTGGAGTCTCTCACTGGCAGAAAGTGAACAATACCTCACTTGCTACTCAATGCTATCTGGGTGACATGGCTGAGAAATTCCCCACTGTGATTGTACAAGCCCAACACCCAAAAGGAGACAATAATCTTATAGCATTGGGGTAGAAAGGCTGGTTTCTGTCAGAAATATCAAAATTCACAGACACTCCCATGACTGAGGGAAAAATTTCTTGTCAATGTGATCAGGAAGAGAATGTTTATGACAGGATTGCATTCAGATTGGTAGAGAGTGATACTTCCATCCATTTGGAAATATGGGATTATCCGATAGTTTGTGTCATTACTTCAGCTGCCACTAAGCAGCGAATCCTGGGAACGCGAGTCTGAGTGAGGATTTCTATAACCTCGAGGGTAAATCGTTTCTCCAACAGCTGCATCCTAAACCAATCAACAAAAGCCACAAGAAGTTTAATGGCATGCAATCTATTTTACATTATCAATCCCTAAACATTTTGAAGATAAACACAGCTTTATTTTGCACCAGTTCTCAACAGAAATGTAAAATATCAGTAATGTGGAATGTGAAGCTGAGTATAATATAGTGAATTTGGTTGGTTCACACTGACTATCTGCTAACCTTGATAATATGTTGCACTTTCCCCTGTTTTATATAAAGCTCGGCCCTTCCTTATTTAATGCCTGGATGATTCCTAGTGGTCTAGGGTTCAGGCTTTGAATCTATAGTTGTCTATCAGCAGAGTGGAGCTTGGGGTTGTGTTTTAGCTTATGTCGGCTGTTTTAATAGCTGGCTCAGGTTTTTTACTTGACAGAGGATTTAAAGAGGCATGCCATTACGATGGTACTCAGATAACAAAGTGTCGAGCTGGACAAACACAGCAGGCCAAGCAACATCAGAGGAGCAGGAAGGCTGGCATTTCGGGCCTAGACCCTTCTTCAGATTTCTCAGGTTTATCAGGTATGAACATTGGAACCACTTCTTTAACAAAGCAAGGATCAAATTTGGCAGTGCCAAACTTGGTTTAACATTTCTGAAGTGGGGAGAAAAACAGGTTGGGGGGTTTGAAAAGAATGTGTGGCATTGTTTCCTGTACATTGCATCATTCCTGCCCCAATTGATTGTATCCCCAATGAGGCCGTGAACAGAAGTAGGTTGGTTGTCTTATGCTCAGTTGCTCCTCCTCCATCTCATCAGTAGTGCTGCCATCACAATGGCGTTGACCTCTCTTTGGCAGGCCAGGAGATCATCAGGGCTGAATTGCTTGGGCCATAAACAGGGATCTGCAGTGAAAAATGTTACATTCCAGACGAAATGATCAACGGCAAGGAATATCCTCTCCTAGTTCATTGGACCTTATTGTTTCAGTCCTGAACATTTTCCCTTCGCGTGAAGGCCTCTGGAATTGACTCAATTCCATATAGTTTCTGGCCTGCCTCTGCACTCCCAGTGGTGCTGCCCTCTGACTGAGTCAACTTTATCAGTAGCCACACCCACTCCATCTACTTTATCACATTTCACTCAGGGTCACCAAAGGCAAACTGATCATTTTTCTCCATCTCTCTGTCACACAATCGCAGAATTGTTATGGTGTGTCAGGAGGCCATCTTGCGTATGCTGGCCCATCAAACAAGCATTATTCCCTAATGCCACTCTCATACCTTTTCACCCCTTAGCCTTGCTCACTATTTCTATCCAAATAGTCATCCAATGTTCTCTTGAATGCCTCAATTGAATCTGTCTCCACCACACTCCCAGGCAGTTCACATTTTACCCTCGGTACTCGCTCATGAAAATGTTTTCTCTCCCAACACCAATCACTGTCTATGACCTCTTATTCTTGTACACATTATGAGTGGGAAGAGCTTCTCTCTATCTATTCCATTCATCTTGCTCATAATTTACCCTTTCCCCTTCCAATCCTGGCAGGATCTGTGGAGAGAAATCAGAGTTAACATTTTGGACGCAATGATTCTTCTTCAGAACTGATGGTAGCTAGGTATATGATGGTTTTTATGTAGAAGATAAGATGGACTGAGACAGGAGGAGTAAATGAGAGGTGGAGATGGAGCCTAAAGAGAGATAAAAACAGTTGGATAGACAAAGGAGTGGATAAAGACCAGCCTATGAGAATGAATAGCTGCTAATGGGGGCAGTTAGTGACTCCAGTTGGTGTGATAGCATCCCATGTGATGCCAAGACCTGGTGTGTGGGGATGGTGGAAAGCATGGGCTCAAGCCTGAACATTAGTGAACTCAATATGAAGTCCAGAAGGCTGCAGCATTCTCAAGTGGAAAATGAGGTGCTGCTCTTCCAGCTTGTGCTGAGCTTCACTGGAGTTTTGCAGCAAGCCTGAGACAGAGATGTTAGCCAGGGAACAAGACGGTGTGTTGAAGTGGCTGGCAACTGGAAGCACAGGGTCTATTTTGCAGACAGAACGCAGGTGTTCTGTGAAGCGGTCACCCAGTCTATGCTTTGTTTCCCCAGTGTAGACGAGGCCACATAGTGAGCAGCGAATACTGTAGACTAAATTGTGTGAAATGCAGGTAAACAGCTGCTTCACCTGAATGTTATGTTTAGGACCTTGAGTGGTGAGGAGGGAGCATGTAGGAACAAAAATAGAAGTTGCTAGAAAAGCACAGCAGATCTGACAGCATCTGTGAAGAAAAAATCAAAGTTAACGTTTCGGGTCCAGTCACTCTTCCTCAGAACTGATGGTAGCTGGAAAAACATCAGTTTATATGCAGAACATAGGGAGGGGGAGTTAATGATAGGATAGAACCCAAAGAGAGGGAAAGGAGCAGTTGGATATACAAAAGAATTTATAACAATCTGTCTAGGAAGGTGAATAGTTGTTAATAGTGATCAGAGATAATGGGAACTGCAGATGCTGGAGAATCCGAGATAACAAAGTGTGGAGCTGGATGAACACAGCAGAAAACTGATGAAGGGTCTAGGCCCGAAATGACAGCTTTTGTGCTCCTAAGATGCTGCTGGGCCTACTGCGTTCATCCAGCTTCACACTTTGTTAGTTGTTAATAGTGACTGTCAGCAACTAACAATAGGTAGTGTGCAATGGCAGACAATGATAATAAAGCCGGCGTGTGGGGTAGGGGGCTAGGACATGGGAGAGTTTAGGCCCTAAAATTATTGAACTCGATGCTGAGTCCAGAGTGCTGCAGGGTCCCCAAGCAGAAACTGAGGTGTTGTTCTTCCAGAGATAATGGGAAGTGCAGATGCTGGAGAATCCAAGATAATAAAATGTGAGGCTGGATGAACACAGCAGGCCAAGCAGCATCTCAGGAGCACAAAAGCTGACGTTTCGGGCCTAGACCCTTCATCAGAGAGGGGGTTGGGGTGAGGGTTCTGGAATAAATAGGGAGAGAGGGGGAGGCGGACTGAAGATGGAGAGAAAAGAAGATAGGTGGAGAGAGTATAGGTGGGGAGGTAGGGAGGGGATAGGTCAGTCCAGGGAAGACGGACAGGTCAAGGAGGTGGGATGAGGTTAGTAGGTAGATAGGGGTGCGGCTTGGGGTGGGAGGAAGGGATGGGTGAGAGGAAGAACAGGTTAGGGAGGCAGAGACAGGTTGGACTGGTTTTTGGGATGCAGTGGGTGGAGGGGAAGAGCTGGGCTGGTTGTGTGGTGCAGTGGGGGGAGGGGACGAACTGGGCTGGTTTAGGGATGCGGTGGGGGAAGGGGAGATTTTGAAACTGGTGAAGTCCACATTGATACCATTAGGCTGCAGGGTTCCCAGGCGGAATATGAGTTGCTGTTCCTGCAACCTACGGGTGGCATCATTGTGGCACTGCAGGAGGCCCATGATGGACATGTCATCTAAAGAATGGGAGGGGGAGTGGAAATGGTTTGCGACTGGGAGGTGCAGTTGTTTGTTGCGAACTGAGCGGAGGTGTTCTGCAAAGCGGTCCCCAAGCCTCCACTTGGTTTGCCCAATGTAGAGGAAGCCACACCGGGTACAGTGGATGCAGTATACCACATTGGCAGATGTACAGGTGAACCTCTGCTTAATGTGGAATGTCATCCCAGGCCCCAAGATGACATTGAGACCATTGGGTTGTAGCCTCCCAAGGTAGTATATGAGGTGCTGCTCCTCCAGTTTCTGGGCAGTGTCGTTGTGACACTGGAGAGGGCCCAGGATGAACATGTTGTCTAGGGAGTGTGGGGTGGAGTTGAAGTGGTTTGCGTCTGGAAGGAGTTGTCATTTGTTGTGAGCTGAGCGCAGGTGCTCTACAAAGGGGTGTCCAAGCAGCTGCTTGGTCCAACTCGTCCACGTCGATCATAATCCCAAAATAAACTAGTCCCACCTGCTCGAGCTTGGTTCGCATCCCTCAAAACTTTCTGATTCATGTACTTATCCAAATGGCTTTTAAATGTTGTAACCGTACCTGCTTCCACCACTTCCGGTGGAAGTTCATTCCACATATGAACCATTCTGTGTAAAAAAGTTGCTGCTTTTTAAATCTTTCTCCTCTCACCTTTAGAAATGCCCCCGAGTCTTGAAATCCCTTGCCTCGTGACAGACTGGCTCAATTTCACCTTCTAGGTAGAGTGTGAATAGGGGTTAGCGGCTGTGTTTAGCAAGAGTCAGAATTTTAAAGGTCGGTTCAGTCTTGTTACTCGACTGAAGGTTCAATGGGCCTTCTGTTAAGATTATACTCAAGGTCATGTAGGTGCAAGCATCAGAACCACTTCTCTACACACAACGCAAGGATGAAATCTGGTAGTGCACAGACTTGGTTTCATGTTCCTGAGGTGGGGAGAAGAGCAGGAAGAGGGAGTCTTAAAAATACAAGGTGGCATTGTTTACTGCAACATTGCAACAGTGTTCCAGATTGACTGTACTCACCAAGGAGGCCCTCAGTAGGCCTGGTTCACTTGTGCTGGGCAGGTCCTTCCCCATCTCAATGCTAGTGGCAGACGTTGCAACATGTTGACCTAACTTTGGCAGGACAGGAGATCATCAGGGCTAAATTCCTGAGGTCATAAACAGGGATCCACAGAGAAAAATGTTACATTCCAGCCAAAATGAACAACTGCAAGGCATACCTCCGAGTTCAATGGATCTGATCATTTCAGTCCTTAACATTTTACCTTCGAAGGCAGGCCTCCGAATTGACCCAGCTTCACAGCTTCTGTTTGGCCTCTGAGGAATTAGAGTTAACGATTTGGGTCCAGGGAATCTTCTTCATTACTGATGGTATCTAGGAAAAGGATGATTTTCAACTTCAAGATAGAGTTTGGGGGGAATGGGGGTGTGGGCTTATCGATAAGCGGGATGCAGCCAAATGACAGAAAACACAGTTGGACAGACAAAGGAATGGATAAAGACCAGCTGAGGAGAATCATTGACTGCAAGTTGGGACTATTTATAGCTGACAATGAAACATTTGAGGTAGCAGCCCCTGTGAGGCGAATACCTGGTCTTTGCGGGCATGCAGAAAGGGGCTCAGAACCTGAAATTATTGAACTCAACAAGAACAGTGTTCCCAAGTGGAAAGTAAGGTACTGTTCTTCCAGCTTGTGTTGAGCTTCACTGAAGCACTGCAGCAAGCCTGAGACAGAGATGTTGGCCAGGGAACACGATAGTGTGTTGAAGTGGCAGGCAAGCAGAAGTTCAGTGTCTTTTTGCGAACTAAAAATATTCCAGTGAAAGACTCAATTGAACCTGTCTCCACCATATTCACAGGCTGATCATTTCAAATCCTCACTGCTAGCTCAGTGAAAATGTTTTCTCTTCTATCACCTATCCCAATCTATGACATCTAGTTCTTGTACATTTTACAAGTGGGAAGATCTTCTCCCTGTCTGCTCTATTCAATCTGATCATGGTTTAACCTTTCTACTGGCAGCATCTGTGGAGAGAAAACAGAGTTACCAATTCACGAAGTGGTCACCCAGTCTGAGCTTCATTTCCCTGGAGCAGAGGAGACGACATTGTCAGCAGCGAATACAGTAGACTGCTTCACCTGGAAGGTGTTTGGGAACTTAGATGGTGAGGATGGAGGAAGTAAACAGGCAGGTGTAGCACCTCTTGTGGTCACAGGGGAAGATGCCGTGGACCTGTGAGTGGGTGGGGAGTGTTGGGAGTGAAGGAGTGGGCCAAGGTATCTGAGAGGGAGTGGTCTTTGCGGAAGGCAGACAAGGGAGGAGGTGAAATATGTATCCTGTGGTGGCATCCCTCTGGAAATGGTGGCAAAAATGTCAGCTCACGATCCTCATTTGCATTTTCAATCATTTTGAAGATAGATACAACTTTACTTAATACCATTTCTCATGATAAATGTATAGTATTGGTAAAATGGAGTATGTATCTGAATGTAATATTGAGAACTGGTTGGTTCACACTGACTCTCTACTAACCTTGATTATAATGTGATGATCTTTCCTGCGTTTTATAGTAGACTCTCAGCTCTATACCTTACTGCCTGGATGATTCCTAGTGGTTTAGGGTGTATGCTTCCAACCTGTAGCTGTCTAGTGACAGAATGGTTCAATTCCACCTTCCCCACACAGTGTGAATATAGATCCTACCCATGTTTAGCTTGTGCCTGATGTTTATAGGCTAGCTCCTATTATACTGCAGGCAGTTTGGCACAAGCAGCAAGGAAATTTGCTACTGCTCAGAGCTGGAAGGCTTTTCCTGAGCTGGTGAGAGGAACAGGAGGATGTGTTTGAATTTAAAAGGAGGCACGATCTCCCATGATATTGTTCCATTCCTGCCCAGCCTGTCACTACCACCAATTAGGCCCTTGGTTTCTCTTGCGTTACATTGCTCCTCCCCTACTTCATCACTGGTGCTGCCATCACATTGGAGTACAACTCTCTTTGGCAGTCCAGGAGCTCATCAGGGCTGAATTCCTGAGTGAGTAAATGGAAGTCTGCAGTGAAAAATGTTATATTATAGGAAAATGATTAACAGCAAGGCATATCCCCTCCTAGTTCAGTGGATCTTATCGTTTCAGCCTTGAACATCTTACCTTCGAAAGAAGGCCTCAGAATTTACACAATTATATAGTTTCTGGCCTGCCTCAGCGCTCCTGGGAGTGCTTCCCTCGGTTTGGGCCAACTGTATCAGTAGCCATGTTCACTCCATCGGGCTTATCCTATTTCACTCTGGATTACCAGATGCAAGTTGATCACCCTTCTCCATCTCTTCATTACAGAATCACAAAATTCTTATGGTTTGCCAGGAGACCATCTTGTCTGCGCAGGCCCTACAAACAAGCCTCATTCCCTAGTGCCACTCTCCTGCCTTCCCAACCCCTCCCCCAATAACCATGCTCATTATTTCTATCCAGATAATCATCCAATATTCCCTTGAAAGACTCATTTGAACCTGTCTCCACCATATTCACAGGCTGATCATTTCAATCCTCACTGCTCACTCAGTGAAAATGTTTTCTCTTCCATCACCCATCCCCATCTATGACATCTAGTTCTTGTACATTTTACAAGTGGGAAGACCTTCTCCCTATCTGCTCTTTTCAATCTGGTCATGGTTTAACATTCTCCTGGCAACATGAAGAGAAAACAGAGTTACCGATTCGGGCCCATTTACCCTTGTTCAATAGTAATGGTAGCCAGGGAAAGGATGGTTTTCACCTTCAGGATACAATTGGGAATGTGGAGGTATGGAGCTATTGTTAGGTGGAGATGGAGCCCAAAGGAAGAGCAAAACAGTTGGACAGACAAAGGAGTGAATAAATACCAGCCTAAGGGAATCATAGGCTGCTCATGGGGAATGGAGACTAACCACAACTCACAGTGAGATGTTTGAGGTAGCAGCCCCTGTGAGGAGAAGCCCTGGTTTGTGGAGGTTCATGGGAAGCACAGGGAAAGTGGATCAAGTCCTAAAATTATTGAACTCATAAGAAATCCAGAAGGCTCTGGTCTTCGAAGTTGAAAATAAGGTGCTGTTCTCCCAGAGGGTACTGAGCTTTGCTGAAGCACTGCAGCAAGCCTGAGACAGAGATGTTGTCCAGGGACCATGATGGTGTATTGAAATGACAGGCAATGGAAGCTGAGCTCTTGTTTGGGAACTAAACATAGATATTTTGTGATGTGGTCACCTGGCCTGTGCTTCATTTCCCCCGAGTAGTGGAGACGACATTGTCAGCAGCGAGCACAAAAGACTGCTTCACCTGGAAGGTATTTGGAACCTTAGATGGTGTGGAGGGAGAAAGTAAACAGGCAGGAGTAGCACCTTGTGTGTCGAAGGGGTAGGTGCCGTGAGGCTGTGGGTGGGTAGGATGAGTTGGGAGTCAAGGAATGAACCAAGTTATCACAGAGGGAGTGGTTCTTACAGAAGGCTGACAAAGGAGGGGGTGGAATATGTTTCCTGAGTTGGCATCCCTCTGGAAGTGGTAGCACTAATGTCAGCTGTTGCATTAATCATTTGGAAGCTAAGCAGAGCTTTATTTAATACCAATTCTCATGACCAATGGATAGTATGGTAATATGGAATATGAGTCTGAGTGTAATATTGAGAGCTGGTCGGTCCACACTGACAATTTACTAACCCTGAATATAAAGTGATGATCTTTCCTGTGTTTTATATTAGACTCGCTGGTCTGACCCATGATGCTTGGGTGATTGCTAGTGGCCTAGGGTGCAGGCTTCAAACCTGTTGTTGTTTGCTGACAGAGTGGTTCAATTCCACCTTCCAGGTGCAGTGTGATTTCTGGATCCTGCCTGCATTTCACTTTGGTCTGATGTTTATAAGTTTGTTCCAATTATACTTCAGACATATAGGTGTAAGCAGGGATGAAACTTAGTTGTGCCCAGACCTGAGCGGCTTTTCCTGAGGCCAGGAGGGCATGTTTGAAATTAAGAGGTGGCATGATCTCCCATGACGTTGTTCCATTCTTGTCCAGATTGCCGCTATCACCTCAGTTTCTCTTGTGCTTGGTTGCTCCTTCCCCATCTCATCACTAGCTCTGCCATCACAACGGCGTTGACCTCTCTTTGGCAGTCCAGGAGATCTTCAGGGCTGAATTCTCAAAGTCATAACTAGGGACTTGCAGTGAAAAATGTTACCTTTCAGGTAAAACAATTAACAGCAAGATATATCCACTCCTAGTTTCAGGCCTGAACATTTTTCCTTCACGTGCAGGCCTCTGAATTGACTCAGATCATTAGGTCCAGGCCTGCCGCAGCACTCCCAGTGATGCTGGCCTCTTGCTGACTCAACTTTATTAGTAACCATGTCGACTCCGTCAGGCTTGTATGATTTCACTCAGTGTCACCAGATGCAAATCTTTTCCACCTCTCTGTCACAGAATCACAAAATTGTTATGGTGTGTCAGGACGCCATCTGGACTGCTCTGGCCTTACAAACAAGCATCATTCCCTAATGCCACTCTCCTGACTTTTCCCTACACACCAATATTCCCTATTTCTAACCAAATTCTCATCCAATGTTCCCTTCAAAGACTCAATTGAACTTGTCTCCACCATACTCCGAGGCCCATAATTTCAAACCCTAAATACTCGCTTGATGAAAATGTTTTCTATTCCATCACCTATCCCCATCTATGACAGCTAGTTCTTGTACATTCTAAAAGTGAGAAGTGCTTCTCCCTATCTACACTTTCAGTCTGCTCATGCTTCACCCATTCCCCTTCCAATCCTGGCAGCATCTGTGGAGAGAGATCAGAGTTAACAATTCGGGTTCAGTGACCCTTCTTCATTACTGATGGTACATAGGAAATGGATGGCTTTCTTGTTCAAGATACAGTTGGGTGGGTGGGCCTGTGAACTATTGATAGGTGGCGATGGAGCCCAAACAGAGAACAAAACAGTTGGACAAACAAAGAAGTAGATAAAGACCAGCCTAGGACAATCAATGGCTGCTAATGTGGACTATTTGTAGCTGTCAATGTGTCATTTGACGTAGCAGCTCTTCTGAGGCCATGACGTCATTGGTTTGGGTGCGTGGAAAGCATGGGGAAATGCGCAAGTCCAAAAATTGTTGAACACATAGTTTTAAGCTGGTTGGTGGAAAGTATAGAGGGGATGTCAGAGGCGGGTTCTTTACACAGAGAGTTGTGAGCGCATGGAATGCGTTGCCAGCAGCAGTTGTGGAAGCAAGGTCATTGGGGCCATTTGAGAGACTGCTGGACATGCATATGGTCACAGAAATTTGAGGGTGCATACATGAGGATCAATGGTCGGCACAACATTGTAGGCTGAAGGGCCTGTTCTGTGCTGTACTGTTCTATGTTCTATGTTCTATGTTCTATGTTCTATGTTCAATCTGACATCCTGACACTATAGCGTTCCCAAGGGAAAAATGAGGTGCTATTCTTCCAGATGGCACTGAGCTTTGCTGAAGCACTGCAGCAAGCCTGAGACAGAGATTTTGGCCAGGGAGCAAGGTGGTGTGTTGAAGTGGCAGGCAAGCAGAAGCTCAGTGTCATTTTGTGAACTAAACATCAACGTTTTGCGAAGCTATCACAGAGTCTGTGCTTCTTTTCCCCAGAGTAGAGGAGATGACATTGTGGGCAGCGAATACATTAGAGGGCTTCACTTTGAGGGTATTTGTGACCTTGTATGCCGAGGATGGAGGAGGTGAACAGGCAGGTGTAGCACGTTCTGCGTTCACAGGGGAAGATGCTATGGAGCTCTGGGAGGGTTGGTTGTGCTGGGAGTGAAACACGGGGCCAAGGTATCTCAGAGGAAGTGTTCCTTGCGGAATGCTGACGATGTTGAAGGCAGAATATGTGTCCTGAGGTGGCATTCCTCTGGAAATGGTAGCAGAAATGTCAGCTAAATATCCTCATTTGCATTTTTAATTCATAATCATTTTAAAGATAAGCACCGCTTTATTTAATACCAGTTCTCATGATAAATGGAAAGCATTGGTAATTTGGAGTATGAATCTGACTGTAATGTGAATGATTCACACTGACACTCTACTAACCCTGATTTTAATGTGATGATGTTTCTGGCGTTTTATATCAGACTCTCTGCCATCAGGCAACATGCCAGAGTGTTTCCTAGTGGTCTAGGGTTCAGGGTTCAAACCTGTAGCTGTCTAGCTACTGAGTGGTTTAATTCCACCTTCCAGGCATGGCATGAATAGTCCCTCCTGTCTGCATTTACCTTGTGCCTGATGTTTCTAGGCCAGCTCTAGACTTTTCAGGTCTAGCAGGAATGAAATTTGGTACAGCCCCATCCTGGGTGCGTTTCCCTGATATATGGAGAGGAACAGGTTGGCATGTTTGAATTTAAAGGAGACATGATCTCCCAAGACGTTGTTCCATCCCTGCCCAGATAGTCACCCCCACCAAGGAGGCCCGTTGTTCCTCTTGCAGTACGTTTATCCTCCCCTACCTCATCACTACTGCTGCCATAGCAATGAAGTACATCACTTTGTCGGTCCATGAGATCAGCAGGGCTGAATTACCGAGGTCATAAACAAGGAACTACGGTGAAAAATGTTACATTCTATGTAAAACACTTAACAGCAAGATATTTCCCCTCCTAGTTCAATCAATCTTATCGTTTCAGTCCTGAACATTTTACCTTTGAGTTAAAGCCTCTGAATTGACTCAATTCCATAGTTTCTGGTCTGGCTCAGCACTCATGGTGGTGCTGCCCTCCTGTTGGATCAACTTTATCAGTAGCTATGTTCACTCCATTGGGCTGATCCCATTTCACTCTGGGTCACCAGAGGGATATTGATCACCCATCTCCATCCCTTTTTCACAGAATCACAAAATTGTTATGGTGTGTCAGGCGGCCACCTTGCCTGCAATGTCCCTTCAAACAAGCATCAATCCCACAAGCCACTCTACTGACTTCCAAAACTCTCCCCCCCCGCCCAATACGCATGCTCACTATCCCTATCCAAATAGTCATCTATTGTTCCCTTGAAATACTCAAATGAACCTGTCTCCACCATACTCCCAGACCGATCAATTCAAACCATCACTACTTGCTCAGTGAAAATATTTTCTCTTCCCTCACCTCTCCCCGCCTATGACTTCGAATCCTTGTACACTCTAAGAGTGGGACGAGCTTATCCCTATCTACTTTTTCAATCAGCTCATGCCTTACCCATTTGCCTTCCAATCATGGCAGCATCTGCGGGGACAAATCAGAGATACCGATTCAGGTCCAATGAACCTTCTTTATTACTGATAGTACCTCAGAAATGGATGGCTTTTTATTCAAGAGAGAGCTGGGTGGGTAGGGTTGTAAAGCTATTGATAGGTGGCAATGGAGCCCAAAGAGAGCAAAACAGTTGTACAAACAAACGTGTGTATAAAGACCAGTCGAGGACAATCAATGGCTGGCAATGTGGATTATTCATAGCTGTCAATGTGTCATTTGAGGTAGCAGCCCCTTTGAGGCCATTACCTGGTCTGTGGGGGTACATGGAAAGCAAGGGGAAATGGGCTCAAATGCAAAAGTTGTTGATCTTAATATGATGTCCTGAGGCTGTAGCATTCCCAAGTGGAAAATGAGGTGCGCTTCTTCCAGATTGCATTGAGCTTTGCTGATGCACTGCAGCAAGCCTGAGACAGAGATGTTGGCCAGGGAGCAAGATGGTGTGTTGATGTGGCAGGCAAGCAGAAGCTCAGTGTCATTTTGTGAACTAAACATTGATGTTTTGTGAAGCGGTCACCCAGTCTGTGTTTCATTTCCTCAGAGTAGAGGAGATGACATTGTGAGCAGTGAATACATTAGACTGCTTCCCATGGAAGGTGTCTGGGACCTTGTATGCTGTGGTGGTAGGAAGTGAACAGGCAGGTGTAGCACTTTCTGTGTTCGCAGGGGAAGGTGCCATGGAGCTCTGGGTGGGTTGGTTGTGCTGGGAATGAAACAGTGGGCCAAGGTATCTCAGAGGAAGTGGTCCTTGTGGAATGCTGACAAGGTAGGAGTATGTGTTTCGAGCTGGCAACCTTTGGAAATGGTAGCAGAAATGTCAGCTAAATATCCTCATTTGCATTTTCAATTCATAATCATGTTGCCGATAGGCACAGCTTAATTTACTTCCAGTTCTCATGATAAATGGATAATATTAGTAATAAAAATTATGAATCTGAATATAATATTGACAACTGGTTGTTTCACACTGATTCTCTACTAACCCTGATTTTAATGTGATGATCTTTTCTGTGTTTTATATTATACTTTCTGCTGTAATCCTAAATGCCTGGGTGTATCCTAGGAGTTTAGGGTGTAGGTTTCCAACCTATAGCTGTCTACCAACAGAATGGTTCAATTTCACCTTCTAGGTGCCACATGAACAGTCAATCCTGTCTGCATTTACCTTGTGCCTGATGTTTTTAGGCCAAATGTAGACTCTTCAGGTCGACCAGGGATGAAATTTGGTAAACCCCGTCCTCGGTGTTGTTTCCTCAGTTGTGGAGAGGAACAGGCTTGTATGTTTAAATTTAAAATGTGGCATGATCTCTCAAGACGTTGTTCCTCTCATGCCCAGATTGTCACTCCCACCAAGGAGGCCCGCTGCTTCTCCTGCAATCCGTTTCTCCTCCACCACCTCAGCACTATTGCTGCCATTGCAATGGAGCGCACCCCTTTGGCAGTCCATGAGATCAGCAGGACTAAATTCCAGAGACGTAAACAGGAATCCGCAGTTAAAACTGTTACACTGTATGTAAAATTTTTAGCAGCAAGGTATTTCCCCTCTGAGTTCAATCAATCTTATTGTTTCGGTCCTGAACATTTTACATTTGAGTTCAAGCTTCCGAATTGACTCAATTCCGTAGTTTCTGGCCTGCCTCAGCACTCACAGTGGTGCTGCCCTCTTGTTGGATCAATAGTATCAGTAGCCATGTTCTCTCTATCGGGTTTATCCCATTTCACTCTTGGTCGTCAGAGGCATATTGATCACACTTCTTCATCTCTCCGACACAGAATCACAAAATTGTTATGGTGTGTCAGGAGGGCATCTTGCCTGCAATGTCCCTTCAAACAACATTCATTCCCTCAAGCCACTCTACTGACATCCTAACAAACCCCCAATACGCATGCTCACTATTTCTCTCCAGTCGTCTAATGTTGCCATGAAAGAGTCAATTGAATTGTCTCCATTACACTCCCAGGCCAATCAATTCATATAATGACTACTTGCTCAGTGAAAACGTTTTCTCTTCCAACACCTATCCCCATCGATGACATCTAATTCTTGTACACTCTACGAGTGGGACAAGCTTCACCCTATCTACTCTTTCAATCAGCTCATGCTTTACCTATTCCCCTTCCAATCCTGGCAGCATCTGTGGAGACAAATCAGAGTTCAAGATTCGGCCCCAGTGACACTTCTTCATTACTTATTGTACCTAGGGAATAGAGAGCTTTCTCACTCAGGTTAGATTTGTGTAGGTGAGTGTGTAAAGCTATTGATAGGTGGTGATTGAGCCCAAAGAGAGAGCAAAACAGTTGGACAAACAAAGGTGTGGATAATGACCAGTCTATGGCAATCAATGGCTGCTAATGTGGACAATTTGTAGCTGTCAATGTCTCATTTGAGGTAGCTGTCCCTTTGTGGCAAAACCTGGTCTGTGAGGTGCATGGAAAGCATGGGGAAGCGGGCTCAGTCCAAAAGTTGTCGATCTCAGTATGAAGTCCAGAGGCTGTCATATTTCTAAGTGGAAAATTAGGTGCTATTCTCCCAGGTTGCACTAAGCATCGCTGAAGCACTGCAGCAAGCCTGAGACAGAGATGTTGGCCAGGGAGCAAGATGGTGTGTTGATGTGGCAAGCAAGCAGAAGCTCAGCGTCATTTTGCGAACTAAACATCAATATTTTGTGAAGCGGTCACCCAGTCTGTGCTTCATTTCCCCAGAGTAGAGGAGGTGACATTGTGAGCAGTAAATACATTAGACTGCTTCCCATGGAAGGTATCTGGGACCTTGTATGCTGTGGAGGAAGGAAGGGAACAGGCAGGTGTAGCACATTCTGCGTTCGCAGGGGAAGGTGCCATGGAGCTCTGGGTGGGTTGGTTGTGCTGGGAGTGAAACAGTGGACCAAGTTATCTCAGAGGAAGTGGTCCTTGCGGAATGCTGATGAGGTAGGAGGTGGAATGTGTGTCTGGAGGTGGCATCCCTTTGAAAATGGTGGCAGAAATGTCAGCTAAATATCCTCATTTGCATTTTCAATTAATATTCATTTTGCCGATAGGCACAGTTTGATTTAATTCCAGTTCACATGATAAATGGAAAACATTAGCAATATGGAGTATGAATCTGAATGTAATATTGAGAACTGGTTGGTTCACACCTACACTCTACTAACCCTGATTTTAATGTGGTGATCTTTCATGTGTTTTATATTAGACTCTCTGCAAGCTTGCAAGCCTCCTGGGGGATTCCTGGGGGTTGAGGATTCAGAGTTCAGGCTTCAAACCAGTAGCTGCTTAGTGAAGGAGTCATTCAATTTCACCTTCCAAGCACAGTGTGCATATTCAATCTGTCTGCTTTTAGCTTGTGTCTGATGATTCTCGGTCAACCGTGGGCAATTCACGTCAAGCTGAGATTAAACTTGCTACAGCCCCATTCTGGGTGTGTTTTCCTGATTTGTGGAGAGGAACAGTTGGCATGTTTGAATTTAAAAGGAGGCATGATCGCCCAGGACATTGTTCCATTCCTACCCAGATTGTCACTCCCAACAAGGTGACCCTCTGTTTCTCCTGGATTTTGATGCTCCTCCCCCTCACTGTCACTATTGCTGCAGTCGCGATGGAGTGCACCTCTTTGGCTGCCCACGAGATCAGCAGGGCTGAATTCCCAAAGTCATAAACAGGAATCCACAGTGAAAATGTTACATTGTATGTAAAACAATAGCGGCAAGGTATTTCCCCTCCTTGTTCAATCGATGTTATCAGTTCAGTCCTTGGCGTTTTACTTTGAGTTCAAGCTTCTGAACTGGCTCAATTCCACAGGTTGTGGCTTGGCTCAGCAATCACTGTGGTGCTGCCCTCTTGTTGGATCAATAGTATCAGTAGCCATGTTCTCTCTGTCGGGTTTATCCCATTTCACTCTTGGTTGTCAGAGGCATATTGATCACACTTCTTCATCTCTCCGACACAGAATCACAAAATTGTTATGGTGTGTCAGGAGGGCATCTTGCCTGCAATGTCCCTTCAAACAAGCATCATTCCCTCGAGCCACTCTACTGACATCCTAACAAACCCCCAATACGCATGCTCACTATCTCTATCCAAATAGTCATCCAATGTTCCCTTGAAAGACTCCACTGAACATGTCTCCATCATACTCCCAGGCCAATCAATTCATATATTGACTACTTGCTCAGTGAAAAGGTTTTCTCTTCCAACACATATCCCCGTCTATGGCTTCTAATTCTTGTACAAACTATGAGTGGGACAAGCTTCACCCTATCAACTCTTTCAATCAGGCATGCCTTAGCCGTTTCCCTTTAAATCCTGGCAACTTCTGTGGAGACAAATCAGAGTTCAAGATTCGGCCCCAGTGACCCTTCTTCATTACTGATGGTACCTAGGAAATAGAGGGCTTTCTCACTCAGGTTAGATTTGTGTAGGTGAGTGTGTAAAGCTATTGATAGGTGGCGATTGAATCCAAAGAGAGCAAAACAGTTGGACAAACAAAGGTGTGGATAAAGACCAGCCTAGGGCAATCAATGGCTGCTAATGTGGACTATTTGTAGCTGTCAATGTGTCATTTGAGGTAGCAGCCCCTTTGTGGCCATGATCTGGTCTGTGGGGATACATGGAAAGCATGGGGAAATGGGCTCGAGTCCAAAAGTTGTTGAACTCAATAAGAAGTCCTGAGGCTGTAGTTTTCTCAAGTGGAAAATGAGGTACTATTCTCCCAGATTGCGCTGAGCTTCTCTGAAGCACTGCAACAAGCCTGAGACAGAGATGTTGGCCAGGGAGCATGATAGTGTGTTGAAGTGGCAGGCAAACAGAAGCTCAGTGTCATTTTGCAAACCAAACATTGATGTTTTGTGAAGTGGTCACTCAGTCTGTGTTTCGACCTTGCGAGCAGTGAATGCATTAGACTGCTTCCCATGGAAGGTGTCTGGGATCTTGTGTGCTGTGGTGGGAGGAGGTGAACAGACAGGTGTAGCACGTTCTGTGTTCGCAGGGGAAGGTGCCATGGAGCTCTGGGTGGGTTGGTTGTGCTGAGAGTGAAACACTGGACCAAGTTATCACAGAGGAGGGTTGAGGGAGGAGGTGGAATATGTGTTTCGAGTTGGCAACCCTCTGGAAATGGTGGCAGAAATGTCAGCTAAATATCCTCATTTGCATTTTCAATTCATAATCATTTTGACGATAAGCACAGTTTTATTTATTACCAGTTCTCATGATAAATGGAAAGCATTGGTAAAATGGAGTATGAATCTGAATGTAATATTATGAACTGGTTGTTTCACACTGACTCTACTAACCCTGATTTTAATGTGATGATCTTGCATGTGTTTTATATTAGACTCTCTGCCAACTTACAAAATGTCTGGGTGATTCCTAGTGGTCTAGGGTGCAGGCCTCAAACCTGTAGCTATCTACTAACAGAGCAGTTCAATTCCACCTTCCAGGCACAGCATGATTGCTCAACCCTCTTCACATTTACCTTATGCCTGATAGTTCCTGGACAATTTGATTTGAGCAAGGTTGAAATTTAGCACAGCCCTGTCCCAGGTGTCCTTTCCTGATTTGTGGAGAGGAATAGGTTGGCATGTTTGAATTTAAAATGTGGCATGATTTCCCAAGATATTGTTCCATCCCTGCCCAGATTCCCTCTCCCACTAAGGAGGTCCACTGTTACCTTGCATTCAGTTTCTCCTCCCCCACCTCATTACTATTGCTGCCATAGCAATGGAGTGCACTGGTTATTTTTTGTTAGATGTTATTTTATGTCATATTTTGTGTTATTTAAATTGTTATGGTGTGTCAGGAAGGAATCTACCTGCACTGGCCCTTCAAACAGGCATCATTCCTTAGTGCCACTCTACTGGCATTCCCCGCGCCCCCGCCCCCATACCCATGCTCACTATTTCTCTCCAAATAGTCATCTAATGTTCCCAGGAAAGACTCAATTGAACTGTCTCCACTATACTCTCAGGCAGATCAGTTCATACTCTGACTACTTGCTCAGTGAAAATGTTTCCTCTTCCATCACCTATCCCCATCTATGACAGCTAGTTCTTGTACATTCTATAAGTGAGAAGTGCTTCTCCCTATCTACACTTTCAGTCTGTTCATGCTTCACCCATTCCCCTTCCAATCCTTGCAGCACCTGTGGAGAGAAATCAGAGTTAACAATTCGGGTTCAGTTACCCTTCTTCATTACTGATAGTACCTAAGAAATGGATCGCTTTCTGTTTCAAGATAGAGTTGGCAGGGCGGGGTATGAAGTTATTGCTCCTTGGCGATGGGGCCCAAAGAGAGAGAAAAACAGTTGTACAAACAAAGGAGTGGATAAAGACCAGCCTAGGACAATCAATGGCTGTTAATTTGGACTATTCATAAATGTTAGTAAGTCACTTGAGGCAGCATCCCATTTGAGGTCAACACCTGGCCTGTGGGGGCGCATGGAAAGCATGTGGAAAGGGGCTCCAGCCCCATAGTTGTTGAACTCAGTCCAGAGGCTGTAGCATTCCCAAGTGGAAAATAAGGTGCTATTCTTCCAGCTTGTGCTGAGCTTCACTGAGACAGAGATGTTGGCCAGGGGCAAGTTGGTGTGTTGATTTGGCAGGCAAGCAGAAGCTCAGGGTCATTTTGCAAATGAAATGTAGATGTTTTGTGAAGTGTTCACACAGTCTATGCTTCATTTCTCTGGAGTAGAGGAGACAACATGGTGAACAGTGAATACTGTAAACTGCTTCATCTGGAAGGTGTTTTGGACCTTGGACGGTGAGTAGGGAGGAAGTGAACAGGCAGGTGTAGCACCTTCTGTGGTCACAGGGAAGGTGCCTTGGAGCTGTGGGTGGTTTGGGTGTGTTGGGAATGAAGGAATGGATCAAGGTATCACAAAGGGAATGGTCCTTGCAGAAGCCTGACAAGGGAGGAGTTGCAATATGTGTCTGGTGGTGGCATCCCTTTTAAAGTGGTGACAGTAATATCAGCTAACGATATTCATTTGCATTTTCAACCTATAATTGTTTTGAATATAAACAAAGCTTTATTTACTACCAGTTCTCATGATAGATGGAATGTTTTGGTAATATGGAACATGAATCTGATATAATATTGAGAACTGGTTGGTTCATACTAACTATCGACTAACCCTGAATATACTGTGTTAATCTTCCTGCATTTTATATTAGATTCTGTGCTCTGTCATAAAATGCCTGCATGATCCCTCATGGTCTAGGGTGCAGGCTTCACACCTGTAGTTGGCTAGCAACAGAGTGGTTCAGTTCCATGTTCCAGGTGCAGTGTGAATGTGGATTGTGCTTGATGTTTATAGGCTTGGTCCATTTATACTCCAGACATTCAGGTGCAAGCAGGGACGAAATTTGGTACTGCCCAGACTTGACTGTCTTTCCCTGAGGTGGGGAGAGGAGCAGGAGAGTGTGTTTGAAAGTAAGAGGTGGCATGACTTCTCATGCCAATGCTACATTCTTGCCCGGACAGATACCGCCACCAAGGAGGTCTTCAGCTTCTCTTGTGTATGGTGTCTCCTCCCCCACCTCATCACTAGTGCCGCTATCGCAATGGAGTTGGCATCTCTTTGGCAGTCCGGGAGATCATCAGGGCTGAACTCCCAAGGTCACAAACAGGGATCTACAGTGCAAAATGTTACATTATATGTAAAATGATTAACAGCAAGGCATATCCCCTCGTAGTTCAATAGAACATAGAACATAGAACAGTACAGCACAGAACAGGCCCTTCAGCCCACGATGTTGTGCCGACCATTGATCCTCATGTATGCACCCTCAAATTTCTGTGACCATATGCATGTCCAGCAGTCTCTTAAATGTCCCCAATGACCTTGCTTCCACAACTGCTGCTGGAAACGCATTCCATGCTCTCACAACTCTCTATGTAAAGAACGCGCCTCTGACATCCCCTCTATACTTTCCTCCAACCAGCTTAAAACTATGACCCCTCGTGTTAGCCATTTCTGCCCTGGGAAATAGTCTCTGGCTATCAACTCTATCTATGCCTCTCATTATCTTGTATACCTCAATTAGGTCCCCTCTCCTCCTCCTTTTCTCCAATGAAAAAAGTCCGAGCTCAGTCAACCTCTCTTCATAAGATAAGCCCTCCAGTCCAGGCAGCATCCTGGTAAACCTCCTCTGAACCCTCTCCAAAGCATCCACATCTTTCCTATAATAGGGCGACCAGAACTGGATGCAGTATTCCAAGTGTGGTCTGACCAAAGTTTTGTAGAGCTGCAACAAGATCTCACGACTCTTAAACTCAATCCCCCTGCTAATGAAAGCCAAAACACCATATGCTTTCTTAACAACCCTGTCCACTTGGGTGGCCATTTTAAGGGATCTATGTATCTGCACACCAAGGGCCCTCTGTTCCTCCACACTGCCAAGAATCCTATCCTTAATCCTGTACTCAGCTTTCAAATTTGACCTTCCAAAATGCATCACCTCGCATTTATCCAGGTTGAACTCCATCTGCTGGAACTCCTTCAGTCTGAAGCATTTTACCTTTAAGTGCAAGCCTCTGAATTGACTCAATTCCAAAGTTTCTGGCCAGCCTCAGCACACCCAGTGGTGCTGCTCTCATGTTGGATCAACTTTATCAATATCCACGTGAATGCCAGAGACAAATTGCTCACCCTGCTCCATCTCTCTATCACAGAATCACGAAATTGTTGCAGTGTGACAGGAGGCCATCTCGCCTGCTCTGGCACTACAACCAAGCATCATGCCTTACTGCCACTCTCCTGACCTACCCCCGCACCCCGCACAACTGTGCCCACTATCTGTATCCAAATAATCATCCAATATTCTCTTGAATGCCTCAGTTGAACTTGTCTCCACCATACTCTCAGCCTGTTCATTTCATTACCTAACTATTCGCTCAGTGAGAATGCTTTCTGCTCTATCACCTATCATTGTCTATGTTATCTCAGATTCTCCAGCATCTGCAGTTCCTACTATCTCTGAAACATTGTCTATGACCACTCATTTTTGTACATTCTATGAGAAAGAAGAGCTTCTCCCTATATACCCTTTGCATCCTTCTCTTGGTTTACCCGCTCCTTTTCCAATCCTGGCAGCTTCTGTGGAGAAAAATCAGAGTTAATGTTTCTGTTGTCCTGACCTGTTGTGCACTGGCCAGACCTCCACAACATATCATAAGGAGGTAGCCCAGACTCTAACTGATTCTTATTTTAAAAATAGATGTGAAGTGCTGTGTTCCAGATGCAATGTGACTGGTCAAACTACTAAACGTTAAGCAAAATGCAATTTATTTATATACTGCTGTTAAAATTGAAACAAAAGATTAAGGAATTTAAAATAAATCAACTTTTGGAAAACTTAATGGATGATTGATATATTACTATTACTATTACTAATTAACTGTTCCAATATAGTAACATCCCATAAACACATGCCTTGGCAAACAGGAAATTGTAGACATAGATTCTCACATGCAGTTCTTCAAACAAGGAATGAAAAAAAGCTAAGGGATGATTCAGAGAAACTCGCAGCTAGGAGACTGTCCCTGAAGTTTCCAACTCTTTTAAAATACCAAAGACATCTACTTAAACCCAAACTAAAAACTAAAGCAAAACTACAAAGCCTGGTCTGTGAGAGCTGACCACACGCAGTCTGCTTCCAATGTTCCAACTTTTAGAAAAGCCCCAAGGCCTCACAAATTGCTTATTTCCCTAGAGACAGCTCAGCATCTCAGCTTTACAACCTGTCTTCGAAGAAAAAAAGCCAGACCTAAATAACATCTTAAAATGACAGCTTTCTGAAAGGCCCTTCCTCAGAACTGGTGGTAGCTGGCAATAGGATGGATGAGGAGAGAAAAATACATTTAACATAGAACATAGAACATTACAGCACAGTACAGGCCCTTCGGCCCTCGATGTTGTGCCGACCTGTCATACCGATCTCAAGCCCATCTAACCTACGCTATTCCATGTACGTCCATATGCTTGTCCAATGACGACTTAAATGTACCTAAAGTTGGCGAATCTACTACCGTTGCAGGCAAAGCGTTCCATTCCCTTACTACTCTCTGAGTAAAGAAACATTTAGACAGACAAAGGAGGGGATGACGGCCAGCCTAAGAGAATCAATAGCTGGCAATGATAGCAAACCTTGTGATGGGAAGATCTGGTGTGTGGGTATGGGAGAAATCATGGGGAAGGGTACTCAAGCCCTCAAATTGTTGAACTCGATATTATGTCCAAATGTTTATAGAGTTCCCAAGCAGAAAATGAGGTGCTGTTCTTACAACTCAAACTGAGCTTCACTGGCACACTGCAGCAGTCCTGGGACACAGATTTTGACCAGGGAATTTGGTAGTGTGTCAAAATAACAGGCCGCTGGAAGCTTGGGGTTAATTTTGTGAGCAGAACATGGGTGTTCTTTGAAGCAATTACCCAGACAATGCTTCGTTTCCCCAGTGTAGAGGAGACTGCATTGTGAGCAGGAATGCAGTAGACTGGAATGATTGGGAACTGTATCTGAGACCTTGGATGGTGAAGAGGGTGGAACTGACCAGCAGGTATTTCACCTTCTGTGGTTGCTGGGGAAGGTTCCACGGGAATGTGGGGTGGTGTTGGGAGTAAAGGAGGAATGGACCAGGGCTCCCAGAAGAAACAGTCCCTGCAGGAGGCTGACAAGGGAGGGGAAAGTAATACGTTTCTGGTGGTGGCATCCTGCTGAGGTGGCAGGAATGACTTCTAATGCTCCTCTGGACGTGGGTGCTGGTGGGATGATAGGTGAGGACAAGGGAGACTGTATCACTGTTATGTGAGGGAAGGGAGGGACTGACAGCCGAAGTGTGAGAGATGGGTTGGATCAGGCTGAGGGCCTTGTCAACTCCCATGATAGAGAATCCTTCATTGGGGAAGACGATGGACATTTCAGAGGGGCCCTTTTAGAAGCTGGCATTATTAGAGCAGATGCGATGGAAACAGAGAAACTGCGAGAATGGAACAAAGACTTTACGGAATGCCGGGAAAGCATGAAGCAGGCTACATGGAACATTCCTTATTCCAGTTCAGGTCTGACTCTCCTGTTTATGTTGGTCAGCCAGGGCTGCCTGATTGGACCAGATTAACAGCCCCAATCAGGCAACTCATATTTTATGAGGTCCACCTGGCTGACCTCTTTACAATCACTACACATACTCCAGTGCAGTACTAAGGGAGTGTTGCACTGTTGGAGATGCTACGTTTAAGATGAGACATTAAACCAAGGCCTTTGTCTGCTTTTTTTAGGTAAATCTAAATGATCCCAAAACATGATTTTGACAATGAGCAAGGAAGTCTTAGTCAACTTATCCTCTATCAACATCTCAAAAATAGACGTATCTGAGTGTTGTTGCTTGTAGAAGTTTGATGTGTGCAAATTGACTGCCATATTTCTTACATGTCACAGAGCACATCTAATTGGTTATAAACATAGAAAACAGGAGGAGAAGTAGGTCATTCAGCCCATCAGGCCTGTAAATGTCCTGTGGTCATGAGTGGAGCTGAATAAATGCTTGTGTTTCTTTTTGGAGAGCCTGGGGTTAAGAACTACTCCTTCTTCAAAACAGAAGAAGAGGAAATAGGAGCAGGGCTCAATTGGCCCATCGAGCCCGCTCAGTAGGATCAAGGCTCATTCTGTATCTCAGCACCATACTCCCATACTCTCCTTGACACCTCTCGGTTCTAGAAATCTACCTCATTCTTTCTTAAATATGTTCAGTGACTTCACCTCCACAGCTTTCTGTGCTGGAGAATTCTACAGGTTCACCACCCTCTGCCTGAAGTCATTTCTTCTCAACACAGTCTGAAATGATCTATTTCGTGTCCTGAGACCATGACCCTGTGTTGTGCAATCACCAGCCAGGGAAAGTATCAGCACTGCATTGAATGTTTCAGAATTTGATATGCTTCGATGAGATCTCCTCTCCCTGTACTTTGAATTCAAACACAGTCCTTCTGAAGCAGTACTTCCACCCTTTAACTTGTAAGGTATTTCAATAGCACGGGTTTGCTGATGAATGTTGTCCATCCCTTAACTTGTCCATGCACAACCAAAGTGATATTTCACTCCTGTGGAACATAGAACACTACAGATCAGAAACAGGCCCATTAACCCACGATGTTGTGCTGCACATGACACCAACTAATCCCTTCTGCCTGCCCTTGGTCCATATCCCTTCATCCCTTGCATATTCTTGTGCTTGTGTAAGAGTCCCTTAAACTATTGTATCTGCCTCAACCATACCTCTGGCAGTGCATTCTAGACTCCTACCACTCTCTGTGTAAATAACTTGCCCCTCACATCTACTTTGAATGTTTTCCCTCTCACCTTAAGTGTTAGACATTTCAACTCTGGGAAAAAGACTCTGACCAACAACCCTATCTATGCATCTCATAATTTTATAGACATTTGTCATGTTCCCCCTCAGTCTCCACTGCTCAAGAGAAAACAATCCTGAGTTTTTCTAGCGTCTCCTGGAAGCTCATGCTCTCTAATCCAGGCAGCATCCTGGTAAACTTCTTCTGTGCTCTCTCCAAAGCCTCCACGTCCTTCCTGTAACGTGACAACCAGAATTAAACACAGTACTCTAAGTGTGGCCTCACCAGGAAGGCTACATGAATGCATCCTAAGGCTATAGTTCTTAGAATTTCAACTCCTGGGCACTAAAACAACTCTTTTGAAGTCATGCCTATGTGGCAACCATCAGGAAGGGAGGACATCCCAAGCAAATGTGAATAGATTGGCCAAAGCTTTGTCAAACCAAGGAGGGAAGAGAATCAAGAGGGGGGAACATTTATGTATGATGCTTTGGCATCTGAAAACTGTACGTAGGAAGCTCAGGAGGCACATATGGAAACAAGAACCATCTATTATAGAAAAATGTAGAAAATCCCAAACTGGGTTATTTTATTTTGATCTGTCCCCAATAATTTCTTTCGCTGTTGTTTTGGCCACAGAGGAGTAATCCACTCCGAAGAATAGGAAGGGGTGGAAATATGCAGCATACATTCATGGCCTTGCAGCAGCCCATAATGTAACGATCTTGAGCTTTTCAACTAGTGCTGAGTCTAAGGTGTTTTATGCTTTCAGTGTGTAGGGGTTAGGCTCATGTGCAAAATTTAATAATTCCTTTTATTTATTGTTTTTGTTTATTGGTACCATTCTCGCATCTGAGTCAGATTCAGATGAAAGCATTGCTGGACGCTTTCAGGTGGCACGGTGGCTCAGTGGTTAGCACTGCAGCCTCACAGCTCCAGGGGCCCAGGTTCAATCCCAGCCTTGGGCCACTGTCTGTGTGGAGTTTGCACATTCTCCCTGTGTCTGTGAGGGTTTCCTTCGGGTGCTCCGGTTTCCTCCACAGTCCAAAGATGTGCAGGTTATGTGGATTGGCTGTGCTAAATTGATTGGAGTGTGTGGAGTATAGGGGAATGGGTCTGGGTGGGGTGCTTCAAGGGGCGGTGTGGACTTGTTGGGCTGAATGGCCTGTTTCCACACTGTAGGGAATCTAATCTAATGGATGGGTCAGCATTTATTGCCCAGAGGGCAGTTAAGACCCCACCACATTGCTCTGGAGTTATTTTTAGGATAACAGACTTCCTTCTCTGAAGGACGTTAGAGAACCAGATGGGATTTTTATGACAATTGACAAATGTTACGCAGTCACTTTTCATCCTCTTTGGCAACATCTCCTCCTTGATAATGACTGACACAAATTATTCATTTGAAATATTAACAGGAAAGGTCCGTGTAGATAAAGATAAACTACTTCCCACTGGTTGGGGATTGTAGAACTAGGGTGCATTGTCTGAGCCAAACTGTTCAGGCGAAATATTAGGAAGCGCTTCTACAGACAAAGGATGTTCAAGGTTTGGAACTCTCTTCGACAAACGGCAGTGGATGCAGGATCAGTTGTTAATTTTAAATCTGTGATCAATTTTTTAAGCGAGGTTATTGAGCAAAATGGGCCAAAATCAGGTGTAAGGAGCTAAGTGCAGATCAGCTGTGATCTCATTGAATGATGGAACAGGCTTGAAGGGCCTCACTCCAAGTTTTATTCACAAAAGTCAAGTTGAAGAATCCAGCCCTGTATTGTCAGAGATGCTGCCTTCTGCTTAGATGTTAAACTGAGGCCGACCTGCACTTTTGAGTGAATAACAGATTTTGTGGCACTATTTCAAAGAAGAGCAGAGGAGGTCTCCTGAGGTTCCTGGCCAATAGTAGCAGAGGCAAAGAGTACCAAAGGAAGGAGCTCATGTTGACCTTGTATCAGACACTAATTCATCCTCAACTAGAGTATTTCATTTGGCGTGGCTGCCACCAGGAGGTGATTGCATTGAAGACAGTGCATAAAAGTTTTATGAGAATGTTTCCAGGGATGAGAGACCTCAGTTACAGAGTCATAGAGTCTTAATGATGTACAGCACGGAAACAGAGCCTTTGGCCCAACTTGTCCGTGCTAATCAGATATCTTGGATAAATCTAATCCCATTTGCCAGCAATTAGCCCATGTCCCTCTGAACCCTTTCTCTGCATATATCCATCCAGATGCCTTTTGGAGGTATGTAATTGAATCAGCCTTCATCACTTCCTCTGGCAACTCATTCCACACACACACACACACACACACACACACACACACACACACACACACACACACACACACACACACACACACACACACACACACACACACACACACACACACACCAGCCTAAAAATGTGCCACCTAGGTCCCTTTTACATCTTTACTCCCCCACTGCAGTTTAAAGACCTTGTCTATTTACCCTATCCATACCCCACATATAAACCTCTATACATCACTCCTCAGCTCCCGACACTCCAGGGAAAATAGCCCCAGTCTATTCAACCTCTCCCTATGGCTCAAACCCTCCAATCTTGGCAACATGTTTATAAACGTTTTCTGAACTCGTTCAAGTTTCACAACATCATTCCTATAGCACGAAGATAAACCAGAGAAGTTGGGCTGGAGAAGAGAAGGCTGAAAGGAGATCTGATTGAAGTGTTCGAAGTCCTCAGAGGTCTGGAAAGAGTAGATAGAGAGAAACTGACAACAAAGAGAGCACAACTTTGAAACAATTGGCAAAAGGAGCAATAATGATGTGATAAAAATCTTTTTTCCCACAGCAAGAGGTTAAGATCTGGAATGGACTGGGTATGGAGAGGAGGCAGGTTTAATCCAATCATTTAAAAGTGTGTTAAACTAATTTGAACAGGAAGAATGAGCAAGGTCATGTGGGGAAGGCAGGAAAATGGAACTAAGTGAAATGCTTGTTCACAGAGCTGGTGCAGCCATGGTGGGATGAATGGCCTCCTCCTGCTCTATAATAGTCCAGTGAAACAGGTGATCTGGTCATTAGCTAATTTTTCTATTTGTGGCAGTCTTTTACGTTGCTGCATTCCCCACATTACAGAGGTGATTACACCTTAAAAGTATTTTATTGACTGGCAGAGCAGCCTACGACATTCAGTAGTGGAGAAATGAGCTATATTAATGAAATGTCCTTTTTCCTCATTTTGGTTATTTTGATCACCATTGGTATGATTTACAAGACAACAAACAATCAGTCAGTACTCAGGTGATCAGAATCCGCAGCCTCAAGTATCTCACTTTCTACCTGTCCAGAACAAAACTGTGCCTTAAACATCGAAAAGGATTCTTGTAAATTCCAAACATTCTGTCCCTTTGTCTGGAAGACTAATGGCCTCAGATTTACAGGGTCTGTGTAGACATAAGTGTATACAATGAACATATTACTCAAAAGACTTTCTCTACCAGTGTACTGAAAACATTTTTTCAATTTCTGCCCAGGTTCAAATTAATAGAATGAGGTGCAATTTATTATAACAATATACCGTGCAGCGAAATCTAATTAAGAAAAGTGCTACTGGTTAATGAAAATGAATTTCTTATGGTTACTGGAAGCTGTGGTAGATGCTGGGGACCAAATATTGGAACACAGTAAGCTTCCAACTTAACCAGCTCCCTTATAATGAAAAAGTAATAGCTGTTGGCAGAGACCATACATTTTCTCTAAGTCTATATTGTGGATTGCTATTTTGCAGAGATTTCCATTACATTTACATCTTGTTCCATTCTCCGTTTCTTTAAATCAAGGAACTAAGTTAGAAACCAAAGCCTTACCTTGCAGCATGCCTCTGAGGCTGATGAAGCAGGAGAGACATCAAAATAAACAAGGCACGAGCAGTTCATTAATATCCAGCTTGGGACCTGCAAGTCGATCAGGAGGAGTGAAGTCTGAGAGACAGAGAGAGAGGTCTTCAGTTTGGGATTCCTGAGCATGTATTTGCTGCACTCAGGCAACTCCTCAATGGTGTGGTGGCTCAGTGGTTAGTCCTACTGCCTCGAAATGCCAAGGATTTGCATTCAATTCCACCCTTAGGGGACTGTCTGTGTGGAGTTAAAAGTATTTCATTGACTAGCAGAACAGACTGAGACATTCAGTAGTGGAGAAATGTGCTCTATTAATGAAATGCTCTTTTTCCACATTTTGTCTATTTTGTTCACCCTGTGTTTGTGTGGGTTTCCTCTGGGTGCTCCAGTTACCTCCCACAGTGCAAAAATGTGCAGATGTGCTAAATAATAGTGTTCAAGAATGGGTCTGGGTGGGATGCTCTGGGTATTGGTGTGGACTTGTTGGGACGGAGGGCCTGTCTTCGCACTGTAGGGATTCTATGATTCTAATGGAAGTAGGGTACACAAGAAGAGGCTGGAGCGGTCAGGTCAATTGGGTATTATGACCTAATCCAATGAACACAGTGTACTTATCACCCATGCTTCTCAAGTCCTGCGGGTGCAATGTTCCACATTTTATATATGAGTTCAACTTTCAGACAACTGCTCTCTCATGAACTCAGCTCGCCCTGAGATACAAATATTCTGGACAATATGGAAGCATGCACAAACACATTGGAAACTCTGAGCAGGAGGAGCCTTTTAGAATCATGAACTGGTTACAGTACAGAGGAAAGCCATTCAGCCTTTCATAAGCATGCCAGCTCTCACTGCAAATCATAGAATAGAATCTCTACAGTGTAGAAGCAGGCCATTCAGCCCATAAAATCACACTGACCCTCCGAAGAGCACCCCCTTAGATCCACATCCCCACCCTATCCCTGTAATCCTGCATTTCCCATGGCTAATCCCACTAGCCTGCACGTCCCTCGACACAATGGGAAATTTAGCATGGCCAATCCACCTAACCTGCGCATCTTTGGACAGCGGGAGGAAACCCACGGAGACAGGGGAGAATGTGGAATCGAACGTGGGATCGAAAGCAGGTCCCTAGCCCTGTGAGGCAGCAGCACTAACCACTGAGACACCATGCTGCCCTTATTTCTATTTCAAATAATTATTCAATTCCCTTTGAAAACAACAATTGTACCTGCTACGTTCAGGCCTTCCATTTCAGATCCTAAGCAAAAGGAATATTGTATTTTCATCATATCACCCTTATTTCTGCCTATTTTATGTGACTCATAACTGCAGCATTACTGCATTGATCTCTGTTATCCTATTTAGAATACCTAATTGAATTAGTTCAATACAATTCATTTTTAACAAATCCATTTTGGCATCCCTCAATTAATCTGTGTGTCCAAGAGACTGTTAATTTTATATTTGCTGCAAAAGCTTGTCATTGCTAGCATTATTTGATAGAGAGTACAACAGTTACAATTCACCTATCCTCTAGCACCCATCCCTGTCTGTAAGGAGGATGGAATATTACGACGAGTACATCCACAATTTCCAACCTTACCTCCATCATTGTCCTTGGATATATATCATCTGGTCCCGGTCATCTATAACCTTTAAGTTCAACTAGCTTTCCCCGTAGCTCCTAATCATCATTTCTTTTTAGCCTATCCTGTATCTCAACTATCTCTACTTTCGCTATCACTTTGGCAACATCTTCCTCCTTGATAAAGGTACTATTTCCACTGTTTGGGGATTCTAGAACTAGTGACATAGCCTGAGAACTAGGACTAGGCCTTTCAGGAGCGATGTTAGGAAGTGCTTCTACGCACAAATGGCAGTGAATGCTGGATCAATTATTAATTTTAAATCTGAGATAAATACTTTTTTGTGAAGTGAAGTTATTAAGGAAAATGGGCCAAAGTCAGGTATATGGAGTTCGGCTCAAATCAGCTATGATCTCATTGAAAGGCGGAACAGGCTGGAAGTGTTGAATAGCCGACTTACGTTCCAATCTAGTTCATTAGCCATGCCCTCTGCTTCCTAGTATAGATCTTCATTTTAAGCCCCTAATCCGCGCAAAGCCATTTTTACCACCGCTTGGCTATTTTATGCCTATGAAAGACTTTTGTATTCCTTTTCATGTTAACTATTCTCACACTCTCTCTTTGCTTCACTTATTACTTTACCCTTTACTTCTTTTACTTTTCTTTTCGATTTTATATTAAACCTGATTTTTCACTTGTGTTATTGACATGGCATAGAGTCATCCAACATGGAAACGGATCCTTTAATCCAGCTAGTCCATGCTAAACATTGTCCCAGACTAAGTAAATCCCACTCACCTGCTCCTGGCCCATAGCCCTCTAAACCTTTCCTTTTCATGTGCTCATCCAAATGTCTTTTAAATGTCGTAATTGTACCCATATCCTCTGGAAATTCTTTACACACACAAACCACTCTCTGTGTAAAAAATTTGCCCCCGGGTCTTTTTTTTAAATCTTTGTCCTCTCACTTTAAAAATGTGCCCCCCAGTCTTGAAATGTCTCACCCTAGGGAATTAACAACATCCTGTAAAATAACCCCTTTCTTTCCTTTTTCTTACTCTCTGCCTCTTTCTTTATCTTAAGTTCTACCTTTCCCCATTATGAGAACATATTTTAATTATGCTATAAAAAACAGTCTTTGCTCCGTTGATGACAAGAAAACTCAAGCTTTTAACTATTACATCTATTATGGATAACATGCAAGAAATCAAGCTGCCTCTTCAAAGTAACATCATAAAGGATAAAGATCTTACAAAAGTGCACAAAATTCCTCAATTTACCTGTCTCTTCGACTCAGATTGACAGAAGGCATGGGCCAGATTTATGTGCTTAAGAAGAATTATTATTGATTACTAATAGATTCTAGCTATAGGTAAGCAATTAAGAACCATCAACATATAATTTTACTAGTTAAAACGTTAACTCACATGTAAACTCCCCCAACTCATTCATGTAGTCAGACACAAAAAGCATGATTTAATGGGCAGAGGGTAAGACTGAGAAGGCTGTCCAATGGTAGCTGTCCATAAGATTTGCTGAGATAACCTTTTCATCTTGTTAGGTCCACCTGCTCCTAGATTTTACTTTTCCAGGAGGCACAGAGTGACTGGTTCTCAGTTATGAAGTCTCTGACTTATTGGTTAAAAGTCACAATAACTGATGAAGACAAATAAACTGTCTTTCTTCAGGCTTGAGGTTTTACTTTACTGAAGAGAAAAGGATAGTATCTTCTTTTTTGGAAGTCCGATGGCTTCTGAACAAGTGTTCATACCCATAATCTGTTCAGTTACCCAGGAGCCAATCATATAATTGTTGATAAGCATGCAACAGCATTTTCAAGATGCCATGGCCAGGAAGGATGCCAATCTATTCCAGTATATCAGCTTAGTGGTGAGTTTTTCCAGGTATGACAAGAGTTAGAATTAGGCTGGAATTGGACGCTAGGTACCACAGGACAGGGTGTTTAGTGAGTTTGGGACAAGGTGCGGAGAAATCTCAGAAGGCCTCATAGAGAAAAATTCTCCGTGATACTTGACAAAATTGACACTTTACCAATGTAAGATTCAGCCCCTGTGAATCTAGGGGTGCAATTCTACCTTTTGCTGTGGCTGGGATAGTAGTCACTCTTTCACACACCACATTTGAAAACCAGGTACTTATTTCCATCCAGTTCAGCAAGGACACGCGAGGGAGACAGATTAGCCCAAACCTTTAAACGATTTGGACATCTCTCCTCAATGCTATACTTTCTACATTTCAGGGACAGCTGCCTTGTGGATATTGTGGAAAATAACAGAGCATGTGTATCCGATTGGGATTAGCAGCCTCTATACAGTACATAGAATAGCAACCCCTGTGCATATTATATTGAATAACTACTTCTTTGTATATTATAGAAAATAACAGCCCCTGTGTATATTATAGAGAATAGCAAGCTCTGAGCAGTTCTATAGAATACAAGCCCCTATGTAAATTATAGAGAATAACAACATCAGTTGAGAAGAGCAGGTTCTGTGTAAAATATAGAGAATAACAGCTCCTTTGTATATTATGGAGAAGCAAGCTCTCTGAATACCATAGAAAACAGCCGCTCTTGTTAATATTCTAGAGAATAGCAGGCTCTATGAATATTATGGAGAAGCAATCTCCTGTGTATGTTCTAGAGAATAGCAGCCTGTGTAAAAATGGCAGAAAACAGCAGCCTTTGTGCCTATTGTAGAGAATAGCAGCCGCCTCTGTTTATTGTTGAAAATAGCAGCTCTTATATATATCATAGAGATTGGCAGCCTATGTAAATATGATAGAGACAGCAGCCCCTGTGTCTACAAGAGACTAATGACCCTCTGCAGTCTCTGTGAATAGAGCTGAACAGTCCATGTGAATAGTATGGAGAATATCAGTCTGTGTATATTACAGAGAATAGCAGCCCTTGTGAATATTGTAGAGAACAGCAGGCCTGTGAATATGATAAAGAATAGAACAGCCTTTCTGTATGTTGTGGAGAATAATAACCCTGGTACATTACAGCGAAAGCAGCTCCTGTGTATATTATAAAGAGCAGAAGCCCAATTGAGAATACTAGCCTCAGCAAATGATAGAAATTAGCAAACCCTGTGTGTAATACCAAACATAGCAACCTACATGACTATGGTGGAGAACAGCTGCATTGATTCAACTATGTCGAGAAACTAGATAGACTGGGGCTTCCTTGGAGCAGAGAAGGCTGAGGAGGGACCTGATGGAGGTGCACAAAGCTATGAGAGGCATAGATATAGAACATGATCCCTCTACCCGACCCCCCAGCAGAGTATATATGTACAAGGTGAAAGGGCAGGAGCTTTACAGGAGAGTTGATACACCTAGAGGTTGATGAATATCTAGAAAATACTGCCTGAAAGGGGCGAAAACTATCAACAGAATTGAAATATTTCAATGATCACTTGTAACATGGTCACAATGGCCCTTTGTTCTGTAAAACTCCATGACTCTAACCTGCCTGCTGCTCCTGCAACTGCTTGCGTCTCTACAATAACTGAAATTGCTGGAAAAGCTCAGTCGGTCTATCAGCATCTGTGAAGAGAAATCAGAATTAATGTTTCAGATTCAGTGACCCTTCCTCAGAATTGATAGTGGCTAGGGAAAAGTTGCTATTTTTATGCAGAAGATATGTTAGGGGTGTGAGGATTAAATGATAGGTGGAGATAGAACCCAACAGAGAAAAGAACAGTTGGACAGACAAAGGAGTGGATGACGGTCAGCCAAGGAGAATGAATGGCTATGAATGGTGACAAATAGCGGCTAACAATGTGTTGTGGGTATTAGCAGAATGTGTGATAACAAGGAAAATGAGATGATGTCCTTCCAGTTTGCTCTGAGCTTCACGGGAGCTCAACAAGCCTAAGGCAAAGATGTTGGCCAGGGAACATGGTGATGGGTTGAAGCGGCAGGCAACTGGAAGCTCACGGTCTTTTTTTGCGGACAGAACATAGGTGTCATTTTCCACTTGGGAAAACATTTCCTGGACTCAAGTTCAACAATTGTCGGGTTTGAGGGCACCTTCTCCCATGCCCTTACCCCAAACCTCACACACCGGGCCTTGTTGTCACATGGTCTGCTATAACACACAACCCATTGTTAGCCACTAACAGTTCCCATTAGTTAATTTACACAGAGAGGGGTTAGTGTGTGGAATGAACGTTTAGAGGAAATGGTGGATGTGGGTAAAGCTACAACGTTAAAAGGACATTTGGATAGACACATGAATAGGAAAGGTTTGGAGGGATACGGGCCAGGTTCAGGCAGGTGGGACTAATTTAGTTTGGGATTATAGTTGGCATGGACTGGTTGAACCGAAGGTTCTGTTTCTGTGCTCTATGACTCTATGACTTTTCAGAAAAGCTTAGGGAGGAAGAGCAAAGAAGACTGATCTTTGTTGGTAGCAAGTATTTGTGCTGATCAGGCCAGTGGGCAAACCCCCTCAGGATCGTACTTATTTCCCCATTTCTCTCTCTCATACACCACCCCACCCCTAACTGACGTGATCTAATCCAGAGACTGGCATTCACCATGTTTGGCATTGATAGAAGAGGTGAGACCTCTACCCACAACCGGAGGATATGCCCACTCCAGCCAAATGAGCACAGAACAAGTCTGCAGACAGCACTGCACTTTGTTGCTCCCGCAATATGTCAAATTGACAAATGACGGATTGATTTAATGTCAGGAGGTATAGTGCTGCAGAGCATTGAGCCACTTCGTCATTTCACTTGAAGAGTCTACAGACATTGATAAAATAGCCCAATTACTCGCCGCTGTTCAGCGTGTGGGGAGTTAGGGAATAAAATATGATACTTTATTTTGCACAGTTGTCAAGGCAAGAGCAAAGCCAAGTGATATTCTCCAGTTAGTGGATGATTTTCTGACTTCAGCGCTAATAGAGTTGACAAATTGTACTGCATTTGCCATGATGATTTTTTTTGGGGCTATATTCTGGTGTTGTACAGTCAAATAAAAGGCAGCACCTCAAGCTGTTTGGATGCATTGTTTTTCATTGATTGGCTGTGGCTGCGAAAGATTTTGAATGAGGTATTCCTATTGTTCTCAAAGGGTGACATTTCTTGTTTTGCTGGAATTTGTGGGTAACGAGCGCTTGAGGAGAATTCTTTGCTCACGCGCACACACAGAGGGGAAATGATTATCTCAAGGTAGGAAGCTTAGCCATTTATTTCGAATATAACTGGAATATTGTGCCCAGTTCCACTTCAGGCAACACAGTGTGGAGCTGGTGGAACACAGCCAGCCAGGCAGCATCAGAGGAGCAGGAAAGTCGACGTTTCAGGCCGGGAGCCTTCTTCAGAAATGGGGGAGGGGGAAGGGAGCTCAGAAATAAATAGAGAGAGGTGGGGAGTGGCTGGGGAAAGTAGGTAGGATGGTGACAGGTGAGTGCAGGTAGGCAGTGGTAGGGATTGGTCAGTGAGGTGGGAGGAGCAGTTGGGAGAGAGAAGATGGACAGGTTGTATCAGGTCAAGGAGGCAGGGATGAGAGGGAGGGTTGGTCATGAGACGAGGTGGGAGTGGGGAAATTTTGAAACTGGTAAAGTCCACATTGATACGATTGGGTTGTAGGCTCCCAAGGCGGAATGTGAGGTGCTGTTCCTTCAGTTTCCAAGTGGTATCATTGATGCACTGGGGGAGGGCCAGGATGGACATGGTGCCCAGGGAATAGGAGGGGGAGTTGAAGTGGTTCGCGACTGGAAGTTGTTGTCGTTCTTATGAACAGAGCACAGGTGCTCTACAAAGCAAAGTCCGAGCCTCTGCTCGGACACATCAGGAGCAGCGAATGCACTAGGCCACGTTGGCAGATATGTAGGTGAACCTCTGTTTGAAGTGTAAGGTTTTTTTGGTAGCTTTGATGGAAGTGAGGGGGGAGGTGTAGGGGCAGGTGTAGCACTTCCTGCAGTTGCAGGGATAGGTGCTGTGGTGGTGGGAGTTAGTGTGGAACGGACATGGAAGTTGTGGACAGAGTGGTCCCTACGGAAGGCAGATAGGGTGGGGGGGCAGAATATATCCTTGGTTGTGGGGTCAGATTGCAGGCAGATAGTGGCATATCATGAGGTGTTGAATCCGAAGATTAGTGGAGTGATACGTGAGGACAAGAGGGATTCTGTCTTTGTTTTTGTTGCGGGGTGGGATGTGAGGGCAGTGGTGTGGGATACACAACAGACTGTGACAGTCCCGATTCCCATTTTCTCCCTTTGCTCCCTTAAACCCTAAGAACTATATTGAATTCCTTCTTGAAACTATTCGACGTATTGGCCTCAACCACTTCTTGTTGCAGAGAATTCTATAGGTTCACCACTCTCTGGGTGAAGACATTTCTCCTGATCTTAGTCCTAAATGGACTACCTCATACCTTTAAACGATCTCTGATTCTGGACATCATAGTCACCAGGACCTCTTTCTCACATTTACACATCCAGCCTATAATTCTTCAGGTTTCCCCTGGTTCTTGAATTCCTGAGTAAAACTGAAAGCATCTCAGAATTAGAGAAAGCTTGGGGTTGTAATATTCCTCCACTAAATCTTTAACTCTTGAAAGGCTTAGTGTCAGGTGCCTTAGGGCAAGTTGGGATCCTAATGGCTGAAAAAGCTATGGGTTCACAAGCTGTTAGGAGAATTACTCATTGCTTTTCATCTGCCCCAATGTTATTTACCCAGAAAAAAAATGCATTCTTTCCACACACTGGGCCCAGTCTTTGACAGCAGGATCAAATGAGATGAGTTTGCCAAGTAACGGCATGATACCGCACACCCCCCCCCAACTCAACAATGACAGTTATGAGTGAATTTCTTCTTACATAGACATAATTTAGAAATTTTATGGATTTCTATGGTATCACCCTGCCTTCCCCCATCCTTTCTTCTAAACTGGCACTGTACCCCTAACTGATCCAGTCTGTCTTCATATGTCAGTCTCAGGAATCAATTGGGTGAACTTTCACTGCATCTCTCTGAAGCTAGAACATCCTCCCTCAGAAAAGGAGACCAGATCTGAAAAAGGTGGGTGGAGTGGCACTCGGTGTACTGCTCATTCAGAGAGCTGATGTAGATACATTGGCTAGAATGCTGCAACGACTCTGTGAATGCCCAAGGAACTAGGGTGGAAAATGCAGGGATAGGGTAGGGGCAGGGTCTGGGTGGGATGCTCTTCAGATGGGCAGTGTGGGCTTGATGGGCTGAATGGTCTGCTTTTACACTGTAGGGATTCAATGAAAATTTTTTCAATAAATGAACAGGGCTCTACTTCCTGAGCTGATTCAAAAGCCTGAACTTGACATGGTTCTGGTTAAAATGGGTTAACTCACGGGCAAATGCAGTGAGATGAAAAGCTGAATAAAAGCTACCCAAGATGGACAAATTCATCTTTTTTGCCCCGTGTGAAACGAATGATGCATTGAGAAGCATATTTGAAATCTGAAACGTTCTTGCCTGTGGGAGCACCATGCTTAGGTTTCAGATCCAACATTCTGTCATTCAAAACAAAAAGTTGACTTTGATGTGACTGAACTGCAGGTGGTAGAACATCTTTCTGATCTGTGGAATGCATTTAATACTTAGTTTCCAGAACTTACAATTGATCAATTTGTTCGAAACTTGTGAGTTATGAAACCTTGGGGCTAGAAGCTTGACGAAACTCGTTAATGTGTGATTACCTTATGCTCGATTGGATTGACATTGGCAATGCATGCTCGTCAACGCATTTGTAGCCTGCAGCCCAACAATGCTGACTGGCTGCATTGCTCAGTACGATACGATATAGGTGGGTGTGATCTTTTTTAGAATTCAGGTGATGTGGACATTGTTGCCTTGACTGGCATCTATTCTCCAACCTTCACTGCCCTTGAGAAAGTGGTGGTGAACTGACTTCTTGAAATGCTGCAGTCCATGTACTGTAGGTAGACCCACAATGCCATTAGGAGAGAATTCCAGGATTTTGACACACTGGCATCAAAGGGACATGATAAGGGGGAGTCAGGCAACTTTCAGGTATGGTGTCCCCATGTATCTGCTGTCCTTGTCTTTCTAGATGGTAGTGGTTTTGGGTTTGGAAGATGCTGTCAAAGGAGCCTTGGTGAATTTCTGGAGTGCATCTTGTAAATGGTACACACTGCTATGACTGAAGGTCAGTGGTAGGGTTATTGATGCGTCTACTAAGGGAAAATGCTTCTCCCTAGCTACCTGTCAATGCCCCTCAGAACTTTGTACACTTCAATCAGGTTCCCCCTCAGGCTTCCCTGATGTAAGGAAAACAACCCTGTCTTATTTCTGCAAGCCCTGTACATTTGTCTTAGGTTTTCCAGATGAAAAGCTTTGGCAGTATTTCCCTTTTCAGAAAGATTCGAGTTCTGATAATACAGAATGCCAATCCCTATGGATATCATAGAGAAAAGCAGCCCATGTGTACACTACTGAGACCAACAGACTTCAAATTACATTATCGAGAGCAGTAAATCCTGCCTGTGTTGTAAAAAATAGCAACTGCTGAGTATATTCCAGGGAATTAAACTCATGTATATTGTGGTGAATTGCACATATACTTTGGAGTGAATAAACTATCATTGAAAAGAATGACTTCTCCTTGTCCAGTGATCTCAAAAACAACTCATGTTCTGAAGAAGGGTCACTGGACCTGAAACATTAATTCTGATTTCTCTCCATAGAGGCTGCCAGACCTGCTGAGTTTTTCTAGCAATTTCTGTTTTTCTTTCTGATTTCCAGCATCTGCAGTTCTTTTGCTTCTCGTTACAACTCAAGTTGTGTTTGTTTCATTTGCTTGTGTTGCTGAGTCTGCCACCTGTCATAAGCATTTTATTCAGTGAGGGAAGTAAAGCTTCCTTCTTTCACATGAGGTCTTCATTTAGGGTTGGTTCCTGAAAAGCATGATTTTAAATGAAACAACTTTAAGTGAAGCAATTTTCCCCATTGGAATCAATGTTACAGTCAAAGTTAGATCCCTGTGGACATTTTTTACTCAGAACAATGTACAGGTTAAAACGCCCCACCATACACATGCACTTATATTCCTAGCTGAATACAAATAAAGTTAATCACAAAACAATAAAGAATCACTGCAATTCAGTTGTTAGAATCATAAGATAGAATCCCTACAGTGAGCAGACCATTCGACCTGTTAAGTTTACACTGATCCTCTGATGAACATCCTACCGTCTCCCCTAACCTTGTAACCTTGCATTTCCCATAGTTAATCCATCTAACCCACACACTATGGGCAATTTAGCATAGCTAATCCACCTAACCTGCACATTGTTGGACAGTGGGAGAAAACTGGAGCACCCACGCAGATGTGGGGGTAATGTGCAAACTCCACACAGGCAATCACCCAAAGGTGGAATCAAACCCAGGTCCTTGGCTCTGGGAGGCAGCAGTGTTTAACAATGAGCCACCCCAGACCATTTTCAACAGAAAGCAACTTTATACCTACATTTTTCCCTACATTTGTAAAAATGATTAATTTCTAAATTAAATAATGAGTGGAAATAAAGAAGTAACTCAGCATGAATGTAGTTACTTCAAATGTTAAAATTAAACTTGGCTGACGTCTTTAATTGTCCAGACCCCACCTAACGGCAGATGTTGGTCAGTGCAAGAACAATTACCTGCACTAACCCACTTGTGTCAATAGGTGGAGCACAGCACTGAAGTGCAAGTTCAGAATAGCTGCCAGGAGAAATCAGACACCTTGAAGAGAAGAACAATTGGGAAGCCAGGGGAGGGGAGGTGCTGTGAAGAAAGATTGAGTACTGGGGCCGAAACTTGATGAATGACAGAAGGACTGAAGGTGGGAGCAGAAACATCGGGGGTAAGAGTACTGAGTGGCAAGCAGTAAGCCTGCAGCAAAAAACAGTCAACTGAAATTCAAAGCTTTAAATGAGCATTTTGCAACTATTCTATCAACAATGTTAAAGTGAAACACTAACTAAGTTGACTTTAACCTGTTTTATTCTATTATGATCTCTTGATAGCCCTTACTCTATTCAGAAATTGAATGATGGTCTTTGTGTGTCAAGAGTGGGTCAAGCCTGATTTTTATTCTTTCTCTCATGTAACAGAAATTACCTGAAGGATATCTGGATTGATTGAACACATGCATCTCTCAATTCGGATGAGCACATCCTTAGTCATAATATTTATTTTTCCCATCCACCTGAAGATGGTTTATTCTTCTGTGAACTAACTCTGGTTCGAAGGATTAGAGGGCTTATTACGCAAGAGCACAAACCCAGCCATGGTCAGCCCATCGTTCATGAAGCCGTTGACAGTGAAATGGAAGAGATGACAAAACAAAAATGTTGAATTTCTGCTATCATCTCAGGTTCCTGACAATCCTCCAGCAATGCCCAGGGGTGACTACATCTGAATGAATGCATTGCTACTGCAACTTAGAATGTCTATATTAATGTTGGAGGAGTGCATCAGCAGATTCACCTTGGATTAAAATTGAGGAAAGATTCCAAAAATACCTTGTTATTCCTGCAATAAAGGAAAAACAAAAAAAAAATTTGCATTCACATCGCAACCACAGGACGTCTCAAAACACTGTACAGAAATGGAGATAATAAGAACTGCCTATGCTGGAGTCAGAGATGATACAGCGTGGAGTTGGAGGAATACAGCAAGGCACAGGAAAGCTGACGATTCGGGTCAGGATCCTTCTACAGAAAATGAAGGGTCCTGACCTGAAACATCAGCTTTCCTGCTCCTCTGATGCTGCCTGGCCTGCTGTGTTCCTCCAGCTCCACACTGTGTTACAGGAATGGAGGACTTGTTAAGATGTAGTCGCTGTCGTAATGTGGGAAAAACTGCAGTCAATTTTCATAAAGTAAGTTCCCACAAACTGCAATAAGTACCAGATAATCTGTTCTTTTGTGATATAGTTTGGGCAGGGTGTGGGGAGAACATGCCCACTCCTCATCCTGATTTGAAATAGTGCCACAGAATCTTCAACATCCATCCAGATGGAGGTTGAGTTTAACATTGCGTCCACAATATGGCACCATCCTGTATACTGCACTGAATTGCCAGTCTTGACTTAAGAGCCCAAGGAGTGGCAACTGGACCTGGAACCTTACAAGTCAGAGATAGAGTGCTAACAACTGAGCCAATGATGTTGAGGGAATACCGACAGCTTCTTTTACGATTTCAGTGGAACTGGATGGTGGAATAGAGAGAAATATTTCACACTAGTTGGGAAGAAGGGCTCAAGGACAAAAGGAACACATCACAATTCTCTTGAAGGTGCACTGGTATCAAGTCAACTGTTCCCTGAATTTCCACAAATGTGAACATTTCATTAAACCCACCAAAAAACCCAATTTGGGTGTCCAATTCATGTTAAAAGAAATACACAGCAGTTTTTTTTCTTCATTATCAAGAAAATGGCTATTTATTGCCATCAAACTGATGCTCTCAACTTACTAGGAAAGAAAAGAAAACTAAATTGATAATTTATGGCCATTTCTTAGTCCATTTAAAGGTTCCCAGCCCACACCTCCAACGTACACACAGACAACCAGACTCACCAAAAGAAATAAAGAAAATGCAAATATAATGGTAGAGAAAAATAACAACAGTCATGAAAACAATTGTTTATCATCAATCCGGATGAAAAAATGAATGGGTCGGATCCTTTTGATTCTTTGATGATGCAAGTGAACCAATCAGGTGGTTGTTACTATACTGAGCTCTCCAAAACCCACAACTGATGGTTCCAATTTGTCTGCACATCAGTGGTATCTACACAGTGATGGACAATCTTTATATCACTAGTTGGACTGGGGTCTTTCCTTTTCCATGGGAACTTAGAATGATTTCTTTCAGCATCTCCGAATACAGCGTTCCTGCTCTTACGACAGTGAATTGGCAAGAACAAATTTGCAGCAAAATGGAACAGAAAGAAAGATGTTGATGCAGCCAACTTCTAAAGGTTTCTCCTTACTGCTGTTTGCATTTCTCTCACAGGGTCTGTACAGCTGCAACTTAACCAGTCAGAGGGTTGTCACTACGCTGAGCTCTCCTGAACCCACAACAGATGGCACCAATACGTCTGGATTCAATGTTCCCAAAAAGCAATAAGATGTGTATGCATCAATCAGCTTCACTTGTTTTTTTGAAGTTCAAAGAACACCTTGTATGTTCCCCTCTTTTAAAAGTAATGCCCATTTCCCTCAATTTCAGTCCATAATCCAAAACTGAAAAAAAAGTGATTGTTACAGACATAAAAGATGACAAAATAAGACCCAAAGCAAGGAGAGAAGTTAAAGAAACACCATTGGCAAAGGGTGGTAAGTGGGAAACCAGAAGACCAGTGATGGCACTATAATACTACATTTAGGTAAGTAATCCAGGAACCTTGACTAAGATTCTACTCACACAACATAAATACCACCAAGAAAAATGTTGCAATTTTAATTAAATAACAAAATGAAATAATCATCTAGCCTAATGGTGACCACTGTTGCACAAACCCATCTGCTTCATTAATGTTTCAGGAAGGAAATTTGCTGTCCTAACCTGGTCTGGTTTCTGTGAGGCTCCAGAGCCAGAGCAATGTGGTTACTTAACAACATAAGAACTAGGAGCAAGAGTTAGCAATTCAGCCCGTTGAGTCTGCTCCACCATTCAATACGATCATGACTGACCTCAGCTTAGTCTCAACTCCACTTTAGCCACTCTCCATAACCCTTCAACCAGATTTAAAATCTGATTTCCTCTTTAAATGTGTTGTGTCCACTGTGCTCTGGGATAGGAAGTTCCATAGATTCACAACCCTTCGAAAGGAGTAACTTTTCATCATCTGTTTTAATTCTGCTACTTCTTGTACCAAAGTTAGTTGCTCTCATTCCCACAAGGGGAAATATTTACTATATACATATACTTTATCGATCTTCAGTAGCATCTTACAGGCCTCAATTCAATCTCCACTCATTCTTCTAAACTCCCCAGAGTATAGGCTTAGGGGGAGGCTTTGGCCTAGTGGTATTACCACTGGACTGTTAGTCCAGAGACCCAGGTAATGTTCTGGGGACCCAGGTTTGAATCCTGCCATGACAGCTGGTGGAATTTGAATTCAGTAAGGAAAAAGTCTGAAATTAAGTGTCTAATGATAACCATGAATCCATTGTCCATCTGGTTCACTGATGTCCTTTAGCAAAGGAAACTGTTGTCTTACCTGGTCTGGCCTACATGTGACTCCAGACCCATAGCAATGTGATTGACTCTCAGGATGGGCAATAAATGCTGGCCTAACTGGTGATGCCCTCATCCTGTAAATGAATAAAAAAAACTTTAACTGGTCAATCTTTCTTTGTAAGACAAACCTCTTATCTCTGGACTCAAGCCAATGAATCTCCTCTGAACTGCTTTCAATGCAACTATATCCCCCCTCAAGTAAAGGGACCAAGTTATACACAATACTCCCAGCTCAATCTGATTAATATCTTGTACAGTTGCAGCAATTCTCCTCTGATATTCTATATTTCAGCAAGAAATGTCAAAATTCCATTTGCCTTCCTGAGTGCCCACTGTACCTGCCAATTTTACAATGATTCATGCACAAGAATACCCAGATCCCTTTGTACTGAAGCATTCTGAAGTTTCTGCCCATTTAGATAATAGGTTGCTTTTCTATGCCTCTGACCGAAATAGATAACCTCACACTTACCCATATTAAACTTCATCTGCCACATTTTTGGCCCATTCACCTAACTTGTTTATTTTTACTTCTTCATTGCAACTTACATCCCTACCTATTTTAATGTCATCTACAAATTTGGCTATAATACCTTCCATTCCTGTTTCCAGGTCATTGATACAGATTGCAAATGATTGGGTCCTGAGGACCAAACCCTGTGGCACCTCACTAGGTACATCTTGCCACCCAGAAAAATACCTATGTATCTCAACTCTGCTTTCTGCTGGTTCACTAATCCTCACTCCAAGCTAACAAATTAAACTAACCCCATGAGATCTTACATTCTGTATTAGCCTTTTGTGTATCACTTTATCAAATGCCTTCTGGCAGACCAGATATACTACATCCACTGGATCCCCAGTATCCACTCTGCTTGTTATATCTTCAAAAATCTCTGGAAAATTAGTTAAACATGATTTACCCTTCATAAAAGGATACTGATTCTGATGGAGTGCGTTTTGACTTTCCAAATATCCTGTTATTACTTTCTTAATGGGTTCTAACCATTCCCCAATGACAGTTGTTAGCAATTCAGCCCACTGAGTCTGCTCCACCATTCAATATGATCATGACTGACCTCAGCTTAGTCTCAACTCCACTTTAGCCACTCTCCATAACCCTTCAACCAGATTAAAAATCTGATCTCTAGAAAATTAGTTAAACATGATTTACCCTTCATAGAAGGATACTGATTCTGATGGAGTGTATTTTGACTTTCCAAATGTCCCGTTATTTCTTTCTTAGATAAAAAAGTGTGGAGCTGGATGAACACAGCAGGCCAAGAAGCATCTTAGGAGCACAAAAGCTGATGTTTCAGGCCTAGACCCTTCATCACCTTTTTTCTGATGCATGGTCTAGGCCCGAAACGTTAGCTTTTTGTGTTCCTAAGATGCTGCTCGGCCTGCTGTGTTCATCCAGCTCCACACTTTGTTATCTCGGATTCTCCAGCATCTGCAGTTCCCATTATCTCTGTTATTTCTTTCTTAATAGGCTCTAACAAATCCCCAATGACAGTCGTTAAACTAACTGGTCTACACTGCCTTCTTCCCTTTTTTTGAAGAAGGGCTTTAACAATAGCATTTTTCCAATCCAGACCTAGATTTGTCTATCTTTAATCCCAACAGCTTGCTCAGTACATTTTCCCAGTGACAATTGTATGAAGTTACTCCTTTTCTATAACCTACCTAACACTTAACTGATAAAGTGGGCAATTAATTATGGACAATAAATGCTGACTTAGTCACCTGCATTACAAGAACAAAAAAAATCTACTGCAATAAAACGGTAGACAGTAGCTCAATTAAAGATAATATTAAAGGAGTTGAATGGATGTGGAACTAAGGAAGATAAATGGAATTAGGACATATTCCGCTTGGGAACCCTGCAGCCCAATGGTATCAATGTGGATTTCACAAGTTTCAAAATCTCCCCTCCCCCCACCGCATCCCAAAACCAGCCCAGCTTGTCCCCGCCTCCCTAGCCTGTTCTTCCTCTCACCTATCCCCTCCTCCCACTTCAAGCCACACCCCCATTTCCTATCTACTAATCTCATCCCGCCCCCTTCACCTGTCTGCCCGCCCTGGACTAACCCGTCTCCTTCCTACCTCCCCACCTACACTCACCTACTCACCTTTACTGGCTCCATCCCCACCTCTTTGACTTGTCTGTCTTCTCTCTACCTATCTTCTCTATCCATCTTCAATCCGCCTCCCCCCTATTTCAGAACCCCCTTCCCCTCCCCCATTTCTGATGAAAGGTCTAGGCCCGAAACGTCAGCTTTCCTGCTCCTCTGATGCCGCTTGGCCTGCTGTGTTCATCCAGCTGTACACCTTGTTATCTTGGATTCTCCAGCATCTGCAGTTCCTATTATCTCTCAGGATATGGATTAGTTGTGAGCTCACTGCAGGACAGGCTTGACAGGTCTCGTTCTGTTCTTGGGTTCCTACGATATTTAAAACAGCAAACGTTTTCTGTGGATACCTTACCACGGCAGCCTCTGAAGCTGCAAACTAACATGAAGATTAAACCAACATCTAGTAAAATCAAAATCCATGTTTCTCCATGTTGGTATCCAATTAGAAAAACCTGGTTACAAGTCCAATGTGATACATTACACTGGACAGGCATACAGAAGAGTTATCAGGAGAGTGCTAAAGAGCATATAGAAGAGTTATCAGAAGAGTGCTAAACACTGATCAACACTTTGAATGGATTCCAATGCAAGGTAATAGGAAGAAAATCTGGATCCCATGAAACAGATGCATGCTGTAAGGAAGACAAAACATTGAAGTTAGATGGTCTTAATGGCCACGTTTAATTCTGTATTAACCAAGAAAGATTAGCTTGCAATTTCAAGTTCTGGAGACTTTATTTTTTGAATATAAAGTGACAAGAAATGATTTCCAATAGAAAAAAGAATCTTTCTGTATGTACAGATTTTTACATAGCAACGTCTGTGTATTTTTTTAAAACAACCGCACCATAGTTATATACAGAGGAAAATATTGTGGCAAAAACGGTTTGTCTCTCACTTCCCATTCTTTTCAGTTTTGGGCATGTATTTTTCTCAGTTTTAGGATTTTTTTTTCCAATTTTCTTCCCAAATAAAAGTGGCAAAAGTGGAAATTAGAGTTTCAACAGAGCCAAGCTGATAAAGAGGAAAGAAAGTCAGCCAGAAGGCCCCTGTCCCTTGATCAATAGTCAAACCCCAAGACATTTTACCCACTGGGGGTTCAACCTCACAAGGTAAATGAGGGAGGGACTGAAACTGTCACCAAAAAGGATGTTCTCATAGTAAGTGCAGCCATAAGGGGTATCTCTGCACTAGCATGATTTCACAAGAGCTCTTCTTTCTGACCCTCATCCCAGATGTTCCTTCAAGGAGTGCCACTGGAGATTAGCAAGATAACCTTGTTAAACTCCTAATTCAAAGCTACTAACTTCTCTTAAAATCATAAGTGAGGGAATTTTATTCCCGTGTGATGGCCAGTAAGTTGCTAATATCAGGTCGCATGCCTTCCAGACCCCTCTCTTAATGAGGGTCTTCAAAGTAGATTCTACCACACACTCGGTTGGCTTCTGAAATTCCTATCAGCTTGGCTTGTGCCCAACACGATGTTGGCTAGTAAAGTACCAAATTACTACGTATTTGTGTAACACATCCACACTTCACGTGCCTATTTAAAACAATAGGGTTCAATCACTGCCACGTTAGATGTGTGTCATGACTTCAAAGGCCCCACCCTCCTGGGTGGGAATCGCACTTCATGCCTGATAGATTATGTCAGTGCCACTGTTAGTGAGGGTGTCCCCATCTGGGATGGGGGGGGGAAAGAGGGAGGAAACAAGCGACAATTTGCTGCAGTCACAGTGCACCTCTTTTGCACTGCATTGCACAGACTGAGCCCAAGAGGCGCTGTGGGCCCAGTTCTACCTCTGCCCTCTGAACCAAAGGAGGTCACAATTAACCGTCATCTGAATAATATAATCCTTGGCAGTTGGTTAGTGACTCTGCTCTGTTCCTCTTGTGAATGAATTTATGATGTCTACTCTGAGATTGTGGCTGTATCTCTATGCAGCCTGATAAGCTAGGCCTGAAGCCTAAAAGAGAAACTTTAGACAGCATACAGTGCAGCACTTTGACATTGTATGATATCCAGCTTATATAAATAACATTGCCAAGTTTCAGTTGCTTCTATAAAAAGAAATATTTTTGATGAATGTGAGGGGTAGAGGGGAGGAGAGCAGAGGTCATGAAATGGGCCAAAGGCCTTCAGGCTAAAAGAGGTGGATGGCAACTGTCATTCATTGGAATTTTTGATACTTAGTTCATTTTTGTGAGGTGGGTGGGGCGTGTGTTACAATACGTAGTAAAGGATTCAAAGAAAAGCTTCCACTTCAAGTCCCAAAACATTTTGATGTAGAAATCACTGGAAATGCAAATAAAAAAGCCATCACAATCTCAACGAAGGAAAGGTTATTTCTAAAATGATTCTCACATAACACGCACAGCATAGTTCATTTCAGTACCTGAATTTAAAACCTTTAACTGCTGGAGGGGGGCCGAACTATTCCAAAAAAGAAACAGGGTGTCTCTTTGGGCACTGGCCCGTTTTACCAGGGCAAGGCCCTCATTAATGTCAACCCATCCCCCTCACATTAGTTAGCAAATTTGAGCATTAATTTAAAAAAAATCATTCTCAGCTACCTAAAATCCTGATATATATATGTACAAGCAACAAATTAAACACTGTACTAACAAAGCTACCTAACACAGATATTAATTTCCCCATGAACTACATATTCTCTTGTTTAAAAAGTTTGAAAACCAAACAAAACAATACTTTCCTCTCTTGAGCTAAAATGGCTTCGGGCTCCATTTTCAAAATGCTGCCGGGTTTGCCTGGTTGGTGGTTTTGTTTTTGTTAAAAGCTCTCTGCCTTGTGCTATTTGTTTGGAACAATGTCATGTGGCAATGAAATGGTGTGGTGGTGGGGGTTTTGTATGTTGGGAGAAGGAGTGAGGGCATGAACAGAGATGGAAGAAAGTGCCATCTCGCTATCAGCAGGAGGGAGAAAGTACTTAGCAGCTTTGGAAAGTTCTGGCAGAATCTGAGCAGCAAGCTCTCAACGTGACAGTCTTGGCTGAGCTGCATGCAGAGACGAGACGAATGCAAAGTAAAAGCAAAGATTTCAACATGTTTGTGTAGTAATCTTTCTGAGGAAACCTGTAATTTGATCAGCCTTAAATTTAGTATAATTCCTTTTGAGTAGGAGTGGGGTTTGGGATTAGTGAGAGTGAGCAGAATTGTGTACTTTGACAATGTCAAACCACGTAAGTTGCAAACAAAACAAATTTGAAGAGGAAAACATAACTAACATTTTAACAGGCTGTCAAGAGCGATATTTGTTTTGGAGCTATAATCTGCACAATTCGATCTCAACTTGTATAAATCAAAGCACAAACTTTAGAAGTTATGGCCCCATTGTGCACTGGGTGTACAGAACAGTGCACATGGTACCTCACTTCTATAATAGCACGGAGAATAACAGGCAAAGTTATTGGATGGGAGTCTGTGCACTTTACTCAAATCTCATTAAAATTTATTAATTTTAGTGTGGGCTGTAGCAAACCATATTCCGGGAAATAATCAGCAGAATGAAAAGAATCAGATAGTTGCAAACGAGCACTGAAACCTGAGAAAGGAGGCTTACACACTTACTTAGAAGGGAAACATTCTACACGCATATATAGACAGAGGTATTGAAGTGCACAGAACATGCACTCAGTGAATTAGACATGTTGGCATGAAGACCCATGTGCATATGTACTCATCACAAATCTACACCCACACTTGTGTAGAGACATCAAAACACACACACTCATACACACTGCATGCAAATAAGCAAAGACAGGCACATCCCCCTTTGAACCACTGTTGCTGTATCCAGGGGAAACCTGGTTCATTAGGCAACATGGTTTGAAATCAGAATTCCGACTTTGTGGTGAAACTCCCAGGAAAAGGCTAAATGAATACAGATCAAAGAATATAAGGACATGCAAAGGCAGGAGATAGGAAGTGAAGGAGGAAAGAGAAAAAAATGCCCCATATGGGTTTGTTAAAGCCCAATATGGTTTGCTGCATTCGAATGTGAATTAGAGAGGGACACTGCAATGGAAATGACTCTGCCACAAATTGCTCAATGGCTGGCGAGAGCACACCCTGTTGATCCTGTAGAAAATGTTTACATAGTGCATGGTTTGCATCATCAGAACATATGGTTCTCCCCCTCATTATTCTTGGTCATACCTATCAGCGCCTTAAGACACAGAGGCCTCAAACTATGCAAGAGGGTTCTGACTTTGCAGAACGCAAGAGGACTACAAGACCTCGTGTGGAATCAATAGTTAACGTAGGAACCGCAAGTCACCTGGTTCAGGTAGCAGTGAGCGAGCATGTGGGTAAAAGTGCCCAGCCAAATTTGAAGAGATTCTTACTGCAGATGGGAACCTATGCCATAGTCAAAAGATGGTGAGGTTCAGGTTAGCTGTCCAGCGTCCTGCAATCCATGCAACTGGACTTTGGAGAGGCTTGTATATGCTACAATTTTACTCCAATTGGTCTTGTTCCTTCTTGCCTGCATGCGCAAGACTCCAGGGAGACCCAGCATATAAAGTGCATGATTGTTAGGTATCGGTTTATGAGATATTGACAGCATCAGAATTTTTGCAACTTCTGGACAGAATACATTCTGGGACAAACACTACTGGCGCCAGCAGGCAAGAATGAAGGAGGCGAGATGTTGGCACCTGTGGAGAGAGAACTTTCAATTATTGACGTGAAGTGTTCTTCAAAACAAGCTTCACACATTCAGAATATTAGTGGGCAGAGTCCATTGTTTGCAGATCTAACTGTTGAAAACTTTCATGTTTTTTTTACATAGGATCAACACTCCTCTTTAAGATCATCCAGTCACTTTTTGTACAATATGTACTTCAAGTCAGATAGCCCATTTATGTCCCTCTCAAGTCCTGGGCTTTACTGTTCATGGGAGTTCTGTTTAGTTTCAACCCCTTTTTTTAAGGACAATCATTTTCAGGCAATAATATGGACACCTCAGCTGCCATATTGAAGTGTACACTGTGTGTTATCAATGGACACTGCACAACACAAGAAATTTTACAAGATTTGGTGATAAAACGCTATTAAAATACATTTTGAATGAGTTCATATGGATATCAGAACAGATTTTTTCAAAGGAACCATGCATTTCAAGATGAAAACTCAGGTTATTTGGCAAAGGCAACAGTGGAAGCCAATCTTTGCACAGTCCAATATGGCAGATCATCAGGGTCCTTCAGTTCACCAAGACATTCGTAAGTAAGGTCTACAGCCAATCCTTAATCAAACTTTATCATCACACAATATACATTATCAATTCAAGTAAAGCTTACAAATGTATTTCAGCCCAGGTAGTCAGCAAAGCTTGTATTCTGTACATTTGTTTAGAAATTTCAGATGTACTTGTAGTTAACAACTAGGAAGATTGACCCCCTTGATCAATAATTCAAAAAGTATAAACAAATTATAACATAACACAATAGTCAGAGTATTTTCTTTTAGTACACCCTGTATTGTTTCAATAAGTCTGAAGTGAAATCTATTTCTAAGTTTAATCATTTACAAAAAGAGCAAAATCCAAAAAGAAATGTATAGCGATAAAGTACTCGAATAAGAGATTGTTGTTACATTCAGGCACCCATCACAAGTCCTATGTACACAATGTGTTAGCTACTTGATCATTCCTGGCATTAAGTCGCTGCTTGCATATTGATTTCAGATACCAGTTAGTTTCATTCGCTGAGAGTCAAGCCTTGCTACTTGTCAATTCCCCATCTAAAAGCACCCTTACCATACAAACTGCAGCAGTCAAAGAAGGCAAAAACTCCCTGCCACCTTCTTAAGGGAAATTAGAGATGGATAGTAAATACCAGCTTTGCCAGTGATGCCAACATCCAGGGAATGATTTTTCTTAAAATAAAAAAAACTGACATTTGAAAAAATGTGGCTTTGAAGTATGGCATGCCTGACAGACCAAACTAGTTTATGTCCTTGCAGAAATCTAAGGGGGGTTTCGGATTGTTTCCTGTTTGACATGAAGCATTCAACAGAGTGAATATGTTACATATGAACTTTTTTTTTAACATGCTTTTCTTTGCACTCTTTTTGACAGCAATGTCCACCTAGGTTTACGAATGGAAGTTATTTCAGTACCAGTCAACATTGCTGTGAAGGACAACAGCATTAATAATATGAGAACACCATCACCTTGAAGCACCCTTGTGAATCACATTATGTATGTCTCTTGATCAAAATGCTGAACACTCTATCTAAACCAATGTGCCACCACCATAAGAACTGCCATGGTTCAAGAGAAAAGACAATTACAAGTTCCTCACTGTAACTAGGGATGCGCAGTAAATGCAAACATGCTTACATTGCCTACATTCCCTGAACAAATAGTAAAAATAAATGTTCTCCATATATGTTGGGATATACAGCAATCCCTTTTCTAATCTTCTTCATATACTTTATAATAAATACCAATCCTCAATCCAGAATCCTTCGTATACTGTATTTACACACATATATCTATATAGAATCCAACCTAATATCCTCCATATAATGGGGAGTGTACATTCATTTGCAGTCTAACAACCTCCTGTATAGGTTGCCATTTATCATTCCTCAATAAATAAATATTCTGGTATCACTACCCACTCAAAAATCTTCCAAATGCCACACGTATATTCCAATGACCAAATATGCCTAGTCCAACATTCTTAATAATATCCCAAATCTTTGGTCCAATTTCTACTCTAATATTGATGACCTATCTGAATTGTTTCACACAATAATATGACAAATTTGCATCTCCAATCCAGCTATTCCCATAAACTGTTCCATGTACATTTTTTTAACAGCTCTGGTTTAAAACAATGAAGAGGAGGTTTGCAGATGCCATAAGTTGGCCTGCTATGAGAAGTTATTCAGCAAAATGTGCTGTAATACTGTCAGAGTTATTCAACAGTTTGCTATCCATTTGTAGGGCCAATACCATGAGCAACATCAGTCGGCACAGAACATATATTCAGACGTCGAGGTACAGTGGGCCAAGTGCATCTGACTTTGCTACCTGTGTTGGACGGGCATCACTATTTGCAAGGTTAAAGAGCAGCTACTGAGATTAAAGAGACGCAGACAAAAGGGTGATGGGGGTGTGGGGGAGGATTGGGTAAATGTCTGAATTGGGCTTATTCACAACTTGTCCATAAAAAGAACAGCATGGATGGGGTTACTCTATAGGTTCAGTGGTGTTGCCTTTTAAATACAAAGGCCAGGTGGGATGATTGTTTCCAGAAACTGCTAAATTCCATGGGCCTCATCATCGTGGATGCCAGCATCCTAATTGATAATAAGAGCTGTCAGAGTTTCTTCTTGGGTGCAGACTTAGCTAGCCTTGTCTTCCCCCACTGCCGACCCTTCTTCCCATTGAGAGGACTATAGCTGGTGCAATATTGAGTTTTTGGCCTGATTTATGCTTTATGTCCAAAGTGCTGTCCCACCATACTTCTGAACAGCATAAATGCCTGGCTCTCTTACCTTGCAAAGAAACAAATTAAGGGGACAGTTCAATGGGCAACAGGAGTAGTAACATGGAGCTGGGGAGTGGGCAGACCTCTGCCCCTTCTGGTTCAGCAGCAAGGTTTACTTCAAAATTATTTGCAATATACAACCAGACTTATAGAGGGCAACTGCAGTTGGAATCTCAGACCTGACACTCACCGCAGCCCCTGCTGTTGAAAGGGTCAATTACAAGTGTTAAAGTACTTGTCCCAGTTGCTGCTTTATCCAAATATAAGGCGCCCAATTCTTGTATGACTGCCAATTTGGGGCACTGGACTGTGCTCCCCAAAACTGAACCCTGTCACTCCTATAAAATGGGTTCAAATTCTACCCAAGTTGTAATTCTACAAAAGGTGGTCACAAACAAGCTACGGTGCTTGCTGACTTTGCAGAGGTTACAAACTTGATGCTTTTCTACAGAGGTACAATTATTAAGTACTCTTCATTCTGAACTCCTGATGCCACTTACACTTCAGAAACAATGTCCCAACACAATTTAGCATATAGGCTTTGAGACGTGTCAGTCACAATTCAGTTTTCAAGTTTAAGAGCATTACAAAAAGAAAATGAGGAAGAGTTAAATGCTGTCTGACGTTGGGCCCAAACTAGCTTTGCAAAGAGCTGCCAGTCTACAGAGAAATGCCTCACAGCAATGGATTTGTACCCGCTGTTAACCTTTGCTTATTTGCAGGAATTAGACCTTGTGATCTTAAAAGGATGCACAGTGCCAACCTAAGCAACAGGATAATGCACTGTGCTTCTCATTGGTATTGGTATCCTTACAAGACAGCAAATCCTTTTTCAGGCCATAAGCTACAAGAAAACTGCTAAATTGCTTTAATTTCTGGACTTGGAATAATGCAAAGCCAAACATTTATTCAACATTATGTTAATTTCTGGGTTCAGTAAGATATCCCACTTGCCTTACTCACACCCAAATAAATAGCATAAATAATTTGAAGGCAAACAGATTTTAAGTGCTTAACCTTTGCCCACCGGATGATCTGGGTTCTCCCAAGGGATAGAAAGGTTAACTGTTCATAACAGCATAGCACAGATTTTAAAGGAGGGTATCATCAGTCACCTCCTCAGTTCCTCAATCAAAGATGCACGTAAGGCTGGGGTTACATTCTTAATGTTGGAAAGATTTTGTACAGTTGGCAGCAAATCTGAATCCAAACATCAGCTGCACCTTCCAGGAAACATCTGAGGGAGACTGATACTGACTGAATCAGACTGAATATGATTTTAAGATAACAAAGTGTGGAGCTGGATGAACACAGCATGCCAAGCAGCATCTCAGGAGCACAAAAGCTGACATTTCGGGAATGTGACTGTAGGTCTCTCCTCTGGACCCATTTTAGGAGAAGCTTTCATACAGGGTAATAAGAGGGTGCAGCCAATCAGAAAACAGAAGCTCTTGAAATCAACAAATATCCATCCACTGGTTTCATCTCAAACCCCACAAGATATTTTCTGTGCTGATCATTCTCAGGACAAACCCCACCCAGTGCCTCCACTTTTATTGTCCGATCTCCAACAATCATCCCAAAACATAATTTGTTGAGTCTCTTCTGAGGAAAGTAGACAGGAGACAATGATATAATCTGGGAGGGGAGTCACAGGTAGGTCTAGAATTGATTCAGGTCACTAGGCTCAATTCCCTGCAGGTCACAAGGGATTTTTCAGATGATCCTGCATCTACTACAGTAGGATTTTAATTCACAAGCTCCATGCTGCTAGACCAGGTCCATTAACCAATAAATTACCCCTTGACTTCAACTGATGAGCATCCACTCTCAGTCAACTTTTCTGTTAGTGGGCACACATACACATTGCTTTGTTTGATGGATGGGAGAATCCTTTTCCAGTGGGAGTTTCTAAACTGCAACTCACAATGAACTGGCACTGCCCACTCCTTCCATGATCTGCTCATTAGTCACCAACAGATCTTGGAAACCACATCACTGCTAAAAATTCTTGAAATCATTGAGTAGCCTGGGTAGTTGAGAGGGGAAGGCAGAGTTCACTACGAAAAGGTAATACTTCCTTCTGTCCTCCAGAGAATGCCAGCATTTCCTGTTTCTGACTCCCAGCTTCTTCTGTCACAGGAAATGCAGGAAAGCACAGCTGATGTTAAATTAGAGCAGCCATGATCATTTTGAATGGTGGAGCAGACTCAAAGAGCTGAATGGCCTAACCTTGCTCCCTGTTTGCATGTATGCTCAGTTGTTTGATTACGTGGAATGAAGCTCTGCTTCATTAATCTGTTGAACTTCTTAAGGAAGAAAGGAACGGTATCCTTTTTCTTTACTCAGTTAGATCATGAACGATCTTTACCTCAATTCACTTGTCTTCAATTCACCTGTCTTGGTTGAGCAGCCCTTAATACTCTCTTATCCCTTCAAGTACCAAGCCCTAATAGGGCACTGGTGACCATGCATTTCTTTGGATTGGTCCGCTAGGCAAAGCTTCTGTAGGTTGACTGACTGACATGAAGTCCTTCCCAGTTTGGAAAGATTTACAGAATGGCAGTCAACCATTAGCCATTTTATGAACACATCTTCCAATGAGTCCTGACATGGGATTCAAACCTTTAGCTTCAAGACCAGAGGGTGCAATTTCACCCATTCTGTCACAAGGTTGCCTCTCCTTATTGCCCTATGCTACAAAAATCCATCAGCTCTCCCAATTGAATTAATCCAGCTGTTGGGTTTTGGCTTTGAAGCTTCATTCCTCACTGAAATGAATGGTATCCTCCTTGGTAGAGGTAGCTCCCCCTTATCACAAGCATCGCTGGTCAGTCTATGCAGCGAAGATGGCCCAAATTGCAGACACTTTTTGAGGCAAAAGGCTTTATAATAAAATGGATATTAATGCACAAGCCAACTCTCTGCTATTCACTGGGCGTACAACTGAAAATCTTTTGCCTATTATTCTAATGGAAGTGTTAAAGTGTCTTTTTCTTTAATAATTGCACCTTATTCAATAGGAATATCATGTGAGTATGTTAATAAGAAAGTTCCTGATATCAACGAGCATAATTTCACACCAAATATTTGTTTTAATGTAAACATTAAGGGAGTAATTTCCTTCCAATTGGGTTTTCCAGCATTTCAATGTTCCATCTCTTCGAAAGAGATGAGCATCCAAGGGATAAAGAGTTAATCTAACTATTTCAGTCAACCAGAAGGAACGTCATTGTGTTCCTCCTACTGAAAAACACTTTCCAAAAGCTGTAAAGGTCAAAATTGTAAAATATGCCAATAAACCTTATTGAGATTTGCAAACAATGCAAGCTTAGGTTTCTGCGATCCACCACCTAACTCTTCAATGTGAAAGTGCACTTACAATAAAATAAAACTATCACCACTAATTAATCTTGGCTTTCTGAAATCTACTTCATTCCAAGGTACTTCAAAAATCACACAAATGACATTCTATTAAAATTGCATAAAACAGTCAACCACACTCTTCCTCAAATACTGTACAGATCTGCAGTCACATTACATGCAAATTGAATTATCCATAAAAATAATTCCTACTTAAGGTTTAGCAATGGGTGATGTGCTTGAGCCCATGGATGATGATGGGGATGGTCATCATTGGACTCTTTGGAGCGAAGGAGTCTGGGAAAGTTGCTACTGGTACCTCAAGAGCTGAAAGGAAATCATTTCAGGGTTTGAGATCACAACTTATGTGAACACTTGCTACACAAACTGTAATAGGACTCCAAACATGGAAATACTTAATCTACCCGACGTTGTTTCGTCAATCAAAATACCCCATGGGTTATTCTGTTAAGAACACATCTATGGCACAGCATCTTTCGTTCCTTCTTTCTCTAGCAAAACTAAGCTTTTGAGAGCTCCTTGTCGAGGCTCAGTGTCATAAAATAGTCCCCTATTATATCAATCACTCATCTCTCCTCTCTCTTGAAAGAATTCACCACGTGTACAGTTTTATAGGTGTTTCCTCCCGTACGGGCCTAAAAAACATTTCATAGTACTTCTTCCATTAGAGGCACCAGTGACAAGTTAGCAATATACAGCAGTTCAGGGCCCACAGACTAGGTCTTTGGAATCCATTCACACAGAGCTTCCTGGCTTATAGATCTCTCTAATCCACATTAAGCTCATAGGTTGTTGCTGGCTCCCATTCACTACTTCCACACCTGTCCTCCAACCCTCTGGCCTCGTCTCTCGTTAGCTCCAAATCATCTCAACTTGTAGTTTCTCCCCTCTGTTCAGCACCTGGTCTTGCCAATGTTCCAGATGTCGATTAGGTACTTTCTGTTTCATGACTTACTGCCAGTGAATTTGCCCAGAAACAACTTCATTTGATAGGCTGGTGTCTTGATAGGGGAGCACAGACATTGACAGAGATCGCAGGAAGCATCATAGCTCAACCGTTTCCCATCCTCATCAAGTTTCAATGACCACCAAACACAGGCCTGTGGGAGGGAGGGGGGGAGGCAAAGTACCTATTGCGCTTTGGACCCATATGGATATATTGCAGCACCACACCCATCACCACCATCCAAAATCTCCAAGCTGTTAAGAATTTCCAATACCCCCTTAACTCCACCAGCCTCTAGACCATACGTTGCAATGGGATCCAACCTTTTACATTATGGTGATGAGACACTGTATTCAAGAGGAGGCTTGTGTTCCACCTGTAACAATGGTGACAGACACTCCCACACACTGAGACAGCCATATTTATCACATCATTGCTGAAACCCCTCCTCACAATTACACAGTCCCTGAAACCATTTCACACCATTTATTCCTTAACAGGCATCAGTAGCCATATTAGTAATATACAGCAGTTCAGACACAACAAAATGGAGCCCATTGTAGCCTGTAGTGGCATCACACTCCATTTGACACAAGATGGCGCTAAGCATCGCCAGGGTCCTTTGACAACATGCTTCATGATGGGTTGTACCCACTGCCAGGTTATGGCTATACTAATCAACCGAATTCATCAACCAAATTAAATTATCAGGCAATTCTATCTTAAAGGAAAGGTAAACTGGGCAACCAGTCTTCTTGGTCCTGTCAGTGGGGAAGGGGGTGCATGACCCAGTTGGCGGTCGTGGAGGTCAGTCCTGTTGGATCATGCCCCAGTCCTTTTGGGTTGGAATCCAGCCTAGCAGGGATTGGATTTAAAAATTCTTCCATAAATTCACATTGAATTTACAATCATAACCCCCTCCCAGCTGCATCTCCCTGAAATTTATGTTTGAAAACAGCAGATTTAACAGAACAGAACCAAGTTGCCTGTTCTCCATTACAATCACTTCAGAGCATTTCAGTTCTAGCTGTTCATCCAGAAGCAGAAAGTGATACACCACGGGATCTGTCATGTCCATGCCCGGAAAGTTCATTGGCCTCTGCATCCCATATTTCCAGCCTCACAGGGTAGCTCTAACTAAGATCAACATGGTCCCCGCAGACTGAAGATGAAATCTGTGGTCTTCTCAGTCTGGGAATTGACTAACAGATGGCTATATTTCATACATTCAAGCTGAAGGTCAACTGGGCTGTCATTTCAATGCTGGTCCTCTGCAACAACAACACAGCTAGCCCCTCTCTGCCAAAGTGAGAGCATTATCCACTGAGCCAAGGTTAACACTGTGCTTCCACAGTCTACTGCACACTAGTTGGTGACAAATCCAAGAATGGGCACATCTCAATATAAAACTGAGTGATTATTTGTGAATCTAAGGGAACTCTATGGCTAATGCAAGTTGTTTGTATTCCAGGTACTTCTGCTGTCCATCAGTCAATGGGAGAGGAGAAAAAGGGTACTTTATAAATTGTAAATTGAAAAGACTGCTCACATCTCCATAACAATAATGAATAACACTGAGTTATCACTTTTAGAGTTAAAACCTCCGAGAATATTTAACCCAGCACCACTTGTGACTTCTTGTCTGTCAACACTGTGATGGTATTCTGGTATTCTTTTCAATTTAACACTGTGTTCTCAACACCATCCATGTCAAAAAACAAAAGATGACAGGTTTTAAATGGTGTCTCAGCTAGGACAGAACTAACACAGTGTAGCCAAAGACTCCCCTTCCTAGACGATATTAGCAGACTTCACTAACCTCCACTTAGCTTTTACCAGCAGGACAGATCTAACCAGCTACCACTGATCCTTGAGGCCCTGCAGTAAGCTTGGGTAGAATGGGAGCTACTGAATAGTCAGATCGAGATTTGTCTCTATTAGCATAGTTTATTCAATGTTTAAAAATCATACATTGCACTCAGATTATATGCTATAGTTGGGAGTGAGGGAGCGCCTTTTAACTAAGGAAAGAAACATGCATCGATTAAATGCAGACCACCACACTCATGATGGTATGCTGCTGAATGCTCATTTGCGGATACAAAAGATAGTTAGTCTTTCCCACTAGTGATAAGCATCACTGAAACATCATCCGCACAGCAATAGTCTGCTAATTCCTGATCAGAAATATCAAATACTACTAGATTGTAGTGCAATATCATGTTTCATTCTTTTTGCAATGAAACTTCACATCACGAGGCACTGGTGCAGTGAAATTATCATCTAGACCCATGGAATGAGAAGAGACCATCATTATGCTAACTGACAGATAGCAGCGTTCCGTCATAGAAAGACCTGCGAGGACACAGTAAGTGATCATTTAATTATGAGTCATTAGAGTCCCTTCCAGTCTGACAATAACTTTGTTGGACATTAACATTATCACTCACCATGATGGAATAAAATTGTTTTCCCTGTGTTACTAAATAGAGGCTGCACCTGGATTGAAGATTCACCCTTATTTGTAGGCGTGATTATCGCGGTGGTTATAATTACAATATGCATTCAATAGCCACAGGCCTTAAAAAACTGGCCTCAACACAATTTCAAAGACTTTAAAATCATTGACTTCTTGAAACACACTATGTTGCTAAAACTGCGACATCATTGACACACTGACATCACCATCATTGTGATGTCACTGAGATTGACATAATTGGCACACTGACATCATAATAATTGTGATATTGCTGCCATCGTGATGTCACTTACATGGTGACATCAGTCAGCTTGCCAACAGTCAGTGTGACATCACAGGTTCAGCAACATCACATTCGTTGTGATGTCATCCACACGGTGACATCACTAACTCAGTAACATGGCTGGGTCTGCGATGTCACTCTATATCACCAATATGAAGACCTGACATTGTTAGCACAGGCTGTCCCTGGAGAGCACATACATGTATTCACACACACACGTCCATGACTGGAGACGCACTTACACATGCACCCTAACACACGCACACATACACGCCACCGATCTGACATTGCTTTTACTAGAAGCCATGTCCACATCGTGCAACTTTCCCAGAACCATGGAGGCATTCAGAATGAAGCCATATTGAGTCTTCAGTGGCAAACGGGTTAATCCAGGTTTTAACTGTACAGTATTGGCACTGATATTAATATTTACTATATTAATCATCACCCCCTACACAAAGATGCATCACCCGATGTAACTTGATACAAATGACATGCATTTAGAATTTTGTCATCTTGTACTGGACCAGACATAATGTAAATCATGGAATCCGATTCACTCCCATAATAATGCAATGGGAAAAGAAAGCGATGTTCTGTGATGTTTTGTATGAAGATCAAAAACTTAAAACATAGGGAAAAAACAGCAGGTCCATCCGGAACTCCAGTGTGTCGCCCAAACGGGAAACTTCTAAATGACAGCTCCCCCACCTCCCACCTCAAAAGCAGGAGCGACTGCGAGTTCAGACATCAGACTCAATGCTGGAGAGTTTCTCGTATACGTGTCCGTTGCTGGACCCGTTGAAAGCCCTGGGAGTCTTGTTATTTGCTATGCACACCGTCGGCTGGCTTCCTGTGCACATTTCCTTCTGAAACCTGGCCGGGATGGCGTTGAGCATGGACGATGCCGCCTTAGCCGATGGGTGGAAGTCGAGGCGGGCTTTGGAACTGGCCGGGTGTTTGAAGAAGTGCGATTTGCTGCCGTGGAGCAGGCACTGGTCGTCGCCGAAGGTGGGGATGAAGGGGTTCTGGGTGACCCGGTCGGGATAGAGGGATTTGCTCAAGGTGTAGCGGCCGAGGTTGTGGCGTTCCGGGGCGGTGGGCTTGCCGACGAAGGCCGGCTCCGGGGTCGTTTCGAACATGTGGGCATAGGGGCTACCCTCCAGGAAGCGGTCCTTCTCCTTCAGGCTGACGCTCCTCGGGGTGATCGCCACACTGTCCTCCTTCTGCAGCTCCACAAAGGTGTCGTAGGAGTGTTGGCGCCGCAGCTTGTTGCGGTTGCGCCTCTGCAGCTTGGTGGAGTCGGTGGGGCTCTGGTGGTACTTGGCGAGGCCGGCTCCCGGGGCCAGGGCCTGGTCCACATCCTGCAGCGAGTTGTCCTCGCTGATGTCGTACAGGGTGGCGGTCTTCTTGCACGCCTCGCACCACAGGCACGGGCCCCGGTTTGCGTTCTGGCCGCCGTAGTTGTGCAGCTTGGTGGGGCAGTTGTGGCAGTAGCTGTCCGCCTGGCGCTCGTCCCAGTCCGGCACGCTGGCGTTCTTGTCCCACAGGCCGACCGTCGAGGCGTGCAGGCTGGCCTTGGCCGGCGGCGCGAACTCGCCAACGTGCACGGTGCGGGGCCTGCTCAGGCGCGAGCCTGGCGCCTCGAGCTTGCCGAAGTCATCGTCGTGGCCCTGGTAGAGGTCGCTGAGGTCCACGTGCTCCCAGCGCGAGCTGGCGTTCTCCTTGCACCGGAACTGGTCGCGGTAGAAGTCGCGGAGCTTGTCCTTGTTGAAGAAGCGCGCCTTCCGGTCCGAGGTGTGCGCTTTGCGGCGGTACGCCAGCTCGATCTCATCGAACTCCTTCCGCGACTTGGCCGACGCCGGCCTCTTCTTCAGGCTGTCCTTGTACTGCTTTCGCCGCTTGGTGTTGCCGATGTTGCCGTAGGTCACCGTGTGCGTGGAGATGTCTGAGACGTCCGATCGGATCAGGTCATCATGGGCGTAGCGGTCATTCTTGAACAAATACTTGTGGCTCTCGTAGCTGTCACTGAGCTGCCCCTGGGCATGCTTCAGGGGTAGGCCGATCTCAAAGGGCTTCCTCGCCAGGGCTCGGCTCTGGGTGCCAAACATGGCATTGTCACACTCGTACGGGATATCCAGCGAGCTGGTGCTGGCAATGCTGTGCGGCCGGTGATGGTGGTAGTGGTCCTGGTAGATGCTGTTGGTGTCCTTGGCGTGGAGGTTGCCAAACGTCCTCTCCACCTCGCTGATGTAATCGCTGAAGAGGTTGTCGTCAGGCTGGTAGGATTTGCAGTCCGAGTGGGTGAAGCTCCGCCGGTGCTCAGAGACATCAAAGACCGAGGGGTCCCTGCCGATGAAGTCGAGAGCGCTCTGGGGAGAGCCAAAGTGCGTGCCGTTGACCCCAGTCAGGTTGGCCATGCTCTTGGCCGTCCGCAGTAGCCGCATAATGTTGGAATGGGTGTCGTTCACCGTGGCAGTGGGGGACTCCATGCAAGACTTGTTATCCTCAATAGCAACTCCATGGATGCAGCTATATATACCCTGCAATAAAACACATGGAGGATAAGGAGTAGTTCAGAGGGTGGCGGTATTCATGACACTCATGTACAAAGAGGCTGAGCTGAAAATGTTATTGAAATCAGATGCTGGAGAATCTGAGATAACAAGGTGTACAGCTTGATGAACACAGCAGGCCAAGCAGCAGCAGAGGAGATCGAAAGTTGACGTTTTGAACCTCGACCCTTCTTCAGAAACCGTGCTTCTGAAGAAGCGTCTAGGCCGGAAACATCACCTTTCCTGCTCCTCTGATGCTGCTTGGCCTACTATGTTCATCCAGCTCTACACCTTGTCTCAGATTTTCCAGCATCTGCAGCTCCTCCTATCTCTGAAACAATTTTAACCCCACTGCAATGAGTCTTCTAAGGATGCCTACCTTGAAGAAGTTACCCTTCTCCCTCTGGAAAAACCTCAGTGGATCTCTGTCCCACTGCAACTCTCTTGTAATCTCTTTAGCCCTGAAACTGCTCAACCACGTCCTGAGGCAAACCAGGTACTACAGCCACATTACCTTTCGTAATACATGCCTATGGAACCGGGTCATCCACAATGGACTACAGTCCACATTGAGGCCTTCCCAGTTTGGCCCCAATCGTGACAATGTCTGCATTCAGAACATTGAGATCCTTCAGAAATGTTTCTCCCTGCGGCTCCTGAAACACACACTCACAGCAATGCGCTGGCATCTCCTAGCACTACAATCAAGCCTACCCCAGCTCAAAGCCTCCCTCTCCCAGACCTGCAAAGGACCTCTCCTGTTTTTTATTCTTCGTAGGATCCACGACCTGAACTCACAATTCTACCAGAGATAATAGGAACTGCAGATGCTGGAGAATCCGAGATAACAAGGTGTAGAGCTGGATGAACACAGCAGGCCAAACAGCATCTTAGGAGCGGGAAAACTGACGTTTTGGACCTGGATCCCAGGATCTAGGCCCAAAACGTCAGCTTTCCCACTCCTAAGATGCTGCTTGGCCTGCTGTGTACACCCAGCTCTATGCCGTGTTATCTCACAATCCTACTCAGCTTTATTGGACAGCATTTCTGAAGAAGGGTCTAGGCCCAAAATGTCAGCTTTCCTGCTCCTCTGTTGCTGCTTGGCCTGCTGTGTTCATCCAGCTCTACACCTTGTTATCTCTAATGTTATTGAAATGCCTGTTAGCGTACTGAGACTGCAGGTACCAATTACACAGAATTTGCAGCACAGAATAAGACCACTGGTCTATTTATGCTGCACTTGAGCCTTCTGTATTGCTCCATCTAACCCTATCACCTTATCCTCTTTCCTCCCTCATGTGCCTTAAAAGCATTTGAGACACAAATAACTCCATGTGGCTGCAAGTTTGACATTCCTACTACCCTCTGGGTAAAGAAAGCCTCCCTAAATTCACAGATTTGTGGCCGTCTTATCCTCATTGCCTGTTACTAGTGGAGCGTTTTCTCCTATACTATCAAACCTACTCAGAATTTCGCGCAATTTTATTACATCACTTCATTTGTCTAAAGCAAGAAGTCCCGCACTATTTCAGCCATTTCTTTGAAACTGGTAACTGCTACTAACTAGTGTCCGGAACTGCTGTGGAGTCATATCATGTGCCACACTGCTTTCTGCTCAGTTGGAGATGGTATACTGGGAGAAGTTTAGAACATGCTTCACAATGGTTACAAACATACTAGAGTAGCAGACAGCTGGACACTTTTCAATTGCCTAGTCTGAGCCAATTGTACGTTATCAGAAATAACCTGTCTTACTGTTAGAGACTTATCACAACACTGCTGTGTGACACTGCAGATTTGAAGTTTGCGACCATTAATAAGATGGAGTTCAATAATATCCAACAATTGGTTAAAAAAAAGCACATTGGATAGCGGCCATGTTTCAATCATTAGAATCAAACAGGCAGCGAATCTCCTTTCCATGGGAGGTAGGCTTTGCTGTCTGGATCAGCAGGCCTAATTGACCTTGAGAAGCTGGTGGGGAGCTGTCTTCTTAAACTGTTGGAAACAGTAGGGATAAGTACATTCATAGTACTGTTAGGGAGGGAGTTCCAGGATTTGGATCCAGTATCAGTGAAGAAATCGCACTATTGTGACGATGCTGTAACCGTAAGAGGTTACTTTGTCCTTTTCTTTTAAAGAGAGGTTTTAAAACAGAGGTACTGAACTGTCCACTTGGCAATTCAGTAAATTAAACAGCTTGTGAGGCCTTGGGTTTTTTTAAAAGTTGGAACAAAAGAAACAGCCTAGGTGGGTGTGGCCAACTCTTACAGACGAGGATTTCTAATTTATTTTAAATTTTTAGGTTTAGCTTTAAGCAGTTACTGTTGTGGGCTTGAAAAAGCTGTTTTTTTACCCCTCTCTCGATTACAGCCAAAAGCTGGGAGTTCTCTTCCCAGGCTGCCGGATTGCATATGAAACAAAATCTGTTTTTCTGAATTTGCCTTTTTGCCAAGGGTTGTGTTTACGGAATGTTACTATATTCGAACAGTTAATTAGTAACAGTTACTATATCAGTTAGTCTGTTAAGTTTTCCAGTAGAGTTAAGTTATTCTAAATTCCATTTTCTTTTGTTGTGTTTAAATAAACTTTGTTTTGCTTATCATCGAGTAGTTTGACCAGTTGCATTGTATCTGGAACATGGCATGTCATATTTGCCTTTAAAATAAGAAAAGGTTAGAGTCTAGGCTACCTTTGTAAAATATTTGGAGGGGCTTTGGTCTGGTCCATGACACTATACTTCCAAGTTAGGGCAGTGTTGGTAAGTTGCAAGTGGTGGTGTTCCCGTGCATCTACTGTCCCTGTCCTAGGTGGTAGATATCATAGGTTTGGGTGGTGCTATTCCACCTGGCACACTGCCCCATACCTATTTGGCGTCTGCAGTGTACAAGTTACTACAGATGGTGCACACTGCTGTCACAGTACGTCAGTGGTGAAGGGAGTGAATGTGATGAATTGGGTGACAATCAAATGGGCTACTTTGTCCCAGATGGTGTTGAGATTCTTGAGTTTTGTTAGAGTTGCATGCAGCCAGGAAAATTGGGAGTATTCCTTCATACTCCTGGCTCATGCCTTCGGTGAGTTGGAGGTGAGATATTCACTGCAGAATTCCTAGTCTCTGATTTGTTCTCATAGCCACAGCTTTTTTATGGCTGGTCCAGTTCAGTTTCTGGTCCATGGTAACCCCTACAATATTGAGTACTATGCTGCAAAATGTTTGTTTTACACAAATTTCCCCTTCTCTTTTACGAAAAGCACAATGGCTTCATTTCTGACAAGAGATTCTGATCAAAGCACCTTCAGAAATACAAAGCTGTACCTCCAATTTGCCAGTTGTCTCAAAGTGCAGAACTGTGGAAGGGAAGATAAAACAACCACCTTTTCACAGCAGTCAGATCCCTTATACTCAAGTTTAAAGACTCAGAATCACAACCACTTTACCGGCTGGAAGTTAGATTGTCAAATGGGCAGGGTGCCAAGTGGGGTGAGACAAACTCACCATCATGAAAGAGGACCATGGGACTGCTTGCACATTAGAGGGAGATGACTGGTGGTGAGGTTATTCTAAGGGTGACCATGCCTCAGGTGAGGGAAAAGCTTGAGAAGATGGAACTTTCAGTGGTAACCTCTGGCAGTGTGGGAGTCAAACCCATGCTGTTGGTGGAACTTTTCACCACAAGCCAGCAATCCACTTAACTGACCCCCTGAGTGGTAGGTAGATACCATGACTAGGGTGCCAGGTGTGTATGTGATAGGATGCCGGTTGGGTAGGGGTTAGGGTATGAGATGGCATTGGGGCCAGGGAAGGGAAGCAGTGTTCAGGATAGGTTGGGATAGGTGGGAGATATTGGCTGTGGGTTGGGAAGGGCTTGGGGTGGGGTGAGTCTAATGAGTGGGCAGAGACAAATCAGGTCCACAGCAGCAGGAGGTGCTGGTCGGTTTGCAGACCTGGTGCTGGGGGAGGGGGAGCCTGTTCAGAGCAAGGGAAGTCTGGAGTTGGCCTAGAGTAGGAAGGGGGTGTCAGGTGCTGGTGAGAGGAGGGTCTGGGGATTTGTCTGTGGCTTGTGGGAGGTGTAGTTGGGGGTGATTGAGGTAGATATGGGAGTTAGACTATATATATTTAACAGTCTAATATTTCCTGAGTAATTATTTACTTAATTTCATTGCAACTCTCTAAGTTCTTCAATTTAAATGAATACTTCAAGAAGGTTTCAAGTATAAGGGAATTGCTAAACAGATTATTCAATTTCCCAAGCAATTCCTTCAGAGTCTGCTAAAATGGAATTCTGCAGGGCACAATTCCCATGCTCTACTGGAATAGTGACTGGTCATTGGAAAATCTAGGCCAGAATGTCCTATACAAAGTGAAACCCATGGTGTTGGTTTTGTTCAGTGAGTAGCACACACTGCCTGATTCATCTTCACTTCGGGAACATGAAGTGTTGAGGGAATGTTGGAGATGGAGATGTTAAACAGAAGCTCTGTCTAACCTCTCAACTGACTGCAAAAGATCATGTGGAACAATTGGAAGTAGAGAAGGGAATTAACTAGCCAATTGTCTCATTTACTGTTTATGGGATCATACTGTGCACTTAAGTTTCAAGAAATAACTCTTCATAGTGAACCTCCTGAAGACGTGAAAAAGTGTGACAGAAATGCAGGTGAGTGCTTGAGAAGTGGGTGATAGAGATCAGGGATAAAGGGAAGGAACAAAAGGAAAATTGCAGAATGGGTTTCTAAGGCCTCATATTTCCGCCAGACTTATCGTTGATTCATATAAAGGTGCAGTGTCTTGGATTTCCAGGTTTGAAGGTGATGCCAAGTAAGGAGGAAGTTTTTTTTGTAGAAAGGAGCACTACAACAAGGTATAGGCAGAAACTGAACAGAGAAAATGACAGCTGGACACTTTTCTAATTATCTGCTAATTACAGATAGTTTGAATCATTAAATTCCTTCAGTGTGGAAGCAGGCCATTCAGCCCATCAAGTCCACACTGACCCACCAAAGAACATCCCACCCAGACATATCCCCTGAACATTCCTGGACAATTTAGCATGGCCATACATCTAACCAGTAATTCTTTAGTCTGTAGGAGGAAACTGGAGCACACCCACATGGACACGTGAAGCATACGTAAACTCCACAAAGACAGTCATCCAGGGGTGGAATTGAACCCAGGTTCCTGGCACTGTGAGGGAGCAGTGCTAACCACTGTGACACCCCACTAGTTTGAGAGTTAACTAGCTGATGAATTGCACATTGGCTATATGGTGTCTTCCCATCCCGGGACAATTTCAGGGCCGCTTTTTCCGATTTTTCAATTAAAACAAGGAGTATACAGAAATTACAGGATTGCCTGAATCCCTCAAGACTCTAACAGAATGCAAAATCCTTTAAATTGACAACAGGAGAGACAGGAAGAGATCTGTTACAAGAGACATAGCCAAAATGATCTCCCTTCACATTTAATTAAAGGGACTCGGACAGAAGGAAAAAAGTAAATGCCATTATACTGAGGCTTCGGGACATCTCAAATTACTTTATAGACAATGCAGAATGTTTGAATGGTAGTCACTCCTGTCATGCAGGAAGCACAGCAAAATCCCTTAAACAGCAATGAGATAAAAGGATGTGAATAAACAAGATGTGGATGTTTGTGGACTGTTGCAAGATTTCGGATCAAGTTTGGAAATCTCCAGACCTTTTTGTCCCAAGTACAACTGGATGACATGTTTAAACATTGGGACCCAACAGGGAGATTCATTCATTGCTTTCTGGCGTGAGAGCCCAGGTTAAACCCTCTATCCATTAACGGGCGTGGAGACCAAGTGTAATCATTTAGTGATCTATTTTGAAGATGTCCTACAATAAGAATGAAACACCGAGAAATGCAAGAGAAGAGAACAGATAAAATATTATGGGAATCTCAATTATCTGTCTTTCCCCTGGAAAATGGAGTGACAGCCAAGGCAGACTTTTTTTTAAAGGAATTACCTGTTCAGATACATCGTGTTATGGCTCTATGGTAGGTGAGAACTTTCACCTCAAACCTCTGGCCCAAATATAAGTGATATTACCACAACACCAAGAGAGTAACTGAGCTAACCCTAACTTTTTACACACTCAAGCACTGCAGTGAGACTTGAAACTATAACACTGTTGCTCAAAGGCACGTCTGCTACCAAGTGTACCTAATTACTTACAAGTGGATGAATCACTCTATGAGCATCAACAATCAGAGACAGTGAGCAGGTTTGCATATCTGCCCTCTGGGAGTGTAACACCAGCAGTGCTCCACAGGGATCAGTACTAGGTTCACCATTGTTATTTATATAAATGATTCGGATGAGACTATGGAAGGCATGATTAGTAAGTTTGGAGATGATACCAAAATTGGTTGTATAGTGGGCAGTGAAGAAGGATAACCAAGATTACAAAGAAATCTTGATCAATTGAGTCAATGGGCTGAGGAGTGGTGGATGGAATTTAATTTGGATAAATATGTGGTATTGCATTTTGGTAAAACAAACAAGGGCAGGACTTAACTAAGAGATGGGCCTTGAGTAGTGTTGTGGAATAGACCTAGGGGTTCATATGCATAATTCTTTGAAATTTACGTCACATGTAGGTGGGGTAATTAAGATTAGATTAGATTCTCCACAGTGTGGAAACAGGCCCTCAGCCCAACAAGTCCATACCACCCTTTGAAGCATTCCACCCTGACCCATTCCCCTATAACCCACACATTCCTGAACACTATGGGCAATTTAGCATGGCCGATCCACCTAATCTGCACATCTTTGGACTGGAGGAGGAAACCAGAGCACCCAGAGGAAACCCACTCAGACATGGGGAGAATGTGCAAACTCCACACAGATAGTCGCCCAAGGCTGGAGTCAAACCCGGTCCCTGGCACTGTGAGGCTGCAGTGCTAACCACTGAGCCACCGTGCCACCCTGGCTAATTGCCTTAAGAAGGCAATTAGCACACTTGACTTCATTGCTCAGACGTTTGAGTAAAGGAGTTGGGATGTCATGTTGAGGTTGTACAGTTCTGTTGCAGGAAGGATATTATTAAGCTAGATTTACCAGGATGTTGCCAGGAACGGAAGGTCTGAGTTATAAGGAGAGGTTAGGTAGACTGGGACTTTTTTCACTGGAGAGTGGGAGGCTGAGGGGTGGCCTTATAGAGATTTATAAAATCATGAGGGTTATGGATAAGGTGAATGGCAGGTGTCTTTTCCCTAAAATGGGGGATTTCAAGACTAGGGAGCATATTTTTAAGGTGAGAGGATAAAGGTATTTTTAAAAAAAGGATGTTTATACACAGACAGTGTTTAGTGTGTGAAATGAACTTCCAAAAAAAGTGGTGGATGTGGGTACAGTTACAATGTTTTAAAGACATTTAGACAAGTTCATGAATAAGAAATGTTTGGGGACTATGGGCCAGGAACAGGCAGTTGGGACTAGTTTAGTTTGGGATTATGGTTGGCATGGACAGGTTGGACCACATGGTCTGTTTCCACACTGTATCAGTGCATGAGTCTATAACCAAAGGCTTTTAAGTTCAAAGCTTTCAGTCAAAGGTCCAGGAGATTGAATAATCCCCATTCCCTCCGCTGTTGTGCAGGAGCACCAGATCACGTGGATTTTCAAACCCTCCAAAGCCAAGCTGCAATTAATACCATTGGAAAACAGGCACAGATTGAGAGATGTGGTCTTACCCTGCTGACTGAAAACATGACACCTGGTTTGCCAGTGCAGACACCCATGAAGCAATGCCGCAGTTGCCAGTAGAAGAGGTGTTCGCAGATGAACGTGACAAGACTCAGTGTCATTGCAGCACCCAGCATGTAGAACACGCCTGCCATATTATCGACATCCAACTGGCTGCTCATCACCTCGTTCTTCTCGTTATGGCAGATGCCAGTCAGCCAGAGGGCTTCTAGCTCCTCCATATCTCCTAAGGACAGGACAGAGGAAAGGAAAATTCATGTCAGAGGTTATGTAGGATAGCATATCTGAATCCCTAGCTAGAAATGCTGGAAGTATGCTTGTCTGTCAGCATGTTTGGAGAGAAACAGCAAATCTTCACCAGATCAAAACAAAAAAGGTTGACAAATGATCAATTGAATAAAATCAGAACAAAACAATGGTAAAGGGGAGAAAGAACTCTTGGGAAAATATTGGCATAATGTCATGAAAGCTCCTGCAAATTATTACAAAGACGTAGGCTGAAATAAGTCCACAGAGGCCAATACCCCATCACCAAGTCACCCTTTATTTACACTTGCATAGTCCTTAACACTGGTCTGGCTTTCTCAGAGTGAATAGAATCTCTGACGCTCCTGTTTATATCTGTCAGCCAGGGCTCACTGATTGGACCAGGCTAACAGCCCCAATCAGGGAATTCATATTCTGTGAGGTCCACCTGGCTGACTTTGTTACATTGACCACAGAAGCGATGGAAAGAAACATTAAAGAAATTGCTGCAGAAGAGACACACTTTTGAAGCTTTTTGTCTTACACTCATCAGGACAGCATTGCAAGAATGCCAAATCTCAAAGGGAATAGCAATACTACTCTGCACAAGAAGATTCTGTCTTGATCAATGCTAGGCAAAAAAGCTTCACCAGCCCATGCCTCTTTCTTCATCAAAATTTGAATTGGTATGAGCATATCCTTAGAAGAGAGGCATGTAGTCCAGAATCGATCAAGTGGCTTTCTTTTTGTGTGACCCATAAGCAAATTAACTAATTTAACCAACTGAATAGTAATAATTAACAAGTCCTACCCACCAGGGGCAGTGCAATCAAGTGACTTCTTGCAAAAAAAAAGTTCCACCAAACCACCCGTGTCTCTAATTAAATTAAGTGACATTTTTTCATATCTATCCAGAGATGCTACTGTGCACCTCTGAAGCTATTGTTTTATCACCACCAAATTACCTATGTTTATAATTAAATGAATCAAGCAACATTTTTTTTTCTTTGAGTAAGCAACTTCTTTGCTTCTTTTTTCACAATCTAGAAGTGTTCTTGTACATGACTGAACTGTTCTTTTCCCCATCACCAAATTATTCTTTTCATCTGTTAACCACTGTCAGCAAAGCATCCATGTGTTTCAGTTAATTAATTTACATGCAAAGCCTGTTCAGGGCAATGTATCAAGCAACCATTAAAGAAATCAGAAAATCTAAAACGTGACTGGTTAATCAAGATGCTGAGAAGCACAGCTCAAGGAAGAGGTGGGAGAATGGAGTCTTTTCCTGAGGATGGGGGATTTCAAGACGAAGGGACACATTTTAAAGTCGAGAGGAGAGACATTTAAATAAGATGAGGGACAAATATTTTACACAGATGGTGATTTGTGTGCGGATTATACTTCCTGAGGAAGTGGCAGATGTGGGTATAATAATGTTTAAAAGACATTTGGATAAGCACATGAATAGGAAAGTTTTGGAGGAATATGGGCCAGGAGCAGGCAGGTGGGGCTAGTTTCATTTGGGATTATGTTTGGCATGGACTGAAGAGTCTGTTTCCATACCCTATGACTCAATGACTCCATGACAATGAAAGGATCTTATGAATAGGATCTAAGGATCAGCACTGAAGGAGTCATGTATCTCATGTCATTGTGGTATAGAAGTGCTATAAAATTAGTCGCATTTCCCTGCTCTTTCCGTCAAGCCTTGCAAATTTCTCCTTTTGGCCCCTTGAAGACAGGAAGGTAACGAGAAACTCAAAGTCCACCATTTTAATCTGGTACTAACCCATCTAACCATGCACTTGCTATCTATAAACCTAGCAGAGTCTGATCTCGTACTTCTGCGACAACTTGCACATTTTTCAATGCTGTATTTCTGTGTCTGCATTGATAATAGAAACAGAATGTATAAACTCATCACGTAACAATACCCTCCAGCCAGTGGCAGTGCTGAAAATTCTAATTCTCTATGGCATCCTCCAATTACCTATATTTTCTTTGCTTCCCAAATTGCTGTACCTCTTGCTATTTAGCCATAATTTATTTTTATATAATACTTTAACATAATTAAGACCAAATGTGTGTCTTTGAATTGAAGGCTGAAATACATCCCATATCCAATTATGCAGTGCCCTTGAACTCCACTTTGTCTGAAAACAGCACAGACTTGATTCCCCATTGGCAAAGACACAGGAGATCGATGATATGTTAATGGCTCCTCTACAGGAGCAGGGAAAGGAACATCATGTGAATTCATCAAAATTTAACTGGCTCATGTCATCAACAGTCTTTGCTCACCTTATGTCTGTGAGCACTAAAAGAAAAAAGTAGGAACAGTAGATTATGGCTGAATTATACACTACTCAGTATAGCTGTGCTGATTTTTGGGACGCCGTTCACTTTCCTATCCAGATCCCTTGAATCCCTGACAACCCCAAGTTTTCTACCTCAGCCTTAAATATATTCATTGTTGGAGCCCCCAAGTTCCAACTTTTTCCAACAGGCAGGAGATACTGAAGCTTGAACACATGCACCAACAGGTTAAAAAACAGCTTCTTCCTTGCTGTTACGGAACTGTCGAACAGACCTCTTTAAATTCAAATCTATTGTTGATTCTTGCTTTTATGCACATCCTGTGCAGCCGTAAACTGGTGCGCCTTGCTGTGCCTAAGCATCTTTATGTATGCGTACGTTATGATTTGCCAATACTGCTCGCCAAACAAAATTTTTCACTGTACTTAGGTACGTGTGACAACAATAAATCAAATCAAATTAAATCAAGTAAGCTAAGAGGGAGATTATGGCCCATGGGTGCACGCAGAAGACAACATAGACTCTGATTGCAAGGGTATGAGTGCAACAGCAAATTGGTCTTGCTGCAATTATACACAGCATGGCTGAGATTGCAGCTGAAGTATTGTTTATGGTTTTGGTTTCCTTACCTAAGGAAGGACCTACTTACTATAAGGGAAGTGCAAAGAATGTTGACCATTCCTGGAATAGCACGATCACACTTATGAGGGCAGTTTGAAGAGACTGTGCTTGTATCCTGAAGCCTTCAGAAGAATGAGAGGTAATCTCACTAATGTGTACAGGAGTCTGAAGAGTTTGACAGGATAGAAGCACAAAGGACATTTTTCCAGGCTGGGTGGTTCTATAACCAGGGGGTGCAGTTGCAAAATAAGTGCCATTTAAGACTGAGATGAGGAGAAAGCCTCCATTCAACCAATGGTAAATCTTTGGAATTTTCTATCCCAGAAGTCTTTGGGAGTTCTATCATTGATTATATTCAAGACAGAGATTAACAGTGTAATAGAAGTCAAAGACACCAACGGATATGGGGATAATGCAGGAGTATGGCATTGAAGTGGAAGATCAGTTATAATTTAGTTGAATAGTATAACAGACTAATGAGGTTCAATGCTCTATTCCTATTTCCTATGTTCCTATGATTGTGCTTCAGAGGAAGGTGGGGAACATATGACATGACCCCAAGGTGAGATGAAGAGTTCAGAGTCATGGCAGAGGAGTATGGGCTCAAGTCATTGTAGGGATTTGTAAACTGGGATCTTCAAAATATTATATATGGGCAGGCTGTCTTCAAGGTGGCTCTTTTTCCACCTTATTTGTCTGATAAACACTGCAGAAATTCAGAACATTGATAGTCCTACTTAATCTCTGGATACAAACTGACATTTGCTTGCAATTAGTGCTTATTTCATGCTGCAACAACCAAAATAAGTAACATTCACCAGAACTTCAATTCAGATCACTCCAGAAACTCTGCTGAAAATTAAGAGAAGATCTGTGTCTTAGGACCCTTACAGTATGGAAGCAGGCCAGTCTGTACTTTGGTTCCACACCAACCCTTCAAAGAGCATCCCACCCTACTCCCACATTTCCCATGATTAATCCATCTGGTCTGCACATCTCTGGACACTATGGGCAATTTACCATGACCAGTCCTCCTAAGCTGTATATCTCTGGACTGTGAGAGGAAACCTGAGCAAACCCACATAAACATTCACCCGAGGCTGGAATCAAACCTGGTTTCCTGGTGCTGCAAGGCAGCAGTGCTCGAGCCATCACACCATTGGTTTATGGTGTCCAATTTAGTAAGATCCCTTGTACCCCCACCCTCAGTCTTTATAATCCTGCCCTGTCTTCCAAAATACAGACATATTTGTCATCTGTCCCTCTCCTACATCATTGTCCAGATTGCAGTACAATGACAATGCATATGTTAATGATATAATGACGTATAAGGTGATTTAACACAATCATCAGTCACATCATCAAGGGAGGTGTTGGCCTAGTGGTATTAACACTGGACTGTTAATCCAGGTAATGTTCTGGGGATCCAGGTTTGAGTCTCATCATGGCAGGTGTTGGAATTTTAATTCAATAAATATCTGGAATTAAGCATCTAGTGATGATCATAAATCCATTGCTAATTGTCAGGAAAAACCTATCTGGTTCACTAATGTCCATTAGGGAAGGAAACTGCCATCTTTACCTGATCTGGCCTACATGTGACTGCAAACCCACAGGAACACAGTTGACTGTTACCTGCCCTCTGGGCAATAGGGATGGACAATAAATGCTGCCTAGCTAGTGATGCCAACATCCCGTGAACAAACGAAGAAGAAAAAAACATGCTATTGAGATTGAGAAGAGAATGAAATAACTTGTGCAAGGGAGCAGTAATACAGAAATCAAGATTCAGCACGTTGGTCTAGAAACAAAAGAGCTTATTAAAATTCCCAAGAGTCATTTTTAGATAAGGCAGAGAAGGAGATGCAGCAGACTCAGAGTAAAGGGATATGAGTAGATGATTTTGGAGCAGAAGTAGTTCATTCAGTCCCTCAAGCCTGCTTGGCCATCCACTAATGTCATGGTTGACCTGGCCATGTTTTTGAATTCCACATTCCCATCTCCCTTTGACTCCCAAGCCTAACAAGAATCTATCCTCCTCCAACTTAAAAATATTCAAAGTCTGCGACCACCACTGCTTTCTGAGGCAGAGGTCCAAAGTCACACAGCCCTCTGATAGAAATAAAATCTTCATTCCTGCCTTAAAACTGTGTCACCTATGTCTGTAGTCATCCACAAGAGAAAACACCTTTCACACCTTCAACTTGTTAAGATGTTTTGGCAACTCATATACTTGATTCCATTCATTCGTCACTAATCTAAATTACAGTGCAAACAAGCCCAGTTTTGCTAATTTTTGTTCCTAGGTCAACCCACTCATTCCAGTATCAATCTAGGAAGATATTCTAATCTAAGTCAGCAGCTGCTAAATTATGCAGAACCAAACTCTGATGCCCAAACCTCATTGTCAGCAGCATTCATCTAACCAACTAAGTGTGTATCCAAGGTATCAACGCAAACCAAGAAAATGAGGGATAATCATGCTGTGGATGAATCCCAATCCACTGTCGTCACTCAGTGTTTGTATTGGACACTGTTTGGTCAATTATAGCCCAATTAGATGTTTCTAACTGCACCAAACACAAGCCACAGAATTACCTCATAAGAAGGCTCCTTAGCTGATCAGCGAAGCCCCTTGTAAGGGGGTTCAGTAGACCCTAGGAACCTGATTTTGGGGTTGTTGTCTTCTTGTAGTCAGTTATCAGAGGAGATTTTGTTCTCTCCATTCCAACGTGGGTTGGAAAACAGCGAGGAGAGAGAGAAGGCTACATGCAGTAGGGTCTGGTCCCTTATAAAATCAAACCATTAACCTCAAATGACATGAAACCAAACATTTCTTGCAGGTTGCAATTGTGGTGTGAGATACTGCTAATAAACATGTACAAACGCATGGATGCAAAATGGGTTTGGTATTGAAGAGGGGGAGAATAATCTTCTTTTGCTTCTGCAATGAAGGTAACTTGCTTCATCTGAATTTAACGTCTTGAACAATTTTACATTCACCCCCAATTCAACCATTTATTTAAATGTTCCATTATTCTATCAGGGAACACTTGCATTATCTTGATTTCTGAATGAGTTAGCAAGTTTCAAATATCAGAATTTGTGCCCATGCCAACTTGGGTTATTGTGGGGTTACACCTGAGTGAAGCAGCATTGGAGGGGACCATCATACTATGCCAGCTAAAGTTATCAATTAATCCCAGTCCCCATCTCTCCCAGAATTCTGTAAATTCAGTACATTTCTAACTATTAAATAAAGTCATAATCTGCACCTACCTTGCCAACTAAACTAAATATTCAGCCTTAGTCTGGAAGATTTTCTTTCTGACATCTCTTTTCCAGACCGAAAAGTCCAAGTTTCCCCCGTTTTTTCTACATAATTTGACACATTAACTTACAGATTATCAGCCTGAAGACTTCTCTGCACATTCCATATTCTTAAATTGTTTCAGCAACCAGCAACTTAGCATCATACAGTACAGAAGAGGCCCTTCAGTCCATTAACTCTGTATCACCAAAAGTAGACTAAATCTACACCAGCTCCACTTTCAAGCACTTGCCCCATAAGTTGAATGTTATGACATTTCAAGTGTCCATCCCATAATTTTAAAAGATTCTGAGGTTACACATCTCAAATACCCTCCCAGGCAATACATTCTGGATTCCACTATACTCACATCCCCTCGAAACCTCCTGCCTTTCATGTTAAAATTATTCCTCCTTGTTATTGACCCTTCAACTAATAGCTGTCAACCACACTAATGTATCTATCACTGATATTAGGTAACAAATTGTGTTAAAACATTCTATGAGGATATTATGATTTTAAAAAGTATATTTTGTGCTATTTTTTATGAAGAAAAGTTAAAAGAGGTGACAAGCAGACTGCTCAAAGTCAATAAAATATACAACTTGTGAGGCCTTGTTTTTTTTTAAAGTTGGTACTATTGAAGCAGCCTGAATGGGTGGGATCAAGGTTCCATAGAACCAGGACTTCTGGTTTTAGCTTTCTGCAATTTCTGGGGTCTGGAAGCTGGATGTGGAAGCTTTTAATCCTTTCTCTGTTACAGTTAAAAGCTGGGGCTTTAATTGATATGAGACAATCTACTCTACTGAATTTGCCTTTGCCAAGTGTGTGTTTATAGGATGTTATGATATTAGAACAGTTAATTAGTAGTAAATTAAAATATATTGTTTTGTTAAGCATTTTGATAGAAATACAGTTAAACCATTTTTAAAAATGTTTATTTTGTCTGCATTTTAATGGTGTTGTAAAAGTAAAGTGTGTTTTGCTTAAAGTTAAATAGTTTGACCAATTGAATTGCATCTGGAATGCAATGCCTTTTACTTACCTTTAAGATAAGAAAAAGTTAGGGTTTAGTCTATCTTCTTAATATATTTTGAGGGGTTTGGTCTGGTCCATGACAATTCACGCAAACATTACAGTGTTAACAGATGTAGCACTAATATCACAATTAATGAAATCACAGTTTTAGACATTTATTAGCGACATCAAGAGTGTTAGCGTGTCCACTCATGATATCACAATATTAAGGTTTGGATTATGAATATTATACAGCACCAAAACTTCATTACTGATATCACATTCCATACATCATGCACAACATGAGCATTGTTGACAGAGATCACAGTCTGAACATATCCATGACTGATATTACTAGAACTGTACTGAAAATAGATTAATATGGAATCACATAATTATAACACCTCAAGTCTGAAATGACATTGTTAACACCCTGATTACTGATATCATACCACATTAACCCATTGTTTATTGATGCCAGAAAATGTAGGCATGGCATTACTGAGATCACACAGTGCAAATACATTCCTTACTAATATCATACCACTTAACAATTTCCCTGCTGACATCACAATGTTAATACCTTTCTTATTGATATCATAGTGTTACCAACTTATTACTGATATAAAAATGTGAGAATATTCATGAATGATCTCACACAACGTTAACTTATAAATGACACCTTGAAAGTGGATTCACCGGTAAACAGGATAGTGAAGAAGGTATTTGCCATTATTGGTCAGGGTATTGAGTGTAGGAGTTCGGAGGTCATGTTATGCTGTACAGAATGTTGGTTAGGCCACTTTTGGAATGCAACATTCAATTCTGGTATCCCTGCTATCGGAGGGATGTGTGGAACTTGAAAGGTTCAATAAAGATATACAAGGATGTTGCCAGGGTTGGAGGGTTTGAGCTAATAGGGAGAGGCTGAATAAGCTGGGGCTATTTTCCCAGGAGCGTTGGAGGCTGAGAGGTGAACTTATAAAGATTTATAAAATCATGAGGGGCATGGATAGGGTGAATAGCTTTTTCTCAGGGTAGTGAAGTCCAAAACTAGAGGGCATAGGTTTAAGATGAGAGGAGAAAGATTTAAAAGGAACCTAAGGGCAACTTTTCTCACGTGGAGGGTGGTGTGTGTATGGAATGAGCTGCCAGAGAAAGTGGTGGAGACTGGTACAATAACAATATTTAAAAGGCATCTGAATAGGTATATGAATATGGGTTGAGAGAGATATGGGCTAAATGCTGGCAAATGGGACTAGATTAATTTAGGATATCCGGTCAGCGTGGACAAGTTGGACTGAAGGGTCTGTTTCTGTGCTATACAGCTCTATGACTGATATCATAATTTAATGTTTTTGTTGCTGTTATTAGTTTTTGCACAATCATTTCAGACATCACACACTTCTAACATATTCAAGCATGACATTAGGTAACGACAATTCAATATTATACGTCGTTAACATACTTATTACAAAAACCATACATTTATTGCTGATGTCACAGAGAAGTAACACAATAATTACTGACATCACATGCTGTGAACACACATTTCTAATTGTACAAAATATTAGTTGCTGATGTAGTACAGTGTTGTTACATTCATCACTGATACCAATCAATGTTGATGCAACCAAAACAAATATCATCCCATGTTAAATATTTATTAATGTTATTAACTAGCATTTATATAACCATTATTGATCTTACAAAGTGTAAGCAGTATCATTACAAGTCTTACACAATGCTAACATAGTCATTACTGATACCGGTATTACAGATACCAATTTACCAATTACTTATCGTGTCAGTATTAACAGATTTGTTATTGGTATCTGGGAGTTGAACATAGTTGTTACAGTTAACACACAGAGTGTATTTTTAAGTACTAATACGTGAACAACTAATATTACACATCAGCTGATTCATTAATCTTATCTCACGACATTTTTTTCTCACAATGTTGATTATCACTGATATCACATTCATTTCTGATATCACACAGCCTTAATATTATCACTATTGATATTGTACAGGTTGGAAATATTTCTTCCTGAAACCACACAGCAGTATTATATTCATTAACAATGGTGAGACAGACTCAAAGGAACTGAATGGCCTACCGATGCTCCTAATTTTAATTGTATGTCGTAGAGTCAATCCATCCGTTGCCAATGTCATGCAAAATTAATGCCTCATTATTAATACCAACAATTGATATTTAATAACCAATATGAAATATTGGTTTAATATTTAATATGCTCATCACTGACATCAAAATTCTGACATGCTCAACATTGATATCATACTAAATGAATGCATTCATTGTGTCATCAGAAAGCAGTAACATTTCATTACTGATAACCCACCATGTTGACGCTTCATGACTGATATCACAAACTCACTCTTCATGGATGTCACACAATATTAATGATTCAATGTTATTAGACACTAACACTTTGCAATATCAGCAAAATGTTAACACAATCATAGAATCCCTAGAGCATGGAAGCAGGCCATTTGGCCCATCAAGTTCACACCGACCCTCTGAAAAGCATTCCTAGACCCACCCCTCTACCATATCCCTGTAACCCTTCACGGTTAATCCACCTAATCTATATGTCTTTGGACTCTGGGAGGAAACCAGAGCACATGGAGGAAGCCAGCGCAGACACAGGAAGAATGTGAAAAATCCACACAGACAGACATCTAGGGGTGGAATCAACCTGGGTCCCTGATGCTATGAGGCAGCAGTGTTAACCACTAAGCCACAATACTTGAAGTTAACACATTGCTTACAAAAGACACTGCCAATACATTTGTTACTGATTCAACAAACTTTAAAGCATCAATGCTGTCATCACAGATCCTTAAGCATCTTCACTGCCCATATTACACAAGTTTAACTCGTTGGTGTGTTAACATATAACACTGGTAAAGTTACTTTAGTTCCATTGTTACATTAAAGAGATTTAACCTGAGGGGCATCACACTCTCAGGGGAGTGGGAAGTTCAGAAGGTAGAACCCTTATGGTAACCTCAACTGGTGCTGGCATTTTTGCAGGCTTTTGGCATCACTCTATTGCAATTCAGCCATCCAGTCAAACCAAGCAAACTAACCCCCAATACAATAGTATCACGTCCATTGCTGATAACCACACAGTGTTAACAATTTATTGATATCAGACAGCTTTTGCACATTTGTTAATGATGCAGATTGGACGAGAGATAGGAAACAGAGTAATGTTAATAGATATTTTTCAGGCTGGTTGAAGATCTATCGTGGAGGTCCCAACAGATTGGTATTTGGATCCTTGCATTTCCTGATACATATGTAAATGTTCTAGATCTTGGTGAGCCGGACACTTTCAAAATTTGCAGAAGACACAAAACTGAGAACTACAGTGTGGAACTTCAAGAAGGATAATGACAAGTTGATGGAATGGTTAGATAAGTGTGCAGATGTAGTTCAATGAGAAGTGTGAGGTCACAAACATTTTCTTATTCATTCATGGGATGTGGATATCACCGGCCACGGCAGCATTTATTGCTTAATTCTAACTGCCCAGAGGGCAGTTAAAGTCAAGAACAATGCTGCAGTTCTGGAGTCTCATATATATCAAACCGGGTAAAGACCTCCCCGAAAGGATTGCAGTCAACTAAATGAGTTATTGATGAAAATAAATGTGGCATGTGGTTACTATTAGAAAAGCTTTTTAGTCCAGACATCTGTTGAACTCAAATTTTACAATCTTCTATGGTGAGTCTTGAACTCATGCCCTCCAAACATCACCCTGGAGCTCTGTATTGCTAGCTCAGGGACATTATCACTATACCACTCCCTATTTTATATAATACACTGGTTACACCTCAGCTACAAGACTGTTTATGCGTATGGTTCCCAGAATGAGAAACGTTAGGTATGAGACTAGGTTGGAGGAATTGAGATTTTTTTTCCTGCAGAGGAGAAAGCTCAGGGGAGCATTGATGGAAGTTTTCAAAATCAAGCAGGACTTAGAGTAATAAGGGAACAACTATTCCCTTTCGGAAATGGATCAGAACCAGTGGCGACAATTTTGCAAAAGAAGCAAATGCAAACTTTTTCACATGCTGAGTACTTCGAGTTTGAAATGCACTGACTCTAAGTGTGGTGGAGACAGGTTCAATTGAGGCATTCAAGTGGACATTGGAGGATTTTTTATACAGAAACAAAGTTTAACTATATAGGGAAAAGGCAGGAGATTGCACCAAGTCAAAATGCTCAGAAAACTAGTGCAGATGGGCCAAATGGCCTCCTTTTGTAATGTGACAATTCTGTGATATTATGCAGTGTTACCGTTCTGTTTAACAGTATCATATAAGATTAACCATCAGTACTGAAGTCGGGATTTTAACATGCATACTACTTATATCAAAAACTAACGTGTTCCAATGTATTTCCAGACAGCTTTACACATATATCTCTGATAATTTGGTATTACATATTCACTTTTGGTATTCCTAGGATCAAGGTGTTCCAATGCATGAGTCTCAAAAAGTTATTATGAGGTACAGCACATAATTACAAAAGCCTAATGGGATGTTATTCCTTCTAATGAACGGATTGAACAGAATGTAAAGATGTTAATCTTTACTTATACTGGACATTGGTGAGACCATTTCACAGAATCTATCTATATTCTATCCTCAATAATGAATTTTCTCATCGTAAGGGCCATTCTCTGCTGTACTCTTTCCAATGCATTCACAGCCTTCCTAAAGTGTAGTGTACACAATGAACCACATGAATTTTATCCAGTGTCCTATTAGGTCCAGTATAAGATCCTTACTCTTGTATGCTGTGCTCCTATTAATAAAGCCTAGAATACTGAACACTTTATTAACAGCTCACTCTATCTGTCCTGCCACTTTTAATGACCTTTGCACATATACGCCTAGGTCTTGCTGCTCCCGCACACCCTTTAGAATAGTACATTTAATTTCATTTTACCTGTGTCAAAGTGTATCCTGTCATACTTCATAGACAATAGAATCCCTACGGTGTGGAAACAGGCTCTTCGGCCCAACAAGTCCACACTGACCCTCAGAGCATCCCACCCAGACCCATCACCCCCATAACCCACCTAATCTACACATCCTGGAACACTATGGGCGATTTAGCGTGGCCAGTCTACCCAGCCTACACATCATTGGACTGTGGGAGGAAACCAGAACGCCTGGAGGAAACCCACGCAGACACAAGGAGAACGTGCAAACTCCACACAGAAAGTCGCCCAAGGGTGGAATCAAACCCAGGTTCCCGGTGCTGTGAGGAAGCAGTGCGAACCATTGAGCCACTATGCTGCCCTAATACAGCATTATTCTCAGCATTGAACCTCATCTGCCACCTATCTGTCCTTTCCACCAGTTTTGAAGTTCTGTGCTGTTTGCCTCAGAGTTTACAATTCTTCCAAGTTTAGAGACTTCTGTAAAATTTTAAATTGCCAACTGAACATCAAGATTCAGATCATTTATATAAATTTATACAAATCAGGAAAAGCAAGGGTCCCAATATCAACTCCCAGGGAACACCACTACAAGCCCTCCTCCTGCCCACATATAGAGTTAAGAACTACTCTTTGTTTCCTATCACTCAGCAAACTTTATATTAACTACCCCTTTTACTCTATGACCAGCATCTCAAATGCTGCATGCAATCCTGTTCATTCAGTTAAACAACATGAAACATACCCTTCAATTCAACCAGTCCATGCCAAACATAATCCCAAACTAAACTAGTCCCATAGCCCTCCATACCTTTCCCATTCATGTACCTGTCCAAATGTCTTTTAAACATTAGGAAGCATATTTATGTTTTGGAGGTTTCGTAGACTAATATTTGGAATGAGAATGGGTTTTCTTATGAGGATAGGCTGGATAGGCTGAGGTGGTTATTACTGAATGAGTGAGCAGAAGTGTATAAACTCCTCAACAGCCTTCATAAGGTAGACATGGAAATGATGCTTTATCTTGTAAGTCCAGAAATAGGGGGCACTGTTTTAACATTAGGGTTTGCCTTTGTAGGTCAGAGATGAGGCAATAATTTTTCTCTCAGACAGCTGTTTCACTTTGGAATACTGTCTCAGAAGGCATTACAACATGGATCATTGAAAATATTTAAGGCAGAGGCAGATTGATTAAATCTTGCTTTTCTTGACTTCCCATCATATATTAGGCAAGAGAATCAAAGGTTATTGGGGCAGTTGGAAATATGAAACTCAAAACAAAACAGAATAGCTATGATTTTAATGAATGGTGGAGCAGTCCTCAGGGGATGAATGACCTATTTCTGCTCCTATTTAGTCTGCCAATATTTTCATGTTACACATAATTAATGTGTATCAATATTACACCTGTTAACACTTTATTAATTATATCAGAGGAATGAGTCCAGTTTATAGTTCATGTTAATATTTCAAAGATAATTTTTAGTTCTGGAATTTTAAAGTAATGTAATTAAAATACTAAGCTTTAAAATTAGTCAGAAAACTTAAAGAAATGCCAGTGCAAAAGACAAGTACATTTGTTCAAAAAACTCAAGAGTGGGCAGATGGACTTGTTTAGCCAAAGAACTGGAGAAGTGATATCTGTAATCTTTCCAAGAATAAGAAAGTTCAGAGTGATGATTTTGTTTTGAGAATTGGAGCAGGAATTTGATCCAATGACAATGAAGGAACAGTGATGTAATTCAAAATCACGATGGTGTGTGTTGAGGAGCAGAACTTGCAGATGGCAGTGCTTGTATGCACATTTGCCTTTGTCCAACCTCTACATTATAGGGGTTATGGTTTTTAATGTGTTGTCAAATGACCATAGTGAGTCACTGCAGGGTACCTTATATATAGTATACACTGATGCCATGATGTGTTAATGATGGAAAGAGTAAATGCTTTAGTTAGTGAAGGGATGCCCATGATGATGCTGTGACTTTAAGAGGTTATTTATCCTGCTTTTTTTAAGAGAGATCGGATGAGAGGCAATGACCTGGCTGCAAAAGTGTAAACAGCTTGTGAAACCTTGTTATTTTTTCCTTTTGAACATAGAAGCAGCCTAGCTGGGTGTAACCGGCTCTCACAGACCAGGCTTTCTCATCTTTTTTATAAGTTGTTAGGTTTAGCTCTAAACAGTTGCTATTGTGGACTTGAAGAAGTAGAAATTATCTTTTGCCTCACTCGGTTACAGCTGGAAGCTGGCACTTCTGTCTGCTGCTGGCTTACCTGTGGGATAAATCTACTTTTATGAGTTTGCCTTTTTGCCAAGGGGCATGTTTACGGGATACTACTTTTTGGAACAGTTAATTAATAATAGGTACTGTTCGATTATTCGGTTAAGTTTTCCATTAGAGTTATTCTAAATCCTCTTTCTTTGATTGTATTTTAATTATATTGTTTAAATAATTTTTTTTGCTTAATGTCAAGTAGGTTCAACCAGTTGCAGTGCATCTGGAACATGATACTTCACATTTGCCTTTAAAACACGATAATGTTAGGGTCTGTGCTATCTTCTTAAAATATTTTGAGGGGATCTGGTCTGATCTACAACAGTGCTGATCAAGTAGACTGCTTGATTCTTAAAGGTCCTGAGCTTCTTGAAACACCACATGTTCGATTAAGTAGAAAGTAATCTATCACAATCGTGACTTGTACTTCGTAGACGGTAGGCCAGCACTGTGAAGACAGGAAGTGGGCTACTTACCACAGAATTCCAAGCTTCTAGCCTGCTCTTGTGGCCATAGGGTTTATGCAGTTATTCAGTTCAGTTTCTGATCAATGGGAACCTCCAGGATGTTGATAGTGGGGGGGGTTCATCATGATAATGCCATTGAATGTCAAAGGGAGGTGATTGAACTGTGTCTTGTTGGAGATGGCCATTGCTTGTCACTTGGTTGATACCAATGTTAATTGCTACTTACCATCCTAAGGCTAAATATTGACCAAGTCTTACTGCATATGGAGATGGGCTGCTTGAGTACCTGCGGGGTCATGAATCTACTGAGCACTGCGCAGTCTTCAGCTCAGTTACTCCTTTGCAGTGTGTAACTGGGAAGTTAAAAAAGGGAAACAATAGCAGGAGCATCGAACAGTTTTTCATATCTGTTTTCATTGTAGAAGACTCCCAAACTATCCCAAGAACACTTGAAAATAAAGAGGAAGAACAGAGGGAGGAACATAAACCAACCAGAATCACAAGTGAAAATGTGCTGAGAAAACTAATAGAGATAATGACTGACAAGGCTGTTGAACCTGGCAAACTGCAAGCTACAGTATCAAAAAGGGTGTGTGCTGAATGAATGGACTATTGTGATTTTCAAAAATTCTCTAGACTTTCTAAGAGGTCCCAGCAGATTGAAAAATCAAAAATGTAACATGCATATTCAGGAAACAAGAGATGGAGAAAGCAAGAATCTAAAGGCCTGTTAGACTAACATTTGCCATTAGGCAAATGCTAGACGCTATTATTAAGGTAGCAACAGTAAGGTATTTAGAAAATCCCAGTACAATCAGGCAGCTTCTACATGATTTTATGAAAGACTAATTGTGTATCACTAATTTATTAGAGTTCTTTGAAGAAGTAGTAAGCAAGGTGCATAAAAGAGGAATACATCAATTTGCTGTGCCTGAACTTCTGAAAGTCATTTGATAAAGTGCCACATCAAAGGTTATCACACAACATAAAAGCCTGTGGGGTAGAGGTAACATCTTAGTATGGACAGAAGATGGGCTAACTAACATTAAGGAAAGAGAAAAGATGTACAGGCCATTTTGGTTTAGTGCCACAGGGATTAGTACTGAGTTCTCTACCCTTTGCAGCTATATCAATGAAATAGACACAGGGCCTGAATGTATAGTAGGTAAATTTGCTTATGTCAAATATATAGATAGGGAAGTTGTCAAAAGGACATAGAGCCTACAAAGAATTTTTGATAGTTTAAGTGAGTAGGAAAAATTGGGAGATGGAATATGTCAGAAAATCTGAAATTGTCAGGAAGAATAGAAAAAAACAGCATATTTGAGAATACAAATTGGGAAGCCTTGTTCTAGCTAGACATGATCTTAGTGAGACTACAACTAGAGTACTTTACTGAGGTTTGGTCTCCTTGCTTAAGAAATAATATAAACTGCATTAAATGTAGTTCAGAGAAAGTCTATTTGACTGTATCCTGGCATGAAGGGGTTAGCTTCTGAGGAAAGGTTGAACAGATTGTGCCTGTAACTACTGGTTTTAGAATAATAATAAATGATCTTATTAAAAGATATAAGATCCTGAAGGAACTTGACAAGGTAGATGCTGAGAGGTTGTTTTCCTTAGCAAGTGTCTCAACCTAAGGACGTAGTTTAAAAATTAGGGGTCTCCAGTTTAGGACTGAGATGAGAATTTTTTTTTCCCTCTGGAAGTCATTTGTTTGTAGAATTTTCTTCCTCAGAGAACAGTGAAGGTTGGTTCATAAATATATTCAAGGCTGTGTTAGACAGGCGATCAACAAAGGTGTCAAGAATTAAATAGGATGGACAGGGAAGTGGAGCTGAGGCCATATCGGCCATCTTTCACTGAATGGGGTAGCAAGCTTGAGGGGCTGAATGACCTATTCCTGCTCCTAACTCTTGTGTTCTTGTGAACATCTCAACTTCTGATCTTATGATGGAGGCCTGGGACAACACCTTGATGAACTCTTCAACCATCCTCCTTAGACTGAAATGATGGACCTCCAAAAACCTCAACCATCTTGTTTGCAAAGAGTGGAGAGTAGTCGCCATGAATCTCATTGACTTTAACCTTACTGGGCTCCTTTATATCACATGTGGAAAAATGCTTCCTTGATGTCAAGTGCAGTAATTTTCACTTCATCTCCTGAGTTCAGCTTTTTTATCCATGTTTTAATTAAGGCTACAACAAGGCCAGAAACCACCAAACTGGGCATCAGAGAGCAGGGTATTGCTGTTGATAGAAGTTAAAGACCCTCTCCATCACTTTGTTGAGGATTGAGAGGAGGTTGGTTGACTAGTAGCTGATTGCGTTGGTTCTTGAAGGCAGGACAAGCCTGGGCAATTTTCCACATTACTGGGCAGATGTCAGTGCTGTAGCTACACTGTAACAGCTTTGCTAGGGGCACAGCTAGTTTTGGAGCATAAGTCTTTACTATCATCAAACACTTGTTGTCACAGCCTGTAACCTTTGCAGTATCCAATACCTTCAGCCATTTCTTGATATCACATGGAGAGAACCAAATCTGCTGAAGACTGACCTCAGAAGAAGATTGAGATGTGTCATTCACTCAGCATTTCTGATTAAATATAATTGCAAATGCTTCAGATCTATCCTTTGCATTGAGGATAGGGATATTTGTGGAATTTCCTTCTCTTTCAGTTAGTTATAGAGTCATACAGCATGGAATATGACACTTGAGTCCAACTAGTCCATGCCAGCAATAATCCCAAACTAAACTAGTCTCACCTGCCTGCCCCTGGCCCATATCCCTCCAAACCTTTCCTATTCAAGTACTTATCTAAGGTAACAAAGTGTGGGGCTGAAAGAACACAGCAGGCCAAGCAGCATCTTAGGAGCACAAGAGCTGATGTGTAACTTAACTTGCATCCACCACTTTCTCAGGAAGTTCATTCCACATGCGAATCACCCTCTGTGTTAAAATATGTCCCTATGTCTTTTTTAAATGCTTCTCCCCTCACCTTAAAAATATGTTCCCTAGTCTTGAAATCCCCCATCCTAGGGCAAAGACACCTACCATTAACCCTATCTGTACCCCTCATGATTTTATAAACTTCTATAAAGTTGTTTATTTGTCTACTACCATTCATAGTTGCATGTAGCAGAACTGCAGAGTTTAGATCGATTCATTCCTGTTGTCATGGAAGCTTCATATATTTATAGTGATATTACACAGATTTATACCAGAACATAGAACAGTATAGCACAATACAGGCCCTTAAACCCACGATGTTGAGCTGACCTATTATCCTACTAAGATCAATCTACACAGCATACCCCACATTTTACTATTCTCCATGTGCCTATCCAAGAGTCGTTTAAAAGTCTCTGAAGTGTCTGACTCCACTACCACTGCAGATAGCGCATTCCACACGCCCACCACTCTCTGTGTGAAGAACCTACTTCTGACATCTCCCTGATACCTTCCTCCAATCACCTTAAAATTATACCCCCTCGTAATAGCCACTTCCGCCCTGGGAAAAAGTCTCTGACTATCCACTCTATCTATGCACCTCATCTTCTTGTAAACCTCTAGCAAGTCACCTCTCATCCTTCTTCACTCCAATGAAAAAAGTCCTAGCTCCCTCAACCTTTCCTCATAAGACCTGCCCTCCAGTCCAAGCAGCATCCTGGTAAATCTCCTCTGGACCCTCTCGAAAGCTTCCACATCTTTCCTGTAATGAGGTGACCAGAACTGAACACAGTATTCCAAGTGTGGTCCAACCAGACTTTTGTAGAACTGCAGCATAACCTCATGGCTCTTAGACTCAATTCCCCTGCCAATGAAAGCCAACGCATCATACGCCTTCTTTACAACCCTATCAACTTGGGTCACGACTTTGACGGATCTATGGATGTGGACCCCAAGACCCCTCTGTTCCTCCACACTGTCAAGAATCCTGCCATTACCCCTGTATTCTGCATTCAAATTCCACCTTCCAAAATTAATCACTTCACACTTTTCTGAGTTAAATTCCAACTGAGACTTCTTTGCCCAGCTCTGCATTCTATCAATGACACATTGCAACCTACAACAGCCCTCTACACTGTCCACAACTCCACCAACCTTCATGTCATTGGCAAACTTACTAACCCACCCTTCCACTTCCTCATCCAAGTCATTTATAAAGATGACAAAGAGCAGAGGTCCTAGAACACATCCCTGTGGCACACCATTGGTCACTGAGCTCTAGGCTGAATACTTTCCATCCACTACCACCCTCTGTCTTCTATTGGACAGCCAGTTCTGTATCCAGACAGCCAAATTTCCTTGAATCCCATGCCTCCTTACTTTCTGAATGAGCCTACCATGTGGAACCTTATCGAATGCCTTGCTAAAATCCAGATACACCATGTCCCCTGCTCTCCCTTCATCGATGTGTTTTGTCACATCCTCAAAGAATTCAATAAGGCTTGCACCTCAAAGCCATGTTAACTATTTCTAATCGATACTGAAGTGTATAAAGCTATCACATCCATTATTCACATGCCACAGCATGAACATATTAATTACTGTTTTAGGGCAGAGCCAATATTTCCATTTCTAATATCACAGAACCTTAACACCTGTATTACTGATATTGCAGTGCTAATATGTTGATTGCAGCCATTACACTTAATTACTGAAGATATAAATCTAACAGATTATGGTTTTGACAGTGTAACACTTTACTGACATCCTGCAGTCTTCAACTTGGGTAGTCTCTCAAGACCAAGGTTGACTTTCTCCCACTGCAGAGTTGTGAGTCCTAAAGAGTGTTGGATCTGCAAATGCTGATACAGGCAGAGCCACTGGGCTCCAAAGAGGTAGCTGGGTGGGAGGCTATGATTTTTACATGTTCCTTCTGCTGTTTGAACTTAAACTCAACCTGTACCTGTCAGAGATGCTTGAGATGGTTGTTAACTTCACCAATTCTTCTTCGTCAGTTTAGGCACTCCCAGGAGTCAGTGGGGTTGTTGCATTTTTTCAGAACCTCCTTGAAGCATTTTTTTTGACCTTCCTACTAACCACTTGCCATGAGTTCAGAGTGGAGAGCTTGAGTTGAGAGTCAATATGCTAACAATGTGGCACAGCCAGCAACACAGTATTTTTATTCATTTACGGGACATGGGTGTTGCTGGCTGGGCCAGGATTTATTGTCCATCCCTAGTTCCCCTTCAGAAGGTGGTGGCGAGCAGCCTTCCTGAGTCGCTGCAGTCCATGCATAATAGGCAGATGTCCAATGCCATTAGGGAATGAGTGTCAGGATTTTGACAGCAATATATTTCCAAGTCAGGATGGTGAGTGGCTTGGAGGGGAACTCGAAAATACTAGTGTTCCCTTGCTGGCTTTGTCTTTCTAAATAGTAATGGTTGTGTGTTTGGAAAGTGCTAAATAAAGTTCTTGGATGAATTTCTCCCGTACACATCGTAGATGATACACACTGATGCTACTGAGTGTCTGCAGCTAAGTGACTAAACATTTGTGGATTTGTTGCCAATCAAGTGGGCTGCTCTGTTCTGGATGATGTCAAGCCTCTTAAGAGCTTCTGGAGCTGAATTCACCCAGGCAAGTGAGGAGTATTCCATTACACCCCTGCCATGTGCCTTGTAGATAATGAACTTTGGTGAGTCATGAGGTGAATTATTCACTGTAGCAATCCCTGCATCTGACTTACTCTTGTCTCTATTGTATTTATATGGTGAGTCAAATTCAGTTTCTGGTCAGTGGTACACCCCAGGATGTTGGTAGTATGAGATTTAGTAATGGTAACGTTATTGAATGTTAAGGGATGATGGTTGCATTGTCTCTTATTGAAGATGGTCATTGCCTGACATTTGCATATGTTACTTGCCACTTATCAGCCCAAGCCTGGATATTGTGTAAATCTACTTGCATTTTAACATGGACCTGCTTCGTTATCTGAGGAGAAGCAAATGGTGCTGAATATTGTGCAATCATCGGTGAATATCCTCAATTCTGACCTATGATGAAGGGAATATCATTAGTGAAGCAGCTGAAGATGGTTAGGCCTAGGACGCTACTCTGAGGAACTCCTGCAGAGTTGTCCTGTAGCTGTGACGGCTGACCTTTAACAAACTGAACCATCTTCCTATGTGTCAGGAATGATTCCAACCAGCAGAGAATTTTCCCCTGATTCCCACTGACTCAAGTCTTGGTGCTGCTTGTTGATGCCACAATGTGGCCTTGATGTCAAAAGCAGTCACTCTCACTTTAGCTCTAGAAATGATCTCTTGTCTGTGTTTGAGCCAAAGCTGTAAAGTGGTCAGGAGCGGAGTGTTCTGATTGACCATAACCAGTGTCTAAATACTCGGTGATGTTTGCCTGAGACAGGACAATGATATTGAAGCATATTTCTGCCATTGGATTTGCAGCTTTGAGCAGACTGTGCTGATAATATTTCTCTCAGGATTTCAGGTGTCTGTTGTGCATTGTCTGTGTCTCAGATGCTTATAAATGGGTAGGTTGCACTACTTGTCTACAGAACCCGAGTTTGGGGTCAGGATTGAGATCTTTGTGATCAAATGCTCTGCTTCTCAGATGGCCTATGACTGTGCTGACACACCGAAGACAATAGTGAATTTCATCCTCAATGTCTGCCTACATTGAGAGGAGGCTCCCAGACTATGGAAATTGATCTACATTGTCTAGTGACCTTCTGTGGGTTTTGATAGTTGGGGGGACATGGACAAGGCAGGAGTGGACTGGTAGAAGATCTTCATTTTCTGGATATCCATTCATGTCCATTCTTGCATATGCCTCTATGAATGTGTTGAACGCAGCATGAAAGTCTGCCTTAGAATCTTCTCACATACAAGGATCATCCAGATGTGGTCTCATCAGTGTGGATGTGCATTAGTCTGTGGTGGATCCATTGCTGAGGGTCACAGTTTCTATGCAACGCAGAGGGTCGCGGTGAATTTCTGTGCACAACCAAATGTGAGGAGAATGTTCCATAATCCTCCCTGGTTGACAGAGTCAAAGGCCTTTGTGAGGTTGAAGAAAGCCATGTATAATGACGGCTGTTGCTCTCTACATTTTCCTTGGGCTTGTCTTGGAGTGAAGATCGTGTCCACTGAGCCTCTTGATGGACTGAATCTGCATTATGACTCCAGTAGGACCTCTTCAGCCCCTGGGAAGAGAATTTTAGCAATGATCCTCTCTGTGTTGGACAGCAGGGAGACTCCGATGTATAATGCTATGTAGCTACTGCAATGAAGTCTTATCACGTTTCTTTGAAGGTGCTTATAATTGCAGAGCCTTCGTCGTTCTTTGGCATGATCTCCTCCTTTCTGATAGTAAAGAATAGGTCGCATACTCATGCAAAAAGTGCTTCTCCACCATATTTCCATATTTTGGTAGGGATTCCATCTGCTGTTGTTGGCCTTATTCATTCTGAGTGGCCAGATGGCCTTTTCAACCTCATGTCAATCTGGGGTTATGCTGAGGTGATGGCAAGTATCTTACTGCAGGATGTGGTTGAGCACTGTGGGCAGCATGGTGGCTCAGTGATTAGCACATGCTGCCTCACACAGCTGAGGACACAGGTTCGATTACAATCTTGGGGTGATTGTTTGTGTGGAATTTGTATGTTCTTCTCATGTCTGCATGGATTTCGACTGGATGGTCTGGTTTCCTCCCACAGTCCACAGTCCAAAGATATGTAGGTTAAGGGGATTAGCCATGGGAAATGTAGGGATAAGGTAGGGCTTTGCTTGGATGGGACGCCCTTCAGTAGGTCAGCGCAGACCCGATGGGCCAAATGGCCTCTTTGTTGAAGGTGGTATTTGAGGTGATAATCACATAGGCTGCTTTGTCATGGATGGTGATTAGCTTCTGAAGTATAATCAGAGCCACCTTTAGGAATATGGACAGTCCAATATCACACTCCTGATTTGAACTCAGTAGCTAGCTGCCAGATTCTGGGGAGAGGGGAGGTGAGTTACTTACCCAGAAGTTCTAGCCTCTGAGCTGTTAGTTTGCAACAGCATTTATATAGCTCATCCAGTCCAATTTCTGCTCAATAGTAACCCCTATGATGTTCTGACATCATTGAGCTTAAGTTTTAATTTCTTGATACATTCCAAATTCGTGCAATTCTGAGTTGCAGGGGTTCTGGGTATCCAAGAACATGAAGCGAAAAAAATAGTATGCAGATTCAGCAAGTAACTAGGAAAGCTAATAGACTGTTTTTCTTTCCCCAAGAGAAATTGAACACAAAAGTATGGAGGTTAGATTACAGTTACACAGGGCACTGATGAGACCACATCTGAAATATTGTACACACTATTGGTCTCCTTATTCAAGGATGGATAAAAATGTGTTAGAAGCAGTTCAGAGTAAGTTTACTAGACTAATACCTGGAATAGACAGGTGTCTTATGAAGCACCATTGTGCAGGAAAGCTTTGTTTCCTTTGGAGTTTAGAAAAGTAAGAGGCAACTTGGTTGAAATATTTCAGATTCTGAGGATCTTGAGTTGGTAGATTTGAGGAAAATGTTTCCTCTTGTGGGACAACCTGAAACTCAGGTTGAAGTTACAAAATAACGGCTTGCCCATTGAAAACATGGATGAAACGAGTTGTGACAGTGAAAGCAGAGACTTTGAAAATTCTTAAGGCAGAGGTAGAGAGATTCTTGATCAAGAAGTGAATGTTTTTTTGGAGGCAGGCAGAAACATGGAGCAATCGGACCAGCCATGATCTTATTGAGTGTTGGAGCTGACTCAGTGGCTCAAGTGGTCTGATCTTGCTTCTATCTTTATCAGTGGTTTCATTCTCAGCTGAATGCTAATGAACCCAATTTGTGTTTTTTATCTGAATTGTCTCTTTCTTCTTCAAGGTTCAAATGTTGAGCCATTATCTCATCTGTTTTTAACTTCGGACTGCCTACTTTGAATACAATTTCCAACTCTTCTGCTGTTATCTTTGTTAACTGTTGCAAGGCACTCAAAGATAAATCCTGTCGCTCACACACAGAATTCTTTAGCCATGGGTATAGCCATTTTAACTCTAGAATCAATACGCAAGTGTGGAAAAAGAACCGGAGGAAGGAATGCCAGTGGTCTCGAGGCCAAGCACCAATTCTACCTCCTGAAAGTACCTGCCAATGTGTGGTTGGAGATGCAACTCTCGGGTTAGGCTCATCAACTACACAAGGACCCACAGAATCCCTGAGCAGCGAGATACAAATTCCTAGGTGGATAGTCATAAATGTCAGTGAGCGATGGCTGCTGCTAATGACAATAAATACAATGAAAGGTGAAATCTTGTTCCGTAAACTCTGGCTAAATCCAATGCACTTATCTGACCCTGTGGATTTAAAATCCCACAAAAGTTCCCAGTTTAGTACGATCTGCATAGAGATGGATCATTTTTAAGGAGAAATTTGAACTTCGGGTTGATAACATATACAAGATGAATCTTTTAATTGTCTTTAATCTTTTAATCCTTGAATATTTTAAAATATTTGCTGTTGTGAACATATTCAAAGTTGACAAAGGGTCGCTGGGCTTGAAATGTTAACTATTTCTCAAGCACTTTCTGATTCTGTTTCAGATTTCTAACATCCGTAGTTCTTCGTTTTTATATTAAAAATGCTATTGTCTAAATGGTTTTATTGAAGACAACTTAAACTTCAAATTACAGAACAGAATACTTCTCTTTTATTACTAGCACAACTGATTTTAAAAAAACACTTCAGAGGTTAACCTTACACTGTCCATTGTGTAGTCGATCGATTTTCTCAGACCTTGTTCAAATCGATTCCTAGCTCCCGAGGGTTTACTCAGAGATAGTAAGAATTGCCAATGCTGGAGTCAGAGATAACACAGGATGGAGCTAGAGGAGCACAGCAGGCCAGGCAGCATCAGAAGAGCAGGAAAGTTGACGTCTCGGGTCAAGACCCAAGAAGGGTTCTAACCCAAGACATCAACTTTCCTGTTCCTCTGATGCTGCCTGGCCTGCTGTGTTCCTCTAGCTCCACACTGTGTTATCCTGAGGGTTCATGACTGTTCTTTTCATTTCCCAGCCTGGTAAGTTTTAATCTCAGAACTGTATTTTTTGGTAAGGGATGTTTCTCATGATCCTCTGTCTAGGCTAAGCTAGGTACATTTTCCAGCCTCATTTCAAATCCCCTCAATCTTTTTTTCAGTCGAAGTGTGAACTCCCACCATTATTTTTATACAGTAAACCATTGAGCATTCAGTTGCTCCTGAATCTTGGCAGACTACCTATGTCAGTACCTTCACCTCTCAAAACCCACCACCATGATCGTGTGAATCACAGGGGCCTTGTATCCAGGTAGAAATGCTGAATAGCTATCCTTAAGACACCAACTGTCTTTTATATTGACAGTAAACAAACAGTAGGAACATGGAAAGCACCAAGAATCAGAGGGACATTGTTGTAGATGTCCACCAGTCTTTTAAGGTATCAGAGCAGATGGATAAACTGGTTGAAAAGGCATATGGGATACTTGCCTTGATTAGCTAAGGTTAGTGGCCTGCATGCTGGCTTAGGGGTTAGCACTGCTGCCTCACAGTACCTGCAACCTGGGTTTGATTCCACCCTCGGCTAGCTGTTTGCATGGAGTTTGCACATTCTCCCCACATTTGCACAATTTCCTCCCACAATCCAAAGAAATGAAGGTTAGATGGATTGGCCATGCTAAATTGCCCAATGTCCAGGGATGTGCATCCAACTGGATTGCCCATGGGAAATAGAGGGATGGCGGGGGGGAGGGGGAATGGGTGGTGGATCTGGGTGGGATGCCCTTCAGATGGTTGAATTGCATGAATAGCCTGCTGCCACACTGTAGGGGACTTTATGAATTTAAGTGGATAGTGTAACGCACAACTGTATACAGCTTCGTATTCTCCACACTTTCCTGACACATGCGCTACTAAGATTATGCAGTGTTAACACGTACATTACCAATGTCATACAATGTTAACATATTATTTACAAATATCCCATGACTGTAGCACATCATGCATGAACTCATACACTATTACCACATTCATTGCGGGTAAAACAGCTTTCACACACTTAATAAGTGGGCTGAATCTTCACTCTCCATTATCAGGAATATAGAATTGAAAAACATGCAATTTTGCAAACTTGACTTGGGAAAATTGCCCCAGATGTTTGATATTTATTCTGAGGTTGCCGAGTGTTAACAGGAATTGGGCCCATATTACCCCCAGAAACAGGATAGGAGCAGCCAAAGATGCTGCCAGATGCACACTGGTGGGATCTGTAAAGGGCTGGCCTCAGTATGCCGGCACATCTAAGAAAAAGAATAAAATGAAAGGGAAGGCCTTTAGCCCTTGTGCCTCATATCCCCCATACTCCCCATGTACATCTATGCCTACTCATGCTATTCCATGCCTTCCATCCATCCCCATGGCTCCAAATACTCTCCATGCCAACCTATGTCTCCACTCACCCCACGGCCCTAAATAGCCCTATGCCAACTTAGTGCTAACTCATGCCATCCCATGACCGTACCCACTGCCTTTGCCCTTACACTGTCTTTGACAACTTACCATGTATCCACCCTGGGAAGACCTCAGGAGTCTAACTGAGACATTCAAGAGGGAATTGGATGATTATTTGGATAGAAATAATGTGCAAGGTAATGGGAAAAAGCAGGTGGTTAGCGCTTGATAACAACGCTCATTTGAAAAACTGGTATAGACATGATGGGCCGAAGGTTCATGACTATAATCACTTTCTGCGATTGTGTGAAATTTTTGATGGTTCCAAATATCCTATTGACCTGTTGTACACATTCATGTCGATTCTTAACAGTCCCAAAAGGCACATTATCTCTCCTAAAGAATTGATCTAAATTGGTAACCTGTGTGACTAAACAACTTCAGTGGCTTTAGACCTCTTCCTTCAAAGCTGTAAAGTGCAACCATCATGCAATGGACAAACCAATAACAAAAAGCTTCATCGGGTCTGATGAAGGGTCACCTACACTCAAAATATTAACTTGCTCTCTCTCCTAGATGCTGCCTGACCTGCTGGGATTTCGAGTATTTTTTTTTCCATTAACAAAAATACCAGACCTGTTTGAAGGGACTTACACTTTTAGATGTGTAGCTATATTGTGAATCATGATGTGCAATCCAGAACCTGTTCTGCTTCCCTCTAATCAGCCCTCATTGAAACATTGAATCTGAATAATGTGGAAAGAGGTCATTCAGCCCATCGAGTTATACTGACCCCCCTCCCCCCAAAGAGCACCCCACCCTATCTTTGTAACTCTGCATTTCCCATGGCTAATCCATCTTGCTGGCACATCCCTGGGCACTATGAGCAATTTGGCATGGTCAATCCACCTAACCTGTACATCTTTAGACATCATCCTCTGATGGTGGGTGTCAGACTTGGGAGAAGAACATCCAGAATCAGGACTGCAGTGCCACTTTGGCTAAGCTTGGGAGTCTTTCTGTTCCTGCGAAAATTTAGGTCCATTCAAAACTTGCATTAGAGAAGCCACACTGTTTCCATTACTAGTATTACATCGTTTTAGTTCCTCCAATACTGGTACTGAACAGCAATAACACATGTAATATTAAACAGCATCAACACTTTGATTTTTAATGTCATGCAGTTTTAGCACTTCCATTACTGGTATCTCACATGGCTAACATATTTATCACTAATAACATAGCACTAATACATGAACTCCTGCTATCACAGTAAATTCATTATTGCTCTCAGAATTTTAATACACATGCGTTGCACAACACTAACACATTCATTGCTGTTCATGCATTCATGTCTGATGAAGGGTCTAGGCCCGAAACGTCAGCTTTTGTGCTCCTGAGATGCTGCTTGGCCTGCTGTGTTCAGCCAGCTCCACACTTTGTTATCTTGGATTCTCCAGCATCTGCAGTTCCCATTATCACTGATGCCATTAAGGCATTCGTCATTGATTTCACTGTGTTACCACATTCATTACGGATGTCAACGTGTTAACACATTTAACACTCCCATTAAAGTGTGTTTACGCATATTAATTGAGAAAACATTGGGGTCCTGCCATGAGGATAATAGTACAGATTGAACTCAAGGTTCCATAATTAAAGGTCTCTGATCTAATCAGGTTCTACTCAATCTCCCATTCTCCATATCAGCTACACTACTGCCTTGCTCAATTTGATTCTGCACACTTCACATCCTTTGCCTGGTTATTGCACAGATGTAGAAGGATTGAATTCTCTCTTACCATCACCAAATAACTGCAGGATGGCAAGGTCCACTGGACGTTTCCAGCCGCTGTTTTTCTGGATGGCAATGCCATAACCAGTGGTTGCGAATACCTTGCCACTGCCGATTGTAACAAGCTTGCAGCCTTCATCTCTCCCAGCCATGTAATTCAGCACAGCCGCGTCATAGATAAAAGCATCCAGCTTCCTGCAGGGGCGAGGAAACATGGATCAGAGTTCAAGTTTCTAGTGATCATGAACATCACAAAGAAAGAAACATTGCTGCCTTATGGAACCTCTCCTCAGAAGGGTGGCAAGGTGTGAGTTATTTTTGTTATAAACGCCCATTTTCACCTGTCCCATGATTTACTGAGTGACCATTGCTTTCTGGCAGTGTTTGTGCTGGGAGAACTGTTGACCAACACACCAGGTGAGTTCCTCTGCTGCCGCTGAACATAAATCCGGAGAAGAAAGGAGTGGCAACTAGTGCAGTATCTGAACCAAAGGATAGCCATGTAGCCTCGATCACACATAATCAAAATAGGGCCCCACAAGAAGATCCCTGGGTGTTCCCAAGATCAGATACTTTTCTTCATATACAAAACAAACCAAAAAAAATCACTTTTCTTCATATGTTGACTTGTGAACGTAATATTTCTGTTGCAGAAGATGAATAAAGCGTATTCACTGCAATTTTACCATTGTTTCCTTTGGCAGTGTCTATGAGAAGTTCAATAGACAGTCTTCTGGACTCTGCCAACAGTTGGAGGTAAATCCTCTAAGTGTACTAATATAAAAGGATGTGGTGGGAGCCCTTTTTTTAACAGAACTTAAGAATTAGGAGCAGGAGTAGGCCATCTGGCCCATCAAGCCTGCTCCACCATTTAATAAGACCATGGCTGATCTTTTTGTGGACTCAGCTCCACTTACCCACCCACTCACCTTAACCCTTAATTCCTTTACTGTTGAAAAATCTATCTATCTTTGCCTTAAAAAACATGAAATCCAACAGGTTCAACTATGAGTTCAATTTCAAAAGTGAGGCACAGACTATCATCCTTCTGCAAAGGCTGAAGTGTTTTTCACTCTGTCAGCTTCCAAAATAGGGCATCTCTGTGGACAGAGGCTTATTTTATAATAGCTAAGAAGACACAGTGGCTATTTACTGCATTAGTTATACAAAATCTTGGAATAATAATATGGCGATATGAATTCAAACCCCACTGTACTAGTTAAGGAATTTAAATTCAGTTGAATAAACCTAGAATAAAAAGTCATTATCAGTAATGGTGGTCACGACACTATTGTACAACTCCAAACGTTTCACTAAGGCCCTTAAGGGAAGTAAAGCCACTGTGTTTACCCGGTCTGATGAAATGGCCTAGCAAGGTACTCAGCTATCCCACTGAAGTGAAGGGTTATTAGGAATAAACAATGAGCTGACTTTGTTAGTGACGTCTGCTGTATCAAGTAATGGTTCTCAAAGAGTTAATGTCGGAGACTGTAATAAGCTTCACCCAATCTGTTCATGTTATGCTGAAATGGGTGGGGTTAAGGTAGAACATCTTAGGACTTGTAGAGGGGCAACAAAGTGGCTTGCTGGTTAGCACTGCTGCCCCACACCACCTGGGATTCGGATTCCTTGGGAGACTGTGTGAGGTTGTACATTCTCCCCGTGTCAGCGTGGATTTCTGCCAGGTCCTCCAGTTTCCTCCCACAGGCCAAAGATGTGCAAGTAAGGGTGGATTGGACACGGGAGGTGTTGGATGATGGGGTGGGCCTGAGTAAGCTGACCTTCAGAGGGTCATTGTGGACTCAATGGGTTGAATGGCCTGCTTCCACACTGTAGGGATTCTATGATTTCTAGATTGAAGAGTTATATCCATGAGTCTCCTTGTAGATACTTTTCAACATCCTTTTCAAACATGTTATGACACACATCTGTGGTAGGTGGGACTTGAATATGGATCTCATAACTGAAAGGTAAGGACATTACCACTGTACCACAAGAACTCTTGAACATTAGGCTGGGTTCTGGATTGCTGGTCCAATGATATTGCCACTGTGCCACCATATTTCCAAGTAAATTATTTTTAATCTGTCTGGACATGTCATGACACACTTCTAGACCAGCTGCAGCTGGAGCCTAGGTTTTCTGACCCAGAGGTAGGGACACTACCACTGCACTAAAAGACACCTCAAACAGTATTAGAGGAGAAGGTAATGTACCCAGACCCCGCGGTGCCCATCTCCCAAGGAGGGAACAGCTCATATTTTATTTCAATCAGCTCATTACATATCTGGGACACTTGTCTGACTTGAACACACAGTTAGGGTGGCACAGTTGTTAGCACTGCTACCTCATAGCGTCATGGATCTGGGCTCAATTCCACTCTTAGGTGACCGTCTGTGTGGGGACTGTGCATACTCCATATGTCTCCCACAGTCAAAGACGTGCAGGTTAGGTGGATTGGCCATGCCACATTACTCCCATGATGTTCAGGGATGTGCAAGCTCGGTGATTCAGCCATGGGAAATGCAGGGTTACAGCAATATGGTAGGTGGTTGCGTCTGGGTGGGATGCTGTTTGGAGGGTTGGTGCAGATTTGATGGATTGAATGGCCTGCTTCACACTGTAGGGATCTATGATTTAAGAGATCCTCTGGCTTAGAGGTAGGGACAGTACCATTGCTTCACAACATTTGAAGTCTTTTGATAGCCTCAGCAGCAATGCCTGATGAGCTAATGTAACGTGCAACTAATTACTATCATGCAATAATCTACGTCTTGATAACAGCTACTTATTAAGATCCAATCATGTCTGATCAAACAGACCCATCTCAGCCAAAGAAGAGGGTTGGTCAAAGCAGTCTTCTACCTCAAATACAACAATGTTCCCATCTCTTGAATGAATAAAAAGAAATATGTTTAGCACACCAGACTAACTTTTAAAAACTGAACTTCAGATTCATTGCAGCATCTGTGAGACTCATGACTGTTTTTCTATTTAGTGCATCACAGACTGCAGTTATTTCCCTTCCTTCTAATTATTTTCAGGATTACTGGGGCATGAAGTGTTAAATTGCGAGCCACACTTGTATAAAAATGGCCACCATTCTATGAGTTTCAGAGGGGGTGAAGTAAATCAGGTGTTTAAAAAGATAAACGATAGGGAGAAGCTATTACCCTTCCTACGACAATTTAGGCCAAAGCTTTATAATTAGAACTGAGCCATTCAGGTTATGTGCTCATCTCTCCAGAGTAGGGATTGAACTGTGTGAACCACTGAAACAGAGGGCAGGAGCACACGGTAATTTGTCCATTATAGCCATCTCTCTTATATCAAGGATAAACCTTCCTGCTATCTGATGAGCAGCTCCTACGGACTGGATAGAAGAACTAGATTAAAATCTGTGCCTGTGCAATTATAACAACATTTTTAATTCTATGTTCGTGAGAAGGCTTTAACCACAAACTGATCAAAACACAAACAGAAAATGAAAATCTAACCGGCTGACAAAACCTCTATGTTGTGTTAATTCAAAATTAGCTTAGGATGTGCCTGTAGTATACTAGTAACAGACAAAGGAACAAACAATATTGTGATAATGAACCTCTTCCCAAAGCAAAACTCGACCAATTAAATCTACCATTCGTGTCAAGGCACCCACCTTAGCACTAGCCCCTACAAGAACTAGATTTCATAGAATTCTTACCCTGCCTTCAAGCTTATTAATGCATCCAAAACCGACTTCTGGTTGTACTTAGTCATGTAGCTGTGCATCTCAAAGTAATTGTTCCGGATGTTTCTCTCGGTGCTTCCATTGGGAACAGTCCCAAACCGGAAAGGAGGAGAAAAATCATTTGGTCTTTGAAACTGTGGAGCAAAACAAAAGGCAAACTGACACTGTCTGAGATTCAGATAGATATCGTGGGGAGGCCACTCATGCACACAGGTCGCACTACTGTGTAGCCATATGATTTGAAAAGTGATGTGGAGGTTTGGACTGATAATCCTCCAGAACATTTTAAAAGAGAAACTGTATCAGTAAATGTCACTATGAAGCTGCTGAATTGTCACAAAATCCCTTTGATTTATTCATGTCCTCAACCTGCCATCTGTACCCACTCTGCCTGATATGTGATTCCAGTCTTACACTGGCACGGTTGAGTTCTAATGCCTTCTGAAGTAATCTGGAAAGCCACTTAACTGAAAATAACAATGACGTGCATTTATATGGTATCTTGAAAAATGTTCTAAGCTATGTTTCCTCAAACTTTTCCTGACCTTCCCATGTCCATGCAGCTTAGAGGACACATTGGTTTGAAGGGACTGAAAACTTCCTGCTTTGTATTAAACAAAAGCTTAGGATGTGCCTGTGGGATAACATAACAGTCAAAGAAGTGAATATATTTTGATAATGAAATTCCTCCCAGAGCAAAACTCAACCAATTATATCTGCCACTTGTAACTTGGCACCCACCTTACCATAAGCCCCAATAAAAATAATCATTCTCCTCCAAGCCACACACCATCCTGACTTGGCACTATATCACAATTATTTCACTGTTTTTGGGTTCAAATCCTGGAACTCGCTTCCAAACAGAACTGTGAGTGTCCCTACACCCCAAGGACTGAAGCACTTAGGGAAGGCAGCTACTTCACCAGGGCAACTAGGGGTGGACAATAAATGCTGATCCAACCTGTGAGTCTCATTTCTCATGAACAATTTTTTTTTAAACATTCAACAAAATGTTTAAATTAATCTAGTCGCATTTGCCAGCATTTGGCCCCTATACCTCTAAATTCATGCACCTATCCAGAAGTTTTTAAATGTTGTAATTGTACCCACCTCCACCACATCCTCTGGCAGTTCATTCCATACATGCACCATCCTCTGCTTAAAAAAATTGCCCCTTAGCTTCCTTGTAAATCTTTCCCCTCTCACCCTCTAGTTTTGGACTCCCCTGCCCTTTGGAAAAAGATTTTGGCTATTCACCTATTTGGCCATGCCCCTCATGATTTGATAAAACTCTAAAGGTCACCCTTCAGCCTCCGATGCTCCAGGGAAAATAGCCCTAACCTATTTAATCTCTCCCTATAGCTTAAACTTTACAACATCCTGGTAAATCTTTTCTGCACCTTGTCAAGCTTAACATCTTTAGCAGGGATACCAGAATTAAGTGAAAAGTATTCCAAGAGTGGCCTCACCAATGTCCTGTACAGCTGCACCATGACGTCCCAACTTCTATACTCAATGCACTGACCAATAAAGACAAGCATATCTAATTACCAAAAGCTTGCTTGAAAACGTGGGTTTAAGGAGTCTGTTAAAGGTGGAAAGAGAGGAGGAGAGTTTTAGGGAGGCAATTTTACAGTGTAGGGTGCAGGCTACTGAAGCAATGTCACCTAAATGGTGGAGCAAGTAAAAACAGCGAATGTACAAAATGTTAGAAGGGGAGCTGGGTAGACATCTTGGAAGGTTGGAGGGCCAGAGGAGATTAGAAGGTAAGGAGAGGCGAGCCCATGGAGTGATTTTAAAAACAAATGCAAACTCATGGACTTTGTGAAATAGAAGCCAAACATTTAGGAGCCAACGAATTAAAAGCTACAGAAGTTCTCAAGAAAAAAGCCCACTGCTACTTTCCCAGGGGAACTGAGGGATATGCAAAAACAGGCCAGCCTTACCAACGAGACCAACATCTTGAGAATGAATAACCTAAGTGCGAGCAGTAATTTTAACCGAATCCATTTTTCAAAAACTATAACAGAGAATACTGAGCCTGGCCTTAAATGGGTATTTTACCAGTCCCATAGGGTTTCCATCCTTGCAAGTCTAGTTATAATAATTCCTTTTGTGTCTCTTCCACAAGCTCAGTGTTTCACACACATGCATACACATAGCTCTGATAGTCTGGGTTACCCTCTAAACTATTTGCTCTTGTGTTCCTCGCCACTTCCCTGTCACTGATGAAACCAATTGCACTGAAGAAGAAGGGATAGGATAGAAACCATGGGCCCCATTGCTGCTGCTAATCCTGCCATCAGACCCCAAGCTGAACACAGCATGTCCGTCTAGATCCCCAAGTCCCAATTCTTGGATCCTGATATAGCTACCCTGTCCTGGGAAAAGGTGCTTCCAGTAATCCAAGCCAATATACCAAGGCTATATTTGATAAAATAGTGACAGTATTTAGTATGTACAAATAATAATGCAGGAAAATCTCATTGCTGTTTCACAAACTCATTTATTTGTGCAAATCTTAGGGTACACCATTGTGAGTCTAAACTTCACTTAACTACAGATTTTTAAAAGAAATTAAAATAAATCTTGATTCCCAGATCAGGAAGTATGCAAAGCCGAATTCATGGTATGCCATGTTTGCTAACCAGTAAAGAAACATTGGTTTTCTGATGTCAAATCAATAATTTATAGGGAACAGTCACTCAGCTATTCAAGGTCTGGGTTGGAGGTAGTTGGAACCTTACCTTTTTATCGCTCAGGCCTGATACTTGGTCCACATATTCCTCTTGGATCATAAATGCAGCAAGGTTGGCTGTGTAACTGGCCAAGAAGATCACAGCAAAGAAGGCCCAAACTGACACCATAATCTTGCTTGTGGTTCCCTTTGGGTTCTGGACTGGCACCGAGTTGTTGAAAACAAGGCCCCAGAGCAGCCAGATGGCTTTGCCGATGGTGAAAGAAGGCCCTCCTGGTTCTGCAGGACAAGATATGGGATAGGATAATGGTTTCAAAGCTGTGGCCCTACCATCAACTAATCTGAGTGAAGGCTTTGTGAGGGTACATGCCCATGAATCTGGAAGCCATTGCTTCTCACTCAGTATCACATTGTTGACATCCAATTCAATCCAAGGTCTGATAAGATGCTCGTGGGACATGTATTACAGCAGTGACCGTGGGACATGTCCAACTAAGGGAAATTGTAGCTGCTCCACTGTGCTCTAAGCTGAATCAATTGCTGGAAGACTAGGGAATAGATTTTGACAATGAGTTGGTCACTTAGATTCTTCCAAGTACCTCAACTTGGAAAGAGAAAAATACCTGGGAGTGTTAGAGATTTGAAGTTAATTTAGGAGTTCAAGATGGTTCTAACAGGATAACAGAAAGTCTGGTTGAAAACTAAAAAACAAGCTACGGATGCTGTAATCAGAAACAAAAGTAGAAATTTCTGGAAAAGCTCAATAGGCCTGTGGAGAGGAATCAGAGTTAATGTTTTGGGTTGAATGTACTGTTCCTCAGGAAGGATCATTTGACTCAAAACATTAACTCTGATTTCTTTCCACAAATGCTGCCAGACCTGCTGAGTTTTTCCAGCAATTTCTGTTTCTGCATAGATAGTTCGGAGTTAGTTTCACAATGGATTGACCCACCAAGACACTCTTAGGTCAGCTACAGGATATATAGCAATCAGTCTGTAGTTGCTCCCAGTTTCTCCTTATTCCAGTTTTGCTCAGTGGTAACTTTGAGTACCTGTCTCAAGGTGGTTTTCACTGTTTCCAGAGAATTTCATAAATCTATTAACAGCAGTAAAACCTGTTCTGATGATGTATCTTCCCCTGATTCCCACTCAAGAACAAATTCTTAAAAGGTGGCAGGATGAGTGCCTTTGACTCAGATTGTTTCCATCCTAGCTCTAGCTGCTGTAGTTCGAAAATTTGTAAAGCTCATTTTTTCTACTGACCACACAGAACCTTCTGCTGGTCTATGATTTTTAAAGAACCCTGTAACCTAATCTCAAATATGGCTTCTTCTGCCCTCTTTCCTGTCTCAATGTGAAACACATCAACTTTGCATTCAGGTAGAATTCTCATAGAATCCCTACAGTGTGGAGACAGGCCTGTTGACCCAACAAGTCCACACTGACCCTCAGAGCATCCCACCCAGATCCATTCCCCTGTTGGTTAACCAATTTTAGCCCCAACTCTCTTACATTGTAAGGGTAAGTAGAGAGTTTACAGCATGACTGTACACAACCTCTGCACCCTTCTGGGTCTTGGGACTCTAAGAGTTTATCAATTTTGAACTTGTTCAATGCTGCAATTGTTTCTAAGTAATTATGTCTTGCACCTTCTTCCCAGGAAAATGATTCAAACTCTCCTTTGATCTCTAATTATTAAACCATCCTGGCTGACTTCAGAACACATCACATGACCCCTTTTGTTTACCCTAAATTTAAAAACGTAGCTTATAAAACCACACAATTGCAACAACAGATTATGTAACAACAAATGGGTTTGGATGGATTACAATAAAAATAACATTTAACTGGAAGCAGTCCAAAATTAAATATAGTTTATGTTGTCTCGAGAATAACACAGAACTAGGTGTGACCTACAGACTGGAATATAATCTGAGGGGTCAGGGTGGTGCTATAAAGACAAATTTAATCAAAATGTAGCACCATTGTGAACAAAAAGATCCAGTCACCAATGCTAAGTAGTAGCAGTGTGTATTATCCATGATACCCTGCAGAAATTCACCAAAGATCCTTAGGTAGCACCCTCCAAACTCACGACCACTTCCGCCCATAAGGGCAGCAGATACATGAGAACAACATCACCTGCAAGTTCCCCTCTAAGACTCTCACCATCCTGACTCAGAAATATATTGCCATTCCTTCACTGTCGCTGGGTCGAAATCATGGAGTTCCCTCCCTAAGGGTATTGTGAGTCAACCTACAGCATGTGGACTGCAGTGGTTCAAGAAGACTGCTCACCATTACTTTCTCGAAGGCAACTAGGGGCAGACAATAAAATGCTGGCTAGCCAATGATATTCACAAGTGAATAAAAAAAAATTGGGTGGATTACGAGTGGAACAATAGATATACAAGTGTGTGTGAGACATACAGGCTGGAATCTAATTGATGAAGTTTATATACAGATTTGGAGAGCAATGTAGATTTCAACAGATCCCTTGCTTCAGGAAAAATCTGATGAAGTGAGGCAGCAAACACAATTGTTTCCTGCCACTCTGTAATTGGGTTACAGCAAGCATTCCATTCAAATCCAGCTGTAAGATGTTTTATATATAGAATAAGAGGCTGCCTAAGAGATCAATGGCACAAATACAGCAGCTTACCCCTTCCATCAGCCAGACATCGGTTGTATCCCACAGGGCTGAAGTATTCAAAGACAAACACTGCGACAGCAGAGACAATCAGGAGCATTACGAACATCATCACCCAGACATCTGCACTGAATGGCTCTGTTGCACCAGAAAGCAAAGTGTTAGAGTCTATACCATCAACACATTGTACATTAATCCCCCTGCACCCAAAACACTGCTGTTAGAGAGATAGTAAGTGTCATGTAAAGAATGACCGCCCAGTCAGCTCAGTAATACCTTTCATCACCACACAAATGTGGAGTGTATCTTAAACAAGAATGGCATGAACCTTCACCACGGTGAACAACTTAAATTAAGGTATTTTTCTCAAATTTATTCTAGGGATGCCACTAGCATGACTGACATTTGCCACACTTCTCAACATCAGAAGGAATTCTTCAACCAATCTTGTTATAGAATAGAATCAGAGATAATGGGAACTGCAGATGCTGGAGATTCCAAGATAATAAAATGTGAGGCTGGATGAACACAGCAGGCCAAGCAGCATCTCAGGAGCACAAAAGCTGATATTTCGGGCCTAGACCCTTCATCAGAGAGGGGGTTGGGGTGAGGGTTCTGGAATAAATAGGGAGAGAGGGGGAGGCGGACTGAAGATGGAGAGAAAAGAAGATAGGTGGAGAGAGTATAGGTGGGGAGGTAGGGAGGGGATAGGTCAGTCCAGGGAAGACGGACAGGTCAAGGAGGTGGGATGAGGTTAGTAGGTAGCGGGGGGTGCGGCTTGGGGTGGGAGGAAGGGATGGGTGAGAGGAAGAACCGGTTAGGGAGGCAGAGACAGGTTGGACTGGTTTTGGGATGCAGTGGGTGGGGGGGAAGAGCTGGGCTGGTTGTGTGGTGCAGTGGGGGGAGGGGATGAACTGGGCTGGTTTAGGGATGCAGTAGGGGAAGGGGAGATTTTGAAACTGGTGAAGTCCACATTGATACCATATGGCTGCAGGGTTCCCAGGCGGAATATGAGTTGCTGTTCCTGCAACCTTCGGGTGGCATCATTGTGGCAGTGCAGGAGGCCCATGATGGACATGTCATCAAGAGAATGGGAGGGGGAGTGGAAATGGTTTGCGACTGGGAGGTGCAGTTGTTTGTTGCGAACTGAGCGGAGGTGTTCTGCAAAGCGGTCCCCAAGCCTCCGCTTGGTTTCCCCAATGTAGAGGTTCTTCCTCTCACCCATCCCTTCCTCCCACCCCAAGCCGCACCATCCGCTACCTACTAACCTCATCCCACCTCCTTGACCTGTCCGTCTTCCCTGGACTGACCTATCCCCTCCCTACCTCCCCACCTACACCCTCTCCACCTATCTTCTTTACTCTCCATCTTCGGTCCGCCTCCCCCTCTCTCCCTATTTATTCCAGTTCCCTCCCCCCACCCCCCTCTCTGATGAAGGGTCTAGGCCCGAAACGTCAGCTTTTGTGCTCCTGAGATGCTGCTTGGCCTGCTGTGTTCATCCAGCCTCACATTTTATTATCTTGTTATAGAATAGAGTTGGCTATCATTAAGTATTGTGGTTTCCAGTCAAAGCTCTATTGCAAAAGGTGGAAGGCACACCCCAAAATGTGAAAACCCAGTTTTCACAATGCACAGATTCTAATTATCGCTGGCACTGACCTGGGTCCTGTTGGTAATTTTGTGAACAAGCAAAGAAATAGTATTTGGAAAGGCATCCACAAGGTTGAGAATAGAAATTCTTTTCTATGTTGAACAAGCGGGCCAATGATGTTCAGGTTAATGTTGTGATCAGGGAAGGGAGGGCTGAGGGAGGAGGAAGATGACAAGGAAGGCAAGAGGGAAGAAGTGAGGAAGGCTTTATGGTGCTTCTCACAGCTCAGAAATCTCCAAGTGCTTTGTGGCTAATGAAATGTTCGAAATTTGGTTGCTGTTACAACATGACAGTTAACTTGAATGCAGCAAGCTTCCAAAATCAATAATGTGATAATGATGAGATAATGCATTTTTGCATTTTTGATTGAAGGTTAAATATTGGTCAGAACATCATGGATAACTCTGTGCTTCCTCAAAACAGTGCAATGGATATCTTAAAGCCCATGTTGGACCTTGGTTTAATGTCTCATCCAAAAAATGGCATTGCCTTCAGTATAGTGTCACTGCCTCAGTGTGGCATTACAGGGTCTTATGATTTTGTGTTCCAGGACTGATGTGAATTCAACTCAGAACAATCGGACTATGAAGGCATGACTCCTTGTGAGATGTCTTGGGGTTTCTGAGGATCATGATGATCAGGACAGCTAGAGAGTGAAATTAACTTGATTGGTGTCACAAAGAAACATTCTATTTAGTCAAGTCTCGAACTGAAATTACTCAAATTGGCATGACCTTGACCACAAACAAGATGAAGGCGTGCTGAACTTTAAGCCAGTTACCCAGAAAAGCAGAGGGTGACACAGTTCCATTACTCCGAGACACCATTACACTGATCCCAGTCTCTATAAAAGGGACTGAGAAGTCCACCACCTCCGATCGTTCTTCATTAATGGTTAATGAGCCAACAGCCATCTGTGCCTGCTTCCTTACCACCTGGAAATAGAAAGGAGTACTTTTATAAAGGTGAACATTCGCTATGTCACTAGCTATTTCCCAATAATCAGTCAATTGGTGTAACCCCATGAGTTTATGTGGACAGATCACACAAAATATTTATTCCCTTCAGTACAGGAAGATTAAAAGCCATGTAGAATGCCTACATAGTATGGAGGCAGTCCATTTGGCCTATCAACTCCACATCACCCCTCCAAACAGCATCCCACCCCCCTACCCTAGCCCTGTAACCCAGCTAATTCACCCAGCCTGCACATCCCTAGACACTAAGGGCAATTTAATATGGCCAATCCACCTAACCTGCACATCTTTACATTAATGCGTGAGTGAAATGAGTATTTTTTTAATGGATGGGTCACAAACAATATTTGGCACAGAAATAGGCCTCTCATCCCTCCATCCCACCTCTCCACCTCTCCCTGGTATATCCCTCAGTGCGATATGCTTCAATCGTTGCATGTAGCAGTAAGTTCAGCACTCTCTGTTAACAATTTCCTCCTAAATTCTTTGTTTCAACTTTGTCGCTAAACCCTTTTGTGGAATTGTTGACAAGTGGTCTAAATGAAATGGAAAACAGAGTGGGCTGTAAAAACAGCTGCCAAATTACTGTCACCTATTTTATACAGACAGCCAACGACATTATCAGGTGTTGTCCAAATCCGGTAGGAAAGTCAAATAGATTTCACTGAAGACCAAGGAATCATATTGATTCTGCCCCTTCCATCTCACTGACCAATCACGACCACTATCTAACTGCACTCACTTATTACTGTCCCATCTACCTTCCCCAGCTGCACCCCTCTTCTCTATTTATTTCTGAGCTCCCTCCCTCCTTCCCATTTCTGAAGAAGGGTCCTGACCCAAAATGTCAACTTTCCTGCTCCTCTGATGCTGCCTGGTCTGCTGTGCTTCTCCAGTTCCATACAGTGTTATCTCTGACTCCAGCATCTGCAGTTCTTGCTATCTCATCTTATTATGAAGCTGTGTCTCCTCATTCTAAAATAAAGTACTACACATGTCAGGAAGCTGAAATAAAAATAATAAATTGCTGGAAGAACTCAGCAGATCTGGCAGCATCTGTGGAGAGAGAAAAACAGAGTTCACATTTTGAGTTTAATGGTAATCTTCGGCACTCTAGTTTTATTCTCTCCCACAATAGGAGAATATAGAGCTCCTTGTCTTAAATAAAAAAGATGGTTTGTAATTGACCTGACGAAGGTTAAGGTAAGAAAATGTCTCTTTTTGAAAAGAAATTGCTGTTTTAAATGTCCCTACTTGTGTATTCCAGTCCCTCCAGGATCTTACACATTATGGTAAAATCATCTCTCTTTCTTCTAAACTCCAATGTGTAGAGGCCCATTGGTTCAATCATTCTTCATAAAATGAATCCATTGTCCAAAGAATGAGTCCATCAGACTCTCTCCGAACTGCATCTGACACAATTTTACCTTTTTTTCAAACAGAGAGACCAAAGTTGTGCACTGTATTCCAGATGTAAAGATAATTGAATGGAGATGAATTACAGAACTCAGTGGTTCAGAGGGATCTGGGTGACCTCGTAGGTGAATCATATTTTAATATGCAGGTAGAGCACATAGTTAGGAAGGTAAATATAATGCTGCCATTAATGCAAAGGGATTAGAATTTACAAGCAGGGGCATTTAAGATAGCATTTTTTTTATCAAAGAGACATTTTCTTACCTTAATCTTCATCAGGTCCTTTATTAATAAAAAGTAGCTCTGTATTTGTTGAACATTTGCAAGATGTTTACTGAATTTCATAACCCCAAAACATGGGTAGCACAGTAGCTCAGTGGTTAGCACTGCTCCCTCACAGTGCCAGGGACCTGGGTTTGATTCCATCCTCAGACAACTGTCTGTGTGGAGTTTGAACATTCTCCTTCTGACTATGTGGGTTTCCTCAGGGTGGTCTGTTTTCCTCCTACAGTCCAAAGATGTGTAGGTTAGGTGGATTGGCCATGTTAAATTGTCCATAGTGTCCATGGGTGTGGAGGCTAGGTGGATTAGCTATGGGAAATGGAGAGTCATGGAGATAGGGTAGGGGGTTAGGTCTGGCTGGGATGGTCTTCAGAGGATCAGTGTGGATTTGATGGGCAGAATGGCTTGCTTTCACACTGTAGGGATTCTATGATTCTAAAACCAACAACCTTTATTGGCATTTTTTGAGATGGCATCCCACAATTAATCCAATGTAAGATTATAACTTACCAAAACATGGGTTTCAACTAATTAACATTGGGTTACTAACAAATGCCATAACAACTAAACATCTGCATGAACTCACAGAATCTATTGGTGACTTCTCATTAATTGTGATACACAACCAGAGGTGATTCTATTTGGTAACAAATAAAGAGAATTTACTTACTTCTCCAACCAGGCCGTTCCATGTCCCGTTGATTTTCTTCCCGTGTTTTCCATTTGTCACCAGATATAAATCATATGTAAACTTGACATACTTTGCAATTTTCTTCAAAATGTCAATACAAAATCCTTTACAGCACCGCTTGATATAGATTCCTGCTTCAGTCTCATTCCTGGGAGCAATAAAAAGAACAGAATAAATGGGGTTTTTTTGTTGTGAAGAGCTGACGAAGATTCTTCCAGCGATTGGTGTCTTCTCCTTACACTGTCTTCATAATTTACAGATTCAGAAATCGCTCTCCACTGAATTATTCTCATGTTTTCCACTGTTGTAGCTTCCACGACCTTGACTTTTGCAATTATTTCTTCACTTTTTAAGTCATTTCTGCCTCTTGCCCATGCCATTTACGGGCCTATCCAATTAAAAGAACATTTTCTGCTGCAACAACAAAGTCAACAGGTAATTTATTTGTCTATTCTAGCCACTGCCTTTCAGATATTAGTGATGTAATGTGTGGCAATAAGATACCTAAAGCAAACAAATCTACTTAACAATCAGAAAAGGACTGTTGGCATCTTATTTATTTCAGTATTTGAAATGATTAATGTCTTGCTTGCCTAGACTTTGAGAACAGCTCTCTTTGCTTCTCGAGTAAACCTTCTGCACCTCAAGGGAATACATAACAGAATATATCAGTTCTAAGGTCTTTGATTAACTCTTTGCACGGACTAACTCAGTGAAGGCAAGTCAACAAGGTATGTGGTAGAATCACTGATACAGAAAGATTCATCAGGAATTCAGGTCACAAAATAGTGTTGGATAAAATTCAGGTCCTTTTGCTATTTTGGAACAGATTGTGCAATGAGTAAATCAAATATTGTGAGGACTTGCCTTGGAATTGCAATTGCTTTAACAGCAGAACATTCCTGCAAGTTCATGAAGGAGCATAAACACGGCCTTTTTCACTGCTTTCATGGTGAAATTACTACGGTATACCAAAAGCATCCCTGACAAAAATTCCTGCCTGTCACAATTTTTATTTTTATTTTTTTGCTGTATACATTGCTCCTGTGTAATTACCTTACCTTTTCAATAAATTTCACTTTTAGTTTTAGCTGGAACATAATGTTATGACAGTGTGACATTTACCAATTTGCAGAATGGTTATGGAATCAGAGTGATTCAGCCAGAAATGCATCACATATTGGTAACAGGGACAATTGACTTGGGACCCCAAACATGTCAGCTAGAACACAAAGAAAGTCAGCCTAAGACTGACAATGTGAATTGAAATGGTAAGAATAAGACAACGTTCTGTTTTTGTGCCATAATAATATGCCATTTTATCAAGTGGAAGGAAATATGAAAGTGTTGGTTGGCAGAATGGGTGAACACAATACATTTAGATAACTGTAGACTCAGGACTCCTAAAAGGAATCAGTGGCACAGTGGTTTTTGTAACTGGACTGGTCATATAACATTGTGAGTCAACTATCCAGAAGCACAAGTTCAAATCTCATCAGTAATTGGAGAATTTAAATTCAGATAATAAAAAATTCTCTGTTTAAAAAAAGCTTTGATGACCATGTAACTACCTGTTTGTTTTTTTTAGAAAAGCAATTTGATGTCTTCTAGAGAAACAGATCTGCCATTCATCATAGGTTGAGCCTTTATATGAGTCCAAATCTCAGCAATGTGGGTGGTGGGAGACAGTGGTATAAAGGTATTATGGACAGAGGGCATGAACTGAAATACCCCAGAAAATCTATTCTCTAACATTTCAGTGTCTAAATTCTGTTTCTTTCAAAAATGGACAACTTTGCTGGGCTCATAAAACAGCTGAGGTTAAGCATATTTCCAGAAGCTTTGAACCCTTTGAATTGTAGATACGTTTATATAAAAGCTTATACAGGTGGCTTCAAGCTGAGCTGACTCCCTCCAGCCAACCCTGGACAAAGGGAACTTTCAACATACATCATGTTATAGTGGGCCTTAATGTTCTTACAATTCCCTCTTCACTTTGCAATGGTAACTATGACTGGGGAAAAAAAGCTACATTGTTAGTGTAACAACCTTCCAATCATCCCACCAAGATGGGCCCACAGCATCTGAAATGACTATCTTCATGACTGACTAAAATCTGAGCTTGTTTAATTGCTTCAGGATACAATTTTGCAATTTTAAGTCAGTTGTTGTTTAACTTCCAAAGGGACAGCTAGACTCGAGGCTGAGTTGGTAACCTGCCTCAGATTGCCAACCCTACCCCCAAGATGCAGGCTGGAAAGAATCCTACACTTTGCCTGCAAAAAGGAAAACTATTGGACATAATCGCTGATCAACTATCATTGGACATTGATGTCTGAGAAGTTGCAATTGTGAACTGATTTTTAATACCTCTGGATTTACCAAAGTTTCAATTTGCAACAAACACAGAAATTGCTGGCAAAGCAGCATCTGTGACGAAAAATCAGTTAATGTTTCGGTCCACTGACTCTTCCCCAGGGTCTCCTGTCTCCTGTCTAGTCCTGTCCTCCTTAACTTCTTGAGTGCTTAGGATATGGTTTCAGTGACAATGCAATTCTCCCACCTTTTGAATTTTTTGAAAGCAAGCCTATCTTTAAATGCATTTTAGGGTGACACAGTGGATTTGTGATTAGCACTACTACCTCACAGTGCTAGGGACCTGGTTCAATTCCAGACTTGGATGACTGTCTGTGTGGAGTTTGTACATTCTCCCAGTGTCAGTATGGGTTCCTTCTGGGTCCTCTGGTTTCCTCCCATAGTCCAAAGATACGGAGGTGAGGTGGATTGGCCATGCCAAATTGACTCATAATGTTCAGGGATGTGCAAGCTAGTTGGGTCATCCATGGGATATGCAGGGTTACAAGAGGGGGTCAATCTGGGGATGATGCCCTTCAGAGGGCTGGTGTGGACTTGGGCTGAATAGCTGAATAGCACACTATAGAGATTCTATGACATGTTTTTGCAATGGGCTTAGTTCAAAAGATGGAATCCAAAAACCAAGGTTTTGGGAATACCTTTCAGCCTACCTTAATAAGCGGTGATATTAAAAGGGAAAGGGGTAAATCTGAGATTGGACTTAGGGGAGGAAGAGCGATCATAACTAAAATTCACCCTCATTTCCTCCTTTGTCTATGACGCTGATAGTGAAATTAGATGAATAATTCAGAGGCCCAGGTAAACGCTCTACGGACACAAGTTCAAATCCTTAATGGTGGCTGATGGAATTTAATTTCAATTAATAAACCTGGAATGTAAAGCCTTTCTCAGTAATGGTGACATGAAACTATCCTCAATTGCTGTGTAAACCCATCTGGCTCACTAGCACCCTTTAGGCAACTGCTTTCCTTACCTGGTGTGGCTCATATGTGACTTCAGACCCACAATAATGTGATTGACTATTAAATAGCCTCTGAAGTGATCTAGCTAGCCATTCAGTTCAAGGGCAAATAGGAATGGGCAACAAATATTGGAGGGGCAATCAACAACCACATCCCATGAATGGATTGAAAAATGTTATAAGCAGTTTTGGGCAGCATGGTGGCTCAGCGTGCCAGAAGACCTGGGTTCAATTCCAGCCTCAGGTGACTGTCTACATGGAGTTTGTACATTCTCCTTGTGCCTGTGTGGGTTTCCTCCCACAGTCTAAAGACATACAGGGTAGATCGACTGGCCATGCTAAATTGCCATAGTGTCTAGGGATATGTAGGTTAGGAGGACTGCTCATGAGAAATGCAGGGTTATGGTGTGGGTGGGATGCTCTTTGGAAGGTTGGTGTGGACTCAATGGGCTGAATTGCCTGTTCCCACACTGTAGGGAATGTTATGAACTGCTAATGACTCTTTAAAGCTACTCAACTAAGGACAATAAATGCTGGCCTTCCTGGTCAAGACATATTTTTGACAAATGAATTAAAGAAACTGCGGAAGTTCTTGTGTAACTCTGGTCTTACACTACAAATAATTTTACTTCCTATTGAACTCATTGTTGGTTCTGACATAAAAAATTGTTTACCTGATCCTATGGATTCCTGTCCAGTGGGTTTGATTAACATAATAAATAATATTTCAGCAAGTGATCAATTGATTGAACACAATCACATTTCCATGATATAAACTGTCATTGTTGATTCATTCAAAACCAAATTGCAAAATAATTATAATTGAAGTCATTAAAAAGGAGACTATTTGACCCAGAGATAGTAGGAACTGCAGATGCTGGAGAATCTGAGATAACAAGGTGTAGAGCTGAATGAACACAGCAGGCCAAGCAACATCAGAGGAGCAGGAAGGCTGACGTTTCGGGCCTAGACCCTTCTTCAGAACATGTGTGCATCGTCTCTCCATGTGAGCATCTCACTCAATGTCATTCTCCAGCCTTATTCCTGCAACCCTGCAAATTATGTCTTTTCAAACATATCTAACATCCATCAACGTATTGATTAAACCTGCCTCTACCTTATTTGTCAGGCAGTGTGTTCTGGACTCTGATTGTGGGAAAAGTCTTTTTGTCACATTTGCTTCTTTTGCCAATTTACTTAAATTCACCTGTGTATGTGAATGGGAAAAATTTCTACTGTACACCCTATCAAGGGCCAAATTTGATCTCTTTCAGAAGATAACATGTTGAAAATTGAGGCAATGTGGTAAGTTCATGTAGACTGAGGAGAATTAAACAAATTAGGACCAACTGTTTCACTTGTTCTACATGTTTGAGTCTCCTGTTGACAAATTGATGGCAACTGATTGTCAGGATTACTGAATGACTCCACTGTCATTGTATCACTTGATGATACAGTACTAGGAAAGTCAAAGGCAAACCGGGTGGTCAGCAATCTTTCTTCGTCTCTGTTCTAAGGTACCTCTGTTGCTGAAGCAGCCTCTGTGTTGTACTGGCTTTTTTAACCGGTTGCAGTTGTTCCATGCTCCTGGAGGGCAGCAACTTTTCCAATCTGTTTGCATTTCATGGGCGTGATGCAACTATCTGCAGGATTAATAGATCTGACAAAAAAATTAGGACGACCAGAGGTGCAAGGCTCTCATTTGCGCAGATAATCTTCCTTGGCTGCAGGGAGATAAGGGATTCTAGGAGACACATCATGGAACAGCTAATGAGAAATTTAATTGCATTCCAATTTCCTTGATTTAATGTAGATTGTGTAACTGCTTCTTTTCTTTGATAATTTCATCGTGTAACAGCATAAGATAGAAGAGCTGGACCGGTCTATTCGGCCCTTCAAGCCTAACTCCACCATTCAAGATTTCAATTTAAGCTTTCCACATTATTCCTATACCCCTTAATTGTCTTAGTGTTCAAGAATCTATCAAACCTGTTTTGTAAGTACTCTATGCCCTAGCAGGAGGAGAAAATTCCGAAGAATCACAACTCTATAAGACCCTAAAACTTAGGAGTAGAAGTAGACTATTTACCTCATTGGCTCTGTTCCACCATTCTATGAAGTCATGGCTAATATGATAATCCTCAACTCCACTTCCCTGCCTGGATTCCACTTGAGTAAAAAATTTGCAACATATACTTTACACAAAAATATATATAAAAATTTTCCCTTTCAAGCAGAACCAGGGCACTTACAACCAAAGGGATAGAAGTCTGCCTTTGGCGCCAAGGCAGAATGGTCACTCATGATACTACCTATCAGCACTAATCTCAGCCTCTACAATTGTTAAAGACAGGCCTCCACCCAACTGTATTGCCCATTAGAGAGCCATCATTCAAAAAGTAAAATGTAACAAAATTGCCAAAACTGACGTGGATTTGACTTGCTTCCGACAGGGCACTGTGTTCCTCATGCACGTTCCACTCAGCGAGTCAACATCCTCCACAATGACAAATGGTGCTTCTTCCAGCGTGACAATGCTCAAGTGGTCATCTTCCTCCTCCGACTCTGAGAACAAGTAGTACCGGGGCCAGACATGGTATTTCATCGTCAGCCTCTTCGCCTCCCATTTCCCAACCTGCAGAGAAGCAAACATGAACTGATGAGCCAAATAACAGACATATCAGCAACACCCACGTGAGGGCATGTGGCAAATGGTGCTCATCAGAATCACCAGCTGGTCAACTGAAGACTAACGCACCTTGGAGTCAGATCAATCAAACCTCATGCCCATGATTTCCTGAATGATATTCCCAATGTGACTGTACTTTGGCTGGACGTGCCATACTGGGGTTTGAACTTACAGTTTCCATATTATTCATCCAATAATTTAACAACATTACCATGTCCTGAGCCATTAATTAATGGTCAGAGAATCATGCCAGATGCAGCATTGCCAAAAAAGATGGCCCATTGGTACCATATTCAGAATCCTGTTAAATTTGTGTCATTTTGAGGCTTAGAATCACAGAAACTCTACAGTGTGGAAGCAGGCCATTTGACCCATTGAGTGTGCACTGGTCCTCTGAAGAACATCCCACCCAGTACCCATAACCATTTATTTCCTGTGGCTAATCCACCTGTATGCTCATCCCTGGACACTACGAGCAATTTAGCATGGCCAATCCACCCAACCTGCACATCTTTGGACTGTGGTAGGAAACTGGAGCACCCAGCAGAAACCTAACAGCACAAACTCCCCGCACCAACACACACACACGCACACACACACACACACACACAAGGCTGGAATCAGCTGTGGATCTGTGGTGCTGTGAGGCAGTGGTATTAACCACTGGGCCACCTTGTCATATTTGGCAAGTCACTTGAAAATTTCTATTGCACGTTAATGAAAATATGTTAAAGGAATGTCCATATGAGATCTGATTGACCCAAGCAACAATTAATTGTCTTTGCAGCAGAAAGGAAATTATGGTAAAGACTCGGCAGGTCAGCCAGCATGACAGAATGCAAAGCTTCCAGCTTTTTTTACCAGAACCAGTGGACGTTGCAAAAATTTGGAAGAGTTTTATTTGTACAGAGGATTAGAAACCCATAAATGTTAATAGTACTAGACAGGATAAATGCTGGAAGAATCCTCCTGAGGACCATTGAGCCCAAATCCAGGAATCGCAATCTAAGGATATAGTGTAGGCCATTTAGGACTGAGATGAGGAGAAATTTCTTCAGTCCAATTTCAGTCCAACCCTTCAGTCCAACTCATCCAGGCCAACCTGATACCCTAAATGAATCTCGTCCCATTTGCCAGCATTTGGCCCATATGTCTCTAAATCCTTTCTATTCATGTACCCATCCAGATGCTTTTTAAATGTTTTAATTATACCAGCCTCTACCACTTCCTCTGGCAGCTCATTCCATACCCACACCAACCTCTGCGAGAAAACATTGCCCCTTAGGTCCATTTTAAACCTTTCCCCTCTCACCTTAAACCTATGCTCTCTTGTTTTGGACTCCCCCACCCTGGGTAAAAGACCTTGTCCATTCACTGTATCCATGCCCCTCATGATTTTATAAACCTATATAAGGTCACCCCTCAGCCTCCAAAGCTCCAGGGAACATAGCCCCAGCCTATTCAGCCTCTCCCTATAGCTCAAACCGTCCAACCCTAGCAACATCCTTGTAAATCTTTTCTGAACCCTTTCAAGTTGAGTATCTTTTCCATAGCAGAGAAACCAGAACTGAATTCAGTATTCTAAAAATAGCCTAACCAATCTCCTATGTAGCCACAACATGACCTCCCAACTCCTATACTCATTGCACTGACGAATAAAGGGAAGCATACCAAACACCTTCTTCACTATCCTGTCTACCTGCGACTCCAGCTTCAAGGGACTATGAACCTGTGTCCCTAGATCTGTTTGTTCGGCAACACTCCTCAGGCCCTGCCATTAAGTATATAAGTCCTGCCCTGATTTGCCTTACCAAAATGCAGCACCTCACATTCATCTAAATTAAGTTTCATCTGCCTCTGAACCTGTGGAATTCTCTGCCACAGAAAACAGTTGAGGCAAAAAAATTGAATGATTTTGTGAAGGAGTTAGATATAGTTCTTAGAGATAGAGGGATCAGGGTATGGGGTGAACATGGGAACAGGGGATTGGGTTGGCCAATCACAATTCATTAATTCAGCCACAATCATATTGAACAGTAAAGCAGGCTCGAAGAGATAAAAGGCCTATTCCTGCTGCTATTTTTCTATGTTAAAATTCTTTAACACACATGGCCAATGAGAAACCTAGGCCAGGTAAGAATTTGGAACAAAATTATGTAAAAATGTATTTATAAAGGGATTAGTATAGACAGCTCCAGTTAAAGAGGCAGCAATGGAACAGGTACAATGGGCTGAATAGCCTCTTACTGCACTTATTTGGGTTTTGATTCTAATGCCTCAAAGAGTGCTGTGAGATTGCAACAAAGACAAAGGTTCTGCACACAATACATTGCCATTAAAAAGTGTCACCTAATCCACATTTGTTGCACAGGTTGAGGGATCAATGTCAGATGGAAATCTCTTCCCACCTTTGCAATTTGAAAATTGTCAGAAGATTTTTTAATACACACCTGAACAGATAAACAGAACGTCCAATTAGTATCACAACTGACTTAGAGCGCTGCAAAGAGTTAAATTATGAGGATATCACGCATAAGTTTGGATTGCATTCTTCTGAGTTTAGGAGCCTGAAGGATGATCTGATGGTAGTGGACCCGAAACATTCACCCTTTTGTCATCTCTCTGCTGAAGTGTTGTATGTGGAAACCATCATTCTGAAAACAATTCTTATATACGGCTATTTAAGAGTTTCACACAAACTCTTTATGCATCAGCATTGATCTGACTCGGTTAGTTATTGACTAATGAGCTGTCAAACTCACCTATTTAGATGAGTATTTAACAGACTGGTATTTTCGAAGTTGCAAAGGTTCTCGTTAATTTGTCTTACGTCTGCATTGTGTATGGAGATGCTGCAACTAATCATCTCGATGAACAGTTTCCTATTTTATAAACGCTTCAAGCTCCAAACCACAATAAAGTCTTGTTTCTATTCTGGAATTGTTCCCAAAAAATAAACACTTGATTAAAACAATCAACCTGGAGGCATTTAATTGGTGTGAATTGTTATTGCATCTACCCACTCTGAATCTGCTGGTGTTTAGAAGGATAAAAGTCAACTTAAGGGATCTTCAGAGGGGTGGCTGTGGAGTGGATGTTTCCACTAGTGGGACAATCAAGATCTAGGGGTCATTGTTTCAAAATTAGGCACTGCTCATTTTAAACAAAGTTAAGGAGAATTCATTTTTCCCTGAGGATCATGAATTCTCTTCCTCAAAAGGGAGTGGAAGCAGAGTTTTTGAATACATTTTCAGACAAATGCAGATAGATTCTGGATATGTAAGGGGTGTAAGGTTATCGGATATAGGCAGGAGCCACAGAGTCATACAGCACAAAAACAGACCCTCCAGTCCAACCAGTCCATGCCAAACACAACCCCAAACTAAACTAGTCCCATCCACCTGCTCAAGGCCCACATCCCTCCAAACCTTTCCTATTCATGTACTAAAATGTCTTTTAAACATTGTAATTGTACCCACGTCCACTACTTCCTTAGGAAGTTCATTCCACATGTAAACCACCCTCTGTGTAAAAAATTTACCCATGTGGAGTAATCAGATCAGACATGATCTTATTGAATGGTTAGGTAGGCTAGAGGGATCAAATGTTCTACTTCTGAAACTTATAAAGTATTGAAGCTGACAGGGCAGAGAGTGCAGTTTAAGGTGTGCACAGTCGAAGATTTTATAAATATAGGCATAGAGTCCAAAAGCAGGACATCTAAAATGAATCTTTATGCAATTTTGGCTTGGCCTTAACAGGAATATCATGTCCAATTCTGGGTGCCAAAATTTGGGAAGAACGTGAGTGTGTTTGAGAGATGACAGAAAAGATTTAAGAGAATCATACTGGGTCTGAGAGATTTCAGTTACGTGGATACGTAGCCAGGACTGTTCTCCTAAAGAACAGAAGGTTGAGACAAGATTTGGCAAGACCCGACAATTTCATGAGAGAAGTGGATAGTTTGGAGAAATAGAAACTCTTCTAATTGGCAGACGAGTCTAAAATCAGATGGCACTGGTTTGAAATGCTTAGCCAAAGAAACAGTGGCATTTATTTTCTGCAATGAGTGGTTAGGATCTAGAATGTACTGCCTGGGAGTGTGGAAGGGGAAGATTCAAACATGGCTTTTAAGAGGAATTGGATGATTAACCGAGGAGAAAAGATTCTCAGAGCATGGTAAAGTGAGATGAAATGAGGTGCCCTTGCAGAGAGCTTGGAGCAGATGCACCAGGTCAAAAGTCTTCCTTTTGTGCTCTACTCAAACTGTTGCACTGTGTTTCCATGATACGTGGATGCCAAACAAAAAGCCAACATAAAACAAACTGGACTGGAAATGTTATTGTAGAATCCCTACTGACTGGAAGCAGGCCACAATTCCCATGGCCAATCCACCTAACCTGCACACCGTTGGGCTGTGGGAGGAAACGGGAGCACCTGGAGGAAACCCACACAGACACAGGGAGAACATGCAAGCTCCACACCGGCAGCCTACCAAGGGTGGAATCAAACCTAGGTCCCTGGCGTGGTGAGGCAGCAGTGCTAACCACTGAGCCACTGTACCTCCCTCTCAGCTCTGTTTCTCACTCAGCAGATGTTGCCAGAACTTTCTGATTTTATTTCAAGCTGACATGAGGTGGGATGACTAAATACTTGGTTGAAATGATGGGCTTACTGGAGGAGTTGCATGTGGAAAGCTGCATTAGCTTTGGGAGATGTTGAGAGGAGGAACAAGAGGAATTATGCAATCATCACGAAGAATTCCAATTACAACTTCGGATAGGGTCATTCCTCAGCCCCTTGTACTTGCTGTGAGTGGCTAAGCTGGTTTGTGCATACGGCAGGTTGGAGAAGCTGTGCACAGCATTTTGTTGGATTATTATTTCAAAGAATTTCACAACAATGCACAATTTCCATGAGCCATTAAATATTTCTTGCAAAAAAAAGCCCCCTGAACGTCCTTACCTTCTCCCAGACTCGCTCTTTGTTGAGTAAGATAATAACTAATTTGGGATGCATCTGGTACCCGTCTTCACTGAAGGAAAGGTTTCTTCCCTCGAAGCTTACATTCATAAGGTATCTGCAAAAAATAGAGGAGAAGCTGGAGATTAAAGTCGAGAATGTGGAGTTGCCTCTGTTTAATGTCAGTCATCACTAGGTGCTCAACAATACACTACAATTAGAAGCTCTGAAAAGAAACTATTACGCAGTAGAGAAACCTGTGGGTTGGCTCATCTTATGGTTCAAGCCTGCAGTTAGCATTCACTGCCTTACAGTGTGATGCTATTTTCAGGGCATTCAAGAGGCAACATGCTCAGTAATCTCCCATTCTGAATGCTCAAATATGCAAAGTGGAATATGCATCAAATATCATCTCACCTGCCTTAAGTGGCACCGTCGGTGAAACAGTGGCCTACCACATACAACAGAAACTTGCATTTGTATTGTGCCTGGGATGGAGAAGAGAAACCATCTGGAAGTGTTTATCAAGCGGAGTAGTCAGACAGAGGAATTGACACTGTACCAAAGAGGCATTGTGAGATGTGGCCAAGAGATGGTCAAAGAAGTCAATGGTAAGGAGGATTTTAACAGGATGAGAGGAAAGTGGAGAGGCAAAGGGAATTACTGAGAGAATTACAAGGTAATGTTATATGTAACTTGTCAACCTGGAAAATTCACAAATGATGACAAACTCCAAGTAGTTAGAAGCTCAAAAATAATAAATGGAGGCCTGTGACTCTAGTCCCTTCCTTCCAAATTCACAGAGGCTAAGCTCAATTGCACATTGGTCCATGCTTAAGGACCAGTGTGACACAATATAATCCACTTTTTGTGACAGGGGTGTAGAGGCTTCAGCCTTTCCAATGACATTTGAGACCAAAAACATACTACAGCAGGACACGTGCTTCCAGTGACTAAAACTGCAGTTATTCCCAAAACCATCCATCTTTTGAATTTGAGGAGAAATTGAAAGTACACAGAATTGTAATCTGGAGATATAGTTTAAAAATTATACTGAACGCACTGCAGAAATAGAAATGAGCATCAAGAGTAGGTGATCCAGAAGTTACACTAAAGACCAGGTAAATAGAACAAATCAACATGTTCACAATAGCCCTGCACCATCTGGACTTACATTACAAGTTTGATTTTCCAAATGTTGCTACATGTGCCGACTCACTGACGAACATATCTGTAAATAAATTTCTTGCAGTTGATGGACTCTGCAAATATTGGCTCCTCATGTAAACTGCTTAAATTCTAACAAATGGCAGATACACTGAGGAAGATCATAGTGCTGGAATATATGAAACAATCATAGAAACACAGGAACAGGATTAGGCCATTCAGTCCATCAAACCTGCCCCACCATTTACGATCTTCACTGATCAAACACTTCAATATCTTCAACCCATCCAGGCACTATAATCCTATTCAATAGGAACACAGAAACAATTTAGCCCATTAAATGAACACATGCCCCAGAAAGAAAGCAAACATTATTTCTTTATGTCCTCACAGATATGAGCAGATCGTGGCAAACTTAGGAAAGGCAATTGAGTAAATCATCCCATTTCAAAAAATTAGGTGATTCCAGTCCAGAAAATTATCAAGTTTTTTCCCAGTGCTGAAGGGTTCACTTTCATGAGATACAAATTAGAACTGAAAGCGAGACGCAAACAGAATTTTTCACCCTGATAATTTACAGTTACAGAGAAAGACTTGTACTTGAAATCATGGTTTCCACAGGTTTTGGATATGCCAAAACATCTTGCAGCCAACAATTTAGGAAATGCAACAAGCAATTGGCACATACAAAGTTCCCACCAATAGCAAAATTATTATCTTCAGATAACTAGTTTTAGTGATGTTGATTGAGCAGTAAATAATCATCAGGACATAGATGGAGCTTTTCTGCAACAGTAGGGTGGGATCCATACAGTCCACCTGAGAAGACAGAAAAAGGCCATGATCTAATGTTGCATCCAAATGACTGCTACCTCTAACTTTGTAGCAGACCCTTAGTTCAGTAGTATGTGAGTCAGCCTGCATTTTGTCCTCAGGTTCCTGTTTGGAGTCGAGAATGACCTGAGCCACAGTTAACATCCAATGTAGTACATGGAAAAGTCTCCAAAAGGACAATGCTATGGACGTGGTAAGCAAGGCAGTTCAAAGGAGCAGTCGTTGCTGTTGAGAATCTCTATGGGTATCCTTCTACTCCATCAATTGAATGAGCTGGGTTTGGGCAGAAAGCTGATCTCCAAAGCATTTAAACTCATGCCCCAACGAAGATCGGAGAATGAACTCCCATGCCTGACCTGAGCCCCCAACCCATTCTGCTGGAGTGAGTGAGGTTACAACGTACCACTATATATTTTGCTTTCTTGTGTCTCTGAGACAAAAACTCAGGATTCAATACCTATCTCAGGACTTCGTAGTTATGAAAGACACATCGTAACACAGTCAAAAATGCTTGCTTATCAATCTGTAAATACTTCACAGGCAAATCCTTTTTGTCAGACTGTAATTGCAGGAGGCTTCTTTGTCAGCCGGAACCGTGTGATGCCGCAGCACAACAGCCTCCCTATGTTAGCAAGTATCATCTTTGTTCTGAGGGACTACCGCATATATATTCCATTTCATCCTTGGAGTCTGAAAAGAAGTAGCCAGCAAAATCATTGATGCGTAACTATAATTTTTCAAAACTCATTTCATTCAGGAAAGGTTCCTTTAGATTGGAAAATTGCTAATGTAACTCCTTCATTCAAAAATGGGGGGTGGCAAATAGAAGGAAATTACAGGCCAGTAAACTTAATGTCAATCATAGGGAAATGTTAGAAGCTATTATTAAAGACATTATAATAGGGCACTTGGATAAGTTCAAGATAATCAGGCGGAGTCAATCAGAGATAGTAAGGTCTGCCGATGCTGGAATCTGAGATAATACAGCCTGATAACAAAATGTGAGGCTGGATGAACACAGCAGGCCAAGCAGCATCTCAGGAGCACAAAAGCTGACGTTTCGGGCCTAGACCCTTCATCAGAGAGGGAGATGGGGTGAGGGTTCTGGAATAAATAGGGAGAGAGGGGGAGGGGGACCGAAGATGGAGAGAAAAGAAGATAGGTGGAGAGGAGAGTGGGAAGGTAGGGAGGGGATAGGTCAGTCCAGGGAAGACGGACAGGTCAAGGAGGTGGGATGAGGTTAGTAGGTAGGAGATGGAGGTGCGGCTTGGGGTGGGAGGAAGGGATGGGTGAGAGGAAGAACAGGTTAGGGAGGCAGAGACAGGCTGGGCTGGCTTTGGGATGCAATGGGTGGAGGGGAAGAGCTGGGCTGGTTGTGTGGTGCAGTGGGGGGAGGGGACGAACTGGGCTGGTTTTGGGATGCGGTGGGGGAAGGGGAGATTTTGAAACTGGTGAAGTCCACATTGATACCATTAGGCTGCAGGGTTCCCAGGCGGAATATGAGTTGCTGTTCCTGCAACCTTCGAGTGGCATCATTGTGGCACTGCAGGAGGCCCATGATGGACATGTCATCTAGAGAATGGGAGGGGGAGTGGAAATGGTTTGCGACTGGGAGGTGCAGTTGTTTGTTGCGAACTGAGTGGAGGTGTTCTGCAAAGCGGTCCCCAAGCCTCCGCTTGGTTTCCCCAATGTAGAGGAAGCCACACCGGGTACAGTGGATGCAGTATACCACATTGGCAGATGTGCAGTTCCCATTATCTCTGATAATACAGCCTGAAGCTGGAGGAAAGCAGCAGGCCAGGTACCATCAGAGGAGCAGGAAAGCTGAATATTCGGGTCGGGATCCTTCTTCAGAAATGGGGGAAGGGAAGGGGGCTCAGAAATAAATGGGGGTGGTGGTGATAGCAGGTAGATAGTGGAGCGGATAGGTAGGAAAGACAGACAGATCAAGGAGGGGGGAATGTAGCTATGCCTGCCTCTTTGTAGGATACGTGGAACCCACTCGATTTATATCTAAGCCCCCTTCCCCTCTCCCATTTCTGAAGAAGGGTCCCGACTTGAAACATCATCTCCCACAGCTACACTGGCACTATTCCCCACTTCTTCCTCTACTACATCGACGGCTGTATCGGCGCCGCCTTGTGCTCTCAAGAGGAGCTTGAATAGATCATCAACTTTACTAACACCTTCCACCCCAACCTCAAGTTCACCTGGACCATCTCTGATACCTCTCTCTCCTTCCTGGACCTCTCTGTCTCCATCTCTGGTGTCCGCCTCAAAACTGATATCTATTTCAAGCACACTGACTCCCACAGCTACCCGGACCACACCTCCTCTCACCCACCTTCCTGCAAAAATGTGATACCCTCACAATTCCTCCGCCTCCACCGCATCTGCTTTCAAGATGAGGCATTCCACTCCCAAACATCCCAGATGTCCTCGTATTTCAAGTATTGCAACATCCCCCCCCCTCCAGTGGTTGAATCACCCTCAACTGCATCTCTTGCTTTTCCTGCACCTCAGCCCTCACACCCCCTCACCACAATTAAAACAAAGATAGAATTCCCCTTGTCCTCACCCCACTAACCTCTGAATTCAATGCATCATCCTCTGCCACTTCCGCTACCTGCAATCTGACCCCATTATGAAGGATATATTCCTTCACTACCCTTATCTGGCTTCCAGAAGGACCACTCTCTCTGCGACTGCCTCGATGGCTCTATTCATCACCACCAGCCCTGCAACCACAGGAAGTGCTACACTTGCCCCTACACCTGCCCCCTCACCTCCATCCCAGACCCCAAAAAAACCTTCCACGTCAAATTGACATTCACCCGCACATCTGCTAATGTGGTCTATTGTATCCGCTGTTCCCAATGTGGCCTCCTTTACATCAGTGAGGTCAAGCCGAGACTCGGGGACCGCTTTGTAGAATACCTATGCTCGCGACTGGGAGGTGTTGTCGTTTGTCGTGAACCACTTCAACTTCCCCTCCCACTCCCTGGGTGACATGTCCATCCTGGGTCTCCTCAAGTGTCACAACGATGGCATCCAGAAAAGGCAGGAAAAGCACATGTTCCGCCTTGGGAGTCTACAACCCAATGGACTTTACTAGCTTCAAAATCTCCCCATACCCATCCTCATCCCAAGACCAGCGGCCCCCCCACCTCATCCCTGCCTCATTGACCTGTCCATCTTCTCCCCTACCTATCTGCTTCTCCCATCTCACTGACCAATCCCCACCACTGCCTACTTATACCTAACCTTTAGTAGCTTCATCTCCACCTCCTTGACCTGTCTGTTTTCTCTCCCACCTATCTGTTCCACTACCTGCTATCACCGCACCCCCCCCCTCCACTTGATTTATTTCTAAGCTCCCTTCCCCTCTCCCATTTCTGAAGAAGGGTCCCGACTTGAAACATCAGCTTTCCTGCTCCCCTGATGCTGCCTTGCCTGCTGTGTTCCTCCACACGGTATTATATTAGGCAAAGTCAATATTGTTTTGTCAAAGGGAAATCATATTTAACTAATTTATTGGAGCCCTTTGAAGAGGTAACTTGTGTTGTAGATAAAGGAAAACCAATGGATTTTTAAAAAAAAATTATTCATTCATGTGATGAGGGCATCACTGCCTAGGTCAGCATTCATTGCCCAGAGGACAGTTAAGAGTCAACACATTGCTGTGGGTCTGGAATCACATGTAGTTCAGACCAGGTAACAATGGCAATTTACTTCCCTAAAGGACATTAATGAACCAGATGGATTTTTCTTGACAATCAACGAAGGTTTCATGGTTGTCATTAGACTCTTAATTCCAGATATTTATTGAATTCAAACTCTACCACCTGCTGTGGTGGGATTCAAACCTCAGAACATTCCCTGGGTCTCCGGATTAACAGTCCAGCATAATGCCCTAGGCCATCACCTCCCTTTACCATAATTAGAATTCCAGAAGGCATTTGATAAGATGCTAAGTAAAGGTTACTGAGGAAAATAAGAACGCATGTTGTTGAGGTAACATAGCGGCTTGCTAACAAGAAGTAGACAGTGGGAATAAGTGGGTCTTTTTCAGGCTGACAGGATGTCATGAGTGGTGTGCTACAGGGGTTTTTGCTGGAGCCTCAACTCTTTAGTCATTAGTATCAATGATTTGGATGAAGGGATTAAAGGTACGGCAACTAAATTTGTTGATGAAACAAAATGGGTAGGAAAGTGAGTTGTGAAGACAACATAATCAGTCTAGAAAGGCATATAGGTAGGTTAAGTGAATGGCAAAGATCTAGCAAATGATTATAATGTGGAAATGGGTGAAAGTGTCCATGTCAATAAAAAGAAACATATTATCTAAACGGTGAGAGGTTGCAGAGCCCTGAGATACAGAGAGATCTGGGTGTCCTACAGCAGGTTAATGTGCAGCTACAGCAAGTAATCAGGAAAGCTAATAAAATGTAACTTGAATGAAATTTAGTGAAAGACTGGGGTGATTATGTTTCAGTTATATAGGGCATTGGTGAAATCACATCTGGAGTACTGTGTACAGTACTGATCACCATAATTATGAAAGGATATTAATGCACGGGAAGCAGTTCAGAGATGGTTTATTGGATTAATGTCTAGAGTAAGCAGTTTGCCTAATGAGAAAAGGCCTATAACTGCTGAAGTTTATAAAGGTCAGAGGTAATGTGATTGAGACATGTAGGATCTGGAGGGGATTTGACTGCATAGATGTTGAAAGTATGTCTCCTGTTGTGGGAATATCTAGAACTAGAGGTCATAGTTAGAGATGAGGAAACATCTTTTCTGTCTCTGAGGGTTCAGAGTCTTTGGAATTTCCTTTCTCAAAAGGCAGTAGATGAAAAAGTTTTGAATATTTCTAAGGCAGACATAGCTAGATTCTTCATTACCCAGGGGATGAAAAATTATTAGGAACATGCATAAATGTAAAGTTAAGGTTAAAATCAGATCAGCCAAGATCTTATTGAATGAGGGAGCATGCTTGAAGATATACTGTGAAACTAGAAAAGGTTCAGAAAAGATAAACCAGGATGTTGTCAGGGTTGGAGAATTTGAGCTACAGGGAGAGGCTGAATAGGCTGGGGCTATATTTTCTGGAGTGTCAGAGACTGATGGGGGATCTCATAAGGGTTTATAAATCATGAGAGGCATAAATAAGATGAATAGTCAATGTCTTTTTCCTAGGGCTGTGGAGCCCAAAACTAGAAGGCATAAGTTTAAGGTGAGAGGGGAAAGATTTAAAAGCCACCTAAGGGGCAACTTTTCCACACAGATGGTGGTGAGTATATGGAATGAGCTGCCAGAGAGGTGAAAGAAGTTGATGAAATAACAACATTTAAAAGGAATCTGGAAGGGTATATGAATAGGACGGGTTTAGAGTGATGTGGGCCAAATGCTAGCAAATGGGACTAGATTTATATAGGATTACTGATCGGCATGGATGAGTTGGACCAAAGATTCTGTTTCCATTCTTGTATCTCTACGACTCCATGACTGTATAGCTGAGTGACCTACACTTGTTCCTTGTTCATATATTCATATGCTCTTATGTTTATGCAATACACAACAGTTAAATATCTGTATTTATATTTAACATTTCTGGAGTCATTGAGTCATACAGCATAGAAACAGACTCTCTGGTCCAACTAGTCTATGTTGACAATAATCCCAAACTAAACTAGTCCCACATGCCTATGCTTGGCCTATTACACTCCAAACATTTTATATTCATGTACTTATCGATGTGTCTTGTAAACATTGTACCTGTACCAACATTCATCACTTTCTCCAAAACTTCATTCCATACACGAACTACTCACCGTGTAAAAAAACTGCCCCTCATGTCTTTTTTAGATCTTTGTCCTCTCACCTTCAAAATGTGCCCCCTTGTCTTAAAATCCCCTACCCTAGGAAAAGTTATCAGTCATTCACCTTAAATACACTCCTCATGATTTTGTAAACCTTTATATGCTCCAGTCATTAAAGTCCCAGGCTATCCAATGTCTCCTCATAACTCAAACCCTTTATTCCTGGCAACATTCTGATAAATCTCTTCTGAACCCTCTCCAGCTTAATAATATCCTTCCTACTACAGAGAAACCAGTGTACCAGAAGAGGCCTAACCAACGTCCTATACAACTCAACATAACATCCCACCTCCTGTACTCAAAAGTCTGAGCAATGAAGGCAAGCATGCTAAACGCCTTCTTGACCACCTTATCTATATGTGACGCAAAACTCAAATAATTGTGTACCTGAATCCCTAGATCTCTCCAATATACAATACTGCCCAAGACTCTAATTTTAATTGTAATAAGACCTGCCTTTGTTTGTTTTACCAAATGCAATACCTCGCCTTTATCCAAATTAAACTCCATCTGCCACTCTTTGGCCCATTGACCCAATTGATCAAGACCTCTTTGTAATCTTAGATAATCTTCTTCACTGTCTACTATATCTCTAATTACAAATGTCACATGTCAACTTTACCCCATAGTAATTTAGTTGGACTCAATGGAAGACCTGGCTAAAGGGGGCAAATGGATACACCGACAATGGAAAATCCCTGAGCAAAAAATACGGAACATCCAGTGCTTCTTTCAGCATTACAGACCAGCTCCCTTATATTGCATTCACTATTACAATGCATACCTCCCCTGTACTGCTTACATGACCACCTTCTCCCTCACTGTGTTCAGCATTCCAATCCATCAGTCTCATATGGTGTTGAACTCAGTGACTCATTGCCTTTATAATACAATACAACATTATAGACCAGGCCTCCTCTGTACTGTAATTTGCATTATCTTGTACTGTAATTAGCATTACAGTCTCATCCAAAGCTGAACAGTACAAATTAATAACTCCATACCACATTATTGTCATACAGACCAACGCCTGTACTATAGTAAAACACTGTGAGGATAACCACAGTGAACAGCCACAACTGCACTGGACAACCTTCCAATATTTGTCTGACATCGTTCACTCCAGGTGAGACCTGTCTATGTGAGATCCACAATTTAATACCTGTTGGTGAAAAATCTGAAGCGGGTTATTGGCTTTACAAAGTATACACTCATCAATATCAATTCATATGGTTATGTGGACACTGACAAAAAGTTGTGTCTTTTTGTTGGCTTATGGACACAATGTATATGGATTTCTAGACATGAGGTTCTGGATTTGATTTGCACTGAATGTATGATTCTGGGAACTTTGTACCAATCAACTGCTTTTGACGTACAGAATGTGTGGTATGGTACTCTTATAGATCCTTGTGGCAATCTGGACACTTCCTTTAGCATGATGGAATCTGAATTGCTTACCAATGGATCCTGCAAGGGAATTCTTCAAAAGAGAATCATCAGATGTAGTCTGAAGTGTTTTCAGAAGGAGGTAAAATTGAGTTTGGACTGATGTAAGAAAGTGGACTGAGTTTACATGGCACTGAGGGAGGGAGGTACAGTTCAGATGGTATAGACCAGAAGTTGGTCGGAGGCATTGAGGTTATTGCAAACTAGATAATGAAGAAGGTTTACTTTACCTGAGTGTGGAGCAGAGAGGTGAGAGTTCAACTCACTGGGGATGAAGTAGGAAGGAAACATTGATATGAATTGAGATGAGGTAAGGAGCAGGAGTTTGAGATTCTTGAGGTTGGGTTAGGGAGGAATGATTGAGTTTATTAGGGTTTAGATAAAAATGGGGTGTTGTGGTTCTTGGGATGGGTGGAGGGAGGCACTGAGGGTATTTAGAATGAAGGCGTTGAGGTTATAGCGAATGGGTTAGGAATAAGAGGTTGAATTATATGGAAAACATAGTAAAATGGAATGGATTCATCAGACAGTATACTCATTGAATTAATTGGATTCTGGTATGAACCTAAAAATCTTAAGAGGCAGTCAAGGGTAATTCATTTTTTTAATCATTTCTGATCTGTGATTCACAAATTAACAACTGAGAGGCTTAAATTTCAAAATGCAAAGAGCCCTTTCTCTTCTCCCCCCAGACAAAGAAAATACAGTTAGCAATAAAATTACTGATATATTCTAATTACATCTTTTCTTTACTCTCTGGCATCAAAGACTTTGCATTGCTGACTCACATATCATGGTGACATCACATGTTTTAGTTGGCCAAATATTTGCCTGTGTGGTTAATCAATGCAGAACATGTTATTCCCTTGGGAATTCTGCCCTGACAGAGATTTATATCCTCACTTGAAGCAAATAATTACTCACAAGGTAGTCTCTACCGAACCTCCAAAACACTGGGTAAAGTAAGGCTCATTAGCTTCAACTAATCTATTTACTTCAGGTAATGGCTTTTCTTCTTTCAGACAAAATCAGGTAAAGGTCGAGATTTAGTAATTTACTTCTAGAGATTTTATTGTCAGCTTTTTTTGGTGATATTATTTTGCCAGTGACAGTACAGTGACTGTCCCAATGCAAAACCAAGGGACAATGAAATGTACGTCAAATTTTCCTGCATTAATATCCCAAAAAGCAGGAAACTTTGGTCTCAAAAGGTGGTCGCAGTTCCAACATCGTACATAGGAAAGGGTAAAGTTTAAGTTTGTTCTGCTTTTTTAAAGAGCATCACACACTTAGCTGAAAAAAACCTAGAAGCTTATCTGTGAATGACAGCACAGATCCCATGAGTAGTGAAGGGTATACTTCCAAATGAAATGAGTATTGTTCCACCTAACAGAGAATAAGACTGTTGCTTCCACTTGGAAACGACACTGTTAGTCCTGGCAGAAAACAGTTCCGTTATTCCCAGCGTAACGGAACTGTTTTCTGCCAGGACTAACAGTGTCCTGTAGTTGCTCCCAATAGAGAAGAGCAGAGTTATACCATTGGGAAAGAGCATTATCACTCCCAAAGGGGAACAACTCCCAGCTACAAAGAGTTCAGTTTGTTTTAGTAGCACATAAAAACAGAAATAGCTGACTAAACTCAGGGGTCTGGCTACATCTGTGGACAAAGAACAGAGTTAACAGTTTGAATCCATTACCCCTCTTCAGCACCCAGGAAAAGGTAGTATTTATGCTGATGACAGGATGGGGAGGAGTGTGCAGATAGATGGAGACCAGAGAAAGAAAGAAAAAGAAGGATGGCAAAGGGCAGACACAGCTTACTTCAGTGTTACCGTTCATGAATATTGATTAAGTGTAATGTATCTGCAGTGAATGTATCTCCATCTTATATAATATCAGTTGTACTGCTGCAGCAAAAGCTGGGTAAATTCATGAAGTAAGATTGAAAACCTATACTAAATGTGTCCATTTTTCCATGACAACAGTGTGTATCACAGAGATAGTAGGAACTGCAGTAGCTGGAGAATCTGAGGTAACAAGGTGTAGAGCTGGATGAACACAGCAGGCTAAGCAGCATCAGAGGAGCAAGAAAGCTGATGTTTCAGGCCTAGAGTCTTCTTTAGAAGAAGGGTCTAGGCCTGAAACGTCAGCCTTCCTGCTCCTCTGATGCTGTTTGGCCTGATGTGTTCATCCAGCTCTACAGTGTGTATCACATCCCTGCATAGAAACAGTAAGTTTCAAGTTTATTTTTCATGCTTTGCTGATATGAAATTTGTTCTGATTTCTAATTGTCTGACTGAAGAGCCTACATTTTGACATTCTTCTGTATATAGGACAAATGATAGCAAATCAGAAACCCATTTTACATTTTGACTTATTTTTATTTTACTAGATAACAAGAGGTAGCTTCTAGAAAATCCTGAGAGGACAATAGTTTGGCTCACTTCTGAAACCACTTTCCCAAGAGGAGACCTCCAACGAACACTCAGCTCCTAATTAATATCTACAAGGAACCTAATAATGAAGGTCATCAAAACAAGTACAGCACTGGCCAGAATGTACATGATTTTGCAGTTGGGCTTTGCCACTGGCCAGATGCTCACCAAACAGAAGCAAAAAATGTCATTCTCCGCTCTTACAAATTCCTTCAGTGCTATACATTACTCATAGCAGCTCCACTTATCGTAGTTTGAGAACTTGCGGACTGTTTATAGTGGGAATTCTTCAGAATTAAATACACTCAAATTTATGGAAAGGCTTATGAAGGACAAACTTTCAAATTAGTGCATCCAGACTACTCACAGATTGGCAACCTTTGAGATTAGCATAAGCTTATTGCTGCATTCTCATTAGCACAGTCACATTGTTAGATTGTAAGATTTGTGCACTCTCAAATTGCACTTTCATTTTGGTTCATTCTCATTAGTACACTCACAATGGTTCATTGGCACCCTCTCAAAATTAGTGCACCTTCATACTGCGAACACTCAAATTGGTGTACCTTCATAGTGCACACCCTCAAATTGGTACAATTTCATACTGTGCACCCTCAAATTGATACAACTTCATATTGTGCACCCTCAAATTGGCATACCGTCATGTTGCACACCTTCAAAGCAGTATACCGTCATACGTGTGCACCGTCATACTTGCCCATGTTCAGATAGTGCAGCCTCATACTGGTGAATACTCAGTTTAGTGAATTACCAGAAAGTTCTACTGACATCTGAACAGTTCCAGACTGTTAAATGTACTACTGGTAACACTCTCAATGGAACATTATCAATTGATGTGCTCACTTTGGTATAAACTATGGTTGGCTTACTTTCAGAATGTTACACTGAAAGACTGATGTGTTCTCATTCATACATTCTTATAGTTACATTTTGAGATTGGTGAAATTTCATTGGTACATCTCATTTTTACCAGATTGGTTCACATTCACACGTGCTGTACTAGATCTGTACACTTTCAAATTGAGGCACTTCCAATGGCATACACTGAAACTGGTGCTCTCTGAATAGTTCAGTGGTGGACTCTCAAATTGTTACATATAGATTTGTGCAATCTTAGTTTTGCATCTTCTAAAATAGATGGAATTTCATTAGTGCATCTTGGATTATTTCTTTCATGAGTGCACATTCATACATGCATTAGGACACGCACACTCTTTGGTGCATATACAGGCTGGTTCACCCATTTTTACACCCATTTATACACTCTTACATCAAATGATCATCATCGAGCTCTCTCAGATTAGTATTATCTCATTTGTTCATACCCAGATTATACAAAGTTAGATCCCTTTACATATTCAAAGTGGAATCCTCTCATTGTTGCAAACCAATTATATTACACTCGAATTGGGCCATTCTCAGAATGGTACACTATTGAATTGGTGCACTCTCAGATTGTAACATTCATCAGTACTGTCTAAATCAGATGGTCACACCATTTGCTTGGTGCACTGCCATTGGTATCTTCTTAAGTTATTGGATACAGATTGGCGCACTCTTGGAAGACTACAATACTAGAATAGTTTACTCTCAGTGTACATGCTGAAATTAGTGTACTCTGAAACTGGCATTCTCATTGGTGTTTTTTCAGAGTGTTACACTATCAGATTGGGGTAATTCCATTGGTCTACTATCAGATTGTTGTCAGACAACTTGGGTTTGTTCTTGTTGATACACGTTCTGATTTATATACGTTACACTGGGAAAATTTCATTGGAATATTCTAATTGTTATTGGTACACTGTCAGATTGTTACACTCATTGGTACACTTTTAAATTGGAGCATTCTCATTGGAACATTGAAATTGGTGCACTCTCAAAACGGTTTGCTCTCAGTGGTAGATGCTCAGATTACTGCATGTAGATTGTCACACCCATTGATACACTCATAGGTTGGTATACACATACATTGAAATGCTGTAAGATCATGCACTTACTCTCTGACTGATGCACTTAAGATTAGCTCACTCTTTTCATTACACTCCCAGATTGGTACACACTCAGTTTAATAAACTCTTAGATTGAATTGGTACAGTATTGACATATGTACTCAATGATTGCACAGTTATTAGAATACCCGTTGGCACATTCTTGGATGGTTGAACTGTTAGATGGGTGTCATCTTAAGTGTACATTCTGATTGCAGGGCTCTAACTGGTACACACGCAGACTTTTACAGTGCCATATTGGCGTACACTCAATGCATTGTGTCGCACGTATTTGAGCTAACTCGTTGATACATTATTAGATGGGACATGTTCAGATTGTTCCAATTTTATTGGTATAAGCTCATATTGTTGCGGTGTCAGCCTGACACGCTCTCAATGCCCCAATCTCAGACTGGCATACTATCAGATTGGTATACTTTCAACTTAAGTAGCTCTTGGATTGGTACATTCTCAATGTTGCGCTGAGCTTAAAGTGAACAGAAATGGATGCATGCTGAGATGATGCCCTGTTGTTGGTACAGTTTCAGAATATCACAAACAGAAATTTTATATGCCAGGCAGTATACAGTGTACTTCTGGATTGCTGTATTCGAACTGAACATGTTCAGATTGTTACAGACATTGGCACTCTCATTTGTTTACACCATTACTGTGATGCATTCGTAGAAGAGTACTCTCAGGCTGCTGTTCATTCAGGCTAAGACACTCTCAGAGTGCTGTACTCTTGTACTGCATGCTCAGCTAGCCTGAAAATTTGCCACACTATTTGGTTACTGTCAATTTATTACATTCTTAAATGGTTACACTATTAGTTTACTGCATCAAAATGATTTCATTTTCACTGATATATTTTCAGATTGATACACTGCCAAATTTGTCCAGGCTGATTATTACTCCCCGTCTGCTCCTCTCTCATTGCTGCACTCACATTGATTACGTTCTCCAATATTACACTGCCAGAGTGGAACTGCTGAGTTCCTAAACTCTCAGTATTTCTTTTAAATGATTTCACTCAATTGGTACACTCTCAGATTTGTTTGCTGCCTTTGGGATATTCTCAGATTATTACTTTCTGACTGGTATACACCGTGCTTAGTGTATTCCTGGTTTGGTGCACTTACTGATATATTCTTAAGACTTTTCACTGAAAAGATTGATGTACTCTGAATAGGACATTCTCAGATGGCACACTGCCACACTGGTGACCTTGTCACATTCTCGGAGGAGTACATTTGGATCAGTTCACCTTTATCAATACACTGATTGGTATACTTTCAGATCTTCATGAAAGGTAAGTTCTCTCTGACACGCTGTCATATTATGCATATTATTTGGTACAAACATCCGAAATTGTTACCAGTCCAGATTAGTTCACTGTCATTGGTACACTGTCAGTGTTACACACACTCAAAGCCCCTTGAATGGTTATTCTGCCACTTCGGCACAGTGAATTGGTGCATGCAAATTGCCGCATGTTCAGAATTTTACTCTTAGATTGAGGCACTTTGAGCGCTGCTCTGTCATATTGGTACAAGCTGATTGGTACAATATCAGAATGACACACTGTTAGACTGTGGCCCTGCCCAGTTGGATTCAATGCTCCAGACACAATCTCAATGGCAAACTCATTAATTCGTGCATATGAAGATCTGTACCTTTTCATCATTACGTGCTCAAATTGGTGCATTTTCAAACTCACTCGTACTGGTACCCTCTTGATTGGTGCATGATTGGCAATCTTGCAAGATTGGTACATTCACAGATCGTCACACTCATTGGCACACTCTTTGACATCTGCCCTGCTAGACTGATGACCTAATTACTGCAATCTCCCAGTGGTGCAGTTTCAAAGTGCAATATCATATTGTTACTCTCTATGCACAGTCCCACTAGTGTATTTTCAGAATGTTATTCTGTCAGATTTGCTTACTTTTTGATTTATTTACTGGTAAACTCTCAGGTTGTCACACTCTTAGAGGGCTACACTTCAAGAAGGTGGCCTCTTGTTGATACACTTGTAGATTGTTGTATCCATTGGTACATATTCAAATAGTTATGCTGCTAGACTGGTCCTTTAACGGTGCACTCTCATACTTTCACAGAGTGACTGGTGCAATGTTGGACTGGTACAATTTCAAGATAGATGCACCCTCATTTATCAACTCTCCAATTGTCACATTCATTAGTACACTCTCAAATACCTATACAACTCAACTGGTGCACCCTTACTGGGTTTCCGACTGAACATGTTCAGATTGTTATGATGGGAAATTGATGTACGCAGAAAGGTCCACTTACAGATTTGTTCCTTTCATTTACACATTCCAAGATTGTCAAATGCTCTGAATAGTGCCCACGTATTAATACACTCTTGGATTAACTTATTTGCTTTGGTAAGTTCTTGGTGTTACAGACTGTCAGTGGCATATTTCTGCATGGTTACACCATGAGACTGATACCCTCTTATTAGGTTCTTGTTATTGTTATAGTCTCAGATTGAGCCATTCTGTTTGTAACAAGTTTTTTTGGCATGCTTACATTAATAGTGTCAGATTTTCACCCTCATAGCCACATCCTCAGATGGATACATTGCCATGTTGATGCCCTCTTGTACTGGCACACATTGACAGGAGAATTTCAGACAAGCACATGCTCAGGATGTTACACTGTCAGACTGGTGAATTCTCATCGGTTGGCCTACCTACTGGTAATCTCAAGTTGTTGTACTCTTAAACTGATTCAATCTCATTGCTACACTCACAGATTGATGTTCTCTCAGCGGGAATATAATGGAGGCAGTGAGTGTCTAGGATGACTGAGCCATGTCAATTCTTTTGGAGGCAGCCTTGTTGTAAGCCAATCAGACAACTAATAGAACTTTCCAAGAAGCAGAACAAATCAGAAACAAGCATTCAGTTGCTCAATAGCACCACCAGAGATGGTGGCTATTACTGGCAGTACACTTACTAGAGGGTCCAGGGTTGTCAAATGACCAAGACCAGAGACAAGCGGTGGCAAGAGGTGTTGGTGGGGCTCATGACAAGGATGGTCACACAAGTAACAAATCTAAATCTAAAGAGAAGAGGGTGGCACACAGAAAGTCTCCCCTTCCTAATGCTGTGTCCCTCAAACTTGAACAAGTGTCCTCCCCAAGTGACCACAAGCAACTCAAACACACTTGCTGGGTGTGAATTCTCATACTGACAGGTCTGCCTGCAGATAGTTTAGGACAACAGACCTCAATGATGTGCGGGCAGAGTCCACATCCAAGTCCATTCCTCCCAATTAAATGCCCTATTCACCTCCAAACTCACTGGGAGGAGAATATGAGCTAATTCCACAAAGTCTTGCATTACAAGATTAGTACAATATCACTAGTACAATTGGATTGGCACATTAAGAACATTGGTGCAATCTCTCTGGTACAGTTGCACATTGGTTCACTCTCACACTGGTACTTGCTGAGATTGTATTGCTGCCAGAATGGTACAACCTCAGATGGTTACACTCTCAATTGTTAAACTGGCATCCTCTCATTGGTATACTGTCAGGTTGGACTATTCAATGGTAAGTGTTCATAATGCTATAGACTCTGATTGCAGCATTAGCAGTTTGATGTGCAGTCATTGTTATACATGGACAACCAGACATTCAGATCGTTACACTGCCAGATTGATGCAATCTCACTGCGTACTCTCAGATTGGTGCACACTCACTTTCAGATTAAGACACAGCACTGATGAACCCTTAAATTGGTACACTCTTGTACAACTTCAGAATGTACACTTGCAGGTTATCAAATTGGTGTTCTCTCATATGCACACTCTCAATTTATTAGGCTCGTCGCAACAATCTCATAAGCACAATATGAAATTGCTAAACTCTCAGATTGTGATATTCACTGTATAACCGCACATTATTATGCTGGCAGATTGATGGATGCAGACTATTACACTTAAACTGACACACCCTCGCCGGCACACTCATATATTGCAATATCCTCATTGGTATGCCCTCAGAATGGTACACTTATTGATGCACTCATTGTGTTACACTCTCACCTTCAGGTTGGTGAGGTCTCAGGTTGACACACTTTCATCAGTATACTCACAGCTTTCACTCTCAGGTGGGCAAATTCTCATTAATGCATTCTCAAATTCTCTCAACATGAGCAGATGTCTACACACCCAGAGTGGTGCACTCTGACAGGTACACTTTGGCACACTCTCAGACTCTTACATTGCCAGATTGGTACAGCTGTATTGGTAAACTCAGGCTGTGTCCCTTATCATTGATATAGTTAGACTGAAGCACACTCATTGTTAGTCTCAGACTGTTACACTGAGAGATAACTGCAGCCCCACTGATGCACATACACTTCGACTGGTACGCACACAGATTGATATTTTCTCAGTTTGTTGTATTGACATAATTGTAAATTTGCAGATACTCTCACATGGGTGTAGCAACAAATTGTGACTGCAGGCTTATGTACAATAACACAGCTCAAGTTTATGCCCTCTTGTTGGTATATTTTCAAACTGTTACACTCAGATTGGCTTAGACTTAACGGTCCATTTCTCAAATTGTTCATTTTCATCAGTAAACACTCATTTGCCTCTACTTACCACACTATCAAACTGATATATTCCACATCACCAAAGTGATGAACTTTCTTTGAAAAGCCTCCAGCTTGTTACATTTGATAGATTCACAAGTGTGATACATATCTTTAGTGTATTTCTGTTTCCTGCAGCACGTTCTAAAAACATGGTTTCCTTCACTCTCTTTTTCAGACAAATGGCTTGCGTAGGGGTGAGAGCTTGGAGGTTTAATGTTCATCAGGACCAGCAGAACTTTAGGGTCTTTCTAGTGAACTGAATATGACCATGATCCTAATCAGGGCAGCCACAATAACTGCATTATAAAGGAACACACGTATTTTGTCAGTGACTGTAGCACAAATCCCATGCAGTGGGGTGGGTAAGAAAAATCTGTCAGCCACACGCCACAGCCATTCAGTGTGATACACTGAATGCAACAATCAAGGCCTTTTTAACCAAAAGTAAAGGATACTCCCGGAAAGCTGAATCCAAAGCAGAAATGCTGAAGCCACTCAGAAGGTCAGCCAGGATCTGTGGAGAGATAAAGAAGAATTAACACTTCAGGCCAATGTTTTTTATGAGAGCCACAGGAAGTTAGACTGTTAATGTTGTAATGCTTCAAGAGGTTAGTCATGGCTCACATCAACTCCAGCCTACCAAATTGCCTTGATCCTTTGCAACACCTAACCGGTGCCACACGTCCAAAGCAGACACAATCTCACTGGCTCTACCCTCATCTCTGAAACATCTGGATATCAAGGATATCTATGTCAGGCTCCTAAATATTGACTACAGTTCTGCCTTCAACACCATAATTCCACACAAACTCATCTCTTAAACTCTGAGACTTAGGTCTCACTGCCCCTCTGCAACTGCATCCTTGACTTCCTGGCCCATAGACCAGAATCAGTAAGAATAGATGACAGCACCTCCTCCACCTTCATCCTCAACACAGGTGCCCCACAAGGCTGTGTACTCAGTCTCCTACAATATTCCTTATACACTAATGACTGTGTGGCCAAATTCCAGCCCAACTCCACTTACATGTTTGCTGGTGATAACACTCTTGTAGGTCAGATCTCAAAATGACAAGACAGAATACAGGCAAGAGATTGAGAACTTAACAGCATGGTGTAAGGACAACAATCTCTCCATCAACATCAACAAAACATAAGAGCTGTCATTAACATCAGGAAGCAAAGTGGAGGGCACAGACCTGTATGCATCAATGCTGCTGAGGTGGAGATGGTTGATACTGTCAAGTTCCTGGCAGAGATGATCACTAACAATTTGCCCTGGTCTACCCACATCAATGTGACAGTCAAGATACCACAACAGTGTCTCTACTTCCAATTTTTGTAGATGACCATAGAAAGCATCCTATCGGGTTCCATCATAGCTTTGTATGGCAACTGCTCTTCCCAAGACTGTGAGAAATTACAGAGTTGTGAACACAGCCAGTCCATCACACACAAACCAGCCTTCCGTCCATTGACTCCATCTATACTTCCTGCTCCCTCTAGAAAGCAACCAACATAATCAAAGGCCACCCACCCTGGTTATACTCTCGTCCACCCTCTTCCATAAGACCATAAGACATAGGAGTGGAAGTAAGGCCATTCAGCCCATCAAGTCCACTCCGCCATTTAAATCATGGCTGATGGGCATTTCAGCACCACTTCCCTGCACTCTCCCCGTAACCTTTGATTGCTTTTGAGATCAAGAATTTGTCGATCTCTGCCTTGAAGGCATCCAACATCCCGGCCTCCACTGCACTCTGCAGCAATGAATTCCACAAGCCCACCACTCTCTGGGTGAAGAAATGTCGTCTCATTTCAGTTTTTAATCTACCCCCTCTAATTTTAAGGCTGTGCCCATGGGTCCTAGTCTCCCCACCTAAAAGAAACAACTTCCTAGTGTCCACCCCTTCTAAACCATACATTATCTTGTAAGTTTCTATTAGATCTCCCCTCAACCTTCTAAACTCTAATGAGTACAATCCCAGGATCCTTAGCCGTTCATCATACGTTAAACCTACCATTCCAGGGATCATCCGTGTGAATCTCTGCTGGACACGCTCCAGGGCAAGTATGTCCTTCCTGAGGTGTAAGGCCCAAAATTGGACACAGTATTCTAAATGGGGCCTAACTAGAGCCTTATAAGCCTCAGAAGCACATTGCTGCTTTTATATTCCAACCCTCTTGAGATAAACGACAACATTACATTCGCTTTCTTAATTACGGACTCTACCTGCAAGTTAACCTTTAGAGAATCCTGGACCAACACTCCCAGATCCCTTTGCACTTCTGATTTGCGAATTTTCTCACTATTTAGAAAATAGTCCATGCCTGTATTCTTTTTTCCAAAGTGCAATACCTCACATTTACTCACATTGAATTTCATCAGCCATTTCCTGGACCACTCTCCTAAACTGTCTAAATCTTTCTGCAGCTTCCCCACCTCCTCAGTACTACCTGCCTGTCCACCTATCTTCGTATCATCGGCAAATTTCGCCAGAATGCCCCCAGTCACTTCATCCAGATCATTAATATATAAGGTGAACAGTTGTAGCCCCAACACTGAACCCTGCAGGACACCACTCGTCACCGGTTGCCATTCCAAAAAAGAGCCTTTTATCCCAACTCTCTGCCTTCTGTCAGACAGCCAATCCTCCAATCTTCCAGCAGGCAGAAAATGTAAAATTTTGAATACATGTATGAACAGATTCAAGAACCATTTCTTCCCCACTGTTATCAGACTTATGAATGGACCTGTCAAATTCTGACCTCTCTCTCTGCACCTTCTCTGTAGCTGTAACACTGTATTCTGCATTCTGTCCTGCTACCTTGATGCACTGCCTGCCAGTACAACAAGTAAAACAACACTTTTCACTGTGACCAGGTACATGTGAGAACAATATATCAAACAATCAATTTTTAAGCAATTATATAGGCAGGAAAATGGAAGGGGATAATGAATTGTGATAAGGTGGAGGCAATAAGTAATTCCATTATAAAAAATGATCCTAAAAAGCAAAACGATGCAATTCAAGAAAAAGAGGTGGATCTAGAGGAGGTGTAAATTGTCTCAGCAGAAATATTTCCAGTAACTACTGTCCAAGAAAATAGGAGCAATGCTTAGAGATCTAAACTGATTGCATCCAATGTTTTTCATTTTTTTTCTCAAGATGTAAATGGTAGAGGTAAGTCCATCTTCTTCGTGACAAATAGCACCTCCAAATCCAGTGCCATCCTGTGTTGGACAGATATTTGTCATTTCTTCACTGGTGCTGGGTTAACATTCCCTGCTGGAGCCAGGAGTATAGCAGGCCAAACAAATGGCCCATTACATACTACTGCTGTTCACCAAACATTTTCCATTTATTACTAAGTAAGCTTAGGTTGCTATTGGGCTAGTAATCGAGAGGCATGGACTATTAATCCAGAGATGTATGAATTCAAATCTCCAGTGGCACTTTGAAGATTTTGAGGATTGGGAAAAAAACAGAAAAAATAAACAGATGGTTTCAGTGACCATGAAACTGCAAAACTGTAGCAAAAACCCAAATGGTTTTTGACTATCCCCTTAGGCAAGGAAGCAGGTCATTCTCACAAGAAAATGAATTTAGAGTTGTACTCTAAGATTAGAAACTTATTAGTGGTGAGCGTGTGTCAGGTTTTGGTGTGACAATATTGCAATCATCTGTAAAATGCTTCACACTTAGACGATCAAATTAACCACACCCCCTGCTCCCCCACCTCAGCAACCTGCTCTTTGCTCAATCCCATTCCCAGGAACCAGAATGTTAATCTATCTCCAAGGCATTGAAGGTGGGATGACATTTGAGCCCATACTGGTATCCTCAACTGGATGACAATCAGAAGCTAGAGCCTGGGGCTGTTTCTTTGTCCTCATTAATTCAAGGACACTGATGGACTGTAGTCAAAATCAGCACCCACTTTGTATCTATTTACAAATATGTCAAGATATGCTGCATTAACACTGTTCATGGTCTCACCCCTCTCTCTCTGTAATTTTCTTCAGTCCAGTAGAACTACAGATTATCTCCAATTCTGCCTCTAAGCGTTTCTGATTTCAGTTACTCCAATGGTGACCATGTCTTCAGCAGCTAAGGCTCTGGAACCCCCTCCCTAAATCTCTCACCCTTATTTCCCTTCCTTACTATGCCGCTTACAATTACCTGACTACCTGCTACCTATTCTGCCTTAATATGTCCTAATATCAGTTGGTTTCAAATTCTATCTTACAATATACCAGTGAGTACTTTGGGGCGTTTTACAACAATAAAGACACTATATTCATAGTTTTGTTATGTATAGGGTCAATTGTTTTGAGAATTGGTTATTTTGTCTGCAAGATCAATGTTTTTTGGGATATTTGTTCGTTGTTTGTTGTACATCATGACGATTTTTTCATTATGTTACAGGTCCATCCTTTGTATGTAATCCTAACAGAATTTATTCCTGCCAACTCTTATGACTTTGCATACAGAGTATTAACATTACAGATACTTATTCACTGGGGCCAAGAACAGCCGCTCAGGCTTGATCTCAACCAAAGCTAATCTTTAAAATCAGACATTCCTGCCATAATGGGAATCATTGCAATCAATATGTTCCTAGCTTAATGCCTTAGGATGTCAGATGCCTGATCTGAACCTCATTCATATCCAATGTTCCTCTGGTCTACCATCCTATCTGTATTCACCCAATCTAAACTTGCATGAACAAAAACAGAAATTACTGGAAATGTTGAACAGGTCTGGCAGCATCCTTGTAGAGAAATTAGAGTTAATGTTTCAGGACCAGTGACCTGTCCTTAAAAGCAGATTGCTGAAACATTAACACTGATTTCTCTTCACAGATGCTGCCAGACCTGCTGAATGTTTCCAGCAATTTCTGTTTTTTGTTTCTGATTTACAGCATATACAGTTGTTTTGGTTTCTAAACTTGCGTGAATTTATCATTCCGGTCTTTCAACCCCATGAAAAGAAGGGGTTTGAAAACAAGGATACAAACTTTAGAACCAAGTAGTTCATAGAATCCATAGTGTGTGGAAGCAGGTCATTCAGCCATCTAGTCCATACTGACCCACTGAAGAGCATCCCAACTAGACTCACCCCCTATCCTAGCCCTGTAACACTGCATTTCACACAGCTAACCCAACCAGCCTGCACATTCCTAGAAACTGAGGCAATTTAGCATGGTCAATCCACCTAACCTACACATCTTTGGACTACGGGAGGAAACTAGAACATTCAGCGGAAGTCCGTGCAGACACAGGGAGAGTGTGAAAACTCCATGCAGACAGCCACCCGAGGGTGGAATTGAACCTGACTCCCTGGTGTTGTGAGGCAGCAGTATAACCACTGAGCCATCACGCCACCCTAGTTGCTCTACCAGGCTCAGTGGGTAAAAGGGATTTGGAAGCAGAATTTGGTTGGCTACAAGATTCTAGGGGTTTGTACAAGGTGGGTCAGTCAGTACTGCATTGGAATCATCAAGACCTTAGATAAAAACAGCATAAGTGATAGTTTTAGTAGCAGATAAGCTAGAGTCAGCTCATGTTATGGAGGTGGAAATGGGCAATCTTATTGACGGTATGACTACATGGCCTGAAACTTACCTCAGGGTCAGGTATGATATCTAGCTTGTAATCAGGAAGGCTTAATTCAGACTATTGTCAGAGGGATGGAGCAGGTAGATAGAGGTTTTGGCAAGGTCTGAAGACAATGTCTTGTGGCGCCACAAATACTGAACGCAGAAGTGAATGCATCATTGAAAGGGGTTTCTGTTCATCCGGTACAGCATGTCAGTCAAGACATGTGACAGTTCCGAAACAGCAGAGCGGTCCAAAGAGCTGCTGATGGGCCAGGGCTGTGTGTCATAAATATACATGTGCAAAGTAGTCCTGAAACTTAGGATGATGTAAATGATGGGGGCGAGTACATAGATGAGGGGTTAAGGATAGAGTTAAGAGTTAAATATCATGTCTATAAGAATAGCGCCAAGCCTGTGAGTTCACCCAGCTGGACGACAGTAGAGAGCTGTTTGAAGAGGATGGCGCAGTCAGTCTTGTCAAAACTGCAGGCAATTTGAGAAGGGATTAGTTTACTATTATAAGTCATTTTGTGACTTTGATTAAAGCTATTTTGGTGCATAATAGCTGTAATTGCAAAGATACAAACATGAACTTGTGGGAAAGAGGGACACCAACATTCCCTCCAATTGGCACAACAGGTGGGAGTATCTGCTCACGCCAATCAGAATACAAATCCCTTAACTCTTGCATCCTGAAGTCACTGCCCATGCATAGACCTTGGAGATCCACATGGCAGACAAAATTAGGGGGAGCCTTGGGGTGGCGCATGAATGGAATGAGCTGCCAGGGGAACTGGTAGAGCCAGGTACAATTACAAAAATTTGGACAGTTTAGAGAGATATAGGCCAAACTCAGGCAAATGGGGCTCAATCAACCGGTCGGCATGGACGAGTTGGACCAAAGGTTCTGTTTTCATGTTGTGTGACTCTGTGACTGCATGAAGTGGATGTGAAAGACAATACTACATTGAAGGTCTTTGGAGAGGAAAGGGAGGCAGTAGTTGGAGTGGTAGATTGCAAGGGTTTCTTTTTGATGAACCAGTATCATGCTGAGATTGAAAGGAGAGGGGGCAAGGTGCCAAAGGAGAACCATTAACAATATTGGCTAACAGGGGGGCCAATGGAAAGTTTTGGGTCAACAGTTTGGAGGAAATGGGGTTGATGGAGAAGGATGCGTGTCTCACAGACGTGATCCATTCCAAGAGGATATGAGATGAGATGGGAGAAAAGCTAAAGAGCTCAGGGCTAGGACAGACAAGAAAACTTGAAGGGTGTTTAGACATGATGTCGAGGTGCTGGTGTTGGACCGGGGTGGACAAGGTCAGATAACACATGACTCCAGGTTATTGTCCAACAGGTTAATTTGAGGTTTCACATCCTCACTCCTTCTTCAGCAGTTAGTGAGAGAGGTAGTAACAGACACAGAATTTTAAGTAAAAGATCAAAAGATCAACCTTTGATGAGGATGTATTAAACAAATCTAAGATGCTGTTAAATCTTTAATCAGGTAGAAGGTTTTGTTTGGTTAATATGTATACGTAAATCCCTGAATTCCTTTCAAGTCACCGTCCTGAGAGAACTAAAGGTTTTATCCGTGTAAATCTATGGGGTGAATTTGTATTTTCAGATACAGTCAGTCAATGTGGTGTTTTATAAATTCCTACTTTAGAAACAAAACTAGTCTGACGCCTCACCAGAACACCAACAGATTCTGAACAAGGCCTCATGTCTAACATGCATTGTCTGGCCTAATAGGTCATATCTTTACACTGATAAAATCTTTAGTTCTCTCAGGACAGTGACGTGAAAGGAATTCGGGGATTTACATACACATATTAACCAATTAAGACCTTCCAGCTGATTAAAACTTTCATAACATCTTGGGTTTGTTTAATACTTTCTCATCAGTGGTGTGGCCCTCATCTTTTACTTATAAATTGTATGTCTGATACTACCTCTCTCACTGACACCTGGAGGAGGAACAAGGCTCTGAAAGCTTGTGTTTTCAAATAAACCTGTTGGATTATAGCCTGGTGTTGTGTAACTTCTGACTTTTAGGCTGGTAGCTTCTGCAAGGCAGCAAAACATCAAAGACAACCAATTACATAGACTCAATCATAGTGAGAAAGAAGTCGATGAACTCTTCACTTTTGTTGTAAGTCGGGATAGGGGGACCTGGTGAGGGAGTGTTAAGAAGGCAGTTTGTAGTGTAGATTATCTTTACATTCCAGGCAGAAAATGTGGAGATGTTGATGGGGTTTTCAGCAGGTTAGTAGCTGGAGAAGTGTCATAGAGATAAAGGACCAAATGCTTGGCATTTAGGTTTTTGACAATGGCATTCTCAAAGAATGGGGAGACTTACTTTCCTGGGACTGCCATGGAAAGAGTGAGGGTTGGGAGATTGAATGAACAACAAGAAAAATAAGGGATTAGGTGTTGAACAAGTATTGCTGTCAAAGATTTAACAGCCAGATGATGCGACAGGAAACCAGACTTCTATTATTTGCTTAACTATAGGTATATTTACAGAATTCAACATCTTCCTCCTTCTTAACCAAATCACAATGTCTCAGAAGTCTTTCATTTATTCTGTGTAAACTTTCCAAACCACAGATTTATTTATTCAACATATGGTTACTGTAGTATTGGAACGAAGTGGACCTTATTGACTATGAGATCCTTGACTGGGGTTGTTAACTTGAGCCAATCGGGGACCCCTGGCTGATAGAGAATAAACAGAGGATTCAGAGAGTCTCCTGACTTCAGGGACTGACTCCGAGAATGCACTGTGCACAGGTGACTTGGTGACGGGATATCGGCCTCTGTACAGGTACTCTAGTACAGTGCTGTAGGAAGCCATTATGACACATTTAGCTTTTGGGGTGGTGCACTCACTGTATCCATTTCTGAACCAGCGATCTGCCAACTTCATGGGCCTTGTGTGACTGTACTACTTATGTTTAACCTTTTGGCTTTAGTCCTATGATTTCCTCTTTCCTTTGGCAGGATACCATGATTACCACAAATAATCCCTGGCATTGCTGAAACAGAGTCTGGGTCTTGTTCCACTTGCTGCAAAAATAATGAAGTCACCTTCATCATTTTCATTATGCAGGAGAAACCATTCAATCATTCTCCCCTTTCACTTTTAAAAACTTTCACTATTCCAACTTACTTACATGCTTTCCCCATTTCTATTGATACAGGAGGCAGATGTATGTGCATATGTCTGTTTTCATTTCTTATTTATCCTTGAAGCAGGTCACAAACTTATCACCAGAGGAGCATCACTCCGCATCAGGCAAGGCTAACCAAGTGTTTGCCTGATCTTACTGGCTGGCACAGACACAATCAGAAAGATTTGCAGGTTGATAATCAACCTGTTTGACTATATTACAAACGCACCTTCCTCAGCCATCCAGCCCTGGAGTGGGATTCGAACCTGTAGTTTCTGAGTCAGAGAGTGGGACGCTACCCACTGTTCCATAAGACTTTCTTTTGGAAAAGCACAGCCAAATGTGAAGTTCGGAACCGTGATTCAAGGTTTAACAGAACTAACAATTGGGAATTGTGTTAAGTTTAAATCTATGATGCTGTGGTCACAATCCATGTCCCCAGAGATTAAGCAGATCCTTTGGTTACATTCTAATGACATTCTAATAACATTGCAGCCCTGAAGATATGCTCTCCTCACTTTTTCTTTTCATTGTTAGTCAGATCAATCCAAACAGAGTGAATTCTTTGGAGACTGCTTTTATGCCTTCAGAATCATTCTCTACTTAAATGGCAACATAGAGCCTTGGACAACTTTCCACATCTAAAGATGGAAGAGGCAGACAAAGCACATGCATAACGTCTATTTTCCACAGCTTCTTTCTTCCTAGAAGATTAGCCTAGTCAGAAGCCTGAATAAGGCTAAAGTTTGAGTATCATCAATTATTGACCCAGAATCTCTCCAGCTCTTAGCTCTAACCCGAGATGTGTTGGAAGAATTTATAGATTAAGATTCAACCTGTTTGGCCATATTACATACACACATTCCTTGACTGTCACATCCTAGTATGGGACTTACACCCAGAGCATTCATCTCAGATGCAGGGCCATTACTCACTGTGCCACAAGATGGCCCACCACTCCCTTGAGCTTTTACTGCCACCAAACAAATCATTTTGTTTTTCTGTTATATTCATTATATATCATTCACTTTAAGAGAAAACTCAACACTGTGAACAGTATTTGAAAATGAAAAGCAATTTCACACCAAGAGTTTGTTTTATTTTCTTCTTCTGCAATGGTTACATTTTCGTCCTGTCTCTTTGATCAACATCTTTCTGGTTCACGAATAGTGAGTGATCTGTTGCAGGTCATCACTCGAGTGGTCATTATTCATGACTGAGCCTTCCCAATGAGTTGCCAGCTGATTATTTGATTGCAGGGGTCTATTCACAGCCAAAATGATTCCAGTCTTCAATCAAAACCCACACAATCACTTCCAGCAAGTGTCACTGGAGAACAATCAGGAGGAAGAATCCTCTATTCCAAACCCCTTGAGCCTGGAAAGAATTGGCTCTACTGTCTGCACAAATCCCTCTGACTAGTTAAGATGGGCCACTTACATGTTTTTTGACATTGATTCCAGAATAACTAACCTGCCTGTTCATCCACCATAAATCAAAAATGCCGGGTTATCATTGACCAGAAACTGAACTGGACTAACCATATAAATACAATTGCTACAAGAGAACCTCTAGGAAGGCTAGGAATACTGCAGCAAAAAAACTCATCTTCTGACTCCCCAAAGCCTGCCACCATCTACAAGGTGCAGAGTCAGGAGTATGATGGAATACCCTCCACTTTCCTGGGTGAGTGTAACTCAAGAACTTTGGCACAATCCAGGGACAAAACAGTTTGCCTCATTGGCGCCACTTCCACAAACATTTACAGATATTCAGTAGCAGCAGTGTGTACTATCTATAAGATGCACTGCAGAAATTCACAAAATACCCTTAGACAGCACCTTCCAAACCCACAAGCGCTCCTGTCTAGAAGGAAAAGAAATAACAGATACTTGGGAACACCACCTTTGCAAGAATCCCCTCCAAGCCAATCACCATCATGACTTGGAAATCGATCACTGTTCCTTTAGCATCCTTGAGTCAAAATCTTTGAATTCCCTCCCGAACAGCAATGTCTATCCACCTACAGAGCATGGACTGCGGTAGTTCAAGGAGGCAGCTCACCATCACCTCCTCAAGGGCAATTAGGAATTGGCAATTAATGCCGGTCCAGCCAGTGATGCCCAGATCCCAAAAGTGGATTTAAGAAAACAATGCACTGCCTTTGTCTGTAGACAGACCGATTGAAGTCCTTACGTGAGGCCACTCACCATAACTGTACAATTATGTCATTTTTGCTTTCAGATGCTGTAACTTGGACAGGCAGGGAAGAGCAGGAGGACAGTGATGAAGGAAACACATTATCAATCATTCAGCCATTCTCAGCACCAACTCAGTTGCTGGCATGATGCACATTTCAAACTTAAGCCTTAGGTGCAGGAGCTTCATGTGGTGAGGCACAAGGATTCAGTCACTTGTCAGTAGGACAGGGCAAACTTGCCAGAGGGTGAGAGTACACTTGAGCTTGACTGCAGAGGACATCAACAAGTCACACAGTGCCCTGAATTTGAGAAAACTACAATTCAATTATGGTACATCTCAGAGTTGACTTTTGATATCCACAAAGCAAAGTGTGCACAGTCAGTAGTATACCACACAATGGGGCAAGCCTGCATGATGCCACATGCTCAGTTTATCTGCCTCTTTTGCAATATGCAATTTTAATGTACTCCCTTAGTTCTTTTTATTCTTCGGTGAGTCTGTGGGCATTGTTGATAAGGCTAGCATTCTTTGCTCACTCCTCCTTGCCTTTGAACCGAATGGTTTGCCAGGCTATTTCAGACGGCAGTTAAGAGTCGATCATGTTGTTATGGGTCTGGAGCCACCTGTAGGCAGTGCCAAGGATGATAGTTTTACTTACTAGGGTATTAGTGAAGCAGATGGGTTTTATAGCAATTGACAGTGCGTATATGGTCACCATTAAATTAGATTTTAACTAATTCAAACTTCATTGCCTGCCATGGTGGGTTTGAAGGCACAGCCCAGAACACTGCCCAGTCATATTACCACTGTCCCAGTGCCTCCTCCCTGCATATTGAGAGGTTTTGAAAATGTCATCTGCTGCAGTCTGGAAGAAGCCATAGAGCTCATGACCATTTGTCAATTACACAGTCACTGTGGGTATCCAGCTGACAGCCCTTCTCTCCCTCCTCCCTTTCCCAGCAGCTTGCACTCTGTATTGCCCCTGCTCATTGTTCCAGCCTTGCTGTACTTCAAAGAATACAGCCACTGTACTCCTGTCTGGTAGGAATTTTGTTTTTCCAGAATCCGTGAAGTCAGGACAAAGTCCTTCCAATACCAGTTCCTGAATACACCAGGGACTTCAACAATTCCAGAAACCCCCAAACACATTCACCATCACAGCTAAAGACAGCAGAAATCAACCAGCAATCGACCGACAAAAAATCAATGATCCCTCTCGATATCACTGGTGAGAGGTTTGGAGGGAAGTGATGGGGAAGGTCATTTGTGCTGCTGTTCAGCTGTGTGTGTTTAAAAGAGGGATTTCACTGGAATACTAGGCTCCAAAATGGTAGCATTTCCTTCAAGCACTCATTGGAGTCAAAGTCATCCTAATGTGTATATATCCAGCCACTGCATCCTATGTGCGCTAAAACCCTCACCAAAATGGCATTCAGCATATCTGGCACTAGAGGTTTGCATGAGTATATGAGCATGACCACTGTGGACATCATTTTAGTAGCAAAACATACTCACAGTATTCATAAAACAGGCACCATGGAGTCAAATATCATCAGCAATATACACAAGAACAACCTTGTATACATCCTGCTCACAACTTGGCAGCAAATTACTACAATTTGCAAGTAGGCTTAGATTAAAGACAATAGTGACCACACATTACTGCTGTATAGCAGCTTTTTGAGCTGCAGCATTCAGTGTAAGAACAGATTACTGCAGTAAAGAAATATAGAATACTCCCTGTTGATACATTGGCCAAATATTTCTGGGAAATCATTGCGAGCCCATTGTTGATACCGCCCAGTAATTTATGGATGGGCTAATGGAGGGGCAAAGGGAGGGAAGAAATACCCCATGAGATGATAATTGCCTTAAAATTTGACCACTAGTCTCACAAAGTCCAAAAGTCACACCCTTGATGTTTTGTCTATACCAAGAAATTGTTGTAGAGATGAGTAAATCTCGCTACTATCATTTAGGCTGCAAACTCGCATTGCAATTATTCCTTTGAGGGTTTAGTTTATAAAGGCAGGGTGGAGCGAGCAGTGTAAGGAAATGGCACTGATACCCACCTTCCTGTTGGTCATGGCTATGCACTGTATCATTACTGGGTGTTGCTCGGTAGGGGAACGCATGTAAGAATCACTGATCATGCCACAACCTGGCAAATTGTGCCCACAATGTGCTCAAAGTTGGTCACATTCTGCAATAGACCATCCAACTATTTTCATACTGTATTATTATGGCATTTAATCTCCAAGCTCGCTGGCTAAGTTACCTGCCCAACACCTCTATCCTCCATCCCCAATCAATTTTCTTCATTTTTCCCTACTCATGTTGTTCTCCTCTCACTTGTCCTCAGACTGACTCCACCACACCTTACAGGTGACCAAGGCACATGAATCCAATATCTGCCAGTGCTCCCTCGCCGACACTTCTCCAAACCTAACCTCCAACAGGTTGGACTCAGACGACAAGCCCAATATCACAGGTCCCTCAGCTGACCCCTGGTGGCAGCAGCTTGAAGCATGGCATGTATGAATCTAGCAAGAGGCTGGGGAGGAGATGCTATGGAGGTAGGACAAGGAGCTGAGGTGAATGCTGTGATAATGGGAACTGCATATGCTGGAGAATCCAAGATAATAAAGTGTGAAGCTGGATGAACACAGCAGGCCAAGCAGCATCTCAGGAGCACAGATGAAGGGTCTAGGCCTGAAACGTCAGCTTTTGTGCTCCTGAGATGCTGCTTGGCCTGCTGTGTTCATCCAGCTTCACACTTTATTATCTGAGGTGAATGCTACTTGTTTGCCCTCCTCGTGCATTTAATCTCCTCCTCCTCCTAAAGCAACCCCAAAAGCCACCTCCACATCAGGTCCCATTCATCCTCTGCCACTCCCCAAGTTCAAAGTGTGCCCTCTGCAACTCCTGCTGTCTCTTGAGTTGCTGTGGACCTGTGAGAAATGAACACAAAATGTTACATGATAAAGGCAGTCCAGTTGTCACACAGCATCATCACATTCAGCGTACAACACTGGCACAGTCAAAGCAGCTCAACCCGCCTCACATATCCCAACATATTCCCTTTCAAAATCCCTTTACCGGCCCTGCAGCAGCAAGATAATGCAGCCCATGGAGTTCCCATATCACAATGCCCCCACTTTATACTGCCTCAATCATCTTTATATTCTGGCAAGAAGACAATATGCCAGAACGTGGCTCTCACCTTACCTGAGCCTAATCTCCCTTTGGTGTCCAGGCTATCCCTTGTAGTAGAGGGATGTGTTGGTTAAACTCACTCAAGAATTACCCACCTCAAGCCTTTGCCCATAATTGCTGTGTGTTTCAATTCATCTTCCTGTAAACAGACAGAAACAGAGAGGGAAAGCAACATGTTAGTTGCTGAGTACTAATTCAACTGTGTTTTCACTTGTAACCTGGATAAAAAGGTACAAAATGGATCACCTCAGGAAGGCGAGCTGTCACCATGACAATGCAGTTTTTACAACTCACTTGAATATGGAATTCAGCCTTCCAGAAGCAACTTTCAGGAAAAAAATACTCATTGACGTGCAAAAATATATTTACCCAGTAAACTAAACTCACCTTCTCAGCTCTCGTAAGATCATTAGACTTCTTTCCTGCATCAGTCCGTTGTCCGTGGAATCACGGGTGTTACAGTGGAACTCACTGACACTTCCATTTGTGATTGCGTGATGGTTGATTTGATTTCTTGTTTTGCGATCGACCCAAACATTTCATAACAAACTGGTTTAACAGCTTCTGCTGGTCATCTTTACATCTGACTGGTCTTTCAAGGGTGTTCTGTGAAGAAGTGCATAGGCAAACACTGTCAGTTACTTTCGACTGCCTGGCATCATTTTAGTCACTTCCTAACATTACTCTCAGTGAAACATGCCGTAATGGAGTCGAATTTTCAGTTATTTACAGTGCACTGCAGTTGGCTTGGTTGACAACTGAGTGAGAGGTTCTTGAGATACTTGAGGCTCCATCAACCATGCCACAACATTATCAATCCAAACTGGCAGCCGTTCAAGGTGCAAAATTAATCCAGTCTCAAGGGTGAAGTAAAACAAAAATCTGATTTGAAAGTCTCCAGCAATTTTTAAAGTACTAGTACAATAGATAAATGATAAGATGTATCACAGCAACACATCACAATAATAAGTAAATGCTGAGGCTATAGTCTGCACCGTGGCAACACATTATTACAGTAAGCATACAGACTGAGGCTGCATGCTTCATAACAACACATTACTTCAGTAAATTATCACACCAACCCGTAGGATATATCACATTAAATTATTACTACGATGGCTTTTGCTACAGTAAATATTCAACACTGATATTACTTGATGCATAATAGCATTACATTACTACAGTAACTAAACCTACCAAGGCTATAGGGCGCATCAAGTATACTGAATGCTGCAGTAAGTAAATGTACTGATTGGCAAAAGGAGAGGTTTTTTTCACTCACAGAGTGGTCAGAATGTGGTCACAGCAAGAGCTTAGATATTTAAGGAAGGAAACCAGATGACTACATGAGAAAGAGAGATACAGAAAGAAATTATCACAGTCTGAAGTGAGCTCGATGGAATGACAGGAGACCCACGTGGAGTATTAACATCATCATATGTATGGGCTGAATAGCCTGTTTCTGTGCGGCACAGTTCAATTAATTCTGTGTACTGAGGCTACAGTATACATTGTAGGCCCATGTTACTGCCAGAAGCAGGGAGATTCTTAACCATACATGCAGGAATTAAAAATAGAGGCTAGAGTGTGCATCATTGCATTGCGTTACTGAGGTGTGTGAACCTATTGAGGCAATGGGCTGCTTTATGACAACAAATAACCACATCAGAAAATAAACTCAGCTTATATGGTGAATGCTGGCAACATGGGAAATAAACCTTCAGCTAAGAACAGCACTGTGACAAACACGTTACTCCAGTAACTAAAAGTAATGCTGGTAGATGATGCATCATAGCAACACCTTAGCACAGTAAATAAATGGACTGAGGTTGCAGGTAATATCATTGTAACACCCTACAGGAGTCAGCAAACATATGATGCCTATAGCACTGGTATCCTAATAATATATAAACTACATTAATTAAATGTACCAAGACATTATGGCATACACGAGAAGATACTAACTCCACAGGCTGCATTAGGTTAAAAGATTACTGGAGAATATAACCATTCTGGGTCAATGGGAGCACACAGAAATGCAAAAACTGGAAATCTGAGGCTAAATGAGATATTTCATTTCAAAAAATTAATGAAGTAAATAAAGATACTGATGCTACAGGGTGCATCGCAGCAACACATGGTTACACAATGTGAAAAACTGCATCTATACGTAATAGTCTCTGATCAACTGAAGCAACAAGGATATCAATTCTAAAAGCATCACAGCAACACAGTAAATAAATATACAAAGGCTATAGAGTGCATCATCAATAGACAACATCACTGTAAGTAATGACACCAACTGAGGAATGAGACGAAATCTCTTCATTCAGCAAGTAATTTGACCTTGGAAATGGTTGAGGCAAAATAGCGTAAATGCTTACTAAAGGAAATTAGATGACTGCATGAGACCTGCTTGAAGGCTTCAATGAGTCAGATGGAATGGAAGAAAGCCTATCTGCAGTATAAATACCAGCACAGTTGGGCTAAATGGCCTGTTTCTGTTTCTACTGCAGGTCATAGCAAGCATTGTATAACAAAATATTAATGCAGTATGTAAGAAGATTGGGTCAGATAGTGCATCACAATAATACCAGCACAGCGTTATATAATGTAACATAGCAATATTTGCTCTGGTTATTATGTATTACTTGATAATTCAACATATTGAGGCTGTAGGTTCCCCAAGGTTGCACAATACTACAATGTGAACATATTGAGACTGCAGGAAGTAGCTTGCTATGACAGAGAGTAAACATGGTGACAGTATGGAATTCGTCATTGGCAACATATTACCATACGAGATGAAAACATTGATGCTGAAGACAGCACTGTGACAGCATTATAATGAGGCATTGGGACTCATCAGGGTCTCACATCACTGCAGTAAATGATCATTGGTGCAGGGGGAGGCTAATCAGCATCTCAAGGTCTAGTTGCACCATTTATTGAGACTGTAACTGATCAGCATCTGAATTCCATCCAGCTACGCCACTTCAAAGCCTGTCATATGTCAATAAAGGAGGCAATGGCCGAGTGGTATTATCACTAGACTGTTAATCCAGAGGCCCAGGTAATATTCAGGGGGCATGGGTTTGAATCATATCATGGCTGATGGTAGAATTTGAATTCAATAAAAATCTGGAATTAGGAGTCTAAAGATGACTATGAATCTATTGTCAATTGTCAGGAAAACCCATTAGGTTCACTTATGCTCTTCAGGGAAGGAAAGTGCCATCCTTACCTGGTCTGGCCTACATGTGACTCCAGATCCACAGCAACATTGCTGACTCTTAACTGCCCTCTGGGCAATAAATGCTGGTCTCGCCAGAGGTGCCCTCATTCCAAGAATGAATTATAGTACACATAAATTTCAATTGATCAACTAGTGAGAATCTCTGGCTTTATGTGGGCAAGAATTGCATCTCTTATGGCCTCTGATTTTAAACTTGTTCTTCTGTTTCAGTGAAAAATGTTATTTCTTACTTATCCAGTCAATTCACACCAAAATTCCATGATCGCTTATACCCGAAACCCTCTATAAATCTGAGAACAATAGTTTAGCATATACTGCTTTATTTTTTCTACATTCATTCACGGGGTGAGGGTATTGCTAGCTAGGCCAGCATTTCTTGCTCATACCTACGTACCCAGAGGGCAGTTAAGACTCAATCACATTGTTGTGGATCTGCAGTCACATGCAAACCATACCAGGTGAGGATGGCAGTTCCCTTCCCAAAAGGGCATTAGTGAACCAGATGGGTCTTGCTAACAATCAACAATGGTTTCATGATCATCTTAGACTCTTAATTCCAGATTTTTTAAAAGATTGAATTCAAATTCCACCACCTGCTGTGACAGGATTTTAACCCAAGTCCTGAGAACATTATCTGATCTCTGGATTAATGGTCCAATAATAATACCATTAGGCCAACACTTACCCTCATACCTATCCTTTGGAAACCTGTTAGTATTCCAACGAACGTGCACGGCACTCTTTCAAAACAATGTGTCTTTTCTGATGTAATTTCCACCTGAGACTATGGATGTCATCATGGTAACATATTATAAGAGCTAATGAAGATATTGAGGTTCTCTGACTGATGATCACAATAAATAAACACATCAAGACAGAAGGTGCATCCCTAGCAATGTGACAATATTACTCCAGTAATAGGATAAATTGAGGCTTTTGTTTGAATCGCAGTCATGTAGAACTAGAGTAAATCAGTTTACCGAGGCCTGAAGGAGTAATTCTCTGACCTGATCCACAGTGACGAATAATTTATGAGATGTCTGTACTTCAAAAGGGTGCTTCTCTGAAAGCTGCCACCAATTGTACCCACAGCTACTACCTCAGAACAGGGCTTGCACTGCATTTCCATTGGTTGTAAAGGAGGCTGTGACTAGGTGCTTTCAAGCATCTAAAACTTTCCAGGCTGGAGCCGTCTGCAACATCTTGCAATTCACTCTTACAGTTGAGTGACAGACAGTACTGATGATCTCTATTCATTCAGAGGTAACTACCTTTCATTTTTCTCCTACGAGAGCTGAAAGAGATTTCTATTCCCTTAGACCAGTGTTTGACCATACATTAATATTCAGAGCTCTGGCAGCAATTTTGCTGTCTTAATTTTTCAGCAGTTCACCATACCATGCATATGTCAGACCAAAGGCTGGTTAACTGACAACAAATGTTGTCCATTGACCATACTGCTTGTAACTCCAGTGTGCAACCCAAGCACAATGCACAATCAAAGCCATGCTGCTACATGGAATCTGATGGAACAAAGTTTCCACTGCCAGAATCCTTCAAGAGAAGCCCTGCGCTACTCAGTAGGGAGGGTGTCAAGATTCATTGTAGTTCCAGGCAGGGATTACTTGGCCAATGGGAGGGAACAGTCCTTCACTAACTGCATATTAAGTAACTCAGGAACAGAAGACACCCAAAATTATTAGACTTCAGAAAGAGGCTGTTCAATCCACCAACAGGATCTTCGAATGAACGTTTCACTAATGCCATTTTCCAGCATCATGCCTGTAACCCTGCATTTTGTAACTTCTCAATAACAGTCTAAGTCTTTTTCAAATATACTGATTGAAACAACCTCCACCATGGTCTCCAGATAGTCAATCCAGACCCTAGCCACTTAACTGCATGCAAAAGCTTTTCCTCATATTCCTTTTGTCTCTTGCCAATTAACCTAATTCTGTGCTTTACTGTCCTTGCACCTATTGGAAGAGGCAACAGTTTCTCCCTGTCTGTTCTGTCCTCATGGTTTTGAATTATCTTTACGAACTCTTCTCAGACTTATTGTCTTCAAGGAAAACAGTACCAACATCTCCAATCTATCTTCATAACTGAAATTACTTAAAGTTCCTCACCCCTGGAGCCATCCTTGCAAACCATTTGCTCCATTGTCTCATGTCACCTCACATCCTTCCTAAAATGTGGTGTCCAGAAATGAACAATATTCTAGCAGAGGCTGAATTAGAGTCTTGTACACCAGAAGGAGGAGGCAGCTAAGGTGAAATGGAAATAATCTCGGCAACCCCTGCCTGGTGGCCTGTACATCAAAAACTCTGCCTCTGCAACACCAGTTCCCCACTTTCCAAAATACATACACTTTACTTTCTCTCTGTCACTGACCAGCTACAGAGCCCAACATCAAGGAAAAGTTGCCACATAATAAATATTCGAGACCGACCTTCTCAATAAAAATATTTCATGATGCATACAAAATTCAACTGATTCACTCATTATTCTTAGGACTTGTCTTTCTTTTGCCATTTTCTAGGACTAGTGCTCCAATGCAATACAGACTCAGTGGCAATAGCACGGCAGCTGACTTTCATTGGACGAGACTGTAGATGGCCACTAAGGATGACCTCAAAGACCTTTGAGTCTAGAAGGCCTAACTGTAGACCATAACACTTTAGTGTGGAGAGCAGTCCGGGTTGGCCTGCTGACCAGCATCCACAGGGCCACCAAAGAGTGGCCCGAATGCTGCTATCCTGAAAGAGTACCACAGGTCTGTGCCCCACACAACCAGTGACCTTCATTGGGATGGCAGCTCAGCACTCTTAGCTAGTTGAGTGCTCTGATTGGACTGCCTTTGCACATCAAGATCCACAGCCATCTGGCAGGATCTTGAGTTGTTAGCAAGATGACTTGCATCATTTCAGGACTCCACATCAGCTCAATGCTGCTTGTGCTAGAATGGAAGCTGTGACACTGGTCATTGTGTCGGCTCCACAATTGTGCTGATAGAGCTAGCCACCACTTTCAGACCAGAGAGGATGAATCCTAGGGTCTGTGCATACCCATTGGTTTTCTTCTGTAAGCTGCTATTAAAATGCTCACCTGAGTCCTCTAGAATAGAACTCATGTGTAACTACACCCTTTTCAGAGTTGGAACCTGTGCATCCATCCTCCCCAAACCTGTGTGCACACCACAAATCGCACTTCGATTGTTTCCTCAGTAAATGTGCAATGTCAATATCTCAGCTTGTGGCCACGAGAGTGAATTGAGTGGCAAGACTGAGTCTTCATCACCACTTTCTTCTTGCTGTTCCTCCACTTCCTGGTTAAGTTGATCTTCTTCTATATCTGAAAGGAGAAATGCACAAGGGTAAGGTTGAGGGGAAAAGTGCACCATCTGCACCATATATATCTCTCTGAGGGGGCAGGGGAAGGGGAAGGAAATAAGTAAATTCAGAGTTATTCCAGAGACCTAAGTAATGTCTGGCAACCTGAGTTCAAATCCCAGAATCCATATGATGGAATTTGAACTCAATTTAAACCTGGCATGAAGAGTCTAATTATAATCATAGAATCACTACAGTGTAAAAGCAGGCCATTTAGCCCATTGAATTCACACCAACCATCTGAACGGCATCCAATCCAGAACCACACCTCTATCATGTCCCCTCATTTCCCATTGCTAATCTACCCAACTGCACATCACTGGACACTTTGGGCAATTGAGCATAACCATTTCACCTAATCTGCACATTGTTGGACTGTGGAATGAGACCCAAGCACCCTGAGGAAATCTATGGAGACAAAAGGAGAATGTGCAAACACCACACAATCACCTGAGGCTGGAATTGAACTCAGGTCCCTAGTGCTGTGAGGTAGCAGTCCTAACCACTGAGCCACCATGCTGTCCACATGAGCCATGAACATGAAACCATTGCCAATGTCAAGAAAAGCCCATCTGGTTCATTAATGTCCTTTAGGGAAGGAAACTGCCATCCTTACCTGGCCTGGCCTACATGTGACACCAGATCCACAGCAACATGGCTGACTTTTAATTAGGGATGGGTAATAAATGCTGACCTAGCCAATGATGCCAACATTTCATGAATGAATAAAAAATAATGTTTGGAGAGATCGTGCTGTAGCAGTTCAGAGGCACAAGCTGTGTGGATACTAATTCAAATCCACCACAGTAGGTGGTTGAATTTAAATTCAACTGATAAGTCGTAGAATCCCTACAGTACAGAAGCAAACCATGTAGCCCACTGAGACCTACACCGAACCCTCCAAAGAGCATCCCACACAGACCAACCCCAACCTCATAACCCTGCATTTCCCATTGCTAAGCCGCCTAGCCTGCACAATCCTGGACACTATGGGCAATTTACCATGGCTAATCCACCTATCCACAACTTTGGGAGTTCTGAGAAAACCTATGCAGACCCAGGGAAAATGTGAAAACTCCACACAGACAGTCACCCAAGGATGGAATCAATCCCAGGTTCCTGGTGCTATGAGACAGTTTTGCTAACCACTGAGCCACCGTGCTGGAATTGAAAGCTAGTCTCAGTGATGATGGCTGTTAAACTATCATTGCTGTTGGTAAAAAACATCTGGTTCACTAATGTCCTCACCCAGGCTGGCCTACCTGTGACTCCAAGCCCACAACAACATAGTTGACACTTAACAACACTCTGAATTGGCCTAGGAAACAAGTAAATTCAAAAGCAATTAGGGATGTGCAACAAATCTTTGCCTTGCAAGTGATGCCAGGGATTCCATTAAAGAATAAAGAAACAAATTGAAAGAAATAGGGGGGAAACGCATTGCGGAAGAGAGAATTAGGGAGAGGGAATTGAAAATATCCTCACCTTTGATGGTTTCGGCACCTTCACTTGTCATGGCCTGAGCAATGGCAGTCAGCACTGTGTCCTCCTCAGGATATTCAGTACATCTGCTACCGCCTCCGATTAATTGCTGCCAGCTCTGGTTTTGTGTCACATTCTCCTGTAAAAGAGAAGTGTCTCACTATACAGTCTCTGTGAATGATGTGGCTGTCATGGTTCAATAATTGTGTGTACAAGATTTGAAGATTGGGATTTGAGCCTTGCATCAGTGTGTGGGTTTGATGCAGCATACAAACACTAGGTCAGAGTCTGAAATGATGGAGGCATTTGGTAAATGGTGGGGCTGAGGTGAAGTGATCAGTATCTGAGGCTATTGTTGCACTTGGCAGGATCTGGCATTTGATGATACATTCACTTCTACCACACATATGATGTCATTGGACATCCTAAGGCACTGTGACATCCAGCTCCTCAGAGTTTGACTCTTGGCATTGAGCTCCAAAGCTATCTGCTCTCACCTCTTTCTAAGAATGTGCATAAGCCTTTGTAGATATGGTACATCCCCGTTGATATCCTGGGACTTCCATTGACCAGAAGCCTAATTAGTCCTGTATACATAATGGGGATACCGCGGATCTGAAATTGGGAAATCTGTGGCTAGTAATTCGTCTGCTGACTCCCCAAAACCGATCCAGCATTTTCAAGGCACAAGTCAGGACTGCGCTGGAATATTTTCTATTTGCTGAATCAATGCAGCTCCAACAGCACTCAAAGGAGTTTGATACCATCCAGGACAAAGCAATTCACTTGATTAGAACACCATCCATCACTTTCAAAATTCACTCCCTCCTACCAAATGCACAGTAGCAGTAGCTTGTGCCATATACAAATGTACTGCAGCAACAGACTACGACTCCTTTAACAACACCGTCCAAAGCTGTGACCTCTAGCATTTAGAAGGACAAAGGCAGCAGATACATGGGAACACCATCATCTGCATTTCCTCCTCTAAGCCACGCATCACCTTGACCCAGAACTACAATTGTCATTCCTTCACTGTCATTGGTCAAAAACCTAGAATTGCCTGCTTCTTAATAGCACTGGGGGCTTGGCTACACCACATGGACTGCAGCAGTTCAAGAAGGCTGACTGTACCTTTCACAAGGGCAATTAAGGATGTGTGACAAATGCCAGCTCACATCGCATCTAGAAAATTCTTCTTTGAGCCTCATACAAAAACTCCACGTAAAAATCTGAAATACTTGAAACCTGCTTTATCTCGCACTGTGTCATTCTTTTCCAGGTCAGATTCAGGTCATAGAGGACTCCAGGGGCCTACACCACCTCTTTAAGAGGCACAGGCTAACAGTGAGTAGTGTAAGCTGGCTTTAACTGTTGCTAGCCAGTCCTGGTAACCGTGCACACATCCCCTTCTTCAATGTTGTTTGTGATCAGATTTCTGCAAATTTAGACAGAGCTCCCAGGAAAGCCACTACAATGATTTTGTTCTGTCGCAGTTCAGGTTCTTTCGATTTGCAAGCACCTAAAACAGACAGCAATTGGAGCCTTCAAACTTCAGTGGGCTGAGCTTCTGCAGTTACATCCACCCCTTCACTGACACTACCTATTACTATCTCTGTGAATCAGATAACTTCACCTCTGTCTTTGCTCATCTGTTGCTGAAACTCTCAATCAGGTCTTTGATATAATTAAACTTGACTATTCCAACTCACTGGGCTCCATTAACCTACTGACTGGAAACTTGAGTCATCCAAAACACTGATCCTTGCATTTAACTTGCATCAAGCCCCAGTCACCTCTGTTCAATGACCGACTGACTTCCAGTCAAGCAACATCTTAATCTTGAAATTCTCATGCTTAGCATACAATAGCGTGGGAACAGGCCATCCAGCCCAGCCAATCCTTCAGAGATCAGCCCACCTAGACTGTTCCTGTAACGCTGCATTTCCCATGGCTAATCAACCTAGCCTGCACATCACTGGATACTATAACATGGCCAATCTACCCAATCTGTAAATCTTTGGATTGTGGGAGGAAACCAGAGCACCCACAGGAAACCCACACAGACAGTCACCTGAGGGTGGAATTGAACCCAGGTCCCTGGCACTGTAAGGCATCACAGCCAACCGCTGAGCTACCATGCCACCCTGCCATGCATTTAATTATATCTTTCTGCAACCTTGCTCCTCCCTCTGTGACCTCCTCCACCATCACAACACTTCAAGATATCTGTACTCATCTAACTTTGACCTCTTTAATTGCTGTTATATCACTGGCTATGCAATGAGTGGCGTAGGCCCAATTTTCTTGGATCTCCTCAGCCTCTTGACTTTACTTTCTGCCATCAAAGTGCTCCACATAACGTATCTCTTTGACCAGCTTTTGGTCATCCATTTCGCTCCCAAATTTTGTTGATAGATGTCCCTGTGAAGCACATTGGGGAGTTTCATGATGCTAAAGGCACTATATCAATAGAGGTTGTAGTTTGCCATTTGGTACCCATTGGAATTCTAACCCAGATAACTGACAGTGCTGCAATGATTGCCATATGTATGATTGGCACACTGAAGCTGCACCACAGATGCCTAGTTCAGGAGATACCAGGTATCCAGGCTGGTCCTGCTGGCCGGGGTTCTTCACAGCATTGCCAAGCAATAGTCTTTGAACCCACAAGAAGACCATGGTGCAATGAACAGATTGCAGAGGATTCTGAAGGGAGGAGGAGAGAGGTGACTGAATAGCAACTGCCCCAGATGTTAGTCATGTACTTATTAATGCAATGTTTACCAAGGCTGGTTTAGTCAAACCTTTTCATAGCTACATGCTCCTTTCAGCCAAAAACCCCTTGCAAATCGCTGCACCCCCACATTAATCGAGGTGAATTCAATCTCTTGTAGGGTAGGGTAAAAGCCAACAAATAACAATGGGCAAGAAAATAAAGTGATACAAACTCAAAACACAAAGAGTGAAAATTTCAAAATATCATAATTCTTGCATGCATTCATGTGAATACTCTTTTACAATACAATGCCTTAATCTATCTTCTCTACCATTTTGGCTTCACCAGAGGCACAGGCAGGCCGTGTAGATCCACATATCCTGACCACTGAGACACTCTGGGCCAGCCAGATCCAGTTTTGGGTACCCGTGCAGGCCCAACCATATACTACTCCCTCTTTTTCTCTTTGGGCAGGGGCCAAACTCAGCCACTGAGACTTGATCAATATGGGGGTGATGGGGAAGATGAGATCCTCCACAACTGTCCCCATCACCACTGTCTGCCCTTGTTCATTTGTTAGCAGGTGAAAAGGCAACTATCTGTCTAACTGAACCTACCAAATTGCAAGTATCTGAGTGGGTGCATGGTCTGCATAAATCCTGTGACGGTGTTTCTTCAGAAATGTACAATTTCCCCCTGAGGTTCCATGAGGTCCGCAGAGTCCTGCAGCAAATGTGAAGACCCTGATGGAGAGAAAAAGTATGACTTAGACCCTTCAAAGTAAGTCAGGCGGAAGTCATTATTCTGAACCTGATCAAATTTCACTCACTGTTGAAATCAAGTCTGACATGACAGTCACTGATATCTTATCGTGTCAACAGGAAGCTGGGAGTTTCCCATCTCCCAGTGTCTGAGGCTCAGGGATGTTGAAATGCCAGCACTTCCTCATTTGAAGTTAGCAGTTGGGGTTTTGTAGAGAGACACTTGTCCTTATCTGAATGTCCTATGTTCTCTTCTCCTGCAATAGGAAGAAGAGCAAAGTTATTCATGATTGCAATGGCAGATGCCCTAGCAATGGATGCAATACCTTTGGTGTGGGTGAGGAATAAGACAGTAGAAGGGTGAGGTCGATTGTCAATAGTAGATGGTTTGTTGGGATCATAGGAATGTGCGCACAAATAGTGGGTGGGTGAGTGTGGGGAGCAATGGGATAAGGTCAGCTTGACAAGGAAGAATGAAGGGGTGAAGCGATTGACATAGGAGAATGTGCAACCGTACTCACCATTCCTGACCCTCATTAGATTCAAAAACACTTCGTGCACTGAATTCAGAAGTGTATCATGATGTCACTGTTCTTGTCCTCTTGGACCACACCCCCTGTCAATGCACCTTCGTGGCAACAGCACGTTCCCTCTGTTTGTCCTCTCAGCAAGGAGGTTTCGTAGACAGGGAGTGCATTAAGATGGGAACACAGATGAGGAGTGCATTAAGATGGGAACACAGATGGGGAATGCACTAAAGGAGGCATCACAGACACGGAGTGCAGCCTTTGCCTGTTCTAAATTTGCTGCCACTCCCTGGATTCTCTCGCTTCCAATTCCAGACTCTTTCAAATTCCACTCTTAGATTGGCCTTTCAAATTCCAGAGTTGAGATTGCTCATTTTGCATCTCCAATGGGCTTACTGCTGGGCTTTTGGTGCCAAAGCTAAAAACAAAAAGGTAATGAGCAGGCTGTAGTAAAATGTACAGATAAAATCAGTTTTCCCAGAGGGAAAAATGTATACAAACAAGTAGAAACCCATATAAAACTGAATCAAGATCTCCTGGTGTGTTCTGATTTCATCCTGGTCAGGTCTGTATTTATACCAGAGGAAACCATAGACTGGCCATTCTATTGGTCAGAAATTTGGTAGCAGCAGTTTCATGCCTTTTCAGCACAGACTCTGATTATACCATACTAGACCTTATATTGTGCCTTCAAGACAATGTACATGCTTGTATATAAACTCCAGTAATGTTCATCATCTCAGTTGTCTTTCCTTTTATTTTCGAACATCTCCTGACCAACCACCCCGAGCCTTGACTCTCTGCTCTTTTAGTTGCTGTCCCCACCTCCATGGTCCCTGTCCCAACCACTTCCCATCCTCTCAGCCTGGCAACCCCTTCTGCTGTTGTGAGTATTGGTGAGACTTGTCTCTATCCACAGTCATGTACAGCTCCTGCCCTGACATTCCACCCTCAAAGATTCTGCGTGCACTGTGCACCCCAACCTCTATTATTATTCAAATAAAATTAAGATACTGGAAATCTGAAAGACAGGAATTGCTGGAAAAACTCAGCAGGTTTGGCAGCATTTGTGGAGAGAGAGAGAGAAAACAGAACTAACATTTCAAGTCCAGCGATGAAAGAGCTGAAGAAGAGTCACTGGGCCTGAAACTTTGAGTTTGCTTTCTCTCCACAGAGACTGCTAAACCTGCTGAGTTTCTCCAACAATTTCTGGGCAGGTTTTCTGTGACTTTGTTATTGCTTTGTTTAAATTCTTAGTAAGTGAAAATAGCAAAGCCACATTGTCATTGTGGCACCATTCATTTCATTTCAGAATTAAATATCAAAAACTCAAATACAAGTGACTGCAAATGAAATGTCAATGCCAATGTCAATGTGTATGTAATGTTTGTGTATGATTATGTATATGTGTATACAACGAGTCCTTGTGTGTGATACATTAAAACTCATGATCAGCCAGTCTTACAGCATAGAACAATAAATCTCAATTCATTCATAATAATTCAATCTGAAGGAAATGAAATCTGCAATATCCACCGAGGTTAGAGCTACATGATTTGTCAATTAAGCATTATAGCATATACCTTGAGTGGATGTCAGGAGGGTGTCCTGTACAGACTCCTAAATGTGTGACAACACTTCCAGATTCCAGATTCTTGAATGGTAGAGTGTCCTCTATCAGTACATTGCTGACAATATGCACACAATTACCTTGTAAAGTCAGAATACTGTCTAGTTATACATGAGGCGATGGCGTAATGGTATTGACACTGGATTAATAACCCACGGACCTGGTGTGAGTCTTGCTGTGGCAAATGGCTGGAAATTGAGCTCAAAACCACCCCCCTGCCCCCGAAATTAACAGTCTCATGATTGTCTAGTGGTATTATCCCTGGACTGTTAATCCAGAGACCTTGGTAACGCTCTGAATTCTTTGAATCTTGCCATGGCAAAAGGTGGAATTGGAATCCAATAAAAATCTGGAATCAAGAGTCTAACAATGACCAAAACCATTGCTAAATGTCTGAAAAAATCCATCTGGTTCACCAATATCCTTTAGGGAAGGAAACTGCCATCCTTATTTGGTGACCGACATGTGACTCCAGACCTACTATAATGTGGCATTCATTTAACCCATTTAATGAAGGGTAAGCAATTAATGCTGGCAGAAACGTCCGTGTCCAATGAGTGAATAAAAAACAGACTGGCTGATTTTATTCCTGCTAAACAGAACTAGAGAATTCTCCCTTTCCAATGTCCTATACCATGCTTGCACATTCTTTGATACTCACAAACAATTCCTGCATCAATGTGGATATAGCTCAAACAATATAAGGCTGCCATTTCCTGGCAAGGTAACATGCTCTTGTGATCTATGTATCTCCCAAAAGATCCACAAGGATTTCTTCACTTTTTTTGGGGGGGGGTGGCGGCTGAACATTGTGCAGCAGATTTCTGACTCACTCATCAAGGATAGAACGTTCTGCAGGAGGAAGAGCTCATGTACCACTTTGGAGAAAAAAGAAACTCTGTAACCTTTCAGCTACTGCTTCACTTGCCAGTTACACACCTCAAAGGGGAAGCATGGACCACTAGAGACCCCTCCCTCTTCACAGGTGAGAAGATGCATCAGCAAGTGCATAATGGATGTCCCAGCAGCTTCAGCATGGAGAATGTACTTAATAAATGAAAACTTCAACCTGCAAAGAGTGTACCCAAAGGAGGTGGGGCAACTGATTTTTACAACAAGATGAAAGGAGCCTGGACAAGGAGTCCTCATTATTCCAGCTATTCCTTTGGGAGAATCCAACTTGGACATGGCAGGCTATAAAGCTGCAGCCGCCTGTATTTCTCTGAGGCCTGGCAGTGCTCCCTTCTAAACAACAAACTTCCCTTCGCAAACCTTGGGGGCTTAATGGAACAGCAAAGAAGGTCAGCCACAATTCAGTTAACTGCCTGGCGAATCCCAGGAGAGGGCAGTGCATGAAGTCTATGTGTAATCCTCACACTAGAGGGAAGTTTGACAATTTGGGAAGTACAGCACAGGAACAGGACCTTCGACCCGCCTAAATCGTGCCAACACATGATGCCTTCCTAATTGTTGTGGGTTTCACAAGTACAGAGATTCTAACGGAATTAGGGCTCAAAACGCAAAGTGGAGGCTGATAAAGTGGTCCTTCCAAGTTAGTACTGTTGGTTGGGAGAGCAACGACGCTGATGGCCTACAATGGCAGTACCACCCAGGTCAATTCTTTTGCCTGTATTTCCCTCTATTCCCTGTCTATTCATGTATCTGTCAAGATGCTTCTTAAATGTTGTTATTGTATCCACCTCCACCACCTCCTCTGGTGGCGTATTCCATGCACTTAGCACCCTCTGTGTACAAAAGCTGCCTCTCACATCTCCTTTAAACTTTATCCCCTTTTACCTTAAACCTATGCCCTGTAGTAATTGACATGTCTAATCTAAATGACTCTGATTATTTATTCTATCCAAGCCTCTCATAATTTTGTAGACTTCTATAATGTCACCCGTCATCTTTCCACGTTCAAGTGAAAACAAACCAAATTTGTTCTATCTCTCTTCATCACTAATACCCCCCAAACCAGGCAACATCCTAATAAATCTCTTCTTACCTTCTCCAAAGCCTCCATATTCCTCAGGTAGTGTAGTGACCAATATTCCAAATCTGGTCCAACTAAATTTCCATTTGCTACAATATGACTTGATAGTTTTTATACTCTATACCCTGATAGATGAAGACAAGCATGCCATATGCCTTCTTGACCACCATACACACTATGTTGCCACTTTCAGTGAACTGTGGACCTATCCACATATCCCTCTGTATGTTAATTTTAGTAGAAGTCTTGCCATTTACTCTCTACTGTCAGAGGGCTACAACTTGGGAGGGTATGTGTCGAGTCCTGACAATGACTAGAATAAAACACATTTCCTGTTTACTGATGGATAAGCCTGTAAGAACAAAACATGAATAAAGTGGTGAGCTTTGCAAAGAAAGATATAAAATGGAGAGCTTTGCAAAGAAAGACATAAATGAAGACTTTTTTTACTGTGTGGTTGCTAGAGGATATATAATTGTTGTGGGTTTCACAAGTACAGAGATTCTAACGGAATTAGGGCTCAAAACGCAAAGTGGAGGCTGATAAAGTGGTCCTTCCAAGTTAGTACTGTTGGTTGGGAGAGCAACGACGCTGATGGCCTACAATGGCAGTACCACCCAGGTCAAGAGGGTGTTGGAGGTTAGCAGTGCAACAGGGTAGGTGCTTAAACCACTCAACTCAGTCAGGCTGCAGTGTGTGTTCGCAGAATTGACGTGAATTTATGGAGTGGCATGTGATGCTCAAAAAATGCAGCAAATCATCGTTACCAATACCAGAATGTAACTTCCAGTCTGGCTTTGGTGATAGAAGCACAAGAGAGGCCAGATGGAGAAGGCCCACAGGATACAGCTGCAAAGCCAATGGCTGGCTTCATGTAAGAGCTTCCCATCTGTGGTTCAGAAGCCTGGCAGTAGTGTCGGGCTGGGCTGTGAATGAGATAGTATCTCCACCAACAGTAGTCTCATCTGACATGGATGTCCCAGCATACTGATGCAGATGGGATGAAGGAACTGGCACAGAGGGTGGAGTCCCCGACTAATGAGTTGCGTTATAACCCACCGGTATCAAAGCAGAATGGGCCAACTTCATTTGCTGCCTCCAGAAACATCGCCTGGGCTACACGGCATAAATTTTTTGACACCAAAAATACTGATTGCTACTTTGATTCAGGAAGGTCCATCTTCTTTTCTGAAGACTATCAGTGAAAGCTTCAACACCATGCCAGACTCATCTGAGGTTGCCATCCAGTCTCCTCTGAGATTGCCAACAAAGTTAAAGTACTCTCAATCATCTGGAGGAATGTCCAACACTTCCCCGCCTACAATGAAAAGAACAGCTATCCTGCCCACTTTCATCTCCTTTAGTACCATGGCTCTTTCTCATTCTAAACAAGCTACAACAGGGCAGAATGAGTCAAGATGGGTGGCAGGTTGACCAATATTCCAAACGTGGCCTAACTATAATTCTACATAACTGCATCATGACTTGCCCGTTTGAATACTCTGTGCCCTGACAGTTGAAGGCAAGCATGTCATATGCCTTCTTGACCACCTTATCCACTTGTGTTGCCACTTTCATGAAACTGTGGATCTGTAAGCCTGGATCCCTCTGTATGATGATGCTACCAAGGGTCTGCCATTTACTGTCTACTGTGAGAAGATCATGACTTAGGAGAGTACGTAGCAAGTCCTGATAATGACTAGTACAACAAGTTCAGTTCCTCACCATTTATTTGGAGAGTATCCTGACCCTAATTGCCTGGAATGGCTGACTAATCATATCCAAGGCGCTGGACTGGTATCAAAGGTTGCCCTTGGGTTGCTGTGCCAAGACCCCTGAGCGATACCTCGAGACCTAGCTGAGGTCTGCTGACAAACACAATAAGCTTTCAATATTTGTGTCTCTCCAAAACAATTGTCTATTTCGCCTCCAGATTTGGAAGTTGTTGTTTGGTCACCCTGTTATCTGATGAGGATTATCTGGTCCTAACTGGGTTATAGACAATCGCCAATTCCACTATTCAGTCAGAATGCCTTATGTACTTGAGGATGGATTTTCTGTAGAAATTTTCAAAACTCATTAGATTTGTGTACGCTCTTACAGTGAAGTGAATAGAAAAGGTATAATTAAACACTGACCACAGAAGCTTTCGAAAGAGGCAAATGAGAACAACATGGGCCTGAATCACCCAGAGACTTTTGTCACGACCGTAACCATGGGAATTCACCCGGATCATTAGCTGTGAGTCACTTGGTGGTGCTTTAGGTTCAAGGTCAGAAATTCATAAGTTCAAGTCCCACTCCCGAGCCTTAAGTGAAAATATCTAGGATCACACTGAAGGAATGCTGCATTGTCAGAGTGTCGCCTTTCAGATGAAACAACAAACCGCGACCCTTTCTTCTCTCGATGTGGTGCTATTTCAAAGAAAAGCAGGAATCTTGCCAAGGTGATAATGGGAACTGCAGATGCTGGAGAATCCAAGATAATAAAATGGGAGGCTGGATGAACACAGCAGGCCCAGCAGCATCTCAGGAGCACAAAAGCTGATGTTTCGGGCCTAGACCCTTCATCAGAGAGGGGGATGGGGTGAGGGTTCTGGAATAAATAGGGAGAGAGGGGGAGGCGAACCGAAGACAGAGAGAAAAGAAGATAGGTGGAGAGGAGAGTATAGGTGGGGATGTAGGGAAGGGATAGGTCAGTCCAGGGAAGACGGACAGGTCAAGGAGGTGGGATGAGGTTAGTAGGTAGGAGATGGAGGTGCGGCTTGGGGTGGGAGGAAGGGATGGGTGAGAGGAAGAACAGGTTAGGGAGGCAGAGACAGGCTGGGCTGGCTTTGGGATGCAGTGGGAGGAGGGGAAGAGCTGGGCTGGTTGTGTGGTGCAGTGGTGGGAGGGGACGAACTGGGCTGGTTTTGGGATGCGGTGGGGGAAGTCCACATTGATACCATTGAGCTGCAGGGTTCCCAAGCGGAATATGAGTTGCTGTTCCTGCAACCTTCGGGTGGCATCATTGTGGCACTGCAGGAGGCCCATGATGGACATGTCATCTAAAGAATGGGAGGGGGAGTGGAAATGGTTTGCGACTGCCTCCCACTAACTGAGGACGAACGGTCAGTCCTTAGTAAGGGGCTCACCTTTGTCCCCCTACAACCACACATCAACGAATAACAGTCATGACTGGACATAGAACAGTTTTTCTGTCGCCTTCGCCTCCACGCCTACTTCTTCAACCGGGAACCTAACCCGCCCTCCACTGACCCCTTCACCCGCTTCCAACACAAGTCCTCCTCCTGGACACCACCCCCAGGCCTCCTACCTTCCCTCGACCTCTTCATCTCTAACTGCCGTCGAGACATTAACTGCCTCAACCTCTCCACCCCTCTCACCCACTCCAACCTCTCCCCCGCAGAACAGGCAGCCCTCCGCTCCCTCCGCTCCAACTCCAACCTCACCATCAAACCCACAGACAAGGGTGGCGCAGTGGAAGTATGGCGCACTGACCTCTACATCGCCGAGGCCAGACGCCAAGTCTTCGACACCACCTCCTACCGCCCCCTCGATCATGACCCCACACCCGAGCACTAAACCATCATCTCCAACACCGTTCATGACCTCATCACCTCAGGGGACCTCCCACCCACAGCCTCCAACCTCATTGTTCCCCAACCCCGCACGGCCCGTTTCTATCTCCTTCCCAAAATCCACAAACCTACCTGCCTTTGTCAACCCATCGTCTCAGCCTGCTCCTGCCCCACCGAACTCATCTCCACCTATCTGGACTCCATTTTCTCCCCTTTGGTCCAGGAACTCCCTACGTACGTCCGTGACACCACCCACGCCCTCCACCTCCTCCAGGACTTCCCATTCCCTGGCCCCCAACACCTCATTTTCACCATGGACGTCCAGTTCCTATACACCTGCATTCCGCATGCAGATGGCCTCAAGGCCCTCCGCTTCTTCCTGTCCCGCAGGCCCGACCAGTCCCCCTCCACCGACACCCTCATCTGCCTAGCCGAACTCGTCCTCACCCTCAACAACTTCTCTTTCGATTCCTCCCACTTCCTACAGATTAAGGGAGTGGCCATGGGCACCCGCATGGGCCCCAGCTATGCCTGCCTCTTTGTAGGTTACGTGGAACAGTCCCTCTTCCGCACCTACACAGGTCCCAAACCCCACCTCTTCCTCTGTTACATTGATGACTGTATCGGCGCCGCCTCTTGCTCCCCAGAGGAGCTCAAACAGTTCATTCACTTCACCAACACCTTCCACCCCAACCTTCAGTTCACCTGGGCCATCTCCAGCACATCCCTCACCTTCCTGGATCTCTCAGTCTCCATCTCAGGCAACCAGCTTGTAACTGATGTCCATTTCAAGCCCACCGACTCCCACAGCTACCTAGAATACACCTTCTCCCACCCACCCTCCTGCAAAAATTCCATCCCCTATTCCCAATTCCTCCGTCTCTGCCCCATCTGCTCCCACAATGAGGCATTCCACTCCTGCAGATCCCAGAAGTCCAAGTTCTTCAAGGACCGCAACTTTCCCCCTACAGTTGTCGAGAACGCCCTTGACCGCGTCTCCCGCATTTCCTGCAACACATCCCTCACACCCCGCCCCCGCCACAACCGCCCCAAGAGGATCCCCCTCGTTCTCACACACCACCCCATCAACCTCCAGATACAACGCATCATCCTCCGACACTTCCGCCATCTACAATCCGACCCCACCACCCAAGACATTTTTCCATCCCCACCACTGTCTGCTTTCCGGAGAGACCACTCTCTCCGTGACTTCCTTGTTCGCTCCACACTGCCCTCCAACCCCACCACACCCGGCACCTTCCCCTGCAACCACAGGAAATGCTACACTTGCCCCCACACCTCCTCCCTCACCCCTATCCCAGGCCCCAAGATGACTTTCCACATTAAGCAGAGGGTCACCTGCACATCTGCCAATGTGGTATACTGCATCCGCTGTACGCGGTGTGGCTTCTTCTACATTGGGGAAACCAAGCGGAGGCTTGGGGACTGCTTTGCAGAACACCTCTGCTCGGTTCGCAATAAACAACTGCACCTCCCAGTCGCAAACCATTTCCACTCCCCCTCCCATTCTTTAGATGACATGTCCATCATGGGCCTCCTGCAGTGCCACAATGATGCCACCCGAAGGTTGCAGGAACAGCAACTCATATTCCGCCTGGGAACCCTGCAGCCCAATGGTATCAATGTGGACTTCCCCCACCGCATCCCAAAACCAACCCAGTTCGTCCCCTCCCCCGGCTGCACCACACAACCAGCCCAGCTCTTCCCCTCCTCCCACTGCATCCCAAAGCCAGCCCAGCCTGTCTCTGCCTCCCTAACCTGTTCTTCCTCTCACCCATCCCTTTCTCCCACCCCAAGCCGCACCTCCATCTCCTACCTACTAACCTCATCCCACCTCCTTGACCTGTCCGTCTTCCCTGGACTGACCTATCCCCTCCCTACCTCCCCACCTATACTCTCCTCTCCACCTATCTTCTTTTCTCTCCATCTTCGGTCCCCGTCCCCCTCTCTCCCTATTTATTCCAGAACCCTCACCCCATCCCCCTCTCTGATGAAGGGTCTAGGCCCGAAACGTCAGCTTTTGTGCTCCTGAGATGCTGCTGGGCCTGCTGTGTTCATCCAGCCTCACATTTTATTATCTTGCCAAGGTGCATTATCTTACTACACACTTTCAGTTCAGGAACATAATATGGATATTATTGGAGCCGAAATAGCAAATTCAAATTCTAATATTTTCATGAAAGCAACAGCACACTCTATGCTTCAGCACTGGAAAGCATTAGTAGACTGTACTAAGCAAATTCACCAGTAAATGTTAGGGCTTGTCTGATATGATGAGGGACCATGCTTTGGCATCACTTAAAGTCCATGTAATTTGGCCTGGATTCAGCCAGAGGGAGCTTTTTAGCTGCTAGAGTTTTTTTTGGAGGGATCATCTGCGAGATCCAGGGTGTCAATGCTTTCAAATTTATGTGACATCCACAGCCCAAATGCTTAAATAAGCCAGCAAGATAAATGAGGTAAAAAATGACTTGTCCTCCTGGCATTGTACCATTCAGAATTATATGGTACAACATAGAAGCTGGCTTATGGGACAACAGCTATTAATGAGGCACCATGCTTGGAAATTGACCAAAAGAAGCAATTACCTACCTCAGAGAGTCACAGAGAGTGCTGTTTGAGGTCATGTGTGTGATCTCTGTGTGTAACAAGAATAGGAATTGTTGAGAATGCCGTTGACATGTTAAAAGAGAATATTTAGGCATCTTCTTGCTCCCACAGGGTCGGCTCGGTAGCCATGAAGGTACTGTGGCCTTTACGCATGCGGTCATTTCGGATTGGTCCAGGTGGAAAGTGCATCGCCCAATGTGCCACTTGGCTGGCAATAAGTTGATCTCAGAGGCCTTAGTCCACATGGAGTCTGCATTTACCCCCAGCACTATCCCATTTCACAGGATTGATTGACTCCCCGGAGTGCAGTGAACATTAGTGAAACTCACAAACTATTGGAGACATAAAACAATTTGCCTGTAATCTACCAGAACAGGAACAGATTCAATTTGTGAAATGTGATAATCCTTTACAACATCCAATTGCAGATTGTGAATGTCAATGTAGATCACTAGGGTGGTAGTCCTGATGCCATTATCCTTCAGGATTCAAACTTGCATGATGCTTTCACTGAAGCACAGCAAGGGCCCAGAAAGGTGATGTTGCCCACCCAGTAATCATCATGGCTTATTACTCCATACAATATCACCAACAGTCTCACAAAGAGGACTATTCCAAGGACTATTACTAAGATAAAGAGGAATTCACTACTCATTGAGATAAAGAATCTTTGAAATTCTTCACCCCAGATGGTTGCGGATGCTCAGTTGATAAATATATTCAAGACTGAGACTGAAAGATTCTTGGGCACGAAGGGAATCAACTGTTACTGGAACCAGGAAAGTCGCTATGATGTTCAAGTTCATCCCTAATATTGTGAACAATGGAACAGGCTCACTAGAGTAAATTACGTAATTCTGTTTCTGTTTCTTATGCCAAGCGCATGTTATTCCTCTTAAAGAAAAATCAGAGATTTGATATTGTGGTGTAAAGAGTTGACAGTATCTGAACTCTAAGAAGAGCATGTGCAAAACTTGCAATGTCACACTTACATCCAATTGTGTGAAACGGGAGCCTAAGTCTATAGAGTGCTGAGGGGTGTCATCCCTTTCCATTCTCGGTGTATAACAGAGCCTATTAATGTTCACTAACAAAGTGTAAACCAGGTCTTACTGCAAATACAACTCAGTGCCTTTAACAGGTTCCTTCCCCAAAGGATAACAGTGAGTCAGTTGAGTTTTTATTACAACCTGATATCTTTGCAGTCACCAGAGCTGCTACTAGGTTTTTATTCTGGATTTGTTTGATTAACTGATTTCAAATTCACATATTGCCATAGTGAAACATAGGCCAAGGGATTTGGGTTACTAATCCTGAAACATAACCATTATGCCACAGTAGACATTACAATATTCTATAAACATGCTGAGGTTATTTGCTAAATCATAGCAATGCATTAATCTATAGTAAGTGAATATAACTAGACTACAGCATCCATTGCTGCAACTCATCGCTGAAATAGGCAAACATACGAAGGCTAAAGTGGGATCACAGTGACACGACTATAGGTAAGCACGTGACATGATGCAATACTTTACTCTTGGAAAGAGAGGTTATATGATCCTTCATGGCAATACGTTCCTAAAATAAGTAAATAAATTGTGGACACACCGTAGCTTGTGTATTTGAGACTATAAGAAGTAAATGTACTGAAAATACACGGTGTATTATTCCCATGAGAAAAGAAATACACAGAGGTTACAGAAAATATGGCACCAATGAGCAGAAGAAACATATCGAGGCTTTGAGGTACATTATCAGTCTGAAACTATTGAGGGATTTATGGCAACCACACAGTCACTGTGAAGGAACATATTGAGTGTCATAGCAACATCGAGGAAAACACATTGCAATAACACAGGATCTCACAGAGTGGATTGTGGCAATATGTTCCTGAAGTAAATAGTTACTGAGGCTATAGAAGGCATCAACGCCATACAACATTGTTATTACACTAAGGGAGTGCACTCGAGCAACCTGCCAGCACATTTCTATTTGAAAGTAAACGTTTGACCACATGTCAACACTTAACTACAATAACAGGAGCTACTGAGTCAATAAAGTAGACCCCTGGATTTTGTTACTACATTAAAAGGACATATGGAAGATACAAATCATATTATGCCAATATGTTCCTACAATTCAGGAATATACTTGGGCTTTAAAGTGCATCCCGCCAACAAATTCCTACAGTAAAGAAATTTATTAAAGTCCACCACGGCAATGTACACTGCAGTCAATCTGCGCTGTTTAGGCTGCATCAAAGCAACACATTGTTACTAAGTGAGAATGTATTGACCGAACAAGAGCCATCTTTAAATCAACTAATATTTACAACTTCAACATGGCATATGAAGATGAAGAATACAAAAAATTTCAAGAATTACTGCAATAAGTAAATGCACTAAAGCTTTAAGGTGTACCATGTCAGCTCTGAAACTGTAAAGAATATTTTGAGGTTGTAGGTTTCAGCAAGGCAATGCATTGCTGCAGGAAACAAGGCTGAAGATGAATCTTTGTAACATATTATTTCAACAAATCAAACAAAAGACATGTTATACAATGCATCATACTAGCACCACAATGTAGTTTTTTAATGCTATAGAGTGTGACATGGTAAGAAAATACCCCAATAAGGCTCACGGATGCATGCAGCAAATTGTCACAAAGAATACAGGTGCATTATGGCAACACACTTCCATAATAATTTACTGAGGTTATAGTTTGCATCACAGATTACTACAATAAATAAAACTACTGAAGTTTGGTAATGGAGCCTATCCTGAAACAATCCAGTGACAAAGCAATGAAAAGACAGGAGAAGGATAATGCAGTAGGTGTCAATTTGAATTTAACTTGAATTTTTAAAAAGGTTTTCAACAAATAGCAAACCAGAGGTTCACGACAAAAGTCAGGGTGTGTGGTATAAATGGTGAACACATGGTTTTCATAAATGTCAGAACCACCCTCAGCATTGTTCATAATTCACATTGATGATTTGGACTCAGAAACATGATCAAAATTTGCAAATATTACAATCCAGAAAACATTGCCAGAACTGAGGGAAAATGCAACATTTTGCGATAAAATTTACTGAATACGTGGACGAGATAAGTTATCTTGTCACTGTGACCTGAAAAGCTGTGTGTTAGTGCTCTGCTAAGAAGTGAAACCTGTACAGCTCAGAACACACTGCTGTGTAGCTTTACCATCACATACGTTGTAATAGTAGACATAGTTTAATTGTTACCGAAGAGTATGACCCAAATTTGTGTTAAGACCTGCAGGACCCAAAATAGAACATGATCAAATACAAATTAATACAAGAAGGCTTTGAAAAACTTGCAGAATAGGCAGTTAAGTAAAATATAAACTTAGTCATAGATGAATGTGAAGAACTTTGATAAGAAAAATAGAAAGATTGTCTGCAATTTAGAAAATTAAAAAACAAACTGTGGTGAGTAGAACAGAGTGGGGGAGTGGAGGGGAACAGGTTAAAACAGTACAGCATGCAATCAAAATAATTAAAAATGCTAACAAAGATTAAGTGGTTCAAGGGTTACAGGGGAAAGGCAAAAAATTAAGGTTAAGTATCACATCAGCCATGATGGAATAACAGAGCAGACTCAGTAGGCTGTATGGCCTAATTCCACTCCTATATGTTATTGTCCAAAGCACCGCTATCTATTAGGAACATAGCAAAGTTATATTAAACCTGTGCAGAACTCTGGTCAGGTCCCGCTGCACTGTTCTGGTCTCCATATTATAAAAAGGACGCACATGGGCTGGAGAAAGTGCAAAATCAATGACTAGGCTAATACCAGACTGAGAGATTACAACTCGACAAGTTCAATTAGGAAAACACTTTCCCTTTAGAAAAGACATGGAGCCGACCCAACAGAGTTCTTAAAAATACTGAATCAGAAAGACATGGAGAAAATGTTTCCAACTATTGGGAGACTTTAAATCTAGAGGCAATCAAAACAGCATACTAAATCCAAATGAGAAATTTGGATACATTTCTTTACGCAGCGTGTTTAGAATTTATACAAACTACTGTAAGAAGTGGCTGAGGTACCTACTTTCGGATGTTTCCAGAATTGAATGAGATGAGAACATGAAAGAAAAGTGAACAGGAAGATATACTTTAAGGCTGCAATGATGTAGACTGTATGGAAAGAGATTCATGTGAAACATAAATAACTGCCCAGTCCAGCTGGGCCAAATGACCTTTTTTTGTACTGTATATTCTATGGCATTTTATAAACATACAGGATATACGGCCCATGTGGATGACACATGCAGCAAGGAAACACGCTGAGGCTATTGGGTACAATATTACAACGCGTTCATACAATGAGTGAACACGATGAGCCGAAGCAAAACGAGTACAGACATTTTATTATGTTGAAGGTGTTATACTCGAATGCTATATACAAGATGCTATGTACAGGTTGCTGTAGGATCATGGCAATACATTCTCACATTAAGTAAATGCACTGAAGTGATCAGGTGATTCATGGAAACATATTACCACAGCAAATGAATATGCTTAATCAATAGGAAAACTACCTTCCCGAAACGTCAGCTTTTGTGCTCCTAAGATGCTGCTTGGCCTGCTGTGTTCATCCAGCTTCACACTCTGTTATCTCGCAAAACTACCCTGTACATTTTTGCAACATACACATGACAGGTAGATTCCAATCCAACTGGATGAACAGAAGAAATTATTCACTTTTGCTGCCTTGTCCAAAATGGATTATACAGCCAAGCTTGAAAAATGCTGGTAACACATAAATACGAAGCAGGAGTGTACAGAGGCTTTAAAGTGCATCATGGGAACCTTATAACAGTAAGGGAACATACTGAAGGCTAATGGGTGTGACACTGGAATATCTAATTGCAGTTCATTAACAGACTGAAGTTATCAGGACCACATTATAGTATGCTATGATCTGCAATAAGCAAACTTACTGTCCCAGTAGGGGAAGTACAATTATTACAACACAATATGGTAATACAGGTAGATGCCAAATTGACAGACTGTCTTGTGGCAAAACATTCCTCTGACTAGTAAAACATTGAAGATATAGGATGTGGATGTGAGTTTGCTCGCTGAACTGGAAGGTTATAGGATATATCGTGGCAAATAACTGCAAAGTAAGAACATACTGAGGGTACATCATGGTATCACATTACTTTAGAAACAATGATACTGATACTGTAGTGTGAACCATAACAAGACATTATTTGCAGGAAAGAAATATATTGATACTAACACATTAGAGTCCAACATGATAACATATTAAAACAACAATAAACATACTGAGGTCACGTATAAACAAAAATACTGCAGATGCTGGAAATCTGAAATAATGATTCCTGACATTTTAGTGAAAGAGATGCAAGCTGTAGTTTGACTCAGGTAAAGCACATTACCAAAATAAAGAAACAGACAGTCTATAGGGAACATCATGTGAATGCACAAACATTCTGGGGAGTTCCTCACTGACTCCCTTCAATACCTAGGCAAGAGATCACACCACTCCTGAACTCCTTGCATGACCTACCTTTTGCAAGAAGTGACCTCTGCTGCAGCCAGAAACAGCTCCAGCTTGAGGGAAAAATCGTACCTACTGCTCAGACTGGCAGCTTCTCCCAGATGTTCGCTATTTTCTGTGGAAATATAAAACGCTCCTGCAAAGATAATTGCCTCTTAGATACAAGTTAGTCACCTACATGATTCACACCTCTTGTAACAGCTATGCGATTCAGGATCATCCAAACCAAATGGTAGTGTTCATAAGGTATCTGTTCTCACAGATCCTGTGAAGTTTTGAAAAGTTACCTAGAATGGGTAAAGGCTAACACTGTAGAATACCACATTGCAATATTAAACAGTAAAGCATCATACCAAACTACAGGGTGCATTACAAGAATGTATTACTACAGTAAGTTAACAAACTGTTGCTATATAGTGCATCATGAAAATACACTCATTTCAAAAATGACTGCCTCATGGCAAAACATAAGTACTGTATACATGCTGAAGATATAGGTGCATCACAGTAAAACATTGTCTCTGAGTAGGAACATTTTGAGGTTTATATTACAAGGTATAACAACAGCAGAGAAACATCTTGATATTTCAGGTTACAACATGGCAATATATCATGAGAATATAGGAACAAATAGAGGGTGTTGGTGCCTCATAGTAATGCTAAAACAGTAAAAGAATTTCCCCTACCCTTCAAGGTGTATTATGGTAATCATTACACAATAAATATGCATACAGAGGCTAGAAGTGGATAATAGTAATATCTTATATGATAATTATATATTCAGAACCAATAAAGTCCATGCTGGCAACACATTACTAGAAGACAGAACATGGTGACATTACAGAGTCCTTTGTGTAAACACATTACTAGTATTTGAGAGATGCTGAGTTTATCAGGAACATCATGGGAACATGCAAGAATTGTGAGGAATAAATGATCCATTGGCCCATTCTGACTGCTCCACATGATTGCAATACCTCTCTGTGCTTCACAGTTTCAAAACCCAAAATCCTGTGACTCTCCAGCCAGAAACAGGGGGAAGAAAATGAATATTAGCCCTGATCAATTGAAGGAAAACAGTTTGAAAAATTCATTGACAACTCTCCCTCTTCAGTGAGTGAAACTAGTTCAGCAATTTATTATTTTAGTTTATTAATTAGGTCAGCAGAGATTGAAATACCTACCTTTGGTAAGAGGTGATGTCCAGCTAGAAACAGGTCAATGTCTTGCGGGAAATAAATCAATGAAATGGCATCTACCATTTGAACTGGCAGCCTTTCCCACCATGTCCTGGAGAAGTTTAATATAATCCTGGAAAGACAATTGTCATAAAATCATAGAATTTCTACTAGATTCAAGTCGATAGACAAATGTTGTAACATGTACATAAAAGGAGGCTATTCAATCCAAATAAGAATTCAAGGACTGTTCATTTCTCATATTCCTTCAAAACTCTTAAAACTGGTCACAGCTATACATCATTAAGAGACGGCTACTGAAAATGCGGGGTATATAATTGAGATCCTGAAGTAAATTAAGGAAATTGAGGCTGTAGATGGTGTACTGTGACAACATTACTATGATAAATAAATGCATTGAAGCTACTACTACACCAGATCAAGTGTGGGATACAACAAAAGATCCTTGGTCCAATCATCCTGTCCCATTCAATTGGGATAGCTTATTGTGTTTTACATGGTATTCACTCTACACTGAACATAAAGTATATATGGTATCCTGGAAGATGTAAAAACCAGATGAAAAACTAAATAAAGCTAGAGCAAAAAAAGCTCCAGGAATTTCACCTCTGACTTACTTAGGTAATAAAAACCTGTCCCGGCGATCGTGCTCACGCTTTCTCTCTCTTGCTGGACCACTGGTATTTTTTTTGATGTACTTACCTTTTTAAGAAGTGATCTGCCCTGCCAGCCTGAATCATGTCTGGATCTCACAAGTCGGTGCTCTACACGAAACCCACAGCCCGTTAACAACGTCCACTATTTTCTGTGAAAATATAAAACACTCCTGCAAAGATAATTGTCTCTTAGGTACAATTCATCTACCATCACAATGGATTTTTTTTTGTCACAAACACAGCTGACACCAGGATATCCAGCAATACAGAAATTGTTCATTTTTCACAGAGTCCACCAGAATAGTTCCCACAGAAGATCCATGCTAAAAAACCCGGAATATTATGGCAGCACTTTAATTGCTACAAGACAGGTACATGCTGGGGCTATAGTGTGCATCATATGCAATGCATTCCTAGATTATACACACAGATGGTAGGATGTGTCACCCTAACATATCACTGCAATAGATAAATGTACTGAAGCTTGGGTACAAATCATACCAATACATGATTATATCAAACAAGAAAATGTGCATGTCATTGCAAGGCATTCAGGATAAGTGAACATTTGGAAACAATAGGGTACAAATCACAGTAACACTACAGTTTTAAAGGAATATATTAAATCCATACAATATACATTCGTGACAAACTCTACCCAGGCTATACGGTTCATTATGGCAGCATATGTGAACGTCAAGGAACTTACTGCAAGTACATCATGGTAAAACTATAACTACTAAGAAATGTACTGAGATTGTATGATGCACAATAGTAACAAAACTATAAAAGATTTACACATTGCAACAATGGAGTGCATCACGGAAACGCATTCATATAGTAAGTAAATATATTTAAGCTGTAAGGTCACCATGGTCATATGATAAAGGGCTGGACAAAGGCTTTAGATTTCCATTATTGCAAAACATCACTATGATATGCAAGCATATGAGGTCAAATGTTACATCATAATGCATTACAATGGTAACTAATGATACCAAGGCTATTTGGCACAACTTGTCCACACATTTTCCCATTTAACTATGTGGCTCTATGGGTGAGTTGAGGGAGAATTTGGTGGCTGCAATCATCCAGCTATATTTGTATGAGGGAGAACTGTTGGATCAGCTCATAATTTCCTACCTATCTATTTTATATGTTGATGTTAGTACAATGAAGAAACACACCGAAAGCAATGCAATATTAGAGTCAAGAAATGCACTGAGGCAAAGCAGTGTGTTGCGGCTAAACATTTCTGTTCATCAACCTCTTTTCCTCTGCAGTGCTGGCAACTGGCTTTGAGCAGGTACAATATTTGTGGCGTGTAAATAATAAACTTCATTTGTATAGCATGGGTGATTAAAATAGACATTGTGTAAGATAGTAAATCAGGTTGTTTTCCTGCTGCTACCAAATGTTAATGTATGACTGTCATTGTTACTGCTGTTTCTTTGTCAACGAGACAGTGTTTCAAGGGCAGTCAGACCTTTAGATTGGCAGCTCCTTCGAATTCCTTTGAAATAATTCTTTGAAATAATTTCTGACTGAAGACTATACTGGTCGTTCATTTCAAAGTACCTATAGTATGGACTATAGTTCTCTACATTATTTAAAGTATTAATTTCAGTTTTTACACTTTAGAGAACCAGGGCACCATTATTCATGTTTATTATTGCATCTCTTCTTGTGTTTCCAAGGCAACCCATAGACATATCTATCAGCCATGGACATAACGGATTATATTATTATTAACTCTTAATTTTTCCATATGTCCAACAACTACTGCAACAAACGAACATTGAATCTCTAAGGTGCATCTCGACAACACATTACAACAATACCAGAACATTTGAGTCGATAGACTGCCTCTGGGAGGCTCGTTTCTGTGGAAAAGTAACATACTGAGCCATCCTGTTACATATGGCAAAATACTACTGCAAGAAAAGTTGCATATTGAGTGGACAGGGTTATCACAGCAACACATTAACCAAGTTAAGGTACTACAGCCATGAAGTCCATCATGGCAACTCTACTGAAAGAGAACAGAGCAGACTAAGGCAGTAGATGTATCATGGCAACGCTCTACAATGAGAAGTAAACATACCAGGGCCATATGACAACAAATTACTGCAGTAAGTAAATATTCAGAGGTCATAGATTACATTCTGTCAGCACATCACTGCAATAATATTATACATGTTATACGGTGTATCATGGCACCATAGTTCAATAGTGGATAAACATCTTAAAGCAATGTGGCAATATATTCATATAACAAAAACAATGTACTGATGTTGCACAGCACATTATAACAGCACAACACAAAATGAGAACATAATGATGTTTTAAGATGTCTCATAGCAACATACTGGATACATGGTACCATTATGAACGAGCAAGAAGAGGCTGCAGAATTGGTTGAATGCTGCATTAGATTATTACAATAAATCAGTATATTCAGGATACAGGATACATCAAGTTGGCATCAATCTGATGGGCCAAATGACCTCATTTTGTGCTGTAACCATTCTATAATTCTGAGACAATAAGCCAGCATTTATATGAAACAATCATTTCATGGCAACACATCGCAACGTTGAGTAAACATTCTAATTTTGACATGTTCCAATGAGATTATAATGCAGCATTGGTGGGAAGAGGTGGGTGGAGGAAACAAATGGTATACAGTATAGATAACATTGTATGGGGAAACCGTTGGACCGGTTGGAATTTTCCTGGCTAGCTTTGTTCCAAAGTTCAGGATCTTACTGAAGTGATATTTCTACCTTGGTAACACATTGCTTTGCTTAGGCAATACTTAGGCAACATACTTAGGCAGTACCATTTCAGGACAAATCATTTCTGTTAATCAATTTTCTTTCCCCTATACTTCTGGCAACACAAACAAGTATTTATTATAATCATTATGTTTACAGTATGGGTTAATAAATGAGAAAATAAAAAGGGCAGTGATTAGAGATTTCTTGCTTCTGGTGTAAATGTGTGTTATTTTACTGTTTGTGTACCAAAGATGGCAATAGTTTCTAAATCCTTTCTGGGGTAATTTATAACTGAGGATTACACTGGTTGCTTATTTCAAAGAATCCATAGCACAGACTACAGTTCTATGTTATTCAGCATCAATCACTCATAGTTGATATTCAGTCTGGTGGACACTTGAGAGGAATATGCCTCCATTATCTAAGCCTCATGTTTCCCAGACAAGCAGCAGATGCACTGATCCATTGTGGGCACTACAGGATGGTTTGGTTATTATTGCAATTATTACAACATGTAAACATCCTGGCACTGTAAGATGCCGCAGGGCAAAACATTTCCACAATAATGGAACATAGTGAGACTTTGAGTTGGGTCATGGCAACACATAATTATAATGAAAGTACACAGTGAGGTGTAAGTAAAGACTGTCATTGCAGCAGATCAGTCAAGTAAGGAAATATATCAAAGCTATACTGAATGCGTAGCAGCATTGATGAGCAACAGGGACATTTGGAGTCTACAAGATACATCATGACAACAACTTGCAATAGTAAATAAATATACTAAAGCTATAGGATATGTCATGTCAACAAATCACTGAAACGCGTGAACATATCGATGCTATACCTGTACAATGCATTCTGTCATTGCAGTTCTATAACGAACTGATATTTCAGAGGTTATAATGTGCATCATGTGTTCAAAGACCTGATTGATGCAACACTACAGCATCAAAAAAATCCCTAGTTTTTTTTAATTAACCTGTTGAGAGATGTTATGGTGCACCTCTAGAACAGGTGGGACTTGAACCCAGGCATCTTGGCTCAGAGCTGGGGGCACTACCACTAAATTATTGGATTACTAAGGGCTCCAGTACAGGATGATAGCATATATCTATGACAGAGTAATATGCAAGGCTTTAGAAAACTAAAATATAGGATACGTCAGGATGAGTATTACTACAAGCGGTAAAACATACTGAGGACAGATACATACTGCATCATGGCAACACAGTAGTTAGGTGAGAAAAGCTACCAAGGCTGTAGGGCCATATCATGACAACACTTTGCCACAGTACTGAGGTATTGGGAAATCATTGCTTATTATTATGACAGGAAGCAAATGTTTTGAACATCATGACAACAGAATTAGTAGCAATATATCAAAGTAATACACTAGGATATGGGCTGTCTCATGACAACATGTTATTACATTCATACTGAAGCTCTAGGAGATCATTACAAAACATTATTGCCTCAAAGATTACAGGCTTGCATTATATCAACACTTTGTTTTAATAAGCTACATACTTAGTCTATAGCTTGCTCCATAGAAACATAAAAATAGTAGAGTGAGGGGAGGCTATGGCCTAGTGGCATTATCGCTGGACTGCTAATCCAGAGACCCAGGTAATGTTCTGGGGACCTGGGTTCAAATCCTGCCACAGCAGATGGTGGAATTTGAATTCAATAAATATCTAGAATTAACAATCTAATGATGACCATGAATCGATTGTTGGAAAAACCCATCAGGTTCACTAATGTCCTTAAGGGAAGGAAACTGCCATTATTACCTGGACTGGCCTACATGTGACTCCAGACCCACAGCAATGTGGTTGATTCTTTCCTTCACTCTGGGCATTTAGTGATGGTCAATAAACGCTGCCTAGCCAGGGATGCCCTCATCCCATGAATGAATTAAAAAAAGATGAACCGTTAGATATATACTGAGGCCATTACATTGCGTAGATAATTAAATATTTGCTTTTACATAGCACTTTTCAAGATATGCCAAAGCACTTCACAAACAATAATTTAGTCACTGTCTTAATGTAGGAAATATAGCAACCAGTTTTTTAAAAGAAATATTTATTTGTGGGATCTGGGTGTCACTGACCACACCAATATTGACTACCTGATTCTAATTGCCCAGAGACCAGTTGAGACTCACCCATGTTGCTGTGGGTCCGGAGACATATCTTGGCCAAACCAGATAAGGATGGCACCTTCCTTCCCTAAAGGACATTAGTGAACCAGATGGGTTTTTGTCAATAATTCGCAATTTCAAACTTTTTTTAAAAAATTAAATTCAAACTCGACCATAACATCATTCCATCTCAAGTCCCTGGCACCTCGATCTCTGGATTAATAATCTATCAATAATTCCACTAGGCCATCACCTCTGCCACACAGCCAGAAAGCTCTCACTTGAAAGAACAGATGAAGTCTTGGTTGACTATCTCACCCAGAAGATATCAGCAACACATTACTGTGCTAGAGCATCAGATAAGATTCAGTGCTCAAGTCCTGGAGCGGAATTTAAACGCACAAACTTTTAAGTTAGAGGCAAGAGCACCAATTCAATGCATGGGCTACATCATAGCTACTTATTACTATAGTAAAATGAAGTGCCACGGCTATATGCAGCACTTGAAGTAACAAACATCCTTATGTCAACCACCTGCTTTAATTCATGTTCATATCCCTCTGTGACCGATTTGGAAATCAGACAGTTGCCTTTATGAACAAGTTGAATGAGTCAGCAATTGCAGCTCTTGCTGACAGGTTATTTTACAACTGTAAGTGAAATGAATGCATTTCTATTTATTTTAAGCTCTTTGCAAATGCTTACCTATTTTATAACTCAAACTGTACAATGCAAAAAGCACACTGACCTTTTCACCACTGAATGAACTGAAAATTTGGTCTGTAATTGTAGCAGTTTTGTAATCCCGTTAAATCTGGTCTTGAATTACAGTACTGTTGCAGATCAAATAGCTTCCATTAATTATGTATGTCATCGTGTACCCAAGTGTCAGCACGGTTCAGTTTCTGACTCTCTCACTTCTCAGTCCACAGGTTGCAGATTGACATTAACTAACTTTCTGAATGGGTGTGCATTTGGTAAATTAATTCTTATATAGAAAAGCGTGAGGCGATAAATTTTAGTCGGAAGAATAAGAGGCTGCAGGATCGATGTAGATCAGAACTTGGAGCTATAAATGTGTGGTAGTTTCTAATAAATCAGAAAGGAAATTGAGAAGAAATTTTTTTATCCTGAGAATGATCAGAATGTGTCACGTGGAGATCAAGAACAGCATTGAAGAATTTAACAGGAAATAAGATAAGTGCACAAGTGGCCTAGGTAAGATACCATCATATAAACACGCTCTCAATAACTTCACTATTACTGACATAATGATGTCAGCACCCACTGCATCCACCATCTGACTGTCCTTTAATGTTTACACACCTATCGCAATCATCATGGGCACTTAAGCCTTAAATACACCTCACACCTCTACAACCATGTGAAGCATCACCCACACACATAAGCACGTCTGACAATACACTTAGTCACAATTACTACTCTTTCTCTTCCAGGACGAGATAAGATTCGATAATAGAACCTGAGCTGGGAAAGGAAGAACGACTTCAGATGATTCCTCACCTTAACAGTCAAAGAGTCATAGAGCTATACAGCACAGAAACAGACCCCTCAGTCTATCTCATCCATGCTGACCAGATATTCTAAACTGATCTAGACCCATTTGCCAGCATTTGGCCCACATCCCTCTAAACACTTCCTATTCATATACCCATCCAGATGCCTTTTAAATATTGTCATTATACTAGCCTCCACCACACCCTCTGGCAGTTCATTCCATACACGCACCATTCTCTGCACGAAAAAATTGTCTGTTAGTTAGGTTCATTTTAAATCTTTCCTCTCTTATCTTAAACCTATGCCCTCTAGTTTTAGACACCTCCACTATGGGGAAAAGACCTTGGCTAATCACCCTATCCATGCCCCTCATGGTTTTTATCTCTATTAAACCTCTGTAAGATAGCCCATCAGTCTCTGACACTCCACGGAAAATAGCCCCAGCCTATTCCGCCTCTCCCTATAGATCCAACCCTCCAACCTTGGCAATATCCTTGTAAATCTTTTCTGCACACTTTCAAATCCAACAACATCTTTCATAGAGCAGGGAGACAAGAATAGTATGCAAATTATTCCAAAAGTGGCCTAACTGTACAGCCACAACGTAACATCCAACTCATATGCTCAACGCACTGACTAATAAAGGCAAGTGTACGCCTTTTTCACAAACCTGTTTACCTGTGACTTTAGCTTCAAAGAACTACAAAGCTGCACCCCAAGTTTTCTTTCTTCAGCAATACTCTGCAGGACCCCAACTCTAAGTGTAAGTCCTGCCATGATTTGCCTTACCAAAATGCAACACCTCACATTTATCTAGATTAATTGTACGTAGCCACAGGCAGAAATTTGCACCACCCCAGCTTCCTTATACAACCAGAACTATTCCTGGGTCCTGATCTTCAAATTGATCGTCATTAAGTAGCTCAATATGATTTCATCACAATTGTAACACGGTATAGCAGACACAAAGTCTGCTCCCTAACTCTCCCAGTTTCTCACATTGTCGATTCTCAGTAGCCAGAAGGAGTTTAGACCATGCTACTTCTGATATCATACTGGAAGAGCAAGACCCTCTCTCCCAGACACCATCCTGAGGATAGAGAAGGAGGAAGAAGAGAGCAGAGAGGAACTATCTGCCTTCTCAAAAATGCTTTAGAGGGAGAAATTCTTAGTAAGGCAAGGTTACTAAAAAAGTTATTGGGGATTGGCATGAATGTGGATTTGAGGTAACCATCAGATTGGCCATAATCTTATGAGATAGCAGAGCAGCCTTAAGGGTCCAAGTGGCCAAAGTACTGCTGTTCCTAACTTGTGCATTAATATGGTTGTAAGAAGGCACTAAATCCATCACTACTACTGCCACAGGAGATTCAGACAATGGTACCATGCACAACATACAGGCTAGATTAGAAATTAGATCTTTTCTATGCCACATACCAGGCCCTGATAGGCATCAAACATGCCAGGTGGAAGGGACATAGCAAGTGGCATCTTACCAAGGGGAGACGTTGCTTTATAGTTTTGCTGCTGAGAGATCAGCTGTGGACCTCAGAGTCTATGAAATAGCAAGTGTTTGATCCAGTGGGTGGCCTGACTGAATGTTAATGCTTCATGGCTACAGAGATAAAAGAGTTGAACATCTGTTTGGCCCATGGCCTGATGCAAAGCCTGGTCCATGCAGTGACCTGAGGAACCCGATAGCATGCAGCCTGCTGACTATTTTTGCAGCTTCTACTACAGTTATAACAATTCATAGGATAACAAATCGGTATAACAGACGACAAACGGTTTTCAGTGCCCCGCTACATGGATTGTGAAATGGTAAGGTAATACAGTGAATTACAGAGTCACAGAACTGTTATGGTGCAGAATCACAGAGTTATTATGGCCCATTGTGTCTGCAACAGTTGTTTGAGCATTTTACCTTAGTACCAATCTCCTGTCTTTTCCCTATAACTCTGTACATCGTTTCTACTGAAATAATCATCCAAGTCCCTTTGAAATGCTTCAACTAAATCTATCTCTGCTATAGTCTCAGACACTGCATTACAGAATCTACCTGTCATCTGCTATTATCTAACTATTGGAAACATGGACAGCTGTCATTGGAACTCTCGGCTCCTTTTTTTGGAAATAGTTTGCAGAGCATCAGAGACAACAGAAGCCTTTTCTTCAGCAGATCACTGATTTGCTAAAGAAACCTAATGAGGGAGGTAAAATCTCTCTCTCGCTCTCACTCGCTCGATCTCTCTCTCTCTCTGTCTCTTTCTCTCTCTCACCTCTCCATGGCTCAGTAGTTAGCACTGCTGCCTCACAGCGCGAGGGACCTGGCGGCTGTCTGTATGGAGTTTGTACATTCTCCGTGTCTGCATGGGTTTCTGTCAGGTCCTCTGGTTTCCTCCCACAGTCCAAAGATGTGCATGTAAGGTGGATTGGTCATGATAAATTGCCCCATAGTGTCCAGGAATGTACAGCCTGGGTGGATTAACTATTAGAAATGAAGGGTTACAGGAATGGGGTAGTGGGGTATGCCTCGCTGGGATGCTCTTCGGAGGGCCAGTGTTATCATGATAGGCTGAATGGCCTGCTTCCATACTATAGGGATCTTACAGTGGAGCTGAATGCTGTCAGTGAATGTATGAAATCTGAAGTGTTTTGGGATCATATCACTGAGGGGCAGAATCTAGATAAAAATTAAATGGTCGTAATAGTGGCTCCTGAGGTAAAAGAACATTTAGGAATGGGCAATAAATGCCGGCGCAACCAATGGTGTCTACACCCTGTGAAAGAAAGGAAAGGATGGTCTCAATCTTAGTGACAAAGATGTCCACAATCTCATTACACTTGTTGCTGGTGTAAGGATGGAAGAAACAGAATTTAAGAAGTTGTTTTGCCATACATTAAAGAAGTGAGGGGTCATCTTTGCATTCTCGGATGGTCCTGGAAAAGTTAGCAGTTTTGACAAGCAAAAGGAAGATCTCATGCTGTTTATGTGTCTCAGCTAGTTCTGGCCATGATTTGAGTCTGCATTCCTAGAAGTAGAAAGAAGGGGCATTATGGGCCGAGGCAGACTGAGGTTTTAAATGGGAACGAGGGCACAAAAGGATCATGAAGAACTGTGACTGAGCAGATTGATAACTACAAAAATCTGGGGAAAAAGAATAAAGTTGAGAATTTGAAAGTGCAATGGCGAACAACCCCAGGGATAGATTTGTACAGGGATGAAGAGGGTCATTATTGCAAAAGATTATGATTAAAATGAATAAAACACTAAGGCTCTTCTCTGCCTCCCTGAAATAGTGCACCAAGCCCTATTGTTCCTAACGTTGTTACACATGTAAAAACTGAATGATCTAATTCGGGTTAAAATAATAAGCACAGTAGACAATAACAAGAAAATAATATAATATCAAACTTTATTTAATTAAAGGCAAGAAATAAGCATGCAATGCTAACCTATAACTCCATTACTTAAACTCTACCCCCTTTTCATTTAAATTTCCTTGCACATACATGTACAAAAAGACAAAACAAAACATAAGTATTACGGGTGGTGAAATGAAACTAGCACCAGTTTGGATCATAGACAATGATGAGCTGTTTCCTTTCGGTTCTCTCTGATTCCTTTTGACGTTTTGTGAAGCAGCAAGTGGAGGGTATGTCAATTCTCAGTCTTTCATTCAATAGTTGAAGATTTGCCCTTTAAGCACCTCTGAAAGTGATTTTTAACTTATATTTTTCCTTTCTATAAGGAAATTTGTACTGAGCAGCTTGCAGGAAGCTGGTGAGTGAGAACAACTACCGTGGGATTTTCTATTATCTCCCCACACAAGAGGGAGCGGAAGACACTTAGGAGCTTTCCATCTGCAGGCTGTCAGCTTCTCTTTTATATAGGAGTATAGCCACTTGCCCAGGAACTAATTAGGTCATCGCTTCTATGCTGAGCCTGCTTGAGCCCACAACAACTGAAGAAAAAGGACTGCTGGGCAAAACTTCCTTGAATATAATTACATGGAGCTGGTAATGTCTAGTAACCTCCCCCATTGCTTGAATAAGGCAACATTGTGGATACAACTCACAATGAGTTCCAGCAACCCATTTTTAAGTGAAACAACTTCTTCCACATTTCCTTAGTTTAAAGTGGTATCTTTTCCCATTTTTGTCGGTCCACAGTTCAAAAAAATGGTTGTGTTTCTACTACAACACAGTGAACTTACACCAAAGTAAGTAAACAAAGTGGGTTCCTTTTGTAGTATCTGAACCAAGAGACCTGAGTTCAAATCCCACCTGTACCAGAGCTGCTCAATAATATTTCTGAGCAGGGTGAGGTTGGTTTGTGTGCGGAATGAGCTTCCTGAGGGAGTTGAGGATGTGGGTACATTTGGATAAGTACATGAATAGGAAATTTTTGCAGGGATATGGGCCAGGAGCAGGCAGGTGGGACTAGCTTAGTTTGGGATTATGATTGGCATGGTCTGGTTGGACCGATGGTCTGTTTCTATGATTCTAAAATATATAAGTAAATATACTGGGACTTCAGAGTGCATTATGTGTGTAAACACACGAGGGTTTTAGAGTGCATCATGGAACAGGATTGTATTGACATTATTAGTTTCTACTCTTGTAACACACTACCCTGGAAGACCCAGGACCAGATTGGCTATCCATGGAAATTTATCAAGCCATCTGCGCGACTAAGTAACTGCTACCATTTTCAAAAAGCAGACAGCATTATGGTGTCTTTCCCAACAGAACCAGTGTCAAGTCAGGATGTATACTTAACCCATGCTTTTGTCCATTCTCCCAGTGGCAATCTTTGTCAAGGTCAAGGACATTTTGCACCCAGCCTCAGAACTACGTACAGGTTCAACAGGAAACCTCCAGAATGTAAGTAATTTTCTTCCTTAGCACACCCAGAGGATGACCGACAGGCCATCCTTGACCTGTTTGAAGAATCCCATTGATCACTAGGGCTGCACATGAATCCCCAAAAGGCAAGAAGCATCATCCATTCAAAACCAGAAATCATGCCAAATTCCCTCAGCAAGAGATTGAGCAAGAAGAAAGTTCAAGAAGATGCACAACCCCTTACCAACTGCAGACTGCCCAACAGGCTTAGTAATGAGCTTTTGTGCTCCTGAGATGCTGCTGGGCCTGCTGTGTTCATCCAGCCTCACATTTTATAGGCTTAGTAATGATGTGATTTTGATTCATCTTTAATGATGTTTCCAGCCAAGCCTTTTACTATCCCTTTTCCACCTCATTCACCTTTCTCTGACCTCACTGCTATCTCTTACAGCCTCTCTCCTTTCATCTTCCCTTACTCAGGGACTCTGTAACAAGTTTCACCCTAACACTGAGGGACTGCCAAGAAGAAGACTACAGTAGGAAAACATGCAGAGATCATAAGTGTCATCATTATAATACATGGCCACAGTCAGTCGGCAGTACTCAACAGGATGTTTGAGTCTTGACACTGAATAGTGATGCTTTAGTTGTCACTAGAAGATTGAGTGCATGAGCTGATCAAATCATGCGATACTGTCATTCCAATAAAAAAGAAAAATCTCATGAAAGCTATGCATCATTTGGAATCACTTGCAAAGTATGTGGGAAAACTGTCCAATGCAAATTAAGATATCCCTGCATTTACAAAAAATTGAAAAATATCAAAGAATAACTTGACACCATATGCTTTGTACTTAAGGTACTACATGAGCAAGTCAAGAGTTGTGAAGCCAGCATCAATTTTGTTTCAGGGCATGGGACTCCTGTCTCTGAGTCAGAATGGCGTAGCCTTAGATTCCACTTAAGGGGCTTTAGCAGAAAAATCTGGGCTAATACTCAGCAAAATGTTGAAGGAGTGATGCAACATTGGACATGTGACCTTTTGGATGAGATGTTAAACCGATACGTGATCTACTCTTATGGACAAACACAAAACATCCTCTGGCAGCATTTTAATGAAGCGAAAGGATGTTATCACTTGTATACTGGATAATTTTTACCCCTCAATCAACAAGGAATTTTTACAATTTATAATCCTACTGGAGCTATAGAGTTTCTCATGGCAATATGTTACTGATGTACGAGACTACAGGGTGCATATTTTCAAAACTTTACCCAAGACCAAACAAGTATATAGAGTCATACAGCACGAAAACAGACCCTACTCTCCAACTTGTCCATACCAACCCAAAATCCCAATCTGATCTAGTCCATTTGCCAGCATTTGGTCCAATTCCTTCCAAGTCCTTCTTATTCATGTACCATCCAGATGGCTTTTAAATGCTGTAATTGTACCTGCTTCCACCACTTCCTCTAGCTGTTCATTCCAGACATGAACATGTCCTTTTTAAATCTTTTCCCTCTCACTATAAATCTATGCCCTCTAGTTTTGGAATCCGTCCCCCCAGGAAAAAGACCTTGGTATTCACTCCACCCATGCCCGGCATGATTTTATAAACTTCCATAATGTTACCCCTTAGACTCCAATGCTCCTGTGAAAAAAAGTCCCAGCCTATTCAGCCTCTCCCTACAACTCTAGTCCCATACTGAGGATGCAGTGTGTATGGTGTGTCATGGAGATACATTACCAATGTATATAAACAGACCGTTGTCAAAGGCTGTATCATGGAAAATACACTACTATGCGAAGTAAACATAATGACACTATAGCAAACATGGAAAACTCTTGAGAAACTCAGAAAGTTTGGCAGATCAGTGGAGAGAGAAAATGGCAGATCAGTGGAGAGAGAAACAGAGTTAATGTTTCGAGTCTAGTATAATGTTGTTTCAGAACCGTCTAAAACTACCAAGAGTCAAATTGAATTCAGACATGAACTCAGTTTTTCTCTTCACAGATTCTGCCAGGCCTGCTGAGTTTCGCCAGCAATCTCTGAGTTTGTTTCAGATTTCCAGCAGTATAATGATGTAGATGATATATTTATAATGCTGAATCATGGCAACACATTAATAACATGTAAATATTATGAGGAAGTGGGGCAAATTAGACCATCGCATTGCTATGGTAAGAACACATTTTGAAGCTATAATGTTCATCATGGCAACTCATTCCTATGACTGAGGAACATACAGAGGCTGTAAAGTGCCTCATGTTGATGGCATGCCTCAATATCAGGGAAACATATTACCAAGTTAAGTAATCACACCACGGCTTTTGTGTGTATCATGTCATCACATTGCGAAAAAGGCAATATTGCAACATGTTACTGAAGAAATTTAATACACTGAAGCTATGGAGCACATGATGGAAACACAGTGGTTTGGTCAGTTAACTTCAGTTATAAGTTGCATCATGCCAACATATTACCCCATAAAGTAAATGAGCAGGCACCATTGGATCCATAATGCCAACAGATGGTTGAAATAAGTAAACAGTTTGAGGCTGTAGTGTATTAGCACAACATATAACTACAGTGAAGGAACATGCTGAGGCTATATGCTTCATTATGGCTACACATTAATACAGTAGCTTGACACATTGATGCTATAGGATTGGATGTGTGACACAAATCCAGGCCAGTGATACCTGGTCCACGTAAGTCTCACGCACAAGTTCTTCCCTTCAATTTTCTTCATGTATTTATCTAGAATCTCTTTAAATACAATTACCCTAGCCATTCTGCTACTGCTTGTAGTGTAAGTCCCACATCCTTTGTAAAGATGCATCTCTGTAATTTTGCATTTAGACACACTTGTGAATATCCAATATTCTTGCTTTCCTCAATAAATGGAAACATTTTTCCTAATCTCTCCTATCACATGCTTACAAAATTTTAAGGATTTATCAGATCACCTATTGGCCATTTGTTCCCAGGAAAAGAGCTCCAACCTGGTCATTCCTTCATCTGAATTAAAACATCTCGGTTCTGCCAACATCTTCCTACATTCCCCACTGCTGCTACATCCAGTTTCTAATTTTAAAGGACCAAAAAAATGCACAGTACTTCAAGTGTATAATCAAAGTTCCATACAGGTCTAATATAACGTCTCAGCTTTTTAATTCAATCCATCTAGTAATGAACCTAATATTTTCTTCACTTTTTTATGCATTTTAGCACATATTGTTACATTAAGGGATTTGAGCACCTATAATGCTTATTCCCTCCTTCCCCTAAACTCTTTCAACTCTCATCGAGTATATGAATTCTCTATTTTTCTTATCAAAGTGCAGCTCCTTACACTTACTTTAAAATTAATTTGCAAATTGCATATCCATTCTGCAAGTTTGTTAATGTCTACTTGCTGTTTTTCGAAATCTTCCTCGGTATAAACTAACTGGGAGTCATCAACATTGTTGACATTGTATTGATGATTCTGGAGTCCAAGTTGTTATGGAAATGATGTAAAGTGGTTCCCATACTGCTGTTTGATGCCCGTCTTCAACTGCTCTGATTTTAGCAATGCAACTATTATGTGATACCTTAACAAAACCCTTTTGAAAACCCAAAAATATTACATCTATTCTATTATCCTGTCTACTCTTTTCGTCAATTCTTCAAATAATCTAGTCAGGTCAATCAAATATAAGCCTTTCCTCTGAAGTCCATGCTGACTACTCCTTTGTAATATTTTTGACTGATAAATGGTTTTCCATTACATTTTTGAGAAAATGTTCCCCTATTTTAAGCTTGCTAGTTTATAGTTCCTGAGTTTGTTCGATCTCCAGTTTCTTCAAGATGAAAATTGCATTAACTGTCCACCAGTCTTCTGGCAGAATTCTCGATTCTAATGAACTTTTATTTTTTGCACTTCAATTGTGTTGTTTTCTTAAGCACATATGCAATAAATCCAATCTAAGGGATTAATCCCTTTTAAAGTAGATTAGTTGATCAATTATGTCCTGAAATTTTAAAAGGGATTATATCTCTTTTGATCTCTTCTCCTCACAGCTCCCCAATGGGTTGTCTGATAACCATGAGACAAATAATTTATCACACTGTCATTACTATGCATCCCTCAATTGCTCTACTCTAATCTTTCTTTTGGATATAACTTCATATACTACAGTAAAGGCACATTCTAAGACTACAGAGAGCGTCAAATTAGCATATAATTACTGTAAGGTAATGTACTGAAATTATAATGTGCATCAAGGTAACACGTTACTCAAGCAAAGGAACATACCTCGATTACAAGCTGTAGCATGACAACTTATTACTATAGAACGGCATACATTGAAAACATCAGTGGCTATACATGATCATAATAAAGAACATATGAAAGCAACAGAAATAGAAGTTGCTGGAAAAGCTCAGCAGGTCTGGTAGCATCTACGAAGAGGATTCAGAATTAATGTTTTGGGTCTAGTGACACATACTCAGAATGAAGGCAGCTGGCATTCTTCCAGGTCAAATAAGATTGTATTAAAGACATTAAGCATTGCTAATGCCAAAATTAGTCAGTTAGTTTAGTGTTTTATGGGATATGTTATAAATATCCAATATTTGTTAGTTATTTTGTATCACTCTTGTGTTTACTTCACAAAAACAACATCATGCCCTTAGGCTCCCCATTCCTTTGAAAAATTCTGTTGGATTTGCACATTAATTGCACATTAAAGTCACCAAAAAAATGTTAGAGTTGGAAGATAATATCATCATTACTTTTTTCAATAATTTGATGACCATTGATATAACGCTGTTCCATCTCTCTGATCCACAAAGAAAACAATCTAAATTTGGGGCTGCACTGTGACTCAGTGGTTAGCACTGCTGCCTCACAGCACCAGGGACCCAGGTTCAATTCTGGCCTTGGGCTTGTGTCTGTGTGGAGTTTGCACATTCGCCCTGTGTCTGCATGGGTTTCCTCCAGGTGCTCTGCTTTCTTTCCACAGTCCAAAGATGTGCAGATTAGGTGGATTGGCCATACCAAATTGCCCGTAGTGTCCAGGGGTGCATAACTTAGGTGGGTTATAGGAGGAATGGGTCTGGGTGGGATGCACTGAGGTTCGGTGTGGACTTGATGGGCCAAAGGGCCTGTTTCCACACTGTAGGGATTCTAATTCTAAACTGCCATTCTGCATGTATCGTTTTCACTCATCAGGGTGGAGGAAATAAGAATTAACTCAGATAGAAATACTGTTCTAAATAAAAGCTTTCATTTGCAATTGTGACCAGTTTCACAGAGAACAATTCTTGCAATCATATTCAGCAATAAAACTGAGGAACAAGTATAACCAATAGCACATTGAGGGGTTAATCTACCTTTGACATCTTTAACTTCTCAGAGAAATCTCTATAGAACATGTATTTTTATACCAGTTTGCTCCTGTGAAACAAACTGTCCTTTCTCATTCTTTCTCATTGTTTGAGAAGACAGCTGTACTTTCCTTATCTCTAAACTCATCCTTCCAAAGTATTGTAAGTCTCTTAATGATAGCAGTTAGTAGCAACATATTTGTTCATCAACAGTTTAAAGCAGTCATAATAACTGATGTGCCTTTCAGACAAAGTCAAACTTTCCAGCATGCCTTCCAATTTCAGTCAACATTAACACTTCTCTGTTCTTTCCTCTGTTATGGGCCAAATTCTGTTCTTTTATAAGCCCATGCCTTTACTCATTTCACAATCCCCATGCTGGTGGCTCCCCGACAGTCCACTGACTTTACTTAAGAGCAATACCAGAAAGGTCAACATCTAAGGATTGTAATGCATTGTTTCCATCATTCTTAAAACTGACATTAAAGTTCATATTGAAAAGTCCACAATCTTTCAACCCTCCTCAAGTGAGTAGGAGGTTGAACAAAACTCTTCAAGTTTTGTCATTCGTCGAATCAGTATTGCCTTTACAATAGATCCGGATAATCGTTGTTGTTTCAACAAGGTCAAGTCATAGATGTTTGCAGAAATGTTCTTCTGAATGCTACAAATAAAAATAATAGCGAGACAAAAGTGCTGAAAGCACAGAACAGCACAGGCATGATTTTCACCAAAAAGAATACTGCTCCACGTTGTAGACTACCTCTTTCACTAGTCATGTTTCCTCCATGGCAGATAACCTCTTTTCAATACCAGCATTACATTCTATCATATGCATTAATAATCATACAGCATGAGGGTTTTTAAAGTAGAGTAATAATCCAAGAATGTCACTTCCTTTAAGAGCGCCCTCTCCCCTCTCTTCAAGATTCAGGGGTGTTATGTGAAGTCCACATCTCAACTGATTTGTATCACATACCTAGCTGTAACCGTTTGCTGATCTTGTCTGTTTTATTTGGTTAATAATGCATTGTGACACAAAGACAGAAACATACAGAAAACTACAGTTGAAAACTAAGCTTTCCTCAAGTACTGTCACATTATGAAGGAAACAGCCCTAAATTTGAAAGGTTCTCCAGCAGTTACTGCACCACTATCTATCATGTAGATCATCCTGAGGAGGTAATATTTCTCCCCAACAGACAATTGCTACAATTTCACCCTCATCACAAAGGAATCCAATTTTGTAATTCCAAATTTTCCACCTCCCTTTAATTTGATTTCAATCCCTCAGACAGGAATCAGTGTGGTTAACTCTGTCTCAATTGCTTCAATGGAGCTCCTTGATTAAAAGTTCAACGCATTCTGTGTTCTCACTTTCCACAACCATTTCATCGAGTGAAGTTGTCAATGTGGCTGACTATGTCAAGATCTATTCTTCCATGCATCATCATTTTTTGCCACATCAAAACTCATCATCTGAGGATAAAATAATCACATTCAGCATGATCCCGGATCATCTACACATGAGATCAAATATAGATCACTCCCGCATAATCAAGCCATCTTATCAAAAGATTGTGGTGCTCCACAGGTCTTTCATTATCTCCCTCAGTGGAGTGATCAAGCTACAGAATTGTACAAAGATGTTAATGTCTCAGATAGAAAGCTATTCTTAACCACTCATTCCTGACCAACTAGATTCTGCACTGATTCCTCATTGATTTCCTTTGATGATTATTTCCAAGTGATTAATGCTTCTCATGAAAGCACTCACACATTCTTTCCTGACCCTGGAACAGATGATTGCAAAGCTCCCTGTTATCATCAGTTATTAACTAAAATGTTGATTTTAAACCCCAGCTGGTGATGCTATTGTCCTGTGCATGCTGTATTCTCTAATCAAATGCTCAATTCAGTTACCTATCTCACAATATTAATGTTTATTAGGGTCATGAGAAATCTTGGAAGAACAATGAAAGGTAAATCACTATCTCTTTAAATATACATTAAAAATTGCTGTGCTGTTAATGTAGCAACATGATTCATTAGTTTATTAATTTTTCTCTGAGTTTTCACATTACATAAAGTTTACCAAGACTGCTTTTTGCATTATAGCAACACATTAAGGAAGTCACGTTAGACCGAATGAGTCAGTTTCAGCTGGAATAAACATCCAGAACTGACGAAGAATGTGAAAGCATTAGAGAAGGTGCAGAAAAGATTCAAGAGAACAACTCCAAAAATGAGGAGCTCCATTTATGTGTGAGAATTGGAGAATATAGGATAATTCTCCTCAGAAATGAGAAGGTTGGTGATAGCATGACGGATCAGTGGTTAGCACCGCAGCCTCACAGCACCAGGGACCCAGGTTTAGTTCCAGCCTTAGCTGACCATCTGTATGGACTTTGCATGTTCTCCTCTCATAGATGTGGGTTTTCTCTGGGTGGTCTGGCTTCCTCCCACAGTCCAAAGATGTGCAGGTTAGGTTTATTGGCCATACTAAATTGTCCCATATTGTACAGGGATGGGTAGGCTAGGTGGATGAACCATGGTAAATACAGGGTTATTGGGATAAGGTAAGGGGCGTGAGACTGCATGTGATGTTCTTTGGAGGGTCAGTAGAGACCTGATGGGCCAAATAGCCCCTTTCTGCATTGTGGATTCCATGACTGGGTATCTGTCCTTGAAGTTCTCTTTCCAACAAGCACTCATTGCGTCTCTGTCTCTGCCTTTCCATTCTTAGCTCTCAGTGGGCTAGGTTGTTGGGTGCTTGCACATAAATGGTCTTGACTGCCCTGCAGACTTGTGCATGACATGTCTGTTGGTGAGTTATCCAAGGTTGAGAGGAGATTTGATTGAGTTGTTTAAATTCATGAGGGAATCTGTACAAAGTAGAGAAGCTTTTTCACTGGTGAGGAGCTGGAAAGCACTGTCTGAGAATGTGATGAAGGCAGGGACAATTGAGAACTTAAAAAGAAGTAATTGGTAATTATGGTAAGCATGTGAAAAAGGAAAACAATATAAGGACCATGGGGATAAAGCAGGGGAATGGCATGAGCTGAACTGTTTCTTCTGAGTGTTAAGATCAATATGTAAATTTAAGTTGAATTTATATTGTGGAGTTTATGTGTTTAGAAGTGGGAAACATGATTTAGTTTTATTTGGAGTGGCTGTTACCAATATGTCTGTGGTCCATTTTGTTTACATAGATTTTAATGAGATTTTAAACCCATGGGGTGAACAGTTCAGTGTACTAAAAAGAAAAGGTAGAGAGAGATGTTCTGAGGAAGGGTCACCAGGCCCGAAATGTTAACTCTGTTTCTTCCTTCACAGATGCTGGAAGACCAGCTGAGCTTTTCCGGTAACTTCTGTTTTTGTTCTTGTTGCAAAGGTGTCCAATGACATACAAAGGCAAATATTCAGAAAATCAGTCAGTCTGTGAGTATGATGCCAGACAGTAAAAGGCTGATAAAGTTTAGGGAACTCATAGGTTTGCTGTGAAAATAAAATCATGTTGAGTTTAGTTTGTAGATTGTTTTCGGTCCAGGTAAAGACAGCTAGCATCGAATGAATGCACAGAAATTCACCAGAAAACTGGCTACAGCATGTCAGCCTGAGCAAGCGGCCTTAATGTGGAGACAATGGTAACTGTTCACTAAGGCTTGGGTGTATGTAAAAGGTTATTGCTAGGATAAAAAGAATAATGTGAAGTTGAATCCAATTCTGATGTCTGCAATGAAATCTTCCCAACCTTTTTATTTGTCTAGTGTAACTTAAATTATGTTTTTCTTCCTTAAATAATGTTTATTCTCTGTGATATAAGAGTGGTGGGCGTATGGAATGCGCTGCCGGCAGTGCTAGTGGAGTCAGACACTTTAGAGACTTGTAAGCAACTCTTGGATAGGCACATGGATGATAGTATCATGTGTGGTATGCAGGGTAGCTTGATCTTAGTAGGAATAATAGGTTGGCACAACATTGTGGGCTGAAGGGCGTGTACTGTGCTGTACTGTTCTATGTTCTATACTGGCAGCCTTCTGCAAATGTGCTCAATAACAGATTTCAATGATTAAAAGAAAGGTTAAGTTTTAACAAGCTAGGTTTCACTCTGGGATCTGACCTGTCCAGTATTCATATCGGCTGGATATAAATAAATCAAGGCCCCTTATGGGACCGGGCATTTAGGAAAAATCTCTGCATTCTTAAAGAAACAAGAGTGTGGCGATACTCACCACAGAAACAAGGGAATTGCTGTGAAGTATATTACAGAATGTGGAATTTTGAAATGGCTTTGCCTGTTACTAAGTCTTTTGATTTGATTTATTATTGTCACATGTACCTAGGTACAGTGAAAGGTTTTGTTTCTCATGCAGTAGAGGCAGATCATACCATACAAAGTGCATTTGGGCAATAGAACAGAGTGAGGAATACAATGTTACAAAAAGGGCAAGATAAACATTAAATTTAAAATTTGAGAGGTCCATTTAGAAGTCTATTAACTTCTGTCTTTTCTGGAAGCTGTAAATGTAACAATAGATTATTTGAAATCTCTGACTAAGTCTGGACTGAATATTATCAGACAAATTAAAGATGGAAATTAAAGGAAGATCCTATAAGGATGAGACGATTAAAGTGTTCTACCCAGTATTTAGAATTAAGGAGAGTAAAACCGGAAAGTAGTATGCCAACACTAGAATTAAATAAGACTTTGTTATAAATCAAAAAATTTTGTATTGGAAATATAAGTGGATAAATGAAACAAACTTGAATTGAAGGCTAAACACAGAAATGGAAAGGGGAAGGAAGAAAAAACAGAGAATTGAAGAGAGAAATGGAAGTGAAAAGCTTGAATTGGCAAGTGAGGGGTAAGACAAAGAAAGAGCAGAGGAAAGAAGAATAGAATATAAAAAGCTTGAAATAATAGAGCAAGAGAAAGAGGAGCAATTCACATGGCACGACTTAAAGACATGGAGACATATACCACAGAAACAAACACTTTGGTCCAACCAGTCCATGCCAGATATAATCCCAAATTAAACTAGTCTCACCTGCCTGCTCCTGGCTCATAACCCTCCAAACCTTTCCTAGTCATGTACATATCCAAATCTCTTTTAAACATTGTAATTGTAGCCACATCCACCACTTCCTCAGGAAGTTCATTCCACAAGCGAGCTACCCTCTGTGTAAAACGATTGCGCCTCATGGTATTTTTAAATCTTTCTCATTTCACCTTAAAAATGTGCCCCCTAGTCTTGAAAACCCCCCATCCTGCAGAAAAGACAACTATCATTAACTCTAACTATATCACTCATTATTTTATAAACTTCTACAAGGTCGCCTCTGAACCCCCTACGTTCCAGTGGAAAAAGGTCCCAGCCTATCCAGCCTCTCTTTATAACTCAAGCCTTCCATACCTGGCAACATCCTGGTAAATCCCTTCTGAACCATCTCCAGCTTAATTATATCCTTCCTATAACTTGGTGATCAGAACGGCACACAGTACTCCAGCAGAGGCCTCACCAGTGTCCTATACAACCTCAACATGACTTCCCAACTCCTAGACTCAATGAGCAATGAAGGCAAACATGCTAAATGCTATATGTGACACAGGCTTCAAAGAATTATGTACCTGAACCCTTACAACACTACCCAAGGCCCAACATTAATTGTGTAAGCCCTACCCTTGTTTGTTGTGCCAAAATGCAAGCAACAGTGTAAAAGATGAAAGAAGAGATAACAATTCAGGGGAATGTTTCTGATTCCACAAGGAATTCAGCTCAACTAAAATTTCTCACTTAATTGCTGAATTTACAGAGAAGGGAGGTAAGCAATATACCAATGCATTTGAAAAGATAGTTGTGATGTAGAAGTAGACAAAAGGTAGTGTTAATATTGGCCAGCTCTGAAGGTGTACTCTGGTCTATCAGAAGAGCAGTCTGCCAATTATGAAGCAGTTAAACTCAATGCATATGTTTCTCCCTGAAGTTTAACAATAAAATTTGGGACTATAGGAAAGAAATCTAATCAGAGAATAGTAAGAAAAGAACATTTTTGAGCAGCTGAGGAAGATTATAAAGGTAGAAAAATTCTAAAGTAGTATTCTAGTGATAGAATTCCAGTAACCTTTAAGATATACTTCGGTGAGAATCAAATCCCAAAATTCCAAGAGGTGGCAGTTCTGGTCAATATCTATGATATATCAAATACATAATTATGTGTGGGGAAATGTTCATAAGGGAATCAACAAGGAAGTTGCAGGAACAGAAAACTGGAGGATGAAATACATATTAGCCTTTGGGAACAAACAGAAAGACACCAATATAATAAATGAGAGAGGTTGGAACTTAAAAGTGAGATAAAGAAGATAAAATGCTTCCATATTATAAAAAATAGTTCAGAATAGTCAAGCAAATTCTTTCAATTATTGTGAGAGGGAGAGTCAGCATTCTTGAGATTCTGATATTTTATCTTGAAGTAAGAAGTGTTCCATTACTACTGCAACAAGATAAGAAAGTCAGCTATAGAAAGGATTTTTTTTAAGGAGCAGAGGTATTCTCTTACTCTACCAATCAAGGGATTAAAACCAATAAAGATATTGAGAGACACTGGCACAATTCAGTCAATTATGCTGGGTAAGGATACAATTTGTTCTCCAGAAAAGGCTAATGAAGGAAAAAACATTAGGAATATGTATAGAGGTTATAAACTGACTCCATTTTATAGGTTATGATTAAAGAGTCGCATAGTCATTGGACAAGTATAGTTAGAATTACGCATCAAATCCTTGTAGAAAGAATTGCTTTTAATTTGGGGAATAATCTGGCTGATTCAAAACTATTAGCATCAAAGAAGGTGTTGGAACATCCAGTGGAGGCTGAGGAAACTGGGTCACTGCAAGAGGAACATCCTGGATTATTTCTTGACTGTTCTGTGACTAGATTTAAGCTCCACAGAATTAGAGAGGAAGAGGAAAAATCTATATAAAAAGTGACATAGAAGTTAATTATCTTACACTAATTTTGAAAATGTAAGTAAAAAGCAAGAACTAAAAGTAAACAAGCTCAGAAGTAAATGAACTTAGCCCATTTTCTTTATTGGATGAGCTCTGAATTGAGAGATATATCAAACATCTTACTTGAATCACACCAATGCCTGAATGTTATTACACAATTTAAAAGATAAAGCACCCATGAGGAAATAGAGACCAACTCAAATACTAGCCAATGAGGAGTGGGCAATAGTTCATCCGGTGATATTCCTGTTTAGATATCATAACAACATTTTGGAATAAGGTCATGAAAATCCAGTGATAAATCACTTTAGTATTAGTTAAAACATAGGCTAAAATGTTAAGATAATTTTTATTAGCCAAAGTTGCATAAAGACATGGTTAGATTTTGCGAGACAAGCCATATATGTTAGGTACAGGGAAATCTCAAACATCAATTGAAACTGCAACCTTAATTTCAATAATTTCAGTCTTTGGAATGATGGTGGGATCCGATTTCAAGATTCCCACACTCACTCCCATTTCTGGTCATTTCTGCCAGCACAGATTGCATTAATTAGATGGCAGCATGGTGAGATGTTGATGGTACAGTTGCTGAGATGGGGTTGAGGTGGGTTGTTTGTATGATAGTAATGCTAGTGATTTGGTGATGAAATGGCCATAATAGCATGATGGTGGTGTTGTTGGTGAGGTGGTGATGTTGGAAAAATGGGAGTGTTAGTGAGATTGTGGAACTGGTGCTGCAAGTGAGATGTTGGCACATTGATAGTGTTAGTAAGATGGAGGTGTTGGTGAGGTAGGTGTTTGCAGGATGTTGGTGCTGTTGATAGTGAGATAATAGTCTTCATGAGATACTGGTATTACTAAGATTGAAGTACTGAATCTAATAAGACGTTGGCATTGCATTTAGTATAATGTTGAAGTTAATAACATGCTCTTATTGTTCTTGCTTATGATATCCATGTTGGCCCTGAAATCAGTGATAATGGGAACTGCAGATGCTGGAGAATCCAAGATAATGAAATGTGAGGCTGGATGAACACAGCAGGGCCCAGCAGCATCTCAGGAGCACAAAAGCTGACGTTTCGGGCCTAGACGCTCTCTGATGAAGGGTCTAGGCCCGAAACGTCAGCTTTTGTGCTCCTGAGATGCTGCTGGGCCTGCTGTGTTCATCCAGCCTCACATTTCATTATCTTGGCCCTGAAATCATATTGGTACTAAGTTCGATGTCAGTATTACTGTTAATGTGATGTTCATGGTGGTGGTATTCTGGTTTTTGTGCAATGCTGCTGTTGATTTTTATGTTGGTGCCAGTATTGACATAATATTGGCTTTATTATTGACATGACATTGAGTTTGGTGCAATTGTTGGGATTTTATTTTATTCATTCATGGAATGTGAGCGTTGCTGGCAGCCACATTTATTGCCCATCCTTAATTAGCCTGGGGAAGGTGGTAATGAAATGCATTATGAATATTGCAGTCCTTGGGATGTCAAAACACACATTTGCTGATCTGGAATGATTTCTAGGATTTTGACCCAACGACAATGAAAAAATGATGATATAGTTCCCACGCAGGATGGGGTTTGACCTGAAGACAAATGGTAGGTAATAATGTTCCAAATCATCTGCTGCCCTTGTCCTTAGTTAGTGGAGGTCACACGTTGCTGATGATGGAACTTGGATGTCTTATTGTAGAGCATCTTGTAGATTGTGCAGTCTGCAATCATCATCTGCGGCTGAAGGTGGTGTATGTTGAAAGACAGCTGCTTTGTGCTTGATGGTATCAAATTTCTTGAGTGTTCATGATGCTGCGGCCATCCAGGTGAGTGAAGAGTATTTCATCAAATTCTTGACTTGTGTGGGTTACTTGCTACAGAATTTCCTGGTGCTTGATCTCCTCTGTAGCCACAGCCTATATGAAGAGGTCCAATTTAGTTTTTAATCAATAATAACCCTCAAGACGTTGATGCAGGGTTTGACATTAGTATTGCTGTGAATTTGGGATTGGTGATTTTATTTGGCCTGTTTTTGGTATCAGGCTTGATGGGTATTGGTTTAATGCTGGTACTGGTGACATTGTTGATTAGGGTTTGGATGTAATATTATGCAAGACCAGATTTTACAATCTGCTTTACGTTTATAATTTCAAATATCATTAGTTCTGTCTCCCCCCATTCGTTTATTTTGGATATCATTCTGCAGTGACTTAAGAGAGGCAACAGTGATGTACATTGACTGATTTATTACTGTCATATGGACCAAGAGAAAGTCAAAATTGTTGTGTTCCATGCTATATAGGCAGATCGTACCATACAAAGTACATCAGGGTAGCAGAACAGAATGCAGAATATAGAGCTACAGTCACAGAGAAGTTGCAGAGAGAGAGAGAACAGAATCAACATTTGAGAAGTCCATTCAAAAATCTAATAACAGCAGGGAAGAAACTGTTCTTGAATCTATTACTGCATGTAGTCAAACTTTTGTATCTTCTGCCTGACAGGTAAGGGTGGGAGAGAGTATAACCAGGGTGGGAGGGGTCTTTAATTATGTTGGTTGTTTTCGCCAAGCAGCAGGAAGTGTGGACAGAGTCAATGGAAGGCTGTGTTCATCCAGCTCCACACTTTGTTATCTAGGCTGCTTTTCGTGATAGACTAGGCTACGTTCACGACTCTCTGCCCTTGCCTGGGCTACATAAATAACACACCTTTGGGACTTGAAGAAGGTTTCCAACTTGGGATCCAAGTGTCAAAGAGTTATGCTTTAAATGGACAATGAGAAAAACAGAGCTAAGAGGCGAAGGGAACAAAAGATTTCTCAACATATCACAAGATTATTATGGATAGGCAGCAAGTCCTTTAAGCATGGAGTTCAGTCATCAATAAGGTCAAACCACAGTGGTTCCTGAAATCCTGATGTATAAGAATTAAACCTTCAACTCATACATGCAAGTCTATCAATCTCAAGGTCAATCTGTTATCCCACATCTAAAGCATGCTATTTGCAATATACCTTGGAATCACTGTCAAGCCTTACATCTATCATATGTAAAAAGCAATCAGGGTTAGTGTCAATGTAGTGTTCCATTTCTATATCCCCACATGCACTCCAGAAAATGTTGGTGAAGGATAAACTGGAGGCAATCTTTTTGCACTTTTGTATTTATTTTCAGGCCTCCACATTACATACACCTTCCAAGTTAACAATCACTATTTTTTCTCTGCGCTGACTTTTGTAAGGGCTCAAGTTAATTCCCAATTAATGCCAATCATCCTCCTAAAACTAAACACAATTAATATGCAATTAACATCCCCTTGAGTTAATATGTGGCCCATGTGCATAATATGTAAGTCATTAATCACTTCAGGGAGCAATATGCTTCCCTCAATGCAGTATCAGGTAATGCTTTTATCTCTTGGATCAATACGTGCCCTGCATCTACAGTTTGTGGGAGTCAATAACCCCTGTAACCTACGTATAGGCCCCTCTACTGCATGTGGAAATAAATATGCTTTAGAGGCAATGTAGTGCTTTAAAGCCATTGCACTGGACAGATACAATTGGAAAAAATGGGTAAAACAGAATAGATGACTGTCATTTAACTCACACAGTCACCGTTAAATCAGCTCAGCAAGAAAGAGCTATTTTGATCTGCAATTATTTTCCATGGCTATGAATGAACATTACACTTACTTGTTGTACACTAATGTCAATGGCAATCTAAGGAGGTACTCGATGTCAGCTGTAGTTTAATGACTGCTTTCACTAAACGTTATCCATTAATGGGATACATGTACACTACAAAAGGCAGGTAATAAAAATTACAGGCTGTAAAAATCACACTTTACATGCTGTCAAGAACACTTGGGAGAGTGGGGAATAGGAAACAATTTGCATTTTTAAAACACTTTTCACCACCTCAAAATGTCCCAAAACATTTTTGCAACAAATGGAGTGCTTTTGAAGTGTAGGCACTGTCACAATGTAAAGAGGGACAGCTGAAAATTTTCACACAGCAAGATCCCACAAATAGAAGTGCAAGTGATTTAAAATAGGAGCAGGAGTAGGCCACTTGACTACACAGGCCAGCTTCACCATTCAGTAAGATCATGGCTCATCTGATCAATCCTTATTCCTGCCTGTGCTACTACTCTTTCACCCCTTTGCTTAGCTGAATTGGCTGGATGGCTGGTTTGTGCTGTGAAGTGATACCGACAGTGTTAGTTCAATTCTTACACTGCCTGAGGTTACCATGTAAAATGTTCCTTCTAAGCTTTGCCACCAATTTTGTCTCTCTCTCTAATGAGAGAGCAGCCTGTGGCCTGGTAGGATTATGGCAACTTTACTTTTACCAATAAGCTGTCTGTTTCTACCTCAAAAACATCAAAGACTCTGCTTTCCCCATCTTTTAGGAAGAGTGTTTCAAAGATCCTTGACTACCTGTGAAAACATTATAATCCCAGTGATGTCAGTACTGGACAATTCAGATCCCAGACAGGAATTAATAGATCATATTTTATTTGTTCTTTTTATGATCTGAGCTGATGGTATCACAGAACAAGTCAGATCCCATATATGACTTTACATAGACAGATTACATTTTTATTTATTACGGTTTCAGCGAAGTGTTCGCTCACAGAAACATAAGCACACAATGCTGCAGATTTTACTTTAACAAGAAATTGGAAGCTATTTTGCAAAGAATAGAAATTAATAGAGTACTCCAGGTTATCTGTTTATAGAACAAATGTAAAGATTTTTGAACATGGTAAAAATATAGTCCTATCAAACCCAATACACTCTATTATACAGCTTTTAGAGTACACAAATCACATCCCTGGTATGTATCTAAAACACAACTCACAGAATCCCTACACTGTGGGAAGAGATCATTCAGCCCATCAAGGCTGTACTGACCCCGCAAACAGCAATCACACAGACTAAGCCAACGCCTCCCCAACCTAACCATTCACTAGGGTTAATCCACCCAGCCTACACATCCCTCGACACTACAGGGCAATTCAGCATGAACAATCCACCCAATCTGCACACCTTTGGACTGTGGAAGAAAACCCACACAGACACAGGAAGAATGTGCAAATTCCACATAGACAGTCACCCAAGGATGGAATCAAACTTAGATCCCTAGTGTTGTGAGGCAGCAGTGCTAACTACTGAGCCACTCCTAAAATACTCATACCGGAGTCCCTGTATCTAATATCTTCCAGCATTTAGACCTCTTATGACTTCAATTTTTAGACTGAAACTACAAATAGCTTCTTCCTGGAGTTATTAGCATATGAACTTGGGAGGTATGGTTGGTAATTTTGCAGATGACAACAAAATTGGAAGTGTAGTCGACAGCGAAGAAGTTGCTTCAGAGTATAATAGGATCTTGATCAGATGGGCCAATGGGCTGAGAAGTGGCAGATGGAGTTTAATTTAGGTAAACGTGAGGTGTTGCATTTTGGAAAGGCAGATCAGGGCAGGACTTATACACTTAATCTTAAGGTCCTGGGGAGTGTGACTGAACAAAAAGACCTTGCAGTGCAGCTTCATCATTCCTTGAAAGTGGAGTCGCAGGTGAAGAAAGGCATTTGGTATGCTTCCCTTTATTGATCAGTGCATTGAGTATAGGAGTTGGGAGGTCATGTTGCAGCTGTACAGGACATTGGCTAGGCTACTTTTAGAATACTGCATGCAATTCTGGTCTCCCTGCCATAGGAAAAATGTTAAACTTGAAAGGGTTCAGAAAAAAATTACAAGGTTCTTGCCAGGGATGGAGGGTTTGAGCTACAGGGAGAGGCTGAATAGGCTGGGGCTATGTTCCCTGGAGCATTGAAGGCTGAGGGGTGACCTTACAGCGGTTTATAAAACCATGACAGGCCTGGATAGGGTGAGTAGCTAAGGTCTTTTCCCCAGGATGGGGGAGTTCAGAACTAGAGGGCTTAGGTTTAAGGTGAGAGAAGAAAGATTTTAAAGGGACCTAAGGGGCAATCTTTTTTTCTTGTAGAGCGTGATGTGTGTCTGGAATGAACTGCCAGAGGAAGTGGCGGAGGCTAAATACAAATGGTTTAGAGGGATGTGGGTCAAATGCTAACAAATGGAACTAGATTAATTTAGGATATCTGGTCAGCATGGACGAGTTAGACCAAAGGATCTGTTTCCATGCTGTACAACTCTATGACTCTATGTACCTGAGTTTAAATGTATTCAGCTTTAACTAAACTCTTTAGGGTTTTATCTGAACATTTCTGGTCCGGGACTAACTCTTCACTCCAAGAGTAACCTAGTTCACTGTACACCCTTCCCTTCTCAGGACCATTTTTTTACACAGATGTCAAATTCCAAGGACTTCACTGGACTGGCCCATTCGAGTCAAAAGCCTCTCTGTCAGTTTTGGGTGTTTCCCTTCAGCCTAAATATAACAACTTATAGATCCTCACACAAACTTTGGTGCCCTATTATTTAACTTGCTGTGTCACAAAAGTTAACAAAAGACCATTAATAATCCAGAAAACACGTCCACTCTAAAACCAAGCCTCATAAACTTTTTTTTTAAAAATTGTCATGGCCAATGACAGTTGTCAAAGTTAAGGGATTGAGTTCAGATGTGCAGTCCAGAATTTGGACTAGAATTTGGTCCAAGGGATTTTATGGGTATGAGCTAGTGGGTGACTGTCAGTGGGAGTTGGAGATATAAGAGCTGAGGGGGAGATTGAGTCTTGGGAAGTTATAGGTGAACGGTCAGAGTGCCAACTGTTCCAGAAGGTTTTTCTTCATATGACTCATCATTCAACATATTTCTACAAAACATTGCATTTACTTTCTAAAGGTTAGCTCTTGTGTCATATTTATACTCATGGAGTAGAAGAATTGGGAAGTCTTCCTGCAATTGTACAATGTAGCTGATGAGACCACATTTGGAGTACTGTGAGCAGTTTTGGTCCCCTTATTTAAGGAAATATTTCATTTCATTGAAGGCAGTTCAGTGAAGATTCCCAACAATGATATCTGGTATGGATGGATTGTGTTATGAGCAAAGCTTAAACAAGTTGGAACTTGACTTAGCAGAATTTAGAACAATGAGAGGTGATCTCATGAAACATGGGATTCTTCAGGGCTTGGCAGGGTAACTGCTGACAGGATGCTTCACCTTATAGAAGAGCCTTGGACTCTCAGTCTCAAAATAAAAGGGAACCAAAAGAACTGTGGATGTTGTAAATCAAGGACAAAAGCAAAGTTGCTTGAAAAGCTCATCAAGGCTGGCAGCATCATGAAGGAAAAAACAAAGTTAACATTTTGGGTCCAATGGACCTGAAACATTAATTCTGTTTTCTCATTCACAGATGCTGTCAGACCTGCTGAACATTTTCAGCAGCTTTGATTTTGTTCAGAATAAAAGAGCACCATTTAAGATTGAGATGTGGAGGAATTTCTTCTCTCAGAGGATTCAGAGTTGAGGGAGGGGTGGCCTAGTGGTTTAGGGACATGGGTTTGAATCCCACCATGGCAGGGATGGTGCAATTTGAATTCAACAATAAGTAAAAATCTGGAATTAAGACTCTAATGATGACCATGAATCCATTGTTGATTGTTGGGAAAAACCCACCTGGTTCACTAATGTTCTTTGGGGAAGGAAACTGCCATCCTTTCCTGGTCTGGCATACACATGACTCCAGACCCACAGCAATGTGGCTAACTCTTAAATGGAGCTAAGGATTGATAAATCTCCTGGCCTGATGGAATGCATCCCAGGGTACTAAAAGAGATGGCAGGAGAAATAGCAAGTGCACTGGCAGTAATTTTCCAAAATTCGTTAGACTCTGGGGCAGACCCAACAGATTGGAAAACAACAGATGTGATACCACTGTTTAAAAAGGGAGGTAGACAAAAGATGGGGATTTATAGACCGGTTAGCTTAACCAGTGTTGGGGGGGAGGATGCTTGAGTCTATTATCAAGGAAGAAGTAGCAAGGCATCTCGATAGAAATTGTCCCATTGGCAGACACAGCATGGGTTAATGAAGGGCAGATCATGCTTGACAAATCTCTTAGAATCCTATGAAGACATTACGAGCAAGGTGGACAATGGGGACCCAGAGGATGTAGTGTACCTAGATTTCCAAAAGGCCTTCGACAAGGTGCGCACAAGAGGCTGCTGCGTGAGATAAGGATGCATGGTGTTAGGGGTAAAGTATTAGCATGGATACGGAATTGGTTGACTAACAGGAAGCAAAGAGTGGGGAAAAATGAGTGCTATTCTGGCTGGCAATCAGTGACCAGTGGTGTGCCCCAGGGATCGGTTTTGGGACCACAATTATTTACAATTTATATAGATGACTTGGAGTTGGGGACCACGTGTAGGGTGTCCAAGTTTGCAGATGACACAAAGATGAGTGGCAGATCAAAGTATGTAGAGGACTGTGAAACTTTGCAGAAGAACATAGATACATTGAGTGAGCAGGCAAAGTCTGGCACATGAAATACAATGTAAATAAATGTGAAGTCATACATTTTGATAGGAGTAATAGTAAAAGGGATTATTACTTGAATGGTAAAAAGTTGCAGCACGCTGCTATGCAGAGGGACTGGGTGTCCTTGACCATGAATCACAGAAGGTTGGTCTGCAGGTACAGCAAGTAATTATGAAGGCAAATGGAATTTTGTCCTTCATTGCTAAAGGGAATGAGTTTAAAAGCAGAGAGGTTATGTTGCAGCTGTACAAGGTGTTGGTGAGGCCACACCTGGGAGTACTGTGTGCAGTTTTGGGCTCCTTACTTGAGAAAGGATGTACTGGCACTGGAGGGGCTACAGAAGAGGTTCACTAGGTTGATTCCAGAGTTGAGGGGGTTAGCTTATGAGGAGAGACTGAGTAGATTGGGGTTATATTCATTAAAATTATGAAGGGAATAGATGAGATAGAAGTAGAGAGGATGATCTCCCTGGCAGGTGAAGCTAGGACAAGAGGGCATAGACTCAAGATTAGAGGGAGCAGATTTAGGACTGAATTGAGAAGGAACTTCTTCACTCAGAGGGTTGTTAATCTATGGAATTACTTGCCCAGGGAAGTAGTTGATGCTATTTCAGTAATTGTTTTTAAAGCTAAGGTAGATTTTTTTGAACGATAATGGAATTACGGGATACGGTGAGAGCGTGGGTAAGTGGATCTGAGTCCACGAAAAGATCAGCCATCATCTTATTGAATGGCGGAGTGGGCTCGAAGGGCCGAATGGCCTACTCCTGCTCCTAGTTCTTATGTTCTTATGTTCTATGTTTTTAACTACCCTCTGGGAAATTATGGATGGGCAATAACTGCTAGCCTACCCAGGGATGCTGTCATCCCATGAATGAATTGTAAGAAAAGTCTTTGGAACTCCTTGACACAGAGGGCTGTGGGAGCAGAGTCCTTGTGTATATTTAAAGCAGAGACAGATAAATTTGTGAACCGTAGGGGAATCAAGGGTTGTGGAAAATGCAGGGAAGTGGCCATGAGGAATGTTTGATTAGCCATTATCCTAATGAATGGCAGAGCAGTCTTGAGAAACCGAACAGCTTACTTCCTGTTCATATTTCTTATGGCATTGTGGTAGTTGAATATTTTTGCATGTAGTTCTATTGCACAAGATGTTATGAGAGGACTTCCAGTAACAACTGGAATACTGGGTACACTCAAGTACCCCTCATAACTCATGGGCTCTATGTAATACACTGGCATTCAGCCTGTAACTGATAGTAATCTGAAACCCACTGAGATTCACACTGAAATGACAGTCAGAGTACCCCTGTGCCATACAAGGTTTCCAGTTCACTTTACTTTTAATAGGCCTGCCTCTGTCTCTCTCTCTCTCTCTCTCTTTCTTTTTCTCTCTATCTCCTCACCTCCTTGGTTTCTCTTGAAGTCAAGGGCTGAATTTCTGGCGTGGCCAAGAGCATTTAGTATGGAGGGAGGGGGAATTTAACTGGGGTAGAGGTTAAAATCAGATTCCTGATGACTGGTTAAAGTTCCGGTATTAAGTTCTCAGAACATTTAAGACGAATCAGCTTTTCCCACCATAATAATTGGGATTCTGTTTTACATTCATTTTAGCAATCAAATAGGAAAACCACATGCTCATTATCCTGCCCAGAAAGAGGCATGTACCTGGCAAGGGAAACCTCTACCTGGAAGCTTCAGTGAATATACACTTCTTCAGTAACTTGGGTCCTTAAAAGTCCAGGGTTCTTTGTGTGAATTATTACAGTATGAGGGATACACACTGCTGGTCTGACCAGCTCATGCAATATCTCATTAATAACTGGTCATACAAGGTGCTGTTGTTGACCTCAAGCAGTGGTAGGGATACAGTCCAGTCACACTGAGTGATGCCAGCAAACCTAACCAGGGCATGCTTAAGGAGCTCATAGCCAAAGCAACTTAAGAGAAATGTAACTGATAAAGGTGTGAAGGTATTGGGCAGTTACAATGTTAGGGGTGCCAGAAAGATTTTAGGGAATGGAGGTAGGCCTCTGGAAGGCAGAGGAATGATTCAAAGTGATTGAGATGAGGAGTAAAATGCAAGGTAGGAGAGTGAGAACAGCTGTGGGCAATGAGGTGTGCCAGTCAGGGGGAAGCACAGGTGAATTGAAAAAGGGGTGGCACAAATGGTGAGGGCGAGGAGCTGGATGAGTGTGCCCTTCGGGAGGGTAGAGCAGGAAGGTCAGGGGAAATGATGAATGGGGCCACAGTTACATGGGAGAAGGGACAACGAGGATGGAGGGAAAATGTAGGTTAGAGCAGTAGTTTGAGACTGAAGAAATTAAAAACAAAATTGACGCGAAATAGTATTCCATTGAGGCCTGTCAAAAATAAAATATGTGGCACTGAGAATGCACATTAGAAATAGGAGGAGCCTGAGATCAGATGGCACAACTTGCTCTGTAACACAAAATCCAGAGTTGAGTGAATAGAAACACACCCAAATGAAAATTAATGTGTGAGCAGTCTTTTAAGGATTTTGAACAGCTCTAATTCAAGACCTATAACTCATGCAAAACAACATTGACGATGGTGATAGTGCTGGTGATGGCCCAGCAGACTCGATAGGCCAAAGGGCTTTTTTTTATGCTCCATTTTCTCTAAACCATGCAGGACGGTTCACTAACCAGGGTATCTGAATCTGAAGGGCATGTGGATAGAGCTATTATACAAGCTATCGATTCCAAGATTGCAGTCATGTCACAGTCAGTACTGAAGGCTACCAAGCGTCAAACTGAGCCACAATGCCACAGCAATAGAATGCACTATAAAGCTCAACAGAAATTCCTTGCATACAGCTGAATGAAGAAGAGGGCAAGGAGCCATGGGTCATGTAGGATGGGCCTCCCCACGTTGAGGCGACGGCAGGGCAGGCTTTTGATTAGGATGCGAGCAGCCCGATAAAGGCCCAAAGATTTGAGTGAGGACTAGTTGTCAAAGGGAAACCAAGCATCTCTTTCTTGCTAGTTATTCACAGATGTTTACAGTAAAGCAAAGTGTTTGCCCAGGTGAAGCCGGCAGGTGGACTGGCTTTGATGTAATACAGGGGAGAAGACGAAGTAATTATCAGTGCCAATTACACCAGGGACCGGGAGCTCAGAAGGCTCTAGCAGTGGATGAGGAAACAGTGCTTGAAGAGGGGAGCCAGGGTCTTCAGCATCAGTCAAGTGGTGCCCCTTAACAAATTCTACTGAGGATCAAGCAGTGTACTAGACAGGGTGTACCAAAGATTGAGCAAGTACTGACAGAGGAGCGCAGCATCCTCCCATCACTAAGAATACCATTATCTACATCCAATAGCTCCTGTAGTAAGATCTTCAACCACATGGCTTGGGAAGAAGCATTGTAGATCACAGTGGCATTGAACTTCCTGACCAGTGACACCTTTCAAATCTCAATTGGAGACGTATGTGGTAAAACGATAAAGTCACCATACTCCTACTCTCTCATGAGACAAAGATGACTGGTGGTGGCTTCACCCAAAGGTCATCACACTTCAGGTGAGGGTAGGAGGTTGAGAAGCAAAATCCTTCATGGTGAACCTCAGTCAGTGCAAGAATTGATACAGATAGTAAGAACTGCCGATGCTGGAGAAACTGAGATAACACGGTGTGAAGCTGGATGAACAAAGCAGGCCAAGCAGCGTCAGAGGAGCAGGAAAGCTTGATGTTTTGGGCCGAGACCCTTCTTCAGAAATGGGGGAGGGGCAGGGGATTCTGAAATAAATAGGGAGACAGGGGAGGCAGATAGAAGATGGATAGAGGAGAAGGTAGGGTGAGAGGAGCAAGACAGGTCAAAGAGGCGGGGTTAGAGTCAGTGAAGGTGAGTGTAGGTGGGGAGTTAGAGAGGGGATAGGCCAGTCCAGGGAGGGCTGACAGGTCGCGGGGTCTGGGCGGGGGGGAGGGTTGGAGTGGGATGAGGTTAGTGAGTAGGGGTTGGGGGTGGGGCTTGAGACGGTAGGAATGGTTAGGGAGTCGGGGACTAGCTTGGCTGGTTTTGGCAATGTGGTCAGGGGAGGGGAGATTTTGAAGCTTGTGAAGTCCACATTGATACCCTGGGGCTGCAGGGTACCCAAGCGAAATATCAGATGCTGTTCCTTCATCTTTCAAGTGGCGTCACTGTGGCAATGCAGGAGGCCCAAGATGGTTATGTCTTCCGGGGAGTGGGAGGGGGGGAATTGAAATGGTTCATGACTGGGAGGTGTAGTTGTTTGTTGCGAACAGAGCGTAGGTGTTCCGCAAAGCAGTCCCCAAGCCTCTGTTTAGTTTCCACAATGTAGAGGAGGCCACAACGGGAACAGCGGATACAGTATACTACATTAACAGATGTGCAGGTGAACATCTGTTTGATGTGAAAAGTCTTCCTAAGGCCTGGGATTGGGGTGAGGAGGGAGGTATAGGGGCAGGTGTAGCACTTGCTTCGGTTGCAGGGAAAAGTGCCAGGGGTGGTGGGGCTGGAGGGGAGTGTGGAGCGGACAGGGGAGTCATGGAGAGAGTTACCCCTCCAGAAAGCACATAAGGGAAAAATGTCTTTGGTGGTGGGGTTGGATTGCAGGTGGTGGAAGTGTCGGAGGATGACGTGTTGGATTTGGAGGTTGGTGGGGTGTATGTGAGGACAAGGGGGATTCTGTTTTGGTTGTTAGTGTGGGTAGGGGGTGTGAGGGATGAGTTGCGGGAAATGCGGGAGACACGGTCAATGGCATTTTTGATCACTGTGGAGGGGAAGTTGCAGTTTGTGAAAAAAGAGGACATCTGGGATGTCCAGGAGTAGAATGCCTCATCTCGGGAGCAGATGTGGCAGAGGTGAAGGAATTGGGAATAGGGAATGGCCTTTTTAAGACCATTAGACCATAAGACATAGGAGTGGAAGTAAGGCCATTCGGCCCATCGAGTCCACTCCACCATTTAAATCATGGCTGATGGACATTTCAACTCCACTTCCCTGCACTCTCCCTGTAGCCCTTGATTCCTTGTGAGATCAAGAATTTATTGATATTTGCCTTGAAGGCATTTAATGTCCCAGCCTCCACTGCGCTCCGTGCCAATGAAATCCACGGGCCCAACCACTCTGGCTGAAGAAATGTCTCCTCATTTCCGTTTTAAATTTACCCCCTCTAATTCTAAGGCTGTGCCGATGGGTCCCAGTCTCCCCGCCTAACGGAAACAACTTCCCAGCGTCCACCCTTTCTAAGCCATGGAAGGTGGGTGAGAGGAGAAATGTTCAAGGTAGTTGTGGGAGTCGGTAGGCTTAAAATGTATATCGGTTTCCAGGTGGATGCCAGAGATGGAGGCAGAGGGGTCCAGGAAGCAGCGAGGGGTGTCAGAGATGGTCCAGGTAAACCTAAGGTTGGGGTGGAAGGTGTTAGTGAAGTGGACGAACTGTTTGAGCTCCTCGTGGGAACACGAGGTGGCACTGAAAGAGTCAGCAATGTAACAAAGAAAGAGATGGGGGATAGGGCCAGTGTAGGTACGGAAGAGGGATTGTTCCACGTGCCCTACAAAGAGGCAGGAATAGCTTGGGCCCATGCGGGTACCCATGGCCACCCCCTTTGTCTGTAGGAAGTGGGAGGAATTAAAGAAGTTGTTGAGGGTGAGGACGAGTTCGGGTAAACGGATAAGGGTGTCAGTGGAGGGGGCTGGCCGGGTCTGCGGGACAGGAAGTGGAGGGCTTTTAGGCCATCAGCATGGGGAATGCAGGTGTATAGGGACTGGATGTCCAGAGTGAAAATGAGGTGTTGGAATTGCAGGAATTGAACCAACACTGCTGGTGTCGTGCTGCATTGCAGACCAGCTGTCCAGCTAACTAAGCCAGCCAGTACCCTATGTAATACAGCCCACTGAGCAGCCCCCACATGCCTTGGTGCATTCCCCAATGCCCTTCTTAGGAAAGCTTTTCTCTTTCTCCAATTCACTCTGGACTCAGACAACTAAGCTGCCAGAGTGGTTAGACGTGCAGGCCTTTTTGGGTCCTCTCAGATAAGAGGGCATCAATGGCTGCCCATATGTGACCCTCACTGCTGCCTGGCATCATCCAGCCAAACAGGAAGAGATTTTACTTTCTCAATGTCCAACTTACTTGTAAGCACAGACAGAAAGAAATAAAAATTCAGATATTGGTCCGCTATCCAGAGACGTGTCATGACATTTGCATTTTGCGTAACTCACTTGTACCATTAGTGATTTGCTTTATGTATCATCTCCAGGTTGACTCTTGTGGTGCAATGGTGGTGTCCCTACTCCTGAGCTAGGAGGCCTGGTTCAAGTCCTGCTTGCACCAGAGATGTGTCATATTGTTTCTGAACTGGTTGATTAAAAAATATAATTCTTCAGGTGCTGGCTTATGGGGGACAAGGGGTACCTCAGAAGCCTAATGTCCCCATTATGTAACTCCCAGTCCAATATTGGACACAGAAGTACAACACTGCTCATTCGCCTAAGAGGGAATCATTGAAAAGGCACGTTATCTATTAATGATGTGCTTTGTTACCTGAACTGCTCAGGAGTAGCATTCCAGTACCCACTGGACAGGCTATCCAGAATATTGCTTGCTCACTGAGCCTTTCACAACCCTTAGCTCAATAACGGTGTGACAATTCAGCAGAGGGGAGATGAACCAGCTGGGTATTTTGAATACATAACAAAGAGGATAACTAAGGGTAGTACTATTGTTGTCACATACATGGACTTTCAAACGAAATTCAATTCAGCTCCACACAGCAAAATTTGAGAAAAATTATAGCACGTGGATTAAAAAAGACAGTAGGGATATTGATACAAGACTGGCTGAGCAATAGGAAACAGAGTTATAGTCAATGGATGTTTTCTGGATTGGAGAAAGGTTTGTAGCAGTGTTGCTATTGGGGCTTGGTTTTTCCTGATGCATATTAATGATCTAGATCTTGGTGTATAGGGGGTAATTTCAAAGTCTGCAGATGATACAAAACTTGGAAGCATTGAAAACTGAGAGAAGAATAGCGTTGAACTCCAACAGGACACAAAAATGTTGGTGGAGTGGACAGAAATGTAGCACAGTGTGGAGAAGTTTGAGATGATGCATTTTCATAAGAAGAACATTGTATAAAAAAGTGGTACAATGTTCTAAGGATTATGGAAGCAATTACTGAAGATATTGAAGATTGATTACTGAAGATTGGTGAAGGGAGGAGTTCATAAAATATACAGTATCCTGGACTGCTTTAATAAAGGCATAGAGTACAAGAGCAAGGAATAACATAATAATGTAAAGTATTGGAAAGTATGCAGAGGGGGTTTACAGGAAAGGTTCCAGGGATTGGAAACTTCAGCTACAAGGACAGATTGGAGATGTTGGGATTGTTCTCCTTGAAGAGGATTTCTGATAGAGGTTTTTAAAATCATATGAGGTCTGGAGAGGGTTTCAATTCAACTGTTGAAAAAGATGCTGTACTTTCCCATTTCAACAACTCCAGGGATTTGAGAGTTGCTCCTAATACACCATCATAATTCTATTCCATGTGTTAGTCACTCTTCAGTGTGAAGAGGCATTTCTTGCCATCAATAGAAAATTCATTCTCATTAGTAATCTGTTTTATGATTCTTCGATCTCATGCACCTTCCATCCAGGCAGAAATGCCCCATCTCTTTTCAGTCCCTTCTCAACATCCTGACTGTGGATATAAGCATCTGCCTTGTGGCTTTTCTCTATGCTGCTTCCAGCAATTATTCTTGTCTCTTAATGACCAGAACTGGACTTGGTATGCATGCTGCGGTCTGACAAAAACTGTGCAGTTTGCTAATAGTTTGGATTTGACTTGATTTATCATTGTCACATATACCTAGGTACAGTGAAAAGTATTGGTTACAGCACCACCTTCAACACTATATTTCTAACCAAACTTATCTCCAAGACCTAGGTCTCTGTTCCGCCTTCTGCAACTGGATCCTCGATTCCTGATCCACAGACTGCAGTCAGAGAGTATAGGCAACAACAGCACTTCCACGACAATCTTCTACACTGGCACCCTGCAAGGCTGGGGCCCTTACCATACTCCCTGTACACTCATGACCACATTTCGTCTGAACTCCATCCACACAAGTTTACTATCAACACCACTATTGTGATAGAATTTCCTCTTACTAACTTTTCACTCTTAGTTCAAGGGCTTAATTTGGTGATTTTGGCCATCATGGTTGAAGATGTTGAAGGCTGAATCTATTAAATTAACAAAGTCATCTGCTCCTCCATTCTTGGAAGGTGAAATATCTTTCAGGAAGCCTATTTCCAAGAATAATAATCAGCTGCACTTATTTTGAGCTTGGGTTTGTTTAAATGACTTTGAAAGTCTGTTTTACGAAAGGCAGTCGAAGCACAATCCTTGAATATTTCGAAGCCAGAGGTAGACAGATTCTTGATGATAAGTGTTATCAGGGATATTTGAGAACATGAATTAATTAGATCAACCGTGATCTGACTGAACGGCAAAACAGGCTTAACAGGTCAAGTGACCTATTCCTGCTCCAAATAGCAAGCTTGTATGTTTAGCTTGGGGATCTTTTGCCTCCATAATATCGAGTAAACTGAGAGTTATAACTCGATTTTATTCTGCTGTAAAAAAAGCTTGCACCTGATTCCTAGTGACATTATTATCTTATTCAGCTATTGCCTAGACGAAACTCACCCAGCTGAATGGATTTGCATTATTAAAATAAAATTACCATTGTACTATGAAAATGGAAGTAACAAGATTAACATCTCGCTTTCCAAAGGCGGAATGCATCCTAGTAAATTAGCAATCAAATTTCAACAGAGCGGCACTTTCAAAGCTGTTGAGGCTTTTCCCTGGTGTGCTAACCTCTCACAAAGTCAAGCTGACAAAAGAGGCTTCAGGTAGGAAATCGTCAGCCTGTTCATTCAGATACTGCAGTACCAAGAACAAGTCTGATAATCCCACATGCCTGCAAATTTACTCCAGGAAGTCATTCGCAATTTCTTGAAAAAGGCTGTTAACTCCTTCCACATATCTCCAGAGTAAATTTAATTTGCCTTCTGCAAATTCAAAATTCCTTCTTGAGATGCAATTACTTCTTATGACTTTATAACTATATTCAGTTTTATATTTTAACACAGAATTCCTACATTGCACAAGCAGGCCATACAGCTTATCAACTCCACACCAACACTTTGAAGGGCATCCACCAAGACCTACCCCTATCCCTGTCACCCTCCATTCCCCAGAGCTAATCCATCTAGTCTGCACATCCCTGGACACAAATTTAGCCTAGCCAATCCACCTAATTTGCACATTTTTGGACTGTGGGAGGAAACTAGAGCACGAAGAGGAAAGCTACATAGACATGCAGAAAATGTGCAAACTCCATGCAGACTATAAACAGACACTGGAATCAAACCCGGATCCCTAGTACTGTGAGGCAGCAGTGCTGACCACCGAGCCACTGTGATACCCTGTGCAAAGGATCAACTGATTACTTATTCTCTGCCAACAGTATGGCCATTAAATGCAGAAAAACAACTCAGTCGATCCTCCAGACATAAATGTTAGTGTATTGTGATGTCTGTGGTAATCATTAAATTTGAAGGAGCCCAAATAATTGTTATTCTCTATGAATAATAAATTGCCAATGAAATGTTGCTGTTTCATCAGTTCTGCTTGATGCCTACTTTGTGAGTGTGAGCCAGTGTAAGGAAAGGATTAAAGGACCTCAGAGCAGTATTTGCAATGTCAAAAACCAGATGGATGCAGTACTGACTAATTACATCAATATTTGTTAATTGCAGCGATAATACTGCAATGAATAGAATGTTTAGTCATTTAAACAATGTTGTAGAATAGCAATTATGGGCTCTTGTGGTGCAGTGGCTGTGTCCCTACCTCTAGATCAAAGACCTGGGTTCAAGTCTCACCTACTCCAGAGGTGCATCATTGCATGTCTGAACAAGATGAGTTCTTTTTTAAATATCTCGAAGGGTAATCATAACAAGCTGGTTGAAATCAGGACAAGATATTTGAAATTAGACAGGTATCAGAGTGGAAATTCTTTTCCAAAGAATGGTCACTGGACTGGAAACATTAACTATGTTTCTTTCTCCACTGATGCTGCCAAAGCTGCTGATCTTCTCCAGCAATTTCTGTTTTTGTTTGTTCCAGATCTCCAGCATTGGCAGTTCTTTGTTTTATTATATAGGCAGTCAAAATGGGGCTGGCAGACTACTTGGAAATACCTTAATCAACCACCAGCCAATCATGCAACCAACAAAACTAATCTCCATCCAGAAGTGGATTGCATACATCAGCTCTTTCTGAAATTATATTTCATAAGTCAACACCTGATAAGTCCCCCACAAAAGTACTCAAGAAATAAAACAGAAGATATATACTGACAGGAAAGGTCCTAGTGAACCAAGCAGCAAAATCTTAGCTACCTCAGATGCACCATCTGATTGGTAACTACATTGTTTCAGTGAAACTTTTGTTTTTAATTCTCCGTAATGGATTTAAGTAAAGGTAATGTCACCATAGTCTTACCAGACCAAATGGCTACTCTCTCATTAGAGAGAGAGAGAGAGAGAGAGACAACTGGAGGTGTATTTAACCTGAGGGTCATCATAGAGAGAAAAGGAAAATCCTTCACGGTAACCTTAGCCAGTGCAGGAATTGAACCCACACTAATGGTGCTACATCAACACTGCAAATCACCCTTCCAGCCAATTAAACTAACTAAACCCCAAAGGAAAAGTTACCACTGTTTTACAGGTATCTATTTTAATAGGGCTGCTTTCTCATTAGACAGAAACGACTGGTGTTAATTTAACCTGAGGGTCACCATCCTCAAGTGAGGGGAAAGATTCAGAAGGAGGATCCTTCATGGCAACCTCAGCCAAAGCAGGAATTGATTAAGTATGAGATGGTGTCAATCATCTCTGTCCCCAAATTAAAGAGGTGAAATCTCCTATGTCAGTATAACTAATTAGTTCACACACACTTGCTACACTGAGATCGCATTAGAAACTGTTTGGACAAATGTGGATTAATTAAGGAAAGTCAGCATCAGGATTTGTTCGGGAAAGCTAACTAACTTGCTTCAGTTTTTTGATGAAGTAGCTGTGAGATTGATGAGGGTTATATGGTCGATGGGCCTCCAAGAGGCATTTGATAAAGTGTCAATAACAGGCTTGCCTGTAAAGTCGAAGTCTATGGCATAAAAAAGATACTATTAGTGTGGTCTGGATTCAAGTTTGACTGAGTAACAAAAGACCAAGAGCACTGGTGAACAACTGTTTTTCAACATGAGAAAGGTATCCAGCGGGATCTTCAGGGTTTGATTATGTTATATATTGACGAGCTGTGATTGGGTGCACTGGGTACAATTTAAAAATTTATAAAACTTGGAAGCATTGTGATCAGTGAAGGCGATCAAGTGGCTTATGGAATGGGCAGATAAATGTCTAATGAAATCAATGCAGAGAAGTGTGAAACATTACAGTTTGGTAAACAGAATGAGGAAAGAATATAAATAAAGATTGCAATTATAATGGAAACACGTAAGATCCAGATGGCACTTGGGCTCACACAGAGTGGATATTGAAAAGATGCTTCCCATTGTGCAAGAGACTCGAACTAGGGGGTATTATTTAAATCTCAGAGAAGGAAATGAGGAAGATTTTTTCCTTACAGAGGTTTGAGAGTCTTTGGAACCCTCATCCCAATGGAGTGGTGGAAGTGGGATCATATCTCTCTTTCCCTCCACCTTTCAAACACACACACACACACACACACACACACACACGTAAATCTATGGGATGAATTTGTATTTGCAAATACATTCTATTTTGTTCAAAAATCACACAATTGATAGGCAGTCAGTCAATGTGGCATCTATAAATTCCTACTTTAGAAATAAAACCAGTCTGACTCCAAACCACAAGACAAAACAGATTCTAAACAACGCCTCACATCTAACTTGCATTGTCTGAGCTAAAATTCACCTCTTCTTTACACTGATAAAACCTTTATTTCCCTAAGGGTAGTGACTTGAAAGAAGTTCAAGGATTTATGTATACATGTTAATCAATTAAAACCTTCGAATTGATTAAAAGATTTAACAGCATCTTGGGTTTGTTTAATACATCCTCATCAGTTGTGTGACCCTTTGATTGTTTACTTATAAATTCTGTGTCTGATACTATTCTCTCTCACTAACACCTGAAGAAGCAGCAAGGCTCTGAAAGCTTGTGTTTTCAAAATAAACCTACTGGGCTATAACTTAGTGTCATGTGATTTCTGACTTTGAATATTTATAAAGGCAGAGGTAAATAGATTCTTGATTTAACAAGGGAGTCAAAGGTAATTTGGGGTAGGTGTGAATATAGAATTAGGCAACAATCAGGTCGGCCATGATTTCATGGAATGGCAAAGCAGGCTCAAGGGCCGAATGGCCAACCCCTGGTCCTTGCCAGCATATGAGGAAGATGAAGCAAAAAAAGAGGTCTATGGATATATGTAAATAGGTACAAGTTGAGAAACTGGCTAAGGGAGTGCACCCAGAACCTGGACTCTATAAATAGTGACATAGAGTGTCAGAACAAGTATGGTGAATCTTTGTAAAATGCTGGATTTGTCTCAACTGGGACAATGATTTAAGGTGATTAGAAAAAGAACCAGAGGAAACCATTTTTTTTACCCAGCAACTAGTTGGGATCCAGAATGCATTGCCTGACAGTAGGGTGAAGGCATATGTAATTATCACTTTAAAAAGGAATTTAAATCTGTGAGAAAAGGATTTCCGAAGTTATGGAGCAAAGGATGGGACATAGACATTTAGTTCTATGGCTGCTTGGTAGTTTACATTAGGATGGATAAGGTATATTTCAATTTGCAGAGTATTCTGGGTATAGACATCCACTATTAGCATTCAAATCATGGACTTCTCAATATTAAGGTCCAGTCCACGACAATCAAGATTGTGACAGGAAATGTATGAATTAAATTAATCATTTATATAAAATTCCCTGCCTGTGACCTTGAGAAATGACAATGTGGTACAGCAAGCCATAAACACAAAATTGTTTTCCTTTGTTTTTTCCTGGAACAAGCTCAGAGAGACAATACGTCCATTCTGAGCAAGCATATTAATTACATAAGAGAGTAAAGCCTTCCCCTTTTTTTGAATCCAACAAACAGTGCTTTCAGTTAAATGGCCTATTATCAAGACCATAAAACCATCATACGTAGGAGCATAAGTAGGCCATGTGGCCCATCCAGTCTGCTCCACAATTCAATGGGATCATGGATGATCTGATAATCCTCAACTTCACTATCCTGCCTTTATTTCATAACCCTTGATTCTCTAACTGTTTAAAAATCTGTCTATCTCAACTTGGAATATACTCATTGACCCAGTTTCTACAGCCCTCAGCAGTAAAGCATTCCACAGATTCATTATCATTTCAGAGAAGAAATTCCTCTCCTCTCTATCCTAACTGAGTGACCTTTACTTTGTGATTATGTCCTCTGATCCTGGACTCTCCCACAAAATTGAACAATCTATCAGCATTACTCTGTCAAGCCTCCTAAGAAAATTATTTTTTTCAATTCTTTTAATGTCCATGAAGTACACACCGAGCCTACTCAACCTTTCCTCAAAAGAAATTCCCTTCACATCTGGGATCAATCTAGTGAACCTTCTCTGAACTGCTTCCTGTATATTTTTTCTTAGATGAAGGACTGAAAACTGTTCACTCTGATGAAGGGTCTAGGCCCGAAACGTCAGCTTTTATGCTCCTGAGATGCTGCTGGGCCTGCTGTGTTCATCTAGCCTCACATTTTATTATCAACAATACTCCAAGTGTGGTCTGACTTAGTGCCTCATATAGTTTTAACAAACCCTCCCTACTGTTGTACTCCATTCACTTTGAAATAAAAACCGAGGTGCAATTTCAATATTAAACTTAATTTATCCCCGATATTCAGAGTAGGATAAATGCTTTTGTCTATGACAGCAATACTTACACTGCCAACTACTTTGCAACTACTGCAAAGTGTAAAATAAGCTTCGTGAGCCTCGATTAGACAGATTTATCCTAAGGCAGCAGAAATCCTAGACCAAAAGGCTGAGGGACTTGAGGCTGTTTTCATTAGAGAGAAGAAGGTTGAGAGGTGACTTAATTGAAACATATAAAATAATCAGAGGGTTAGATAGGGTGGATAGGGAGAGCCTTTTTCCTAGGATGGTGACGGCGAGCACGAGGGGGCATAGCTTCAAATTGAGGGGTGAAAGATATAGGACAGATGTCAGAGGTGGTTTCTTCACTCAGAGAGTAGTAAGGGAATGGAACGCTTTGCCTGCAATGGTAGTAGATTCGCCAACTTTAGGTACATTTAAGTCGTCATTGGATAAGCATATGGACGTACATGGAATAGTGTAGGTTAGATGGGCTTGAGATCAGTATGAGAGGTCGGCACAACATCGAAGGCCGAAGGGCCTGTACTGTGCTGTAATGTTCTATGTTCTATGTTAAACTCACCCAACACAAAACTGGCTATCATTAAAATAAAATAATAGATTAACACCCTGATTTCTAAAGGTAGAGACCATCCCATGAAACTGCCAAAGAAAAATCAACAATTTGGTACTTTGAAAGACTTCGTGGTAGTGCAGAGGGAAGGGGCTTTCTCCCACATCAACTTCTTGTGAAGTTAACCATTTCAGAAAAGGTTTCGGGTGAAAGTTGGTGGAATCCTGCAAGTGGCCATGACAACATTGCTGCAAATTTATCCATTAAGGCTTTCACTCTAAATTACAGCCCAGTGTTGGAACGCAGTAAAATCCTTTGGGTTACATGTAGTGGAGAACGACTGATATGAAATGTATATTGTAAATGTAACTGGTAATATTAAATTTTATTATTGGAGTTTAGATGAATGACAGGTGTTATTGATTCTGACAGAACTTGGCATGGTGTATCCAAAAAGCATGTGTCCTCTTGCAGGAGAGACTAGAACTAGGCGACACAGTTTAAAAGTAAAAGATCTTCCATTTAAGGCGGTGATGAGGAGGAATTATTTTCTTTTAGAGAGTTGAGAGTCTTTGGATCTTTTTCTCCCCCAGAAAACAGAAGAGACTGTCTTATTAAATATCTTTAGGGCAAAGGCAGATAGATTCTAGATGAACAAAGGAATCATTTGTTATTGGCAGTAGGTTGGAATGTGAATCAGCCATCATTTTATTGAACGACAGAGCAGGTTGATTGAGATGCTGAATGGCCTTGCCATGCTCCTAATTAAGTATTTATTTGTTCATAAATGTAGTCAGGTACCATATGGTGCCACATACCATAATGAACAAATTTGCACTTTATTATGTTCTATATAATGTCAAATTACAAATAAAATGTACTTTCACAGTCTTTATGATTTAAGTACATCTTCTGAAAAATTATTTGTTAGAACAGCAGTTTCTTGAATAAACTTTTTACAACCTCTTCCATCATTGTACAATCACTCTCCCATTTACACCCAAGAGGAAAGTTAATCACTTATTTGCAATTTCAAAATTTTCATTTTGAAAATATAGGTCTACAATGTTAGAATCTAATAACATTCAGTGCATTTAGTGTTCACTCTCAATGGATGACTTATTCTCTGTTTGACAGTCTTGAGAGAAGAAAGAAACAAATTCACCAGATATGCCAACACTGGAGCCTCAATGTAACCCCCTCTCCCCATGCACTTGCAGAGAGACATGAGCAAAGCTGCACATTACCAAGAAGTGACCCCTTTACACACAAATTGGTGGATGATTCACCTTCGTCTGAACAAATGGGAAATCCGTTACTTGTCTCTAGAAGCTGCATTCATGAATTAATGTACCTACCTGTGTATTTTGATGTCTGTAATAATTATCCAATATAAAGCATGAAGGCCTATATGTTTATACATTATAATTTTGTCATACTGGCAATGTAATGTTGCATTTTAGTCAATACAGCTTGCTGCATAATTTGTTAATTTGCCAACTTAATTATTACATACTTGCTGCACTGCTGACATGACTTTTCACAATGCATCAAGCCCCTTTATGCCGCTGCTTATGGGTCACCCGTAAATCAAATAAAGCCAAATCTAGTACACATTGCGTGCTTGGTATGGATGGCCACCATTAGGTCTCAAATTCAGCTTAGATTCTCTTTAGATTTAAGTGAGGTAAATCACATTTTGAGCAAAGATCGATACATTGGATTAGTTATTACTATAAGTTCCCTGACTGCAGCTCAAGCCTGTCACTGGCCCATGAGAAGTGGAATTGGATTGGCACTAACCACAAAAACAAAATGCTTTATCACTTAACTTGCCAGCACCAGGTCCCAGGAGACCAAATCTACAGGGCACCTAACAACAAGTCCAGTTTTTGCATTTAGTTTGTTTCTCAGGGCACTGCTTGTTGGGAGCTCCTGTTCAGAAATTTGCAAATACCATATATGTAGTATACAAGGGAAATAAAAATCAAGCCACACATAACAACTACTTTATTTCATTGTTAAAATGTAATGCATTAAAGATAAATTAAAGTTCAACATTTCATGGGGCACCCTTGCTCCCAGATTATCATTGAGAATAAAGTCGTGCTAGTATTGATCAAATCTCTCTTCAGAAACATCAAAGAATCGCAATAAATGATGTAACTTTCATTTTAAATTATGTAGCAATTCTGTTCATTTGCATTCTTAGTATAACTATTTGTTTCCACATGTTATAGGCTGATCCACTGGATTTCACTTTTTGCAAAGGAATAGGAGTGAATTGCCAAATATTATCTACAAAGCACCAGAGCTACATACAATAAAAATGAGAACTTAACTCATCCGATTAATATAAAAGCAATAGTCCTTACCACCGCCTTAAGGCCATTGCTGTTGTTTGAGCTACTGTCAATCTTATAAACTGACTGGTCAACTGTTGCAAGTTTTCTATGTTGATATTCATGTCATAAAGATGCTTATGTTTAAATTAGGATTGAAACGTTGGCATTACGTAGAACAAACTGTATCTATCACATTTTACTAGGGTTCCTTACAGGATCAAGTAGTTCAATAATGTTGAACTTATTGAAGGATTTTGAACATGGTCATTTTAATGCCTGCATTTAAGGACTACCAAATAGATGAAGCAAAAACCCTGGATTAATTTGTTGCAAAAAAAATTATTAAGCTTGACCAAAATTACAAGGCATGCTGGGAAACTGTTGACAGGGTTGACAGAATACCATTGAGATCAGTATTGCTCTAAGTTTGAAGGACATATTAAAGATAAGCAAACCGAACAAAGATGTGTCTTCTCAAAGCTTGAGAGGAAGGTAAACTCTAAATAGATTTTTCTGCCAGGGAGAAAATAGACATTTTATAATCATTCAAAGGAGACAGAATGAAAAGCAGTTCAAAAAAGGTCTCAAAAAACGATTACCTCTCTACAAAAGGAGTTGATCACCTCAGGTGAAGATTGGAGGCATTTCTATCTGCAAATCCAGGTTTCAAAACATCACTAAAACCAATTAAATTGTAAAGTATTTCAATCTTGGTTGATTCTTATCTCTTGTATTCTAAGAAATATGAAAAATACACATACACTATATAAACCTAACAAAATCTCAACACCATGAGTACAGTATTAGGCTCCACTTTGGAGAGTGTAAAGCTCAACCTCACTGGTAAATCAGGAAATTCAGGGCAAAACAAAACTGAACAAATTGAGTCCTCTATTTCATTAGATAGATGCATATTATTGAGTGAATATGCTAGAAGCATTCAAAATCATTCAAGAAAGTGATAGAAAGAAGTGGGCTGTTTCCATTAGCTGTGAGATCAGTATTAACGGTTTGTAGGTGCAAGATTAAATATAAGAGATTTACATCATAGGAAGCATTTTTATGCAGAGTTGTGGAATTCACTCATGGTTAGTGACTCAGACAATAGCAAAGTCAACATTAAAGGTCAAACTGGATAAGTGAAGGAAAGGAATTGAAGAGACAATTGTGAGTTGTTTCCTTTTTTTGGCTTTTCCTGTGTTATATAGGATCACCACAATGTTGGTTCATCACCTTCGTATCTACCATCATTTATTTTGATATGGAAGGGTTGCTTTACAGCTGTTGGCCATTCCTGCCACTAAGCCCATCTCATTTACCTCAGCTGGGAGACTGAAGAGACAACCTAATAATTGGTAATCATGATTTAGATTATTTTCTCACATGGAGAATAAACAAGTACATGGATTGGCTGGGCCAAAAGTCCAGATTCCATGTTGTAACTTTCTTTCCTTAGGCAGTTGCAGGTCTCCGTTTTCCCACAGGCCTTGGATTTTGCTTCCATCCTTAACCAAGGTCTATCGGAGGTTGCAGATCTCTGGGGGCTAGAATGGAGGTAATCCAGCTTCGGGTCAGTCGTAAGATCCAAGAGCAGGAACGAAACATGGCTTTCAAAAACCATTTATTGCACATTAAAGAATGGCAGGATTATGAAATTTACCAAAATTTCTTCAACAAACAGGTGTGGCTATATTTTTAAGCTGTGGTTATTGAACCATTCCTGCTTTCTGGGGTGGGTCCAGACCGAGGAAATGTGATGGTGCAGTCCACCCATAGCCATAGAAATGATGACCGTGTTCTGAGCAACACTTAATTATATTCACCACTGAGAATCCTGTGAAACGGCTGAATGCCACTTTGTAAGGTGTGCTGTAATACTCAGGGAATATTAGCAAATGGCTAGCAACGTATGTTAGAATATTGTAGCAAGTGAATAAGTGCAGATATTGAAAAAGGCAAATACATTGACAAGCATGCATTTTACAAGGTTGTGCATACACTCGCCCAGGTGCTTTTTGGCATGTCCTGTACCTATCAACAATGCACTTCAGCAATGCAATTCAACACTTGCCATTCAGTCATGAGTTTCAATCTTTGCAATTCCACAGCACAAATCTCAGAATCAGGTCCTACCTGTGCAAAGTGTTTGATTGATGAGCCCTTCTCTCCTGCACGCTGTAGCAGCTAGTTTTGGGTTCCATGATTTCCCTTCGTTCAGCCAGCATTGTCGAGGCTGCTGTGGTGATAATGGCCACTCCATCCCTCACCCTGGCTGGGAGTCCATAATCCCATTCGTCATAGGAAACGGAAATTAATCCTGTCGGGAATTCAGGCAGAATAATATCCGTGTTCCCTGTCACAGTACTTGGCACAATCCAGATGTAGCCATAGCCAGTGAGGCCGACTGACTCGGCCACCTCAAAGATGTAGGTAGCCTCATCCTTGGTGCAAAAGAGGAGGATGACAGGGCTCTGAAGCTTCTTCAGTTGGTTTTGGATTTTGGATTCACCATCATCCATTGAAACATCCAGAGACATAACCTCCTCCATCTCCCAACCAACGAAACTGTTTTCAATGGTGCTTCGTATCTTATTGATAAATTCCTGGTATCCAGGGAAGTAGCTTGTTACAATAGAAAATATATACCAGTCATACTCCTCCATAACATTCAACATCACTGAGGCCTGCTGTTCAATAGATGGCCCAAATTGGAAGAACATTGATGAATCATCCTGCAATACAAAACAGAGCAGAGTTACTGAGCTAAACTACTCCACTGCCATTTAGAAATCAACTTTTCTGGCACCTTCTACCTTATTTCTCACAGAAATCCATCTCAATTTTTCACCCCTTCCTTTTCTTTCTCCTTATCCATTGGCATCTCTCTGTAACAGATATTCATTCAATCTATTTGATAACAGGCTAATGGTCTGAAATGTGAACTTCATTCCACTCCCCATTGAGTATTTCCAGCATTTTCTGTTATTGTTTCAGATTTCTAGCACCTGCAAATATTTTGCCATTGTTTCATTCATTCTTTAAGCCGGTGAGGGGACAGAATGTTGGTTTAGTGGTTAGCACTGCTGCCTCATGATGCTAGGGACCTGGGTTCAATTCGACCCTTGGGTGACTGTGCAGAGTTTGCAAATTTACACCATGTCTACATGGGTTTGTCCTGGTTTCCTCTCGCAGTCCTAAGGTGTGCAATTTAGGTGCATTGCCCATAATGCCTTGGGATGTGTGGGTTAGCCCTGGGAAATGTGGGTTTACACAGATAGGGTTGGTTCAGGTGCTATGCTGTTCAATACTTCTTCTTATTACTTGGTGGAGATAACAATTTAGCTGAAACAATAATCATCCAACTCATTCACTTCCTGTTTGTACCTGTCTCTATCTTTCCCCTCCTTCTACAGTTATATCTGTTTATCTTTTATTTTCCAGCTTTGCTAAAGGGCATAAATCCAAATCTTCAGCTGCCTCAAAGAGTTTGACTCTTTACCGCATTTCCATTGTCATATTTTTTCCAGTATTTGCAATATTTTGGTTTTTATTTCACAAAATTATTAGCTAGAAACAAAGTCCAGTTTTTCACTATAAACTTTTCAAATTATGCTAGTGGAATAGGCATGAACCAGCTCTAATATCACTACCCCTTGGTGCCTCTTGAGTAATTGAACCACACGAAAAAGTCACATCTTTGATACCCAGCCTGTGCCGCATTAGTTCAGTGTAGCCAAAGACGTGACACCACCAGCACGGCAGCTCAGTAGTTAGCCCTGCTATTTGACTGTTTCAGTACCAACCTTGGGCAACTTTATATGTGGAGCTTGCACATTCTCCCTGTGTCTGTGTGGGTTTTGAAGCTGGTGACTGATGAAGTCACTGGACTCATAACGTTAACGCTACTTTCTTCCCATAGGTGCTCCCATAGAGTGGTGGAGCAGGTTTCAATGGCCTATGTTTACTCCTAATGCCATTAAGGGAAGGAAATCACCATCCTTAGCTGGTCTGGCCTGACTCCAGACCCACACCAATATAAATGTCCCTCACTTACCCTCCAAAATAACCTTGGAAGCAATTCACCTTGAAGGCACTAATGATTGGGCAAAAATACTGGCTTTGCCAGTGATGCCAAAGTACCTTTGCTCAGGCAGGGATTCTCGACAGTGATGTCCTGCCAAACAGAAACATGCACAAGAATTCCTAGAAGCATGGCATTCCAACTGGAACTCCATCAACAAACACATTGATTTGGAGCCAATCTACCATCCCCTGAGAAAAAGAACAGGAAATGACATCACCAACACAGGAAATGACATCACCAACCCAAGGAAACCTAACCAGATAAATAGAAAGCGGGACACAACACCAGCGCTTTGTCGGGAGGCTCACTATTGATGTTACCTAGAATAGTGATGAAACATCTGGGAATAAACCTTCAAGCTCAGTGAACCAGCTTACATCTCGAACAAAATAAAGACCCACTTTCTTGTGGACCGAGAGGAGGAGAGTGCTGTGCTGGAGGTGAAAGGAGGATGTCGGGTTGGCTGTGCACCCTTGCAACCAGTGGATCTTAATGCTGGCTTCAGCCTAACGCTGGTTCAGGGGAGCAGCCAACCTGCAACGATGGCTGCAGCAAGTGCTCGTGCCCCAGGTCAGGGGGTCCGGAACACCATCCGTGTTTCCGTAAAGAAGGTGGATGAAGGTGCACCTGTGGACCGCACCTTCTTCGTGAAGAGGGTCCTGTTGGACTGTTGTGGGTTCGCTGCTGTGGACATTTACTGCCTGCAGGATTTCCCTGGAGGAGGTTTCTACGACGTGACCTTCAGGAGTGCCAAGCTTTGCGAGCACTTCCTGGAGGTTTTCAAGGAGAAAGGAGGTGAGGGCCCCCTCTCTGTATTGACTGCTGTCCCGCTGTTTGTGCTGCCAGCGCAGAGGAGCCGTATGGTGACTGTACATATGTACAACCCGCATGTGCCAGCAGTTGATGTCCTGACCTTCCTCGGAAGGTACGTGAAGGTGGAAGGGGACCTAACTGACATCATGGACCCCTTTGGCATCTGGACGAGTAAGAGGCAGGTCAAGGTGACGCTGAGGATGGGCGCGGACGGGAGTGTTGTACACCCACCGTCCAGCTTCGCGATCGGCGGGAGCAAGGGCTACCTGACCTATGCAGGGCAATCTAAAGTCTGCCATGCCTGTGGTAGGTCAGGTCATGTGGCAGCTGACTGCAAAGCCACCATCTGCAGGAACTGCAGGGAGGAGGGACACCTTGCAAAGGGTTGCCCACGAGAGAAAAGCTGCAACCTTTGCGGGGAAGCGGGCCACATCTATAGGGCACGCCCGCAGCGGGGGACCACCTACGCCCAGGTCGCCGGCAGGGGCAATGCGGGGCCAGCCCCCCCGGAGGAGAGGAAGGCACCAGGGCCCAGCAAGGACCCCACTAATGTGCAGGAGGGCCAGGCCGTGCAGGAGGGCCCAGCCCCGCAGGATGGGCCCGAGGCCAGCAAAGCACCCCTGCAGGCTCCGATTTCCCCCCCCCCGACAACCCGGAGTCGATGGAGGCGGCGACAGGCGACCCAGGGGAGTGGACAACAGTCCGGAAAGCGAGGAGGAAGGTGCGTTGACGGGCCAGGAACCGCAACCATCAGGCGGGAAAAGGCAGCTATAGCGGGGCTATAAGAGCTCCTCTGACGAGGGGGATTCGGAGAGGGCCCACCCGAAGCAGAAGTTAAAGATCTCGAGGGGGAAGGAAAGCAGCACCACGCTTCCAGGTGACGGGAGGCGTCCTGAGGCTCCCTCTGACACCCAGTCAAGTGCCGCTGGAGCACTGGAGGGCCCCCCAGAACTTCCAGGTGGGAAGGAGGAAACAGCACGTCCCCAGCCTGACTCAGAGCCGGACTCTCCTGCCTCCGCCCCCCTGACAGGGGGATGCCACCCGGAAGACAGCACGGACGGTTTCCTGAGCCCGGAGAGCGTCCAGCAGTTAGCCCGGGCAATGGGCATGAAGGGACAGATGGAGGGGCTGGATCTTGGACTTGGGGAGGGTACTGCGGTCACTGCCCACAATGGGGGTACGAGTTGCGAGCATTAATGCTCGCAGCGTCAAGTCCACCGCAAGATGTGTGTCCACGTTGGCCTACCTGACCACCATCAAGGCGGACCTCCTGTTTCTGCAGGAGTGCGGGATATCGCACCTCGGCAGGTACGGGAAATGGTCCGGCGCCTGGACCTGTGGGCCTTCGATCTGGTTGGGGGGTAACGACTGTCGCTCCTCAGGCCTGGCTATTCTGCTGCAGGGGCGCAACTTCACCATCTCTCAAGTTCAGGAGGTGGTGGGGGGGTGCCTCCTAGTGGCTGACATCACCTATAGGAACGCTCCCCTGAGGCTGATCAACGTGTACACCCCAGCGGTACAGAGTGAGCGGTTGGCCGTCCTGCAGCGGCTTCCACCCCTGCTGGCTACGTCCAGGCCGGTCATCCTAGGCGGAGACTTCAACTGCATCATCGATGCAGATGGAAGATCCGGCGTGGGGTCAGCGGGTCGGGGGAGTCAACTGGACGTCACGTCCAATTCCTGATGGGCATGGTGAAGGACGCCAAGCTGCTCGACGTCTTCAGCACCCCTGCAGACGGAGCGCAGCAGAGGTACACCTGGTCGCGGCCAGACGGGTCTATCCGCTCAAGGATAGACTTCCTGTTTGTGTCACGGACGTTCTCGGTCAGGTCCACTGGCGTCGAGCCGGTGTTCTTCTCTGACCACTGCCTCCTGCTGGCCGACTGTCACTTACAGGACGACCAGCCGGCCGGCAAGGGGACGTGGAAGCTCAACACGACTCTGTTGACCCCAGAGAATGTCGAGGAGCTTAAGAGGGAGTACGCCAGTTGGAGAACCGTGAAACCCCTCTTTGAGTCTCCAGGCGACTGGTGGGAGACAGTGAAGGAGAACATCAAGAGGTTCTTTGTCCTCAAGGGTGTTCAGAAGGCAAGAGAGAGGCGGGGGAAGCTGTCGCGACTCCAGAAAAGGGTGCAGAACCTGCTCCTTCTGCAGTTGATGGGGGTCGATGTCACGGAGGACCTCCGCGAGGTGAGGGGCCAGCAAGCCTCGCTCTTCGCCGCAGAGGCCTCCCGGATAATCTTCCGGTCCAGGGTCCGCTCCGTGGAACAGGACGAGACGTGCTCACGTTTCTTCTTTCAGAAGGTGCACAAAGAGAGCTCTGTGCTTAGCCGGCTGAAGAAGGACGACGGCTTGGTGCCATCGTCTCGGCCCGACATTTTGAGGATCAGCAGATCCTTCTATGCTGGACTGTACGACACGAAGCCCACGGACAGCACGGCCTCCGAGTCGTTCCTGTCGTCTATCACGGACGTCTTAGACGACGCCACGAGGGAGTGGCTGGACCGGCCGATATCCCTGGACGAGCTGACCAGAGCCCTCAAGTCCTTGGAGAGGAATAGGACTCCCGGAGGCGACGGCTTACCAGTCGAGCTGTATTCCGCTCTGTGGGGCCGGGTCGGCCAGGACCTGCTGGAGGTGTACGATAGTGCACTTCGGGCAGGGGAAATGTGCAAGTCCATGAGGAAGGGCATCATCACCCTCATTTACAAGAGGAAGGGGGAGAGGGAAGAAATTAAGAATTGGCGTCCCATTTCACTTTTGAACGTGGACTACAAAATCCTGGCCAAGGTCATAGCCAACTGGCTCAGGTCTGTCCTGGAGTCGGTGATTCACCCTGACCAAACCTGTGCTGTGCCGGGCAGGAAGATCGCTGAGAGCCTCACGCTCATCAGGGATACGATCGCCTACGTGCAGGACAGGCGGGTGGACACCTGCCTCGTCAGCCTGGACCAGGAGAAGGCTTTGACAGGGTCTCTCATGCTTACATGAGGGACGTCCTCTCCAAATTGGGGTTCGGGGACGGCATCCACAATTGGATCCGGCTGCTGTACGCCAACATCGTTAGCGCAGTCTCGATCAACGAGTGGGAATCAGACAGTTTTCCTGTTAGATCTGGAGGCAGGCAGGGCTGCCCGCTCTCTCCTGCCTTGTTCGTGTGCTGTGTGGAGCCCTTTGCCGCCTCCATCAGGAAGGACGTGAGCCTGAAGGGCGTGACTATCCCAGGCAGCGGAGGCCTTCAGGTCAAGACCTCCCTGTACATGGACGATGTCGCCGTCTTCGCACCAATCGTCGGTCGATGAGTAGACTATTGGACATCTGCGGCCAGTTTGAACAGGCCTCGGGTGCCAAAGTCAATAGGGGTAAGAGCGAGGTCATGTTCTTGGGGAACTGGGACGACCGCTCCTTCACCCCCTTCACTGTCAGGACAGACTACCTGAAGGTGCTGGGTGTTTGGTTTGGTGGAGTTGGGGCGTGCACTAAGACTTGGGAGGAGCGTATCACCAAATTGAAGCAGAAGCTGGGCAGGTGGATGCTCCGGTCCCTCTCCATCGCGGGTAAGAACCTGGTTGTCAGGTGCGAGGGGCTTTCGGTACTGTTGTATGTGGCGCAGGCCTGGCCTATTCTCTGGACCTGCGCCGCTGCAGTCACCCGGGCCATCTTCCACTTCATTTGGAGGTCGAGGATGGACCGGGTCCGCAGGGACACCATGTACAAAGACCTGGGAAATGGGGGAAAGGGTGTACTGAACGCCACCCTCGCCCTGACGGCTACCTTTGTGTGCGGTTGCATCAAGCTGTGCGTAGATCCTCAGTACGCAAACACCAAGTGTCACTACTTACTGAGGTTCTACCTGTCCCCGGTGTTGCGAAGGATGGGCATGGCCTCATTGCCGTGGAACACTCCGAGTAGTTGGACTGTTCCGTACCACCTGTCCTTCGTGGAAAAATTTTTGAAAAGAAACACCTTTGACCACAAGGCCATCAGGCAGTGGTCAGCACGTAGTATCCTCGGGACCCTTCGGGAAAAGGAGAGGGTGGATCCCGTCGTGTGGTTCCCCACGCAGACTGCCAAAGTCGTTTGGCAGAATGCCTCATCGCCAGAACTTTCAAACAAGCACAAGGACATTGCTTGGCTGGCGGCGAGAGGGGCTCTGCCAGTGAGATCCTTTATGCATGCCCGGAATCTCTGCGCCACTGCACGCTGCCCTCGAGGTGGCTGCGGGGGCGACGAGACTGTCGATCACCTCTTTCTGGAGTGTGCCTATGCGCAGGAGGTCTGGAGGGGGATGCAGTGGTATTTGTCGAGGTTCGTCCCGAGCAGCTCCGTGACGTGGGACTCCGTGCTCTACGGGCTGTTTCCGGGGACGCACACCGAGACCAACATCAACTGCGCCTGGAGGACCATCAATGCGGTGGAAGACGCTCTTTGGTCTGCCCGCAACTTGTTGGTCTGCCAGCTGAAAGAACTGACCCCAACCGTGTGTTGCAGACTGGCGCACTCCAAGGTCCAGGACTACGTGCTGAGGGACGCGCTAAAGCTTGGGGCAGCCGCCGCCAAGGCGCGGTGGGGAAAGACCACCGTATGAAACCCCTCGTCCAGAATAGAAAAAAGAACCCTATCTGGTAACTGGGCCCAGCTGGCGCCTTCCCCAACTGGTCAGGGGGCCAACGGGGACTGTGCGGGGTGACGACTGCCGGGGTATTTTCTTTGCTTTGTTTTTTTCCCTTCTTTGTTTTTTTCCTTTAGTTGGTGTATGTACCCCCTGGGTAACCCGGAGCGGCTTGCATGACTGGGTAGGTGTGTAAATATGTTTTATTTTTTGTACATCTTACGAATAAAGCATATTTTTTCAAATAAAAAAAGGTGACAAAACATCTGAAAACTAACTTTCCAGCTCAGCGAGCAAACTTACATCCATGTCCTGCACTCTTCCTCTCTAACTCTTGTTGCATTTGTATGGGATCATCAAAAGCAGGTTGTGGCCAGTAGTGTATACTTCCTTCTCACATTTGGTCCTTTTCCCTTTCATCTTGTAGACTTGACTGCACGAGGATGACTGTAAAATGTCCTTGTTAAAATATCCTTTGTCTGTCCGTTCTCTTACTGTCGTAGTGGTTCCTCTTGCAGAACTAATCAGATCTTGTTTTGGGAGTGGCGGGATTCCCATTTTGTGATGGGAAGTTTGCCAGGAGCTGTCCTATATACATTGTGCCCAAAATCAGGACAAGTACCTCCCTCTTTGATACTCAATGACATCAGCATCACTGAATTCCCCACTATCGGCATTCTGGTGGTTAACACTGATCGGAAGCTGAACTGGAAAGAACAATGCAGAATTGAATTCTGTGACAAGTACTTCACTTCCTGACTCCCCAAAGTCTGTGAGTGAATATCCTCCACTTGCTTGGATGAGTTCAGATCCAAGAACAGTCAATAAATTCAACACCGGAACAAAACTGCCCACTTAGCACCCCATCCATCATCTTAAATATTCAATCCCTCAATTACTAGTCACATCATTGTGTACAAGCTGCAAGAAACGCTGCAGGAACGATCTAAGTTATCTTCAATAGAACTTCCAAATCTGTGACTGTTACCCCCAGAAAGTCAAGCTCAAAAGATGCATAGGCAGCACCATCACCTGCAAGCTCCCATCCAAGTCACACACTCGTGACTTCATTATATATCACTGTTCTTTCACTGTCACTGTCAAGATCTTGGAACATCTCCCTGTCAGAGTTGTGGCTGTCTTTTCACAACATGGCCCGCAGCTGTTCAGGAAGGTAATAATCCACTGCCTTCTCAAGTGGCAATTATGGATGAGCAAAAATTGAGCTCGTATCCCAGAAATAAATTTTGAAACAATGAACTCACAATCGTACAGAGATAGAAAGAACTGCAGTTGCTGGAGTCAGAGACAACGCAGTGTGGCGCTGGAGGAACAGTAGGCCTGGCAGCATCAGAGGAGTAGGAAAGTTGATGTTTCAGGTCAGAACCTTTCTTCAGGCACTTCTTCAACTTTCCTGCTCCTCTGATGCTGCCTGACCTGCTGTATTCCTCCAGCTCCACACTAATGCTTTATGACTCATCTGTCTCCCAATAAAGGCCATCGGTCAACTGTGCTGAGGAGCCTCAAAGAAGCAGTCTGCTGCTGTCATGTTCAGTCAGGGTAGCAAGTGGAGGTCTTGCCTTGATACTTCACCACATCCAGTGTAGAGAGTCAACTGAATAGGAAAATTGAGTCCAATCCTATTCTCACCCATCAGTCTTGCATGCGCTCTATGGATAAAGGAAATAATCAGGGTCAAGAAATTTTCCTTTTGCTAACACAGGATGGTGAGAGAAATTGTAGCATTCCTATTTTTAGGTGGGTAGAATCATAGAGATTTACAGCAAATACCAAGTGTGTGTTTGTATTAACAGAAACAAGATAGTGAACCTAACCCACTATCTGGCTCAGCACTTTGAGTGCAAATTGAAAACTTTATTAAATGTGATGAATATTTCTGCTTTGATTCCTATTTCAGTCAGTGAGTTTTAAATCTCATGACGCCTTGATGAAAAACAATACTCCTTATCTCTCCTCTCATCATTCTACCAATTATTTAAAAGCTATGCTCTCTGTTAAAGGAAATATTCACTCTAACAAGGCCTCTTAGTTTCGTACATTTTGATTAAATCCCCACATCTACCCTTGAGCTTCAAGTAAACATCCCCAGCATTTCCAAACTCTCCTCAGAGTCATTCCTCTGATGATCTGCTGATCTATTTATATCCTAAATACCCCAGAGAAGTTAAAATAATTTATTTATTTATATATAGTTTGAGAGTTTTCAATTATCCCTTAGAGGCAAAGCGCACAATTGTTCAGAATTGACGCTACAAAATAGAAAGCTGATGTGCTGTCTCTAGTGTTACGAATTTACCTGGAGGTGTTAAATATATGAAAGGAAGAAAATCTGCAAATTTATGCTGTTTGTCTTGATTTGTCAGTCTCAAATTTCCTTCATGATAGGGCAATTGAACTCTCAATGACCTTTGGAAAGATTCCACCTGCTTTCCCACCTCCCTGGGAATTCCTGAAACTTAATGGGATGGGTCAGCAAAACATCATGAGCATGGGTCAAATCAGACACTACCCCACAAGCAATCTAAAGTAGTAGGAGGCATGAAAATTGGAAATCATGTCACAGGTTGATTGCTGAGTGTGCAAATTGTTGTGTGACGATTGAAGCTAAAGATCAAAATAGAAAGTAATCATCTGTGTGGGTGAGTCATCTGAATTTGACTTGCATTATGGGGCTTGCCACATTGAACAAAGCATGAGATGAGAACTGAAAGATCTCACACTTATTCAGAGTCTTTCGTAACTTCAAAGGAGACAAAAGCCAATGGAATATTTCTGAAATATAGCCATCAAATGTAGTGGACAGTTCATACACAGCAAGATCCCAGAAACAGCAATGTGATACTGACACGGCATCCCAGTGAATCATGATTTGGCACTGAAGTACTTTCAGAAAGCTGTTGAACAGGGTTGGGTGGATGGATAACTACAGTTGGGCTCCATGTATTACAGTAAGTCATGGTTATACACTTGTTTAGAAAAGGTATCGGAATTATTATTATAAATTATTATTGTATCTATTCCCTTCTCTACTGGGCACAGTTCTGGATAGATAGTTTTTAAAGCTGTTTTCATTGTCAGTACATTTTCCATTCACCATTTAGTAGTTCAGTACTTTGTTTTTATAACTTATATATATCTTGTCCAACAACAAATGATGCCTTATATGTTACCAATAAACCAATAAGAAGAAATATAGGTTCATTATGTGTAGTACCTAAATATGCAATGGCAGAAGTATTAGAATTAGTTTATTCCTGTTCATCAATCTTCTGTATACAACAGATAAAACTCAAAGCAGTCAGCATGGCAGCTCAGTGGTTAGCACTGCTGCCTCACAGCGCCAGGGACTTAGTTTCAATTCAGCCTGAGGTGACTGTCTGTGTGGAGTTTGCATGTTCTTCCAGTATCTATATGGGTTTTCTCCCATAATCCAAAGATGTGCAGGTTAGATAGATTAGCCATTGGGTAAAACCTTGATTGGGGGTGTTCTTTAGAGGGTTGGTGTGGGCTAAATGGCATCTCTCTGCACTGTACGAATTCTAAGACAAGATAGTCTATTTTGGGTATTGGCCGAGGAGCAGATATTGTTTGGGCCACCGAGGACAACACCCCAATTCTTCTTTGAAATCCTGCTGTGTGGGTAAAGTGTGCTGCACTATGATGAGTCATACTGAAGACATGAACTTATGGGGGCGTTCACAGCATTTTCAACCAAAAAAAAACTCCCATTGAAAAATAAATGCTTTGAATCCTTTTTTTTTCCCAATTATCATTCTGTTGCAATTACTTAGCAGATTATCAGTGCGAAAAAATGATCATTCACATGCTGATGATGAATGTTTAATTGCTCTACATTCAACACTGGAAAGGCCCTTCCTCGTGTGTGACAACACAGTATATCAATCTTCATCTTAACATGCTGCTATGCTCTGAAGAGAGACAACATAGGAAGCACTGTGAGCTCACAGACATCTTTTTGGGTTCAGAAAGTCAGTCATTCATCTCTGGCGAGTCAGGGAAGAGGTGACAGCTTCACTTCATGTTGCAATGTGGAGTGGATCTGGAGTTAGTCATCCCTGATCAAAGACAGTGAATGAAGAATGAGCATATTTAACACTGCTTAGTAAAATAGGACAGAAGTAACAGAGACATGTAAAGCAATGAGAAAGGCTAGGGGTAATGAGTGTTTCCATAGTCACTCCACTTCTGATTCCAATTATCAAATGAGAAAAGATGACATGCTGTAACAGATTTGATTGTGACTGTCTTTCCCATGGTGAAACTTACAACACAATAATTCAGTCATATTTATGCATCCTTGATTTTAATCACTTCACCATTGGTGGCTGTGTATTCTGTTGCCAAATCTTTAAACACCGGAACTCCCTCTGTACACTTCTCCATCTGTTTACTTCTCCATCTGTTTCTCTGTCCTGATTTAGGATGCTACTTACAATGTAGCTCATTAGCCCAGCTTTTCACAAATGAGGAGGGTAGTCTGAGTCTGCAAACTTCCCAAACTGGCAGACCCTTCTCAGTATAAAGTGCCCTTTTACACACTAATCCCATTCTGGAGAGGTGAGAGAGGCTCTGGGACAGCGGGACAGCCCAGGCGGGCGGGTTAATAGGCCTGCCTTGGTTCTCTGGGCAGTTGTTTAGTTATATTTTAAGTCCTTTAGCCCTCAACCCTCACAATCTATCAACACCTACCTACTCTCCCCACCACATCCATATCTCCTTGTACCTATACCACCCAATGTCATCTCATGCTCCCTAACTATTTACATACCTACATGCCAATTCAATGCCAACTATACCCAAACCCAATGGCACCTCATGGTCCATCCACTACCACGTGTCCAGTAAACAATGTTTTGAACATTGGCAAACAAGATCACAGAAGAATAACTTATTATATTCTAGTCTAGCTATCAATCAAATTCAACACTTTTCTCCATCCTGGAACAAAATCTCTTATATAAGCCTTGTCTGGACTCTTAAGTGAAATTTTATTATGCATTCTTGGTGTCAACTGATTAGACCCTCTATTACTGATGATTTTATTTTCTATTTGATTGGCACTTTATTGGGCTGTAAGAATAATTTTTTTTCTCAATAATTATAATTGGGTGTTTTCTTCTTATAAGCAGTTTTATACATACCATTGTTACCATAGGTGTACATAATGTATATTAGGTAAAAAGGAATGGAGGGACCATATTTGGCATGGAGGGTATAAGTGGCTGAATGGGTGTGAGTAAGTTCATTAATTGGCAATGAGCTGACATGGAGAGAGAAGCGGGGCTGACTCCACAAAAAAATTGCAATGAAGGGGGGCTGATGCGAAGGCCTCAAAGAGATATTTTCCCCCACCATGAAGCCAAACCGGGAGTGCTGGATATGGATTGGCTCCTCATTCCTTCCCTCAGGAAAGTCAAAATGGCGGGTGTTGGTAATTACATGGGGAATCCATGATCCAGTCCTGTCTGCCATTTCTCAATAGCTATGGAGTCCCTTTGACTCTGCAGAATCTGGCCCATATTATTTTTGCATGTGTTATCATCATATAACCTGTCCCAGCCTAGTTATACACTCTTCCACCCTCTTTCATTGAGAATAAAATATAAAAGTTACAATACACGTACAAATATTTTCAAGAATAGCATCTTCCCAACTGTTATCACTATTGAACAGACCTCTCAAATGTTAACTCTGATCTCTCTCTCTACACCTTCTCTGCGGCTGCAACATAATTCTGCTACCTTGATTCACTATGTACGGTATGATCTGCCTGTATAGTATGCAAAACAACACTTTTCACTGTATCGCTGTATGTGTGAGAACAATGGGAATCAATATATCTTATGTGTTTTATAATACTCCTAAGAGGTACCTTGGGATATTTAATTATGTTAATGGAACTATGTAAATGTGAGTTGTTCTTGTTGTCAGGAGATCAAATTTGTGCAGAATTATGAGTGGAATGTACACAAGCTCCCAACTCCCACACAGGTACAGTAATGAACTCTTAGTGCAGAATCCACATTCCAGAAGGTAATGAGAGAAAATGAGCATGAGCTGAATCGTACTGTCATACACTGTCTGACAGACACTTGAAGTTTTTCATTGACCAGGAAAGGGACAGAAAAACAAAATATCCAATTGTATTCAATGTCACTCTGCAGAAAGTTAGAAATCCTATTCTAAGACCTTCCTTTCAAAGTCGCTTGAGAATGCTACTCGGTTGCAATCTGTTCCAACCACCTCCTTCTCTATTGGCTTTGCCATATGGAGGACAAGGATGGACAGAGAGGACATAGCTCTAAGGTAAAAAGGGGAATCTTTAAAGGAGAGGAAAGAGGTTTTTTTATTAAACAGAGTGTGTAAGTGCCTGGAATGCGCTACCAGACAAAGTGGCAGAGCAGATGCAAAAGCAATGTTTAAGAGGCATCTTGACAGATACAAGAATAAGCAGGGAACAGAGGAATATGGGCCACGTAGAGGCAAGGGCCTTTGGTTCAGAGAAGTGCCTGTGTCGTTGCAGGCTAGGTGGGCCATACAGCCTGTTCCTATATTGTACCCTTATTTGTTCTTTGAGGATGAAGTTCTAGCAGATCCCTCTGCTTCTGGCCTAGAAGTGCTTCATTGTAATGGCTATCAACACACAGCCTCTCTACTAAACAGTAGTCAAGAGGCAAGTGGCTTCCTCATCAGTTCTGAGTAAGGGTCACCGGACCCAAAACGTTAACTCTGTTTTCTCCTTCACAGATGCTGCCAGGCCCCCTGAGCTTTTCCAGCAACTTTATTTTTGTACTAGTCAAGAGGCATCCACATGGGGCACTGGACATTACATCAGAGAGGAGCAACACTGAATGGCAGAGAATATGTCAAGCAAAAGTGAGGAAGATGAGAGATAAGATGGCAGGTCAGAAATTCACTACTTTAGCAAGTTTTTTTGAAAGTCTCACATAGCCCAGAAGTGAAAGCATTGTGTAGAGGTTGATGGGGCATTTATGTGCCATAAAAAGATTTTCCAGCAGAGCTCTGCAGTGCTCGGTACAAAGTCTTTTGACTTTTGAGCCATTTTTTAATGATTGGGACTTGAATATAGGCTAAGGAATTTGTAGACATTACAAAAAATGACTGGTTGAGACTGAAGAAGTAGGCTGGAGGAAGCTGTCAATGGATTAGTCAGACATACAGGAACAGTGGCAAGTGGATAGTGGGAGTCACCGCATTTTGGAAACAAGAGCAGACATAATAAATGACAGGGTAGTGAGAAGTGTAGAATTACAGAACAATGTTGGAGAGCAAATTCCTGAAGGTGGCTGAATAGATCGGTCAAGAAGACATACAGAATCCAAACATTTATTAGCCAAAAAACAGAATATAAGGCTGGCAGATTATACTGGAACAGAAACTTTATTGAGGTCTCGGCTTATGTATTGTGTACAATTCCAGAGAGTGCATTATAGGAAAGAGATGATTGCACTAAGAATTACACAGAGAAGATTTATGAAGTTTTTACCCTTTTCTTTCATTGGTTTTATTTGCTGGGCCAACATTTATTGCCCCTTCCTAATTGGTCTTGAGAAGAAGGTTGTGAGCTGCCTTCGTGAATCACTGCAGTCACTGTGGTGTAGGTACAGTGTTGTTACAGAGGGCGTTCCAAAACTTTGAACCAGTGATAGTGAAAGAACAGTGATTTCACAGAATACCTACAGTGTGGAAGCAGGCCATTCTGCTCATCAGGTCCACACCAACCCTTCAAAGAGCATCCCACACCCCCTTCCCTTTTCCTGCAACCCTACATTTCCCATGGCCAATCCACCTTGGAGGCGGTGGTCTTCCCATGTATCTGCTGCCTTTGTCCTTCTAGGTGGAAGTTGTCATGGGTTGGGAAGTTGCCTATTGTTACCTCTCGGTTGACGAAACCTGTAGATCCTGCCTCTGGCTAATCCTGTTTTCATGAGAAGGATGGCCTGCAGTGTGAGCAGACACTGGGGCAGCCACCAAGAATGTGTGGCAAATGGCAGATCAAATGGGAAGCTCCACAATTCAGTGCTTCCCAGTTCTGGTATACATCAGTTACAAGGCTGGCCGACGGGAAGATCTCCCATTCAGACCTTAAAGGCAGTCTATGCTTTGGTCATTGATTACCGACAAAATTCAAAACAGCAATAAACCGTTCAGCCTTCTGAATTGGGATGGGGCTGCCTTAAAACATAGTGGTAATGTTACTTCAACTAATAATTGAGAGGCCTGAAATAATGATCTGAAAATAAGTTCAAGTTCAGCGACAGAAGCGGGGAGACTTAAAATTAATTAATAAGTTTAAAATATAAGCTACTCATAGTAACAACAATCGTGAAGCTATCAAGTTGTCATTTAAACCCATCTGGTCCACACGTAATCTTCCTTCAGCAAAGGGAATCTTCCATCCTTCCCTTGTCTGGCCTACAAGTGACTCCAGGTCTGCAGCAAAATGTTAACCCTTTACTGCCTTCTGAAATGGTCTAACAAGCCACTCTGTTGTACTTACACCATATGGACAGCAGCAATTCAAGAATTTGCACCACCACTTTCTCAAGGGTAATTAGAGATGGCCAAGAAATACTGGCCTTGCCAGCAATAGATATCCAATTTTTAAGAGTGTCCCTTGAGTTTGTGTCCCCTTTCAATCAATCAGGAAAAAGCTGCACCTCAACTCCGTTTACTCCATGTCCCTTGGCTCTATTATTCCATAACAAAATTGACTTTTAGGAGCAAACTAACCATTTGTTTAACATTGCACTGAATATCGACTGCACCATTCCATCTTCTATAACTTGGGGGATGCTAACGCAAGGAAGAGGGAAAGGGAGAGATAATTTCATACCAATGTTCTGAGCCGGAGTTGTACCCTGATTACAGAAGTGGCAGGATGGTTTACCAGCCTCAGTGAACTGCTCAGAATATTGATTTCTTGTTGTTAGCAGTTGCAAGAGATTGTTCCTCAGGCCATTTCTGTCTTAGATACACTCTCACAGTGGCAAAACATTTGCTTATTTCCTTGCTGAGAATCAAAGCAAGCTGACAATCTCTTAAAGTTGTCTCAGTTAAATGTGCTGCTTCTTTTCTCTGCCCTGGGACTGGGTCTGAATCACACCACTCACTGCTGTGATTCATTTGCCACATACAATTATTTCAAACAGGCACAATTTCTTTCCTCTCTCCTCCCATTAGGCAATCCATAATTTCACCGCTGAATGAATTTGATTTCCAGTAATCATTTATGCTAAAGAGACACGTCTCTCACACTCAAGGAGCCACAGTTCCACTTCTTATGATCTAAAACTGTAATTAGAGTGGTTTTAATTTAATTTTCTGATGATTATTTTCAACTGTAATTTTCCTCAGCTGTGACTCCCAGCACAGTCTTATGCATCCATTCTTTTTGCTGTAACGTTTTTGTCTTGCTTCCTTCTTACTGTATTTTTGTCAATTGAACTCTGTCCCTATATTCTCCCATTTTTATCTGATGTACTTCTGACTACTTATCTGTCTACTCTCCTTGTTTCTGTCTTTCTCTCTCATCAATTTCTTTATTGTTCCTGTTTTCTTCTGTCTTTCTTACTGCGACTATGTCTCATTCTATCCTTGTTCTCATACTGTTTTGTTCAATTTTCATTTTTCAGTTTTTATCTGTTTCTCTTACTCTGTCTTTTTTTGTCCCTGTCTTCTCTTCCTCTCCTTTACCTATTTTCTCTTTTATGTCTCTTCTTTCCCTCCTCTTTGTATCCAATAATTAAAGGAGATAGTGGCCCTGATTTTGGGTCTTTGCTGGTGAGAGACTGGACATATCTCCCAAGATGTGCTGCAGGACCATTCAGAAAGGTTCCGACTCATGGACGATGTGAGAATTGCTTAGGAAGTTTGAACTTCCAATGGGCAGTTCTGTAGCTCCCTGGACCTTCTGAAAAAATCTCCAACACAGAACAGTACACTACAAGAACAGGTCCTTTGGTCCATCATAGCTGTGCTGACCATGATGCGATTCCAAACTAATCCCATCTGCTCGTACATGGTCCATATCTCTGTTCTCTGCCTGTTCATGCATCCATCTAAATATCTCTTAAAATTTGGTTCTCTATTTGTTTCTATACCACCCCTGGCAGCACATTCCAGGTACCTACTACCCTCAATGTAAAAAAGGTTTTCTTTGCACATTTCCTTTAAAATTTCTCCCCTCACCTTAAACATATGCCCTCCAGTATTTGGCATTTCCACACTGTTGGAGACTTTATTAAATTCCAATATGGTTACCTGGACAGATATCCAGGAAATTTTATACAGAAGTACCCTAGTCTAACCTCTGAGTAACTGTACAACTGATCTCTTACCCACCCACCCCAATCACTGACACTGATTATTATTTGACCACACCCTGCAACTACAGTCCCACTTCCCAGATGATCCCTATACACCATCTCTCACTGGACCCCAACTGATTAGCCCCCCCCATCCCATTCCCATCGTCCCTCAGATCTCTGCCCCAACTTTACCAAAAACTCCACCTAACCTCACCTACCTAACCCTGAACTGACAACCCTTCCTGCCCACTTACCCAACTCACCCACCTTTCACCTTACTTAGAACATAGAACATAGAACATTACAGCACAGTACAGGCCCTTCATCCCTCAATGTTGTGCCGACCTGTCATGCCGATCTCAAGCCCATCTAACCTACACTATTCCATGTACGTACATATGCTTGTCCAATAACGACTTAAATGTACCTAAAGTTGGCCAATCTATTACCGTTGCAGGCAAAGCGTTCCATTCCCTTACTACTCTCTGAGTAAAGAAACTACCTCTGACATCTGTCCTATATCTTTCACCCCTCAATTTAAAGCTACGCCCCCTCGTGCTCGCCGTCACCATCCTAGGAAAAAGGCTCTCCCTATCCACCCTATCTAACCCTCTGATTATTTTATATGTTTCAATTAAGTCACCTCTCAACCTTCTTCTCTCTAATGAAAACAGCCTCAAGTCCCTCAGCCTTTCCTCGTAAGACCTTCCCTCCATACCAGGCAACATCCTAGTAAATCTCCTCTGCACCCTTTCCAAAGCTTCCACATCCTTCTTATAATGCGGTGACCAGAACTGTACGCAATACTCCAAGTGCGGACGCACCAGAGTTTTGTACAGCTTCACCATAACCTCTTGGTTCCGGAACTCGATTCCTCTATTAATAAAAGCTAAAATGCTGTATGCCTTCTTAACAGCCCTGTCAACCTGGGTGGCAACTTTCAAGGATCTGTGTACATGGACACCGAGAGCTCTCTGCTCATCTACACTGCTAAGAATCTTACCATTAGCCCTGTACTTTGCCTTCTGGTTACTCCTACCAAAGTGCATCACCTCACACTTGTATGCATTAAACTCCGTTTGCCACCTCTCAGCCCAGCTCTGCAGCTTATCTATGTCTCTCTGCAACCTACAGCATCCTTCGTCACTATCCACAACTCCACCGACCTTAGTGTCGTCTGCAAATTTACTAACCCATCTTTCTACACCCTCATCCAGGTCATTTATAAAAATGACAAACAGCAGTGGACCCAACACCGACCCTTGCGGTACACCACTAGTAACTGCTCTCCGGGATGAACATTTCCCATCAACTACCACCCTCTGTCTTCTTTCAGCAAGCCAATTTCCGATCCAAACTGCTATATCTCCTACAATTCCATTCCTCTGCATTTTGTACAATAGCCTATTGTGGGGAACCTTATCGAACGCCTTGCTGAAATCCATATACACCACATCAACCAGCTTACTCTCATCTACCTGTTTGGTCACCTTCTCAAAGAACTCAATAAGGTTTGTGAGGCACGACCTTCCCTTCACAAAACCGTGCTGACTATCCCTAATCAATTTATTCTTTTCTAGATGATTATAAATCCTATCCCTTATAACCTTTTCCAACACTTTACCAACAACTGAGGTAAGGCTCACTGGTCTATAATTACCAGGGTTGTCTCTACTCCCCTTCTTGAACAGGGGATCCACATTTGCTATCCTCCAGTCATCTGGCACTATTCCTGTAGACAATGACGAGTTAAAGATCAATGCCAAAGGCTCGGCAATCTCCTCCCTGGCTTCCCAGAGGATCCGAGGATAAATCCCATCCGGCCCAGGGGACTTATCTATCTTCACCCTCTGAAGGATTTCTAATACCTCTTCCTTGTGAACCTCAATCCCACCTAGTCTAGTAGCCTGTATCTCAGTATTCTCCTCGACAATATTGTCGTTTTCTTGAGTGAATACTGTTGAAAAATATTCATTTAGCGCTTCCCCTATCTCATCTGACTCCACACACAACTTACCACTACTATCCTTGATTGGGCCTAATCTTACTTCCGTCATTCTTTTATTTCTTAAATACCTATAGAAAGCCTTAGGGTTTACTCTGATCCTATCCGCCAACAATTTCTCATGTCTCCTCCTGGCTCTTCTGAGCTCTCTCTTTAGGTCTTTCCTGGCTACCTCGTAGCCCTCAAGTGCCCTAACTGAGCCTTCACATCTCATCCTAACATAAGCCTTCTTCTTCCTCTTGACCAGAGATTCCACCTCCTTCGTAAACCACGGCTCCCGCACTCTACAGCTTTCTCCCTACCTGACAGGTACATACTTATCTAGGACACACAGGAGCTTTTCTTTGAATAAGTTCCACATTTCTAATGTGCCCATCCCCTGCAGTTTCCTTCCCCATCCTATGCTCCCTAAATCTTGCCTAATCTCATCGTAATTGCCTTTCCCCCAGCTATAATTCTTGCCCAGTGGTATACACCTATCCCTTTCCATTACTAAAGTAAACATAACAGAATTGTGATCGCTATCACTTCTCTTACCCATCTTTACATACTTCACTTGAACATTTAGCCTTCTCTCCCTGGTCTTTCAGAAAACCATTTAGACATTTAAAGGTTACTGGAACACAGCAGATAGTGTCATTAAAAAGGTAGTGTAGTTCCTGCACTGCATCCCCTCTAGGATTTTCCTTTTTAAATTCATTCATAGGATTTGGGTGTCATGGGCTAGGCCAGCATTTATTGCCCAAACCAGAGTGCAGTTAAGAAGTAACCACATTGCTGTTGGTCTTGAGTCACATGTGGACTAGACCAAGTAAGGATGGCAGGTTCCTTGCCTAAAGGACATTAGTGAACCAGATGGGTTTCTCCCCCAACAATCAGTTCATGGTCATCATGAGACTTGTAATTCCAAGGATTTTATTGGATTCAAATAGTGCCATCTGCCATTGCAGGATTTGAACCAAGGACCCAGAATATTATCTGGGTCCCTGGATTAACAGTTCAGTGATAACACCACTTGGATGTTGCCTCCCAACTGCACTCAGCTGGTTCTGAAGAATTCTCCATCAGAAGAACTCTCAGGAAAGTCACAGGATTATAAGTGGGTCCAATCAAGGTCATTAACATGGTTTCTAATCCTGACTGGCAAAACTGGGCTGTTAACACACTTACTTTCCACAGTCGAGTAGATAATGTCAGATCACTGTGTTTTGTTCAATGTGACACTGAACCACAATTTCTAAACTGACGTTTCCAAAGGGAATTGAGTGTGAGGGGAGGAAGTGTTCAATGTAAAATACTCCCTTTATTCTCAAAAGCCAAGATGAACAGTGTCATATCAAGGATAGCACACCATTTCAAACCCATTTCCAAAATAGGATTACTGCTTTGTATACACCTATTTCGAATAGAATTTTACAAGTGTTATAATGAGTGAAGAGTGAGCTTTTTTATTGTCAGAAAGCTTAAGACAAAAACATTGTGGATCTTTATATTATATACAATGATTTAACATCTGTTAAGCCGAATTCTTTTATTCCAGTTTTGCCAGGGCTCCATGATACCACACTCTGTCAAATGCAGCCTTGTTGTCAAGTACTGTTACTCTCACCTCACCTCTGGAATTCATATCTTTTGTCCAGGTTTGAACCCAGGCTGTAATAAGTTCAGGATGTGGGTGGTCATTGTGGAAACCAAGCTGGGCATCCATAGGCAGGTTATTACTGAGCGGGTACTGTTGATAGCACCGTTGATGACACCTTCCATCAATTGACTTTTGCGGCACGGTGGCTCAGTGGTTAGCACTGCTGTCTCACAGCGCCAGGAACCCGGGTTCGATCCCAGCCTCGGGTAACTGTCTGTGCGGTGTTTGCACATTCTCCCCGTGTCTGTGTGGGTTTCCTCCAGGTGCTCTGGTTTCCTCCCACAGTCCAAAGATGTGCAGGCTAGGTGGATTGGCTATGCTAAATTGCCCATAGTGTTCAGGGGTGTGGGGGTTATAGGGGAATGGGTCTGGGTGGGATGCTCCAAGGGGCGGTGTGGGCTTGTTGGGCCGAAGGGCCTGTTCCCACACTGTAGGGAATCTAACTGACAGTAGACTGAGGGGCTGGAAATCAGCCATGCTGGATTTGCCCTGCTTTTGGTGCACAGGACAAGCCTGGGCAATTTGCAGAGTGGCTCAGTGATTAGCACTACTACCTCATGATGTTAGAAACCCGGGTTCAATTCCAGCCTTGGCCTACTACCTGTCTGGAGTTTTACACATTCTTCCCACGTCTGTGTGGGTTTTTGGGCGCTCTGGTTTCCTCCCACAGTACGAAGGTGCATATGTTGGGTTGATTGACAATGCTAAATTGTCCAGAATGTCGAAGGATGGGCAGGCTAGGTGGATTAGCCATGGGAAATGGGTGGTTATGGAGATAGGGTGGTGGTTTGGGTCTGGTGGTATGCTCTTTGGGAGATCAATGTGGACTTGATGGGCCAAATGGCCTGCTTCCACACCGTAAGGATTCTATGATTCTTTGAATTTTCCATATTGTCAGATAGGTGCCTGGATTGGAACTGCACTGGAAGAGTTTGGCAAGGGTAGTGGCAAGTTTTGGAGCACAAGTCTTTATTACTTTTGCCAGGATATTGGAAGACTCCACTGGCATTGTAGTATTCAGTGCCTCCAACCATTTTTGATATCATGTTGTGTCAATCACATTGGCTGAAGACTGGTATCTGTGGTGGGGGCGGATGATTGGAGGAGGCGAAGTTAGATCATCCACTCAGCTCTTCTGGTTGAAGATTGCTACAAATACTTCAGTTTTACCTTTTGCACAGATGTGTTGTTGGGCTCTTCCATCATTGAGGATGGGGATATTTGTGGACGCCTCCTCTTCAAGTGAGTTGTTTAATTGTCAACCATGATTCACGACTAGATGTGGCAGGACTGCAGAGCTTAGATCTGATCCATTGCTTGTGGGATTGTTTAGTTCTGTCTATCACTCATTGCTAGTGGCATTTGGCATGCAATTAGTCCTATTTGGTAGCTTCACTAGGTTGACACCTCATACTTAGGTATGCCTGGTGCTGCTTCTGGCATGCCCTCCTGCAGTCTCCACTGAAGAAGGGTTGATACCCTGGCTGTTTGGATGAAATGTCCGACCATGAAGTGTTAGTTTGTGTGGAATACTATTCTATTGCTGTTGGCAGCCAACAATCAGCCATGATTGTGCTGAATGGTGGGCTTGAGAGACTAAATGGTCTATTCCTTTTCCTCTTCCTTATGTTCTTATGACTGCCTTAAAAATATTCATAAACTAACTTCCACCTCCTTTTGAGGAGGCGAACTCAAAAACTCATGAACCTGCACATAGATTAACCCTTGCAATTCAAATGTCATTCTGGTGAAACTACACTTCCTCCGGATCCACTGTACCCTTCCTAATGCAAAGTACCCAGACCTGCCTACAGTACTCAATATGTGATCCAAACAGGTATATCAGCATGACTTATACCTCCTTGCATTTTACTCCTCTTAATATCATGAGTTCATTTTTGTTACTCATTCACAGGATGAGGATGTCACTGGCTAAGCCAGGATTTATTACGCATCCCTAATTGTCCAGTTGACAGTTAACCACATTGCTGTGGCTCTGCAGTCACTCATAGGCCAGATCAGGTAAGGATGGCACTTTCCATCCCTAAAGGATATAAGTGAACCAGATGGATTTTTCCATCGATCTACGATGGATTCACAGTCATCATTAGACCTTTAATTCCAGGTTTTTTCTGAATTCAATTTCCACCATCCGCTATGACAGGATTCAAACCCAAGGCCCCAGAACATTACCTGAGTCTCTAGGTTAACAACCCTGTGATAATATCACTAGACCAAAGCTTCCCTGCCATTGAATTATTTTCCGATCTGTTCATTGGACCAAGGACTTCGGATCCAAGCCAAATGGCCTATTTCTGAAAGCCTGTTCTGCCATCATATAAGATCGTGACTGATCTAGTTGTGGTTTCAACTCCCCTTTCTTTCTGAACGCATCCCCACCGCCTTTATCCTTGATTCTTTTATGTCAAGGACACACTGCTTTCTGGGAAAGAGAATTCCATACCCTCTGAGAGAAAAATTTCTCCTAATCTTCATGATAATTATTCTTAGTTTTAAACAATGCCCCATGGTACTCATCTTCCCCTCAAATTAAAAGTGTACCTGAAACCCCAAGCCTCTTTAGTTCTCCTCTGTTTCTAGCTTTTTGCTGTTTAGAAAGCACCCCGTTCTATCCTTTGCCAAAGTGAACAACCTCACTTTTACCTGTATTGAAATCCAATTGCCACTATTTTGCCTGCTCACTGCTTTATGCACATACAGTGATTGCTCAGGTTTCAGCCTCACCAATCTGGGGCTGCGCTGAGTCAAATAAACAGGAGCGTTCCTGTAGAGATTGAGTAATTGTCCCAAGGAGTCATTTTCCACATGTACCAGACTTCCTCTTATCCAGAGTGTTGAACCGAAATCGTGATTCTTATGAGCTGACATGGAGTGTCACTGGGTGGCAGCCTGGGTTACAGATAATGTGGGAAGGGGATTGAATCACTCTAACATGACAATGGTCAGACACATCTGAAAATGTACCAATGTACAAAAACCTTTGTCTTTCTGTGTGCAAAGTTACAATATTAATTCAGGCATCAGATCATCATCTCAATTGCAAAGAGTATTCTCTACCACCCCCTTCCGATGCATAATGCACTACCCCCTCCCACTTTGGCTACATTTATCCACACCATCTGTGTGCTCCTCCTTTTGTCTACAAATCCATAATAAGTATTAAACTCTGAAGCCAGGAACTCAACAGTTTCTATTGGCAATGTCAAGAGATCAAACACACTATTTCTGAACAACATGGAATAGGCTGCTAAGCCTGAAATCTGTACTGAGAGCTGTGCTGGGGAATGGACATCTGATTGGAGGACACAGAAACAAAAGCAGACACTTCTCATCCTCCTCAGTTCCAAGTTACTCCTCAACCGACACTCTAAGACAAATTATGTCTACTTCTCACTGTGTTACTGTTGCATAATAACAATGATTGAGCCAGCCTTGACTGGCTTCATTCAATCTCAGTGAAGCACATCTGAGATATTGAACCTGGAGCCAAGCATCAGGGAAAATAATTGATTGGGTCTGCCTTAGCCAACGAGAGCGTTCAGTCTGCCAAAGTTTGCAATGTAGTCCTTGCCAGGTTAGTTGCCTGGCACTGCACACAATTATCATGCTGATTTAATGGGCTAGCTTTTTTTGTAAATTTGATCATGCAATGCAGATATCATTGACAAAACTAACATTTGTTGCAGATTTCTAAATACCCTTGAATTGGGTGGTTTAGTCGGTCCTTTCAGAGGGCAGTTTAGAGTTAGTCATATTGCCGTGGATCTGGAATCATATAGGTCAGAGCAGGTGAAGATGGCAGATGTCCTTTCCTCAAGGACATTATTGATGCATGTGGGTTTTTGGTGATAGCTTCATGATTACAGAGACTAATTTTCAATTCCAGATTGATTCATTGAATTTAAATTTAAGTACAGACTTGTTACGGCACAGAGGGAGGCCATTTGACCCAGTCGTTCTATTACCAAGTGCCAGTCTCCTACCTTTTCCCCATATCTCTTCACACCATTTCAATCCAAATAATCATCCAATGTCCTTCTCAATGCCTCAATCGAGCCAGCCTCAACCACATTTCCTGGCAATCTATCTATGATTTAAAATATGCTCTCCCAGGATCCAAAGTATTAGACTGCACCTCTAGATCTCCAGTTGATTGACATTACCATTACATCACTATTTCCCCACTGATATTGAAATGACGGCTAAGGTGACAGCACTCTCCATTGTTGAACCGTAAGTTATGCAGCAACTTCCTATGGCCAAAATTATGCACTGAATTCTGGAAGTTAAGATGATGGGCTCCTTCCCAAAGCTGTGCAACAATGGTATCTCACCAACTGACGCACCATTTAAATACTTTGAAAAGCATTAAGTTCCTGTACTCACAGCTAGGAACTAAATTTAGCAGGAACATGCATAGCTTATCTTTATCATCATTTTAATTGCATTGTAAATCTTAACTATTGTAAAACACCCCCTTTGGCGCTGAAAATCATAAATTGCCTACAGAGTCATAGAAGATAGGAGCAGGAGGAGGCCATTCATCATGATCATGGCTGATGATCCAACTCAATCGCCCAATCCTGCTTTCTCGCCATTTGCCCCAAGTTTTACATCTCGCCAACATCTTGAAGACATTCAAAGCAAGCCATTCAGTCCACACCAACCCATCCCACACCCCATCAGTTCCCAAGCTAATCCACCTAACCTGCTCATTTTTGGACTGTGAGGAGACCCTCACAGATATGGGGAGAATGTGCAAACTTCACATAGTAAGTTGCCGAGAGCTGAGACTTGAATCCAGGTCCCTAGTATTGTTAGGCAGCAGTGGTAATCACTGAGCCACCTTGCCACCCTTACAAAACTTTTAGAAGTGTGAACAGTTATTCATCCAGATATTTGATCCATCCAGATGGAGATTTCAATGAAAAACAAATTGAAACCTTTGTCTTTTATGTTTTCTTTCTTCATCTCATCTTTCTTTCCATCTCCGTTTTGTGTCACTTTCCTGATTTGATATTCAACATTCTAACTGATATGTCCTATTCTAGTCTTTGATCTGTTTTGATGCAAAATATACACATTTACTTGTTCAGGTTACATGGGTCCTAGATATCAAGGTGTAGAGCTGGATGAACACAGCAGACCAAGCAGCATCACAGGAGCAGGAAAGATGACCTTTTTAGTTTTGGACTCTTCTTCAGAAATGGACATGGATCCTAGACGTTTTAAAGAGATTCTGAGCATTTTGTCTCTCCACAGTAAATTCTAGTGCAAAATCGGATTTAAAAATTTGTGGAAAACTGTAATGAGTTGTAGGAGTTATAAGCAGATTTTTTTCTCAATGTACGTTGTAGATTGGCTAGAGTTTGCATACCTGGGTCACATACTTGCACCCAAGACACATGGTTCTTTCCAGTATTGAACTAAAACAAAGGACTGTGGATGCTGGAGATCTGAATCAAAACAGAAACTGCTGGTAAAACTCAGCAGGACTAGCATTATCTGTGGGAAGAAAGAATTTCCGGGTCCAGCCATTCTTTCATCAGAAGATTCGTCATCTGATGAAGAGTCACCATTCTGATTAACAGTCACCAGACTTGACACGTTAACTCTGCTTTCTTCCACCCATGCCACGAGACCTGTTTAGTTTCACCAGTATTTTCTGTTTTTGTTCCCTCCCTTCTGTTTTTGTCCTTGGCATCTGGTAGATGAACTTGAAAGCCTCACAGTGAGCCGCCTTTATTAAGAACAACAAACATTCTTCAGCTTAAGAAAAGTAGCACATATTCAAATCATTGGCCAACCAGTCTTTTGTACTGTTTTGTGACTTGAAACCCTCCAAAATTAAGAACTTTAAAATTAAATTGATGAATCAGACCTCTAGAGACACATTCAGAGCTGGGACAGTCATTTTTGTTAGATGCCAGGATGAAGGAGAGGAATTTGTACAATGAGATTAATGTTGGATTGCACTAGCAAAGGGTTAGCAGAGACATAATGGTCTTTCTAGTTCTGTGAATGTCTATGATCCTCCAAATGACAAGATTGGTCAATGTCAAGGCCATTTCTACTTCCTTAAAGTTGGACAGGGATAAATTTAACAAGGCCCTGAAGGTCAAAAGGATAAATGAAGACGCAAACGATCAGATATTCGTCTGTAAAGGAATGTCTCTGTAATTCATTTAAAGTTTTGATCAATTAGCCAGTGAATCAGTCAGTTATTGACAGAATGTCAACATAGATCAGTGGCCGGTTGAGTGAATCAAAGAGTATGTTGGAGCAAATTGTTGGTGTTTACGAAGACGTGAGTCCTTGGGCTGATGATGATTCTGTTCTTTTGGAGGGCTTTATAAACAACCTGGCTCTTTGCAACAAGAAGTTGGAGCTGGTACAAGGCACAAAATGCAGCAGCGTGGTGGGGCAGTCAACCTATTATGTACACAGTCAAAGGGTCAACTGGCCTCCTTTTAGATTTTTATGACAATTTGGCAGCTTTATGGTCATTTTTACAGAAACTTGTCTTTTATTTAATACAAGATAATAAAGTGTGAAGCTGGATGAACACAGCAGACCCAGCAGCATCTCAGGAGCATAAAAGCTGACGTTTCGGGCCTAGACCCTTCATCAGAGAGGGGGATGGGGTGAGGGTTCTGGAATAAATAGGGAGAGAGGGGGAGGCGGACCGAAGATGGAGAGAAAAGAATATTTAATACCTAGTCTTTACTCTGAATTGATTCCAAATTCTCACAATTTTTTAAAATTGTGATTTAAACTCTTGACCTCTGGATTACTGGCACGGTACTTAAAGCATAACCCCACTCTTCTGGCATTTACCTCACATTCCTCACAACCGCTGGATATCCCAAAGAATTTTAATAGCTAATGATGTGACTGTGAAGAACAGGTCACTATAGAAAACACAGGAATCAAGTTGCACACAATAAGATCCCACAAACAGCAAACTAATAATGGCCAGGTGAGCTGTTTCAATGATGCTGATTGAGGCATAAATGTAATACAGGAACAGGGAGAACAAACCCTTGTTTACTACGAGTGCCCTAGGATATTTTACACCCACGAGATGGAGCTGGATTGAAAGTCTCATGTGGAAAATAGCCCCTCTGACTGTGCAACAGTCTCACACAATTTTGTCATTATTACATGCACAAGTCTCCACAGTGGATCAGCAACCCAGAAACTTCGCTCCCACCCAAGTTACGACAAATACACTCTGTAATTTAATGTACAAGGGATTGTGTTCCTGCTTCATTCTATCCTCCTGGGCTGCAGCTCCATTAAGGTGCTCCAAGACATTGTGTTAACTCACCAGGCCATCATTTATCATTGCTGACTCAAGTAGCCTCATATTGGACACCTTCACCTCAACTACTTATTAACAACCTCTCTGTTTTTGTCTGGACAGGTAAAGAAATGTAATCTTCAGGGATGAATGAACACTACCATAAAATATTCACCATGCAGCCCAGGTTTCCTACATATATGATGGCACTTACTATTTTTAAATGTTTAATATGTTAACTGCAAATGATCTCTCACTCCTCTCTTTCAAGTTTCTTTCACTCCATCTCTTGCTGCTCAAAGGCAGGGCAACCCTCTCCGAGCAGCCTAGGCTTCTTCCCTGAGAGCACATTTCACATAAGCGTCAGAGGACAGTTTAAATGAAGGGGTGAATGTTCATTGGTAACTGCCTGGCTCCAGAGGCACATGGAAACAATCTTTACCATCAGGTCATGCGTGTTTGTTTGAGCTTCTTATTGCAGGCTGGTTAAACAGCATCGCTCAGTTCTTGTGGTTGCTCACTTGGTAAAGGAGTCAAACATTTGAATCATAAATAATTGAGGATCGCAGGTTTGAAGCAACCTTTCCACGCCTTTCCTACTATCAACACTTTTCTAAGCCCACTACTACATTCGATCCACTCAAATTTCTGAAAAGAGAATGGAAACCTACTAAAAGAGTGATTTTCTGAAAAGAATTGCATGTACAATGAAACATTTACATGTCCAAGGGGGAAGGGAAGAGGGGCTAATTGAGGAGTGCTCGAGGCCTACATACATATCGGAAACTGATTGGCCTTCTCCGACACTGTACAATTTCATTATTCTAGCTTCAAGGACATGGCCCTTAGCACATGGAAGTATATCAGCCAGGTTCCCTCTCCAGCTCCTCCTGCTGGAATGTTCTTGGTAGTTGGCAGATGAGTATAGTCCAAAACTACAGATGCTGACAGATATATGGCATGCACTCACAGATGCACAATGCACTCACAGACACATGACAGGCACTCAGACACAGCAGGCACTCAGAAGTGACAAACAGTCACAGAAACAACAGGACTCACTGGCAGGACAGGCAAGCACAAATACAACAGGAACTCACTGACAGGACAGACAAAAGCACTCACAGAAATGACAGGTATTGAAGACCATAACAGGCATTCGCTAATGTGACAGGCATGACAGAAACTGACTGACATGTCACGCAGTCACATACATCACAGTGACTCACTGACACCACAGGTACTTGTTGATACTATCTAACGGGGAGGATTAAGCAACCACTTAGGCTATAGTAAAGCGCAAACAAAACCAGCACGCATTTTCACCCCATTCACCTTATTGAATCAATGATATTTTAGTGTATCACTGACAGCATACTGAAGCTTTGATATTTCATATAAATATGCCTCTCTGTGTATACATATTTATGAGTTCAAACCTCCCTGCTAATAATTGTCTAAACCCAAACGCTGTTATGGTAGAACCATCAGATCATGCCAAAGCATACATTCAGTTTATGGTGCATGTACTAGCTCTTCAAAGGAATCAATTAGCTAGTTTCATTCCCCCCAGTCTCTCCACATGGCCCTTCTGTGCCATGTCTCCCATGTGTATGTACATGGTGTCTTGCATATGTGGCATGGACATCCCTCCCTATCACTTCTTGTGTATTTGAACATAACTTTCTGTTTATAAAAACACTATTCCCTGTTGATGCATACTTTACTCCCTGCTTATACATACATTACTCGTTGTGTATATAAAAATAATTTACTGCTTATGTTTACATCAGTTGACGTGCATGTATACATCATTCCCTCCAAACTTGCATCACTTCCTGTGTATATGACCATCACTCCTCGCATGAAAATGAACATCATTTCCTGTGTACATGAACATCATTCCATGTATATATACGAACATCACTTCCTGCGTATATGAACTCCACTCCATGTATATATATATATATATGCACCTTCAGTGTTAGTGCACTGTAGCCAGTGAAATACCACAAACTCAGTTATTATTTGTGATGCATTCATCGTTCTTGGTCACACTGATCAGAGCAATAGGCAGCAGTGATGTCTCACAGATTGGGCTCTTGAGAAAATAAACTGCACAGGCACCTTTACTGAGCTGATATTTTGGCCAAAGTCCACAGCTGAGCAATGACAGGGTGTCCAACTTATTCAGTTACAGCAATAGGACTGAAGCCAGATACAGAGCTGTATGTTTAATCACTGTGAATATCAAGGATCTTTCTGGGGAAATTAAAATAAATGAGCTTTAGAGATGGCTTTGATCCAGAACTGATTTTTTTTTTCTAATTCAATGCCTCAATCCCTCCTGAAGGTTCTTGCTGAGGCCGACTAGGGCCAGTTCTCCATGGTTTCCACAGGATTAAAATCTATCTCCACAAGCATGAACACTCGCCAAATCACTTACAGGTGAAACACAAGGTCAACGTAGTCGATGTGTTTACCTGCGTCTGCAGGAATGCCCTTTCTAGCAAAGGCCACTGACTATTGTCTGCTGCAGCTACTTGCAGTGTCTTGCAGACACCCCAGCTGAATCATCTCCCTGACTGTCATTCACTAATCCAGTCAGCAGGAGGCAGTGATGTAGTGGTAATGTCACCACACTGGTAATGTAGAGCACCAGGCTAACATTCTGCGGATGTGGGTTTGAATCACTCTATGATACATGGTGAAATTTGAATTCAATGAGAATCTGGAGTAGAAAGTTTTCCTAATGTCGATCACTATCATAAAAATCCATTTGGTTCTTTTGAAGTAGGCAATCTGCACTCTTTTCCTGATCTGGCCTACATGCAATTCTAAACCCTAAGCAATGTGGTGGACTGTTAATTGTTCCTAGCAAATTGAGGATCGGCAATAAACATTGACCTAGCTGGTGATGCCAACATCTTCGCCCAGCCGGAAGAAATGATTATAATTGGAAATTAATGCACTCCATGTTGAAGTGTACAAGATGAGCCTGACCAATTACTAGTTTTATTGGCTTCCCCTTCCGGGACAAACAACTACAAAAAAAGCGCCACGTGCACAAAGGCTTTGGGGAACTCATACAATGGCAGCAAGGGTGGAATAGGTCTTGAAATTTGTGCCTTGGTTAAAATATTGCTCTAAAGAACTGCTTAAAAGAGAGAAAGATGGAGAGATTCAGAGAAATAATTGCAGAGACAAGGGCTTGGAATGCTGAAGGCATGCCTGTCAAAGATGGAACAAATGTTATTAGTGAGAGACAACTTTATGGGGAGGTGATCAAGGAATAATATTACTGGGTTTAGTAATCCAGAATCCCAGTTTAATGTTCTAGGGTCATGGGTTTGAATCCTATCATACTGGATGGTGAAATTTATGTTCCATAAAAATCTGGAATTAAATGTTAGCCTAATGATGACCATGTCAATTGTCATAAAAAACCCATCGTGTTTCAATCTGATAGAGGGATAATAAAGCCTGAGCAGACTTAAGCAATTTTGAACCAAAAATTCAACAACCCTTTAGCTCATTTCCATGGTAACTATTGCAGGAGCTCAGCACAAGGATTACTAATGAACTAGAGTCTGGATGGGTAGACACTTGACCTTATCCAGAGCTGAGGGATAAGTAGATTGAGGCCTAAAGATCAATGGGGGAGAGGAAGGGTCTAGGGATGGGTAAAAGAGCAGATGAAGCTCATCAGGGAAGATGACAGCTCAGAGAAGGCGTTCCAGGGCACAGCAAGAAATTCCCAATCTCATGTGTTCTGTGAACTGACACCAGAAACACGGGCACACAGCTTGGCATCTGTGTCCATATTGAGGTGCCACACCCAAGATCAAAGATGACTCAGGCCTTTTTTGGCAGGTAGCGGATTGAAAAGTGCCCAAGAGGTGGCGTGGGAGGTGGGGCGAAGGGGTCATATCTTGCTCGCTCTTTACCAGCAAATGCCCGAAACGTCAGCTTTCCGGCTCCAAAGACGCTGCTTGGCCTGCTGTGTTCATCCAGCTCCACACCTTGTTATCCCGTGCACTCAATACCTGACCCTAGCAGCCGTGGTCAGCCAATGAGGAGGCGACCTCGTATTGACCTCTGGGGACGCGGGGGCGGCGTCACCGAAAGGCGGCAAAAATCCTGCGGCGGTTTAACTGCCCTTTGCCCGGCCCGCGGCCATTTTCCGAAGGCAAACTGAAGCAGCGGAAAAGAGGACATCCAGCTGGAAGTCTCAGACGGTTAGGGTGTCGGTTACCCCTAAAAAAAATCCACGTGTGAAAGAGTCGATCGCACGAAGGTTTTGATTTCCTTAGGTATTCTTGCCGCGAGTTGTGAGAGATCGGAGGCACGGGCATCGTCGCGAGGGAAATGTTTCGCCGCCTTGTCCCCCTCAACAGAGGGAGGCGCCTCTTAACATTCTCACACGGTAATCAATCATTTGCAGAGCGTTCGTCAGGCAAGAAGCTACTCCACTTACTGCAATGAAGTTTATATTCAGGGACACGTCAAATGTCAGAGCCTGTAGAACCTCTCGGCTCGACGGTGTAATTTATGCATTTCAATCTGCATTCATAGCGTACTTGAACTCCGTGGCACTGGCTGCCTGCCTGAAAATCAAGAGGGCTGAGGCATATGAAAGGAACAAAGGAAACACATGTTAATGAAGCGATGGAATGGAAACTATTCAAAGGCAACTCCCAGGGGTGAAAGAGCAGGATGTAATACATAAAGTCGCCACTTCTTACTGCACCGAGGACACGGGGGGTTGGGGGAGAGGGGTCGGGAGGTGTTGGTTGTGACCCTTCTAGATTTAGACATGGAGCATGGAAACTGGCTTTCAATTCCTCATCTTATTAATTGAATTTCAATTCAACCAGCTGCCATGGCATTGAGTATTGACAACAAAGCCCACAGCATTGGCCTGTGGGTTCTGAATTACTGGTCCCAGTGATATTCCCAAAATACAACTGTCTCTCTATTTATGTTGACCCTGCTGTAAATATTAAGATACTCTGGGGGGACGAACACTTAACAATTCATAACACACCAACTAATACTACAAACCAATCATTGGGGGTGTGCGGGACATTTGAGGTACTGATGCCTGATAAAAAAACAAAACTTTTCTTGGTACACCCTAAGTATGACCAACTTCCGGAAATTCCTGAAGCAGTGGCACATCCTCAGATTGTCTGATCTCAGGCAGACTGAAATGTCCTACACTCACATTATTTGCCAGGAGCTTCTACTTCTGTAAAACCTGCACTTGAACAAAAGAGACAAATTCCTCAAGTGTTCCATTGCTTCCCCCATTCCCATAATCCTAAACAACACACAGAATGATTACAGTACTGAAGAAGGCCATTCTGCCCATCAGGTCTACACCATCTCCCTCTAAGAGCAACTCACCCAGTCCTGTTGTCCTGCCTTTTCTTCCATCCCTTTGCATTTCTGTTCCCTTTCTTTTCAGTTAATTATCTCTTTTGAAGGCTCTGATTGAACCTGCCTCCAGCACACTCTTGAGTTAGTGAATTCCAATCCTACATGCTCACTTTGGGGTGTTAGCTGGGCACAACAATCCAATTTCCACAATGGTGGAAAAGCCAGTAGAACTTGCAAAAGACACACAATGGGTCAAATTTGCCTGGCACATTTCAAAATTGAAGGCCAGTCCAAGTACCACAGTGTTTTGTCTCCACTGGGAAAGAAAATCTCATGATGAAATGTTGGTATTATAAGCAGCTCACCTGTGAATCCTGCTGATGAATTGCACTGTTAACCGCAGATTTGAAAGTTTTCAGAATTAGAACAATCACAAAGGGTAGTTTAAAAATTGATTGAAAGAGCATGTTACTCCAACTCCTTCAACCATTCCTCATATCTAGAGGCATTCATTGGGAATGTATAAAGCTCAGTGCTGCCCCCTGCTTTTTGTCATTGTACATTATTGCAGGTCTTTTTATACAACAGTTTGGATTGGAACCTTAGCATCAGGAGTTTGGTTCTGCCCTTAACACATGGAGGTAGCAGCCTGCGAGATTGCTAATGCAGTTGTGTTGTCAGTTCTCCCACCCACCCACAAATAAATAGGTCTCTGATTCAAGGGCTGAGCCCAGTGCAATTTGATCATTGTTTATTTCGGAAGGTGAACTCAGGTTCAGTTTTGTTAAAATCAAAAATATAACTGCTGTCTCTAAAGGAAATGACCCCCCCCAATCGGGAGCAAGTAGGAGGACTCGTCTGACGGAGCAGATGCCAAACGCCGACCCCTTGTAACAAATTATTCCCACTCTCTGATTCACTTAATCACCCACTACCACGTGGATTTAGTTGACTGCAAACAGCCAGGTTGTGCAGAGCTGTGCTCAGTTGTGTGGAGGAGGTGTATGTGTGCGCGTATGTGGAGGAGGGTTGAGTTGTATAAAAACAGGATAAGACCAGTACAGACAGGTACAATTTAGACAATTGTAGCTGAACTCTGCAGATTTTGAAAGTGACTTTGATCCATTCAGGAATTTTACAGGGAGGTTGCATCTTAATGATGTAGTTTTCCAAAAATACACCAATCAGCCTCCTCTTGGTGTGAAACGGGAATTTGAGTTCACCCACATTCATTCTCTCAATCTACTGTTAATCAGTATCAGGTGACCGTCAGAATTGTTTATTGTTTCTGCTTGTCCTCAAGTTCTCAATGGCTATCCGGGGACAGGTATTTATGTGATGCTTTTTGGAAGAAACACCTGTATGATGGGACACAATTCTGTGAGAATGCCCATAGGAAAAAGGAAGTAGGGAAAAAGAACCAGAAAGTTGGAATGCCATTGATCTCAAGGCCAAGGACCTGTCTCCACTTTGCAAAAACACCTGCCAAACGTGTGGTCGGAGATGTGGCTGTGGGACCAGTCTTGTCAGCCACGCAAAAACCCACAGAACCCATGACCAGTGACATGGAATTTCCTAACCAAACAAACATACTCATTAGTACATGATTGCTGACAACAGTAACTGTTGAGGTTTTTGTCGGTTCTTTCCATTGTTTCACTCCTGCTTTTTTTCCAGGTGCTGTTTTCAGCTGCCAGTCACCCATTTTTCTATCTGATAATTGGGCATCTCCCAGAGAGTATCCAGTGGACCCTGTGTAATGCCAAAGCACTGCCTGATTATGTTGTCAATCATGCCTTATGTTAAACTTCTACACAACAGGGGCTTCTTAATATGCACAAAGATGTTGTGAGCATCCCAGTTGCAATTTTTGGATACACTTGGAGTATGTGTTGTTATGGACAAAGCTGTACCAGACGTAAATGAGTGAACCACCTGTTTTTAAAGTTGGTCACAGTGAGCACTTGATAAAAGAATGTCCTATCTTGGCTTCAATATCTCCCAGTCTGATGCATTTCCACTCTCAGTCATCTCATGGCATTGTCAGCCATGATTCTGCTGCTTGCACTCCTGTCTCTGAGCTGCAAAGGCTCTTGTTCTACTCTTACTCCAGGGCACAGGTGCAAACATCTGTCCGACTCTCCAGTGCAAAATACATGATAGTACTGCACTGTCAAAGTACTACCGTACAGACAAGATGATTCAGTGAATTGCAATTGCTGCATGTACTCCATGAGCTGAATGGACTTCTTCTCCTCTGCTGTAGAATTCTACAATTCCATTTAAACCAAGGTCCGATCAGCCTGCTTGGATAGAACTAAAATATTTAATGGTGCCGTTCCAAAGGAGGATTTGGGAGCGTTATCACCCATGACCCAGCCAAGACTTCATACTTCAATCAGTATCACAAAAATGTAGATGATCCAGTCATTATCACATGCTGCTTGTGAGAGCTTGCTGTGTGCAAATTGGCTGTCATGTTTCCTGCAGTTTACAACAGTAACTACATTTAAATGAAACAATAAGAGCTGGAGAAACTCAGCAGGTCTGGCAACACCTGTGGAGAGACAAATAGAATTAATGTTTCAAGTTGAGTATGACCTCTTCAGAACAATGTCACGTGTTCTGTGATCTGATGGAGGGGCACTGAACTGTAAACGTTAATTTTGTTTCTCTGCACAGATGCTGCCAGACCTGCTGAGTTTCTGCAGCATTCTGTTCTTATTTCAGATCTCCAGTATCTGCAGTACTTGGCTTTTATCTGATTGACCACATTCCACTAACGCCTACTTTTAATGCCCTCCTGCACACCCACTTCTCAATATGGCCGACTTGTTTTAAGAGCCGGTTTAAGTGAAATCCCCACCTCTGCTTGTAAATGTAGTGAAAACAAGTTTGCATTCTCATTAAGTGGAAAATTTTCTTTCACCACCCTCTTTAACTATAGGACACGACAGAACCTGCTCTATCTGATGTGGTAGAGGAAAACCAATTCCTGGTCTTACTAAAAGAGGCTCTTGCATTGAACAAGAAGTAGCTTATTGAATGTTATAGCTAGTTACAATGTACATTAATATGAGAGACATTGTTACAGAGGCTGTAAGACCATAAGATCCCAAGAAGTGGGAACAGAAGTAGACTGTTAAGCAGTTCAAGCCTGCTCCACCATTTAATAGGATCATGGCTGCTCTGATATTCCTCACGCTCATTTTCCTACCCTTTCCCCTAACCCTTGATCCCCTACAGATCAGGAATCTTTTTATCTCAGCCTTAAATATACATAAGGACTGCATCTTCACAGCTGTCTGTGACAAGTAGTTCCAAAGACTCTCAACCCTCTGAGAGAAAATAAATCCTCCTCATCTCATTTTCAAAATTAAAGAAAGCCAAGTTAAAACAGTGTCCTCTTGTCATAGTCGCTTCAGTGAAGGGAAACATCTTCTCAGCATTTATCCTGTCAAGCCCTTTAACAATTTCATATGTTTCAATGAGATCATCTCATTCTTCTAAACTCCAGGAGTTCTAACCTGTTTAACATTTACTCATAAGAAAAGCCCTCCATGCCAGGATAATGCTAGAGAACCTTCTCTGAACTACCTCCAATTAAATAATATCCTTAAATAAGCCAAATATAACTGCTCAGAGTACTCCAGAAATGGTCTCACCAGCACCTTGTATCCTATCTTACGCACCAAATCCCTTGAAATAAGGGCCAACATTCCATTAGCCTTCCTGATTACCTGTGTGCTGGCTTTCAGTGTTTCATGCACGAGTCTCTTTGTGTAGCAGCTTTCTTCACATTTTCTCCATATAATGTTAGGTCTTCCTCCTTTGAGTTCCTATGCTGTTCTTCTCTTAAGTCCGTATGACATTGTATAGTTACTAATATTTCAGCTACCCTTGACTTTAGGTGGTTTAGAGGTTTCACTGATGAGATTTCTCTACACACTTGATATATTGTTCAGTCTCTTGGTCGAAGACGAATCACTTATATTGTTTTCCTGAACATCTTCCCTGCTGAAACATGCAGTTGCTGTTTTACAGAATCGTGGATTTCCATGGTGGAGTATGTTTGCCCTGCTGAAATGGGCAATTTCCTCTTTTCAATATTCCACCTTTCTGACAAAGCGATTTGTTTCTTCAAAGTATCTCAGATTGTTGCTCATATCTTCTCAGTGGTATCTTCAAATATAGTTGCATGCACTACATGAGATTTAGTTCTCAGTGTACTGGTAAATTTGTGCTGAAGTATGTAAACATTTTCCTTCAGTTTCTTGATTGGCTTGGACACTCTCACTTGAACTTAGCAATTGTATTATTGATGGAATCAACATGTTCCCTTCCTCAGTTCTGTGTTTGAGATTTGCTTCTTACTTGGCATGATCTCTGTCCTTGTTGCTCAGGATTCTTCCTGGGAAAATGAGGAAATGAAATTCTCTGCTTAAACTTGTCTAGTCCAAGTCACCTAAGATCCACATCAGACTGAAATCTGGCATTCCTATTTGTTCAGCAGTCTTGAGTCTCACTTTGGATACATCAGTTATAGATTCATTAGTTGACTTAAATAGGGGATACAGCTAATTAGCCATTTGATTGCTTATGTTTCCCTGCAAATCTTGTTGATTCTTAAAATCTGAATTCTCTTCAGTATTGTTAGCAGTGAAAAACATTTCTGCCAATCCAGTGTAACCACTGGTTTCTGTTTTGCTAACAGATTCCTTATGCCAACATAGTTAATCTCAGTAGATTTTATCTTCTGTTTGGGTTCCACCAAGAGTCTGGGGAGCCCAATTAAATCCTCTGATGTTTGTTCCACATCCAGCTGTTTACTAACAGGTTGATCTTGACTTGTTCTATGCTGCAGAATCAGTTATTTCTTGCTTTTTAACTCTTTCCACAATTTGGAGAAAATTGAGAGCTAGATATTCTTTCTTCTCATGTGAAAATTCTTGATGTTTAATATATGTATATGGTTTCCACTGTTCCATTGAGAGAGTTACTTTTATCATATCTTTAATCTTAAGTGTTATGCCTCCAAGACTATGCATTTGCAGTGTTGGCAGCTTGGACAGTCTTTCTTCAGCTATGATTTATTATTTGATTTTGTAGCAATACTTGTCCCTACCTCTAAATTTACGAGATGACCACTGTAAATGTCCTGTTTCCAAAAGGTAAGTTCTTTATTACCTGTTTTCCCTTAAAATGTTTTTGGTTTCTCTTCTGTTGTCAACTGCTTAACCTCAGTAATCTCTGTATGAGTAGCTATTTGAATTTTTGCTTTTCTGTAACTGTCCTACCTGGACAAATTTTTTTAGTGTGATCTTTCTGTTATAGATCACATTTTTCTGTTACGTTTACTTTTAATAGTTGGGAACTGTCTACGCCTCTGAGACATCTTGACTCCACAGCACTGACAAGGATTGGTGCCTATCCTACTGGGTCTGATGATTTATTGAATGTATCTTTAACAGCTTTGTATTATAAGAACTGAATTAATTCTGCTGATTACCTGTGCTGAGGTTGATCTTCCTGTCCTAGGATTGATCTGTGAGTTCCGTTTCACTCACCATCTGAATGCCTTTCTGTAGAAGTCACATATTCCTTTGACTAAAGCGAATCTGACAGTGATTAGTAATTTTGACAACAATACTAATAAATTCTGATTTTAAATCAACCGTTGTTGCATTTTTTTCAGTAAACAGTAGAGATCATTGATGAAATTATTATTCCCCTGGATGCTGAACTTTTCTATGAAATTTGCTGTTTTAAGAATGTTATGTATTCTGTGATTCAAGTAATTGTCAAAAGAATTCAGTACTTCTTCAAAACTATCAGTTGCTTTTAAACCATGATGTGTTATAAAGTCATTAGTTGTACTGTCAATTGTGTACTCAACTGCATGTATTTGTTCAACTTCTGATTTAGTACCCAATTTGGAAGCTATTGTTTTCTCCAAGATATCCAATTCTGTGTTCTATTTGGTCGTCTCTGAAATTAAACCTTCCTGGCAATATTATTTCTGATATGTAGTCTTCGTTATGCAATTATTTTCCTTGCTCAAAAAGCCTTTATCTTGCAGTAATAGCAATACCTGCTGCTCTGTGCTACTGTACTAGAGTATTTTTACCCATTTTGCCATCAGTTGGAGGACTACCAACTTCTCAGCCCAAAATGGAGGATTGTCATCTTTCCCACAGTTTTGCTAGATGAATCCAATGGTTTGTGACCTGACTAAAGTATCACAATTTCCTTAATGGCTTTACTGAAGTAATCTCACTGCCTGCAGACTTAATAACCAGTGTTCACTTTTAATCATAATTCTACAAAATTATTCCTATACACAACCTTAAGAGATGAAACCTGCCTCTCTAACAGATTGAATGGTTTATACCCACTGCCTGTAATGGTGATCCCCATGTCTTCCCTGCTTTTTGTCCTGGATTATTCCAAACCCCTGCAGTTTAAGTAAATGTTGCCTGCCTTTAAAGCAGTTTTAATAAAGGAGCTCCTGCTTTTTCTACAGTTTTAATAAAATCTGCTTACTTTCTTTGCCCATTATACTTGAGCTGCTTAGGCTTCTGCTTTGCCCCATTGTCTCTTCAGTTCTGTTTTAGCAAAGTCTCTGGGTCAGTGACCTTGGTTTAAAGCATTTTTGTGGCCCTTTACTTTCCTTCCATAACCGTGCCTGAAGGTGCCAGCCCACTGTGGTGGCAGTGCTTCACCTGAGCTGCCAGTACATTCCTTTATTTTTGTTTTACCCATCTGTAGCACTGTACCATTTTTTTAAAAAAAATCCCTTGCTCACAATGGATTTTAACTTACTCATGGAACCTTCAATGTCCACTCACTCTTCAGATGTACCCCAACTCAGGAAGTCTCCTACAGATCACTTTCATGTGTTACAGCCTGTTTCTGCTTTGGAGTAATGCATTACTCTTCTCTGGGGTAGTTGGTAACTCTTTTCCAGCAGCAGGTCTCTTACCAGGTCTTCAGTACTGTTTCCATTGTAAGTAGATTCTTCCATGTTGAATCTTGCCCAAAGGGTCTCTTCTGTAAGTTTCTGAAATGCTCAGCTATTCCCTTATGAGTGTTTTCATGAATAGCTGTCTTAAAGCTGAGACTGAAGGTAACTGAAAAATGATCAGATTTCCACTGCTGCCAGGATATTATTAAAGGCAGTGAAATTAAATCCTCAGCATTGCTCACCATGTTGTATGACACTGTGAAATTAAATCCCCACTGCTGCTCACCATGTTGTATGTCATCATGAAGCCAAGTTGACTCTTCCTCATATGGTAAATTTGCTCCCACCATCCTCTTTAAATACAGGGATCTCCATGACTTGGTCTAGTCATGCAGTCACTTAAACCACTTAATGGTCTAACTAAAAGTGGCTGTCATATTGAACAAGAAATAGCTCATTGCTTGTCAGCAGCTAGTTACACGTTACATTGAAATGATTGGTACAGAGACTATATGGAGGATCTAATGTTGGGATTCATTCTTTCATGACCCTAAACTGTTCTGTGCACAAGTCTATATGACATCATCAATAATTGATGGTGCTTAAGGCACTCCTCGGTGTTAACGCTTCAGACCTTTTTATCTGTACAACACAACTTCTTAGCCATTCCTTTAGGAAACTGTCCTTCAGGGATGTTTATGTATGCTTTGAAGGGGAAGCTGGATAGGTCCATGAGGGGGAAACGAATGGGTGAGATAGGTATGTTGGGAGAAGGCTTAAACCATAAACACCATGTTGGGTCAAACAGCCTGTTGCTGTGGAGGAAGTGTAAACTTTAGATGTCCTAAACAAGTGCACTGAGCTGCCATCGCATCCCACTACTACCCACAGCTTACCACCTGAATTCAAATAAGGATGAATCTGAAAATAGTTTGGCTCTCCCAACCATTGCTTTGAACAGATTCTGCAGACCACCCACCAACTTATGCCGACTGTGAGCACAGCTTGAAAATGTTGCCTTCTATCTCCTTCCTCATACTCTATCTCACTGTTGGTAATTCTAACTATCTGACTATCTGTCTACTGTTGCCTGTGTCTCGTGCTTTCTTTTTTGCTGTCTGTCTTCCTCTGTCTCTCTATTTGTGTTGCTGCTTATCTCTTTTTCTCTTTTGATAGCTCTTTCTGTTTATATTGCCCTCTTGTTAGCACTTTTCTTCTCTCACTCTGCCCTTCATTCTATTTTTCTTGATCGGTGTTTTTCTCTTTCTTGCTTTTTTCTTTTTTTTTCTTCCTCTGTTTCTATCAATATCTCTCAGATTCTATCTCTCCATCTCTTTCTGCCTTTCTCTCATGTTTGCCTTTTTCCACTGTCTCCATCAGTTCCTTGCCTCAGTCTCTAGTTCTCCTTCTGAATCTCTCACTTTCCATGTCTTACTCATTTCTGCTCTTGCTGTGTCTCTCATTCTGTTTTTGTATATTGCTTTTTTGGTCTCTCTCTGTTCTGTCCCCAGCTACAGTTCATGACAAGTACAATGGGATCTGCTTCAGCAGCCACTCCTCCTGCTGCTTCCCACCTCTGCAAAGCTTCGTCCCTCAATTCACATCTTCCCAGGAGCTGTCCTCCCTCAAAGAACCCCATAATTAAAATATCTGCTGCCTCCCACCTCTGAGACAAGCGCCTCAAATTCACAGCATCTGGGGAGCAGCCAAGCTTCCCCGTGGTGGCAAAGACCCATAATTATAGTCCCCATGTTATCTGTTCTCTGGAACCAAGAAGGGAAATAACACGACAGTCAACAGCAAGGCCGCCAGTTCTTCCTGCTCTCTGAATACTGTGTGTGTGTAAGACTCAGAAACGTCATGGCAACTTCTTTAGAATCCCTCACAGCAGCCAGTCATCAAGCAGTCGTATATAGATTTTATTTATTCACTCAGACAGTTGTGGGCATTGCTGCAAGTTCAGTATTTGTTGCCCATCTCTAGGCACAGTTAAGAAGGTACTCATGTAACTTGTATTGAATCACTGCTGCCTACGGAGGTGATGGAAATGAGGCTCCCCCAGACCTCTTAGGGAAGGACCTTCAGGATGATGAACAAACATCAGACAGTATACGTCCAAGATAGGGAGATTGTACAATGCAGAGAGAAACTTGGGAAGTGGTGATGTCTCCTTGTCCCTGTGAAGATGAAGGTCATGGATTTGGTGTCGGCTTGGCGAGCTGCTGCAGTGCATCCTGTAAATAGTGCACGCTGAAGCTATATGTATCATTGGTCAGAGGTGGAAGCAGGGATAACGACAGTAGTACCAGAAGATTTCCAGTGACATTGCTTAAACTGCATGTCTGAAGATCTGAATGCTTACAAGAAATTAGTAATGTCAAGGACAGTGTTTTTCAGAAGAGACATTAAACCAAAACCCTATCTGCCCTCTGAGTAGGCATCAAAGCTTTAATTACTTAGAAGAGTTCTCCCTGATGCCCTGGCCAATATTCATTCCTCAATCAGGACTATTAAAAAGAGATGATCTGATCATTGTCACATTGCTATTTTTGGAGCCTGCTGTGCACAAATTGACGACCTTGTTTCCTGTGTTAAAACAGTTCAGAAGTTCTGCAAATGGTTGTGAAACTTAGGAATGTCCAAGTAGTGTGAAAGTTGCTGCAAAAATCTTAATATCTTTCTGATGTATATCTATACTATAAAAATAATGACAAGACCTACACCTCCCCCCGTGACATACAGTGGTGCAGTAGTTCATCGTTCAAACAAGTAGATCCTGGCTTGACTCTCAAAGACTGAGTCTTTGAGTCAGTGATCAGAAATTTTAGTCCTAGGATACCGAGACCAATTGCAGCAGCTCCCCATCCACCTGAACTCAGAGCCCTTTGAATCTTTGTGACTCAACACCACACCAGTCATTGATCTTATGGAAACAGGCCACTTGGCCCAATATGTCCGCACCAACCCTCCAAAGAGCATCCCACCCAGACCCACACCCCCACCGCATCCCCACATTTCCCATGGCTAACCCATTTAACCTACACACTATGCACAATTTAGCATGGTCAGTCCTCCTAACCTGCATATCTTTGGACTGTGGGAGGAAACTGGAGCACTTGGAGGAAACCCACACAGACACCTAAGGCTAGAATTGAACCTGGGTCCTTGGCAGTCAGAGGCTGCAGTGCTAACTGGTGTGCTGCACCATTTTTTCCTGAGAAACAATTCATAATTTATCTTAATCACTTAGCTTTCAGGGGAGATTGGAGAGATTCGCTACTGATGAAAAGAAACAGAGATTTACATACTTATTTGGGTAGCAGACCATATAGGGGAACACTGGATATTTGCATTTAGTTCACAAATTGCTTGCTAATAAATGACTTCAAATTGATTAAGTGAATGTCTGTCACTTTGGTGTTTATGCAGAAGGCATAATATTGTCTTGGCTACATGTACAAAACAAACCCCACATACATATTTCCCTACACATGTAAAGGTACAAACAATAACCTTGCTATAATTCACTAGCCCAATGAACATTTTACAATGCGAATCGAACTAATTGGTCAAACTGCATAGTTGGCCAGCTTTGGAAAAAATCCTTTTTTTTCTTTAAGTAATTTTTTGAGACAAAGAAAGGCCCAATTATAAAAATATTGTATATTGCGGAGAGGCCACTACCATTATGAATATACTAAAAACACTCAAATCCAGCAACCCCAATGAGCAAGAGGCTTGTTGGTGTATCAAGTCACACAGGTATTCAGGTTCAATTGCAGGTCAGTCAGTTGAGAGAAAGAAGAGGACAGTAACTGAGATGTGACTCAGTGCCCATAAAGTCCCACGGAACTTGATGGTGCCTAGAGTTTGGCAGCAGTGATGGGGAAGTGCTGGAGCAAAGGTTCCCTGTCACATTTCGATTCTTGAGCAACTCAGAGGATGAAACGAGGGGGAGAGAATATTGTTCTCTTTATACGCAAGGAGTTGGAAGTGTTTCTATGGAAACAGTGAACAAGTGAGTTACCATGGAAACACTGTAGAAATTGAGATATAAAGTATTGTAAAATTTGCTTTCATTGCCTTATGGATTAATAAAATATCTAGGTGCCACATACCAGATGGAAATGGTAAGTGATGCAGAGGGCACCTTGAAGATGAAAGTAGTCCCATGCCCCTATAGCCATTGTACTCACGGGTGGTGGAGGCTGTGAGCTTGGGATAAACCAGGTTAGGCAATATCCTGTACAGTTACATACATGGTAGACTAACTTCCAAGCTCCTGCAGACTTCATTAATTCACAGTCACCAGCATAGGCATCTTTAAGAAGGCCACATTCAGATTTTTATTTTTAGTTAAATGAAGTGCTTAAACCCTTAACTGGGGATTACAGGATTCATTTCACAAATTACTAGTTCATTTGGAGTAGATGCCTTCAAGATGATTAAAGCTTTCATCTACCACCTCGATGTTGACATATAAGGCAATGCATGTATTGCCTCATAGATATAGACTCACCCCAGATAGTTACACATGCACTTACACCACATATGCAGTATACAGATACACATACTCCATACTACACCCCCCCCCCCCCGCCAACAGAAGTCTCATATACATACCCCATACCCACAGTCTCCTCACTATTGTTCATTGCAATCACCCAATGAACAATTTAAAGTGTCAACCCAGCTAGTTGGTCAAATTACAACATTGACCAGCTCTGGAAGAACAACCATGTTTCTTTCAAGTGATTTAAACGCACACTCTTGAAGGAAAGAGTGACCATTTCATTAAAAAAGTTGGGGATGTCTCAGAGGGGATGTTTGAATGGTCTGAACGTCTTCCCAATGTGTCCATGATAACACCCACTTTATCAGCATCCCAATCACCACCTCGAACATTATTCCATCTCAACACTGAAGTACAGTGGCATCAGTGTGTATTACCATCTAGAAAATACTGCAGCTTCCTGCCAAAGACCCCTTGACCTTCTAGACCATGATCTCACCCTCTACAAGGGCAGCAGATACATAGGAACACCACCAGCTGCAAGTTCCCCTCCAAGCCACTCACCATCCTGACTTGGAAATATATTGCTGTTCTTTCAGTGTCACTAAGTCAAAATCCTGGAACTCCTTTCCTAACAGTACTGTAATGTACTTATACCAGATGGACTGCAGCAGTTCAAGGAGGCAACCAACAAGCACCTTCTCAAGGAGCTAAAAGGGAATGCCTAGCCTTACCACCTTATATATTAAGAATAAATTTTAAAAGCACAGCAACCCCAATGATTGAGAGCTACACTGGACCTTTGTATAATTGCTGGTGGTTCAGTTGGTCTATGTTGAGACAAGGAAGAGCGCGGCAACTGACTTGTGACTATTAGCCTCACTGCTTATGAAAGTCCCACATGGGGTAGCATCATGCCGAGGGATTGATGGCTTAGTGATGATGGAGGAAAAGCACTGAGTCACATTTAGATTCCTGAGCAACTGCAAAGAAGAAACAAGAGGGAGAGAAAATTGGTCCCTTTATACACAAGAACAAGGAGCTGGAAGTGTTTCTATGGAAACAGTGAACAAGTGAGTGAAGGTGTTGCTGTGGAAACGTTATGCAGAAATCCACGTACAATGCATTTTAAAATTAGTTTCACAGTGTTAGGGGTTAATAAAATATCTCTAGTGCCACAGGCAATTTTTTTCTCCTTCACTGTGTAATGTTCCAGCGGGCGTTCTGCAACTGACGAACAAATCCAGTGCTTCGCCTGAACTAGTAATTTCAGCCCTTCAGCTGCAGGCAGGAGAGTGAGACAGGTATAATTATACTGTGCTGGAGGAACAAAGAGACAGCATTCTGAGCGGTGCTTTGAACCATCCCCTCCGCTACCGTGCTCCACAGCAGGTTCAGCAATGGGAATGGTTTGGCATTCTGCAGAGAATCCAAACATTTTAACCCTGGTTGAGCCTGCACCCAGTGTGTGCAACCCTTTTCACAGCCAATATCAGTGGAACACAATTATTGACCAAAAGCAGCTGTCCAGTCCCTCTTAATTCAGTACCGCTATGAGTTCTGTCCTCCTTCCCCACCTTTTTCATTGCAGCAGCCAACTGGTTTTTAGTTGATAGTGGGGAATTCAGCAGTGCTAATACCATTGAGTATGAAAGAGTGATGGTTAAATTCTCTTTTTCTAGAAATCATTGCCTGTCAATTGTGTTTTACCACTTATCAGTTCAAGCCGACATGTTGTCAAGGTCTTGCTGCATGTGCAAGAGAAACCTGGAATGGTGCTGAGTATTGTGCAATCATCAGTGAATGTCTCTGCATCTGACAGGATGTTCTGGGAATGGGAGACTTGAGTTATAGAAATAGGCTGGATATGCTAGGAACTTCTTTTTACTAGGCCATAAAAGAACGAGGGGCAACTTTTTTTACACAGAGAGGTTTGTATGTGGAATGAACTGCCAGAAGTTGTGAATGTAGGTATAGTTACACCATCTAAAAGACATTTAGATAAATTCATGAATAGAACATAGAACATAGAACAATACAGCGCAGAACAGGCCCTTTGGCCCTCGATGTTGCGCCAACCTGTGAACTAATCTAATCCCCTCCCCCTACTATCCCATCATTATCCATATGTTATCCAAGTACTGTTTAAATGCCCCTAATGTGGCTGAGTTAACTACATTGGCAGGCAGGGCATTCCACGCCCTAACCACTCTCAGTAAAGAACCTGCCTCCGACATCTGTCTTAAATCTATCACCCCTCAATTTGTAGCTATGCCCCCTGTACAAGCTGAAGTCATCGTGCTTGGAAAAAGACTCTCACTGTCCACCCTATCTAATCCTCTGATCATCTTGTATGTCTCTATTAAATCCCCTCTTCGCCTTCTTCTCTTCAATGAGGACAGACCCAAGTCCCTCAGCCTTTCTTCATAGGGCCTCTGCTCCAGGCCAGGCAACATCCTAGTAAATCTCCTCTACACCTTTTCCAATGCTTCCGCATCCTTCCTGTAATGGGGCGACCAGAACTGTTCGCAATATTCCAAACGAGGCCGCACTAGTGTTTTGTACAGCTGCAGCATGGCGTCAAGGCTCCGGAACTCAATCACTTTACCAATACAACCTAACACAGCATAAGCCTTCTTAACAGCACTATCAACCTGGGTGGCATGTAGGTGAAAATGGGTCGGCTATGCTGAAAGGGCCTGGGGTACTGAGCTGGGTAAAGGACATAAAAGAAGGTGTTCAGCTTCTAAACTCATTGGACTGAATATTGAGACCTGAAGCCTGCAGGGTTTCCAAATGGAAAATAAAACGCTGTTCTTTCAGCTCACGCTGACTCTCATTGTAACATTATAGTAGGTCCGAGACAGAAATGTTCGCCAGGGAACACAGTGGTGTATTGTGAGCAGTGCATGTAGCAATCTAGGTTGTGTAAAATGCAGATAAATCATTTCTTCACCTGGAAGACATGTCTGGACTCTTCAATAGTGAGGAGGGAGGAGATAAGAATACAAATGGTTTAGACTGATATGGGCCGGTAGCAGGCAAGTGGACTAGTTTAGTTTGGGACCGTGATCAGTCGAGACTATTTGGATCAAAGGGTCCGTTCAATGCTATATGACTGCACAATTTGAAGTAATTCTAATGTTTTCACACCCATTTCATTCCAAGTATTGACCACATTAATATTTGGAGTATTTCCGGATATCAATCGTCTAATTCATCTTTCATTGTATTAAAGCTGGTTTACATGCTTTAATTGAAATGAAGTTGCAATAGTTATCTGTAACGTGATTATTTTTAGTCACCTGAATGAGACCAAACAATGTGTTTTTAATGATGTTGCTTGAGAGGTAGAATTGGCAAGGATACTGGGGGAACCTCTGCTCCTTTTCTTTGACAAATGCCACGGAATCTTTTTTATGTCTGCCTAAGAGAACAGATTCTGCCTTCATAAAATGGCACCCCTTTCAGTGGAAACACTGGGAATGCTGGCCTGGATGAAGTGCTCAGTAAAACAATAAGAAATAGGAACAGGACTAGACTGTTCGGCCCCACAAGCCTGCTCCACTCTGGAGAGGAGCTAGGCCTCAGGAGATCTACAACACACAAGTGATTGGCAAATTGCTCACCATGCAGTGAAATTGATTACAAATATCAGTCCATCCTGTTTGATAAGACACAAGGAGTAGGCCATTCAGCCTTTTGAGTCTGCTCTGCCTTCAGTGAGATCATGCTGATCTGATGATCCTCAATGCTACTTTTCTGTCCTTTCTCGTACTGATTATTATTTAGATAATGGATCTGTTTATTATGTGAAATGCAATAGGTCACCAATGAATGGTATGCTGCAGAGTTCAAGGTTTAATGGTGACAGAAATGATCAATTTGACAAATGTTCTGGCTAAGGTTGGAGGTGTAAACTGCATGTGTCTTTAGACCTATTGCTTCACTGACCACAGCATAAAATTCAACGTTTCAACCAAACCAATTACAATACAGTCAATGCAATTGTTTTTCTATATTAGGTTTAAAATAAAAAGATCCATCAGCCAGCTTTCTTCGATCAGTAATGAAATGATTCGTTTATTGTGGAAATGCGATTTATTTAGTAAAGATGTAAAGCTAATTAATACACAATTTGAAATATGAACATGTAAATATTTTTCTTCCTAAATTCCTCAAAACCAATGCAGAACCACACACTTATTGATACCAGAAAGAGGGACAATATGAATTTCCCCCTCTGCAGAGATTCACTTTAGAAAAATAAACACTTTTGGTCATAGTGATTTAGTTTTTGAAGATAAAAGGGGTAAGATATGGAATATTTGGATGGTTATCAGTCCGGTATACTGTCACATGTGGCAGGTAACACCAAACGTTGACTTTGGGATCTTTATAAATGTAGTTTTGCTCTCCTTATGTAAGGAAGGATATTCTTCCATTGGAAGCAGTTCAGAGAAGTTTCACTCACTTGACGTCTGGATTGCTTATGAAGAATGGTTGAGCATGTTGGGTCTGCACTCACTGGAGTTCAGAAGAATTGAAGCATGTAAGATTCTGAGGGGTTTTGACAATGCTAGATATTGAGACCGTGCTTCCTCTTGGGAATCTAGACCTGGGGGGTCCAGCTTAAAAACAGGGGCTTTACCATTTAAGAAGGACAGGAGGTCATTTGGGGGTGGCATGGTGGCTTCACAGCACCAGAGACCTGGGTTCAATCCTAGTCTTATGTGACCCTGGAATTTGCACAATCTCCCTGCGTCTGCTTCGGGTTTCCATTAGGTGCTCCAGTTTCCTCCCACAGTCCAAAGATGTGCAGATTAGATAGATTTGTCATGGTAAAATACCCCATAATGTTCAGGCTAAATGGGTAAATATGGGGTCACAGGGATAGGGTGGGATCCTGTTTGGTGGGTTCATGCAGACTCAATAGTCCAAATAGCATCTTTTCACAAAGTAGCAATTCTATGATTTTAGTCTACCCAACACCCTTTAGATTTAAGACTGAAAGAACTGTGGATGCTGTAAATCAGGAACCAAAACAAAGTTGCTAGAAAAGCTCACCCAGTCTGGCAGCATCTTCAAAGGAAAAGACAGTCAATGTTTTGGCTCCAGTGACCCTTCCTCAGAACAGTTCTGAAACATTAACTCTGTTTTTTCTTTCCTGCACAGATGCTGCCAGACCGGCTGAGCATTTCCAGCAACTTTGTTTTTGAGCCTTCAGATTCAGTTCACTTCCCCAAAATGGCTGCATCATTAACTATGCAGTAGATGTTTGCACGGCAGGAAAGTTAAAGATTATCGGGGAACAGGAATGAATGTGGAATTAAGACCTCAAACAAATCCATCATGACCTTATTGAATGGTGAGCAGGCTTGAGGAGCTAAATGATGTACTCCTGCTTTCTTTTTCTTATGATCTTAAATCTCAGCTGGGCTAACTCCAGACCCACAACCTTCTGAGAACTCTGTGTTCCTCCACTTCTGGTCTCCTGCACATTCTCTATGGTCAAAATACAATTAGTGGCCATACCTACAACTGCTTCAATGCCAAGCTATGAATATTTGTCTTTTTACCTCTCCCTTTCGTCTGTAATGATGCCTTTTAAAACCTACTTTGTGATCATATTTTCAGTCACCTGCCCTAATAAAATTTAATCAAATTTAGTTCCAGCCTTTGGGCAAGAGATGCTGTGGGGATTTGAGATTAAACATTTTTACACAGTAAGCAGTTATGACTTTGAGTTTGCCTCTGAAGGCAGTGGAAATGGAAATGATAAATGGTTCTGAAAGAGAAATCGATACATGCTGGCAGGAAAGGAATTTGCAAATCTTTGGAACAGGAAAATACTCGAGAGAGTCAGGATGGACCTAATGTATGAATGACCTCCTCCTGTGCCATAATGACTCTGTGACTCTTTATGTGGCCTGTCATTCACCATTTGATCTGGCAGTGATACTGTGAAGTCCCATGGAATGTCTTTGCTACGTTAAAGGCACCAGAGAAATGAAACTTGTTTTTGGAAATGGGCCTTTGTTGTTCTGTTGGCTTTGATTAGTCCGTATGTTCAGTATTTATTAACAGCCTGAAGAGCTAACCTAGAATTCTGATGGTTGAACGCCTGCTGGAGATCCATTCTCAAACCCGCAGATGAATTGATATACTATGGAGACTTCATCAGGGCTAATGATGAGCAAAATCAAAGTTGATACAAGTGCCAGTTGATTTGCTTGAAGCACACAACACTGGGCACAGCTCCGAAACCTCCAGATGGCATAATCTTTCCTTCAGCCAACAAAATGGATAGAAAGCTGTGTCGAACATCATTCACTGATCCCAAAAACCATAGTACACCTGATTCATTCTCAACCTTATTCAGGGTGTCAGTCTCCCTCTGGAGCTTGAATTAATTTCACTGCACCACCAAAGCATTTTGCATCCCATAAATACCTTTGCAATCTAGTCACTGTTATAATGCAGGAAACACTGCACGCAGCAAGAGCCCACATGCTGCTTCTGGCGTGATATACTGGCACAGAACCCTTTTATGCCCATCAGGCAGCCTCAGCTTAGCAACTCACCGGAAAGACAGCAACACCAGAGGGAAAGTACATATATCGAATGCCTTCATGGGCTGTTGTGGTGTAGTAGTGGTGTCCCTAATTCTGGGCCACAGGACCTGGGCTCAAGTCCCACTCCTCCTGAGGAGTGCCATTACATATGAGAATATGCTGATTTAACTTACCTGAAATGAAACCACATTGAATTCAGTGGCTGATAGTTTAAGGCAAGCTGCCATTGTGTCTACTGTCAGTATACCAGTTAAATTCTTATTGACTGCAACATCACCTTCCTTTAAGAGGATCCCATGACATAGTGGAGGTGTCCCTATCTTTGGACCAGAAAACATAGATCTGAGTTCCAAATGTGTGTCTGAACAGGTTGACTAAAACATTTCTAAAGCGCCTGTCATGATTTAGAATAACCTAAATTGTTTTACAGCCAGTAAAGTACCTTAGAAATGTGACAGGTAATTTAGGGACGGGCAATAAATGCTGACCCAGCCAGCAATAACCAGTCCCATGAATGAATAAAAAATAATTGTGCGTAGCAAGTTCTTATGAACAACTATGTAATAATGATCAAAGAATCTATCTTCATGATGTTGGTTGAATGATGAATATTGACCAGGGCGAACATTCTTTGAAATTGTGGTATGGAATATTTACATCCTCAGGGGAAGGTGGGACATCAGTTTCTTTATGTATCTGAAGATTGATATCTCCAGCAATGCAAGAGTAGAGGTAGAAAATGATTTTGACAGACATCAGCTGTATCGCTGATGACGAACTGCACAGTTTTGTACCATTTTTGATGGTACCTGCCAGCACTCAGGCAGGTGAAGATGGATCTGTGGATATTATTGATAGCATAGTTTTGGCAGTCCACCTCTTCTTCCTACTGATTTCACAAGTATCACATCTTATGTCTGGCAGCACCTATGGTATTTAACTAGGAGGGAGACATGGGAACTGAATGGGTAATTCAGAGAATGAGTTCAGATTCCATTGCGACAGAATCTGAGTTTGAGTTCAGTGAAAAGGATCTGGGAAGAAAGAGATGGAATCAGTGGAAATGACTACAGAGCATTTTATGGAAAGAGACTTGGCATCCTTGTCAGCGCTGACCTACATGTGACTCCACTCCAATACTAGCCAAGCTGGTTCTTAACAAATCTCTGAAGTGACCAACCAATCCATTCAGTAGATTCAAGCTGATCTCCAATGGATTAAGAAAGTCAACCACTAACGCCTTCTCATGATTTTCAAAATGGGACAATAAATGCCAAAGATATCCCAACAAATGCTGTACAAAAACAGAAATTGCTGGAAAAGTTCAGTGGGCCATGCAACATCTGTGAACCAAAAAAGGCTTAGTGTTTTGGATCCAGTGGCCCTTCTTCAAATGCTGTATTGGCTTTGTTTTAAAACAAAGAAAATGTAGAAAAAAAATAGAAGGAGGCCATTCAGCCCTCCAGCCTGCTGTGCCACTCAGTATGATCATGGCTGATCATCCAACTCAGCGTTCCGTACCCAAAACTAACCAAACCCCAATAATCACACTGATGAAAGATTGAGTGGCTTATGGGGCCTTTCAAGACCTCAGGCTGTCCCAAAGCCCTTTACAACCAACAAAGTACTTTGTTGAGGTGAAGTCTCTGTTATACTCAAAAATTTACATAAGTAGTTTGTGGTACAAAGAGACCATGCAGTCCATTGTACCTGCACAGGTTTGTTAAAAGGGTACTACTACCTAGTGTCAATCTCCTGCTTTTTCCCTATATCCTTGCACAATATTTCAATCCAAATAAACATCCAGTGCTTCCTTCAATGCCTCAATTAAATAATGTAGGAAAATTGGAGCTATTTTGCATAAAGCAAGGACCAACCAACTGGAATACAATAATACATTGACAGCCTAGAATATGACATGGGATTATTCAAGACAAGGCCTTGATTTAATCCTCCATCTCACAGATCTCCCACAGCATAGCACAGCACCACCTCACACTGCATAGTGGAAGTTTAGATTTTGGGAACATAGTGACTGTAGTGGGGTTTGAACCCATAACCTTTAGATAGTGAGAGCAAGTGCTATCAACTGAGTCATTGCTGACACCTAACACATGGTCTATCATTCCCTCAGGCCCAGTGCAGTATTGTAAGAGTGCTCTTTCCAGTTGAAGTCTTGCTAATGCTTCAATGATTAGCAAACTTAAACTGGCACAGATCCAGCTACTGTTGGATGGGAGCCAGTTTCTCTGGATGCCAATGTCTGCTCCACTCCTGAGCAACCAGTAAATATATCCTGCATGGTACAAGCTTTCCACGGCTCTCAGTCAGTGATGGTTCAGCAACTTTGACCAAGGTGTGCAGGTTCAACATCATAAATCCACTTCGTTCTGCTGTGTGCTCCTTTGGGATTTCTGTTTTTTTTAAATCCTGTAATAAGATCAAATTACACAGCTGCTTCACAATAGCCTGAGCTCAGAGAGAAAAAGACAGCAACAGATTTTGCAGCAGGATTCTGCAGAAATCAATTTGCAATGTAATCAAGTCACTTCTCTCTGTGGATAGGTGTTCGATACCTACCCAAGGTGAAGTCTATCAACACGACTAAGCATCAACACAAATATAAACAGCCGTGACACCATACCAATAAATTATGGGTGAGAGCACCAACAAGAAAGTGAACTCAATGTCACCCATACTTCTATGTTTATCTCTCTTCTTTCTATCAGTTTCCACAGTTCCTTTCCTCCTCACTTTTTTTCTTGCTTTCTGACTTATTTAAGTTTCTTTCTCTCTCATGCCTTTTTTTTACATTTCTCCCTCCCACATCCTACCATCCATGAAGGTGGGCTCATAAAAACCTCTCTTGACCAAATTCTAACTTAAGCCCCATTCACTAATCATGCCTAGCCTGACGGGACTGCCATCTCCCAGGTTCTATAATACTTTTGTACGATTTTAAAGTTATCATCCTGATTTTCAAATCTCTCACTCCTCACCATTCTGCCAATGCAATAGTCTTTTAAATATTTATCAGTTTTGGAAAAGGAGATCAGAAATAGTAGTTCTCAATTTGGGAAGATCTAGTTTTAGGTCTGATGTAATTTAGCTAATCATGGTTGAAAGGTACATCAATGTCATATCAGTGGGAGGCATTCACAGAGACAGTGGCTTCAGAGCAAAATTGATCTCTCAAAGAAACAGCATGGGACTGACAAATCCAAAAATTCCTGGAGGTCAAGGAGGCAGATAAAGAAATTGAGAGACTTCTGTGATAACAAGAGTGCACTACTTCAGCAACTCAGACTGTAGAAAATGTAAGAATGAAACGAAACAGGTAATAAGGAAAGCATTAAGAAGGCGTGAACAAATATTTAGAGTAAATTAGGAAAGTCCAAAAGAGAACCTATAATTACATAAAGTCACAATCACTAGTGATCAATGAACTATATATTGATAAGTCTTATTTAACTACTTTTTTTAAAAAAAGTTGATAGATTTAGTTAAGGAATGTTATGACCCAATCCTCCTCTAATTCTGAGATGCTATTGGTTTTATTTAGCAATTCGAGAACCAGGGTAATCTGTATTGGGATTTTTGATGAAGTGGAGATAACTGGAAGAGGCATGTGATTTTGGGTTAATGCTGAATGAGATGCTGAGAGACTATTTGGTATGTGGGATTAATGATGTAACCATGCAAAAGTGCCTACTAGCTGAAGGCCAACTGAAACTTCAAACAGGTACTACAATTGGCTTTGGCATTAGAAAATATGGCAAGTGGAGCATGTGAGCTACAAGGTATCCCAATAGCAATAGACAGCTTCAGCTGTCTAACTGAATTTAGGGTACACCATTTGAGTGTAGGAAATCGCAGAGTCTCATACAGGACATATCCTGATCAGAGGGACCCTGGGTCAGCCCTCAGCAAAACCCCAAAACAAAGCAGAACCTTGACCAAATGGCTGAAACTTTCTTCAGGATCCAAGCTGGCAAGCCATTTATAGTTGCTACCAGTATACGGACTTGAGACAGCAAAAGAGTCCCACTAAACCGAAATGGAGTAAGAGAACTCATAAGCCGGTATCCAGGAGAGTGCACACCCTGGAAAGTCCACCTACGTGTGGTTTGGAAAAGTTAAATTGCTTAGAAACATGCCAATCATATTCAATCAAAATAAATGCCTGGTTAAATGGTCACCCAGTTCTTATGGTGGCACAGATGTATCAATTATTGCAGAACTAGGCCTCAATGAGATTCGCTCTGGACTCCAAACCTTAAGTTTGTGCAAGATCTCGGCTGGACTGAGAATGCATACTGGGGAACAATACGGATTAAGGGTATGATTTTGGTTCCAGTCTCTTATGAGAAGCAGTTGATCCTGTTACCGCTGAATGTAGTAAAAGGCTTGGTCCCAAGCTTGATGGGATGAAATTGGTTGAGAAAGATTCATAATAATTGGCTGAACACTTTTTGATTAGAAAATAGTTGCTTGAGTGTTGTAATTAAATACCCAGAACTTCTCCAGGAAGGTCTAAGGACTGTCAAAGGGGCCAATGCTACCTTACATGTTAACCAAGATATAATTCCGTGATTCTGCAAGGCCCACCCAGTGCCATTTACCTTATGTGCAAGAGTGGAGGCTGGAAAGCAAAAGAATCATCAAACCAGTACAGTTTGTGGAAAGGATAGCACAAATCATACCCATTGTGAAGCCTGATGGGTTGGTTCGCTTTTTTGGGGATTTTAACCAAACAATAAACAATTTGCAGCTGGATAAATACCTAATCCCTCACATACAGTACAAGGGTGGCACAGTGGCTCATTGATTAGGAGTGGTTTGATTCCAGCCTCTGCTCATGTCTATGTGGGTTTCCACTTGGTGCTCTGGTTTCCACAATCCAAAGGTACGCAGGTTAGGGGGATTAGCCATGAAAAATGTAGTGTTATAGGGATTTGGTAGGGGTCTGGATGGGATGCTCTTTGGAGGGACAGTGTGGACTTAATGGGCCACATGGCCTGTTTCCAAACAGAAGGGATTCCATGAAAAAATCTTATATGCGAAACTGGTGGGGAGGGATTGTCGTTGTTCTTCTCAAAGCTGGACATGAGCCATGCATACCTGCAATTGTGACAAGGTGTCCCAGAAATATGCCACATTTAATACCTATCATAGTTTGTACCAGTATATGAGACTGCCATTGGGGTATCATCAGCCTGCACCCTTTTTTAGCAGACAATGGAGAACATTTTACAAGGCCTTCCCAGGTTGCCATTTATCTAGATGACATTCAAATAACCAGGTAGACTAATAAAGAGCACTTGGAGAAGTTGGATATAGTGTTTAAATGTTTCTTCCAGGCAAGCATATGCTTTAGAAGAGAAAAATGTGTGTTCCAGGCATCCCAAATGATCTGAGATAATGGGAACTGCAGATGCTGGAGATTCCAAGATAATAAAATGTGAGGCTGGATGAACACAGCAGGCCAAGCAGCATCTCTGATGAAGGGTCTAGGCCCGAAACGTCAGCTTTTGTGCTCCTGAGATGCTGCTTGGCCTGCTGTGTTCATCCAGCCTCACATTTTATTATCCCAAATGATCTACTTGGGTTTGAGAGTCAACAAGACTAGGTTATACCCTTGGAAGATAAATGAAGGTAATAAAATGTTCCCTGACTCCCACATCAGTAGCAGAGCATAGGTCTTGCCTTGGATTAGCAAATTATTACAGAAAATCCATACATAACCTGGCCTCCATCTTGCTACGCTTACAGCTGGTATTGAAAAAGGGTCAGCCTTAGAAATGGTCATGTAACCAAGAAGTAGCCTTTAAGGAAGAGAAAAAGCAACTAATGTAATTGAGGATGTTGGCCCACTACAATCCCGAGCAAGATGTAGTGCTGGCATGTGATGCCTGCCTTTACAGCATGGGATAACGTTGGCTCACCAATGGCTCAATGGAAAGGAATGCCTGATAGTGAAAGCTTCCCGGACCTTGGTTGATGCTGAGTGCCAATATGCTCAGATAGAAAAGGAAAGTTCGGTGGTCATTTTTGGGTGAGAAAGTTCCACCAACACTTTTATGAATGTAAATTGGTAATAGTAATGGACCACAAACCCCTGCCAGGGCTACCGAAGTGCTGCCCAAAGCTTCTGGTTGAATTTAGCAGTGGGCCCTATTTTCAGGATATACAGTTACAGGAACATCATCTCGGAAGCAATGTGGCAAATGCAGATGCCTTGAGTCACCCCCAGTCAGCAGATACACCACTGATGGTGCTTCCCCTGGAAAGAGCAGTCCAAATGTTCAGGCAGGCTTAAAGAAACAACCTACAGCTTCACTTGATACCAAACTGTCCTGGTTCCTGTTCAATTATTGCATCACCCCTCACACAACTACAGGGATAGTGTCAGCAGACCTGCTGACGTGAAGAGGGTAGCTGATTCCAGACCTGAGGGTGGAGGGTGAAACGGCGTCAGGAATGCCGATGCTGGTCACATGCCTACACTAAACAAGACAGACAGTTTACTTCAGGGGACGAAGTTTCGTGTTGAAACAACGAAATTAGCCCCATGTGGGTATGAGGTAAGGTTGACCTGGGATCAGGTCCCATATCATACAATGTTCATGTAGGTGAGGCAGTCTTGAATGAACAGTGGATCACATGAAAGCGGCTTCTTCACAAATGGAGCAGGAGCAAAACATACCTGGCCCCTCAGTACAGCCAGAAAGGCTGTCAGAAGCCATGCTTTCCCCCCATCTATTTAGCATCAAATAAACCTCACAGTCCAAGATGGATGCAGCCTCAATACTGTTACCGCCTGTAGAAGAGGAATTTCTCCCTAGACACTACAGGCATAAGAGACGAGCTACAGATCGGTACATGCCTCTCGGTCAGAGTTGGAGGAACCGCACTAGGGGCAAAAGCGTCCCAGGAGAAGCTACAAGGAAAAGAGGAGGCCCATCTCTGGGCTTAGCCGGGGAGGGACATAGCGATTAGAACAAGGTTGGCCAGCTGGAACTCATTGATTATGAGATCCCTGATGGGGGCTGTTAACTTGGGCCAATCAAGATTGAATCACCCTTTGTCTAGGCAGCTTACCTTCTGTATCATACTCATATGACAAGCTATCATGATCACTGTTACCAGCAAGCTGCGCAAAAACCTAAGTCACGTTCAATGTAAAGCAATGGAATTCCAGAAACTACCTTATCCCCACTGTGGTTCTTTACTTTTGTTCTGGTAAATGCCTAAATTTATATTTCCACTACAAGTTGGCATTGAAAATCATTATCCCTTGGGCAAGATTTTTAAAATGAATGATCATCTTGTAACGGTCAGATTAAATTTTGTCCCAAAAAACAGTAGCCTTTAAATTTTTCCATCCCCACTCTTGTCTGCCTTCCAGAGAGACCACTCTCTCCGTGACTCCCTTGTTCGCTCCACACTGCCCTCCAACCCCACCACACCCGGCACCGTCCCCTGCAACCGCAGGAAATGCTACACTTGCCCCCCACACCTCCTCCCTCACCCCTATCCCAGACCCCAAGATGACATTCCACATTAAGCAGAGGTTCACCTGCACATCTGCCAATGTGGTATACTGCATCCATTGTACCCGGTGTGGCTTCCTCTACATTGGGGAAACCAAGCGGAGGCATGGGAACCGCTTTGCAGAACTCCTCCGCTCGGTTCGCAATAAACAACTGCACCTCCCAGTTGCAAACCATTTCCACTCCCCCTCCCATTCTTTAGATGACATTTCCATCATGGGCCTCCTGCAGTGCCACAATGATGCCACCCGAAGGTTGCAGGAACAGCAATTCATATTCCGCCTGGGAACCCTGCAGCCCAATGGTATCAATGTGGACTTCACCAGCTTCAAAATCTCCCCTTCCTCCACCGCATCCCAAACCCAGCCCAGTTCGTCCCCTCCCCCCACTGCACCACACAACCAGCTCAGCTCTTCCCCTCCACCCACTGCATCCCAAAACCAGTCCAACCTGTCTCTGCTTCCCTACCCTGTTCTTCCTCTCACCCATCCCTTCCTCCCACCCCAAGCCGCACCTCCATCTCCTACCTACTAACCTCATCCCACCTCCTTGACCTGTCCGTCTTCCCTGGACTGACCTATCCCCTCCCTACCTCCCCACCTATACTCTCCTCTCCACCTATCTTCTTTTCTCTCCATCTTTGGTCCGCCTCCTCCTCTCTCCCTATTTATTCCAGAACCCTCACCCCATCCCCCTCTCTGATGAAGGGTCTAGGCCCGAAACGTCAGCTTTTGTGCTCCTGAGATGCTGCTGGGCTGCTGTGTTCATCCAGCCTCACATTTCATTATCTTGGATTCTCCAGCATCTGCAGTTCCCATTATCACTGGGAATTCACTGGAAACCACATTCAACCAAAGAGTATTGGACATGTGGATTGTGCTACCACAGAAAGTGTGAGAATAATTACGGAAAATACATTCAAGGGAAAACTAGACAATCAGCCTCTGTGGAGTTACTTCAGTTACAATGGTAAATTTAGATGAGGCAAGATGGGGATTGGCTAATGTAGAGGCAAAACACCACCTCAGACTGGATGGGAAGAATGGCCTGTTTCTACACTGGCTATCCTATCTAATCCTTTATAAGGCTTGCATAGTATCCTTTGAAACAGTGGCAGCTCAGGAAAGATCTAATTGTAGGGTTTTAAATAACAAAAAGAATAGGTAGGTTGGATAGGAACACTCCATTCCCATTGATTGAAAGGTCCATAACAAAGGAGTGGAGGTTTAGGGTAAAAGATAGGAGATTTAAAGGAGAAACGGAGGGGATCTGAGGGAACATTTTTTCATCTAGACAGTGATGAGATCTGAAATACACTGCTTGAGAGAGTGATAGATTCAGAAATCCTCTTAAAATTTAAGTAGCTCTTGATGTGTGATGAACCACAAAAGCATGGACATTGGGATTAAGTTGGATGGTTACTTATTGGTCAGTGCAGACACAATGGATCAAATAGTCTCCTCCTGATAGGTGAAGATCTAGATCTATGATCTGTTGAAATATATACACACCTCTAATTCTGGCTTCCTCAGCATCATAGATTCATATCACTCAAATAATGGTTGCTGAAATCTCAAATTGCCAAGACTTTAAGCTCTGGAATTTGCTGTTTATCCCTCTCTGCTTCTCTATCTCTGTCCTTCTTTAACATTTTCTCCAAAATACTTTGACCCAGCTTTAGGCCATCTGCTCTGATGTTTGCCTCTATGGGTTGTTGTCAGATTTTGCATTATAATGTTCATGTGAAGCACTTCTGAATTTTTACAACACTATAAGTGATAGTAATAGCAAGTTGTGCTTATTTTATTTTATTTTTCCCTTTTTCTGATTATTCCTCTTTAATTTTCTCCTTCCGATTTCAATTTTTGGTGTTCTAACTTACCCTTCTTCTCAATTATTTGTACTGGTCTTTTCTTTCTTATCTCTATGTTTCTGTTTACTTAATTTCTGTTTTTCCGAGTCTTAAATTTTTACTTTCAGTTGTCTTTCATTACCTACTTTAACATTTATCTTTCAATTCTCATTATTTTATGTTTACATATTTTTATGTTTTTTTCTGTCTCTTTTTCATTTTTTCACTGTATTTTCACCATGATTTTTGAGGATCTTTTGTTGTTTCTTAAAGGTATTTGCTTTTATGTTTGTCATCAAAATATAACCAATTTTTTAAGTGAATTCCACATAAAGCATGTATTTCCATTCCCAAATTGAGGAGATGAGTTTGAAAGTTTCCCAACACAGCAGACTTGCTTTGGTATACAGTGACCAAAAGTGTTCAGTTTCTTCTCTGGGAAAGCAGATGGATAATGGAGTCAGGCGTGCCAGCCCTGACAGCAGCTGGTGTTAGACCTCCATGGAGGCAGATGCTGAGGTAAACAGAATAGAAGTCCCACCTTGGCTCTCTGGAATTTAACTTCAGCTGTATTAAAAGCAGTTTGGCCCTTTAATACTCAGCCCTTCACTTCCTCACCATCCGTGCTACTCACCAAGGCCTCACATACCAACCCAGTACTATCTAATGCTCCATAGTCTCTAAGACTATCCATATTAAGCCAATGCCAACTCAGGCTCCTTCCATTTGCAAGTACATATATAAACAATGTGTCTTGTAATAACAATAGTAAGTGTGGAGCTGCTGAAAAAAGAAAATCCATTAGAAATGCCTTTTTAATAAAAAAAAAGCTATTCCTAAATTCTGATGAAAACGTTAATCAGGCATACACACCCCTTCCAATGAGAGGATTCAAACACTTCACACTTCTTAATCGTGCCCAAAAATCATTGAAACATTGATGAAAGAGATCATAAAACAACTCATTGTAACTATTTAAACATGTCAATCACATAATTTAACAATTGACTTCAGTTTACTTAACAATTTCCCTGACAAGTTCATGCCTTTGTTGGTCTGAACTCTTAGACAAACTCAGATTCAGGTTTCTACCTGACATTATGCAATGTTCAGCAGGAAATCTGTTTAAGGATGAAATTAGGAGGCTGGTTTACATACAAAGGTAGGACATTCTGGTTCATGCTCCCCTACAGGTAGATGGGAACTTTCAAGACAAAGATAGACTTTTGTTAGGTAAAGATAACAAGATATTTGGAGGATAAGGTAGATAAAAGGAGCGTGCATAACTAAATGATAGAAGACCCAAAATTAAATGTTTTTCTATTGACTATATATTAACATACAAACATATGACTTAGGACCAGACATAACCATTTGAACCTTCTAGTCTGCTTTGCCATTCAATAATATCGGTTTATAATCCTAATTCCATATTTCCATCTACCTCTGATAAGCTTTGGTTCCCTCACCTAGAGAATCTACTAACTTTGTCTTAAAAGTTTCACTAACCCCACGTCCACTGTCTTTTCAAACAGAGTTACAAAGTCACACAACTCTGAGAGAAATAATTTCTCCTCATCTTTGTTCAAACAGGACAACCCCTAATTTTTAAACAGTGATCGTTAGTTATGGAGTCACCCATAACAGAAAACATCTACTCTACTCCACCTTGTCAAGGCCATTCAAGACCTTGTATACTTCAATCAAATGTCATCACTCATTCTTTTAAATTCTACCGGAATCAAACCCAGTCTGTAAAATCTTTCATCATATAAGACAACTAGATCATTCCACATATCAGTCTAGTGAACCTCCTCTGAATGACCTTCAATGCATTTCCATCCTTCATTAAATAAGGAAACCAAAACTGTACATAGTAAAATCTCATGAATGCTCTGTATGACTAAATGTAACATCCTTATCTTTGTGTTCATTTCCTCTTCTAATGAATGATAGCCTTCCACTAGCCTTCTTAATTACTTTCTATAACTGCATATAAACTTTTTGTAATTCATCCATGAGGTGCTGTGTGCCATCAATAGCAACAGAATTGTACTCCAGCACAATCTGCAACCTTCTGGCTCTGCATATCCCCCACTCAACCATTACCATCAAGCCAGTGATCAAACCCAATGATAATTCCCTACATTACGGAAGTAGACCATTCAGCCTATCAAGTCCAGACCAACCCTCCAAACAGAATCTCACCTACAGCCACCAACCCTACCCCTGCATTTCCTATGTCTAATCTACCTACCCCTGCACATCCCTGGACTCTATGGACTATGTTTGGAATGTAGGAAGAAACCCATACAGACAAGGGGAGACTGTGCAAACTCCACACAGGCAGTTGCCTGAAAGCGGAATCGAATTGGGTCCCTGGTGCTGTGAGGCAGCAATGCTAACTACTGAGCCACTGTGCAGCCCCAATGGAGAGTGCAGAAGGACATGCCAGGAGCAGCACCAGGCATATATGGTGAAGCTACCAAACAAGATGACTTGCTTGCCAAACAACATAAGCAGCAAGCGATAGAGCTAAGTGATCCCACAACCAATGGATCAAACCTAATCTCTCCAGTCCTGCTACATCCAGTCATGATTAGAGGTGGATAATTAAACAACTCACTGGAGGAGGATGCTCCACAAATATCCCCATTCTCAATGATTGAAGAACCAACACATCAGTGCAAAAGATAAAACCGAAGCATTCACAGCAGTCCTAAGACAGAAATGTTGATGATCCACCTCAGCCTCCTCCAATGGTGTCCATCATCACTGATTCCAGTGTACAGCCAATTCCATTTTGTGTATATCAAGAAACATTGGAGGCTGGGGATACTTGAAAGGCTATGGTCCCTGATAGAATTCTGAATATAGTACTGAAGACTTGTGCTCCAGAACTTGCTGATTGCCTAACCAAGCTCTTCCAGTACAGTTACAACTCTGGCATCTAGCCAACAAGTAGAACATTTCTCAGGTATGTCCTATGCACAAAAAGCAGGACAAATCCAACCCAGCCAGTTATTGCCCCAGTAGTCTACTCTTGATCATCAGTAAAGTGATAGAAGATATCATCAATGGAGCTATCAATCAGTATCTGCTCAACAATAATCTGCTCAGTGATGCCCAGTTTGGGTTCCACCAGCACACCCCAGCTCCTGACATTATTTAAGCTTTGGTTCAGACATCAACAAAAGAGCTGAATTCCAGAGGTGAGGAGAGAGTGACAGCCCATGATATCAAGGCTGCATTTGACAGAGTTGGCTTCAAGGATCCCTAGCAAAACTGGAATCAATGGCTTTCAGGGCCGATCTCTCCACTGGTAGGAGTCATAACTGGGACATAGAAAGATGGTTGTGGTTGGTGGACATCAGTTATCTAAGCTCCAGGACATTCTGCAGGAGTTCTTCAGGGTAGCTTCCTTGCCTAAACATCTTCAGCTGCTTCATTGATGATGTTCCCTCCATCATAAGGTCAGAAGTTGGCATCCTTGCCAATGATTACATAATATTCAGCACGATTTGTGACTCCTTAAGTATGGAAGCAGTCCATGTTCAAATACAACATGATCTGGACAATATCCAGGCTTGGTCTGCAAACAGCTCAAATTCAAGGCAATGACCATCTCCAGTAAGAGTCAATCTAACCACCACTTCTTGACATTTGATGGTGTTATCATCACTGAATTAGCCACTATTAGCAACCTTGGGGCTACCATTGATCATAAACTCAACAGGATTTGTCACATAAATACAGTGGCTAGAACAGCAGGTCAGAGGGTAGGAATACTGCAGTAAGTAACTCACCACCTAACTCCCCAAAGCCTGTCCGCCATGTACAAGGCACAAGGCACAAGTCAGGAGTGTGATGGAATACTCCCCACTTACATGGATGGGTGAAGCTCCAACAACACTCAAGAATCTTGATGCCATCCAGGACTAAGCAGCCCACTTGACTGACGATACATCCATCCACTCTCTTTATTACTAACACTCAGTAGTAGCAATGTGTACAATCTACAGGATGTGCTGCAGAAATTCACCAAAGATCCTGGAATAGCGCCTTCCAAATCCATGACCACTTCCATCTAGAAAGAAAACGGCAGCATATACATGGGATCACCACACTTGCAAGTTCCCCTCCAAGTCACACGCCATCCTGACTTGGAAATATATCGTTAATCCTTCACTCTCGCTCAGTCAACATGCTGGAATTCCCTCTCAAATGGCATTGTGGGTCAACCCACAACAGGTGAACTGCAGTGTTTCGAGAAGGCAGTGAATCCCACCATTTCAAGGGCAACTAGGGATGGACAATAAATACTCATCCAGCCAGCAACTCCTACAGCTCGTGAATGAATAAAAGATTACAACATCTATACCCCTCAGCATCTCAGAATTCTGCAGTGGTTCTACATTTAAATGATGCCTTTTTTTTAAATTTTCATGCCAAAGAAAACAACTTCACGTTTTCCCACATCATTGTCCACATGGTAGATTTTTGCCAACTCACTCAAACTATCTCTATCCATCTACACCTCCTTATGTCTTCTTCACAATACACTTTCCAATCTATCTTTTTATCACCTTTTACTACCATCCTTTCACTATCTTCATGTAAGTTATTGATGTAAATTGTTAAAAGTTGAGTTCCAACGCACATCCCTGTCACTGAAGTCTTAAGGAGGGAAATATATTTCTTCGGATCCTAAATAGTAGGCTCAAAGGGCTGAATGACGGTCTCCTGTTCCTACATTACAGACCCAAGGGCTGAATGGTCTTTACCAGCTCCTATATAATAGGCTCAAGAGACTGAATGACTTTCTTCTTTCCCTTTGTTATAGGCTAAAGGGGCTGAATGGCTTGCTCCTGTTTTCAGTAACAGATTCAAGGAATGTAGTGGCTTTCTCCTGTACCTATGTAATAGGCTGAATGGTCTACTTCTATGTAACTAGTTAAAGGGGCTGAATGGTCTTCTCCTGTTCCTATGTCACAACTTCAAAGAACAGTAATCCTATTCCTATGTCTTACCTGTATGAGAAGTTGAAAATTCTTCTCCAGATGTTCTAAAACAAAACTACTGACATCTGTCACTCAGACAGAACAATATATCAGTGTCAAAACAATTGGTAGAAGTAACAGTCAGCAATATTAGATCAGATTTTGCTTTATCTGTACCTTGGAATATTGGATGTTGCGAAAATAGGAAATAGAGATAGGGCAAAGTCACACCCTTGTCAAAGTAACCACATTCCCTGTCCACCTAAACTGGCAGGTGGTAAATGAGACAGGCTGCACTTATATCTTGTATACAGGCCAGCTGATAGCCCTAGCGCTCAAGTCAAACTCAATTACTTGCAGGTGGCATAGTGGTTAGCACTGCTGCCTCACAGTGCCAGGGACCCAGGTTTGATTCCAGCCTTGGGCGATTGTGTGGAATTTCCACATTATCACTGTATTTGCATGGGTTTCCTCCCACAGTCCAAAGGTGTGTAGGTTTGTTTGGCCATACTAAATTTCCCCAGTGTCCAGGCTTGTGCAGACCAGGTGCATTAGCCAGGGTTAATATGAGTTATAAATTGGGAGAGTGGGTTTGGGGATGGGATGCTCTTTAGAACCATAAGGCATGTATCTGCACTGTAGGGATTCTATGATCGTGTTACACTCTTGCTAAAACAGGCAATGAACAAACCATGTTCATTTAGATGGCATATTTCTAAAGCAGATGCCATAGGATGTTCATACAAATGTGATCAGCCTTTGCCTTAAACCAGCCCCTCCAGAGGACAGTGTTTGATTGTGTAAAAAAAAGTTTAAAAAAATCAATTTTCTCAAACCATCTGTGATTTCACTAAATTGCCACAATCAAAACAGTAACAGTTCTGACTACTGCAGCTGTTGCATTTCCCATTCACATGCCAATATCCACACTTCACGCATTGAGAGGTGAATATTCTCCAGCTGAAAGATCTTGTAGATTCTGCCAATGATTTTGGCCATTTCCAGACTGCTGAAAGCCAGAAAGGCAATTTGTACAACATCTGTCAATTCATATTGTAAAAGTGTGTCCATGTGTGCTCTGGCCGCCATTTTGTTCCCCATTATGAGTGTACAGGTGCAGCGGAAATTGCACACATAAATGTGTCACACTACCATGGTGCCTTTCCCACCTGAGCAGCACCACCACTGGCAAAAGTCTCTAAGAATGCATACAGGTGTTTATATAGGACATTTGCCCTAAAAATATGGATGTAAGAATTCATAACGCAAATGCAAAATTAAGGCAGAATGGACTGATTATGTCATCATACTTTGACACAATTATCTGCTACTATTAACCCAGCTTCAGCTGAAGACTAGGATAATAAAGTGTGAAGCTGGATGAACACAGCAGGCCAAGCAGCATATCAGGAGCACAAAAGCTGACGTTTCGGGCCTCGACCCTTCATCAGAGGGTGATGAAGGGTCTAGGCCCGAAACGTCAGCTTTTGTGCTCCTGAGATGCTGCTTGGCCTGCTGTGTTCATCCAGCTTCACACTTTATTATCTTGGATTCTCCAGCATCTGCAGTTCCCATTATCTCAGCTGAAGACTACATTTCTTCATAACAAGAGAGATCAGGAGATCAACCAAATTCCATAGCATCTATTACATCTTAAGTGTTTTGAGATGGAAGGACATGATAGTCTAAATCAGGTAAATTTAGACTTGTGGAAAAGTGCACTTGTTCCTCAGTAAGTAGCCTTGTCATTCCACTATCAAAAAGTTCAGGGAACAAATAATGAGAAGATAACTCAGAGACTGTAATGACTTCAAAGCTTGGTTCTGCCAGGTAACTTATAAAGCATAACAATTTAATAGAAGTAATAACACTTATTTCCAGAGTACATGATATGGTCCTTACATCCTAGCTCCCCAGTTCAGCTGCTGGACAAGTCCCCACACACCTCGTACAGATTCTGCCACTCCATCTCTGACTGGACAAACAGGTTACATGGCTCCTCCCTCAGAGCTTGTCCTTCAAGGAGACAGGTACTACAATACAATGAGTAACTTAATACCTCAACTCTACAACATAGAAATCAGATAGTACGAAGGAAGCTGCTTGACCCATTGTGCCTATTCTAGTTTTGAAGGAGCTATCCAATTAGTTGTATTGTGCTACTCATTGACGATAATCCAAGCTCATCAAAACTACAGAGGAAGTGTGTGCTGAAACCAACTGCTGTTGGTCAGGAAATACACAAGAAAATTTTATTTAAGATATTAGAGATAATGGGAACTGCAGATGCTGGAGAATTCCAAGATAATAAAATGTGAGGCTGGATGAACACAGCAGGCCAAGCAGCATCTCAGGAGCACAAAAGCTGACGTTTCGGGCCTAGACCCTTCATCAGAGACATTGCCTATTTAATGGTGTGTTACTGTTCCCAACCAGTTGTGACTTGCTCCTATATATGGTTTCATCAGGGAGTACGTCTGATCACACACACATTTCATGTGTGTGGCATTTTCAAATATGACATTTTGAGATGTCAGTACGTGCCAAATGGAAGATTTCCACAAGCAAAGATAGATTCAGAATGGTCTAAGATTAGTTCTTCAGGAAACAGATTATGCAGTGGGTGCTACTCTTGTCTCTGAGAAGGTTTGGGTTTAAGTCCCAGTAGGATATCTGAATATAGTACAAAATGAAGGTAACCACTTTAGAAGTGCTGTTTTTCACATTAGATTTTTAACTAAGATACTATCTGCAGCATCAGATGAATGTAAAAGACCCCATGGAATTCTCTCACGTACCCTAGCCAACACTTAATCTTGAATGAACATCTTCAAACAGGCCATCAGGTCATTATCTCATTGCTGAGTACACAAACTGGCTGCTATGTTGCCCTCAACATTTCAAAAGTACCTATGTAGCTGCAAAATACCTTGGGACTGGCAAAGGTCATTAAAGCATCAGAAAGGTAGCACACAGATACAGCAGATAATCAGGAAACTAGTGGAATGTTGGCTCTTATTTCAAGGAGATTGCAGTATGAATCTTACTGCAGTTGTACAAGTGGGACCACATCTGAAGTACTGTGAGCAGTTTTAGTCCCCTTATTTAAAGAAAAATATCATTTAATTGAAGGTAGTTCAGAGAAGATTCACTGGAATGGTCTCTAGTATGGAGAGATTGTCTTATGAACAAAGGTTAAACAGGTTGGGACTGTACTTACAGGAGTTTAGAAGAATGAGAAGTGATCTCATGAAACATATGGGATTCTTAAGGGCTTGGCAAGGTAAATGCTGAGAGGATGCTTCCCTTATGGAAGAGTCTAAGACTAGAGGGCACAGTCTCAGAATAACAGGGTGCCTTTGTTTAAGAATGAGATGTGGAGGAATTTCTTCTTTTGGAGGATTGAGAGTCTTTGGAACTCCTTGCCATAGAGAGCTGTAGGGGTGGAGTACTTGTGTACATTCAGTGCCAAGATAGATTCTTGATCAGTAAGGGAATCAAGTGTTAATGGGAAAGGGCAGGAAGGTGGATTTGAGGAATGTCAGATAAGCCGTAATCCTACTGAATGGCAGAGCAGGCTTGAGGAGCTTAATGGCCTATTTCTGTTTCCTATGGTGGTATCACATAAATAGTAGTTATGTTCAACTTTCTTAGAGACAGTTGCTTCACAAGTAGAGTCAATGTGCACCTTTTTCTTGTTATTTTTCACATTCGTTCATGAAATGTGAACATCATTGGATTGACCAGTATATGTTGTCCATTCCTTATTGCCCTTAAGAATGTGGTGGCAAGAGGCCTACTTACACTGCTGCAGTCCAATGCTTTGTGGGGGAGTTCCAGATTTTCAGTCAGTGACAGGAACAGCAATGTAGTTCCAAGTCAGGATGGTGTGTGGTTTGGAGATAGTTTACAGGGGTGATGTTCCAATTCATTTGCAGCCTTAGTCCTTTGAGGTGATAGAGATCGAAGGTTTGCAAGGTGCTGTTGAAAGAACATAGCCTACAAAACAAGGTCGTAGAGTCCATCATATGCTGCATCCAGTTGAGGTTTTCCAAATTCAAAACAAAATCTCTGTAGGATGTTTGTGACAGAAAAACAGCATAGTATTCCTGAGGAAAGCTACCCTTTCTTTGTGACCCTTCTTTTGACACACGATATGCTTTTACATTGGAATGTGACCCTTTGAGTGTTTCACAACATTTAGAGACAGCTGGCTATGTGCTGCTGAGGCTGTGAAGCCTTTCAGCTTCATTTCACTCCCTGTTGATAACAGGACCACAGGTCCCCAGCTCCCATTGATTCACAGTTTGATAATAGACAAAGCGACCTTTTCATTTAGTGTTGGATAGACTGCGATCGGAGAGGTGGCTGCTGACTTTTAATTCCTTTGCGTCACACTGGATTGAATGATTTGCATTGGGTCAGGTTGCCTGCCAAGAAAAAAATCTTTGGTACTTCTCACTTTGATGTGACTAAGTAATTTGACTCATCAAATCTGACTTACTTTCCTTCAAAAGTATAATTAACTCTTGTATTTAGAAAAAGGAAGTAGAGATGCATTAGTTAAAAGGGCTAATCCAAAGGTGAGTTCACGGCTGAGCAGGCTTTAATCAGGCTAATAAAGAGAGGCTGAAGTGTATGATAGATAGAGACAGATACTGAAAAGAAAAACAGAGAGATAGAGATGGATGGGAAAATGTATTCTTACAAATTGACACGTTTTCAAAATTATAGTCAGGGTTGAAATTAGAAGGATTATGGAGAGGATAGACTTCTAGCCATTCCATTGATCCAGAAATCGGTCAGCACTTGTAATCTGGCAGCACTTTGAGGTAACCTGCATGGCCTTTATGAGGGCAGGATGGGATTTTGGCCTCTCAGGCACAAGGAGCTGCATCTGAGGAAAAAATCTGTCTGTCCAGCAGCTCTGTCGACCCAATAGCACTATAGGACATTTGCCACTTCAGGGAACTCAACCAGCCCATTGAAGAAGTGAAGACACTTTATGGAAGTTCAAAAGGTAATTAAATTGGTCCAGAAAAGATGCAAGGGTGAAGTGAAGAAAACTCTTTGTTTGCTTATTGAGTAGTTAGGGTATGGAATGCATTGCTTGGAAAGATGGTGGAGACAGGTTGAATTAAGGCATTCAAGAGACACATTAGATGATTATATGGATAAAAATAACGTTCAAGACTATGGGCGGAAAGCAGGAGATGTGTAGTAAATTGTTGGGACCATGCAAGAGGAAGTCAGTTTTTAAGAGGCATTTGTAACCAAGGGGAGATGACGTGGAGGCTCATTTGAAACCAAGGGAAATGGGAAGGCAAAAAGTAGTGACTAAGGGAGCTCAGGGGTATAGCACCAACTAATAAAGTTTCTGATTGCACATGGCTGGAGTGCTAATGCTGTGCTGCTCCAGCTGTTTATTACATGACCATTTCATCACACACAAAGTGATTTGTGGTTGATGCAGGCTCCTGGATGGACCTTGGCCAGAATGTACACTTTCAACTGGTTACATCTTATACTAAATTAAATCCTTCCATCTTCTATTAACTTCTAATCAATTATAGTTCCACAGTATTGCACAGACTGATACATCTTGGATATGAACCAGACAGATCCACCAATCTGCCAAACTTCCCCATTCCATTATCTTCTATAATTTCTGTACCAGTCACAGTACAAAGCATAAAAGAAATAAATATTTGGATTTATGTCTTGTATCTAATTGGAAGAACTATCCACTTGGTCCCATTCCTCCTGTACATTCTCCATAGTTAAACTTTTATTTCCTTTCCAAATACATATCCAATCCTCCTTGAAAATTAACATAAAATTGCTGTCCAGACTTATAACGTTTAGTACGTAACATTCTTTTCTAGAAGTCAGAAAAGTCTGGGTTCAAGTTCCACTCCAGGACCTAAGTGCAAACATCATGCTTGAAACTCCAGTGCGGATCTGAAAGAGTGCTCCAATGTTGCTGATATTATCTTTCAGCTAAGGTATGAAGAACTGCAGGGAAATTGTCCGTGTCATCTTGGCCAATATTTAACCCTCAACAAACACCAGTAAAACAGTTTATGGCCTTTAGCACATTGTTGTTTTGGGGAGTTTGCTATGCACAAATCAGCCAAACTTGTCATTCATCTTTGTGCTGCAGTGGTAGTATTCCCTACTCCTGAACTGAAAGACCCCTGGTTCAATTCCCACTTGCTCCAGAGATGTGTAATAATGTTTCTGACCAGGTTGATTGGGAAAAATAAATTAATTAAGGGGGAAAAATAGCAACTTCAACTCAAAGACACTTCATTCGTTGTAAAAAATAATGAGATGTTCAGTGGCCATGAAATGCACCATATAAATGTAAGGCATTCCAATGTTTTGTCTTTCTAGCACCCTCAAAATCACAAAAATCCATTCTCTGAAAAGACATTCTCATCTCCTCCAGCCATACAAACATTGGGGTCAAACACAAGAATAGGCCAATCAGCCCTTTGAGCCTGCTCCGTCATTCAGTAAGATCATAGCTGAACTGGTTCTTTAAAAATCCTGCTTAATACTTCACCCCCAACCACCAATAAACCTTTTTCCCTTCTTAGTCAAGTATCTATCAATGCCTTATAAGTATTTAAAGACTCTTTTTCCTCAACCTTTTAGAAGAAGAGTTTCAAAGACTCAGGACCCTCTGTGAGTTGAAAAAAGATCCCTGTCCTAATTGGGTTACAATTACTTTTAAATACTTATCGCTAGTTCCGGATTCTCCCATACAAGGAAACACCCTTTCCATTTCGACCTCTCAGGATCTCACTTATATCAATCAAGTCACCTCCTACTCTTCTAAATTCTGGTGGATATTAGCCCGGTTCACCCATCTTTCCTTGTAAGACAACCTGTCCATTTCTGGTTATTTATCTAGTAAACCTTCTTTACAGATCCTTCCTTTTAAAAAAAGGAGACCAGTACAGTATGCAGTATTCCAAATGAGGTCTCAGCAATGCCCTGTATAACTCAAGTAAAGCTTCTGTACTTTTGTATTAAATTTCTCACACAATAAACAAAAACAATCTTTTAGCTTTCCTAATTACTTGTTGTACCTGCATCCTATCCTTTTGCAATTCATGCACTTGTCCGCCGAGATACTTCTGCATCTCAGAGCTCTGTAATCTCTCACCATTGAGATTATATGTTCTTTCTTAATTTTTCCTGACAAAATGGTAAATTTCACATTTTTCCACATTATACCTAACTTGCCAGATTTTTGCCCACTCATGTAACCCACTGATATTTGTTTATAGTCTCCTTATGACCTCCTCATAATTTGCAAGACTGGGAGGAGTGTGCAGCAAGTTAGCATCATTTGTGAAGCAGACTGAGAGGAGTGTGCAGTGAGTTTGCATCATTTGTGAAGCAGACTGAGAGGAGTGTGCAGCAAGTTAGCATCATTTGTGAAACAGACTGAGAGGAGTGTGCAGTGAGTTTGCATCATTTGTAAAGCAGACTGAGAGGAGTGTGCAGTGAGTTTGCATCATTTGTGAAGCAGACTGAGAGGAGTGTGCAGTGAGTTTGCATCATTTGTGAAGCAGACTGAGAGGAGTGTGCAGCAAGTTAGCATCATTTGTGAAGCAGACTGAGAGGAGTGTGCAGTGAGTTTGCATCATTTGTGAAGCAGACTGAGAGGAGTGTGCAGCAAGTTAGCATCATTTGTGAAGCAGACTGAGAGGAGTGTGCAGTGAGTTTGCATCATTTGTGAAGCGGACTGAGAGGAGTGTGCAGCAAGTTAGCATCATTGACATCCAAATTAATTAAATGGAATAGAGATGGCTGGGGAGGCAATGTATTGCAGATGGAGTATGTGGGAGCTGGTAGACATCTTTGTCATCCACGATGACCACATGTGCTAAGGATGTGGGCTGCATGAGGAACTTCGGCTCATGTTTAATGAGACAAACACAGTTTAGAAGATTAATTAATTCGATTTTGATCTGTGGTCAAGGACACGATGATGTGACAGTCAAGGTATTAGGATCTAGAATTTAACTTTGGAGGAGCCTCAGCTAGTGTCCTTGTCTAATAGGGACGAGATTCTTGCTCACGACGGTGAGGCCACAGACTGTAGGGAGAAAAAGTGAACTGACCCCAGCAGCACAGTACAGAGTGTCATTCAAGTGAAGGGAGAACAGAGAAATGCGTAGTAATCAGGGATAACATAGTTAGGGGAACACATACTGTTCTCTGCAGCAAAGTCTGGTACCAAGGTTCAAGACGTTTTCTTCTGAGCTGAAGAGGAACTTGAAGTTGGAGGGAAGGATCCAGTGTTCACAGTCAGTTTAGGTACCAACAGCATAGGTAGGACTAGGAAAGTGTTTCTACTGAGGGATTACAAACAGTTTAGGTTTAAATCACAAAGATATTAATCTCAGGATTCCAAGCTGAGCCACATGCAAAATGATGTAGAGTAAATAAGATTAGAAAGGAAAATGTGTGGCTGGAAATTTAGTGTGGGAGAAATTGGTTCTGAATCATGGGACACTGGCACTAGTACTCGGGAGAGGAAGATCTTTTTTACTGGGGCGAGCTTCATTTGAATCATGCTGGAACCTATGTCCTGGCAATTTGTACAACTGGATAGGGATTTACATTAATTCTTGGGGGTTGGTTTGATTGAAGGGAAGTTTAAAAAAATCAAAAACAACCAAGAGAACAGAAGACCAGTGTAGTGAAAAGGTGAACTATAATCAAAGTGTGGTAGGAAGGGACAAAAAATATAATCAGCACAATGCAGCAGGAAATAGAACTAGGGTAAATAATGGTGTAAAGTCAAAGCTTAAGGCTCTTCATTGGATGCATGCATTGTGTATAACGAAATTAATGAGTTGACAGTACAAATAGAAATAAATTAATATGACTTGATAGATATCACTAAGAAACGGTTGCAGGGTGACCAGGACTGAGAACTCAATATTCAAGGGTATTCAATATTCAGGAAAAAAAAACAAGCAAAAACGAAAAGGAGGTGGGTAGCATTATTAATAAAATATGTATCGATGAAATGATAAATAGTGATAAAAGTTTAATAGATTGTAATTTGAATTCACTTTGGATGGGAATAAATAATAGCAAAGCAAAGAAGCCATAGGTGGAAGTCATCAATAGGCCCCTCAAGATTTGCATCACTCTAGGACAAAGCATAAATCAGGAAATAACGGAAGCATGCAAGACAGGCACAATAATTATCATGGGTGCCTTTAATCTGCACATTGGCGGGCACGCTGGATCAGTGGTTAGCACTGCAGCCTCACATCGCCAGGGACCCAGGTTCAATTCCCGCCTCGAGTGACTGTCTGTGTGGAGTTTGCACATTCTCCCCGTGTCTGCGTGGGTTTCCTCCGGGTGCTCCGGTTTCCTCCCACAGTCCAAAGATGCGCAGGTTAGGTGGATCGGCCATGCTAAATTGCACGTACTGTTCAGGGATGTGTAGGGTATAGGGGGATGGGTCTGGGTGGGATGCTTCAAGGGGTGGTGTGGACTTGTTGGGCCAAAGGGCCGGTTTCCACACTGTACGGAATTTAATGAAAATCAGGTGGACAAGCATAACATGGAAGACAAATTTGTGGAGTGCATCAGGGATTATTTCTTAGCGTAGTATATTGCTGAACCTACCCAGGAACAGAGTATTTTATATCTGATAATGCGATTAATAAGACATCTTGTGGCCAAGGATCTCTGAGGGAGAAGGAAGGTAACAATCACAACATGATAACATTTCAAATTCAGTTTGGGGGAAATCAACTTGGGCCTCAAACCTGTGTGCACGACTTAAATCAGGGTTGTCTGAAGTGAGCTGGGGGAAAAAGTATGAAAGGGAGAGTTAACAGATGAGCAGTGACAGACATTTAAGCAAATTTTTTTTCAGTCCAAAAAAAACACCCACAATTAACAAAAGCAGTTAAAGAGAATATTCAATCAAAACCTGAGGCTTCCAGGTTGAGTGAATGGGCAAGAATTTGGTAGATGGAGTTTTATTCAGGGAAGTATAAAGTCAACCACTTTGGTAGGAAGAATCAAAAGGCAGATTATTATTTAAATGGAGTGTCCAAAAAGACGGCAGTACAGAGGGATCTGGGTACTCTTCTGTATGAAACATACAATGTTAGCATGCAGCTACAGCAAGTAATCAAAAGGCAAATGAAATTTTGGTTTTTGTAGATTGGGGATTGGAGATTAAAAATAACAAAACCTTGTTGCAACTCTGCAATCTATTGGTGAAGCTGCACCTGGAGATCTGTGTGCAGTTTTGGTCCCTGTTTTTAAGAAATGATGTACTAACATTGGAGGCCATTCAAAAGAGATTCACTAGGCTGATTTCTGGGACAAGGGGGTTGCCTTGTCACAAACTGCTAAAAAGGTTAGACCTTTATTCAATGTGAGGCTGGATGAACAGAGCAGGCCAAGCAGCATCTCAGGAGCACAAAAGCTGACGTTTCGGGCCTAGACCCTTCATCAGAGAGGGGGATGGGGAGAGGGAACTGGAATAAATAGGGAGAGAGGGGTAGGCGGACCGAAGATGGAGAGAAAAGAAGATAGGTGGAGAGAGTATAGGTGGGGAGGTAGGGAGGGGGTAGGTCAGTCCAGGGAAGACGGACAGGTCAAGGAGGTGGGATGAGGTTAGTAGGTAGATAGGGGTGCGGCTTGGGGTGGGAGGAAGGGATGGGTGAGAGGAAGAACCGGTTAGGGAGGCAGAGACAGGTTGGACTGGTTTTGGGATGCAGTGGGTGGGGGGGAAGAGCTGGGCTGGTTGTGTGGTGCAGTGGGGGGAGGGGACGAACTGGGCTGGTTTAGGGCTGCTGTTGCAGGGGAAGGTGCCGGGTGTGGTGGGGTTGGAGGGCAGTGTGGAGCGAACAAGGGAGTCACGGAGAGAGTGGTCTCTCCGGAAAGCAGACAGGGGTGGGGATGGAAAAATGTCTTGGGTGGTGGGGTCGGATTGTAAATGGCGGAAGTGTCGGAGGATGATGCGTTGTATCCGGAGGTTGGTAGGGTGGTGTGTGAGAACGAGGGGGATCCTCTTTGGGCGGTTGTGGCGGGGGCGGGATGTGAGGGATGTGTTGCAGGTAATACGGGAGACGCGGTCAAGGGCGTTCTCGATCACTGTGGGGGGAAAGTTGCGGTCCTTGAAGAACTTGGACATCTAGGATGTGCGGGAGTGGAATGTCTTATCGTGGGACCAGATGCGGCGGAGGCGGAGGAATTGGGAATAGGGGATGGAATTCCGCAGGAAATGCTACACTTGCCCCCACACCTCCTCCCTCACTCCTATCCCAGGCCCCAAGATGACATTCCACATTAAGCAGAGGTTCACCTGCACATCTGCCAATATGGTATACTGCATCCACTGTACCCGGTGTGGCTTCCTCTACATTGGGGAAACAAAGCGGAGGCTTGGAGACCGCTTTGCAGAACACCTCCGCTCAGTTCGCAACAAACAACTGCACCTCCCAGTTGCAAACCACTTCCACTCCCCCTTCCATTCTCTAGATGACATATCCATCATGGGCCTCCTGCAGTGCCACAATGATGCCACCCGAAGGTTGCAGGAACAGCAACTCATATTCCGCCTGGGAACCCTGCAGCCTAATGGTATCAATGTGGACTTCACCAGTTTCAAAATCTCCCCTTCCCCTACAGCATCCCTAAACCAGCCCAGTTCGTCCCCTCCCCCCACTGCACCACACAACCAGCCCAGCTCTTCCCCCCCACCCACTGCATCCCAAAAGCAGTCCAACCTGTCTCTGCCTCCCTAACCGGTTCTTCCTCTCACCCATCCCTTCCTCCCACCCCAAGCCGCACGCCCAACTACCTACTAACCTCATCCCACCTCCTTGACCTGTCCGTCTTCCCTGGACTGACCTATCCCCTCCCTACCTCCCCACCTATACTCTTTCCACCTATCTTCTTTTCTCTCCATCTTCGGTCCGCCTCCCCCTCTCTCCCTATTTATTCCAGAACCCTCACCCCATCCCCCTCTCTGATGAAGGGTCTAGGCCCGAAACGTCAGCTTTTGTGCTCCTGAGATGCTGCTTGGCCTGCTGTGTTCATCCAGCCTCACATTTTATCATCTTGGAATTCTCCAGCATCTGCAGTTCCCATTATCTCTAGACCTTTATTCATTAGACTTTAGAAAAATGAGGGTGATCTGACTGATATGTTCAAGATTTTGATAGGGCTTACCAGGGTAGATGTTAAGATGTTTCTACTGGTCGGTAAATCTCAAGCTACAGGGCATCATTACAGATTAAGAGGATGTTCATTTAAAACTGAGTTTGCTGCACCCAGGCAGGAAAGGCCTTTTAGCCTGTCTGGAATACAGGCTTTCAGCTTTACTACCTTCAGGCAGTTTATCAGCCCATGCTACACAATGGCAGTTTCACATCTAACAGCAGACATTTTGTTATGGGTTTTAAAAACACAGCTAAGGAAGACATTTCATGCTGCTACTATATACTGGCTACATGAGTGATGTTTTCCACTAACTGACTATTGTCACCAATGCAAAAAAAGCTGCTGTAACTTCCTACCCAACGTTTGAATAATGTCGTTTCAATTTCAGTGCCAGTGTATTGGTGGGTATGTAGGCCGTACATTCCAGTTATTAGCTGATGGATTCAAAAAGCTTGTTCCTACAGTTATTCAGAATTCGTAATAGGCAGAGTATGCATGATACCCAAACAGCCTGAGCTTGCAAAACCCATATAAAACATCTTCTGTTGGATGTGATTCTGCAATTAGGCAGCAACTGCTGAACAATCCTGAGTGAACTTATAGCTACACTAACCACCAATTTAAGCTAATCAGTGAAGATCATAATAGGGTTAATTTATGTTTACTAGAAGTGACATACATTTATACACAGGGACATGTTCTTTGCAAACAGAAGGAATATTTTCAAGGCTTGTGTCTTTGTTGAATTTCTTGGAAACTTGGGGATCTGATAGTTCTTGAGTTCTCTGTGATAAGCCAATCAACAGCCTTCTCTCCTAATTATAATTTTTTGTGATTATTTGAAATTTGGCATTCTTGCATTTGTCCTGATGAGTACAAGACAAAAAGCTTTGGTCTCTCTTTCCAGCAAATATTCAAGTTCTTTTTTGAACCCTCTTACCTCTGGTCCTAGACACAGCTAATGCTAAAACTCAGGTCCATAGTCTCTGAAAGGTTTAAGCATATCCAAATTTGACTGTCTTGTCCTGTGCATTATTGCAGAGGTTACAGATTCAGTTTCCGGAGTGGAAATTGTCACATCTGTCAATTGCCTCTGTCATTCACTAGTCTTCTAAAAGCTACAAATTTAGCGAGTGGTCACACAGATATCCATGTATGCAGTCCCCAGGAGATATAATTATTATGGAGCCAAGGCATGAAAATGGAGTTGAGATATAGATCAGCTAATCTCTAACAGAATTATTGAAAGAGAATCAAGGGGTTAAACAAGCTAACCTGTTCCAAGGCCTGAGTGTCCTTTTTTTCCTATGCAACAGTCAAAAGGTACTGACTGGTCTGCTCCTGATTCTGTGAGTGGAATGCACTTTGTTAGACAGATATCTTACATGCTGCCTGCAAAAGCAAAGAGGGCCTGTGCCAAAGAGGCACCTGAGATGTTGGACAGAGGGCCCTGTGATTTGAAGTCCCAACCCACCTAACATTGGCAACTGATCATTGCCAGCAGTTCTAGCAATTAGCACCAATTGCAAGAGGCTGTGACTGCAGTCAATACAGCAACATCTTCCCCCACACCCTCACCCCCACCTTGCTGCCCCCATTGCTTGCAAAGTTGTGGAGTGACAAAGCAACAAAAATGTTGCTGGGGCAAGGAAAGATTGTCTCATAGGGTGGCCATTACAGAAAGATTGGAGCAATGGTGGTCAGAAGCAAGGGCAAGAGATCATAACCATCCCCTTGTCCATGCCCTCGCCCACAATTATGCAGATATAATTGCAGATTAAAGGCAGCCTTTCACCTGTATTAGCACACTGCCACATGGAATAACTTGTCAGATGAGCCATATATACTTGTCCCACCTACACCTGCAGCAGGAATACGGCCATAAATGGTATTAAGGTAGTTGCTAATTGACCATTTAGGAGCTGGAGCAAGAAAAAGTCATCCATGGTTCATTCCGCTTGGGGGAGGGTCGGAAAAGTTCAGATATGTGTCCAGATGACAACATATTTAATGTTCTGGGCTTTCACTGCCCCTTTTGGACTCAGAAGATTCCATCCACTGATTTACATTTACAATACTTGAAATGCTGATGAAATAATATCAATTTTCAAGAGATCTTACTGATGTCAAAAAGAGTGTGTTTAATTTATCTCAGTCTCAATCAGGTTTGAAGATACACCATGAAAGCTCTGTACATTGGAATACAATAACGTTTGAACATATCTTATTGAAAAGTGATAAAAACAAATTAAGTATATGCCAACCTGAGGTTGTCTTAATTTGTATTGATGGAAATGTTACAGTGCACAAAATTCATTCGAAGGACATTAATCATGGTACAAAAATAATTGAATGAAAAGTCAACATGGAAGAAATAGCAAGATAAAATGTTACAGGTTTGGCCTTTTGTATTTGGTTTTCAATACATAAACAGTTCAATCAACCCAAATTATTTATGTTAGTGCTTTCTCGCCATACAAACCTCCTTTCACATTATTCCTGATAACACCGATTCAAAATATTTCTATTCATTTCTCCCTCATGTGTTTATCTGATTTTCCTCTACTGTACAATTCATCTCAACCAGCCCTTTAAATTGAAATGGAGACACATCACAAAACTCAACACTGCAGAGGAATCTGGTAGATGAATCTTGTAAAGGTGATGAGCAGGTACAGTAAGTCATGAGAGGGATAAAGAGACTTATTGTTTATTGCAAAGGGAATTGATTATAAAAAGAAAGTTTAAATGGAGTTGTACTGGTCTTCAGTTATATCACAACTCAATTATTGTATGCACTTTTGGTTTCCTTATTTGAACCAAAGAACCCCAGAAGCGTTACAGTACAGATGGAAACCTTTTGATCAATCATGCCCACGCCAGTTTTTCAATGATGTCATGGACCACACCAGATTCCCCAAAGTATATTATAGGGATAGCCCAGATTCTAACTTTTATCTTTTTAAAGGTATGTGTAAGGTGCTGTGTTCCAAATATGATTCAATTAGTCCATCACTAAGCTTTAATCAAAATACACTTTATTCTTACAACACAGTTAAAATGTAGCAAAAAGAGGAATTGGCATAATTTTACTCAATGCAAATAACTTAATGAGATTATGTATTATTTAACCACTGATCATCAACTGTTCCAATATATGCAACATTTAATAAATACACACTGGGCAAAGGAAATTCAGCAAAGCAGTTATTATTCTCACATGCTGTCTCTCTCCAGCCCAATAGAAAGAAAACCAAAAGAAACAAACTTTCCTTTTGATTTTTTTTTAACCCTGTGTCTAAGATTTCATTCCAGCATCAGCAAACTTAAGCTTTCAGCTTGAGCAGCAAGCAAAAAAACGCCAACTAACTGAAAGCAAAATCAAAATCTTTTCTGGTCCATGTGCACCTGACGCCCCCCACTCATGATTCTTTTGCCTTACTTTCAGAAGAAAACGATGGAGAACTCAAAGCTGTTCATATACTGCCTGTCTGAAAGAGATATTTTGCAACCACTGTGACAACACGCTTCTGTAAGAGAAACAAGACAGAACACACCCTCATGCGGCACAGTGACTCAGTGGTTAGCACTGCTGCCTCAAAGCATCAGGGACCTAGGTTTGATTCCACTCTCAGGTGACTGTCTCTGTGGAGTTTGCATATTCTCCCCATATGTGTGTGGGATTCCTCCGGATCCTCAGATTTCCATCTAAGAATCTGAAACATTCTGACATCCACGGTCCAAAGATGTATAGGTTATGGTAATGCTAAATTGCCCACAATGTTCAGGGATGTAGAGGCTAGATGAATTAGCCATAGGAAATGCATGGGTTACAGGGATGGATCTGGGAGGGATGCTATTCAGAGGGTCGGTGTGATTTGCTGGGCTGAATCACATGCTTCCACACTGTAGGGATTCTGTGATTTCTTAAATATAGTAATGTCATAAATGAGCATCATTACCTTGTGCCAATCTCCTTTTCACTGCATATTCATGTACATTTTTTAAACCCAAATAATTGTCCTCTTGAATGCCTCCACTACACTGCACACTATTCAATGTTTTCTACAAGTTACAATCTCTCAGTTTAGTAAATCTTTCTAGTAAAATTCTAGTAAATCCTTTTTGTATCTTTGCTTACGTCTATATTATAATTTGGAGGTCAGAACTGTTAGTGGTTACAGAAAATGTGGTCAAAACAAGCTTGGGGACAGGTTTAAGAGTAGACTTGCTGCTGCCCAAATCTATCCCCTTACAAATGAACACCTGTTGTTTATTTCCATTTTTGAAAATTATTTTATGAACTTGCAAAGCGTTTCTGTGATGCATTGGATGACATTCCTCCTCTGTGTTCAAGTCCCACCTCAGACTTAATGGCCATGGAAGACTTAATTATCTTCTTTCACAGGAAGTGAGCATCACTGGCTAGGCCAGCATTTATTGCCCATCTTTAATTGCCCAGAGAGCAGTTAAGAGTCAGCACATTGCTGCGGTTCTAGAGTCTCATGTAGAACAGAGCAGGTAAGGGTTGCAAATTTACTTCTCTAAAAAACATTAGTGAACCACATGAATTTTTCCTGATTATCAACAATCGTGTCATGCTCTTCATTAGATTCAAGAACCCAAGTCCCCAAATTCTCTCTGATGAAGGGTCTATGTCCTAAATGTCAGCTTTTGTGCTCCTGAGATGCTGCTTGGCCTGCTGTGTTCATACAGCTACACACTTTGTTATCCCCAAAATGTTTCCAAGGTCTCTGGATTAACAATCTAGCAATGATACCACCAGGCCATTATTCCACCCTCCGAAAAAAGGTATGTCATAACACGACCAAATAAGTTGAATATCAATCTGCAAATCCTTCCACTAGGCCTATGCCAAGTGGTGAGAGCAGGACGGCTTTATAATCAGCCAGAACCATGTAGTAGCTACAGTGCAACATGTGCCCCAAGTTTGAAAAAAAACTCCATGTACAAGTTCTTGTCATAAGCAAGCATCATCCACCTTTTGACTGTATGTAAATGCTCGTTTCATCAAACAGCAACAGTTGATTGGTCAAGACTTGATTACGATGGTATTGTATCAGAATTGAGGAGCCATGCAACAGGAACAAGACCCAGATGGTCTGTAGGTCTGGGCAGTCTCTGGTGTGTGGCTATGAATTAATTTCAGGTAAAGAATAGCTACTATCTCGAACAGTTATTACAGAAGAGGGTTATTTGGCTCCTCAAGTCTTTGGCTGACTGTCAAGCAATCCAGTCTCCAGTTAGTCCTACTTCTCCTTTTATATCCCTGTAGCCTGACATTACTTATCCAATTTCCTTTCAAAGTTATTTGATCTGCATTCCCACCAGCCTTGTCTGCTGAGTTTCATGACATTATCACTCACTAGGTAAAAAAGGTTCTTGTACATATTCTATCTGCATCTCTTTCCCAGAACCTCAAATTGAAGTCTGGCAATGAATGTTGCTTTTCTTCCTCCTCCCTATCTCACTCATCATCATCTTGTAAACTCTATGAAATCTCCCTTGCTTCAAAAAGATAAACACCAGCTCCTTTAACCTGATCTTGTAGTTCAAATCACTCCCCACTTAAACATTTTATTTTGTTTGTTCAGGGGATGTGGGTTTGCTGGCTAGGCCAGCATTTATTGCCCACCTTTAATTGCCGATTATGGTGGCTCTAGAGTCACACGTAGGCTAGACAGAGTAAGCATGGTAGATTTCCTTCTCTGAAGGACATCAGTAATCCAGATGGGTTTTTACAAAAATTGGCAGTGGATATTTGATCACCAATAGGTTGTCTATTTATTCCAACATATTGTTATATTGTTGAATTCACATTCAATAATACCATGAGGGATTTGAACTGCTGCTCCAGAATATTAGTTGGCATTCTGGTATTTACAGTCTAGTGATATTACCACTACATCATTGCCTCCCCTTAAGTCATGTAAGTTTCTGCCGCACTTTCTCAAAAAATTCATGTCCTTCAGAGGAGAAGCATAAAACTAGAGGAAGATATTATCAGTGCAATCTTGGACTCACCTTAAATTGATATGTGGTGTCAGGAAGCACATGACACACACCATCTTGGTTACAAGTATTGAATTTTTCCCACAGATACTCAGAAAGTGGAGGAAATGCATTTCAGGAAAAAAGAATGTACTCATGCAAAATAAAATAAAATATGGAGTGTGATTTTGCTTCCTTGTCATGATATAATGTGACAGCAGAGGAATCATTATGACATAAAAAGAGGTTGTGCGGTAGGTTAGCACAGCATCAATGGTGGGACGCTTGACTCTTGCTCTTGGCTGTAAGTAACCGCCATGCTTGAGCAGTACCAACACATATTCCTAGAGAAGAATAAAATGCTACCGGACTAAATTAGAACATACAGCACAGAGAGAGGCTTTTTGGCCCACGTAATTATACTGTTTGAAAGAGCTATCCAGTTAGTTATTCAGATTACTCTATTCGTTCACTGTTGTCCTGGAAATGTTTTCTTTTCTATGAATTATTTTTGAAAGTTGTTATGGATTCTGCTTCTACCATCTCTCCAGCTAACACGTGCAAACAACAAACTGGATGGCTGGTGGAGAAAGTGGAAATGAATCACCATGGCCAAAAATGGGATCTTCTATTGCTGGTGACTGAAGTAAAGCCACGGTGATGGTGAGTGAAGAGAGTTTTCACCTTTAAGTAACTGATGTTATGTATACCCATTAAAATTGGGTGTCAGTAGTAGAAATGTATTTCCTTTCGCAGCACTGAGCAACTCAAATGAAAAAAAGCTAGTTCCTACCTTGTCAGCCATTATCATCGAGGAACCACCATGTATTCCAAGAATTGGGATCATAGTCTGAGCTGAAATAAAATCCAAAATTTCTGCAATGGACTCATGATCCGTATCATCACCAAAAACCACACCGTGCATTTTCATCCCAGACATGAGATCGCACACACGTGTAATGATACTCTTGGGGTCAGTCTCATTGACGGTCACCTGCACCACATTGGGATCAATGGGCAAATGTTGGAAATCATCTTTGTTCAAAACATCTTTGATGTCCATCTCACAGGATGTGCCACCAAGGATCACGGCAATGTTCAAGGTAGGGGTGCTTTTCAAGATTCCTTTCGCCCAATCCACATGAGACGCGAGTATTAATAAAATCTTCAGGAGCTGTATGCCCATGTGCCTCATCTTCATTGAGTTTAATCCCTGCAATAGAAATAAACCTTAAAGAAAAGTGCATGTCAGATCCTAATCACACAATAATACAGTTCTGACCAATTGGTTATTAGTCTTGCAACCCCCAGTAAGTCTTGTGAAAAATTTGCACCTCGACCAATTGCTGGTAACTTACAATAAGTGCTCTGCATGAGGCCCAATTCAATGATGTTGGCTTTATGAATGGAAAAAGAAAGTCCTCATTGAACCACAGAGTCAGAAGGTAATTATGAGTATTTAGGAATAAAAACAAAGTTGCTGGAAAAGCTCAGCAGATCTGGCAGCATCTGTGGAGGAGAAAACAGAGTTAACATTTAGGGTACAGTGACCATCAGAGCTTCTGAAGCAGGGTCACTGGACCCGAAATGTTAACTCTGTTTTCTCCTCCACAGATGCTGCCAGACCTGCTGAGCTTTTCCAGCAAATTTGTTTTTGTTCCTGATTTACAGCATGCGCAGTTCTTTTGGTTTTTTATGAGTACTTAGAGTTTATTGTGAGGGAAAAAATTGTTTTTTTTTCCTTTGAAAGTCAGTAAGCATTACATGTAATTTCTGTCCCTTCACTGAATTGTCTCTTGATGTTTAAATAGGTATGTCTTCGTCCCTTAAAGGCCATCGTCATTGCTGGCCCACACAGCTAGCTATGTTGCAAGAGTAAATCTAAGTACAGTTCAGTTTGAGGTCCACACCCACATCAAGGCCGGCACAGATATTAAACTGAGGCCTCCATCTCCCTTGTCAACAGAATTGAAGGGATCCCATGACACTGTTCATGGAAAAGCAAAGGCAAGTCATGTTGATCCCCTTTCTCATAAGATGATAAATTATGAGCTTACTTTGATTAGACTGAAACTGATTTAGGGTATTCTGATGGAAATGCTCACAAGCCAGGTCAAAGAGTGGAAGATGTGTACATTGACGGTCAGTACACAATGGGGCTACATGGACAGAGAGTAAATCTATGCCTGGGAGCACAGGTTGGGACAAGGAATGGGGTAAAATGATGGCAATGACTCTCACTTGACCCCTCATGCCCAATTAAAGGTCCCTGCCTCCAAACTCGCCTCAGAGAATGTGCTAAATACATGCACACAAAACTGAGACAGCCCATTGAACACACCATAACATTGGTTTTCATGTAGTATCCTCACTAAACCTGTCATGTTGGAAGCTGCAAAATATCAATCCAGAGACACACTTTGTTTAGGCTGAAGTAACTAATCAGGTGTAATTACAATTAATCAGTTGCAAAAAGCGAACTATGCCCATCGCAGTAAAGGTAGGTAAAAGGTGTGTATATGTTAAAGACAATCCAATATGCTGCACATCGGTAATTATTTTCAGTTCTAAGAAGTCTTTGTTTGTGAAAATAGAATAATATATGCTTTCATTATAGAGTTCCTTCTTTATGACATTTTCAGAATGAGAAACAGCAATGATGGATGGTTGCCATAGTTTAATCCTGAACAATGTATAATGAGTGGTGCCCCTCGTGCCTCTGAGTCAGAAATTAACTGCAACATAACTGACCATTTGGCCCACATGATCCATGCCAGTGTTTAAGCATCATAAGGACCTCCTCCCACTACACTTCTTTTAACTGTATCAACGTGACATTCAATCCCTTTGTCCCTCGTATATTTATTTAGTCAGCTTAAATGTACCCGTGTAATTTGGCTTAGTTCCGAGCTGTAGTCATGAGTTTCACATTCTAACTGTTCTGAAAGTAAAGAGGTTTGTCCAAAATTTCCAGTTGGGTTTATTAGTGACTAACTTATAATTAAAAACTTAATTTTGAACATACCCACAAATGAGACCTACATGATCATTTTTTTTTCTTTTATTTATTCATGGGATGTGGGCACTGCTGGCTAATTCAGCATTTATCACTCATTTCTAAATTGCCCTGGTGGCAATTGAGAGTCGACCATATTTCTGGGGCCTAGAGTCTCATTAGGTCAGATCAAGTAAGGACAGCAAACGTCCTTGCCTAAAGGAACCAGATGGATTTTACAACAATCAAAAATGGTCAGTGTTAGGCTGTTAATCCAGATTTTTGATTAAATTCAAATTTAACCAACTGCCACAGTGAGATTTGAACCCGTTTCCATCAAGAACATTAGCCTGGGATTCTGGGCTGTTAGTCCAGTGACATTATCACTACATCACTGCCACTGATGTTAACAACTTCTGTCAGTTAATGCCTTTGCCTCCTTTCCTCCTGAGAGAACGGCCCAGCTTGCTCAGTTTATCACAAGATCATTAAGAAAAGTAGCGGCCATTCAATCCCTCCAGTTCACTCTGCCATTTAATAAGACCATAGCTGATCCAACCTAATGTTTATCTCTATTTGCTTCCTTGTACCAACACTCTCCACACTGCCACTCCCCCATATCCTTTCAGTGACTTTATAGATCAAAAAGCTGTACTGAATATACTCAGTGAGCTAGCCTTTACTGCTATCTACAATAGTGAATTCCAAAGATTAACAAACCTTTGACAGCAAACCTTCCTCATCTTCACCTTAAATGGGAAACCCCTTATTTTTAAACTGTCCCTCTGAGTTCTAGATGTCCCGATGAGGGAAACCATCCTCTCAGCATGGACCCAGACGAAACCCCTCAGAATCTTACATGCTTCAATAATATAACCTCTCATTCTTCTGAACTCTAATGAGTATAGGCCCAACCTTCACGACCTTCCATCATAGGATAACCCTTCATCACAGGACTACTAGATCATGGCATCAAATCAACAGGTCTATCTAGTTCAGGTAATGTTGATTACATTCATAAATGTTGGTGAATACGGATATTTATTAATGATTCCAATACAACAGAACGAAGCAGGAATTAGTCTAGTGAACCTTCTCTACACTACCTTCAACACAAGTATAACTCTCCTTAAATAATATGACCAAAACCACACAGTGTACTTTAGGAGTGGTTTCATCAATGATCTGTAGAGTTGTAGCAAGATTTCCTTGTTCTTGAACTTCATCACCTTTGCATTAAAAACCAACATCCAATTTACCTTCCCAATTACTTCTGTATCTATACACTATCATTTTTTGTGATTCCTGTACAGTAACATCCTGATCCCTCTGTACTACAGCCTTCTGTAGTCTTGCTCTATTTGAATAATATTCTCCTTTTATATGCTTTCTGCCAAAGTAGACAACATCTTATTTTCTCACATGAACTTAACCGGCTAAATTTTGCCCACTCTTAACGTGTCTTATCCCTGTGCAGACTCATAGGCTGGATTCTCACCATGGCATCAGGAATTTTATTGGTGCCATAATCTTCCCCATATTCGTGAGTGTGCTGGCCAACTGATTTTTCATCATGGCCTCAAGGCCCTCCGCTTCTTCCTGTCCCGCAGGCCCGACCAGTTCCCCTCACCCGACACCCTCATCCGCCTAGCCGAACTCGTCCTCACCCTCAACAACTGCTCTTTCGATTCCTCCCACTTCCTACAGACCAAGGGGGTGGCCATGGGCACCCGCATGGGCCCCAGCTATGCCTGCCTCTTTGTAGGTTACGTGGAACAGACCCTCTTCCGCACCTACACAGGCCCCAAACCCCACTTCTTCCTCCGTTACATTGATGACTGCATCGGTGCCGCCTCTTGCTCCCCAGAGGAGCTCGAACAGTTCATCCACTTCACCAACACCTTCCACCCCAACCTTCAGTTCACCTGGGCCATCTCCAGCACATCCCTCACCTTCCTGGACCTCTCAGTCTCCATCTCAGGCAACCAGCTTGTAACTGATGTCCATTTCAAGCCCACTGACTCCCACAGCTACCTAGAATACACCTCCTCCCACCCACCCTCCTGCCAAAATTCCATCCCCTATTCCCAATTCCTCCGCCTCCGCTGCATCTGCTCCCAGGATGAGGCATTCCACTCCCACACATCCCAGATGTCCAAGTACATCAATGACCGCAACTTTCCCCCCGCAGTGGTCCAGAACGCTCTTGACCACGTCTCCCACATTTCCCGCAACACATTCCTCACACCCCACCCCTGCCACAACCGCCCTAAGAGGATCCCCCTCATCCTCACACACCACCCCACCAACCTCCAGATACAACGCATCATCCTCCGACACTTCCGCCATCTACAATCCGACCCCACCACCCAAGACATTTTTCCATCCGCACCCTTGTCTGCCTTCTGGAGAGACCACTCACTCCGTGACTCCTCTGTTCGCTCCACACTGCCCTCCAACCCCACCACACCCGGCACCTTCCCCTGCAACCGCAGGAAGTGCTACACTTGCCCCCACACCTCCTCCCTCACCCCCATCCCAGGCGCTAAGATGACTTTCCACATTAAGCAGAGGTTCACCTGCACATCTGCCAATGTGGTGTACTGTATCCATTGTACCCGGTGTGGCTTCCTCTACATTGGGGAAACCAAGCGGAGGCTTGGGGACCGCTTTGCAGAACACCTCCCCTTGGTTCGCAATAAACAACTGCACCTCCCAGTCGCGAACCATTTTAACTCCCCCTCCCATTCTTCAGACGACATGTCCAACATGGGCCTCCTGCAGTGCCACAATGATGCCACCCGAAGGTTGCAGGAACAGCAACTCATATTCCGCTTGGAAACCCTGCAGCCCCATGCATCAATGTGGACTTCACCAGCTTCAAAATCTCCCCTTCCCCCACCGCATCCCAAAACCAACCCAGTTCGTCCCCTGCCCCCCACTGCATCACACAACCAGCCCAGCTCATCCCCTCCCCCCACTGCATCCCAAAACCAGCCCAGCCTGTCTCTGCCTCCCTAACCTGTTCTTCCTCTCACCCATCCCTTCCTCCAACCTCAAGCCGCACCTCCATTTCCTACCTACTAACCTCATCCCACCTCCTTGACCTGTCCATCTTCCCTGGGCTGACCTATCCCCTCCCTACCTATACTCTCCTCTCCACCTATCTCCTTTTCTCCCCATCTTCAGTCCGCCTCCCCCTCTCTCCCTATTTATTCCAGAACCCTCTCCCCATCCCCCTCTCTGATGAAGGGTCTAGGCCCGAAACGTCAGCTTTTGTGAACCTGAGATGTTGCTTGGCCTGCTCTGTTCATCCAGCTCCACACTTTGTTCTCTTGGATTCTCCAGCATCTGCAGTTCCCACTATCTCTGATTTTTCATCCTGTTGGGATAGCAGTATCCTGGAATCGTGTCTGAGGAGATACGGTGGTGTGCTGTTTGCAAACTGGCCACGTGCTAAAGTAGAGATGTAAGGAGGTCAGCTTAGTTCCTCAGAGCTTTCATTCACTGACCACTACTCAACACCCCTCCCATCATCCCAGATGCCTCAACCTGTCTCCACTCCCTTAAACACCCCCCTTAGCCTCTGAAACAGACCGACTCCAGTTAACTCCTTTATTCCACTCAAATTCCCCCCAGCTGTCAACCAACCACATACTTGTTGGAAAATTATGACTAATGCTTCCACTGAGTGGAATTTTACTGAGTCCACCAGAGTGGACACGATAGCTGAGAAAGTGAGAAGGCTGAAGGGAAGTGGGAAATTAGGTGGCACTGTGCACGTTAGATTGCCAGTGTTGAAAAATTATCCCCAATTAAGAGCTGCACATGGGAGTCTGCACATGATGTCAATTCAGATCATTAATGGGCCACTTAACACAAAATATTCCCATGCCTCCTACTTTTGCAGAACTTCCCTGTATCACCCAAAGAACACCCAACAAATTTGGTTGATAGAATTTGTCTATGGCCTCATGGGCTTTAGGGTCAAGGGGTCCTTAATTATCAGGTACTCAGTAGTTCCCAATTGATGGATGTGACATTGGTAAAGGATGGGGGTGGGCCTGATGCTACATACTGTCTTTGTGTCTGACCTCCCTGCTCCCCACGTGCTGCCCTTTGTAGTTCAACTTCAGCAAACCCATCCCCACCCTACTTACCTGTGATCCAGTGGCCATCCAGAGTTGGGCCTGGAAGTAATATGCTGGCAGCAGCCACCACTTCTCCAAGTGATGCTGCCAGGAGTGGAGAATTGCCAGCCTCTGATTCAGACTTTCTAAATCTCCTGGAAGGTCTGCCACTGGCCCTGCCAAATCAAATTAGCCAGGCTCCCACCAGTCCTCTACACAGTACAGACCTCCATCACAGGAACAAAACCCCAGATATTATTTCTGTTCTCTTAAGATACCAGGATGTAATCCACCAGGGCATCTGTCAGCCCTTAGTCCCATTAGTTTACGCAGCACTCTTCCTTTGGAAACAATTATCATTTCAATTTTTTTTGACCTAGAGTTATCTTGTGAGTTATAAACTTTTCCATTCTGGTATATTACTGTATATCTTTCTCTGTATCTTCTCCAGTGCCTCTCTGATTTTTTTTATAAAATATGGAACAGAACCATGTATGCTACTCCAAGTGTGATCTGACCAACATTCTGTAAAGCTATAGCATAATCTCTCTGCCTTTCAATTCTATTCTTTGAGAAATGAATCCCCTTATGATTGGGTTGAATTCTTATTAACTTGGTAATTTTTGTAATTAATGATTTGTGTATCTGTATCATAGGTCACTCTGCTCCTATTTAGACTTTCTATGGTACTTCTCGTCAAAATTGATTATCTCATCATTATTTGTCTTGAAATTAACTTGCCATTCTGCAAGAACATTAATATCTTCTTATGTTAGAGTGTACTTTACCTCACTGTCTCCTGTTTGAGGTTATCTGTACATTTAGAATTTATAATTTTGGGGCTGATTCTACTGTCCTGAATTGGGAAAAGGGCATCTTGAGAATGAATCCAAAGTTCCATCCTCATCTTCATCTCTGACTATTTTCAGGGGTGTGGGAAAGTTATCGAATTGAGAGCACCGCATGCTGCTGTTCAAGAATTGCTGACAGCATTCTGGAGGTGGCTTTTCCAGAACTTGCAGCGATTTTCATGGAAGCAGCATGTTTTGAAACCTTTTCTAAATCATATGGAGAGCTGAGACATCAACAGTGGTTTGGAAATTGAAGAATCTGAGATTACAAATTGTCTTGCCTTCACAACAGTGTTATAGTCTGAACTGTATCTGTGTTTACTGAAGAGGGTTATGGCAGTGCTGCAATTGGAGAAGAAAATGACCAGCTAATAATAAGGCTCCCAGATTATTATGACCAAGAACAGTTTGATGGTTGAAGGGATATGGAGAGTATGCAGGAAATTGGACTTGAGGCCGCAATGCAATTAGTCGTGATCATTTTAAATGGCACAGTAGGCTCAAGGGGCTGAACTGCCTCCTTCTGCTCCTAGTTCTTATGTTAACATGTATTTTAATAAATTATCCACAGGATAAAGTGCTATTCGCCATTGCACAGTGTTGAAAATCCATTCCAGTGTCAGATTTAAAGCTAATTGTTTCTATTCTCCTCTTTCAGCTCCTCTTTATGGGACATGTCAACCATATGTTTGATTGTGTGAAATCTTTGATAAAATCTTTGAGCTTTCTCTCATTCTTCATGGATCAGCTCAGCAATCTGTTCAGCTGTGTACAAATTTTAACATTAATTTGAGCTTTGGCTGTCTTCAAAGGCACCCATGGATTCTGCGTTGCAATATATGTCCAGGGTAATGATTGCTCATTTATTTCAATAAATGAGCTTCTAAAGCAAGTACTCATTTGTTAAAGACCCATCCAAGTAATGTATTTACTTTGACAGATTAATGAACTTTTCAAAAACGTCCAAATTTTATTCTGGGTTTCTGCTTATAGTAGACACTGCGTACATGGGTTGAGGTGTGTGAGGTAGTCAGGAGTAAGGAGGTGTAGAAAAGGGAGGTTTGAAGGAGAATCAAGACAATTAAAGTGGGTAAAGAGGCAAGGAGAACAGAAGGTGAAGGAACCGTGACAGTCATGAGGGCAGTGAAGAGGAGGTGAGGTTATTGGTTTTTTTACACTGATTTGCGTAACTGGACCAATATCTCCCCTGCTAGTGGTTAGCATTTTAATCCTGTTACCTTGGCATCACCCGACCTCCACGTCTGTCATAGGTCTGTGTCACAGTCGTACACACCTCATTGAATGCAAATCCTGCTAGCCAATATTACCAGGTCAGAGGTGTTATTACAGAATTATGAAAGTTCACAACTCTTAAATTCCATGCCTCTCTGATGAAATTCAACCCCCAAATTCCAAGGCCGAATTGTTACCTTTATATAGGTACAGTTATAGCCTATCCTATTACAAACTCTTTGAATCGTCCTCACAGCTTTCTTTCCTCCTACCTTTGCATTACCTGCAACTTTGGGTAAAATATAGTCAGCCAGTCATGCTAGTATATTACTCTTGACACCATGAGCTCTCATCTTGTACAATATGTTTTTATATGTGGCACCTTATAAAAGTCTAATGGAGATTCAAATACATAACACTACTGGTTCCCCTTTATCCAACCTGTTAGCTACATCCTATGTAAATAACTCTAATAAAATTATCAAACATGATACCCTTTCAGTTACTGTGTAGAAACTGCTTGATTGTATTAACATTTTATAAATGTTAATAACAGTTAAAAAAAAATCTTAGACTAACTGACCTGTAGTTTCCTACTTTCTGTTTCCCTTCTTTCTCGAACGGTTCTAAATCTGCAATTTTTAAATCGACTTATATCAAATGACACAAAAATAGATAGCAAGGCAAGTGATGAGGATGACACAGAGTTTGCAGAGGGATATAGACAGGTTAGGCAAGCGTAAAAAACTTGACATAGAATATAATGTGGGAAAATGTGAGGTTACATACTTTTGCAGGAAGTATTTAAATGGAGAAAGACTTCAGAAAGTTGGAGCACAGGAGGATTTGGGAATCCTTCTGCATGAAATCACAAAAAGCTAGCATACAAGTTCAGCAGGTAATGGAATGTTGGACTTTATTTCAGAAGGGATGGAGTGTAAAAATAGAGAAACGTTGCTGCAAGTCACTAGTTAGACCACAACTGGAATACTGTGAACAGTTTTAGGTCTACTGATTTAAGGGAAGATGTACTGGCTTTGGAGACATTGCTTGCAAATTGGTTACCATGTTTCTTATATTAAAAACTGACTTTCACTTCCAGAGAAGGTTCACTAGCTTGATCCTACATGTGGAAAGATTATCTTTTCAAGAGAGTTGTTTGGGCCTAGAAGTTGAGCTTAGAAGAATGACACATGACTTTATTGCCCCGTACAAGATTCTTAGGGGGTTTGACAGAGTTCACAGAGTTTGTTTCCCCCAGCGAAAGAATCTGGGACCAAAGGGCTTCAGACTAAGGAGTCACCCAATTGGAACAGAGATGAGGAGGAATTTATTCTCTCAGTGGACAGTGATTCTGTGGAATTCTTTACGGTAGAGGGCGGTAGACATAGAACATAGAACATTACAGCACAGTACAGGCCCTTCATCCCTCGATGTTGTGCCGACCTGTCATACCAATCTAAAGCCCATCTAACCTACACTATTCCATGTATGTCCATATGCTTGTCCAATGACAACCTAAATGTACTTAAAGTTGGCGAATCTACTACTGTTGCAGGCAAAGCATTCCATACCCTTACTGCTCTCTGCGTAAAGAAACTACCTCTGACATCTGTCCTGTATCTTTCACCCCTCAATTTAAAGCTATGCCCCCTTGTGCTCACCATCACCATCCTAGGAAAAAGGCTCTCCCTATCCACCCTATCTAACCCTCTGATGATCTTATATGTCTCAATTAAGTCACCTCTCAACCTTCTTCTCTCTAATGAAAACAGCCTCAAGTCCCTCAGCCTTTCCTCGTAAGACCTTTCCTCCATACCAGGCAACATCCTACTAAATCTCCTCTGCACCCTTTCCAAAGCTTTCACATCCTTCTTATAATGCGGTGACCAGAACTGTACGCAATACTCCAAGTGCGGACGCACCAGAGTTTTGTACAGCTGCAGCATGTTGGGTTATTTGGTATATTCAAAGTTGAGATGCTCAGAACCATTCAATAATAGAATCAAGGGTTATGGGGAGGAGTCATGAAAGTGGAGTTGAGGATAATCGGATCAGCTATGATCTCATTAAACAGGGGAGCGAACTTGATGGGCTGAATTGCCTACTTCTGCTGCTATGATCTTGGGAATTTTGGAAGATAATAACCAAAACATCAATACATTAATTACTGTTACTTTCTTTAAAATCTGAATGTGCAGGCCCTAGCTCTAAAAAGCTTGTCACCTTTTAATCCCACAAGTGCTTTTTGTACATTTTGTCATGTGATCCTATTTATTCCTTTTTCCCTTTATAACTACTGTGAATGTCGATAATAAATGCTTGCTCAAAGTCTCTGGCAATATTACTTCTCCAGTCTCAACCCTAAAGGACCAACACTCACTGTTGCCAGTCTCTTCCTTTCTATCTACTCGCAGAGTCATAGAGACATACAGCACAGAAACAGACCCTTTGGTCCAACCAGATCATGCTAACCATAATCCCAAACTAAACTAGTCCCACCCATAGCACTTGGCCCATATCCCTCCAAACATTTCTTATTCATGTACTTATCTAAATGTCTTTAAAACATTATAATTGTACTCACATCCACCACTTCCTCTGGAAGTTCATTCAATACACAAACTGCCCTCTGTATAGAAAAGTTGCCCGTCACATCTCTTTAAAATATTTCTCCTCTCACCTTAAAAATATACTTCCGAGTTTTGAACTCACCTACTCTAGGGGAAGGACACCTGCCATTTGCCTTACCTATTCCCCTCATGATTTTATAAACCTCCATAAGGTCACCTCTCAACCTCCTACACTCCAGTGAAAATAAGTCTTAGCCTATCCAAACTCTCTTCATAACTCAATCCTTCCATTCCCAGCAACATCCTGGTAAATCTTTTCTGAACCCTATCCAACTTAATAACATCTTTCCTATAACAGGACAACCAGAACTGGACACTGTACTCCAAAAGTGTTCAAGATTTTACTGTCCTTTTTATATCTCTAATTAGTTTTCTCTCAAACTATAACTTCTTTTATTTTTGTCAAGTTTGCTGCTTTCTAAAATTTCTCAATCTTCTAGTCTTCCACTAATCTTGGAGTAATTAGACAAATTTTCTTTCAATTTGATATCATTTTCAACTTCCTGAGTAAGTCGCAGAAAGCACATTGTTCTCAAAGTATTTCTTTCTCAATGGAATATATTCTTGATGAAAGCTATGAAATATTTCCATCGAATGTCTGACACTGTTTCTCTACCCTCTTACCATTTAATCTACTTTCCCATTCTATTTTAATCAACTCTGTCTCTGTAGCCTCATGATTGCCTTTGCTTAAGTTTAAGATATTAGTTTCAGACTCAAACATCTCACACAAGCCAAACGTGAAGTTCTTCGATGTTATAAGCACTACAGAATTCTTCACTATAATATTATTAATTATTCTTGTCTCATTAAACATTACAATGTGTAAAATATCTGTTTGCTGGTTGGATTCAATGTATTTTTATATAATTGGCTCCAAATACACTATTGTAAATTCATCCTTCCTTGATTACTATTCTGTTGGACAATGTGATTACAGTCAGGGGCTCAAAACTACTCCAATCCAATAACTTATTTCCTTTGCTGTCTTTCATAAAGCCCATGACTTTACTTGAAAAAGAATGAAAGCCTTTCTATACTTCCTAGCCAATATTTACCCCTCGTCCAATACCTAAAACATGTTTTCTGGTTATTTTCAAAAGGCACTAGATAATAGAATTGGACTAGATATTGAAGGTAGTGCAGGCACAATGGGCTGAATGGCCTCACCATAATAATTGTTCTCGCTGCTTATTGCTTGCAGATTGGTTACCATGTTTCTTATATTAAAAAAAAACTGACTTCCACTTCCGAAATTATTAAATGGGAAGTTTTGAAGGTAATACATGAATGAATGTCTTTTGCTTTGCCTATCATGAGTTTTTCAAGGCAGACGCACAGGAGTATGCTTTATTCTAACAAATTTTCGCACGATTTAAATCTCATTATCGAACATATCTGAGTTTAAGACCTGCTTCCTAAAGGTAGACATCTACAGGACAGAGCTTTTCAACAGTCAATTTAGAAAGATTTATAACGAACACTAACATTTTTCACTCAATGAGGCACATTCACTCTTTGTCGACAATTCACCAGCTGTTGAGCTCAGCTTCTTTCCCACAAAATACGCTAATTCGATGAAATGTTTCGTTTTCAATTTGCGTCCGTAATCTCCTCGGGGTTGTCACATGCGATTTCCTCGGGGAATCTCACCCAACTGGTCATTATTCGTGGGGCAATAATTTGATGATAATTAGCTAAACAACCAGGAGAGATGAAGCAATGTTTTAGAATGTAGCAAATTGTTGTAATCTGGAATGCACTGCCTGAAGGAGGATCTATTATGTTTTTAAAGAAACTGGGATGTATAAATGAAAAAGGAAAACAGAACAAAACTGTAGCGCCGCAGGTAAAGAAGTAAGACAATTGGATTATTAAATAACTTCTCCAAAGAGCCAGAACATACACAAGATACTAAACGTCCTAAATACTTTGAATGGGTAGATTATTTTACGAGGAACGTTGCAGAGGCTAGGTTTGTATATGCCGAAATTTAGAAGAGTCAGAGGCGATTTGGTTACAACATACAAAATCCTGCAAGATTTTAATTGGATGTTTCCTCTTAGAGCCCGGAACTAGGGGTCGTTGTTTCAAAATAAAGTTTTTTTTTCTCACAGAGGATTGTGAGACTTTGAAACGGTTTTCCTCAAAAAGCAGTCGAAGTCATTGAATATTTTTAAGGCTGAGGTCAATACGTTCTTGATAAGCGAAGGGGATGAAAGACAATCAGGCAAAGGCAGGACTGTGGAGTAACCAGGTCAACTATGATCCCATTCAATGGCGGAGCAGGTACAAAAGGGTCGAGTGGCGTATTCTGGCTTCTAGTACTTAGGTTTGCATGGCCCGCGATGTGTGATTCTAATTGAGGAAGGGACAGTCCATCTGGATTGACAAGATTCGGATCCTCTATCGACAGATCTAGAGCCTCTATCCACACTGATCAGTCAAATCCAAGCCTTTCATTCTACTCAGTGCTTGACAGAGACTAAGAATTAGTTCTTTTTTATTTTCTAAAAATCTCGTTTATAGGGTGTGGTTCTCTCTCTCACACGGCCAACATTTACTGCCTATCCCTATTAGTCACAGAATCTTGCAGTTCAGAAGCCTTTTAGCCCATTAAGTCTGTACTACCAAATATGCAGTACTACCTACACCAGACCCACTTTCCTGTGCTCAGTCACGTTATGACTCTACACGTGTTCATTCAAGTACTTTTGTAAAGATTGTGAGGTTTCCCACCTCAACTACCCTCCCCAGCAGTGCATTCCAGTCCCCTACCACCCTCTGGATGAAAACTACTTTCACAAATCTCCTCTAAACCTCACCATAGAATTTCTACAGTATGGAAGCAGGCTATTCAGCCCATCAAGTCCCATTGGCTTTCTGAAGACCACCCCACTCGAACCCACATAAGCTACCCTATCCCTGCAACCCTGTATTCCCCATGGTGAATCCACCTAGCCTGCACATCTTTGGACCAAGGAAGGAAACCAGAGCACCCGGAGAAAACTCACGCAGACACAGGGAGAACATGCAAACTTTGCAAAATCACCTGACTTTCTTGCCTTTCACTTTAAAATTATATCCTTGTTAATCAACTAAGGGGAACCGCCGCTTGCTACTCACCCTGTCCATGTCCCATCCATAATCTTGTACACCTCTATCAGGTCCTCTTCAAACTTCTCTGCTCCAAAGAAAACAACCCAAGCTTATCCAGTCTCTCTTCATAGCTGAAATATTTATCTCAGGCCACATCCTGGTGAATCTCCTTTCACAGTCTCCCGTGCAAAACATCCTTTGTATATCTGGCTGCCAGAACCACATACACCACTCCAGCTGTGTCTTTAACTAAAAAAACTTGTGAGGCCATTTCTGAGGGTAGATAGGTGGAAGAGGCCAGAGAGAGAATAGAGAAAATAGGGTAGACAGACAAAGGGATTATTGATAGAAATCTGGGGAAGACAAGAAACTTAAAAAAAAACTGCAAAAGTTGGAGATCTGAAATGAACAAAAACAGAAATTGCTGGAGATACTCAGCAGGTCAGGTCAGCAATTACGGAGAAAAGGTTCAAAGTCCAGTGACCGTCCTTTGAACCTTCAGACACTCCAGCAATTTCTGTTTTTTTGTTTAAGAAACAAAGCTAGAGAGGTGATATTGGGGATGATGAGTTGTTGAAATTGACCTTGCTGAAAGCAAACCATTTCATAGCTGGATAAGAAGTGAATGCCTATTAAATTCCATGGCACAGGAAAAAGTCATAAGCACTTTTGGAGCAAGTTTAGAGAGAAGGATAATTTAATCCCCATTAATTCTGTCCTTGTTTTTATATAATACTTTATTTTATTAGTACTTATTTCCAAATGCAAAATCTACAGTAAGTTGCAAAGCAGGGAAAGTAGAATTAGTTGAAGCAAAGATGTTTCTCAGTAGTACAGGCAGTATAGGGATTATGTTGCACCATTGGAGGTGACATTTAGTGGATTAGACATCAGCCTGAGACCCTGTCAGTCCTCTTAGCTGTATGCAAAAGATCCCATGGCACTATTTTGAAGAAGAGTAGGGGATGTGGTCACCATCTCATTGCTGTTTGTGGAATCTTGCCGTTTACAAGCTGTCTACCCCATTTCCTGCATTACAAATGTGACGACACTTCAGAGGATTTTCATAATGGCTGTAATATACTTTCAGCTGTCCCATGGCAGTACAGAATTTTCTTTTTCTTGATTTATTCATGGCATCCCTAATTGTCTGAGTGACTCACTAGACAGTTTCAGAGGGCAGTTAAGAGTCAACCAGATTGCTGACTTTGGAGTCTCATATAGGCCAGACCATGAAATGAGGGCAGATTTCTTTCCTTCAAGGGCATTAGCAAACCAATTTTCTTTTTCATATTCACCAGTGATAATTCTGTGGTCAATGATATCTGAGACTAGCTTTCAATTTGAGGCTGTTTTTTCCCGATTTGTCAAGCCTACCAGATGCTGAAGTGGACTTTGAACACGTCCCTAGAGGATTAGGGTCTTTTGAATACGAGTGACATCATCACAGTGTCACCATCTCCCATGTGAAGTTATTCCTATGTCTTCTTTACAATGTGAAAATGTTTGGTCATGTTCAAAATTTAATTCTGCGTTACATAATTTTCACTTCTAGTGTCATAAGTCTTTCCCATAAGCTGTCTAACTTCTATGATAGTTAACTTGTGTTTCCCTGTATCTACCTGTGCAATAATGTAAGCCAGGGTCATAATATTAGCCTCTTCTTTAGATCAAATAGCTGGCTTTCATATTTTTAGGTCTTCCAGCTCTCCAGAGACAGGCCAAAAACAGGCTCATGGTGAAACAAAGTTCAAAACAAAGTGCTAAGCTGATATACTTCATATCAAGCAAGCATACATTGTCGCAGTTTATGATCGGATTCACTCAGTGTGATCATCTTTATCTTCATATATTGGTTGAAAGTTATTTGACATCACATTTCCCACTCATGTGGATTCTGTAATTGCAATTAATCCTCCAGCACTTCTGCCTGCCCAGTTCTCTTAAAAAAAACTTTCATAGCTCTTGACTTAAATGTCAGACTGCCATCAGAATGCTTTCTTTCTCAAAAGCCTATTAATAAGCCTTGTCTTTATCTCTCAGCTCTTCAGACTGTTTAGTATCCAAAGCTTTCCAAATGTAGAATCTGAGATGTTCTTTCTTAACATCTAGACAACAAATTGCTTAATGTTGAGTTTCTGAAGGAACCAACTTCCATATTATGAAATTACAAACACAAAACACTGGAAATACTCAGTGGGTTTAGAAGTATCTGTGGAGAGAGAAAGTAAATATCGCAAGTCAATGACCGTTCCTTATATTAGTGTTTGGTAAGGAAGTCATTTCATTTTAATACAGAAATTGAGTAATGCTTAAAAAAAGGCACAGTTTTTATCTTGCACTCATCAGGACAATTCACAAGACTACCAATTTTAGGAGAAAACCGACATCTATAATGTACAAGATGACATTCAGATTGATTGGCAAGTGGACTCTGATTGGTAGAGGTGTTGTCCTTTCATAAATTGTCCTGCTACATGTAAGTCAAAAGGCTTCAATAAAATTTGTCTTTTATCAGCCTTGCAAAGTTACAGACTTGAAACATCAACTCTGTTACTCTTCCCACAGATGCTAACATACCACTTAAGTATTTCAAGCACTTTCTGTTTTTTTTTAATTCAGACCTCCAGCATTACTCTCATATTAGTGGGGTGTTTTATTAACCATCTTTTGCCGAATACTTTATTTAAACATTCTATGAACAGACATTAAAAAGTACCACAATTCATTCTTATTTTGAAAGCTCTGCAGTAGTTAAATTGGCAAAAAACTGCCACAAGCCTCCGTCCCATCAGGGGCTCAGATGCAATGTTCTCTATGGGAAATGCTGCAGCCCACACCTGATTAAGAAGTTTATGAGGATTCTGTTTTTTTCAGGACATCACACTGCGGTGAAATAGCTCCCAGATGACAAAATTTCCCTTTTGACTTCAAGGATCAATCATGATTTTTTTAATATAAAAATGCGAAGTCTGAAAGAAGGTAACCTGTCCCTATCCAGTTCAGACACAGTCCAGAAGAACAGAAATACTTTGGATTCAATGCCTGATTGATCCCTTCACTTATACCAATCCAGAGGGGTCATCAGGAAGCAAATGGCAACTATTGCTGGGATTTGCTTTTCGTTCATGGGAATGTGGCCAGTATTTATTGCCTGTCATTGCCCTTGTGTTTTTCAACTTTGGTAGGCCTCACAGCCAGGCCAAATACAAATTGCATTCCTGATGCCTGATTGCACATGGGGTCAAGCTGAAGCCTGGTGGATGGCCTGATTATACACTTTAAATACACAAGAAATTTGGAACATCAGCAATTGCTTTCTAGATCACATACACCAAAACAGGTGGTTGCTGTGGCATAGTTGCAATATTGCTGAACATCTGAAATAGCATGAGGGAGTGAAGCATGCCTCTGGATCTCTTCAGCAAAGGTAGTGAGGATTTTTTTTTAAAGTAGGACTATTTACATGTATGCTTAATCACATTTATTCCATGCCTCCCTTCATTGGCCCCAATGATGCCATAAACCGAAATCTTAGACACGGCTTCAGAAAGGTTTCCTGTATTAAGCAGTATCTTTATAAATCTCATGCCTTTCGCATATGAGGCAGTAAAAGAACGAGCTTGCTTAATGTGCTTTCACCCCTGTTACCATGGTTTGATACATGTAACTTTGTATCTCTACACATTGGGTGTCTGTGCAATCAGTCTTTGAGACTGCTCCATTTTTTTTAGGTTACCACAATTCTTGATCTCCAGCATTCCTAATTTATTCTTATCCTTAAATAAGGCTTTCTCACTGTCTTCAGTGCTGTAACGCTATTTATTTACACATTGACAGTTTACTGAACACAACTTTGTATCTAAGTTCTGCTTTTCACATATTTCTCACTGGTCTGATCTTTTGCTGTACTGATATCAGGGTAACAACAGTTAAATAATGGGTGTAAGTGGTAATGTCACTATACTAGTAAGTCAGAACTCCAAGTTAAAGTTCTGAGGAGATGAGTTCAAATACCACCATAGCTGAAACTTGAAGGTAGAATTAATAGCCAATGACCATGTAATCACTGTCAGTTGGTTGACAAACCCATCTGGTCCACTGATGCCTTTTAGGCAAGGAAATCTGCCATCCTTACCTGGTCTGGCCTACATCTGACTCCAGAGTGACAGCAATGTAGTTAACTCTTAACTGCCATCTGGGCAATTAGGAAGAGCAAATAAATGTTGGCCTAGCCATTGATGGCCATATCCCACAAACAAATAAAGAAATAATTCCATTATACAATAGTGTTTGCCTCTGCTTCAATCATTAGATTCATTGTGGAAAACGTAAATAGCTAGTTGGCAGAGGTTGTGTCTTGGGATGCACCATGCTATGTCAAGCATGGCTGACTGGGATCTCTCCTACTGTTACCATCTTAGAATCTCTACAGTGCAGAAAGAGGCCATTTGGTCCATCAAGTATGCACTAACCCTCCAAAGAGCATCCCATCAGCCCTATTCCCAAATTTACCATGGCCAATCCACCTTACCTGTACATCTTTGGACTGTGGGAGGAAACCACAAGAGGCTGGAATTGAACTAGGGTTCCTGACACTGTGCAGTAGTAGTGCTAACCATTGAGCCACTATGCCAACACAAACAGGTTGATGGTCATCCTGATTATAAAAGCAAAGAGCTGCAGATGTTAGAAATCTGAAACAAAAACAGAGAGTGTAGGAGAAACTTAGCAGGTCTGGCACCATCTGCACAGAGTTCACTTTTTGCGACTTGTGACCTTCTCTTCGATGTATCAGTTCTGACAAAAGATCACTAGATTCAAAACATTAACTCTGGCTAACCTTTCACAGATGCTGCCAGACCTTCAGAGTTTCTTTAGCACTTCCTGTTCTTGATAGTCATCCTGCTTAGCCGCTTCATAAATGCACCTTCCTTGATCATTAAGTCTTAAGAGTGGGACTTGAACCTGTACCTACTGACAAGGCGACAGGGAGACAACACACTGTGCTTCAAGACCAAGTGGAGGTGTACATTGCATTTTATTATCTGTCTTTGGGGTAGTCAGGGAGAGCATGAGAAATCCTGATATGGAGCAATTCCTCGTAAGAAAGGTGAGAGCACATTGAGGATCAGAGTGGCTGGTCTGTTCTGTAGGTAATATATTGTGTTTTAGCACTGTTGGGGATAATCACATTTACCAATGAAGATCCATAACTATCTTCAGGACAAATTGGAAAACCATGCTTCTTGACATCGATAACTATTTGGCAGTTAAACACATTTGGAGCGTTTGACATGCAAATAAAGCATCAGCCTAAATCAGCCATTTTTTCTGAAGAAGGGTCCAGAACTGAAACATCAGCCTTCTCTCTCCTCTGATGCTCTTTGGCCTGCTGTGTTTATCCAGCTCTACACCTTGTTATCTCAGATTCTCCAGCATCGGCAGTTCCCACTATCTCTGAGCCTAATGAAAGCAGTTCCTCCCTCAAATCAGGATGCCATCATCTTTACCATGTGCTTCCTGCCTGGTCTTTCAGCTCTTGAATTCTAGATAGCAAAGTGTGGAGCTGGATGAACGCAGCAGGCCAAGCAGCATCTTAGGAGCACCCTTCATCAGAAAAGGCGGATGGGGAGAGGGTTCTAAAATAAATACGGAGAAAGGGGGAGGTGGATCGAAGATGGATAAAGGAGAAGATAGGTGGAGAGGTGAAAGACAAGTCAAAGAGGCGGGGATGGAGCCAGTACAGGTGAGTGTAAGTGGGGAGGTAGGGAGAGGGATAGGTCAGTCCAGGGAGGATGGACAGGTCAAGGGGGCGGGATGAGGTTAGTAGGTAGGAAATGGGGGGTGCAGCTTGAGGTGGGAGGAGTGGATAGGTGAGAGGAAGAACAGGTTGGGGAGGCAGGGACAAGCTGGGCTGGTTTTGGGATGCAGTAGGGGAAGGGGAGATTTTGAAGCTTGTGTAATTCACATTGATACCATTCGGCTGCAGGGTTCCCAAGTGGAACATGAGTTGCTTTTCCTGCAACCTTCAGGTGGCATCGTTGTGGCACTGCAGGAGGCCCAGGATGGACATGTCATCTAAGGAATGGGAGGGGGAGTTGAAATGGTTTGGGACTGGGAGGTGCAATTGTTTATTGCAAACCGAGCGGAGGTGTTCTGCAAAGCAGTCCCCAAGCCTCCACTTGGTTTTCCCAATGTGGAGGAGGCCACAACAGGTACAGCGGATGCAGTATACCACATTGGCAGATGAGCAGGTGAACATCTGCCTGATGCGGAAAGTCTTCTTGGGGCCTGGGATGGGGGTGAGGGAGGTGGTGTAGGGGCAGGTGTAGCACTTCCTGCGGTTGCAGGGGAAAGTGCCAGGTGTGGTGGGGTTGGAGGGGAGTGTGGAGCGGACAAGGGAGTCACGGAGACAGTGGTCCCTCTGGAAAGCAGACAAGGGTGGGGATGGAAAAATGTCTTTGGTGGTGGGGTCAGATTGCAGACAGCGGAAGTATCAGAGTATGATGCGTTGGATCTGGAGGTTGGTAGGGTGATCTGTGAGGACGAGGGGAATTCTCTTTTGGCGGTTATTGCGGGGACGAGGTGTGAGGGATGAATTGCAGGAAATGCGGGAGACACGGTCGAGGGCATTCTCGACCACTGCGGCGGGGGGGGATTTTGCGGTCCTTGAAAAACGAGGACATCTGAAATGTACGGGAGTGGAATGCCCCATCCTGGGAGCAGATGCGACGGAGGCAAAGGAATTGGGAACAGGGGATGGAATTTTTGCAGGAAGGTGGGCTTGAAATGGATATCGGTTTCTAGGTGGTTGCCTGAGATGGAGACAGAGAGGTCCAGGAAGGTGAGGGATGTGTTGGAGATGGTCCAGGTGAACTTGAGGTTGGGGTGGAAGGTGTTGGTGAAGTGAATGAACTGTTCGAGCTCCTCGTGGGAGCACAAGGCAGCGCTGATACAGCTCTTGAATTCTGTTCAGATCAGTTAAGGAATCTGTGAAATCACCACTTACCCTGGCAATGTACATCCTTTGCCCAGGGCCCTTCCAGGTTTTAACTTTCCAGGGCCCCTGCAGCTCACAAACTCTCATGAGCCACATAACATTCGATCATCTCTATTTATCCTTGTCCCACTCTCAGCTGCACGCCTAACTAGCACTTTAAGGATGTTAACTGACATCCACTAACTGCTTCATCATGATCTTGCATCATTGCAACTCTGTGGGGTTAAATTCCTTCCAGTCCTATCTTCTTTCAAGCATGTTAGTTTAATATTTGGGATGTCTGGTTCAGCGTCCACGGCCTGAGTTAAATGAGCCACTTGTGTCTAACTTTCCAGTGCAATCGAAAAGATGTCAGGTGAAGCCACTGAAATCTGCTTGGGGGAGACTCTCTTGTGGTGCAGCGGTAGCGTCCCTGCCCATGGACCAAGAGGCCTGGCTTCAACTACCACTTACCACAGGGGTGTGTAATAACATCTCCGAATAGTTTGAATGGAGGAAAAACCAGGTTAATAAAACAAATTTGAAATTTGCTTAGAGGGCCCTCTGGTGGTGCAGTGGTTGACTCATAGGGTTGGACAGCATGGAAGCCAAGCCTTTGGTCCAATCTGTTCATGCTAACCAGATAGTCTAAATTAATCTAATCCCATTTGCCAGCATTTGGCCCACATCCTTCTAAACTCTTCCAATTCATATGCTTATCCCAATGCCTTTTAAAGATTGCCACTGTACCAGCCTCCACTGCTTTCTCTGGCAGCTCATTCCATACATGCACCACCCTTTGTGTGCAAGAGTTGCCCCTTAGGTCCCTTTTAAGTCTTTCCACTGTCACTTTAGATCTATGCTGTCTAGTTTTAGACTCCCCTACCCTGGGAAAAAGATCTTGGCTATTCATCTTACCTATGCCCCTCATGATTTTATAAACCTCTAAAAGTTCACCCCTCATGATAGAGGCCCAGCCCCTTGACTGAGAGCCCTGGATTCAAGTTACACTGCTCCAGGGCTGTGTAATAACATCTCTGAACAGATATCTCTGGATTAGCAAAATAGGTTACATTAAAAAAAAACTGAAATCTGCTTAAGGCTCCTCTCATGGCACAGTGATAGTGCTCCTACTCCTGAACCTAGAGGCCTAGGTTCAAGTGCCACCTGCTCCAGATGTGTGTAATAATATCTCTAACAGCTTGATTAGAAAAGTAGATTAAATAAAAAGGAAATGAAATCTGCTTAGGAGCTTTTGTGGCATAGTGGTAGTCTCCCTATAAGCCAAGAGGCCCAGATTCAAGAGCAACCTGTGCAACAATTTTTCTGAACTCTTTGATAAGGAATTAAATACGTTGAGGAACCAGGGTATTCCTACTTCAAGCTACAGCTAAGCTGAAATCTGCTAAGGGTATTTTGTGGTGCAGTGATACTGTCCCTATCTCTGGGCGAGGAGACTTAGGTTCAAGTATCACCTGCACGGAGGGGTGTGTCATAATCATGTTTACACAATATAGTTGGGAACGTATCTGAACATAGTTTGATTTCAAGTCTAAGCTGAATTGGAATTCCAATCATTTACCTTGAGAATAGAGCTTTCATCAAATAAAAAAGCACTGCGGATGAAACATTGAAATCTGCTTCAGAGCTCTTGTAATGCAGTGGTAAAGTTCCTACCTCTGAGCCAGGAGACCTGGGTTCAAGTCCCAGTTGCTCCAGAGGTATGAAATAACATGTTTGAAGTTGGTGATTAAAAATATCTAAGAGCTTGATTATTGGAAGCTGACGTGGTGCAGTGGTAACGTCCCTACCTCTGAGCCAGGAGGCTTGGGTTCAGGTCCTACCTGTCCAGAGGTGTACAATAACATAGATAAACATGGTGAATAAAAATTTCTAAGAGCTTGGTTATTGGAAACTCTTGTGATACAATAATAGTGTCCCAACCACTGAGTCAGAAGCCCTATTCAAGACCTACCTGCTGCAGCATATTTGAACAGGTCATCTAGAAAATATATTAAAATATTGGAAAGTTGGTGTTAAGGGATTATGCTAGTGCAGTGATACTGTCCCTGCCTCTGAGCTATGAGTCTCAGGTTCAAGCCCCACTTGCTACAGAAGTACGACAGTATCTCTGAACAGGTTGCTTAGAAAATATCTTGAAATCTGCTTGGTGATTTCAACCATACTATGAGATACAGTCCTTACTTATAACAGTGTCCCAGAAGTCACACAGTGTTGATAAAGTGTGCTTTGGTACATCTGGGGACCAAGAATAGCGCAGTCAAGGTGGGGTTGGGGAAGATGTGGTGCAGCGAATTTAGATTTTTTGGCACAGTGCATTTGCTTACAATGTGCTTAGTGAATGGTTTACATAAAGACTGATAGATTTCTCAGAGTGAAGTGGAAGAGAATGAAGAGAATTTAGCTGGTTAAAATATAAAGTGTCAAAGATCTGGCTTGAATCTAATTGGAGATGTTTCCCTGATAACCCACCCATGGTCTTTGATTTTTCATGTTTTGTTTTCAACAACCAACATTGATTGAGCAAAAGTTTCCAAATAAACATTGGTGAAACCAAAGATATTGTTTGCAGTCCCATAACATGTTATATATTGAGGTCATGTCTACCAGAATAATCTTAGATGCCCTGTTAGATTCACTGCTAATGATCCTTCTTATTGGGATCAATATACAACTCTGATACCAAGTGGAAAAGAATGTCGCGCAAAGTCTGTGGCAGAAGAGAAGGTCAGTATTGATAAACAGGATAAGTTTATTACATAGTACTCAATAGCTAGTTCCATTATGTCTGAAAAATATCTTGAAAAAGACTTGAAAAAAGGACACCAATTTATAGGTTAAGAGATATATAAAGCTACACTGTTCTAAGTAGACAAACAAACATTGTATCTTTTACTGGAAAGAAAGGAGATTTGGAGTCTGGATTGGTGCTGCATTCCCATTGCAACATACTGACCAATAACAATCTACCTGCTGGTCTGAGAATTAAGATTGACAGATAACTGTTCTTGCTGGATCTTCACATCAATGATGGCTCAACTAATCAGCACCCTCTCCTCACACAGTATAAATTGGCATCCCATTTTTCATGTCTGGTTCATTCCACCTAGCCCCAATAAATGCAAGGCAAAAAAACTTTGGTTTCCATGCCCCTCGCCCCCTTTTAGCAATGTTTTAAAGTTTAGATACCTCTGTTTTGAAATTTTCAATGTACCTAGCCTCAACCACCTCTTTGAGGGATGTGGGAGGCTTCGAGATTAACGGAAGCCTAATATTATTCCATAATAACCTAGCTGTAATTTTAAGGTTTTCCCCCTTTTCGGACTCTCCTTGTGACAGGAAATTAATTCCTGGTGGGAGATTTTTGGATGATGATGGGATAGCATATGGATGATCCGATGGTGGCCTGAACAGAGATTGGAAGGCTGACAAAATAGTGGGGACCCACTTCAGGCCTGGAAGGCTTCAAGGTGGAGGGGGTGGGGGGAGAAGTAGCAGCAAGCAATTTACTTCAATATTTAAGGTCCCAAATAAGGGGCAGTTAGAATACTCGGAATATTTTACAAGTGGCAGACCATCTTGCTCTGCCCCATGTGCAGGCCATTTTTAATAGAGGCAACCTCCTTGTGGTGGTTACCAAAGTATAGTGCCCAGTTCTGGTGTTGCTACTAATAATAATGATATTATTAAGCTGGAGAGGGTTCAGAAGAAATGTATTAGGATGTGTCCAGGAATGGAGGGTTTGAGTTATAAGGAGAGGCTGAAAAGGCTGGATAGTCTGGGGCATAGGAGGTTTATAAAATAATGAGAGGCGTAGAGAAGGTGAATGGCAGGTGTCTTTTCCCTAGCATGGTGGATTTCAAGACGAGGGAGCATATTTTTAAGGTGAGAGAAGGAAAATTTCAAAGACTTTTTTACACAGAATAGTTTGTGTGGAATTAATTTCCAGAAAAAGTGTTGGATATGGCTACAGCTACAACATTTAACAGACATTTACATAAGTACATGAATAAGAACATAGAACAATACAGTGCAGAACAGGCCCTTCGGCCCTCGATGTAGCGCCAACCGTTGAACTGATCTAAGCCCATTCCCCTACACTATCCCATCATCATCCATATGCTTATCCAAGGACTGTTTAAATACCCCTAATGTGGCTGAGTTAACTACATTGGCAGGCAGGGCATTCCAGGCCCTTACCACTCTGAGTGAAGAACCCTCCTCTGACATCTGTCTTAAGACCGTAAGACCATAAGACATAGGAGTGGAAGTAAGGCCGTTCGGCCCATCAAGTCCACTCCGCCATTTAAATCATGGCTGATGGGCATTTCAACACCACTTTCCTGCACTCTTCCCGTAGCCCTTGATTCCGTCTGAGATCAAGAATTTGTCGATCTCTGCCTTGAAGGCATCCAACGTCCTGGCCTCCACTGCACTCTGCGGCAATGAATTCCACAAGCCCACCACTCTCTGGCTGAAGAAATGTCGTCTCATTTCAGTTTTAAATTTACCCCCTCTAATTTTAAGGCTGTGCCCACGGGTCCTAGTCTCTCCGCCTAACGGAAACAACTTCCTGGTGTCCACCCCTTCTAAACCATACATTATCTTGTAAGTTTTTATTAGATCTCCCCCAACCTTCTAAACTCTAATGAGTACAATCCCAGGATCCTTACCCGTTCATCATACGTTAAACCTACCATTCCAGGGATCGTCCGTGTGAATCTCTGCTGGACACGCTCCAGGGCTAGTATGTCCTTCCTGAGGTGTGGGGCCCAAAATTGGACACAGTATTCTAAATGGGGCCTAACTAGAGCGTTATAAAGCCTCAGAAGCACATCGCTGCTTTTATATTCCAATCCTCTTGAGATAAACAACAACATTACATTCGCTTTCTTAATTACGGACTCTACCTGCAAGTTACCCTTTAGAGAATCCTGGACCAACACTCCCAGATCCCTGTGCACTTCTGATTTGCGAATTTTCTCACTATTTAGAAAATAGTCCATGCCTGTATTCTTTTTTCCAAAGTGCAAAACCTCACATTTACTCACATTGAATTTCATCAGCCATTTCCTGGACCACTCTCCTAAACTGTCTAAATCTTTCTGCAGCTTCCCCACCTCCTCAGTACTACCTGCCTGTCCACCTATCTTTGTATCATCGGCAAACTTCACCAGAATGCCCCCAGTCACTTCATCCAGATCATTAATATATAAGGTGAACAGCTGTGGCCGCAACACTGAACCCTGCGGGACACCACTCGTCACCAGTTGCCAGTCCGAAAAAGAGCCTTTTATCCCAACTCTCTGCCTTCTGTCAGACAGCCAATCCTCAAACCAAGCCAGTAGCTCACCTCGAACACCATGGGCCCTCACTTTGCTCAGCAGCCTCCTGTGAGGCACTGTATCAAAGGCCTTTTGGAAGTCTAGATAGATAACATCTACTGGGTTTCCCTGGTCTAACATACTTGTTACCTCTTCAAAGAATTCTAACAGGTTTGTCAGGCATGACCTCCCCTTACTAAAACCATGCTGACTTGTTTTAATCTGACCCTGCACTTCCAGGAATTTAGAAATCTCATCTTGACAATGGATTCTAGAATTTTACCAACTACTGAGGTTAGGCTAATCGGCCTATAATTTTCCATCTTATGCCTTGATCCTTTCTTAAACAAGGGAGTTACAACAGCAATTTTCCAATCATCTGGGACTTTCCCTAACTCCAGTGACTTTTGAAAGATCACGACCAAAGCCTCCGCTACTTCCACAGCCACCTCCCTCAGAACTCTAGGATGTAGCCCATCGGGGCCAGGAGATTTATCAATTTTTAGACCCTTTAGCTTTTCTTGCACTTTCTCTTTTGTAATGCCTACCGTACTCAACTCTGCCCCCTGGCTCTCCCTAATTGTTGGCATACTACTCATGTCTTCCACTGTGAAGACTGACGCAAAGTACTTATTAAGTTCTTCAGCTATTTCCTTATCTCCCATCACTAGCTTCCAGCGTCAATTTGGAGCGGCCCAATATCTACTTTTGCCTCTTGTTTGTTTCTTATGTATTGAAAGAAGCTTTTACTATCATTTCTAATATTACTAGCTAGCCTGCCTTTATATTTGATCTTCTCCTTCCTTATTGCTCTCTTTGTTATCCTCTGTCTGTTTTTGTAGCCTTCCCAATCTTCTGATTTCCCAGTGCTCTTGGCCACTTTATAGACTGTCTCTTTTTATTTGATTTATTTCCTGACTTCCTTTGTCAGCCATGGTTGTCTAATCCCACCCTGGATAATCTTTCTTTTCTTTGGGATGAACCTCTGTACTGTGTCCTCAATTACACCCAGAAACTCCTGCCATTGTTGGTCTACTGTCTTCCCCGCTAGTCTCTGCTTCCAGTCAATTTTCGTCAATTCCTCTCTCATGCCCCTGTAATTACCTTTATTTAACTGTCACACCATTACATCCAGTTTTGCCTTCTCTCTTTCAAACTGCAGACTGAACTCTACCATATTATGATAGCTGCCTAAGTGTTCCCTTACTTTAAGGTCTTTTATAAGGTCTGACTCATTACATAGCACTAAGTCCAGTATAGCCTGCTCCCTTGTGGGCTCCACCACAAGCTGTTCCAGAAAGCCATCCTGCAAACATTCCATGAATTCTCTTTCTTTGAATCCACCAGCAACATTATTCACCCAATCCACCTGCATATTGAAGTCCCCCATGATCACCGTGGCCTTACCATTCTGACATGCCCTATTTATTTCTCGGTGCATCTTGCGCCCCTGGTCCTGATCACTGTTAGGTGGTCTGTACATAACTCCCATTATAGTTTTTTTGCCTTTGTGGCTCCTCAATTCCACCCACACAGACTCCACATCTTCTGACCCTATGTTATTCAGTGCTGTAGATTTAATTCCATTCTAAACTAACAAGGCAACCCCACCTCCTCTACCCACCTATCTGTCTTTTCGATATGTTGTGAATCCTTAAATCGATCACCCCTCAATTTACAGCTCTGCCCCCTCATACAAGCTGATGTCATCATCCTAGGAAAAAGACTCTCACTGTCCACCCTATCTAATCCTCTGATCATCTTGTATGTCTCTATTAAATCCCCTCTTAGCCTCCTTCACTCCAATGAGAACACACCCAAGCCCTTCAGCCTTTCTTCATAAGACCTTTGCTCCAGACCAGGCAACATCCTGGTAAACCTCCTCTGCACCTTTTCCAACGCTTCCACATCCTTCCTGTAATGGGGCGACCAGAACTGTACACAATATTCCAAGTGAGGCCGCACTAGCGTTTTGTACAGTTGTAGCATGACAGCACGGCTCCAGAACTCAATCCGTCTACCAATAAAACCTAACACACCGTAAGCCTTCTTAACAGCACTATCAACCTGGGTGGCAACTTTCAGGGATCTATGTACATGGACATCTTAACACATAAGAAAAGTTTGAAGGGATACAGGCCAAGTGCAGAAAGGTGGGACTAACTTAGTTTGGGATTATGGTTGGCATGGACTGGTTGGACTGAAGGGTCTATTTCTGTGCTGTATGACTTGAAGGCAACAACCATGGCTCAAACATAGCTAATGGAGAAGCTTTACCTCCTCTCTGTTTGACGCCTTTCAAAAACAAAATGATTAATTCTCAGCCCTACGGAACAACCTTCACATTTCTTTCCTGTCTCAGGAGCACCCACCACTCCCGTTGAGAATTGGGCCACCTGCATTGATAGTTGTATTGAAGGTGACTTGAGGGCGGCCAATTTGGAGATTACATCAGGGAAAGACACTTGGCTCTGAGCAAAAGTCAGATCAACAGCTCCAATTTGGACCTGATTTGCAGAGTCCTGAATCACATGGGAAAGCGCTTACCTTGTCTATCCTCCCTGGAAATTCAATGAATCATCATGATCACCTCAAAAGCATGCCCCTTAATCTTTGATACTCAGGGAAAATAGAAGCCAATCCTCAGTAATTTAGCCTCTGAAGCCTCTGTTTGATTCAGTGAATCTGCACTGCACCCTCTCCAAGACCAATAAATTCTTACTGCAGTGTGGAAATGTGAATATGGTCAATCCTTAGCTTTATACAACTACAACATAGGCTCCAGCCCTTTGCATTCCATTTCCCTTGGGAAATTATTTGTTTCGCCAGAGCAGATGGTATTAGGCTTTAATATGAACAAATATAGAGATGAATCTGGTAGCAAGGACGTACAACCACCAGTTACTAGCACTTAAGACCCAAGGCTTCCAGCAGTAAAACAATTGCTGAATTAAATATGACTCAGAGTCAGTTCAGTGCCTCAATAGGCATAGCAGGTTCAGCAGGAAAGAGGCACTTAAACTAATCTTCAAAACTGTCAGTGGAGCTGAGAAACAGGTCAAATCCTCATCATTGCTTCAGGTTCTGGAGTTCAAGAACTTCCTCGACCCCACACCAGTGACATGACGAAAAAGAATTGCCATCTTGAACTAAGAGGAACTCAAAGCTCATTGGAAGTTTTCTACCCAAAGTTGTCAGAGATAGACATCTGAATGTGACTTGGCACAAGCAAGATATTATACTCCATCTATATACGTGCCACTTGAAACCTGGAAGGTTTGTGTTGGGAGCTGAAGCAAGAACCCCAGAAACTGGTTTTGCCCAATGGATAGTCTCACATGCTGAGTCAGTGTGAGATCAAGTTAGCATTCTCTGTGAACTTCTGGATCTATAAGATACACTAGAACTCCACAGAGACTAAAACAAGAGCCTTTAAGCTGTGCAAGTTTGTGATGCTCTCTCAGTGCTTCAACAAGAAAATGGCTGAATCAGATCGACCAAGTAGATCCATGGTAAATTTACCAGACAGAGCGAAGTTCATGATCTTTAGTTGAATGTGGATGAAGGGCATACCACATTCGGAAAACGGAACATGTATATGGATTTTTCCAAAAACTTAGTTCTGGGAGCTGCACTGCACTGATATGATATTAACCTTTCAAGTTTCTTAGACAATTTAAACTGCCGGGGTTAACGAATGCCAGTAAATGACTTAAGAAGAACTGCGATAAATATTATTCTGCTCCAGTTGGATAGCCAAGAATGGCAGCTGCAACCGTATCCTTATGTATGAACTCTAGTCCCCAGTGTGATCACCAAACTACCTGAACACCAAAAAGTAGGCCAGAGTTAAAAATTAGGCTTTAACACAAATAAGCCTGAGCTAGTACATTGTGGTAGGGAAAATGATAATACTCTGCTAAATAGATTGGAGAAGCAGAGAAAATTATAGTCACAGAACACTAAAATTAGCAATGCAGGTTAACCTGGGCCTGAAAACAAACAGATAAAGCACTGAGATTTATATTTGAAAGCATTAGAATTGAAAAGTCAAGAAGTTCCTTACAAGATCTTGCATTAATGATGGTGGCAGTGTTGTGAACAGTTCTGATCTCCATTTTAAGGATATGGTGATAATGGAGAAGCTGCAAAAATGTTTGCTGAAGGTTAGACCTATCAGGAAACAGACTGGTCCTCTTTACTATAGAAAAGTGGAGACAGAACGGTGTCCTGATAGACATCTTCAAGATTCTGAGGGGGTAAATGTAGCTTCACTGGCAAGGGAGATCAGAAATAAGGGCCAGTAGCTAGTCAACACAAATACAGTAAGAAACTCTGGAGAAGTTCCATTAGCCTTAGAGAGGTTAGAATGTAGCTTGAATGGATGGTTTGCAATGCAATGATACAAGGGCATGGATTCAATTCCCACAGGAGCTGAGGTTACTGTGATAGGCTCTCATTCTCAACTTTTCCACTTGCCTGATCCTCAGGTTAAAGCAGCACTAATCATGTCGGTCTATTTAATTTGTTTTATTTTATTCATTTATTGTTGCGTGTGTTTTTCTTAGACAATACAGTGAGAAGTGTTGTACAGTGTCGCTGCTCTCCAACACTATCTTAAAACTCAGAAAAATAAACCAAAACATAGAATATAGAGGCTGAAAAATGAAGAAATAAAGAAGAAGTGTCCACATTTCCAGTCCTTCTTGTTAAGTGCTCCATCATGGGCCAAGTGCCTGGTGGCCAGGTAGGAGTTCCTTTCCTGCACTACTATCACTGGAAAGTCACCACTCTTTGGCACCAACTCACCTCCACCAACTCCCTTGCTACTATTAATACTCGCTGGACTTCGCCAATGCGGATACCACTGACACCGCCAAGTACTGCACCAGCTGAAACTCGATTCTGCCGCCGCCATGTGTCCACTTCGGGCCCACCTTGCCGATGCAGCCACTACTGACGCTGTTGCCTCTTGTACTGGGCCCAAACTCACCTCCACCGCCACCTCCGTGAATCCATTCTGAATGCAGATGCTGCCAGGATCACAACGCGCCTCTGCCACATGGTTCGGCGCTAGGACCAGCTTGTCAGAAGCCACTGGAACCCAAACTGATCTCCAACATTGCCATCCAAATCTACACTGCTGGGCTTACGATAGAGCAGCCCAGTGGCAACTTTCCTGAGAAATTGGAAAGACCAGTTGAAACAACTTTAATGGGAAGCTAGATAAGTGAAGAAAACATGAAGAATAGCGAAAGTTAATGGGATTCAGTGAAGATAAGTCAGAGGAGGTTATTGTGAATATTAAACCCTAACACAGACATGTCGGGCTGAATGGCCTGCTTCTTTCTTTGTAATGCTATGTGACCTTCAGAAATCTGGGCGAGAAAAGCAATCCAGTTATATCACAACATTGCCTCAGCAACAACCATATACAGCTCAACTTCTCCTGTAGGAATGAGGATGCAATAGCTCATTAACAGAGTACCAGTTGGGATTTTCCCAATCACCCATCTAATTTGAGCTGTATATTAACTGAGGGGTTTGGGCCAGGACGCTCTCTAACTTAAGTCTCCAGTCAGTTAGCCAAACTCAATGGAGATGGCAGTAGGGTTATTACAGTTGGCCTTGGAACGCTGAGTGAGGCAGCAACACACCAGCCAGAACTTCTTCTGTTTACAGTTTGGTAACATGTGAATTAGAGAATGTTGATATGGAGATGCCAATGTTGGACTGGGTGGACAAAATCAGAAGTCACATGATACCAAGTTATAGTCCGACAGGTTTATTCGAAGTCACAAGCTTTTGGAGCACTGCTCCTTTGTCAGGTGACTTCTGATTCAGGGAATGTTCATTGCACAGGAAGAGGCCACTTGGCCTATCATGTCTGTACTAGCTAGAACTGAGCCAGCCAACCTACTTTCCAGCATTTGGCTCATTGTTGTGCAGGTTCTGGCAGTTGAGGTGCTTCTAACAACTCCTTTTAAGTGAGTTGAAGGTTTCTGGCTCTTCTACTCTTTCAGGCAGTGAGTTTCAGATCCTTACCACCTTCTGGATGAAAAGCATTTTCTTTATCTTCTCTGCAATCTTTCTCCCAATCACTTTAAATCTATGCCCCCAAGTCATTGCTCATGTAAGTATGCACTTCCAATCCATGGTCTCCAGGCACCTCACTATTTTTGTACATGTAGTGATTGTGATGAGGCCAGCCAGGTGGACCACCTAGAATATGAGTTCCCTGACTGGGGCTGTTAATCTCATCTAATCAGAGAGCCCTCACTTACAGATATAAACAGGAGTGTCAGACATCTGTTCACTCTGAGCACAGGTTCACAGGAAGGCCGATCAGAGTTAAAGACTTCCCAAGCACAAATAAACAGTGACCTGGTGACAGGATTCCAGCCTCTGTTGAGTTATTTCAATACATCCCAAACAAACATCCTCTCAGCCTCCTCTGTTGCATAGCAAACAATCCCAACTTGTCAAATCTTGAATGTATGTGTGCACCCGGTTGAAGTGTTTGTGTGTTCACACTGGCAAAGGAATAGGGAGGGGTTGGGGCAATTTGTAGGGTCTAAAGTGGATGGGCAATGTGATCCCTCCTGTCCCTGCTTAAGAGAAGGCTGGATGTGACATTTTCACTGTTGAGCAGTCCAACCTGGAGAGTGGGCATGATGCATTGAATCATGTTCAGGAAGGAGGTGACACCTTCAGTGCAGTTAGGAGGGTAGTTCATTGGTAGCAATATCCCTAGAACTCTAATACAGCTGCTTCAAGAGTGAACAGCACAAAATTAAACCTCTCCATTTTAATTCTCTCCAACAAATTCTATTTTTAATCATGATACAACAAACATCACTATTTTAATCACCGTTATCTTCTTTGCTTCCAGGCCACTATTGCCAAGAGTGATTACCACATCAATTATTAAATACATTATTATGACTGATTTTTATTTTAATATAAAATGTTGAATGCTTGTAAAAATATGTGTTGCTTTGTGCTTTGCACAATAAGCATTGTAGCTGCAGGATTTCAGTTAGCCTCAGCTCTAAATGGAGCCCATGACTGGAATGATAATCTTGGGAATTTGGTAGCATAGTGATTACGTTACCAGACTAGTAATCCTGAGGCTTGGACTAATGATCTAAGAGACATGAGCTCAAATCCCACCACAGCAGCTGGGGATTTTAAATTCAATTAATTAAATACAACTCATTTCAGCAACAGAGACCTGCAAATTACTGGATTGTCATAAAAACCCATCTGGTTCACTAATATCCTTTAGGGAAGGGAATTTGCTGTCTCAAGATATTGGTTCACCACCACCCTCTCAAAGGCAATTAGGAACAGGCAATAAATTTTGGATTTGCTAATGACGCTGACATGCCACGACAAAATAGTGAATTTTTGGACAAAAAGTCTTATTCTTCACAGAATCGTCTTGATGCATATTACGATGCGGTTATATTTGAAACCAAGTGAAATAAAAGTTAAAGGTAAAGTCACTGTATCTTACCAGACTATAGGGGTGCTCTCTCATTAGACAGAGACAAATTGGTGGTGATTTAACCTGAGGGTCACCATTGCATCAGTTAACGGAAGAGGTTGAAAAGGAGAGTCTTTTATGGTAACCTTAGCTTGTGTGGGAATTGAACCCATGTTGTTAGTGTTACGAATTGTAATGAAATATAATGTAGACAAATGACCAATTTACTAGTATTAAATTTAAAGTGAGACAGAGAGGATCATTGCAAGAGCAAGGAAGTGTATTTTTAAGTTTTAAGGGAGTTATTTCTTTTCATAATATCTAGTACTGCTTGCTTCAAATAGTATTTTACTCAATTGTACTGCTTTAAGTTTCTGACAGGCTTGTGTGAGGCTAATCAAGCTCTCTGCTGGAGAAAAGGTGAGATTAGCTCATTAAGTACCCATCCTAAACTGTAACTGCTAGATAATAGACTCGTCTGAAACTCAGTAGTATAAATAGGAGAGGTTTATTGCAGTGCATAGGATAGAATCATTGCGAGTTTTGTGTGTAAGGGAAGGTGTTTTTTTTTCTTTTTCTACCCTTGTCAGCCTACAGAAGACAAGAAGTTGAAAATCTGCAAAAGTAACAAGCATCCATGAGTGACAATTTCAGCAGAACTATAATTTCATTGATCTCTGATCTTCACTTTATAGTTCAGAGTATAAAAGTAAGGTAAGGCAGGACAGCTCAGCCTTGCAGAATAGACATCCTGTATCATGTGGGGAATTGCTGCACAATAACTGGATGAACACATGTGAAGGCAGTGTCACTAGCTGCTGAAACTAAGGTTATGGGTTTCAAAACTTGAGCTGTAGTTGGGGTCACTGTGTTGCATCCTGACACTGACAGTTGGGTAGATAGCACATTCAGAGAGGTGATCACACTACAGGTTAGGGGCACACAGTCATAAAGGGAATAAGTTACTGCCAGATAGCTCAAGTAAACCAAGTAGATGATGTTGGAGTCCCCTAAGGTCCTGAGAATCAGTTTTCAATCCTAGATACAAGTGATGCCAAAAGTTCCTTGGAGGAATGCAGCAACACCAAGCCTATGGCACTGGTCAGTCAGCTGTACAGATAGGATGGAAGAAGATTGAAAGATCAATTGTGCTCGGGGATTTCATTAGTTAGGAGAACAATCAGACTTCTCTGTGGCCATGACTGTGGCTCCAGGATGGTGTGCTGTCTTTTTCATGCCAGGGTGGAGCATGTCACAGAGCAACTGCAAGGCATTCTACTGGAGACAATCATCAATTAGAGGTTGTGTTCCATAGTTGTACCAACATTTAAGTAGAAAGAGTGAAGTGGTCTTGCAATTAGAATTTGGGGAACTATGCAGAAAATTAGCGAGGAGGACATCAAAAGCAATAAGAGATTATTTCTGATTGCATGTAACAGTGAATACAGAAAAAGGAGCATAAGACAGATGAGTGTGTGGCTGGACAGGTGGTACGGGGGGATGGTTTTAAATTCGTGGGACACAGAGACAGGCTCTGGAGGTCATGGCCCCAATACAAGATGGATAGGTTACATCTGAACAGAGCTGGACTGACTTCCTTGTACAGCATTTTGCTGTGTCATTCAGAGGTGCTTAAACTAACTCTATAGGGGTGTGAGAACCAAGAATGTTAAGAATGTAGTATCAGTGCGCACAAAATACTGGAAGGAACAGATATCATCAGAATAAGGTCAGTAATAGGTTGACTCCAAGTAAGGAACAACTTAAAAAAAAACTCTAAATCAGGATTACACCGCATGTGAATGTAAGGAATATAGTAAATTAGATTGGTAGGTTACGGGGCAGATTGCCATGTGGAATAATGGTGATGCTGTGGCAATAACTGAAAACTGGATGAAGGAAGGTTATGACCAGGTGTTAAATATTCCTGCTTGCAGGCATTTTAGGAACGGGGGAAAGTAAGCAAAAGAGGAGCGGTGACACAGTCTTGCTTAAGGGGAGTATTGCTGCACTGGAGCAAGAGGATAAGTTGGAGGGTTCAAGGCAGAATTATTTTGGGTCAAGTTAAGTTAACAAAAAATATGCAATTGTATTGCTCGGTGTAGAATACAGACCACCAACTAGTAGGCAGAATGTAGAGGAATCTGACAAGGAATTATAGATAAATACAATCATTATAGAGTATTTATAATGGAGGATTTTAACTACCCAAATATATTCTGGGATAGTGGTGGTGTTCACTGCAGAGAGAGGTAAGCATTCTTAGATTGTGTTCAGCAGAACCTTTAACAGTCATACATGCTAAGTCAACATGAAAGGGGGCACATAGATTTTACGAACAAGGTAGAGTAACTGAATAAAATGTTGGGGTGTGCGGGGCAACAGTTGAAGGGTGCTGATCATTGTATTGTAAAATTCAGTATGACATTGGAAAAGGACAGTAGACTCGGTGGGGGGGCAACTGACTTCAATGACACAAGTACAAAGCCAGGTTGGTTAGGTTGGAGCCAAAATTTGGCTGGAAAACATGTAAATGAATGATGGACTGCCATCAATTGAGGTAGTTTGGATTCAGTCAATTCTTCGTTATAGTCAGAACAGTGAAAGACTTAGAAAAAGGAGAGAAACAGCCTTGCGCTGAAGCATCTCTCAAAATTGGAAAGCATTCACCATAGAATGAATTATTTTAAAGCAGGCTGTCTGCTGTTATGTGATCAGTACAACAAAGGGTTTATACACAGAAAGATGCCACAAACAGCAATGAGAAACAAAGCTATATGAAGTAAAAACAGAAGTAGCTGGATAAACTCAGCAGGTCTGGCACAATCTGTGGACAGACAAACAGAGTTAATATTTCAAATCCACAACAGCACTGCTTCAGGATTGGGTAGCAAAGTTCATAGTATGTCAGACCCGTGAGTTTCTTCAGCGCCTTCTGTTTCTCTTTCAGATTTACAGCATCTGCAGTATTTCGCTATTTCTTAAGAAACAATGTGACCTGTTTTGTTGGTGGTCAACTACTGTTTAAAATCCACTGCCTGAATGCCATTGCTCCATTTCAGGATTATTTTACGGAAACTAATTATGTAAACACCTTTTTTGAAAAACGATTGAAAGAAAAACAACATTATGGGATGACTCAGAGGCTTTTGAGAAATGAAATGAAAGGTGGAATAATGTTGTGGCATCACACAATGTAATAAATGCAGCAGATTCAGAATTTTACACAGAATGTTAGACAGCACAAGGCAAGAGAAGGCCAATTAGCCTATTTAGCCCACGCCTGCAGCCCTTTCATAGATTCTACCCACCTGTTTAATATCCTTCCACAGCCCACATATGCACCACCTTATCATAGATGCTATCCACCCATTTGATCTCTTCCCACATGCAGGAGATCAAGAAACGGGCCTTTGCCAAAATCTTTAATGAGGTGGAGGAAGGTTCTGAATCTGTACACCCGGAACATTTGAAGCATATTCAGGTATCACCACAGAATAGAGAGCAGTTAGTGACATACAAACATGCAGTTGCGTACAGTTCTGGTCTCCACACTGCCTGAAGGATGTGGAGGCTTTAGAGAGGGTATGGAAATGGTTTATCAGGATGTTTCCTGGATTTGACCGTATTAGCCATGAGGAAAGATGAGACAAACTTGGTTTGTTTTCACTAGAATGTCAGAGGCTGAGGGGTGATCTGATAGTAGTTTACAATATTATGAGGGGCATGGAGAGAATGGATAGTCAGAGTCTTTTTCCGAGGGGAGAAATGTCAAACACTAGGGAACTTAGGTTTAAGGTAAAGAGGGAAAAGTTTAAATGAAATTTGAGAGGCAACTTTTTTGCACGAAGGATTGCAGGTGCCAGGAATCTGCTGCCAGAGAAGGTGTTAGAAGAATACAATAGCAATGTTTTAGAGGTATCTTGACAGATACATGAATAGAAAGGGAATAGAAGGATACAAACCAGAGAAAGGTTTTTGGTTTAGAAAGGCATCATGTGTTAGCACAGGCTTGCTGGGCCAAAGAGCCTGTTTGAGTGCTGTACTGTTCTTCGTTGTATATGAACTAGGAGCAGGAGGTAGCTCACTAACATAACTCAAGAGATGGGCATGTTCTTGCGAGTGCACTGAGGAATGGCAATGTCACACTGTGAGTGTGAGATCAGTGAGGTCCAAAAGTGTCCCTCAGTCAAGCAATAGGGATGTGATAGAGATAGGCTTGATCAACGTGTTGATGAGGCTCTGAGGTAAGCAATGATGACTTCAGAAGTCAATGTTCATACCCCGCTAAGAAACAGGAGCCTGTACAGCTCGGAGCATGTTGCTCTCCAGCCTTACCATCATGTGCAGTACAATAATAAACAGTGTACCAGTTACTAAGGTGTTTGACTCAAGCTTGCATCAAGACCCAAAGAACCCACACGAGAACACAATTTGTCACATGCTACAATTGGCTTGAACAGCTTTTGGGATAAGGACAGAACAGGAATATCCTGTTCCTACATAATATCATCCATTGAAAACCATGAGTTTTTGGGGGGTAACTTGTTTTGTGATGTCCCAACAGTTAAACAAGCTGATGCCCGTCATTCACAAAGAATGGGCATGCAAATGAGGTATAGGAAGGCAATAAACTGCAATCCGCTGCCCCATGACAATTTATCAACACGAGTCAGCACCTTCTGGGCAGAAAACCAGAGGGGATGGGGAAAGAGCAATTTACAAGATATCAGGCCTTATCACTTCCCATCTGAGAACTCTGTAGTTTTGCTTCACTACTGCCTCACAATGGTGCCAATGAGTGCTCTTTCTTTGGATTTCTGAATACAGACAGAATCATGACAATAGACATCCAATAAATAAAAACTTGCAAAGCATCTCATTTACACAACCAAAAGCAAAGCTTGCTTGCTAAGCACATAAAGCTGTCAAATAATTGGTGATGCTTTTTAGTCCTACACTTAATTCACTCCATTTTGCATAGACAGTGAATCCAATAAAACATGCACTTGAGATAAATGCCACCTAGAAACATTAATGACATTCATGGCTAAAATCCCTCTTATTATGAGCTCCATAAGAGGGCTAAATCAACAAGCAAGAACTGATTCAGGACTTCTCAGGCTCAGAGCATGCCTCAAAGTTTTCCACGTTACTTGAATTGCAAAGCCAGCCAAAGACTCTGGCTTCCCACCTTTTATCATGGACTTCTCTGCTCCTGAACCTCGGACATCCCATCACTCTTCTTCTCCTTGCTGCTCTGAAAAATGTTCCATTACCACTGCTCTATTGTAATCTTTTCATGGCTCTCGAAACTAGTACCTATATGTATTTTTGTTAATTTGTTCAGATAATTAACTGCCCATCTGAACTCCGCTGGAGAAGGTGGTGGTGAGCTGCCATTTCTCACAGCACTACAGTAAATGGAGCGTGGGGACACCCACTAAGAAGAGAGTTTGAGGATATTGTCCCCGAAACAGTGAAGGAACAATGATATATTTCCAAGTAAGCATGTGTGTGGCTTGAAGGGAAACTTATTTAAGGCAACATTCCCATGCATTGCTGTTCTTGTCATTGAAGGTGGTAGACGTTGCAGGTTTGTAAAATACTTATTGAGGAGCCTTGGTGAGTTACTGCGGTCCATCTTTAGCTGCTGCTGTGCATCCATGGTGGAGGGAGTAAATATTTAAGGAGGTGGACCTTGTAACAATAAAGTGGGCTGTTTGTCTTGGATGGTGTTGAACTTCTTGAGTGTTTTTAGAGCTGCACCCATCCAGGCAAGTGGAGAAAAATTCCATCCCAGTCCTGACTTTCACCTTGTGAATGGTGGACAGGTTTTGGGGATACAAGAGGTGAGGCAGTCACTGCAGAATTCCTAACTATGCCTTCATGAAAGCTACAGTGGCAGCTAACCTTGCATTTTTCATCACTGGCCAAAGAATATACTTGCAAGTCATCATCAGTAACTCTGAAAATCCTTAGAGAACAATCCTTCTTCGTTATCAAACCAGCAGAAAAGATACTTGATGATCACTGATTTGTATTACACTCAATAACTGTTACATTGATCTTTCTCTCACCTTCAAACACTAATCTTCCTTACTTAGACAAGCAGTGCAGTAATCAGAAAACAAAGTGCAGGCTGGATAACCTTCTAATTTTAACTCTAACTATGAAAGAAATACAGATGTAAGCATCTGATGGTGTGGGTGACCCCTGCCTGTCCCTTATTATGTATTTTTGTTGGAAGCCCCAGAAAACCCTCCTATAAGTTAGGAATAAAACCATCATGGAAGGACCATTCACATTATTGCTTATGAGACTATTTATCATCCCATCAATCCAAGAAACAGGAAAAACAGTGAGAGCAGCCAAGTTGTCTCAAGAGCACCTGTATTACAAAACTGCTCAATCTATACTAATTATCAATCTCAATTAGGAGACTGAGATGTTTTCAGAGTAGAAAGACAGACAATCACACTGATACAAGTGGATGGACCTTACCAAGATTCATCTCACTCTCTTAAACATGCTGGTAAGATGCAATTGTTGCCAATCCTTGATTGTTGTGGGGCTTGTCCTTTATTCACAGTCCTTGTCATGATGGTACTCCTATTAGGTATTAGGTAGGAAATTCTATGACTTATATGTACAGGTACATGTCCAAGTCAAGATTGTTTGTTTAGAGCTGTTGCTGAAAACCATTTTCACCCATAGAGAGTGCAACAAGAATCCAGAATGTGCCATTGATCTGACATTCATTTTATCAATCATATTAGAGGACCCTTTCTCCTTAAGATGATCTTAGTTCTTCACTAAAACAAAATTCTTCTTCATTAACATTCTTCCCAAGCTAAAAAACAAACTACTTATCAATCTCAATAGGTTATTTCTTTCAGAGTGATGATGACAGCCATATGACTTTTGTAGAAACTGACAGTTAAGTATTCCTTGTACCTTGAACGACAGGCTCTTACCTCTGTCTTTGGTTGACTGTCTCCATTAGGAAACTTTGGTTGTTATGTGCCATCACTCAAAATTTGTCAAAATTGATTGTTGTCCCTTCCTAACAACCATCCCCTCATTCTATCCCATCCGACCCGGAGCATGATAGGCTAAAGCACACTTAAAATTAAACCTTCCCCTAGAAAAAGCCACAGACGTTGCTTGACTGTTTTGCCTTGGCACTGCTCAGATTGGGATTTGGAATACCAATTGGTATGCAACCATTTCCATGAATCCCACTGTTAATGCCTGGTTATCTCAAGTGATCTATTCCTGCACCTATATCGCTGTGTGCTCACCTGAATGGCAATGATTACACATGAGATGAGACTCAATGGTGTCAAAGCAGCTCTCAGTGAGTGCATTCAGTTCAGTACAAACAGCCTCCTAATGTGGCACTAATTATCAGTTTCACACCAACAAACCTTAGAGATAGGCGGTGTGAGAATTGGAAAATTTCCCACTGGTGCAGTCAGGGAAGATGAGCAGAGGTAGCTTTGCATTGTGGTTCAATGAGTTGTACCTAACCTAGCTTGCTAATAATCAAAGAAGACAGAAAGTATTCTTTTCCTCAGCATTGATACCTTCATACTGGCCAAGATGACATTCAGCTAAAAAGCTATTAACTTATTAAAAATCCTCTTTATGTATACACTTTGTGGTGTCTAGTTTCTATTGTCACTAATTTTTTATTTGTTTCAAATGAAAAGTTGCCTCCAGTGATCTAATTGCAACAAAAACAATTGCAATTTCATTTATATTGCCTCATGCAACACAATGTCAGAAGGCACTTCACAAGAAGGTCATTAGGAAGATTTGACACCGATTTTAAGAGAACCGGGTCAAGTGACCAAAATTGTAGGTTGTAAAGAACATCTGAAATGAGGGGAAATAGGTGGTGAGGCTTGGGGAGAGAATTGCAAAGCCTTAGCAGTTGAAGAACTAGCCATAATTATTAAAATGGTGAAAATTAGAGATAGAAAAGTCTGCCAAATTGGAGGAGAACCAAAAACTCGGAGGGTTGTAAGGCAGGAAGCAATTATGGAAATAGGGAGGAGTTTGAAAGCAAGGACAAGAGGTTTAAAATTTACTCACTGCCACATCAGAAGCTCATGCAGATCACTGAATGGTGCTGAGTGCAAGGCTAGGTCATGATGAAATTTGAATGGCCTCAGGTTTAGGGAGAGTGGGAAGCTGGCCAGGAAAGCATTATAATACTTGAGTTTGGAGTTATCAAGAGCACAGATTAGAGTTTCTGAAGTAGAAGTAGAAGTTGCATACATGAGGATCAATGGTCGGCACAACATTGTGGGCTGAAGGGCCTGTTCTGTGCTGTACTGTTCTATGTTCTATGTTCTAAGGACTGAGGTAGTGGCAGAGTCAGTAATATGACAGAGGTAAAAGTACACTGTCTTTGTCATGAGGAGAATATGGGACTGGAAGGTCAGGTCTAGGTCAATTAAACCCCAAGGTTGGAAACAGCCTCAAACAGTGATCAGATAAGCAAATATAATCCAGTCTAGGTAACAAGTGTGTGCAGCAGCCACCATAAGTAGTCTTTCCAATACTTAATTGACAGAAGTTTTTGCTCATCTAAAATTGCATGTTGGACAACCAACATGACAAGTCTGAGATACAGCCAGATATAGTCAGTGTACACAGAAAAATTATTCAGGCTCTCTCCAGTAATTGGCAATGTTGAATTAGATTCCCCTCAAACTCCATGGCCATCTTGTGTACCTAAATTGAGAGTTAGTATCATCTTGAGCAATTTATTAACTGAAAAAATATAAGACACATAACTATAGATGTAGAGTTCAAGGAACATTCCTGATAGATTGACAGACAGGTAGACAAGATGAGAGGCAATGAGAAAGAAAAACTGGGAAGCAAGGTTAATAAAAAGATCTTCAAAGATATCAGAAAGGTCAGTAGTGTGCTGATCTTTATCTCATGGGAACTGGAATTTTAAAAAAAAAGTGAGGGGGGACCGATACTTGAGTTGTACAGGAATAAAGGGGAAGGGGAATGTACACAGGAATGAGAAAGTAGAGCATACAGATCTACAATTCTTATTTAACTGTGGAATTTGTTCAAAGAGCCAACAGCCTACTGCTGTGCTTATTTCATATGTTCTTGTGCTCTTTGATTGGACCTTATCTGGAGAGCATTCTGCTGTTCATTTTTGGGGACTAAACCCTAGGAAGGATGTAACTTAATTGGAGAGGCTACAGTGGACATTCACCAGAATGATATGGAGTAAAAAGGGATAAATTTCATTAGTTTAGCTTACATTCCCATGAGTTTAGACAATTGAGGGGAAATCTAAATTGAGTTTTTAAAATAATGAATGAATTCAATACAACAGATGCAGAAAAATAATTTCTTCTGATGGGGGGATCTGAAGTAAGGGGGCCTAATCTTAAAATTAGAGCAAAGTCAGTTGGTAGCCGAGTCAGGCAGCTTTTGTTTTTAAATATACTGGCAGCCGAGATTGCTTTGCTGGTACATGGGCCTTTGAACCACGATGTACAGGGTTCAAGTCCCACTCTAGAGCTTAATTCTGGGTGAAACTTTATACCAATCCCCATTTCTCCTCTTGGAGCATGGGAATCTTGTGATACAATTTTCAAGGAGAGAGAAGGATTTATCCTTGGGCCCTGACCAGTATTTATCTTTCAATCAATATCACAAAAGATAGATCTTGTGGTCATTCTAGCATTGCTGTTTGTGGGAATTTAAAGAGAACATACTACCCACTGTATCACCTCCATTACATGATTATGTGCAATAACTTGACAGAGACTGGCATCCTGTCACCAAATCACACTTTCTGTACACATGGAGAGTCACTGAACTAATCCAGCTTTCAATGATCCACCTCTGAGTGAAAAGAACCTTTGACTATTCTTATCTTAATAACAACCTCAATCAGGGAACTCATATTCTGTGAGGTCCACCTGGCTGACCTTGTCACAGTCACCACATCCCTCCCTCGGAGTCCAAGGACATAGACTGGTTCTTTTGTTCATTGTGCCTCCTGGGTCATTTTAGCACCGGTTCAGGATCCTCCAACTCTGCCTCTGATGCGTGTGGGTGTGTAACACAAACAGCTTGTCTCTTGTGCCTGGAGTGTCTAGGAAGAAATTTATTCCCTTCTTCAGGCAGCAAAGGCATCAAGATGGCAACATCTGCTGTATCCATCTCAGATTCCAAGTTATTTTCAACGCACGATAGAAAGGGAGAGCCCACAGCTTCTGGAACAGTTGGAAAGGTTGTCAAGGAAATGGGCACATTTTGCTCCTGCACTGTTTACAAGATTTCAGCTTTCATATGGTCCATGTGCTTGTTCAGGACTATTGCACCAATCCAAACTTTATACATCAGTGACCTGACCTCATATCGACCATGCCTGGGCCATATCACACATGCAGGGCCATTCCCTTGGTTTCAACATCAAATTTCATCAAACTGAAGTAAACTATCTCTCTTGTTTATTAGAGTCTTGTGTCTGGCATTCCTCATGCTGTTTCACTCTCCTCCCACCCAACTGCAGGGAGATCAGTTTTAACCTGGTGCGAAGTCTTTTCCACATTAGCAACTCTGCTGGCGTTATTCCTGTAGCCGCATGAAGGGTGGTTCAACAATCAAACAGGAACCAGAACAGGTTGGTTCTGGATGTGAGTTTGCTGGCTGAGCTGGAAGGTTAGTTTTCAGACGTTTCAGCACCATTCTATGTAACATCATCAGTGAGCCTCCAATGAAGTGCTGGTGTTATGTCCCGCTTTCTATTTATCTGTTTAGGTTTCCTTGGGTTGGTGATGTCATTTCCTGCATTGGAGATGTCATTTCCTGTTCTTTTTCTCAGGAGATGGTAGATTGGCTCCAAATCAATGTGTTTGTTGATGGAGTTCCGGTTGGAATGCCATGCTTCTAGGAATTCTCGTGAGTGTCTCTGTTTGGCTTGTCCTAGGATGGATGTGTTGTCCCAATCAAAGTGGTGTCCTTCCTCATCTGTATGTAAGGATATGAGTGATAGTGGGTCATGTCGTTTTGTGGCTAGTTGATGTTCATGTATCCTGGTGGCTAGCTTTCTGCCTGTTTGTCCAATGTATTATTTGTCACAGTTCTTGCAAGGTATTTTGTAGAAATAGTTGTATAAACTGCCATTCCTAGACGTCACAGTAGAGCGAACAGTCAATGGGGAACTTCAAACCAGCGTCTACAGGAAAACAACACATACGGACCAAATACTGAACTACAGGAGCAACCATCCCAACACCCACAAACGAAGCTGCATTAGAACAATATTCCAACGAGCCACCACACACTGCAACACAGAGGAACCACGCAGAGCAGAAGAAAATCACCTGTACAGCGTATTCAAAAAGAATGGATACCCTATGAACACAGTCCGCCGATTTCTCAGCAACAAACCCAAACAAACAGACAAAACGGGCTCAGAAACCATAACCACTCTCCCCTACATCAAAGACATTTCCGAAACGACTGCCAGAATACTCAGGCCTCTTGGCATCAGGGTAGCCCACAAACCCACCAACACGCTAAAACAGCAGCTAATGAACTTAAAAGACCCTGTACAGACAACAAGCAAAACGAACGTCATCTACAAAATACCTTGCAAGAACTGTGACAAACACTACATTGGACAAACTGGCAGAAAGCTAGCCACCAGGATACATGAACATCAACTAGCCACAAAACGACATGACCCACTATCACTCGTATCCTTACATACAGATGAGGAAGGACACCACTTTGATTGGGACAACACATCCATCCTAGGACAAGCCAAACAGAGACACACACAAGAATTCCTAGAAGCATGGCATTCCAACCGGAACTCCATCCACAAACACATTGATTTGGAGCCAATCTACCATCCCCTGAGAAAAAGAACAGGAAATGACATCACCAACACAGGAAATGACATCACCAACCCAAGGAAACCTAAGCAGATAAATAGAAAGCGGGACATAACACCAGTGCTTCGTCAGAGGCTCACTGATGATGTTACCTAGAATGGTGATGAATCGTCTGAAAACTAACCTTCCAGCTCAGCGAGCAAACTCACATCCAGATTCAGAAATGATTTAGAACATATATAACATTACAGCACAGTACACGCCCTTCGGCCCTCAATGTTGTGCCAACCTGTCATACCGATCTCAAGCCCATCTAACCTACACTATTCCATGTACGTCCATATGCTTATCCAATGACAACTTAAATCTCCTCCTGGCTCTTCTGAGCTCTCTCTTTAGGTCTTTCCTGGCTACCTCGTAGCCCTCAAGCGCCCTAACTGAGCCTTCACATCTCATCCTAACATAAGTCTTCTTCTTCCTCTTGACCAGAGATTCCACTTCCTTTGTAAATCACGGCTCCTGCGCTGTACAGCTTACTCCCTGCCTGACAGGTACATACTTATCTAGGACACACAGGAGCTTTTCCTTGAATAGGCTCCACATTTCTAATGTGCCCATCCCCTGCAGTTTCCTTCCTCATCCTATGCTCCCTAAATCTTGCATAATCTCATCGTAATTGCCTTTCCCCCAGCTATAACTCCTGCCCAGTGGTATACACCTATCCCTTTCCATCTTGTACCATTTCTATACAGTAATAGAAAAGTGCTGATCGGTACCAAGGCATTTATGCCATCAGAGCCATATTTTAAACTCCAGCTCCACACTTCATCAACTGCCGGCAACAGACTTCCAAACAGTTACCAAGATCACTGCAATGGCCGCCTTTTGGAGGAAGGTGCAACAATACAGCAAGAATATGAATAACATTCTGCATTCCACAAAGTCCCACCATATTCACTCTGCTACCTCACATTCACTTTAACTCTGCCACTACACCCACCTCTAACCTGACCTACCTGTTGCCTGCCACTTTAACGCACCACCGTGCTCCCTTGCCAACATCTCTGTCTCTGGATTGCTGCAGCGTTCCAGCAAAGCTGAATGCAAGCTGGATGAACAATGCCTCATTTTCCACTTGGGGACCCTGCAGCTCTCTGGACTCAGTATTGAGTTCAATAATTTTAGGGCCCAAATTCTGCTGTATCCTCGTCCCCTAGCCCACGTACCAGGCCTTGTTTTCACATAGATATGGTAGGAACTGCAGATGCTGGAGAATCCGAGACAACAAGGTGTAAGGCCGGATGAACACAGCAAGCCAAGCAGCATCTTCCTGATCCTCTGATGCCGCCCGGCCCGCCGTGCCCACCCGGCCCCACACCCCGCCATAGATAACAAAGTGTGAAGCCGGACGGACACAGCAGGCCAAGCGGCACCCCAGGAGCACAAAAGCTGACGCCTCGGGCCCAGACCCCCCACCAGAGATGCTCTCTGATGAAGGGTCTAGGCCCGAAACGCCAGCCCCCCCGCTCCCGAGATGCCGCCCGGCCCGCCGCGTCCATCCAGCCCCACACCCCGCCATCGTGGATTCTCCAGCATCTGCAGTTCCCACTATCACTACACCTTGTTATTTTGTTTTCACACAGCCTGCCATTACACACCACTTGTTATTAGTCACCAAAAGTTCCCAATAACTGTTCACCCTCCTAGCCAGATCATTATCAACTCCTTGACCGCTCTTCTCTCCCTTCAGGTTCTATCCTATCGTTTACTCCTACGAGGACGTTGCCAGGATTGCAGGGTTTGAGCTATACTAAGAGGCTGAATAGGCTGGGTCCTTTTTCCCTGGATTGTCAGAGGCTGAGAAGTGACTTTATAGAATCATGATGTGCATGGATGGGGTGAATAGCTAAGGTCTTTTACCCAGGGTAAGGGAGTCTAAAACTAGACAGCATAGGTTTAAACTAAGAGGGGAAAGATTTAAAAGGGACTTAAGGTGCAACCTTTTCATGCAGAGGGTGGTGCGTGTCTGGAATGAGCTGCCAGAGGAAGTAGTGAAGGCTGGTACAATTACAAAATTTAAAAAGCATCTGGATAGGTATATGAATAGAACGTGTTTAGATGGATATGTGCCAAATGCTGACAAATGGGACTAGATTAATTTAAGATATCTGGTTGGCATGGACAAATTTGACCAAAGGGTCTGCTTCTGTGCTGTATAGCTCTATGACTCTATGGCTTGCCAGCCAGGATCCTGAATACAATTTTGAACTGTTTGGCTGAGGCTGGACTTAGTTTTGAGGCTTTGCTGTGAGCTGATCTAGATTCTCTCTGACCAGGATATGTTCTGAGTGAGGCTTTGCAATTGCCAGCACTCAAGTCGTGTTCCCAAGCTCAGTTGGACTGGTGAGGATGTCCTCTTCCATTGGAATACCCTGCAACTCAAATGCTCCACTTGCCTTTTAAAAATTGCAAAATAAGCGTTTTCAAGCATAAAGCCAATTGTAGCACCTGTTTGAAGTCCATCAGGCATCAGCTAGTAGGAATGTTTGCATCGTTATATCATTAATCTCAGTACCAAATAGTCTCTGGACATCTTATTAAGCATTAAACTAAAATCAAATGCTGCTGCCAGTCAACTTAACCTAGTCAAAAATCCCCATATGGATTCCTCCAGTTCTTGAATTGCTGAGTAAAAACAGTAGTGTCTCTCAATTAGAGGCAGCTTGGGTCTAATATTCCTTAATTGTGCCCATCAATTCTTGAAAGATTTTGGTATCTTATGCCTCAGGGATTATTAGGCTCCTAATAAACAGAAAAACTGCAGTTCCACAGACTCTCAGGAGAATTACTCATTGCTTTTCATATGCCACAATGCTGTTTGCCTGGAAAAGATAATGCATTCTTTCCACACACTGGACTGTCTTCAATGGAAGAGTTGAACAAGTCAAGCTTCCCAAAAAAAGGCATGATGCTAGAAATACCTACCCAACTCAAAGAAAACTGTTGCAAATGAGTTTCTTCAAGAACATGCTTTACTCTTGTCGCCACTAAAATAACTCCATGGAGGGCAGTATCCCATCACCAAGTCACCCTTTAGCATCCTTGACTCTAATACTGCCTCTTCAGATTCATTTCTCAGAGTGCTAGAATCTCTGACACTCCTCTTTTTATCCAAGAGCCAGAGCTCCCTGATTGAACCAGATTAATAGCCTCAATCAGAGAACTCATATTCTATGAGGTCCAGCTCGCTGATCTCATTACAATTGGAATTAATCTAGTGAATCTTCTGTGAACTTTGAGATGTCCAGTGGTCAAGCAAAGCGCTCTATAAATGCAAGTTGTTCTGTTTCTTCAAGACCTAAGGATGCTGGCTCAGTAAACATTTTCAGCAGTGAGGTGGATAGACTGTTATTGGGTACAGGCAGCAAAGAATGCATAGTAGATATGAGTAAGTGAGTTCAACATTGATGTCAAGCGTGTTCTCACTGTACTTCAAAGCTAATTTGAGGATCTGAATACACAATCCTGATCCTATAAGGCAGGTTGGTGGCCAGGGACAGCACAGCAGAAAAGAAACACATGAATTCTTACAAAACAGTGAAAGTACTATTTATTATCCTTAGATTTACCTGCATTGTCTTAGTGCTGGTACAGATAGTGTAATTTAAGTTGAGAGGTGTAATACAATACATATGAGTTGTAAGTAAGCTTTTGTACCCTTCTGAGAAATACAATTTAGAAGTATATAAAATATGGTGACAAACTCAATATTGCACTGTCTGTATAAAACCCACTAACTACAAAATAATAAGCTGCTGTTATTCTGTAAAATATAAATCACATTTCAGGCTTTTTGACACAGCTAAAAATAATTACATTTATTGGTTAAAACAATAACTAATTTATTTCCACCACTGAAATGCCCCTTTGTGAAATGTTGTTAGCCACAGTCCCGAGGAAGAGGAAGGACAGTATTATGATGCTTCATGGCTGCTAGCCTAGGCTTCCGGCCTGCAGGCTCCTTCTAGAAGGATCTGTGCTCCAGGGTGTTTGGGATGCAGCCAGTTTTCCACTCTACCCTTGTGTTCCGCAGATCAACGTCACCAGCAGATGGGCTGAGTGGAAAGGATCCAATTGTAATGACGGACGTTGCCAGTGGAGAGGTGGCCCAAAGAGTTGGCCGGCAGGAGATTGATGATTGAGCACAGCGTCCTGCAGTCTCCTGTAGAAATCCATTCATTGACAGCTGGTCAGTTCCTTACAGGGAGCTTGATAATAAAATTATGTCGAGTGATCAAACCGATTAGAGCAGATAAAGATGGCTTGCCACTTCATTACTCTGCCATTGCCTTTGCACAGGAAGGGCGCTGAGGTGAACAAATTTCACTCCTGTTTGGCTGCACATCCTCAGTGAAATACCACCCAAGTTGCTGTGGGATTCATTCAGTCATCCCAACTGTTAACACACCAACAAGGCTCACAAGTGACTGAAAGGTTTGAGTTCTGCTATTTATTGCTGCTGTTAATCACACCCAGGATTCAGCTCTGTTCATTCTGACAGTTAGTGTCTGTTCCTGGTGATCTTCATAACCAACTCCAATATCTGCACTACCGAGTAAATTCTGGATCTATGGCTGCTGGTGTTTTTGGGGCCAGAGTGTCACTCAAAGACCTACTGTCTGTAATTTTTCCCCTTAATTCAGGGGCACTCATCAGTGTAGGAGTAAAGCTTTCAAGTTCCATTCAATGTTTTCAACAAGCTGCATTGATCATTGGACTTTCCTTTCTTGCATGGAAACATGTCATAGTGATGCAGGATGAGCTTCAGGAAAATTCGGTTCACTCTACATCTCAGACTGCGGTGCGGGCTAGCCATAAGTTCACGCATCACCTGATATGAACCCATTCCTTAAGGCTAATTGAGATCGTTGTCAGCTGACAACTTCTGTTCAAAGCTTGGCAGAGAATTATCCCAATGTCTTGGCCAATATTCCTCCCTTAACTATTACCACAAAAACAGACTAATCTCCTGTTTTATTTGTGGGTTCTAGCTGTGCACAAGTTGATGGCTGTGCAGTTCTACCTTAACAAAAGAATGTGAAGAAGATAGAGATGCTGAGATTGCTATGTAGTCTGAGCCACGGTGCTGCCCTGAGTGAGAACAAGAATAAATTGGACTGAAAGAGGGAAAGAAGATGGGAGACAGAATAAGGGAATGTGAAAATAATAATGAGAAAATAAGTGTAATACTTACGCCTGCAGCTAGAGTGCTGGCAGCTTTGGCTGTGATGGTGGAAATCAGGTAGCTCTCAAGAAAAGGGGAAACAAATTCACGGAGCTAATGCAAGGCTCCATTTCAGAGGTATGTTACCAGTACGCAGGGCACAGGACATCAAATATTAAGCAATTAACCTGAAATAGTTTGCAATTTAAAATCTGAATAATACTTGCATTGAAATAACCATGATACAATGAGATTTTCTCTGGTGACAAAGATAATGGGAAGCAATAACAATATGAACACTATAGATTTCAAAGGGAAATGTTAAAGACTGTGCATTGGGGAAACACAATGCAAGTGAAAATCACCATGGTAACCAGACTGCCTTTGAGAGTAAGGTGGAAGGGCTACATTCTGTTGGGAATTGAGAGGTTCAAGGCAGATGGTTTATTGGCTGAACAGAGTTCAAAGGATGTGGAAGGAAAATTGGAATGCTTTAACAATTAATTAAGGGAATGAGATTTGAATGTGCATATAGATGCATGAACTGTTGTAATATTTGAGCAGAAGAGGGCACCAAGTTGCTTTGGAAGATTAAGAATTCCGATGGATTTTTTTTTTAACCAGAGCAGCAACCTTAATAAACAATGCAGAAATTGAAAGGATGAGCAAAGAGATGGGAGAGAAAGACAAAGAAGAACCTTAGATTAAATCCTGCTGAGCTATATTCACAATGTCAGGCAATTATTAATACAATGACAATTACAATGTTTTGGAAATCAAACTGCTTTCTGATTGAAGCCCAAAGCCATGTCTGAAAGTATCTGAGAACTCTCAAACATATAACTGAAGCTGCATCTATTAGGCATTTGCTAAAACATTTTAGAAAATGAATAGCACAGCAAAATATGATCCCAGTTTCCAAGAGGAAGCCAAGTCTTTCACACTAGTGAGCCATTAACATTCACCATGGGAAACGGCCTGTGTGTGGTAGTTCCTCAGAACAGACCTGTACATAGAGACTTTTAATATGGAGAAAACTGTTGTGCCACAGCCTCTGCACAGTTAGAACATAGAACATAGAACAGTACAGCACAGAACAGGCCCTTCAGCCCACAATGTTGTGCCGACCATTGATCCTCATGTATACACCCTCAAATTTCTGTGACCATATGCATGTCCAGCAGTCTCTTAAATGACCCCAATGACCTTGCTTCCACAACTGCTGCTGGCAACGCATTCCATGCTCTCACAACTCTCTGCGTAAAGTTCTGGCTGATCAGTAACTCTTCAGGTCTTACCACCTGCCATAGGTGAATCAGGATTTGCAGATTGATAATTGACCCTGACTGGCCATGTTCTGACACAACATCCATTGCCATCAAGTCCTAAGGTGAGGCCTGAATCTGGAGCACCTGACCTAGAAGTAAGGACTCTGCTCACTATGCCACAAGATCTCCTTCGAAAAAATGCAAAAGGCCAACTGAATCTATTTCAAAGAATGTATATAGTGAGAAAGAGGATAAATCCTGCAATGGTTATATAGGAAAAAAGAAGACATTGAAATAAAGACAAAGTGCTGGAGAAACTCAGTAGGTGTGCTGAGATCTGTGGAGAGAGATTTAGTTAACAATTCAAATGTTCTGAAGAAGTCATTTTGTGCTCACAACATTAATTAAATTTCATTATCTGTGGTTAACAATAAAATAAAACTTACATTTATATGGCATACTTCATGATCTCAAAGCACTGTAAAGTATTTTACAGCCATTCAAGCACACTTGAAGTGTAATTCCAGTTAGAATGCATGAAAACCAGCAGGCAATCTGCATACTGCAAGATTCCACAAAAGACAATGTGATTGCAAATATGCTATAGTATTGTCTGTAAATTGCAAGAAACTAAATATCCAGAAACAAATTGGTATGTATAAGTGTTCCAGGGAGCCATATGCATGGTTGCGTTTGAAAGTCATGTGACTTACAACAGGGTATGAGCCAAAGGCAGTCTCCTTGCTGGACAACATTTACCAAACAATACTGAGTGCGTGAAGAATTAGGCTGACAATCAATTTATGATTGTCAGTCAGGTTCTAAGATTGTTGACAGCTGAAAAACACACACTGTGCTTGTTTCACCTCAACAAAATAAGTAACAGCTACTTTCTGATTCATTTCTATGAGTAATGCCTTGACCAATCAGAGCCAGTCTGCCTGGTTTAAAATTTAAATAAAACTTGCTGGTTAACTGCCAGTCATCATTACCTGGTGCATTCTCCATGGCAACTCCCGCATCAATCAAAATCCCCTTACCAAACAACCAATCAGCACTTTACTCTCATGGGGTCGAAATACTGTTTTCCTTTTACTCTGGCATTTAATTTATTCATTAACAGGATGAGGGCATCGCTGGTGAGGCAACATTTATTGCCCATCCTTAACTATCCAGTGGACAGTTGAGAGTCAACCACATTGCTTTGGATCTGGAGTCACATGTAAGGGTGGCAGTTGCTGTCCCTAAAGGACACTATGAACCAATTAGATTTTTCTGACAATTGGCAATGGATTCATGGTCATCATTAGATTCTTATTTATTGATTTTTTAAAAATTATCCTAATACGTGCAAGGTGAAAATATTCAACAAAATATGACCGTTTTCTGCAGCATTCAAGTTCTGTACTAGCAAACGACAGTACACAATAAACTGTACCATATATTTTCATGGTGTTGGTTGGAGGATGAATATTTGTTGGGACGCTGGTAAGATCATCCCTGTTCCCATTTGAATAGATCTCCCACCAACATCAATTTGGTGCAGCAATGACAAATTGTCACTTGACATGAGGTACTGGAGGGTTATAGCACTCCTAGAACTGGCAGCAGTATTTTCAGGAATGATTTTTTTTTAAACAAGCTAAATGAAAAGAAAGGATAAGGAATGAAAGCTCACATGGGTTTAGGAAGACAAATTCACAGTTAACAAATGAACTGGAATAGAAAAGAGAACATGACAAGGATGATGCTAACACACTAGATATTATATACCCTGACTTCCAGAGGCATTTTGCTATGTGTCTCAGCAAAGTAAATGCTCAGGGGACTGAGAGAGAAGTTGCAAGTCTGACAGAAAATTGGCTTGACGATAGAAAAGAAAGATATAAGTTGTAATTATTGGTGCTGGGTAGTAGTGACTAGTGAATCTGTAGGGATCAGTCCTGTGGCTTCTGTTATTCACAACATTTATTAATGACCTTGAGAGTGGAATTTTAAGCAGAATGCTGATAATGAATTGACAGAAAGATAAGAGTTGAACAACTTTCAAATGTATTTTTAAATTAGTGTCTGTGCAAATTAGTGGCATATGGTATTCAGCTCTGATAAATGGAAGATAATGTGAATGAATATTAATAACTATGATTACATAAGGAGCAGGCATAATTTTTGTAGAGCACAAGAAAAATGTCTAAAATGATAGTTGATTTGTCCTTAACTATGACTCAGTTATACTTAACAACTGACACAGTGAATATATACATATATGCATACATATATCTTATACATTCGGTGTGTATGAACCCAAGAGAATAATATTGACTCTTGGTGATCTATTATTGACACCACAGGAGATAATTAAACCTTCAAAAAGATGTAAGGCTATTACAAAAGACAGAATAAAGAGAAACAAGGGAAAAGGGCAAATGTTCGTGATTTCATTGCATAAATATTTATACTATTAATTATTCCTATATTGTAATATTCAAGAGCTCATGATGAACACCTAATTGTCCATGACCTCTACCTTGCACTCTGTGACTAATTTAATATGGGACACTTAAGTGTTTGATGAACTTGTGTGTTCATTATGACAATTTTTTTGTCTCTATCTGTTGTATTCCATAGTAAAGACTAAAATTGCAAGGCAAGCAGTTAGAACATAATAACAAAGTAAATGCAGTGGCAAATGGGAATCAGTAAAAATGAACCAAAAGGCAGATTTAGTAGATGAAGACCACAAATATAATCTCATGAATTCAGGTCAAATAGCTCCACATTTCAAGCTGCCAAGAAATTGGAATGAGTTTATCTCAGCTTACCAACTAATAGGCAATCTGTCCCTCACCGCCAGTCTCTAAATGTGCTCTTTTCCATCCCAACCTTGTTATTTTATTGATGCAGTCACAGTTGGTGTCCTTCTGGCCTTTCATTCATCTACACTACTATCTTACTCCTCAATGCTTCCTCACTTTGCTGAAACTAGAAGACAGTGCAGCCTTTCCCCGAAATCATAAAACTATAAAGTTCTTCACATTCTTCAGACTTCAGAGGAGGCCGGATTCAACCATGGCCATATTATCCTATCAACAGCTTTTTTCTCAACTCACTGCTTTCGAGTTGATGAAGCAAGAGGGAAGACAATGTTAACTGCCCCACAACGGTAACAATAACTGGGCTAACCTTTCAATGGATAATAAGGAATAAAAACAGGAGTTGGTCATTTAGCCCCTCGATATCATTCAATACGATCACAACTGATCGACAGTACACATGTCCACTTTCCTGCCATTTCCCCATAATCCTTGATTCCTACTGATTAAGAATCTATTCATCTCAGCATTAAATATGCACAAGGATCTTACCCTCATAGCTATCTGTTGTAGGGATTTCCAAAAACTCACAACCCTCAGAGAAGAAATTCTTTCTCATCTCAGTAAATAGGCACCCCTTAATTCTGGGATTAAGCCCTCTGGTCCTAGATTCTCCCATGAAGGGAAACATACTGTCAGCATTTACCCTCTCAGGCTCCTTAAAAACCCTTTCTTATTTCAATGAGATCATGTCTCACTCTTTTAAATGGAACTGAGTCCTAACCCATTGAACCTTTGCTTTTAAAACAATCCTTCCATACTGGGTATAATCCCAGGGAATCTTCTGAAGTGCCTCCAATGAAATAACATCTTTCCTTATATAAGGGGACTAAAACTGCTCACAGCACTCCAGATGTGATCTCATCAGTGCCTTGAACAGTTGCAATAAGATTTCCCTACTCTTACACCCCAACCCCTTTGACGTAAAGGTCAACATTCCATAAGGTTTCCTGATTGCCTGCTCCATCCATGTACTACCTTTCTGAGTTTCATGTACAAGTTTCTAAATTACCTTCCTATCTATTCCTTGTAAATTTGGTGATATTCTGTACCATATACTTGATCCTTCATGTTGTAACTATATTGGTATCGTGCACTATCATCTTTGGCCTTCTGACATATAATAAGGCAGTTTATGTAAAGCCTCTGAAAGAGTTAACCTCTTCTTGTATGGAACAGATTGAAGGAGTACAGGTTTAGGAATTCATCAAGTTAGCATCTTACATACTTGCAGGTCTTTAAAAATTCTTTCATTGGATGTTGCATTTGTTGCAGATGCCAGCATTTGTTGCCCATTCCTAATTGCTGTCAAGCTTTGTGGCTTGATAGGCCAGTTGAGAAGGCAGTTAAGAGTCAATCACATTGCGGTGGACCTGGAGTCACATGCAAGCTAGGAGAGGAGATTTCCTTTCCTTAACGGAATTGGTGAACCACATGAACTTTTACCACAATAAATGGTAGTATCATGGTCTCTATTACTGAGGAAAGCTTCCAATTCTGGACTTGTTAATTACATTTAACTTCTTACCACGGTGGGATTTGAATCCATAAACCCAGGCAAATCCCCTGAGCCTCTGGATTGCTAGTCCAGCAACATTATAATTACATTGCTGTATTCCCATTAAAGATTGTGACATAACTGGCGTGTTATTACTGTTAAAACCAGGTTCTATAGCTTTGTCATAGGATTCTTCTGCAATGTTGTTCCACACATTCAGGTGGCAAATATTTGTGAGGCCATATTTACTGTCAAAACATTCCCAGGTCAGTTACAACCGGACTTAAATAAAAGAGAAAGAGTGCGATAGAAGAAGAAAGAGAGTGATAGAAGAAGGAAGAGACAGAGAGGCATAGAGGGAAACGTATTAGAGATTAGACTTTGGAAGATGTCCAAGGCATGAGAACTTTATTTACCCAAAGTGCAAATGCAAATCTAAAGTTTGTTTCTGGAAAAGCTGTGGATGCTGGGCCAAATTAAATATTTAAGGCCGAAAAGGACAGATTTTTATTATGTAAGGATATTAAGGAAAAAATAGCACAGGTAGGTTAATGGAGTTAAGGTACTGATCAGCTATAATCCAACTGAATGAAAGCACAGACCTAAGGGTTCAAACGGCCTGCTCCTCACTATTTCTATAACCCTCATATGAGGCTCCTTAAGACTTTAAAGGTTAGCAACAGGGGATTCTGCTACAATGTGTGTTCTGGAAACATGAATTGGCTATATTGCAACTGACGAATAGGAGAACGCTTTTTCTACAATGTGAACTTGTGTTGGCTATAATTCCATCCATTCCAACCTCTCTCCTTCAACCCATGAACCAGTTTTTAAAGCTTATTATTTTAAAGCGCACATTTAAGAGGCTGATTGCAACCGCTAAGAGGGATAAGGGCAGTGTTCTTCAATTTTGGAAGGCGTTTAAAATCAAGAATGCAATTGACATTATCGTGGAGGATAAAGTGATGTCAGTCAGGACGGCTTTCATGCAGTTTGGTGGAAACTTCTCCCAGATTTCTTTCAAGATTTTAAAATCTTTGATCCGTCAGAGGAGTTCCCAAGAATCAAAGAATATTATGTTGATCTTGCATAGCAAGTTGGATGTGAAGAAGTGGAGAGTGAGAATGTTGAAGAGTTGCTTGAGTCCAACTGCAAAGACCTCTCTACGGCTGATCTACAACAACTTGTCACTGAGGGAGAAGTGGAAGCTGGGGATGAAGATGAAGTCCAGGATGCAGCTTTCCGCTTCTGTTTTGTCTTCTCTCCTGAGGGGAAACTGAGAAGCAGTTGCACCTCTTAGAGGACAATGATTACAATGCAAATGCAGCAGGGTAGCAGTTCGTGGAATAAGATCTTATTTGGCACCTAGTGAACAGCTTCTTCATGAAAGAAGAAAAATGGCAAAGCAGCAAAAACTGGGTGTCTTTTTAAAGCCAAACCCCAAGAACCAGTCAGAAGACAATGAACAGCAGCCATCCACTTCCGGGTTAACTACTTTTTGCCCTAACCCTGCAACCGCAACTGCATCTGAAGGGAATGATGATGATGGTGACCCTCAGCCCCTACATTAACAATACAGCAACCTCAAAACGCCCTCCCCCATCAAGTCATCTTGACATTTTTTTCAAGATAATGTGTTAAATTTACTTTTATTTCATTATTATATATGAATTAAGCATTTATTCAAATTGTGCTATCCTTTGTGTTAAGCTTTTGATTGATTTTTGAGCAATTTTGAGTGACATTTTTTGATGGTCTTCTCCAAACCTGTCTTTCCCATAGGCCCCATTATTTCTTTAGCATGATTTTTTATAATACAATGTTGCGCAGGAACGCAACTATTGCATTATAGCAGAACTTCCTGTATGTAATAGAGATAGTAGGAACTGCCAATGCTGGAAAATCTGAGATAACAAGGTGTGAAGTTAGATGAGTGCAGCAGGCCAAACAGCATCAGAGGAGCAGGAAAGCTGAAGGGTCTCAACCCGAAACGTCAGCTTTCCTGCTCCTCTGATGCTGCTTGGCCTGCTGTGTTCATCCAGCTTCACCGTGATATCCCTTTATGTAATTATGTGCCTGCACAGAGGAGGCAATAGCATCATGGTAATGTCACTAGACCAATAATATAGAATTACAGGGTTAGGTTTAAATTCCACCATGATAAAAGGTGAAATTTAAATTCAATGAAAAAGCTAACCTCATAATGATCAAGAAACCATTGTTAATTTTTGTGAAAAGAAACACATCTGGTTTACTAATGCTGTTCTTAGAAATAAATCTGCCATCCTTACCTGGTCTGGCCTATATGTGACTCCAGACCAACAGGACTTCTAATTGCCCACTGGTCAGTTAGGGATGATCAATAAATGACTAACTAAGACTCCGAAATCACAAGAACAAATTAAAACAAGAAGAGGATGTTCATCAAAAAAAATTAGAATGTTCATCAATTTCTCTCTCCCAGCCCAATTCCTGCTCCCAAGTTCAGAGTTCCTGATGTCAAATTGTAGCGCCAAAATACTATTCTGTTAAAGAGTAACTAGCTCAGGGCACAGAACCTCTGTGTTGCTTAGCACCAAACAGCATCTCAGGGAACAATCCAGGGACACCAGCCATAGCCACCCCTTGCACACAGACATTTACCAAACGGGGTTGGGGGGTGGGGTTTGGGACAGAGTGGGTGGGGGATTACTGAGGCATTTGCAGAGGTGGGGTCAAAGACAACTCACTCAAAGTAGGGAGGGGTATGTAGAAAAGCATTGGTGAGTATAGTGTCAGGAGGTGGGCATTGGTGACAGTGACCACCAACATGGTCTCCGCATGGGGAGCACAGATGAGCAGGATGGGCATCATTAAGCTGAAATGCCAATGCTTGTGGCAAAGAGGACAGTTGTAAATGAGGTTCAATACAATGAGTCTTCATAAAAGGTGAGGACAGAGGGGATGGATGGAAATGGGCTTTTGGATCATGTGGGTTAAAAGAAGATATGGGGACTTTAGACATTACCTGGTGATGAGGCAGAGCCTGATGCTGATGGTGTTCACTGCGACCTGTGTTACCTGTCATCACTCACCATTCTCTAGATGCAAAATGCAACTTGAAAATGGTGGGGACAATGGCCAGGGTGGGTGGGGTCATTGCCACCATGCTGGGCAAAAACACAGGATTCAAATTTGTTTCACATTTGAATACTGAACTGGCAAATACATGAAACAACTATTTGCAAACCCCAGCCAATAAATTTGCAGTCAGTTCATCATCAATTGCAATGCATGCAGAGTGACGGGGCTTACGGGTCAGATGTGATTTGCCCATTGGTCTTTGCAGATTGAATACTTGCATCTCAATGAAGCTGAAGTTAACAGTAACGACTGATAAAGAGGCCAACACTGGCCAGAGGTAATCAGAAACACTGACCTCAGTCATTAAGTCTTACGCCCTGTTAGAAGGTTGGCACCACATTAACTTGAGGCAAGGCGGCCTCCTCTAAATCATGCTTTGAGGGTTGGTTAGCTCAGTCGGCTGGATGTAACACAGAGTAATGCCAACAGTATTGGTCCAATTCCCACAACCAGCTGAGTTTACCTTGAAAGTCTGTCCTTCTCAATCTCTCCCCTCACCTAAGGTGTCATGACCTATAAGTTATGACACCACCAGTTGTTTCCCTTTAATGAGAGAGCTGCTGTATGGTCTGGTAGGACTACGGTGATTTTATCCTTACAGGATAAGACAGAGAACAATACAAACTGTTCACATTTTCTAATGTTACAAGGACTAAAAGATGTCAACTTTTGGGTTCGAGATGCAGGAAGAATTTTAGTACACATTGAATGATAATGACCAGGAACTCACTGTGTCCGAGGGTAATAGAAGCAGAGACAATGAATACTTTCAAAAGGAAATCGAATTGACACTTGAGGGAAATAAACTTGCAGGGTCACAGAGATGGAGCAGGAGACTGGAGCTGATTGGCTTGTTCTACAGAAAACCAGCATGGATTTCATAGGCAGAAAGGCTTCCTTCTATGCACAGAATTTTCTGTTGTTTTCTTTAGGTTTGGGAGGTAAATGCAGTAGATTCCAATTAACGCTGCTCCTACAAAAGAGATAACAGACAAGGTTGCCCAGTTTTCAGCTCAATAAGCTGATAGGCAGAGCATGGCAGTCCTTAACACTGGTGTGTCAGGTTGCCAGAGCTGCATGGCTGCGGCTTCTGGGTCTTACATTCCACCAATCAAGGCCTACTCTAAAGACAATCCAGCAGCGAAAAAGTAAATTTAGTTTACTTTTTCTTGAAGGTAGGAATTATGGGCAAGGGGTGTCACAGGCAAGACTGGGCAGGACCATTTGGCTTTTTGATTTGCCTGCTATCAGCCTCCAGCCTTGGTGACCACCTCCCCACCAAGCTGAGAGGCAGAATTCCCTGATTACCACTAACCATCTCACTGATCAGGAAATGGCAAGTTAAAGCCCTTAAGTGGCCATTAATTGTTTGCTTAAGGGCCTTAGTTGCTGGCAAGTTGTGAAAGTCCACAATGAACATCCTCACCCTACACTTGATTGGTGAACGTATTGTGAAGGGGTCAAGTTTGTCTCCAGGGCCAACTCGCCCAATTATTTTCCCCTTCTTGCTACCTCTAAGTAAGGGGAAATTATGCAATATGATTCTCAGTTATTATGATCTGGAATGAATTACAGATTCAATGGTAACTATCAAAAGCAAACTGGAGATATAGTTCAGAAGAAAAATAACCTGCAGGGCTTTGAGGTATGAACAAATTATTGAAAATAATTGAATACTTTCTCCACAATCTCTGCACAAGATGAGGGGTTGAATGGCTGTTGGTGCTTAAAGTTTATCTCATATGTTCTGCTTTTAAGACCAGCTGCTCTGCACACTATAGATAACAGAGTTGCCACCATGTCATTGCTAACACAGAGGCTTATTGCCTGAGATTTTGGATGGTCGGTTTTGGCATATAAGCACAATATAGACTATTACACTACACAAAACTCCCCATAATGTCATGGTCCACTGGAATTCAGACTTTAAGTTGAGTTATCATGAGGCAAGGTTTAAGACCAGGCACTCTGCTTTAACTACATGACCATTGAATGATATTGCTTTTCATTTCTAAATCTTCTTTCCTCCTGAGGCTTGGTAGTCTCAAAGCTATCAATAAAATGTGATAATCCCTATATAACAATCAGAACTAATGGGCTTAAATTACTCCCATTCAAACATCCTTTTGGGTCCCAGGATAATGAAAGTAAATTCTTATCCTCAATTACCAACTGCAAATGTTCTCAATTCTCACAAGTTGATCCTGTGCTAACATGTCTGTAACCCAATGTGTAATGCCTTCAGTTTATTGGTTTTGGAACTTTACAGCGCCCTCCCATTATTTCTCAAAGCTACTGATTCACAGTTGAGAAAATCATCAGGATTTTTACGCACATGGGGCAACACCTTCCACAAGGTAATGGGACTGAGAGTGTAGTGTTTGCTTTCTTTTATAGGCCGTTCCCCATTTGAGATGAGCCATCTGAACAGGATTGCTCATTCACAAATGCTGCTACTGTAAGACCCCTCTGTCTCATTGTAAATACCTAGCGAGCTCATCCACCTCACAACAACAAAAACAGACTTTGCTGGAGAAACTCAGAAGGTCTGGCAGCATCCGTAAAGAAAAAAATCAGAGTTAACTTATCACTTCTGGTGACCATTCCGTAGAAAGGATCTGAGGAAGGGTCACCAGACCTGAAAAGTTAACTCTGATTTCTTTTTCATCGCAGATGCTGCCAGACCTGCTGAACTTTTTCAGAAACTTCTGTTTTTGTTCCTGATTTACAACATCCACAGTTCTTTTGGTTTTTATTTAGTATGCAGCTCATCCACCTGCTGGCTTTGTGCAGATCATTGTCTAGGGACTTCTAGGTTCACAATCCTGTCTCTGTCGCCAATTCTCCATCACCACATGACTTGATAATTAGATCCTGGCAAAGGGCTATGCATGACTTTGTTAAATGGTGGACCTTAGGATACATCTTAAGAGTTGATAATCAGATTTCAGTGACGTGTCTGGACACAATGATCCAGGACCCACCTTGCCACTGCAGCCTCTTCTCACCTTCATAGCTCGTGAGAAATACATTCTTCCATCACCAGTTCTGCTATTGAGGACTTTTGAGCCCACACTTCATCTGACACCTCCTCCAAGTTGCCACAATGGGAGTAAGAAGCTCCTGATGGTATCACTCAAGGGTGCACAAGTCCCTCCAACACATCAAGCTGTCGATCCATGGAGGGCTATTCAACTAATGAGGGATTAACAGCCAAGCCTGTTTTCTGCACAATTTACACATTCTGCTGAGCATGCATTCTCACATCTTCAATGGTACCTTTGTGCTTCAATGTCAGAAGGCATTGGGTTAAAACCTTGCTCCATTTCAACTTGATGTGTGCATTCAAGATATCCATCAGATTGTGTGAATTGCAGAGGGGTGCCCTAGGTCAGGATCATGGTTAGGATAACAAGTCATGGTGGGTAGAAAAAGCAGCAAATTTTCAGTAGTGATTGAGAAAAAGCTAGAATTGAGAGCCAACAGCTGCTCAGAGACAGAAGGTCCTTTGGAAAGATAATCTGTTTTTCCTTCAAGAACAAATGAGAAAGGGAGAATACCTCATCTGTCCTTTTCCATGCACACCTTGTTCTTTGCTCATTAAAATTAGCAATGGAAAATTCTTATAAGCAAAGGAAGAAGAGTACAGAAATGAGTAGGAGACCAGTGCAAATCGCAGCTACATTGTTATTGTCTGTTACAAAGATGTGTTTGGCCACAGAAGCACTTCTCAGGCTGTCACATTGCAGTCCGTTCCTGTGATACAAAGGAAGAGATAATGATATAGAAACAAAACCTTTCCATAAGGGGTTACAGAATAATGTTCAGGAGTAGGGCACCTCGCCAATTCCTCAAGCCAGGGCCCCAGGAGGCAGTAGTGCTGCGCCAATTCCCAAAATCAATGGCAATAAATTTGCACAACACCAGCACAAACTAAGGAATAAAGGCATTGTGTGGGTCTGTGGGGCTCAGCAGCACATGCATTACACAGTCATAGAGTCTTCAACACGGAAACAGACCCTTTGGTCCAAGCATCACATGCCAACCATAATCCCAAACTAAACTAGTCCCACCTACCTGCACTTGGCTCATATCCCTCTAATATTTCTTATTCATGTGCTTATTAAACATCTTTTAAATGTTATAACTGTACCCGCATCCACCACTTCCTCTGGAAGATCATTCCACAAACCACTCTCGGCATAAAAAATTTGCTCCTCTTGTCTTTTTAATCTCTCTCCTCTCACCTTAAAAATATGCCCCCTAGTCTTGAAATCCCTCACCCTAGGGGAAAGACACTTGCCATTCACCCTATCTATATCCCTCATGATTTTTTAAACCTCTAGAAGGTCACCCCTCAACCTCCCAAACTGTAGAGAAAAATATCCCAGCCTATCTAGCCTTTCTTTATAACTCAAACCCTCCATTCCCAGCAACATCATGGTAAATCTTTTCTGAACCCTCTCCAGCTTAATAATATGATGTGTTTATGGGTGGCATGGTGCTCAGTGGTTAACACTGCTGCCTTACAGTGCCAGGAACCTGGGTTCAATTCCACCCTTGGGTGACTGTGTATGTGGAGTTTGCATGCTCTCCCAGTGTCTGCGTGGGTTTCCTTCAGCTGCTCCAGGTTCCTCTCACAGTCCAATGATGTGCAGGCTAGGTGGATTGGACATCTAGATTGCCCATAACATTCAGGAAAGTGTAGATTAGGTAGTTTATAGGGGCATGGGTCTGGATGGGATGCTCTGAGGGTCAGTGTAGACTTGTTGGGCTGAAGGGCCTGTTCCCACACTATAGGGATTCCATGATGAATATCCGTCCTATAAAAAGGTGACCAGAACTGGGTACAGCATTCTACAATGTGTTTAATTCACAAAGGTCTTTAAAAAAAAGGCAGTCTTGACAGGGTGGGTGCTGAAAAGTTTCTTTGCTGGGGTGAAGGGGGGTGGTGGTGCTTTAGAAACAAGAGTCACAGTCTCAGAATAGTGAGCAAGCTATTTCAGACTGGGAAGAGGAGGAATTCTTACACTTTGGAATTTTCTTCATTATAGTAGAGCCGTCTTGTCAGTATAAAGATCCAAGTGTCACCAGTGAAATATTATCTATATATTCATGACGGGCAGGCAATAATGACAATTATTTCAGGACCATAACTGTCCTTGTCAAGATCAAGGCTGTTATCATTAGAGACGAAATTTTGTGCTCAAGAAAGCCTTTTATCCAATTATCTGGCTCAGACTTGAGCAACTACTGTCCAGACGTTGCTACAGCCAGTACGCAATCAGAGAACAGCCCTTTGTTAATTTGTTTAATTTGCTCTGGATTTGATCCACCTGAACACAGGCTCTCCTTCAAATTGATTATTTGCTTTGTCGAATTGGCAATACTTTGTCTATTGAAAGTTAACTGTGCGACATTGCCATTGCCATCCCTGTCCTGGGAGTCTGAGGGGTAGCCAATTTGCACCAAATCCCAAACCATTTTGGATAGTGGACTCACGGCCACTAAATTTAAATAGTCTGAAAATATGTACTCAGAACTCAATGCAAAATCAGTAGACATTAAAGTCTCACATCAATTCCAGGAAGCAAATTTGAACAGCCCCAAGCACGTTGCAAATGGAATCCAGCAGAGAGAGACATTTACCACAGCAGACAGGCCTGAATTTTAAAAAGTACTATAACCCAAGGCTGAAAGCACAGCTACTAATAATCTACCCAGTCAGAGAGACTTTCATCCAGTCTCTGGGCTGAATTTGAACCCAGTCCCAGATGGTGAAAGGACAGTGTCATTCAACCTCCCACTGTCTCAACAAAGCATTTTCAATTGTGGAAGGGCTTGATGGAATCCATGCTGCAGAACTGTTTCTGTGCGTAGACGAGCATAGTAGTATAATATGATCATCACCAATAGATCAAATAATAAATTTAAATAAGAATTTCTTTACATAGAGCATGGTGAAAGTTGTGGAATTCATTGCCCTGACTGATTAGTATCAAACTGCCTGTCAAATCTAAACAAAACCTTGGCTGAGAACTGTCAGTTATTAATCTGTGCATTTTCTAATGGTATCATCTTTACAATCAGAGTGCACTTGTCAACCAGTCAATACTCTTTGGTATGTATGTTGTTTTCCCTTTAAATTGGTATTTCCTGAAAATTGTCTGGATGACTACAAGACAAAAACTTGGGAAATGTGATATTTTTTTCAGCCATCCTCAAGTTCAATGCTTCCAAATATCAATACATATATTACTAAAATTCTTACTGTAAATCAGTGCAAATGCAATCAATCAGTGGTAAGACTGTCAAAGACCAGTAATAATAATGCGGGATGCAGGTTCATTGAGTTTTTAAGAGTCATTTCCTTCCAGCAATTTCAATAGTCAGCATGCTATCTGTCATCCACTGCCATATTTGTGGAATTTCCACAGCAAACATTAGGGAAGATACAAACCAAACCCAAAGAATATGCCAAAGTTACTTCAGCAAACCAAATAATCCAGAACACAGGTCTTCAGCCCATAGCTTTTGTTTATCCAATCCAGACATTTGTTTGTTGGTATGACATGGAATAACTGTCACTGGGTAAAGACTCACATTGTGATGGTGGGGCCATTTAGAGGAGGCCTGTGTCAGACCACCCACAAGCAACATCAGACTGAAGACGGTTATAAATGTGTCGTTTCCATCTTTTGAACGCAGATACTTGGCACTGCCATCATTATGAATGGCAATGTTCATGGCATCTCCTTCTGTTAGTTGTTTAATAGCCCAACACTAATCACAAGTGGATGTGAGATAACAGGGTATAGAGCTGGATGAACACAGCAGGCCAAGCAGCATCAGAGGAGCAGGAATGCTGACATTTCAGGGATATGACAGGACTGCTGAACTTTGATCTGATTCCATGGTCGTAAGATCACTTCCATACATGCTGCTTTTGAACTTTCACATTCAAAAAGCCTCTCATGATTCAAAGACATTTGCTTCCAGTATCCCAGCTCATTCAAAGTTCTGTTTGCTCTGTGTGCAAAACTTCCTAACAATGTCCCTGTGTTTCCCTGCCACAAGCTGGAACCTGAGCCTCCTTGGTCTATTGCTAATGTTTCCTTGAAGTATATTTCCAAATTTACTGTTTAATGTCTGTGTAAGAGGTGGTGTAGTGGTGCAGTGAGAAGTGTCCCTGCCGCTTGGCTGGAAGATAGAAGTCCAACTCCCATACCAGGACTTTGCTGATCATAGAGGGATCAGTTGTAATGTGGACAAGCACTTTGTTTGTTATATGTAAACCTTTTCAATACATCCCCAGAGTAGGTAGAAAGAGTGGGACAGGCTCCTGGTAAGGAGGAGGTAACAGCATAAATATTTTAAGTATAGACCATTGGACATCTATGGCCCAACACTCAAAAACCAGGAAAGGAGAAAAGAGAAACAATATATGCAGGAATCTCCACTCCATTCCCTAATATCTAGGCCGGAAGTGAGGTTGAACCATTACTCATAGATGGCTTTCAGGTATAGCAGATGTTTTGTTTCAGAGTTCCTCTTAGAAACATTGTTTTTCAAGTGATCAAGTCAATAGCTCTCCAGATAATGAGGGGCATGAAATTACACAAGAGGAACAGTATATCAGGATTTCAAGACCGGAGGCATATTTTTAAAGTGAGTAGAGAAAGATTTAATAGACAGGATGGGCAATTTTTTTTACATAGAAAGTTGTTTGTGTGAGGAATGAATTTCCAGAGGAAGTGGTGGATGCAAGTGCTGTTACAATGCTTAAAAGACATTTGGATAAATACATGAATAAGAAATGTTTGGTGGGATATGGGCCAGATGCAGGCAGGTGAGACTAGCTTAATTTGGCATTATGGTTGGCATGGATTGATTGAACTGAAGGGTCTGTTTCCTTGCTGCATGGCTCTATGACCCTGTAACAGTAAGTTAATTAAATAATTTCTATTCTATCCAGTTGAACCCCTGGCTGAATAACAAGGAAAAGCAAACAGGAGATGGAAGGTCATGGAAAGCCAAATCTTGTTGACTATTGTCCCTCAACTGGAGGATGACTTCGACTCACTGTCAGAGGTTTTTGCCATGAGTTTTCATGGGCTGGATTTTATGGCCTTCCACTAGCGTATTTGAGGGTGGGGGAGGTGGGGGCTCATAAAATGCAGCACGTGTCCAACCTACAAGTTCCTGCTCACTATTGACCACTCTTCCATTTTAAAGGGGTCAGTAGAGATGTTGGCTTATTGAAGCCACTAAATAGTCAGTCAAATAAGAGTCTCATCCTGCAGCAGACACCCTTTCACCTATAAAAAGGACAGCCCTATATTAAGCAGGCATCCTGTAATTTTTATCAGGCAAACTAGCTTCAGAGAAGGGAAGCTCTGGGGATGGACTGGATTGGGGTGGAGTGGAGTGGAGTGGGGTGGGGTGGGGTGGTGTGGGGTGGGGGGAGTTTATAATAGGATTATAGTTTTAATTAGTAAAATTATATACCAACAGTTCATGGTGCTTTGTCTGTATTTTGAGTTCAATAACTTGTAATAATAGTGTTTTTTGTTATGTACGGACATCTAGCCACATGCTCTCTGTCAATCGGGGTGTGGAAGGCAGATAAGTTGTATTCTTTTTAAAGTCTTTAACTATTGAGATGACTCCGGGAAGTGCTAGGTATGATTCCCAGTGCACTATTCCAGTGAAACATGACAAGGGCTTTCTCCCCAGAAGAGGGCAGATGTCTTGTTCTGAACCAATTAATGCCTTACTGTGTGGGACAGTCATAGACAGGTTCCCCACTGACTGAGGGTTGAGGTACACCATCTCATGAAATATAAACTCCTCTGACTGACTACCCTAATTGTAGACTCTCAATTCTTTGGGCACATGTGACAGGATTTCAGTATAGGATTTCAGCAGGGCTCAGAGTTGAAGATTTGTTTCTTTCTCTTCCTATTCATTGAGATATTTGGACTCAAGTTGGATGCAAGTCAATGGTTCAGTTATCGCCATTCTCAATAATGGGTGGCAAGCACCTCCCGGTCATTAATGTAAACATTGCTGTGCTTCCAGGACCTTCATACTGCCTTTGAAGCATTTTTTTTGTCCTCCCCTGAAATGTTGACCATTTAGAGTTGCAAGAATATGACCAGGTGGAGGAGTTGATTTTCAATCATGCAAACATGCTTTCATCAAAATTGATGTTGTAGAGTTTTGTTTGACAGTTTATGGACTTGGCTTCAAAGTGGGAGACTAGAATTGATTCAATGGTCTTCCTTTTATGTCAAAAGAATGTGAAGACACTGCTGATGGAATTTCTGTAGAGCTCTTAAGTGTTACTAGTACATGCTTTAGGTCTCACTGTGATTTAGGAGCGTGGGAACAACAACTGCTGTGTGAACTAAGACTTTGGCTGACTTGTGGAGGTCTTTGTGGTCACATGCAGACTGTTGGTAGGTTGGTTTAGTGCAGTTGATCTACTGTTGGATGTCCTCCTCAGTGGTGGCCTTTTGAGAGAGTGGCTGTTAAGGTATAGAAAGTGCTCAGTATATTCCAGACATTCTCTTTCAACATGTATGGTATATGGAATATTTTGGCTGAACAAGTCTGATAGCAAGTTTTAATATGGAAATGTTCAAGCACAGAGTACAGAGTGGGCAATGACATTGCAATCACCTGCAAACTGTAGATTATGTAGCGGTGGTCAGTTTAATTTTGGCACAGAAACGACATAGGTCAAAGTATTTTCTAGAATGAAGGAATGTAATAAAAAAATCAGAGAACAGCTGACACAAAAACAGAAAGTTTGGTAAAACCTCAGCGGATCTGGCAGTATCTGTGGAGAGAAAGCAGAATTAATGTTTTGGGAAGAGTGTTTCTGATGTTCTAACGATCTGAAGAAGGGTCACTGGACCCGAAAGATTAATTCTGCTTTCTCTCCACAGATCTGCCAAACCTGCTGAGGTTTTCCAGCAATTTATGTTTTTGTTTCTGATTTCCAGCATCTGCAGTTCTTTTTTTTTATTATTAGAGAGCAGTTGAACTTTGATGAGGCAAATAGCTACCTTCAGGTAGATTCTGATGAGTATTAGAAATTTCATGAGCCTTGTTTGACCAGAGTCTGAATTTTGAAGACGTCTGTTTCAGATCTGAAAGTTTTAGACACCCCAACATCATATCACTCACAAACCTTCCTCAGAGTCATGTCAGAAGAACCATTGCTTCAGCCTAGGCCGAGCCAGAAACAAGCGCACTGCATTTTCATGTCTAGCATTTAGATTCAAATCCTTTTCAGTTCATCGACTCCTGTTGGTCGAACGCAGCCTTGATATTTAGATCTCTCACTCTCACCTCACCTCTGGAATTCTGCTCTTTTGTCCGTATTTGAACCAAGGCTGTAAGGAGGTCAGGAGCTGAGTGGCCCTGACAGAACCCAAAGTTAGAAGGCTATTGCTGAGCAGGTGCTGCTTGATAGCACAGTTGATGACACCTTCTATCACTTCACTGATGATCAAGAGTAGACTGATGAGGTGGTAAGTCGCTGGGCTGGATTTATCCAGTTTTTTTATGTACAATGCATACTTGGGCAATTTTTCAAATTGTCTGTACATACCAGTGTTGTAACTGTACTGGAACAGCTTGGCTGGGGGAGCAGCAAATTCTGGAGCACAAGTTTTCAGTACTATTGCTGGAATGTTGTCAGAGTATGTAGTCTTTGCAGTATTCAGTGTCTCCAACTGTTTCTTGATAATGCATGGAGTGAATCAAAGACTGGTATCTGTAATGCTGGGGACAATGGAGGAGGCCGAGATGGATAAGCCACTCAGCAGTTCTGGCTGAAGATTGCTGGAAAGCTTCAGCTTTATCTTTTGCACTAATGTGCTAGGGCTCTTCCATCATTGGGATGGGAATATTTGTGAAACCTTCTCCTGCAGTGAGTTGTTTAATTGTCCACTACCATTCACGACTGGATATTGCAGGACTGCAGAGCTTAGACCTTATCTGTTGGTTGTGGGATCACTTAGCTCTGCCTATCACTTGCTGCTTATGTTATTTAACATGCATGTAGTCCTGTTGATGGCTTCACCAGGTTGACACCTTATCTTCAGATATGCCTGGTGCTGCTCTTGGCATGCCCTCCTACACTCTCCATTGAACCAGAGTTGATCCCCTGGCTTAATGGTGATGGTTGAGTGGGGCATATGCCAAGCCATGAGTTTACAGCTTGAGCTGGAGTACGGTTTTGCTGCTGTTGATGACCCACAGTGCCTCACGGATGCCCAGTTTTGAGTTGCTACATCTGTGTGAATTCTGTCCCATTAAGCACCGTGGTAATGTCACACAACATGATGGAGGTTGTTCTCAATGTGGAGGTGGGACTTCATGTCCACAAAGATTATGCAGTGGTCACACTTACCGGCACTGTCACGGACAGCTGCAAGTGCAGCTGGAAAATTGGTAAGGATGTGATGGGGTATGTTTTTCCTGCTTGTTAGTTCCCTCACTATCTGCCGCAGATGCAGTCTAGCAGCTGTGTCCTTTAGCACCCGACCAGCTAAATATGCAGTACTGCTGCCAAGCCACTCTTGGTAGTGGGCATTGAAATCCCCTACCCAGTGTACATTTTGTTCCTTTGCCATCGTCAGTACTTCCTCCAAGTGTTGTTCAACATGGAGGAGTACCGATTCATCAGCTGAGGAAGGATGGTACATAGTAATCAGCAGGAGATTTCCTTACCCATGTTTAACCTGAAACCATGAGACTTTATGGGGTCTGGAGTCAATGTTGAGGACTCCCAGACCATCTCGCTTCTGACTGTATACCACTGCACTGCCACCTCTGCTGGGTCTGACCTATGTCTGACATATCCAGGGTTGGTGATAGTGGTATCTGAGACATTGTCTCTATGATATGATTCCATGAGTATGACTATGTCAGGCTGCTGCTTCACTAGTCTGAGACAGCTCTCCAAATTTTGGCACTTGCCCTCAGATGTTAGGGAGGAGCACTTTGCGGGGTCAGCAGGGTTGTTTCTGCCATTGTTTTCTCCAGTGCCTAGGAAGATGCCAGATGGTCCATTCAGTATCATTTCTTTGAGACTTTGTAGCGATTAGTACAACTGAATGGCTTGCTAGGCCATTTCAGAGGGCAACTGAGAGTCAATCACATTGCTGTGGGTCTGGAATCACATGTAGGCCAGACCAGATGAGGATGGCAGATTTACCTTGCCTGAAGGACATTAGTGAACTAGTTGGGTTTTTTTGAAAATTGACAATGATTTCATGGCGATCAGTAGATTCTTAATTCTGGATTATTTTTTAATTTAATTCAAATCCCACCATCAGCCATGGGAGGATTTAACCCGGATTCCCAGAACATTAGCTGAGTTTCTGGATTCATAGTCTAGTGATAATACCAGTAGGCCATTGCCTATCCTAAACAATCAACATATTCAATGAGGCATGAAACTTCATGAAGATTTGTCTAAACAGTTGCATTAATTGAAAAACCTACCTATTAAAATAATTTCTCTGACAAGTCTGTCATCAGCGATTCTAGATTTCAAGAAACAACCTACATTAATTATTTATTTTTCCATGTCTTCTGTAAACAGTTGTAAAATGAATTTCCCTTATTCAAACAAAACAACCTTTGAAGATCAGTGGAAATTGCTTGGATGTCCTCTGTGTGACAATGACAGATCCGTTTTCAGTCTCTCAACCAAAGCAAAATAATGTTTATTTTCTGTATCAGTGTGTTAAAATGCAATTTAAACTGATCAAGGTAACCACTATGTATAGGATCTTGTTAATGTGGTGTGTTCCTTCAGTAGCACTTTGCAAACACAGGGATTCTACCACCTAGTGGCACAAGACAATAGAGACAGTACTACCTGGAAGGTCCTCTTCAAGCCGCTTACCATCCTGATTTGGAACTTTTTTGCTATTCCTTCACTGTCACTGGGTCAAAATGTTGCAACTTCCATCATAGCAGCACTCCGAATACACCTACACTCCAAAGACTGCAGCATTTCAAGAAGGTTGCTCACCGACACCTTTGAAAGGGCAATTCGGATTCGGCAATAAACACTAGCCTAGCCAAAGGCGCACACATCCCATAAAAGAAGAAAAAAAGTACAAACCTCACACTGCATATAACGCACTGAATTTAGAGATACTATTCAGCTGATCCAGTTACAGAAGCAGGGGGTTGGCGGGAGTGGGTGATTGTCTCCAATGTGAGGCATGACTGAGGCTGATAATCTAGAAGACGTGATTTCAAATTCCACCATCATACTCTGAGAATTTGAATTCAATTAAAATGAAATGCCTGATAATACTGACAGTTAGCTGTTTGATTGTCAAAAAATATATAATGGGTTTGCTGATGTCATGGAGAAAAGGAAATTACTGTCATACTGTATATAGGGTACATGGAGTTGACTCTTAACCAGTTCAGGGAAACATACAATAAACTATATAATGAACTCTAGCTTTGCCAGCAATGTCCACATTTTGGCCATTATTTTTAAAAATAAAATGACTGTTGTATTTCTGAAAGCTAATTTAAATTTTGAGAAGAACATATCTTCAACTACAGATTGAAATATTCCTAGCAATTCCGAGAACAGACTTCATTTACTCACCTTTGTCCAATATCCCTTGATACCTTTGGTGAACAGAAATCCATCAATCTGTCTTAAAATTACAATTGATCTAGCATCAATTGCTGTTTGAGTAGGAGAACCTTAGACTTTTATCATATTTTCCTTTCAGTTCCTAGTTCCACACTTGAAATATCAAGCTTTTTTTAACTACTTCCCCTTGTCCTGGACTCCAGAAGAGGCAGAAATAATTTCTCTTAATCTACTTTATCTGTTCCCCTGAATATCCTGAAAGCTGAATATCCTGAAAGCTTTAATGAAATTATCCCTTCACCTCTAAATTCCAGGAAATACAGTTCTAGTTAATGTACTTTCATGTCATAATTGAACCTTTGGACTGCAGTTATTTCAGAGATAAATCTGAACTGCAGTCCCACCAATACTTTTATGAAAAATGTGATGTCCAGAACTGCTCACAATACTTCAGGTATTTCTTTGTAGCCAGAGAGGATTTGTATTGTGGAAAAATAGTTTTTACCACCTATTGTTCACTTTTAGACATAAAATTCAGCATTCCACTAGCCTTTATAATTATTTCCTGTATGTGTCCATGGCTTATTAGTCGCCTGTATCTCCTATTAAAGGAGCATGGGAGGGCTTGCTTCTTGTGTAAGGTATGGCTGGAGCTGATAATCCAGATGATGTGGGTTCAAATCCCACTACAGTACTTTGAGAATTCTTTTCTTTTGGCCCAAAGTTGATGACCTCACATTTGTCCACATTGAACTCATTTACCACAGATTTTCCCATTTTCTTGCTCTATCAATAACAGTTTGTAACTTTATGCTTTCATTTATGCTGCTTACAATATGGACTATTTTTGTATCATCAACATAAGTGGATCAATGATTTTCTATCTATCCATCCATCTGAGTCATTATGAGTAGAGTGAATTTTGAGTCTTCAACACTGATTCTTGCCGAACGTTACTAGTAACAGGCTGCAAATTCAACTACCTCCCATTATCCTTAGTCTCCGTCTCCTGCCATTTAGCCAGTTTTCTAGCCAGATCAATAATTTGCCTTCAGTTCCATGAGTTCTAGTTAGTGTACTAGTGTACTTTCACGTCATAATTGAACCTTTGGACTGCAGTTATTTCACAGATAAATCTGAACTGCAGTCCCACCAATACTTTTATGAAAAATGTGATGCCCAGAACTGCTCACAATACTTCAGGTATTTCTTTGTAGCCAGAGAGGATTTGTATTGTGGAAAAATGGTTTTTACCACCTATTGTTCACTTTTAGACATAAAATTAAGAAATTAAGAGCACAGGTAAGCCATTTGGCCTCACAAACCTGCTCTGCCACTTAATAAGATAACAGCTGATCTGACTGTGGCCTCAATTCTATATTCAACTTTGTCGGTGATGCAGTTGCTCAGTAGAGCAGACCTTAAGTACTGCTGATAAAAAGAGACATTTTATCAAAGCTTGCTCTTATCAGGACAATTCAAATGAATACCAATTGAAGGGAAAGCCACCTGCGATATTGTATGAGAGGATAGTGCTGATTGGTTGGACTCCTAGAGGATACACCAGCTAATAGTGACTGACAATTAACTGCCAGATTTTGTTTGCATTTTAAAACAAGTAGGTTGACTCTAATTGCTCAAGACATTGCCATGAGAAATGAACCGATGAATGGCTGGTGCAATTTTGTTGAGTTGCAATAGGTTCAGCGCATGTACCTGTTCCTTCTGTCTACGAAGAACAGGACCTTCTATATTAATATGTTCACCTTTCAACTAACACAAGCACACCACACTATCAGCCTGACAGACAATTCAAAAATATTGGTCAGTGTAACTCTTCTCACACTCAGTATTCTCCAACAAATGTTGAATTGTAGCCTCACATCTAACGTTGAACACAGTAGTGTCAGTTTTGGAAGCATAGGTTGGTTGGGTGTAGTCAATAGCTTGCTTACTGTGAACAGCAGAAGAGATATGCTGTTTAAGTGACCCACCAGTCTTTAGGACAAACATTCTCTAGTGAGTGACTTTTATCAAATGCCAGGAGAAAACCCCTTGGGTATGTTCTTTAATTCAATATGTTTTTGACTGGCCGTCTTTCTCAAATCTACTTTCTGATCCAATCTTGTTATGGCTCAATTCCCTGGGATAAGAATTCCAAAGATTTACACAAAATGACTCTTTATTGCAGTCATAAATGATCATCAACCTATTCTGAGAAGGTGCCCCCCGTACACATGAAATAACATTCTCTGTATGTTACCCCAGTCACCTCTTCATAAATATAATTTGCAGAGATGCTGCAGTTGTGGTCATGTCACTGGATCTGACCTACATGTGACTCCAGACGCCCAGTAATACAGCTGACCCTGAAAGGGTCCAGCAAATCACTCAAAATTTAGTAGGTTAAGGGATGATCTGATTGAAGCCTTCAAAATATAAACAAGAAAAGACATGGTAAATAAACTATGAGCACTGGTTGGGGATTGTAAAACCATGGGGCATATTCACAGAAATAGGACCAGACTATTCAGGAGAGATGTTGGGAAGCACTTCTACACATAAAGGGAGGTAGATGTTTGTAATTCTATTCTACAAACAGCAGTGGATGCAGGATCAGTCATTAATTTTAAATCTGAAATAGAAAATTTTTGTTAAGCACATATATTAAGGAAAATGGGCCAAAGGTAAGTACATGGAGTTAGGCCAAAGATCATCCATGATCTCATAGAATGGCTACAGTGTGAAAGCAGGCCATTTGTCAACACCTAGCATCCCACCCAGACACATCCCATCCCTATAATCCTGCATTTCCCATGGAAAATCAACCTAGCTTGCACATCCCTGAATACTATGGGCAAAATATTGTGGTCAATCAACCTAACCTGTGCATCTTTGAACTATGAGAGGAAACCTGAGCACCTGGAGGAAACCCATGCAATCATGGGGAGAATATGCAAAGAATGTACACAGACAGTCGCCCAAGGTTGGGATTGAATCCAGGTCCCTGATGTTGTGAGGCAGCTAACTACTGAGCCACCATGTCAACACCAATGGGACAAAACAGGTCTGTGGGACTGAATGGCCCACTCTGGTTCCTATATTAGTTCAAGGACAATTAGGGTCGGGCAAAAACAATCTGCACTTGTTAGCAACATCTCATCCAATAAAATAATATATTTTCTTAAAATTCTGTGACATCTACTGTTTCTAAAACCATGTTGGCTCTCTTGCATTATTTGAAAATGTTCAAGACATTCAGTTTATGATTATTTAAGAACTGTGATTCGTGCAAATTTGTAATTTATCTGCGTTGATATCAAACCTTTGCCCAAGAGGGCATACCTCAAATCGTCTCACTTCACTTGAGACGCCCAAAGCCCTTTCTGCGGCTGCGCACCAATATATTTGTAAATAGGGCGTATTTTGGCACTCGGTGCTTGCTGGGTAGCGACCTCAGCCATTGACATGCGAATAATCGCAGTTAAGTTCCTACTAATGGCTAGGGTGTAGTGGCAATCATCTTTGGAGTAATGAATGTGGGGTGGGACCAATAAGAAGTAAATCGAAACCAGGACCTCGGAGCCGCACGCAAGGCTCGCGAACTGCAAAAGCGCGATGTATTTGCCTCCCAACCAGTCGTTCTAGGAAATTAATCCAGGCGACTTCTATCGGACCTGAGGCTTTTGTAGGTTGGCAAATCAGGAAAGCAGCCCAGACCGTTGGGAAATCGAAAAAAAAGTCTTCCTTTCCGTCAAAGTGAAAATAACCGCGCCTACTCTCGATGTAGTTACTACTGTTGTTTTGTGCCCGTATGTGAAACCCGTCATCTCTAATTACTAATTAAGTGTTCAGTTAGGGAACATCTATTGCATTGCAAACACACTGCCATTGAGAACTGCACCGAAACTGCTGAGACTTCTTTCGTAAGGGAGGCTCTTGGTGTGAGCGTAGAGGCTGAGGTGCTTTGAGACACAGTGGAAAATATTCCCTCAACAGTACGAACACAAACGTTAAGAATGCTTTTAAACATATTCCACAAAAGGAAATGATCCCCGACTGAGACAGAATTAAATGAGCCTTACCCTGCAGTTCGTTGCCTGGCACTGCTGGAGGCTGAAATGGGAGGGAGAACGAGAAGTCTTATTCTCCACTTCTGTAAATAAGGGGTTTGAAGTGTTAAATTGACACTCCCTACACACCGTATCTTTCTACAGTCTGAGTTTCAAGTCAGCCATCTTTGACCTGGTAATGTGTCCAATACCTTGGTGCCACCTGAATTATGTTCACCTTCCAGCACACTTTCATAATTCACTTCCAGCAAACTGTCACTTCACATTACCTGCACATCAAACGACAGCTGCAGACACCTGAATCCCTGTTGTTCTTGCCACACCATTACTTCTGGCTATTACTTGAGAATTATCACATTGCACTGTCTGAAATCTGTCAGACTCAGAACAAAACTTTATATAACAGTGAAGGGCAGAAGGGTGACGACCAGACGAGCATTAAGTGCCAGTTATTTCATGATACACATCACTACTCAACTTCACAGAGTATTTTATTTTTCAGGTGAAAACTATTCCCCACTTTCACCAACTCTTCCCAAAGCAAAACAAGTCAGAAACAGAGAAGCTCTCAACTGTCTTGAATAAGTCAGTCTTGTCAGTGTTTTCTGTAATGAACTCTAACAGCATTTGCCTTGAAAAAATATTGCCAGTCAGAGTTTAGCCTGTTGAACAGTACTTAAAGGAAGAGTGTGCATTTATATAGCACCTTCCAGGACCTCATGATTCTCCAGAGATGTTTACAGTCAATGAAATATCTTTGAGTCAATGATAGAAATGTAGAAACATCGAGGATAGTAGCAGGAGTAGGCCATTCAATCCCTCAAGAATGCTCCATCATTCAATATGATCATGGCTGTTCATCAAGCTCCATCCTACCCTTCCCCATATCCCTTAATCCCTTTAGCCACAAGCGATATATATACCTCCCTCTTGAAAACACAGAACATTTTTGGTGTCGACTACTTTCTGTGGTAGTGAATTCCACAGGATCATCATAAGACTATAAAACCATAAAACATAGGAGTGGAAGTAAGGCCATTCAGCCCATCGAGTCCACTCCACCATTTAATCATGGAAGATGGGCATTTCAACTCCACTTACCCACACTCTCCCCATAGCTCTTTATTCCTTGTGAGACCGAGAATTTATCAATCTCTGCCTTCAAGACATTTAACGTCCCAGCCTCCTCTGTGCTCTGTGGCAATGAATTCCACAGGACCACCACTCTCTGGCTGAAGAAATGTCTCCTTATTTCTGTTCTAAATTGACGTCCTCTAATTCTAAGGCTGTGCCCACAGGTCCTAGTCTCCCTGCCTAATGGAAACAACTTCCCACCATCCACTCTTTCTAAGCCATGCATTATCTTGTAAGTTTCTACTAGATCTTCGTCACTGTGACAAAGAAGAGGGGACCATGTTCCAAGAAAATCCATGTAAGCAAGCTCCACAATCTTCGTGACGAATTCCAGTCCAAACTAGAGGAGAGACTAAAATCCAAGGACCCATCGGACACAGATGGCAACACAGGAAAGACATGGGATCACCTGAAGTCTGCAATGCGAGATACAGCTGTTCAGGTGGCTGGATACACTTCTGGAGGGACAGAGACTGGTTTGATGAAAATGACACTGAGATACAGACTCTCCTCCAGAAGAAATGCTCTGCCCATCAGACCTTGCTCTCCAGATCTGATGACAAAACAGCCAAAGCAGAATACAGAGTTGCATGCAGTACCCTGCAAGCCAACCTCAGAACGGTGCAAAATGACTGGTGGTCAAAACTGGCAGAACAAACACAGCAGTATGCAGACACTGGCAACACCAGAGCTTTTTATGAGTCTCTGCGCACGATTATGGATTGACCTGCCAACTTCAGGTCCCTTTGCACTCTGCTGATGGTGCCAGTTTGCTTACTGACAAAGAAGCCATTATGGAGCGATGGACAGAACACTACGAGAACCTCTTCGCAAACAATCGCCAACTACAAACAGCGTCCATCGAGAGAATCCCGCAGCAGGACATCAGATCCAAACTCGACCGTCCACCAACACTGGATGAGGTTCAATCCGCCATCTCTAAGCTGAAACTCCACAAAGCCCCCAGTATCGACGGAATCCTTGCAGAAGTATACAAATTAGGAGGAGCTTCGCTCCCTAATGAACTCACCAACCTATTTGCACTCTGTTGGGAACAAGGTGAGGTGCCAGCTGATCTACGTGACTCTGTGATAGTCTCACTGTATAAGAACAAGGGCGAGAAAACGGACTGTTCGAACTACAGAGGTGTCACTCTGCTGTCTACGGTCGGGAAGATTCTCTCCAGAATCCTCTTGGACAGACGAATCCCCACCATTGCGGAGGACAACCTGACAGAAAGTCAGTGTGGTTTTAAAGCGAACAGAGGCACATCCGACATGATCTTTGCACTACGCCAACTTCAGGAGAAATGCTGTGAGCAGAACATTGGATTGTACGTGGCATTCACTGCTCTCACCAAAGCCTTCGATACTGTCAGCTGCGACGGTCTATGGAAAATCCTGGGGAAGTTCTGATGCCCTCCTAAGTTCTTAACCATCCTACAGCAACTTCATGAAGGTCAGAGCTGCAAGGTGAAATACAACGGTGACCTATCACACCCATTCCCCATCAGCAACGGCGTGAAGCAGGGCTGCATCTTGGCACCAACACTCTTCGCCATCTTCTTCAACATGATGCTGCAGGAAGCGAAGGAGGGCATCATGAACAGCATCTACATTCACTTCCGCCCGGACGGCAATATCTTCAATCTGCGCCGCTTCCTCGCTCGCACGAAGACAACATGGGAGCCCATCGTGGAGCTGCTGTATGTGGACGACTGCACCCTACTCACACACACAGAAGATGCGCTACAGACTGCAGTGACGCACTTCTCCGAAGCTGCAAAGGCTTTCGGGCTAATGATCAGTCTGAAGAAGATGGAGATCCTGTACCAGAAGCCACCATGCAGCGCATACAACCCACCTTGAATCTCGATCGACAGCCATCCCCTCAACATGGTCGAATGCTTCACATACCTGGGAAGCATAATCTCCAATGATGCTACAGTCACAGAAGACGTCGACAATCGCCTTGCGAAAGCAAGTAGCGCTTTCGGGCGACTGCGGAAGCGTGTATGGGGAAACCACTCGATAAGCATGTCGATGAAAATCCAGGTTTACAAGGACGTGGTCATCACCACACCTCTCTACGGCTCCGAGGCCTGGGTTCTGTATCGGAAACAGATGCGGCTACTGGAATGATTCCACCAATGTTGCCTGCACTCTATATTGGGCATCACCTGGCAGGACCGCGTCTCTAACAACGAAGTGCTGGAAAAGGCCCAGCTCCCCAGCATCGAAGCGACCATTCTCCTGAAGCAACTTCGATAGTCGGGTCATGTATCGTGGATGGACAACACCAGAATACCCAAGACAGTGTTCTTCGGGGAAGTCTGCGACGGCAAAAGAAACCGCGGTGCCCCGCGAAAGCGCTACAAGGACCAACTGAAGCAACAGCTGTCTCAGGCCTGCATCACCTCAACAGAATGGAAAAAGCTGGCCTCCAACAGGGACGCATGGTGGAAGAAAACTACGACGGCGACGGAGCAGTTCAAATGTTTGAGGATAGCAGCTGCAGAGGACAGATGGAAACGCAGGAAGGAGCCCTCATCTCAAGCCCCGCTGTGCGGAGCATTCCCCTGCCCGCACTGCCCCAGGATCTGCAGGTCCAGGATAGGACTCTACAGCCACCAATGGTTGTGCCAACGAAATCGCTGACAAATCTCTTCCCAACTGATCTTCGCAAGCGAAGAATCTGCCATCATCATCATTCTACTAGATCTCCCCTCAACCTTCTAAACTTTAATGTATACAATCCCAGGATCATCAGCAGCTCATCGTATGTTAGGCCTACCATTCCAGGGATCATCCGTGTGAATCTCCGCTGGACACACACTAGTGCCAGTATTTCCTTCCTGAGGTGTGGGGCCCAAAATTGGACACAGTATTCTAAATGGGGCTGAACTAGAGCTTTATAAAGTCTCAGAAGCACATTGCTGCTTTTATATTCCAACCCTCTTGAGATAAAATGACAACATTACATTCACTTTCTTAATCATGGACCCAACCTGCAAGTTAACCTTTAGAGAATCCTGGACTAGCACTCCCAGATCCCTTTGTACTTCAGCTTTATGAATTTTCTCACCATTTAGAAAATAGTCCATACCTGTATTCTTTTTTCCAAAGTGCAAGACCTCACATTTGCTCACTTTGAGTTTCATCAGCCATTTCCTGGACCATTAAACTGTCTAATTCCTAAACTGTCTAATTCTTTCTGCAGCCTCCCCACCTCCTCAGTACTACCTGCCTGTCCACCTAACTTCGTACCATTGGCAAACTTCTTCAGAATGCCCCCAGTCCCTTCATCCAGATCATTAATATTTAGAATCTCAAGCCTGTTAGATAAGCTCAAGGGCTGAGGTTCCTTCAGCACTACCTCCTAAATCCCTCTATCTGCCTTGATCACAGTCACACCCTCCTGTCCCTGAGACCTGACTGAATATGAGGTAGTTAATCGAAGGGCTGTGACTGCCCCTAAAACACAACATTCAAGTAACTCTCCCCCTCATTAATGAGTTGCAGTGTTTGGAGCTTTTCCAGATGAAGAATTTTCTCCTCATCTCAGTCCTAAAACGTTTGCCCCCTCATCCTTAAAATGTGACCCTTAGTTTTGGACTCCTCCACCATCAGGAACATCCTTCCTGTATTTAACGTGTCCAGTGATAGAGTCATACAGCATGGAAACCGACCCTTCAGCCTAACTAGTCCATGCTGACCAAGTTTTCCAAATGAAATTAATCCCACTTGCCTGCATTTAGCCAATGTTCCTGTAAATCTTTACTATTTGTGTGCTATCCAATGTCTTTTAAATGTTGTAACTGTACCTGCATCTATCATTTTCTTTGGCAGGTTATTCCATATACGAATCACCCTCTGTGTAAAAATGTTGCCCCTTAGGTCCCTTTCAAATTTTCGTCCTCTCACCTTAAAAAATGCCCCTAGTTTTGAACTCCTCTATGCTAGGGAAAGGACCTTTTTTATTCACCTTATCTATGCCCCTCATATTTTATAAACCTCTATAAGATCACCCCTCCCGTAGAAAAAGGCCCAGCCTATGACAGGTTTCTATGATAATCTTCTCATTCTTCTAAACACCAGAGAATACAATCCTAACTGACTCAATCTGTCTGACTGAAATCAATTTGGCAAACCTTTGCTGCACTCCCTCTATGGCGAGAACATCCTTCCCCTGATAAGGAGAGATAAACTGCACACAATATTCCAAGTATTGCTTCACCAATTGGCTGTAAAATTGCAGCAATGCATCCTTATTGCTGGACTTGAATCCTGTCACTGTGAAGGCCAACATATATATTGCCTTCTTTACTGCCTGCTGCATCTGCATACTTAGTTTCAGTGTCTAGTACATGAGGGCACTGGCGTAATGTAGGATACAGCACGCAACTACACATGGTAAGTTCCCACAAATGGTCACTAGTCAATTTTTCACAGTTATCAATATTGATCAGAACACCACGAATGAACTCGCCTGCACTTCTTCAAGTTAGCGTGATAGGATCTTGTACTTCCACCAAAAATGGCAGATGAGTTCTTGGTTTATCATCATATCTGAAAAATAGAATCTCCTACAGTCAGTATTCACTCAATGCTGAAAGTGAAATGCCATCCTAGATTCAGTTCTGGGGTGAGGCTTAAAAGTATAAACCCCAAAACAGAGGCAGGAGCATTACCAACCAAGTCAAAACGCAAGTCCATCCAAAACTTAAATTCTGTTTCCATATCAGAATGTCCATTATAACTCTGAAGAAATGAATGTAAATACTCCTCAGTTGACACTGATCCTTAATTTCCTCCTTCACTCCAAATATTTCCTTCTTAAATACTAAATAAAACATCTTGTCATTGACATTAATTAAGAGGTTGGTGGATTTTTGGTAGTGAGGCAATCAAGAAATTTAGGCAGTGAGAAAGGACAGTTAGTGTAGGAGGCTGAGCATAATCTTACTGAGTTACAGAACAGGTTAGAGGGGCCATGTAGCCTATTCCTGTTCGTTTCTTATGTACTACACAGTTCTCTCAATATCCTCAGACTTTATATCATGATTTATTTGAAAACAAAGGAAGAGTGCATTTATATAGTTCTTTCAATGATCACAGGATTTCCAAAGCACTTACAGTCATCAATAATGGTACTGTTGTTGAAAATGTAGTTGTCAATTTGCACACAGCTAAATTTCACTTTAGCACCAGCCCTGATATTTAAGTTCAGGCCAAGCATTGGACTTGAACCCATAACCTCCTGAAGCAGAGGGAAGAATGCTACCAATTGATCTAGAGGGTGGAAACAGTCAAGAATAGGATGATGAAACAGGGTGCAGGTAGCATGATTTATAACATGCTACCTTCAGCCTCAGGCCAATCAAGGGCCAGCAAGGCTGTGCTAACAGACATTTGACTGCTTTGTTATATATTCAAAGAGCTTCCAATACTCTACAGCAACCAAACCAATATTGGTATCAGAGATAACAAGGTGCAGAGCTGGATGAACACAGCAGGCCGAGCAGCATCAGAGGAGCAGGAAGGCTGCTCAGCCTGCTGTGTTCATCCAACTCTACACTTTGTTATCTCAGCTTCTCCAGCATCTGCAGTTCCAACTATCTCTGAAACAATATTGGTATCAGGCAAGTTAACATTGTGCTGTAAGTAAAACCTTTTTGCATTCATTTTCTGCCAAGAAAATGGAAACAATGTCCAAAATCACCCTCTATTATCCTTTGAAATCTGGAGGCATACTTTCCTGACACAACACAGCCATATTTTGACTAATTATTCAGTCGATGTTCCAATATTTCAGACTCTGCTGTAATTCTGATTTTCAAGTCAAAAGTAATTGCTCCAGAATGAGCTACAGACATTTTAAATTTAACACTGAGCAAGCAGTAAGGATTTCCATTCAACTGCACATTGCTCAACCCCTTCCAGCTAACCCCAGGTACACCGTGATAATCAGATCATCAAGTGACACTTCTTACAACACATCCCACAATAATTCGAGTCAATGTCAAATTCTATGAAACTGGCTTGACATTGCATCTGTTGCTGCCTCAGACCTCACAGCAAGCTACAAATAACCAGAATGGTGTTAATGCCATCCTAATTGATTTTTGCTATTAATTATCTCTATTTGGCTTAACATAGGTCAAGGATGAATGGTATCATTGAATCAAAACCTTTAAGCCACTTTGTAGCAAGCAGTCGTTCTGAGATTTAATATCTGTTTCGGATTTTAAAATATAAATGCATTACATCATGTTTGGCTATGTTACTGTGAACAAAATCTAGACAGCCTGCAAACATACAGCATAGGAGCAGAATTTTTTTTTCCATTGGGTCCCTGTAGCCTGCTGTGCTATTCGATAAGATCATGGTCAATCAGTTTGTGGACTGGGATAAACAGAATTTCTTTTTTCAAAGGGAAGCATGCCTTTTAATTCTATGCCCCAGAATGTTGTGGATGCTCCATCATGGATTATATTTGTGACAGACTTTGATCTCTCAAGGAATAAAGAGATCAAATCATAGAATCCCAAAACAGGCCATTTGGCCCACTGAGTCTGCAATGACACTCCGAACAGCATCCCACCCAGACCCGGATTCCTGCACTAATCCCTTAACCCCACATTTACCCTTGCTAATCCATCTATCCTGCAAATCCCTGGACATTACAAACAATTTAGCATTGCCAATCCATCCAATCTTTACATGTTTGGATTGTGAGCACCATGGGGAAACCCATACAAGCACGGAGGGAACATGCAAACACCTATGGAAACAGAGAGTGGATGGGAAAACTAAATTAAGGCAAAAGATCAGTTATGATCATGTTGAATAACAGAGCAGGTTCAGAGTCCCATGGTCTACTTAGGTTCTTGTTTCTTCTGTTCAAGAAGGTGGCTCACTGCGTCAACAATTAGGGCAGCTAGAAATAAATAATGAATGCAGACGATACTTCCATCCAAGGAAGGAATTCAAGGAATAGGTTTATCAATCTATTGTGCATTTCAGATATTTAAGCATGGAAGTAGTAGACTAGGGAATGTCTAGAGATGTTGTTTAAATGGACTTCCAAAACATACTTGATAAAATCCTACATAAGAGACTGTTAACCAAGGTAGAAGTGCACCAAATTGAGGGCATATTACTGACATGACTGGGAAATTGGTTGAGTGGCAGATGACAGAAAATGTACTCATGTTGGCAGGACCTGTAGTGTCCCACAAGGATTTGTATTTGGGCACCAATCGCCTGGATATTAAATAGAAAGTCATATATCCAAATTTGCTGATGACGCAAAGTTAGGCAACATTGTAGACAGTGTAGATAATAGAATAACATTACAAAGGGATATTGACAGACCAGGTGAATGGGCAAAACTGCGGCAGATGGAGTTCAGTGTAAGCATTATGAGGTTACCCATATTGGACCAAAAAAGACTGGATCATCCCACTTTCTAGAAAGTATGGAGTTAAACATAATGGATGTCAAAACACAATTGGGCATTCAGTGCATGGATCTTTACAATATTACAAACAGGTGTAGAAAATTATCAAAAAAGCTAATGGAACACTAGCCTTTATGTTCAGAGTAAATGTTGGAAAAGCTCAGTACGTCTGGCAGCATCTGTGAAAAAAAATCAGACTAGCATTTCAGGCCCAGTGACCTTTCCTCAGTCATGAAGCATTAACTCTGATTTTTATTCACAAATGCTGCCAGACTTGCTACCCTTTTCCAGCATTTTCTGTTATTGTTTCTGATTTCTAGCATCTGCAGTGGTTTCAGTTTTATTTATATTTAGAAAACTGGCGTACGAGGGGGCTGAAGTTTTTCTGCAGTTATTAAAAGGCTTGGTTAGACCACACTTGAATACTGTGAGCACATCTGGGCATCACACCTTAGAAAGGGTATATTGGCCTTGGAGGGAGTACAATGTAGTTTTACAAGTATGATAACTGGACTTTAAGCATCATGTTATTGGAGAGATTACACAAACTAGGCCTGTTTACTTTAGAACTTAAAAGGTTAAGGAATGTCTGATTTGAAATCTTCAAGATATTAACATGAAAAGAGAGTAGAGATAAACTATTTTTACCAGTTGAGGATTCTAGAACTAGGGAGTACAGTTTGAGAATTAAGGCCAATCATTCAGGAGAGGAATGTAGTAAGTACTTCTGCATACAAAGGGAGGTAGGTATTTGTAAATCTCTTCCATAAATGGGAGTGGTTGCAGGATCAGTTGTTAATTTTAAATCTGAGATAGATAAATTTACTGAAATAACTTCCATTTCTTGTCAATAAGGAACACACAAACCCAACTCCAGCTCAATTTCATTTTTTCATGCACCTTTCAATGTTTTGTGTAGCCACTGACTGCAATCATCGACAGCAATCTAATCTATCCTGCGAATAAAAGGCTTATTTTCTGTCACTGGAAATAAAAATGATTATAATATGTTGCACTCATTAATGAAATAAAGTGAGTACATAAATGTGACTTGTATTGACAGGCCTGAGAAGTTGAACACTGAGCTCTCTGGTGTCCTTGCTTGACTGCCTCCAGTTTGAGTTATACCATCTATTTCACTGTCCCTGATTATTAATGTCACTCCATGACCACTGAAGTCTCCAAGAATGATGACTTAGACTCCCCCACTATCAGTTACTGAACGTTAACAAACGCAAATGTCCACTTAAGTGCATATACAGGCTGAAAACAGCCATATGGAATGTAGGCTGACCATGACTCACACATGACAAAAACATCACAGAACTAAAATACAAGAAAATCCAAAATATGGGATTTATCTGGTTATTATCTCGGTGCTATTTGTAGAGTTTACTCAGCTCAAATTGGTTGCCATGTTTCCCACATCATAACACTGTGATCGTACTTCAAATAACTTTGATGACTGTGAAATACATTTGGGACATGAGGTGACTACATAAATGCAAGTTTTTTGTTTTGCCAATGATTAGGACACAGTACACTCAATGAGAAATATCAAATTAAATTCAACAGAATAATATCACTCAACATTTAGAATAAAAAGCCCCAAGAGTCCAACAGCAGTGATAACTAAAACATGACTAATTAAAGATCAGGTAGTGTGAATTCAAATTGTACATCTACCTCAGTATTACATTTCTCTGAGGTACCCAAATCTCAGTGACACTTGCAACATCCATATTTCTGCACATCAGTGAGGTAATAGTTTTGCCCAATTAGTTATTTCACCAATCCAAAAGGTGCATTGGAGGATTAATTTATGCAAATAACTTGCAGGATTGCATTTATCAAAGAGTTAGGGATTAAATAAATTAATGCATTAACTGGTTAAATGCATCCACAATAATGTTTCTGGAGAGCATGAGGGGGCATTTTGCTACTTTAAAAGATGCTACATAAATGCATGTGATTGTTGTTGCACTGTGGGCTAGAGTAACTGTTTATTAGGGGAGATGCTGGAAGTTTTTATTTCTACATGCAAGACAACCTGGATGACTGAAGAAACTGCAAAATTCACCATCTTACTTAAAAGTCCACTGCAGTCCTGTAGAAACATTGGTCTGCTCTCTTATTAGTGAGAGATGTCCTGTGGTGAAGTTAACCTTCAGGACAACATGCCTCAGGCATGTAAGGTCAAGACGGCAGGGCTTTCAGCTGCTGTGGGAATTGACCCCTGCTGCCAGCGTCACACTATAACAAAAACCAACCATGCAGCCAACTGAGCTAACCAACTCCCATCATTCTTAATAACTGTGCTGAAACATATTAGTTTGTTTACTCACTAAGTTAAGGCCAATTCTGGGCAGAGGCTTCAGACAGCAGTCTCTTGGTGATGGTGACTGTTGAGTAGAATTCCACCACAGGCAATGGAGTCTGGAACTGTCACTTTTGCATTCTGCAGAGTTAGAGTTCCATCTCTGACAACATTGCAGCTGAAATGGTGAAGAATCATGGCTTCAAGCCCTGAACAGCTGATGACCAATGTAATTCAACATCATGAAACATTAATGAGGCATCCCAACACTCAACTTGAGATTTAAGTGTAGCAAAACACCATTACAGACTATTTCTTTAGTCAATATAAAGAGTATTTAGTCAATAAGTAGGGTCAATAATTAGCGTAGAGTTCTGAAGAACAGCTATATTGGACTCGAAATACGAACTGTTCTTCATCCCTGCACAGATGCCACCAGACGAACATTCTCTACGTTTATCTCATATTTCCAGCATCTATAATATTGTGCTTTCATTATATCATTGCAGACACAACTGGACAAAAGAAGGTCCACCTGTGTCCAAACACTCAGTGCTACAAGATAATAGCCAGTATCCAATTGACCAGATTCCAAATCACCATCTAATTTCTGTAAAACCATACCAAATTTACATATTTCATAATGCAGGCAGGCAGGTTTCCGTAGTAACGTGCTTATTTTAAGAATATAGTGATATTACCAAAGTGGAAGACCAGAGATGCTGCGCTGATCTAAGTCAGAGATGTTGCAGTGAATTGAACCAGCCACTTTGACCCTGGAATAGCCGTGGGAGGCCCAAGGTCACTGGTTAAAAGTGCATCTATGCAACCAATTTGTTCACAGCAAATTCTCACATACAGCATTGAGTCAACATTCACATAAACTGATGTTGGTTGAGAGATAAATATTGATCAGGACATCAGGGAAATCTCCCTTGTTCTTTTTGAATATGCACTGTGGGAATTTATTGCATTTACCTGAGGGGCACCTTGGTTTAATGCCTCAGCTAAAGGGCTGAACATCGGATAGTGCAGCACTTCCTCTATACTGCCCTGAAGCATCAAACTTGAACATATGCTTGAACCTCTAAAATGAGCCACAATCCTCTGATTCAGAGACAAATGTGCTACGATTGTGTCCTAAAGAACATTGAAATTTCTACTTGCATCATCAACATTCACAATGTTATTGAGGTGGCTGACATCAGGTATCATTTAATGAATAACAGGTAGACAGGGTGGTGAAGAAGCATTTGGCATGCTTGCCTTCATAGTCAAAGTATTGAGTACAGGAGTCGAGATGTCATGTTACAGCTGTACAAAACATTAGTAAGGTCACAATTGGATTACTGCATAAAATTCTGGTCACCTTGCTATAAGAAGGATGTTATTAAACTCGAAAGGGTGTAAAAAAGATTTAGAAAGATGTTACTGAGACGGTAGAGGCTGGGGGGGCTGGGATTTCTTTCCCTGGAGCGTAGAAGGCTGAGGAGTGACCCTATTGAGGTTTATAAAATCATGAGAGGCATAGATAAGGTGAATAGTCGCAATCTTTTCCACAGGACAGGGGAGTTAAAAACTAGAGGGCATAGGCTTAAGGTGAGAGGAAAAGGATTTCAAAAACATGAGGAGCAACTTTTTCACAGAGGGGATGGTGCATACATGGAACGAGCTGCCAGAGGAAGTGGTCCAGGTGGGTACAATTACAACATTGAAAAGATATTTGGACAGGTACATGGATAGGAAAGGTATAGAGGGAAATGGGACAAACACAGGCAAATGTGACTAGTTTAGTTTAGGAAACCGGATCAGCACCAACGAGTTGGGCTGAAGGGTCTGTTTCCATGCTGTTTGATTATGATTGAATCATGGCATTGGGGTTCACAGTCTGTGGTGAGATAGAGTGAACTTGCCTTGGTGAATAAGTAGCTATTGAAATGAGGGACAATAGTGCCAGGGATGATACACGTCCATCAGACGCAGCCCAGCCAGATGCAATGTGTAACCCTTTTAGTTCTTGTAATGCACCATGCCACATAACAATGTTCCTTCTACATATTTTCCCATATCTGATACATGTGGACTCAGATTCCCAAATTATATAGAGATTCAAATAAAGACATAAAGATACTATGGTCCATACGATCTATACAGTGTAAGTGTCAGCCTTTTGTTTGCAGTGCACTCCAGCAATCCAACCTAATGCTCTGAATATACACATTCAAATCACACCATAGTGGCTGGTAGAATTTAAATTCAATTAATTGCAATTGGAGAGACAATGACCTAGTCAATTGTGCTTATTTTAAGAATATAGCGATATTACCAAAGTGGAAGACCAGAGATGCTGCGCTGATCTAAGTCAGAGATGTCGCAGTGAATTGACCAATTGTCGCAGTGACCAATTGTCACTAGACTATTCATCTGGAGGCCTGGATAATATTCTGGGTACCTGTGTTCAAAGCCTGCTATGGTGGAATTAAAAGTCTAATGATGATCATGACATCATTGTTTGATTGTTGGGAAGTACTCATATGCTTCACTAATGTCTTTTAGGGAAGGAAGCCTTACCTGGTCTGGCCTACATATGACTCCTGACCCAGAGCAATGTGTTTGACTCGTAACCACCCTCTGAGCAATTGGGGATGGGCAATAAATGCTGGTTTAGCCAGTGATGCCCATATCCTGTGAATGAATTTTTAAAAAATCAAAACTTAACTTCAGATGTTCCCTCACTGAAGGTATTGAAATGGATAAATAATGCAGTAGATTTGCCTGAGACAGAAACCCTTCTCACTACCTCTGTTTTTAGATTCTAGCTGGAAGGTCCATTATGACTCTCTTGCCTCATCACCAGCTAAGGCCTTAAGTGATGAATTAATGGCCACACAAGTACCTCAATGCAACACCTCCCCTGTAACTGATCCCCTGCCTCCCCAGCAGACTAGAGAGATTGCTACCTTCAAAAATTGGAAAACCACAGTGAACTGCATTCCACAGTTGGGAAATGTGGCTTGCCCCTCAATTCCAAGGTCAACTGGCAGCACAGATGGTGGCGAAGGGGGTGACCTGGAGCCATCCTCCTACTTAGGAACCATAATTACCCCTTCTCCCTAATTAAGGATGCCTTCAACCATATCTCCTCCATTTCCTGAACTTCCGGCCTTAAACCTCCTCCCCACAAAAGTGGTAAGATAGAGTTCCCGTAGTCCTCAAGCACCAAAACACCGATCTCCAGATCCAATGCATCATCCTCTGACATTTCCACCATGTACAGTCAAACCCCATCACCAAAAAGATAATTCCCTCCCCACTCCTGTCTGCTTTCTGCAGGGACCATTCATTCCATGACTCTCTTGTCAACTCTACACTCCCCACCAATTTCTCCACAACACCTGGTACATTTCCCTGCAACCTCATGAGGTGCAACACCTACCCCTACCCCTCCCATCTCACCTCTGTCCAAGGCCCAAAACAATCCTTCCAGATCTGGCAGAAATTCACCAGCACTTCATCCAAAAGATTGCTCCCAATGTGGTCTCCAGTAAATCGTGGACAACAAATGTAGACTCAGGTACCAGTTCACGGAACATTTGTGCTCTGCATGCAAGAACCGACCTGACCTTCCCATTGCCATTCACTTTAATTCCCCCTCCCACTTCCCTGACAACATATCCATCCCTGGACTCCTCCACTGTCAGAGAGAGATCAAACATAAACTGGAGGAACACACCTCGAATATTTCGCCTTGGAAGCTTACAGCACAATTGCCTTAACATTGACTTTACCAGCTTCAAAATCCCACCACCCCCAGCCTTATCCCATGCCCACCCCTCCGCACCTGACCTGACCTGTTCATCTTCCCGCTCAACTATGCGCTCCACCCCTCCCACAGACCAATCACAATTCTACCCTAGCCGCATCCACCTATCACCATGTCTCCTATCCTGCGCCCAGCCCTGCCCCCTCCTCCGTTTATTTCTGTACTCCCCATCCTCCTCTCCAGTTCTGAAGAAGGGTTTTGGCATGAAACATTGGCTTACCTAATCCTTGGATGCTGCCTGACCTTCTGTGCTTTTTCCAGCCTCACACCCGTGGACAAAGCGGATACCTCTAAAGCCACCCTGTCACACTTGTCTCCAACCTCCTTTGACCCCACCCCACAATGAAAACAGGGACATAACTTTTCAATACTGGGTTTCATCCAGAGAAATGTTTGGCAGATCGCCTTTGGCTGGTGCCCAGAAGTTGCTGGCTGGCAACCCAGCACACTAGTGTTGAGATGTCTGATAGAGCAGTTGACCAAGACAGGTCGGTGATGGGGCACTTTATAAGTCGTCATCAACCATACTAATCACCAGACTTTAAAAAAAGTTGGAAATTCACACCCCTAATGTTGATAATGGTGACCATGCCTGCTACATGATCGTTGCAAAAACCCATCCGGTTCACTAATGTCCTTTAGGGAAGGAAATCTACTGTCCTTACACCGTCCTCACTCCACACCCACAATGATATGATCGTCTCTTAACTGTATTCTGAAGCAAACCACTCAGTTCAAGGGGCAATGAGGGGTGAGCAACAATTAGCCTCAGTAGCTATACCTACTCACAACAACTTGACAAGGATGTATAGCCCTCTGCAGCCAGCAGACATGCATTCCTGCTGCCTGAGCTCAGTTTGAACCTGGATTTGAAGAAAAGAAGTCTCATTATTTGAGGAAATATCTGATTGCCCAAAACATCCCGAGCTCTAAATGAAAGGTGAAGGCTTTCATGGCCATGACCTGCTCCCTCACTGCAGAAACATAGTCCTCATTCACTCACACTTCAAGCATTCTTAGGACACACATCCACAACCTTAATCCAGGCAAAGACAGTAATTCCACCCACTGAATGTTAAAATTGCCAGGATTTCCCTGGAGTCTCCAGGAACTAAAGGTTAATTTCAGGCAAGCTTCTGTGAGCAAGCATCCAGAATCTTCAGAATGGTGGTAGTGGAGTATGCAGCATTCAGGGACTTTTCCAGTCTGTTTGCTTTTCTCTTCTTTCTCGTTTTGTTTTTCTCCTTACCTTTTACATTGTATTTACCTTCTTGTGGAGAATTCATTCCTGGCGGCACCAGCATCTTTGCTATCAGTGAGGTACCCTGATGTTTGTATTCCCAGTGGTGGCAGCAGTGGAGGTAGCAGTTTAGGCCCAGTAGGGTACATCTGCAGCAACTGCTCAACATGGTGGGCCCAGCATCAAGTGTGAGCCCAGTTTGAGGCTCAACAGTATCAGCAACAGCTGCATTGCTGAAATCGGCCCAGGACCAGGGCAGACTCGTGGCAGTGGCGATATTGGTGGAGGTAAGATGGCGCCAAAGAATGGCGACTCTGTTCCAGCAGCAGCAGCAGCACAGTAAAGGGACTAAAGGCTGGCTGATTGCTTCATTCAAGTGTTGGTCTAAGTGTCAGGGCGGGAGAGCTTGGATCCAGGCCCACAGTTAAGCACTTAACAAGAAGGACTTAATGTTGAACATTTAACTTTATATCCTTATTTTCTACCTTTGTAGTCTATGTCCTGGATTATTTTCTGCATTTTAAGATAACACCAGAGAGTGGCAACATTATACAACACTTCTCACTGTATCTGTAACAAATACATGCAGCAAGTACAAGTGACATCAATCAAATCAGGACTAAAGATCGTAGAGAATATTTGAACATGGTGCTCGATATTTGATAGTTTTCTCTGAAGAATTTGCACAGGAGGTAAAAATTATTGGACATGTGGCTGGGAGTCTTTTTGATTGAGCTTGGTTGAAAGGCTGGGATTAGAATTGAGACAACGGGAGGGTATGGTGAAAGCTCCAGGATCATGTGCAGTCAGAGTTGGCAATATTAACCATCATCTGTGTAGAAAACATCCCCTTCAACTTTTGCCCACCACGCCCCCTCAATACTTCCACCATTTTAAATAATGTTTCTGTACACTATAATTTAGGAAGGCCACTTCATAGAATCCCACAGTGCAGAAAGAGGCTAATTCAGCCCATCGTGTCTACACCAATCCTCCGCAGAGATCTCACCCAGACCCCTACTCCCTGGATTGACCATCAACGAAGTTACTTAGACTACAAAAACAAAGTTGCTGAAAAAGCTCGGCGGGTCTGGCAGCATCTGTGGAGGAGAAAACAGAGTTAACATTTCAGGTCCAGTGACCCATCCGCAGTTCTTTTGGTTTTTACTTAGACTCCATACCTCTGGACACTATAGGCAACTTACCATGGCCAATTCACGTAACCTACACATTTTTGGACTGTGGGAGGAAACCACAGTAACAGAAGAAACCCATGCAGAAACAGGGAGAGCGTGCAAACTCCACACAGTCACCCAAGGCTGGGATCAAATATGGGTCCTTGCCACTGTGGGGCAGCACTGACCCACATGCCACCCACACTTCATCAATGGGTTAAAGTTTACATCAAGATATTTCTGAAATCAGCCCAAATTTCATTTTCATCAGGACCTCATCACCTTTGGGGCGGCATGGTGGCTCAGTGGTTAGCACTGCAGCCTCACAGCTCCAGGAACCCAGGTTCAATTCCAGCCTTGGGCGACTGTCTGTTTGGAGTTTGCACATTCTCCCTGTGTCTGCGTGGGTTTCCTCCAGGTGCTCCGGATGCCTCCCACAGTCCAAAGATGTGCAGGCTAGGTGGATTGGCCATGCTAAATTCCCTGTAATGTTCAGGGGTGTGTGGGTTACAGGGGGATGGGTCTGGGTTGGATGCTTCAAGGGGCGGTGTAGACTTGTTGGGCCGAAGGGCCTGTTTCCATACTGTAGGGAATCTAATATAATCTAATCTTTACAACCATAGCCCTGAAAAATTATGATGTTTTCTATATCCTGCACTACTTGTTCCATGCAGTACTCAACTGTGGGTCAATGATTGAAGTTTGAAAATTCAAACTCCACTCAAGAAACTCAAACCCGTATATTTCAGGCCAAGCACTTGTTCTACCATACTGAAAGAGTGCTGCACTGTTGCAGATGTTGCTTTTTTCGTGAGAGGTAAAACTAAGGTCCTGTTTAGTCCTCTTGGGTGTATGTAGAAGATCCTACAGCACCATTTCAAAGAAGATCAGAGGATCTCCCGAGTGTCCTGGCAAACATTCTTCGCAAACATCACTAAAAACAAATTAAAGTGACTGTTTATCCCATTCATGGCTTGTGGGTATCACACTATGCACAAACCTGGCTGCTGCGTTTTTTAAAAAGCAGCAGTGTCTGTATGTTAAAAACATTTCGATAACTGTGAAGCACTCTAAGGCATCCTGAAGGGTGTGAAAGGCACTATATCAATGCATGTTTTCTTTCTGCCCCTCTCTCAATCAGCTTCCTTCGGTGTGTGAAAATTCACAAATCCTCCACTTTTTGTTAGTGCCTGCCCAACGCAAAACTTAAATAAGTTAGCACCATTACAGGAATCCCTCTCAGATTCGCACAATGTTCAATGTGCACTTTTCAATTTGCAAAAAGGCAAAAACCAAGATATTTGTACATCAGGTATTGGGTGAATGGGACCAAGAGAGACAGGGAGAGCTGAGGAAATATATTCAGCACTGATCACACCAGGACAATTCATCTCTGATCCTAGTCTTTCTGTTACCGGATTCCCTCAGGATATTTTTTGTTTAAATTCAGATTGTGGGTTATTGCATTGCTAAAATTCAGCCAGCCGACCATCGGCAGGGACTGCTTGTACGTATTACTATTTACCATATTTAGGGTCCAGTGTTCTAATTAACTGAGATGATTATTTGAAATGGGTTATCACCCCTTCCAATTCAGCCATTGAGAGAAAAGAAAATTTAAAGCCACCCATCTATAGTCTGAAATGTAATGTCAAAAAGAGTGGGACATGGAAACAGGACTGGGCTTTTTTCAATCAACATTCATCCATGGGATGTACCTGTGACAGACAAGGCCATCTTTCGTTTCAGATCCCCCAAGCAGGATGTTTTGTTCAGTCATTTCAGATCACAGCATAAGAGTCAACCATTTTGCTGTGGCTTACACATGTCTCCAAACCCACACCCACAAAGGACAAGGATGGCAGATTTCCTTCCCTGAAGAATTTTAGTGAATCAGATGGGTTTGTACACCAATTGACAATAGTTTCATTACCGCCATTACTGAGACTGCCTTTCAATAGATTTATTTGTGACTTGAATTTAAATTGACTGGATTACTGTCATGGTACCTTCTTGGTTTTCACTAGTACTAAGTTTTGTAAGCAAAATTAGAACAAAGAGGCCATTCAGCCCCTTGAGGCCAATCTGCCATTCAATTCAATCATGAGTAACTTTCTTCATCTCCCATTTGAGACAAGCTCCTCCATGGGATTCTCTCTCCAAAATTTTGCTACTGCCCACCCTCCTGCGACTATTGCTGGGTCAACATACTAAATATCCCTGCCTCATCCAACAACAGTAACAATACCAAACCATCTAGACTTTTTATTGTGGTAGCTGTTTTGATGCCAGTGCTTTGATTAGCCCACCAGCAATAAACTCCATTGTAGCCCACTCCATGGTTATGTCTGCAGTCGCTGTACAGCAGGTCATAGAAAAATGATAATGTGAAAATGACTGCTTGAAGTAACAGACACCAATACCTAATAAAAATTACTAAAAAAAAGACTGACCAGTGCCTTCTGCACATGTATAGACATTTCAGCCAGACAAATGATTCCATTCTCTAATAATACAGTCTGATAAAGCTCACCAACCTACGGCTTATAGAAATTAACATGTATACCTTGAATCTAGAAATATGTTAAGAACAAACAACTCAAATTTAAAAATATGAGACTGAACATCTCAAATCTACATTTAGCTTTTCATCTTACATCAAAAAGTTCTAAAGGCTTATGAGTATCTCCACGATATGAATATCTATGGCTGAAACATGGTCAGGAAGAGGTTTCTGAACTGGATCTGAAATGTAATCACACTAAATAGGATGTAAGTGTTTGTTTAATCAGATAACAAGCAGAACTATTTATAAACATCTTCAGTGGGCCTATTGAAGAATGAAAGTCATGGATCTTGTCAGAAAGGCTAGATTTCTGCACCTTAGTCTCCTCCAAAATTATGCAGATATCTAAGAATAGAGATAATCTCAAAACATCTAATCAAATAAAATGTCATTTTTGAAATCAAGCCCTTTTTTTAATCTCAATGCAACTCAATGGTGTAATCTGTACTAACGGTCAATTTTCCAAACTAAACAAGTAAATTGAATTCTTTGGAAGTCACGTTTGTGAACCATCCCACAATTTAATACTCCACATCACCAAATCAGGAAGACCCCAGGATCAATTCTGGTTTGTGCCAATTGCTGCCAGAGAAGCATTCTAGTTGGACCCTTGTAACCATGCACTAGGAAGTTTGCCAGTCTTGCAGTTCCTATCCAGTGTTTGGGAGCACACATGAATTGGGGCACTTTAAGTGTTCAGTAAACTTTCAGTGAATTTTTTTCTATTTTCCTCTCATCTTCTCCTGAGGCGATACAGATCTAGAAATACTGAGGGACTTATCACAACCAAGTGATCATTTCAGGTGTTTAAGAAATCACATTTAGTTTAATATTTTGTTCTTGGGCTGTGGCATCACTGGCTCAGCCAGCTTTTATTGTCTATCTTGAAAAAGAGGTAGCAAGGTGCCTTCTTGAACCACTGCAGTCAGCAGAGCATTGGTAGACCCTTTGACCAGGATATTAAGTCCATTACTAATGAATGTTCCGTCCATTTTGTAGTAGGGAATTAATAAGCAATGAGAACTTGCCATGAAATAAAGAATTATCTTGAGAGCAAAATCATTTCAGGAAAAGATTTGATAAAAGTATTCAACATTTATGACCAAGTTTTAATGGAGTAAAAAAAAACGTTTGCACTGGTGATTTTGTCAGCCAGCAGTGCACATTGATTTAACAATAATAGTGAAAGAACTAAATTAGAGAAGAGTAGAAATTGATTTACACAGCAAATTGTTAACATCTGGAAAGTACTGTTTTTATTCAATTGTAACTTTCAAAAAGGAATTGGATACATATTTGTAAAATAATTATTTGCAGGGATATTTAGAAAGAGCAAAGGAGTAGGACTAACTCTAGCTTTATCAAAGAGATGGCAGTAACGAATTGGGCCGAATGGCCTGTTGTTGTAATATTCTATGATTCCACATCAAATTTCAGAAAAGCCTCAAATTGCTCCACAGCCAGCAAATGGTACCAACTCTTTACACATTGCAGGATCCCACAAATTGGGACAAGATGAATGATGGATCAAACTGATTTGGTGGCAATGATTGAAGGATAATTATTGACTAGGATATATCTCCTGGCCTTCAAATAATTGCTGAGGGATATTAAATGTCCAAATGGTGGATTTGAGGTCAATTTAACATTTTATTTAAAAGTCACCATCTCCAACAATGTAGCATTCCCTCAGTCATGGAATGGGGCTTGGAACCACAATTTTCTGAATCAATCAGTATTGTTATCAGTGAATCATCTGGTCAGATAATGACAACTATATTGCAATTCCAAATGGATTGTTCCATTGAGGCAGTGAGCTAAAATGTAGACATGCTAAGTGACTATCCAGAGTTGGCAACCTTACAGCCACAGTGGCATCTGAATCTCCTTTTAAAACAAAGGACTGACTCCATTTACATGCATCATCACATTCAAATTGAGCCAGGAACATTAAGACCCTAGGTTCAATTATTAGTCTGCATCGCATCTTTGGGGTGAGCTGGCAACAGCAACTTCTGAAGTAAAGGAATCCATCAGCGTTCCTGTTCAGGGGACAGTTGGTGGAAATCATGAAGAAATCATGCCAACAGTAGTCACCACCTCTGCATACAGGTCAGAAAGGCCTTCAGCACTGACACACTGTCTCTCCTTGTCCGCAATGACAGATCACTTGAACAAGATTCCGGAGAGCCACCAGTGGAACCATATTCTACTGAGAGTTCCTGTCCCAAAGGAAAAACTGACCTGCATTTATATAGCACCTTTCGTAACTGCTTCAAAGTGTCTCATGGCGCATTGTTGAAGAGTAGTCACTGTAGGAATATAGAAAGCACAGCAAGCTCCCACAATACGATATTGACGAGACCTTTCACTTTTGTGACGTTGCTTGAGGGATAAACAATGGCCAGCAGACTCAGAATAACACCCCCTGCTATTCTTCGGAATACTGCTTTGGATTATTTTACACCTGTCCAAACAGGCAGACAAGACCTTGGTTTAACATCTTATCTGAAAGACAGCACTTCTGACTGTATAGCTTTCCCTCATTCCCGGACATTGTGATTCAGAGCCGAGATTGGTCGCAACTGCGCTATCACTGACATGCTTTCATCAAGAGTGACCGATCCAAAGGACGAGATGATTTGGTAAGAGTGAGAGGAAAAGAAAGAGAGACAGTCCCTTTGCAGCAGTTTTTAAAGTAATCTAATTAAAACAGCATGGCTGGGAGTTTAATCAGACAAGATGTCATCCTGGCAGAAAATACCAATTGGCAAAGAGGGACACATGATGATCATGCAGCTGTCTCCATATGTAGTGAAAATGACAAGTCAGAATTATCTAATCTATTATACAGCTGAGAAACAAGATCTCCAATGGTGTTGCTCCTGGGTAGCTGAGGTCAAGAGCATATTTTTGATCTTTACCTACTGATTTGGCCCGTACAACTGATATGCACTACTAAGGTTAGTTAGAGAGCAATGTAATAGCATACACGTGCATATAGTATAGAAACAGGCCATTCAGTTTCTGAAGAAGGGTCTAGGCCCAAAACGTCAGCTTTCCTGCAACTCTGACGCTGCTTGGCCTGCTGTGTTCATCCAGCTCTACACCTTGTTATCCCTTTATTCAGTTCAACTGGTCTGCTTTAGTTTCTATGCTTCTTACAAACGTCCCTTTTTCTGACCCTGTCAACATGTCCTTTTCCTTTTGTTCTTTCAAGTGTTTACCTAGATACACTTTAAGTTATCTATGCTAGTCACCTCAACTACTCTATGTCCCAGTCACTTCCACATTTCACCATCCTTTGGGTACAAATGTGTGTTGAATTCCCTATTGGACTTGTTAGTGACTGTCTTATATTTATGTCCCATGGTTCTGGTCTCTCCCACAGGCGGAAACTGTTTCTCCACATCTATCCTTTTAAACACTTGCATAATTTCAAAAAATCTCAATTAGGTCACCTCTCAGTCTTCTCTTTTCTGGAGAAAAGTCCCAGCCTATTCAGCTTTCCCTGTTATGTCTCAGTTTTAGTATTATCCTAATAGTCTTTTTTGCAACCTCTCCAGGGCCTCCACAGCTTTTTAGAGTATGGAGACCAAACTGCTCATGAAATTGCAAATACAATCTAACCAAGGTTTAAGCTAACTCCTCTGCTTTTCAATTGAATCCATCCAGAAACAAACCCCAGTGCTTTGCTTACCTTCTTATGACCTTATTAAATTATGTCACTACTTTCAATGACTTGAGTCACATTTTTATTTATTTTTTCATGGGACGTGGGTGTCATTGGTGAGGCCAATATTTGTTGCTTGCTCCTGATTGTCTTCAACCAAATGGCTTGCACGGCATTCAGAGGGAGGTTAAGGGTCAGTCACATTGCTGGAATCCTGTCAGAAAGGGATTTTCTGTCTCTACCAAATCCAGCCTATATGTGACTCCAGATTGCGTAAATTTTAAGTCATAAGACCATAAGACATAGGAGTGGAAGTAAGGCCATTCAGCCCATCAAGTCCACTCCGCCATTTAAATCATGGCTGATGGGCATTTCAACTCCACTTCCCTGCACTCTCCCCATAGCCCTTGATTCCTTGTGCGATCAAGAATTTATCGATCTCTGCCTTGAAGGCATCGAACGTCCCGGCCTCCACTGCATTCCATGGCAATGAATTCCACAAGCCCACCACTCTCTGGCTGAAGAAATGTCTCCTCATTTCCATTTTAAATTTACACCCTCTAATTCTAAGGCTGTGCTCACGGGTCCTAGTCTCCCCACCTAACGGAAACAACTTCCCAGCATCCACCCTTTCTAAGCCATACATTATCTTGAAAGTTTCTATTAGATCTCCTCTCAACCTTCTAAACTCTAATGAATACAATCCCACGATGCTTAGCCATTCATCGTACATTAAACCTACCATTCCAGGGATCATCCCTGTGAATCTCCGCTGGACATGCTCCAGGGCCAGTATGTCCTTCCTGAGGTGTGGGGCCCAAAATTGGACACAGTATTCTAAATGGGGCCTAACTAGAGCTTTATAAAGTCTCAGAAGCACATCACTGCTTCTATATTCCAGCCCTCTTGAGATAAACAACGTTATATTCGCTTTCTTAATCATGGACTCTACCTGCAAGTCAACATTTAGAGAATTCGGGACCAACACTCCCAGATCCCTTTGTACTTCTGCTTTACAAATTTTCTCACCGTTTAGAAAATAGTCCATGCCTGTATTCTTTTTTCCAAAGTTCAAAGTTTTGGAGGATTTCCTTCCAGAAAGGGCATGTAGGAACGAGTTGGCTTTCTCGTCCTCATTACTGAGCCTAGCTTTAATTGTCCAGATTTATTAATTGAATTCCAATTCCACCACTGTGATGATGGGATTTGAATCCATGTCCCCAAGACATTTGCCTGGGCCTCTGGATTATTAGTCCACTGACATTTCCACTTCAACACCATCTCCCATTGTCTGTGACCACAGATTCCTCTGATACTGTAAATCCCAAATAGAATCTTCTTATCTGAGCAATATGTAGGCTCCTTCGTCTTCCAATCAAAATACAACACTACACACTAGGCCAGCATTTATTGCCAATCCCTAATTGTCACAGTTAAAAATCAATCATATTGCTGTGGGTCTGGAGTCACATAGAGGCCAAATTAGGTAAGGATGACAGTTTCCCTCCCTAAAGGATATCAGTGAACCATGTGGGTTTTTCCAACAATCAACAATTTCATTAGACTCTCAATTCCAGAAATTTATTGAATCCAAATTCTGCCAAAGGCCATTGCATGAGTTCAATCTGGGTTCCCAGAATACTAGTCAGATCTCTGGATTAACAGTCCCAGTATAATGCCACAAGGCCATCACCTCCCCTTATGAGCCTTTAGGATGATAGTGACAAACCTGAAGGGGAAATAGACAGTATAAGGGAATGGGCAGCCATGTGACAGATGAAATTTAATGGAAGACAGAGTGAAATGATTCATTTTGGTAGAATAAGCAAGAAGAGATAGCATAAAGGAGACAGTTCCAATGGAGGAGCAGAGGGACCTGAGGGCACATATTCAGGTGGCAAGGCACGCTGAGAATGTGGTTAAGTAAGCAATATGGGGTCCTGGGCTTTATAAAAGCTAATATTCCATAGTTTAAATGTTTCTGCATTTTGTCACAGTCTTGCCTTGCATTAACAAGCCCATCCCCACCCCCTTTTTCTATGCGTCCAGAGATCTTAACATTTTACTGCCGATTCCCAAGTCCAAACCGTTTATGTAAATGGGGAACCAAAGGGTGAGAGAACTCACTTGCCACGTTTTACCCACAAGAGTAGCTACTTTTGACCTCTATTCCCGATTTTCTGTTCGTAGCCAGCTTGCCATCCACTCTGCAATTTTACCCCTCTTCTCTGATCTTAGTCATGAATTGAGTGGTCATGGTATTTGCCCACCTTAGGAGATAATGGACAACACCTGGGATATATGTCACTTCTGGATTTAAATTGGATTTAAATTCGAGAGCAGCAGTCCCTCTGCAGCTGGCACAGATAAATAGCATTGGCTCATGGTCGACTGTTATTGTTCCCTCCAAGCAGCTGTGAGTTAAAAAGGTTTCGTTTGGAAAATCCAGATATATGTTACATTTGCTTGTTATGTAACTAATAGCAACTTTTAATCAAACTCTGGGGCAAAAAATGGCTTTCTGTTTTGTTTCAAAAAGATTCATTTATATTGATTATATTTTAAGGGTGAACAACTTTAACCAAAAGGTTAGATTTCACTTTAACACATAACATCTAATTGTCATAGGAATGCATCAAAGAATGGTCACAGATAATAGTCCAGATGGCTTATTTGTTACAAGGAAGAAAGTAAGTGCATTTATATAGAATCTTTCATGGCCTCAGGACATTCCACAACACTTTACAGTCAGCTTTTGAAGTGCAGTCGATTTGCACGTAGAAAGTTCTGCAAAAATAACAATGTTATAATGAACAGTTACTTCGCTATTTTCCTTAGTGAAATTGCTTGAAGGATAAGTTATGGTCAGGATCAATTGTATGACCAGCCTTCACCACAGATCACCATGTTGTTTGAAGCTGCCTGCACTATTGCTCACCACAGAGCAGGGATAGCTTCTTTCATGATAAGATTATGTACAGGGCCCTCCTGAATTGGTATGGTAGAGAAAAACCACTCACTTGCCTAAGGAGTGAAGGTTCATATCTTAATCAAGATATAATTTTTGCATGTTAGCAACAATGCACAAGTTACAGGTTTGTAACAGATACTGTGAGAACCAGTAGATGGGTCTCACACAGCAGCATTCTTTCTCCAGGAACATTTTTTTTCCTCCGTTTCTTTCCTTCCTCTGTCACCATTCCCTTTGGCCTAGTGAGACTAACTAAGAGTGCGTCCAGCACTTACTGCTTCCAGTTCAAATTTCCAGCGTTCCTCAGCATCCTACCTTTCAACCAGCAGAGGATGTTGAGTAGTGGTCATCGTTTTAGTGGGAAAAGAGTTGAGGGAGCTGGGGTTGGGTCTATTGGAGAAGGTGAACTGAGAGAGGGGGTGAGTAGAGACCATAGAGATATTAAAAAATGATATGAGGTCAGGGTGAGAGGGAGGAGGGTTCAGGAAGGAATTTTAGAGAGATTCTTGGTCTGGGGATCCAGTGACAGGAGGGAAGAGGCAGCAGAGAAGTTGTGAGTGAAGGAGACAGGGAAGGAATTTAAAAAAAAACAATTTGCAGCAGGGAAAGGAAGCTAAAAGTTTTTTGCATTGACGTAGAGATCAATTTTAGTGCTTTATGAAGTCCAGTTAAACCCGACAGTACAAGAAGAAACCAATTGTCAATCATAACTGTTTAAGTCTGCTCATACCTTGGACCTAAGGGAGAATGCATGAGCATTATATCTGGAGAACCACAGGGTGTGAGACAGTGAAGGTTTATAAAGCACTTAAGCCTGAAAGGTGGAATTCAGCGTGCGGCTAAGCAAATCAGTGACTGCAGAAATGCTGTGGTGAATGGCAGCCAGTAGAGAAAGTGGATTTTGAATGAGTAGAGAAAAATGTTGAAAGGTGGAGAAAGTGCCAAAAATGTAGAATTCATGCCAGAGTGTGATTTGCTGGTAAGTACCTCAGCAACTCCACCACCATAGCCGTGATGATCCTGATTATATAAGTAGTATGAGGTACAACCGAGTGGGCAAATATGATTTAGGGTGAGGCTGACATGACCCTTAGTCAGGTTTCAGTTAAGGTCATGGTGTCAATTTAATCATCCACCAATAATATCCATGACTGTCAGCAGCTTTGATTACAAGTGGAAAGGAAAAAGATGCGAAGAGGGGAAAGAGTTCATGGATTCAACAGTGGAAGATATGAGTTGATTACACTGGAGACTGACAAGATTTGCAGAAGTGGTAGACACAACATTCATGAAAACAATAGCTAAGTGCACTTGGGTTTACCACTCATAAAGAAGTAGTGATGAGTGCCTCAATGGCCCTGTGCAGATGACGCCAAGGGAGGGAAGCCTTAGGATTATCTAAATGATAATAAAGTCACAAACGTCAGCAAGTCAGTCATGTTGAAGGTCTGTGGTCGGGATTGGAACAGCAGAGTATCTAAATTGCAACGAAACAAAAGGAGAAAGGGATCAAGACAAAAATGGCTACAAAGGATCAGGAATCAAAATGTTTTCAAGATCAGCTCTGGCTTGACCTTGAAAACATTTCATTCCGTTCACTTATTCCTCTGGGAAAATGGTGTAATCACTCTCTCCACCACTGTGTTCCCTTTCTGACAATCAGAATTAAAGACTTATCCCTTGGACATATACAAGGAGCATGAGAAGAAATGTGTATTTTCTAAAGCTTTTCATTGAATCTTTTAGTTTAGAAGTTATAATATTGAAGATGGGAGAGAAAATGATGCAATAAGGTGGCAAATGATGTCAGCCCTGGGACAAAACTTTTAAGAATTAACCTGAGTCGACAAAATTATTGCTGCCACTTCTTAAAATGAGAATGTCTCTATCACAGACACTTTTGGATCATAGGAACATAGTAGAAGGACTAGATCATTCAGCCCATTGAACCTAATCCTCCATTCAATTTAATCACAGCTGATCATTCACTTCAAAGCCTTTTTCTCACATGGTACCCATACCTCTCTCTATCACGGGTATTTAGTAATCTGTCAATCTTTCATAGAGTCGTAGAGTCATACAGCACAGAAACAAAGCCTTCAATCCAACCAGTCCATGCCAACCATAATCCCAGAACTAAACTAATCCCACCTGCATACACTTGGTTCCTATCCTTCTAAACATTTCGTATTTATGTGCTTATCCAAATGTCTTTTACACATTGTAACTGTGCCCACATTTACTACTTCCTCTGGAAGTTCATTCCACACATGAATCACTCTCTGTGTAAAAATATTCTCCCTCATGTCTTTTTCAAATCTCTCCTCTCACACCTCTTAAAAATGTGCATCCTAATCTTCAAATCCACCACCACAGGGAAAAGACACCTGCCAAACACCTTACCTCTACCCCTTATGATTTCATAGACATTATAAGGTCACCCCTCAACCTCCTACATTCCACTGAAAGCAGTCCCATCCTATCCAGACTCTCTCTGTAACTCAAACCCTCCATTCTTAGCAACATCCTGGTAAATCTCTTCTAAATCTCTCTCCCTCAAACATACACAATGATGAAGCCTCCACAGCCCCTCGAGAGAATTCTACAGATTCACAACACAGCGTAAAAACATTTCTCCTTGTCTCAATCCTAAGTGACTTCCCTTTCTTTGCAATTGTGTTCCCTGATTCTAGACTCCCCACCAAGAAGAAGCATCGTATTTGCATTCACCCTGCCTATCTCTTTGAGCATTTTGTGAGTCTTTTTTTAAAAAATGAACCACTAACCTTCCCTTTCAGCCCAGACAGGCCGTGGACAATATGGTCCCTGTAGGTTACTGCTCATGTACAATGATGATTTTTTAAAAATTAAAGGACTCACAATAGGCTAGGTCACAGAAAGCAGAATATCAGGAATGTTGCCAACAACGATAACGCAACATTGTTTATCGATGCCTGAAGACCATTGACTTTTGTTGGCAGGGAAGACAACTTGGAGGAGTTGCTAAACCCAATGACCAAAGCAAAGGACAGCTACTTCAATGATTTATACCTTTCCTGATGCTGCTTCAACTCCCTTGCAATGTTATATTGAGATTTCCCTTCCTAGCCTTTTGCCAATGGGGTACTCAGTCATTAAACAAACCAAAAAGTCACTCTTAAAAATTTAGCCAGAAATAGGCAAAGAAGCAAAAAGAAACACAGAGGAGGTGGTAAAGTTAATTATAATACTGTGCAGCTGGTTTGATTTTAAAAGGAGTCCTGAGGGGAAGCCTTTAGTCTTTAGCCGAGGTGCTAGTGGGGAACATTGCACTTTAATTGTGTCAGAAACACTTGACTCCCTCCTATCTCTCCTTAGAGATGGGCAAGTGCGCATTAATCACTAGGTCCTGGAGTGTAATGCCTTCACACAGCTACAGAGATTGAGTTAATGTTGCAGACTATATTTAAACAAGGGACCAGTCATCATTTAGGTTCATTATCTTGATAAACCCATGTGTGTGTGTGCATGCGCGCGTAGCACACACATGCCCTACCCTTTGTTCTCAACTGACGTCTAGATACCCCCCAACACTACTTTTTATTCATTCACAGAATGAAATTGTCATTGGTTAAGCCAGCATCTATTGCCTTTCCCTCATTGCCCAGAGGACAGTTAAGAGTCAACCACCTTGCTGGAGGACAGCCCAGGTAAAGATGGCACTTTCCTTCCCTAAAGAATACTAAGGAACTTAGCTATGATCAGTTCTGGCTGACTTCTTCCCTCCCCTCCCACCAAGTAATGACAATAGTACTAGCAGTCACTAAAGGTCCCAGGTCTAACTACAAAGTCCATTTTCCTCCAGGACTCAGTACTTTCCCACATTCTCATTATGGAATTACAGGCATCAGAGTTAGGCACAACTGTTTGATTTTAATTTTCTTATTGAAATAAGGCAGATCAAGAGATCTGGTAACCTGTAGCCAACTGTTACTTATCCACTTTACTTTAGAAATGCACAACCCGATTCATAAACCACCCAAAAACACAGAACACCCGGAAACATGCAACACCAAGGAACACATGCTATCAACACACAATCAACCTGTTATTATCCCTCCCAGCTGGGTAAAGAAATATTTCCTAGCTTTTAACAATCCCTTCAAATAAAAACATTCATGTGCAAAACATAATTCAATAACACATCAAAAGATAGACTGAAATATATGTCTCAGCTGGAGTAAGTTATGGATATTAGATTTTCAAAAACATGAAATACCAAGAAATATGCAACACATAGAAACATGCAACAGCTAGAAACACACAGTAACAAGAAACACACAACATCCAGAAATATAAAACACCCAAAAACACATAACACACAGAAACATGCAACACAAAAACATTCCCGAAACATGCAACACATAGTAACAAGCAATGCACAGAAACACATGACACCCAGAAACATACAACATCCAGAAATATGCAACATATAGTCATGTGCAACAGACAGAAATCCGATACCTAGAAACAAACAATGCAAAGACACGTGTCATACACAGAAACTCACAACTCATAGGCACGTACAATGCAAAAAATAACATGATGCACACTGGAACATACAACACAGGCTATCACACAATAGTCCTTTAAAAGACACCAAACAAATCAGCAGAAATGTACAAAATCCACTCTAAAACACAAGGCTTGCACTTAGAAATATGCAATGCCAGAATCTCATGGGCAAACATAATGCCCACACTCAAGATAAAATATTCAGACATACAGAACACCCAAAAAATACATTACTGGCACTTAGAAACACGCAGACATCCTGACACACAAAAAGCAACATATGATAAGAACAACCGATACGTTAATGATAAAATATTTTGGCTATTCTTTGTAGATTTTTAACACTAATTGCATATATATAAGCCTGGGAGTCACTGGGGTACTTCTAACTCTCAGCTGAGATCAGCCTAGGCATCTATTATACACCACGCCTTCTTCCCTGTTCATTGAAGTTAATATTCAGGAAATGTGTATTTTTTGCCTTTGTCCAGAGTTAAAGCTGCCTGCACTCACTGTGGCATTAATGTCTAAGTGCCAAACAGAATCAATGACAACATTTTTGTGCTTACATAGTGTCCGAAGGTGTTTCCTAGAGGTGTCATTGAACAGAATTGGATGCTAAGCCAAAGTAGAGATTTGCATGGGTGACAAAAAGCTTGATTAAAGAGGTTTTAAAGGAAGATCTTAATGAAGGAGAGGGAGATGAATATTATCTTCTCCACTGTTTTAAACAGATGAGTTAAGCTGTGTACTTTAAATTGGCTAATCTCCCGTTAAAATAGTCATGTAGATATGTTACAGTTTCCTAAACTGCTGCAGGACATGATGGCTTATAGGCTGTAACTGCAATTCATTCATGCTTCACTTAGTATGCCTTTCTTTTTGGTGTTATACTAAGGAACAGTCAGTCAGAAAACCTCCCTCTCCTTTAAATTGAACCGGTCTGCTCCTTGTTGGTTTTTCCATGTTCCAAATGCGTGCAGCCAACCCTGTTTCGGATCAGCTGCAGTATGTCATTATTCAATGCTAAGCCATGTCAAGCACCGTGAGCTGGTCTTGATTGTTGCTCACAATCATTGTCTATTGCTTTGCATCACTATAGACCTGTTATTATCCCTTTTATCTGGGTAAAGGAATATTTCATAGATATTAACAATCCCTTAGAATAAAAAAATTCAGGTGCAAAACATTATTCATTAACACCTCAAAAGATAAACTGAAATATATGTCTCAGCTGGAGTGAGTTACAGATATTCGATTTATTCAGTAGCAAAGATTAATCTATATGTATATTTAGAGACAGCTAATTGATTCACAGTGACCATCATACAGAGCTCAAAAAATAATACTCATATTCCTGCTAAATATTTCTCCATGATTCCTAAACTGCTCACAATTAGTCATTGAACTCATTTTTCCTGCAATGAGTCAAAACCTTTGAATAACTAAGGCAGGTTTCAGATAGCACTCTGCTCAAATGGGTCACTTCAGCCACCTCACATGATGCACATTAGGAGCTAAATGTCCCTATATATAGAATGATGAATACACCTAATACAAACATTACATACTATACACTATATCCCAATATATAGGTGTTGCTTCAATTATACATTGGAATTCTTGAGTATACAGGTGACCCTTCAGTGAGCACAGCCTCAGACTAAACCAGACCAAGTTATGACTTCACTGCTCTATTGGATCGAAAGTTGGGTTTCCTATACTCTTTCCATCACAAAGACCATCAACTTCCATCTCTATCAATATTGCCCTGCTCCATCCCGGTGTCAGTCATCTGCTGCTGAATCCTGCACTCACATTTTAATTACACCCAGGCTTAACTGTTTCAATTTCAATAGCCTTTCAGTCTCTGCAAATTTTGAACTTATCCAAAACTACCAACTCACAGTAATTTTGTGTTTATGTATCTCCCCTCTCCTCATTATTGTCAACAAGGCTGGTTTGTAGCCCATCACCACCACTTCCCTCAGCCCACATTTGGTGGCCACATCTTCTACTGTCTTGCCTCCAAGCTCTGAATCTCCCTCCTCAAAGCATCTTTGTCATTTCCAATTTTCAACTTCCTTTAAGATCCTGCACAAAAACTACTTTCTCGACCATGAGTTTGCCTCCTAATATCATCTTCTGTGCCTCGTTATCAATTTTAGTGTAACAGCATTTCTACAAAATGTTTAAAAATGTTTTATTCCATTTGAAGATGCTATCCAGATGCAAGCCATGGATGTCCTCTATTATATACTATACATTTTACGCCAACATACAGAGTGGCTTCTATAATACTCTACACAATAGGTCCCAATATAAACAGTTATACTTATTACACTCTACAATAAATCCTACTATTATACATTGTACAATATGCTGCTACAATCTAGACTTTACTATTTTAGTGTTAGCAGACAATAACAGTGCAACTTTATAAAAATCTTTTGTTTCTATATAACACAAGCTAAATAAATGGGTAATTCACATCAGTCAATGCAGCAGGCAGGAATGTCATACAAATGCATTAAGCATTTATCTGCTACTGTCAGTTATAGTAATCTGTAGTATTCCGTGTCCAGTTAGACAGCTATTATGTACAACACCAGTGAACCTGCAACAGCTTTATTGGCCGATAACCTGGTTTGACATGAACGTAAATTAATCTGTGCATCTAATATTGGGGGGAAGCAGCACCTTATGTTTCTAATTTATCTGGTTAAGGTGTGAACCAACACAAAGGTAAAACACATTATCTTCTACAATATTAGTGTTATCAAATGTTCTGCTTAAATAATTGTATTTCAGAAACTACTGTCCATCTGTTACAACTTGTATATATATTGTGTTTTTTGTGTTTTAAAGTAGTAACATGTCCCAAGGCACTACATATGAGTGTGATCCACACAAGGACTTATTAAAACAGATGATTAAACGTTTGATCAAAGATATCACTTTAAAAGAGAAATGAGAGATAGACAGAAAGGTTTAGTCAAAGAATTCCATAGTTTTGAGTCTTAGCAACTGAAAACACAGCCGCCACTGATAGTGTTAAAATTGTGGGTGCTCAAGAGACCAGAATTGAAGGAGCACAAAGACATTGAAGACTTGTAGGGCTGGAGATTACTGAGATTTGGGTCGGTATGGAGTGGATAAGGCAATTAGACATTGAAATAAATGATAAAATTCTGAACCTGAAGGACATTAACAGGGTAGATGTGAAGAGAATGTTTCCTCTTATGGGAGAATCAAGAACTAGAGCTTACTGTTTAAAAACAAGGGATGGACTATTTAAAACAGAGATGAGGCAAAATGTCTTTTTTCTCAGCGGTGTCATGAATTCTTGGAACTCTTTTCCTGAAAATGTGATGGAAACAGGGTCTTTGAATATCTTTTAAGTCAGAGGTGGATAGATTATTTTTAAGCAGGGAAGTCAAAGGTCATTGGGGAAGGCAAATAGATAGATTTGAGAGAACAAGCAGATCAGTCCTGATCTTAGTGGGTAGTGGAGCAGGCTAAAGAGGCTGAATGGTCTGCTTCTGCTCCTTATTTATATGTAAATGTATGTAAATCAGTTCACTGTTTAACCAGGGACTAATGTAGGTCAGTGAACAAAGTGATGACGGTTGAGCAAGAATTAGTTCATGTTAAGATTGGGGCAGCAGAATTTTAAATTTATGAGAAATAGAAGCTACAAATTGGATTCGTCGAGACTAGAGCTAACAGAGGCACAATGAGTGTTTCATCATCAATGAGTTGAGGCAAAGATCAATTTGGATGATATTAAGAAGATGGACTTAAGCAGTTTTAATAATGGTGTGGCTATGTAGTTGGAATCTTATCTCACAGTCAAACTCTACATCAAGGTCACAAACTGCCTCAGGAAATTGCAGGTGGAGTCAATAGCTAAGAAATGGCATTTACGATTGGGATCAAAGGCGGTGGCATTGGACTTCACCAGTTTCAAAATCTCCCCTTCCCCTACTGCATCCCTAAACCAGCCCAGTTCGTCCCCTCCCCCCACTGCACCACACAGCCAGCCCAGCTCTTCCCCTCCACCCACTGCATCCCAAAACCAGTCCAACCTGTCTCTGCCTCCCTAACCTGTTCTTCCTCTCACCCATCCCTTCCTCCCACCCCAAGCCGCACCCCCATCTACCTACTAACCTCATCCCACCTCCTTGACCTGTCCGTCTTCCCTGGACTGACCTATCCCCTCCCTACCTCCCCACCTATACTCTCTCCACCTATCTTCTTTTCTCTCCATCTTCGGTCCGCCTCCCCCTCTCTCCCTATTTATTCCAGAACCCTCACCCCATCCCCCTCTCTGATGAAGGGTCTAGGCCCGAAACGTCAGCTTTTGTGCTCCTGACATGCTGCTTGGCCTGCTGTGTTCATCCAGCCTCACATTTTATTATCTCGGGTCTTCCGAATATTCTATTTGAAGGAAATTTTCTGCTAACCCAATACCGAGTATTAAACAACAGCCAGGTGATTGGGAAAAAGGAGAGGGCATGAGAAATTTATTGGTTTGGCAGAACTGGCCATCAACTACATGTATGCAAATCTGTGTTTCTGGGTGATATCACCAAGAGGCAACATGCACATGGGAAATAGGAGGCTATCTCTTACTTAAGAGGGAGATGCCTCTGAGGGCACCTATGAATGTCTTAACTGAGAATGATAACTTCTCCACACAGTACTTAAATCCTCACAGGCAGTTTGAACACAAAAGAGGCACCAATCTACGAAAGCTTAATAAATTCTCATCCAGTGAGAGAATCAGAGTTTAATCTTTAGATGACAGAGCTGAACAAGGTGAGGCCAATCAGAGTTAAATTATTTGATAATAACTGAAGAAGTTGATTGGCAAAAAAGCAACATAATGAGGAAGATCTTCTTTGCACAGTGAGTGGTTAGAACCTACAATGTACTGCCTCAAACAGTGCTGGATGCAATTTCAATCATGGCTTTCAAACTACCTGAAGACAAAAAATTGCAGGCATATGGGAAGAAGGTGGAGAGTGGGAATAGAGAAAGGCAGGAAGGTGGAATCAAAGATTGTCTGATCAGCTTTGGACTCATTGAATGGCACAGCATACTTGACTGGCGAACTTCCACTCTATGACCTTACAATCTTACGTCTTATGATCTTACTAGATGAATTGATTTTGCAGAGAGTCAGCACGGCCAGGACAGGCCAGGACATGGGCTCCTTCTGACCTGCAACCACTTTAGAACTCTATGTTAGATGAGGACAATCAGAGTTTGATTGTTTGATGGGAGAACCATGCAGGGAAGTCAATCAGAGTTAAACTGTATGATGGGAAAACTGAACAAGGGAGGTCAACCTGAGTTCAATTGTTGTTTGGAAGAACTTTGCAAGATGAGGCCAGTCACAGAGTTTAATTGCTCTTCAAGCTGCAGGTCAGAATCCACAATTTCTTGTGAGTTAGAAGCATGAGTTGGCTCCTTATGCCGGCTCTGCCATTTAGTAAGATCATGGCTGATCTGATTGTGACCTTGACCTACTTTCCTGTCTAACCCCTATTACCTTTGACTCCATCACTTGTTGAGAAGCCATAAAAATATTCAATAATCCCTGTTTTAAATAAACTAGATTGGCAAGGTTGTATTCTATAAGGTATATTTCAATGAAAGTAAGATATTATCTATTATTGCAAGTTTCTCCTTGCATATCACAATTAAGGAAAGAATTATTTTAAAAAATGTATATGAAACAATCAACCAAGAGGTCCTTGCTTAGAATGAATTTGCCAATTCTTAGTAATATTACAGAAATATGCGACGCAGGAAGTGTGACAAGATGGACAGGAAATAGATATATACATATGCCTTTCATCCTTTTAGATATCTATGTGCTTCCCACATTGAAGCCTCTCTATTCTATATAATTTGCCTCTACATATCTAGGGCAATATTTCTATCTACAGTATGTCTCTATTTGTCCACTATCTCCTGTACATGATATACATCATGCCCCTATCAATCCACTGTGGGTGCTGCATACTATTTAACATGTTGCTATGTTTTCTGTGTAATGGTAAAGTCACCATATTCCCAGAGGACCGTGGGGCTGCTTTCTCATTAGAGACAACAGGTGGTGATTTAACCTGAGGGTCACTATGCCTCAGGTGAGGGGAGAGGTTGAGACGTAGGGTCCTTCAGTGGAACACTATTTGCTAACGTTCTCGCTATCTGATATTTTCTTGTATATAATAGAATCATAGAATGTTTACATTCTATGCCATTTGGCCCATCATGTTGTGCTGGGCCTCTGTAAATGTTGCTGTTAGTCATACTCCCACCATTGTTTTTCTGTAGCCCTTCAAATTTGTTTATCCCTAATTATTTGTACAGCCTCTGTCATATACAACCTGTCAGAGGAACATTAGGATGAGGCCATTCAGCCCCTGTGTCCTGAAACTTATTTCACCCACCTTAATCTCCGAATCCCGTTACCTGTCTCAATCTCAAAATTTTAATTGACCCAAAATCCATAGTCTTTCAGGGGAAGGAATTCAATTTTACTGTCCCATGTTTGGAAAAGAGATTCCTGATTTCACTCCTGAATGGTCTAGCTCTAGTTTTAAGAGCATATCTTTTTCTGATTTCGCAACCAAAAGTCTCTCTGTATCTACCCTATCAAATATTCTGAATGTTTTGAACACTTGGTTCTGATCACCCCTCAATTTTTTATATTCAAGAGAATGCAAGCCAGGCTTATGCAACCGGTCCTCCCAGTTTAACTGTTTAAGCCCCAGAATCATTCTCATCAATCTGCGTAGCATCCTCTCCAAGGCCAATCTTGCCTTCCTGCCCACAACTGAACACATTTACCCAAAACTGGATCTGACTAAGCGTCTCCATATATGTTCAGAATCCAGGTCCAGGGCAAACAACGGTTATGTGCTCAATACTCCATCTTGACGTCTCTTCACTAAAATACACAGTGCTTTATAAATTACCACAAAATAAGGCTATTTGCATGAGATGTCAATCTCAGCACCCACTGCTGCTCTGACTTCAGATGAAATCCATTCCCTCGCCTGATACAGGAAGACCAGTCTGCCCCTTTACAAAGACCTATTTAAGACCCTAGTAGTCCCTTTAATTTCAAGGCAATGAGGGTCACACTTCCTTTAAGCTCGACCCAGAGCTACTCAGCATGCAAAACATCACTTTAACCTAACCACCTGCATTGTCCATTGAGGCCAACTATGACCAGTGACTGCCAGTCAGCTTGTGCCTGATGCCAGTGTTTCGAATACCAGATAAACTTTTGGAATAAAGGAAAGCATCCTCTCCCCGAACCCTCCCCATTCCACTTTCCCGTTTATTTTAATGTCATAAATCTTACCTTTCTGGTTACTGAAGGAGCTTGCTCTTGGGTTTGTTAGAGAGCTGAGCAATGGTGATAGGAGCCTCAGAGTGGCTCCCCCTTGCATTGCCACAAGCATGGATCTTCCATTGAACGGTGTCTGATTCTCTCGGTCTTGCTATCTGTCTGTCTCTCCCTCCCTCTCCAGCTCGGCGTAGATCAGGTCCTCCCGAGGACTGTCTGAGCTTGAGAACATTAGCCCTCACTCCCTTGTGTTCAACAGCAAAGGAAGCTGGCCGTGACTTTGGGAGACGGGTACGGTTGGGAGGAGTGAGGGAGGGGGGAAAGGGTGTGAGGTTCGGAAATCGTGGAGGAATGGGGAAATAAATCCAATCCGGCCCCTGTGTTATGTTTCAGGTCCTGCAATGCACAGACACGTTCAATCTCACAATCTTAATCTCCATATACTCGCAGCCCATGGACTGTTACTCCCTGTGGAAGGAAGGAGCGGATGATCAGTATTTATTAAAAAACATATCAGGTGCTGAATATGAAATACCAGAGGAACTTCAGATTAATAGTTACGGCTAGTGATTGGTGACCGTTTGATATTTTTATCTCTCTCTTTTCTTTTCTCCCCTCCTTTATTCTGCGAAGTGTTGCTTCACATAACATGCAAGAAAAGCCTCACGACAGCTGAACAGGAAAAAAACGCTCTGCAACGGGAGGATTTTTCTACTCACGCGCCCCCCCCAAACATTTAGCGAGGTTACACATGTTGCAATTATAATAGACTGCCTCACGACTGAAAAATTAGGTGTCATTCGAAGGGGACAATATTTTTGCCAGAAATGTCAAATGAAATATTCAGCATGTATTGCCCTCTCCTAAGGAGTTCCTACGATACATTCCGAGGCACTGTCTTACTGTCGGATCCTACGACAAAGCACCGGCAAATGCCACCCGTGAAAATGGACAAAGGCATTTGTTTTAAAAAGAAAAGATTAATCGTGTAATACTCACCAGAAGGAAAGATTCCCTTGCCCTCGTTCTTCGGTAGCACCCTGCTTGCCACAGAAACGCTAGTCCAATAGAGCAAAATAATTTCCTCATTCATTCACCCACACACCAAAAATAGATGCGCTAAAAAATTCCTTTAGGAAACAAATCACACACACACAAAAAAGCCAAAACTAAAAAAAAAGCTCCTTGTTCATTAAAAAAACCCTCACACACGAGAGCTACCTGGTATTCCAGATGTGAGGTGCTATCTAAAAATCAGGGCTGGTGGAGGGGGTGGGGGAATGGAGTGTGAAAAATGCCACCTCAGTCTCCAGATGCCTCCCTTAGATACATCAAGCACACATAAGGATGTGGGAAGAAAGGTTTGGAATCTCTCTCCTGCTGTATTGCTAGGAGACAGCGGAGGCTGCACGTCATGTGCCTAAAGGGTTTGATTTAAGAGAAACGGGCTGCTAGCACACCCTGGTGCCCGCCTGCTGCTCCTGCGCCGATCCCAGATCAAAGGCTGCAGCCTCGAACTTGACAATCAAAGCCTACGCCAATCTACCACCTCACACTGTGCCACACGCTCTAGCTCCGGCTGCCTGTTGTGCAAGCTTTGCCAAGCCAACTCCCGAGCTGTTGCGGGGCAGGTTGGAATCCAACTCTGCAGGACCCATAACCAAGTCCCTGGGGTCTTCCTAGGGCTGGAAATAGAAAGATGGGCTGGTGTGGTAGGAAGGTCTTGAGTCCTGAAAGTTCCCTTTAGCTTATTGTGGTAGAAAGCCATACAGAAGGAATGGAGTCCTTGCTCTCAAAACCCCTGTCCTGTACTGAATTAGATGCTAACCCAGACAAATGGCAACAGACCAATGTTAATACCCTGAGCAAGGAAAGGGACAATGATAAATAATCCAGCAGTAAAAGATTCCTTTCCAAATGGCTTTTGTGGAATGGGCGCACTTGTAAATGTTGAAGACAGAAGCCAGATGGGTGGTTGTATCAGAGTTAATGGGAACTACAGATGCTGGAGAATCTGATGAAGGGTCTAGACCCGAAACGTCAGCTTTTTTGCTCCTAAGATGCTGCTTGTCCTGCTGTGTTCATCCAGCTCCACACTTTGTTATCCCAGATGGGTGATTACCCTGCCCTCTTTGTAATCTGATTATCAATAGGAATCCACTGTTGGCCAAGAGTCATAGAGTACAACATTGAAACAGACCCTTTAGTTCAAATCGTTCATATTGACCAGGTATCTGAAATTAATCTAGTTCCATTTGCCAGCATTTGGCCCATATCCTTCTAAACCGTTCCTAAAATGGAAGGAATAATGGATATGCCGCTGAGCTTTCAGAAACTAGACAGCGTCAAGTGAACCAAATGCCTGAGTCATCTGATCGGCGATTAACTAGAACAGGCTACTATTGACGCGAGTCAGAAGATGCCTCTAGGGAAAAGAAAGCTGAGTGTTGAGATAAAAGTCAATAAAGTAAGGAAATTTGAAGTCCATGCCGGTGGTGAAGGGTCCTATGTCACTGTCACATGTGTGTTCTGGGCTTTAGTCTTTGGTCTGTGACAGACCATGCACAGTGACATTGCAGTGCTTGCTGGTGACACTATTCAGCCACGAAGAACCTTGACCAGCAGGGGAGAAGTGCGCGTGAGTCTGCTACTGGCTTGACAGGGAATGCCATTTTGACTCCCAGCTTCAATCAAGTAAGTTAGGTCTAACTCCTGCAATAAACACCCGGGTGCGCACAATAACAGGAGGCTGACATTAAAGCTGTGAACTGATATTGGATTTACAACCCCTTACTTCCTTCCCTCCCTCGTTCATCCCCAGAAGGAGGAGCCAATAAAACTTGCGAATGACACAGGCTGTTGTATACCTCAAAATATAACTCCAATATGATCAGTATGTTTGTTTTCAATAACTTTTTTTTAGTACTTTTTCCCCTCTGAGTATCCTTTTCGTCCAACCCTCCTACTTTCCTTCCCTCATTTTCTCCCTGTCTCACACCTTCCCTTCCTCCTTCCCGTTGCTTCCAAATCATATGTTGTTTGACTAATCACATTTCAAACTTCATGGAAGAGAACTCTGCCTGTTTCATCCTGGAGGCTGCTCCTAAACAAAAAAGGACCACAGTTCAGACTCCGCTGGAGTAAGTGGTTCAGTTGCCTATTGCATGCTTTACATGTGTTGCTGTAAAAATGTTCACTCCTGAAACACTCACATATGACATCTGCTCTGGGCTCTAATATACAAATATATTCCTTTCTCTATTTTCTGTCTCTCATTACTTGCAATTTATGTTGTGACTATTCCCCCTTTTTCCTTTGCTTCACAGCATGTTGCTGTCATTCTGTGAAGTATTTTGAGTTGTTTTGTTAATGTGACTTATAATTATTGATTCAGCTAGTGGATTATGTGGTAAAACAGAAGAACACAGAGCAGTCCAAAAGTATAATTGTAAGAGGATGCAGGAGCAGAGGGATCTGGAGGTGTCTTAGTATATTTCATTAAAAGTGGCAGGGCAGTTTGAGAAAGCAAATAATAATGCATACAGGATCCTGGGCTTTATAAATAGGCACAGAGAGTACAAAAACAAGGATGTTATGGCGAGCCTTTATATAACACTGGCTCAGGCTCAGTTGAGGTATTTTGCACTTTACAAGGGATGTGAGAGCACAGAAAAATATTTCATGGGTGGTTTCTAGGATGAGGAACTTCAGCTACAAGGATGGATTGGAGAAGCTGGGGCAGTTCTCCTTGGTGAAGAACAGATTAGAAAATGTTTGGAAAGAGATGTTCAAAATTATGTGCGGACTGAACAGAAAAACAGATCCCACTGATGCAATGGCTCAAAATCAATCTAAGGTAATTAACAAAAGAAACAACAACAAGAGAAGTGTCTTTTCTATACAGTGAGTGGTTGGGATTTGAAATGCATACCTGAGAGTGTGCAGAAGGCAAATTTTCTTAAAAAGGGAACAGGATAAGACAGAAACATTTCGAGGTGTTCCAGGCGTAGTAAGTGTCATTGGGTGAGTTGAGCTGATATGGAACCGATGGCCCAGGTGGTTTCCTTCTGTTCTGTAACTGTTCTGTGATGCTGAATGCATAAATCTGTCTCATACTTGCAATCCTTTCACTTTTATATTACTAAGCCTGACACAGAAGGAATAAAAATACTTCCTATTTTCCCATAAATAAGACAGAAGGATATACTCTACATTAATATCGTCCTTTCCACAACATTCCGAAGAATTTCACCACAAATGGAATTGATTAAATCATAGTAACTGATACAATACAGTCAACTGATGCACAGCATGCTCATCAGAAAGTTTGCACTTCTGGCAGTGCAGTTCTCCCCAACACTGCAGTCAACCATTAGTCTGGATTATATGCTCAACTCTCGTGAGTGCACCCCAAGTCCATAATAATTGTACAATGAGATATATATGTTCGCCAATGGGCCATGGCTAACACTAAACTAGGTAAAAAGTTCATTTGAAGGAATTTGTGGGTCACAATGATTAAAGCAGGTGGGTTATGTAATGACATCTCCTGCAGCTCACACAGTACAGTTTTACACATATATACCTTTTTATATCTGCTTGAAGTTTCACAGCCTACAACTTGCCTGATTCTATTGGTTTGTCTTAAATTAATTATACCCTCTGGCCTACTTTAACTCTATCACCTACAGCAATACACAGTGATCCCCAGGTAGCTGCTAATTGTATAATGTTGTCACATTTCCTTTGCTTTAAAACAAATCATTTAAACAAAATCCTCAAAATCATTCATTCAAACCTCCTTGCCAATAATCCTTCTTCAAGTGCTTGTATTGATCAATTACAAACAATTATGCTACAACATCTATCCCCTTTGACCTAATTTCTTTGCTTATACGTGAGATTCCTGACTCAGAGTTTCCAGTTGACTGTTTGTTCCCAGGATCTTTGGCCAAGTGGTAGGAGCAGGTGGCACAAGACACACAAGCTGCCTGGGTTTTGAGCTGGACAGCTCGGTGCATTTACCATTCACCACATGTGTCTAATTGGAGTTCCAGGTCTGACTAATTGTAATTCTGATATGTTAACAGAAAAAATGTACAATTGACACCATCATTCGGCTGTGCAATCTCAAACCTTAGCCATGCAATGTATGCCTGTGAACTTCAACCTTTAAAGTTGAAATAGAGTATCAGTGGTTTTTTTTTGGTAATCATGAGTACTTTGCTGTTGAATCTAATTCAATTCATTTTGTGAGATGTGGGCGTTGCTGACTGGTCAGCATTTATTGCCAGTTCCAGGGTGCCCTTTGAGAAGGCTGCCTCCTTGAACCACTGCAGTCCACCTGCTGTGGGTTGACCCACAATGCCATTAGGGAGGGAATTCCAGGATTTTGATCCAGCGACAGCGAAGGAATTCGATATATTTCCATTTCAGAATGGTGAGTTGCTTGGCTGGGAACTTGTTCCATATATCTGCTGCCCTTGTCCTTCTAGATACACCTGCATTCCCCATGCAGATGGCCTAACGGCCCTCCGCTTCTCCCTGTCCCACAGGCCCGAAGCAAGTGCTACACCTGTCCCTATACCTCCCCCCTCACCCCCGTCTCCCTATATATTTCAGGCCCGACCAGTCCGCCTCCACTGACACCCCCATCCGCTTATCTGAACTTGTCCTCACCCTCAACAACTTCTCCTTTAATTCTTCCCACTTCCTACAGACGAAGGGGGTGGCCATGGGTACCCGCATGGGCCCAAGCTATGCCTGCTTCTTTGTAGGGTACGTGGAACAATCCCTCTTCCAAAGCTACACAGGCCCTATCCCCCATCTTTTCCTCCATTACATAGATGACTGTTTTGGCACTGCCTCGTGTTCCCATGAGGAGCTCGAACAGTTTATCCACTTCATTAACCTTCCACCCCAACCTTAAGTTTACCTGGACCATCTCTGACACCTCTCTCTCCTTCCTGGACCTCTCTGTCTCTATCTCTGGCATCCATCTGGAAACCGATATCCATTTTAAGCCTACCGACTCCCACAACTACCTAGAATATTCCTCCTCTCACCCACCTTCCTGCAAAAGTGCCATCCCCATTCCCAATTCCTTCGCCTCCACCGCATGCTCCCGAGAAGAGGCATTCCACTCCTGAACATCCCAGATGTCCTCTTTTTTCAAGTACCGCAACTTCCCCTCCTCAGTGATCAAAAACGCCCTCAACCGTGTCTCCCGCATTTCCCGCAACTCATCCCTCACGCCCCCTATCCACAATAATAACCAAAACAGAATCCCCCTCATCCTCATGTACCACCCCACCAACCTCCAAATTCAACACATCATCCTCTGACATTTTCACCATCTGCAATCTGACCCCACTACCAAAGACATTTTTCCCTTATGTGCTTTCTGGAGGGGCAACGCTCTCCGTGACTCCCCTGTCCGCTCCACCCTCCCCTCCAGCCCCACCACCCCTGGCACCTTTCCCCTGCAACCGAAGCAAGTGCTACACCTGTCCCTATACCTCCCCCCTCAGCCCCATCCCAGGCCCTAAGAAGACTTTTCACATCAAACAGATGTTCACCAGTACATCTGCTAATGTGGCATACTGTATCCGCTGTTCCTGTTGTGCCCTCCTCTTCATTGGGGAAACCAAGTGGAGGCTTGGGGACCGCTTTGCGCAACACCTGTGCTCAGTTCGCAACAAGCAACTACACCTCCCAGTCATGAACCATTTCAACTACCCCCCCAAGTCCTCAAACAACATGTCCATCCTGGGCCTCCTGCATTGCCACAATGACGCCACTTGAAAGATGCAGGAACAGCATCTCATATTTCGCTTGGGAACCCTGCAGCCTAAGGGTATCCATGTGGACTTCACAAGCTTTAAATCCTCCCCTCCCCCGACCACATCCCAAAACCAGCCCAGCTCGTCCCCGCCTCCTTAACCATTCCTTCCACCTCAAGCCCAACCCCCATCTCCTACACACTAACCTCATCCCACCTCCCTGACCTGTCCGTCCTCCCTGGACTGACCTATCCCCTCCCTAACTCTCCACCCACATTCATCTTCTCTGGCTCTAACCCCACCTCTTTGACCTGTCCGTCTCCTCTCACCCTATCTTCTCCTTTATCCATCTTCTATCTGCCTCCCCCGTCTCCCTATATATTTCAGAATCCCCTTCCCCTCGCCCATTTCTGAAGAAGGGCCTCGACCCGAAACGTCAAAATTTCCTGCTCCTCTGATGTTGCTTGGCCTGCTGTGTTCATCCAGCTCTACACTGTGTTATCTCCATCTTGATTTAGCCCCCTTCCCCTCATCCTAACTCTTCCTCACCTTTGATGGTCCTCAACAGGCTTTGCACATAAATCGTTCAATTGGAAATGTGAGTGATTTACTGGTGAAGATAGTTAAGAGAGGGAAAAAAAATCATGCGTGATTTGATATTGGGAAAGAAAATCTGTAAGAGCATTTCTGGATAAGAAAAAATAATTAAGAAAGAGTAAGAGAAAAACAAGAAAAAATCCATGCCCTTGTGTGGTACAACAGTAATGTCCCTACCTCTGATCCAGAAAGTTTGGGTTCAGGTCCCAACAGCTCCAGAGGTGTGTAGTAACATCTTTGAACAAGTTCATCAAACATTAATTTGCATTAAAGTTGCTGCTGAAAACACAGCTACCATCATCAGTCATAGGCTCGTCAACAATTTCTATTGTTCAGTTTGGCACCTCCAGATCCCAATGGCAGACGTTGAGCTTTCACACACTGTTACCTTCAGACACTTCACTGAAGCTATAAGGAGTCTCATTCATGGCTGTAGGTGTTGGAACTTTTCAAGTCTGAGATTGATATACTGTCATTGAGCGTCAAAGTGGTGTGGATCAAAGTGAATACATAAAATTGACATACAGATCAGACATGATCTATTTTAATGGCAGAGCAGGAGCGAAGGGCCAAATGGCCTCCTCTTATTCATGTTTATTCACTTGAAGACTACATCTGGAACGGGCACATAACTCAATGGTATGATGCTTCCTAATAGCTTTTTTATTACTTATTCATAGGATGTAGGCATCAATGGCTGGGCCAGCATCTGTTGCCCATCCCTAGTTACTCTTGAAACGGTGATAGTGAGCTGGTTTCCTGAACAGCTGCACTCTATCTGGCATAGGTAGACACATAAGGAATTCCCTGATTTGGAGGGAACTTGACAGCAACGACGTTCCCATGTATTTGCTATCTTTGTTATAGAGCCATATAGCATGGAAACAGACGCTTCAGTCCAACAGTCCATACCAACCAAGTTTACCAAACTGAACTAATCCCTCCTGCCTGCTCTTGGCCCATATCCCTCCAAACACTTCTTATCCATGTACTTACCCAAACATCTTTTAGACATTGTAACTGTATTCACATTACCACTTCCCCTGGAAGTTCATTCCACACACAAACCACTCTGTGTAAAAAAATCCCTCGCCGCCATGTCTTTTTTAAAATCTTTTTGCTCTGACCTTAAAAATATGCCCCCTACTCCTGAAATCCCCCACCCTAGGGAAAAGACACCTGCCATTCATCTTATCTCTCCCCATTATGATTTTATAAACCTTTACAAAGTCACCCATCAACCTCGTGCACTCTAGTAGAAAAAGTCCCAGCCTATCCAGCCTGTACTTATAATTCAATCCCTCCATTCCCAGCAACATCCTGGTAAATATTTTCAGAACCCTCTCCAGCTTAATAATATGCTTCCTACATCAGGGTGACTAGAACTGGACACAGTACTCCAGAAGAAGCCTCACCAACTTCCTATACAATGTCAAGTAACATTCCAACCCCTATAGTCAAAGGTCTGAGCAATGATGGCACGTGTGCTGAATGCCTCTTTAACCATCCTGTCTACATGTGAAATAAACTTCAAAGAATTATATATATGAACCCATAGGCCTTTCTATTCTACACCACTACCCAACCTTCACCTTTAATTGTACAAGTCCTGCCTTTGTTTGTTTTACCAAAATGCCACATCTCACATCGTGTGGGTTTGGAAGGTGCTGTCTAAGGATCCTTGGTGAATTTCCATTGTGCGTTTTGTTGATGATACACACTGCAGCCACTGAGCTCAGCAACAGAGGAGGGAATGTTTGTGGATATGGTGACTATCAATTGGACTGCTTTGTCGTGGATGTCAAGCTTCTTGAGTTTTGTTGGGGCTACACTCATCCAGGCAAGTGGAGAGAGTTCCATCAAACTCCTGACTTGTGCCTAATAGATGGGAACAAGCTTTGGGAGTTGAATTGAACTTGAATTAGCTAGTGAGGATAACTTATGGTTTTGTGCTTTGAGAATCATTCCTCTGTTGATCGGAGACCTCTTCACTATACAGATTAAACCCAATGCAGTTTAATCCATGCAACCATTCCCATTGCTCAAAGGGAAATCAGTGCTCTATTATAATGAGCCAATCAGGGATTTGTTTTTTGTTTGCTCGTAGGATGAAGCCATCGCTGGCTGGACCAGCATTTATTGACTATCCCTAATCGCTCTTGAGAATGTGTCATCTTCTTAAACTGTTGCAGTCTGTGCAGGCTGGTGTAGGTACTGTGAGGAAGAGAATTTGAGAATTTTGGCCGGGAACAGTAAAGGAATGGTGACTTAGTTTCCAATCAGGAAGGCATGTGGTTTCAAAGATAAGTTGGTGTTCCTCCAATGTATTAACTGCTTTTGTGGTTTAAGATGGTAGGATTCCTGTGTTTGGAAGGTGTTGCTTAAGAAACTTTAATTAGTTGCATTAGATACTACAAGAGCTTTACACAAAATTGCTACGTTTATTCCACATTTCTGGTTATTTCAAAGTGGTCCTTTTCTTTTAGTTAACTGGGCCATTACCAAGAACTTCTCTAACACCCTTGTAAGTTTTTGATTAACAAGATTTTTTTGCAGTGTCTATGTTTACAGTATAGAATGTGAGATGGTAAACAATGCTTCTGGTACAGTTCAGGTCTACTGGAGCTTTCCCAGATCCACTTAGTTTAACTTCTTTGAAGCCAGAAATGAAATGGTGGCCACAACTTTCTCTTATCCCCAAGAGTCAGCTGCACATCTGGATTAAAAAATTGTGGATTGAAATCAATGAAAAATAAATTTGAAGTGAACCATTGATGCTTGCCAATGATACTTTTCACCCCCATTAACTTTCAATCAAAATTCTTCAATGTTAAATGTATCATGTTGATGCTGCTCTAACACTACATCCGAGAACAAAATCAGTACGAGTCTAATCAAATCACATTCTCTGGAGTTTTTACCAGGTTTATTCTTCCCACTCACTTTTTAAAGTACTGACAGTTTCAACATTGTTGAATCATGTAGCTTCAGCTGTTCTTAGCATATCAACTTGGAGATCACAATTGTACGTGCAGCTGAAACTCACCATGTGGCAGGAACATACCAGCAGGAAGAATCCAATCAGCCCATTTGAGCCTGCCCTGTCTTTCAAAATGATAATCCACCTCAGTGCCTACTCTCCATATCTCTTTACATCATTAGTATTTAGAAATCTGTCAATCTCTACTTTAACATACTCAATGACTAAGGATCCACAGGCCTTTGGGACAGATGACTCCAAAGATTCACAACCTTCTAAAGTAAAAAGGCCTCTCCATTGCACATTCCTAAATGGCTTCCCTCATATTTTGAAATTGTGTCCCCTGGCTCTAGACTCCCTAGCCTGGGGAAACAGCTTGACTACGTCTACTCTGTCTATTCCTTTATGTATTTTGTAAGTTTCAATGGCATCACCTCGCATTCTTCAAAACCCTAGCGAATACAGGCCCAATTTGCCCAATCTCTCTTCAGAGGAAATTTGTACCATCTCAGGAACAAGTCTGGTGAACATTCATTACACTCTTTCCGTGACAGTAATATCCTTTTCTAGCCAAGGGGCTAAACTGCACATAGCGCTCTGTGTGGGGTCTAATCAGTATCCTGTACAACTGAAGGAGAACTTGGTCAATTGTGACAGAACTAAACCATGAATTGACTCAAGTTGGATGTACTGATCATAGGCCCTCTCTTGCTTCTGTTTCCTCTCAGCCTTGCTAATTCTCACACACTGAGCTGTCTTCCATCTTGTTAGCAATGGAAGCATTACTGCTGAAACAATATAGTCACAGGTTCCCATTTCATTGACAGCACGAAGCATGCTTCTGCCAATAAAACGAATCTCAATGGATTCTGCTTTCTGTTTGGGTTCTGCCATGAGCCGAGGGAGCCCAGTCGCATCGTCTACTAGTTTTCCTTTGACCAGTTGTTCCTTGATCAGTGTTCCTTCGCTTTAACTAGTTTAACTCCTTTCATCATGTGAATAATATCGAGGCCAAGACATGCATTCCCAATTAATTTTAGGAATTTTGTTACCAATTTAGGCAAGAATTGGAGAATGTGGTTTGTGTGCAGTTTGTTGAGGGTAAATCCACATCTGACATGCAAGAGTCTTTTAAAGGCCAGTCGATTAGAGTTCAGGACAGGCATATTCCTGTAAAAATGAAGGACAGGAATGGCAGAATTCAGGAAATTATCAGCTTAGTCAAAACAACGGAAGCATACTTGAGGTCTAGGCAACTAAAAGCAGACAAAGTCTTTGAAGTATATAGAGAAAGTAGGAAGGACCTCAAATGGGAATCTAGGAGGGCTAAAAGGGGCTATGAAATGCCCTTGGCCAGCAGGGTTAAGGAAAATCGCAATGCATTTTATACACATATTAGAATCAAGAGGATGGCTGGGGAAAGTGTAGGCCCCACACAAGCATAAGGGAGGGAGGTTGTGTGTGGACCCAAAGGAAATGAGTGAGATCCGTAAAGAGCAGTTTACATCAATACTCACCAAAGAGAGGGACGTGAGGGATATTGAGATTAGGGAAAGGTATGTGAATACTTTTGGGCAGGTCAACATAATGAAAGAGGTAGTGTTGGATGTCTTGAAATACATTAAGGTAGACAAATGCCTGGGGTGAGGTGGAATCTATCCCAAGATATTGTGGAGGCAAGGGGAGAAATAGCTGGGGCCTTAACAGATATTTTTTCATTCACTCTGGGTTCAGGCGAGGTCAGTGAGCCAGACGTCAGTGGTGGAGAAGCTATTGGAGAAGATACCGAGAGACAGGATTTATTTACATTCGAAAGTGAGTGGACTTGTTAATGAGTGGTAGCATATGTTTGTGTGGGGAAGGTCATATATCACCAATTTGATTGAGTTCTATGAGGAGGTGACAAGAATTAATGATGAGGGACGGGCAGTGGATGTTATCTACATGGACTTTAATAAGGCATTTGATAAGGTACCTTATGGCAGGCTGGTGCAAAAGTTAGAGTCTCATGGGATCCAGGGTAAGTTGGCCTGGTGGATACAAAACTAACTTGGCCATAGAAGACAGAGACTACCGATGGAAGGGTGTTTTTTGGAATGGAGATCAGTAACTAATGGTGTTCTGCAGGGATCAGTGCTTTGTTGTTTGTAATGTATATAAATGATTTAGACAAAAGTGTAAGTGGTCTGATTAGTAAGTTTGCAGATGACACCACAGTTAGTGGAGCTGCAAATGGTGAGGAGGATTGTCACAGGATACAGCGGGATATAGGTAGTTTGCAGATTTAGGCAGAGAAATGGCAAATATAGTTTTATCCAGACCACTGCAAAGTGATGCATTTTGGAAGATCAAATTCAGGTGCAATTTATACAATAAGTGGCAGAACTGTTAGGAGCAGTGACATACAGAGAGGTTTGGGCAAACAGGTCCATAGATCCCTGAAAGTGACAACACAGGTAGATAAGCTGGTCAAGAAGGCATACTGCACCCTTGCCTTCATCTGCCAGTGCGTGAAATATAAAAGTTGCCAAGTTAAGTTACAGCTGTATAAAAGTTTAGATTGGCCACATATGGATTATTGTGTGCCGTTCTAGTCGCCACACCACCAGAAAGACATGGATGCTTTGGAGGGGATGCAGAAATGCTTACCAGGATGTTGCCCGATCTGGAAGGTTTTAAATATGAGGAGAGGTTGGAAAAACTCAGTCTGTTTTCATTGGAAAGACGAAAGTTGAAGGGCCACTTCTTAGAGGTCAATAAAATTATGGAAGGCATAGGTAAGGTGTACAGCCAGAGGCTTTTTCCCAGGATGGAAAAGTCACCTACAAAAGGGCACACGTTCAAGTTGAGAGGGGGAAAGTTTAATGGAGAAGTGCGAGGAAAGCTTTTCACACAGAGAGTAGTGGTGCCTGGAATGTCGTGCTAGTGGAGGTGATAGAAGCAGGCACATTACCAACATTTAAGGCATATCTTGATAGACAATGAACAGGTGGTGAACGGGGAATAGAAAATGCATACAGGCAATAAATAGTGGGTCTAAATAACAGCTAGCTATTGGTGCAGGTTTGGTGGGTGAAAGACCCTGCTCCTGAATTGTATTTTATTGTATTATATTGTATTGATTCTGAATTATGAATGGGTTTTTCTACTATTTGGTGTTCTTTAATTGCAGTTACCAGTGTCATACCATTAATCTTAAGTGTTATACCTGTCTGGCCCATGTAATTGCATTGCTGTTGGCTATAGACAATGTTTTCTCAGCAGAGTATACAGAGACATGCATCCCAGTATCCAACTTGAAATTTGTGAGGCAACCATTAATGTATATATATTGGACCATTTATCTCTCTAAAGAACACTCTATAATTTTCTTCTATTCTAGATTGTCTTACCTCATCAATTTTTCTATGTAGGTAACTATTTGATGTCCTGTTTTTCTGTGACTGTGTTTTACTTTGGTACATTTTCAGAAAGTGACCTATTGTGTGACAGATAAAGCATTCACTTTGAATAGAGGGCATTACCTAAGCTTGTGATGTTTCTTTGCTCCACCACACAGGAAAGCATTTTTAACATACAGTGACTGTCCAACTCACTGTACTAGTTTCTCACATGTGCCTTTTCTGGTTTTGTACCTTAAGAAGTGAATGGAATGTGCTGATGTCCTGTGTCAAGGTTGACCTGTACGTCCCATGATTGTTCTTTGCTGTTTGAAGATTTCTGCTTAGTTCACCATCAAATGGCTTTCTCTAGAGTCAAATTATCCTTGGATTGCAATTCATCCGGCAGGCACATCAGCAATTCTGACAACAATTCTGTCGGTTGTGAATTCTGACTTTAGATCACCAAAAGTGCATTATGCCCTAATTTATAGAAGTCCAAACTTAAATTATCGGTCGGTTCCCTGAATGCAGAGCTCTTCTATTAAAAACTGCTCTTTCAAGAATTTTATTTGTTCTGAGGTTAGAGTAATTGTCTAAGAGTCCCATTACCTCTTCAGAAGTGCCAATTGCTTCTTGTGCACCTTGATCAAATGTAATGTCATCAGCTATAGTCCCAGTTGTACATGGAAGTGTATTTACTTGGTAAACTTCTGATTTGGAAGCTATTAAGTTATTCCCAAACCTATTCTCGTTGAATGGAGACTTCTCCAACAAAATGTCACCACATAATATAGTCTGTATTTGCATTTGATTAACTCTCCAGGGAGTTCCTAACTGCCATCCTGTATTAGGAGATAGTAAGAACTGCCAATGCTGGAGTCAAAGGTAACACAGTGTGGAGCTAAAGGAACACACCAGGCCAGGCAGCATCAGAGGAGTAGGAAAGTTGATGTTTCGGGTCAGGACCCTTCTTCAGAAATGACTTGCTATGTTCCTCCAGCTCCACACTGTGTTCTCTCTGTCATCCTGCATTAGTTCCCTTTCCAGGTTGAAATGCTTTTACCATTGACAGTACATTGTTCCTTGCTGAATCTTGTCACAAGGGTTTATTCTGTAAGTTTCCTACACATTCAGCCTCCCCTGTTGCTGACTGTCTGCCTGCTCAAGCAAATTAAAGCTGAGTGTGAAGATATTGAAAAATCTCCACCACAGCTCACTATGTTATATGAGGCAGCAATCTGCATCTCACCATGAGATAGGTTTGCAGCTATCATCCTCTTTAGGGATCTGTTTGGTCTAGAGTAGCAGAGGAAAACCACTTTAATATTCTGAAGCAGAGGCTCTTGTCATAAGCAGAAAGTAGTTTATTGCATGTCAGAATCTAGTTACAAATTATGTTGACATGCGAAACATTGGTGCCAAGATCTGAAGGAAAACCTCGATCTTAAGTCTTATTCCTTTGAGGTCCTAAACTTTTCTGCCCTGAAATCCATATGACCATCAGCATAGTGTGGGAAGCTTAAGGCATTCCTCAGAATTAACCCTTTCAGATCCTTGCACACTTATGCTACAATCACTGGGATTGTTAATGTTGCAAAAATATTCACCAAGTGTAACAGATGAATCCTTAAATTTTCACTTTCACTTCTCATTGGGGAAGACTTTTTTCACAACCTAATCAGGGCCTACAAAATATTTGTGGTGAGAGAGTAAGAGAGCACGAGAGAGGGAAAGATATGGTATGAGAAATGTGTCAAATGAAACCATAAATCGCTTTTCAAAATGGTGTCTGTAGCCAGACTGACTGCTAGGAAAGCTAATGCTAATGAAACAGTGAAGGTTTGGATAAGGAGATTGGTGGGGGAGATTGTGGTACAGTAGTAATATCACTTGGCTTGTAATCGCAAGTCCTAGCTAATGCTCTGGGGACATATGATCCAATCCCACAACTGGTAGAATTTAAATTCAATTTATAAATGTAGAACTAAAAATTAGCCTTAATAATAATGGCTTGCAATTAGTAATGGTGACCAAGACAACTACCAACAGTTTTCATTAAAAAAAAGTCTGGTTCATTTGGGAAAGGAAATCCACCATTGTTTCCTGTGATTGGTCTGGCTTACACAAGTTCAGAGCCACAGCAATGTGGTTGAACCTTGACCACCCTCTGAAATAGCTGAGCAAGCCAATCAAGGCAATTAGGGATGAGCAGCAAAATGCTGGCCTTTTTGTCAACACCACATCCCAACAAAGAATAAAAATCAGATTCTTTACGAGGGATGAAAACCAAATCTTTAAAACCACAGGCCTGGTTATGTTTTATTAAAAGGGAAATAAAGCTGTCTTTGTACTGTTTTATAGCCACTGTATCTACATGCTTGTTCCAATTATGATTCTAGTTAATGAGGGTCTCCAACTGCTTCATTAACTGAGCAGTTGCGAATTGTACTAAACTTTGGACAGTCATCAGTGTACATCCTTGCACTGACCTCATCATGGAGGGAAGATAGGGAATTAAGCAGCTGATGAAGATTGGGCCTAGAGTACTGCTTTTCTCTGATAATACAACATCGCTAATGTTATGATCTAGCTTCCTCAGTTGGCTTTCCCTCTATTTCTCCTTCTCTATCTCTCCCCTTCCGTTTCTCTCTCTCACACTCAGTGGATGGAATTTACTGCTGTTGATTGGGTCTTGTTTTCTGCAATGAAATCTGGTGGCATTGGATGGTACCAACATATTATCTGGGAGCTCCAATGGAATAAAGTGCCAAATCAAGAATGTTATCTCCTGAACCCCTGGATCTCATGAGGTCTTCTATTTGCTGCACTGTCATGACTGGGTTGCTTATCCAATACTTGAGAGCTGCTGACCAATTAGAGACTAGCAGCACTGCAATGGTGATAGATCCACTGTTGGGTGACGGGTCTGGTGGGTTGGTGTCGGACACTGCAGTATATACTGTAGAAAGGATATAATTAAACCAGAAAGATTTCAGAAAAGATTTACTAGGGTGCTACCTGGACTGGAAGTTTTGTGTTATAAAGAGAGGCTGGATAGGCTGGGACTTTTTTCCTGGAATGTAGGAGACAGAGGGGTGACCTAATAGAGGTCTATAAAATCATGAGAGGCATTGAGAAGGTAGTGGAGTCTAAAACTAGAGGGCATGGGTTTAAAGTGAGAGGGGAGAGATACAGTAGGGTCTGGAGTGCAATTTGTTTCATGCATAGGGTGGTGAGTGTCTGGAATGGGTTGCTAGGGGTAATTGTGGGAACAAGTACAATTTTGTCATTTAAGAAACATTTGGACAGGTACATGGGAGGGATAGGTTTGGAGGGATGTGGGCCAAATGCAGGCAAAATGGACTAACTGATTTTGAAAACTAGGTGGCATCGACAAGTTGAGCCAAAGGGCCTGTTTCCACGCTGTAAACCTCTCTGACTCTATGACTGTAGATGCAGGATCTGCTCAAAGGATCAACAATGAATCTTCCAGAAACAGTCTTGAGGAGTGGAGGTGGGGGGCGTTTCTGGTTTGCTATGTGGAGTAACACCAGTCAGGGTGGGGGTGAGGGAGTGCCTCAGCAAGAGCAGGTGGTGGGTTCCTAAGAGAGCCTGATCTTCTGATGGTAGGAACCTTGGTATGGCACAGAGTGCTGAGAACGTAGTAGCCCCACCCCCATCCCATATACACACACTATCCTCCTCCAGAATTTTCAGGAAAACCGGACATGTTTCGTTGTGCAGTCTCCTCAGACAATGTGTCCCATGTCTGCGGTTGGTTGAACAGCAGCAGAGACTGAATGAGTTCCTGAAGTAGCCCTAAAGTGGCCATTTAAAAGTTTCAAGTGCCCTCCAGGCAGGAATGCTGCTCACAAAATATCCCATTCTCATTATAATCAGAGACAGGTGGTGGGATCTCCATCCTGCAATACCGCACATTACCTAACCTCCAAACTCACCCACAAAGACGGGAGCATTAAATTCTGCTGACTCCCTTTCTGTCTCTCCCAAGGCTGTTTCTGAATCTTGATGCTATTTTACCATTTGGCCATAATAAGTATCTGAAAGGCTGTTCAAAGCAAAACTAAAGTTATTAAACAGTCCATATTTCTTCAGTTGAATACATATTTCCATGTGTGTAAAGGCAGAATTTAATCAGCGGAATATCTCAAATTGTTATAATTGTCCAGTGTTCCTTTAGTTACTGACTCAGGTATTAATGGTTTCCACACTGACTGCAGGAAAGAATAGTTGGACAGTTTGACCCTTTCTTTTCCAAGAGCATCTGAGATAAATCTTAGTTCACCTTCCTGTGTAAAATTCTAGTGCTATGCTAGATTTTCACTCATAAGTTGTCAATGGTGTTAATTTTGTCACAACAAGTTCCGTCACCGATTTTTAATTTTAGCACTTCTGGCACCTATGCACTGATTTATTTCACAAAGTACTCTGTTGGTTTCATACAGCTCAGTTGTCAAAACACAAGATCTACAGCAATACATTCCTTCCCCCAGTACTCTAGTATTAACCAGGCAATGCAGTTAATGCAGATGGGGTTGCAGTGCAGGGATTCAACAGTCACGGTGAGGTTATGACGATTGTCAGGCAATTCAGTTAATGCAGAAGACTGATTTCACTTCACTTGTTTCTGGTGGCTTATTTTTATTTGCCCTTGGCTAGGTGGCATGGGCCTGCTTGAACTGCTGCTGTCTGTGCAGTGAAGGTGGTCCTATTGTGCTGTTATGGAGAAAGTTTCATGGTTTTAACTCAGTAATGTGGAAGAAATCATGAAATATTTCATAGGTTTGATATAGGAGACACACCACAGAAGCAGGCCATTCAGCCCAACCAAGCCATTTATGCCCTGCTGGAGCTTCCTCCGATTCTTCTTCATTGAAACCTATCATGATAACCGTCTTGCAAATTTCTGACCATAAGATGTGAGAGCAGAAGTAGGCCATTTGGCCCATGAGTCTACTCTGCCATTCATGACTAATCTGATAATCCTCAGCTTGACGTTGTTGCCTTATTCCCGTAATTTTTGATTCCCTTACCAATTATCCCTGTTTTGAATATTCTTAATGATCCAAACTTCACAGCTCTCTCCAGTAAAGAATTCCACAGATTCACTACCTTCTGAGAAAATAAATTCTTCCTCAGATCTGTCTTAAATAAGTGAACCCTTACTCTGTGATTATGTGCATTGGTCCTAGACTCTCCCTAGGCTCTTTACATCTAATCTGCTAAGCCCCCTAAGACTTCTATGTTTCAGTAAGGTCTTAGTCCTCTAAACTTCAATGAGTTCAGACTGAACCTACTCAAGGTCTCCTCAATAGAAAATCCCTCTATAACTTTTTCTTTAGATAGTGAACCAACTCTGAACTGCCTTCAATCCAGCAAAATGGCAGCAGAGTAATTCACTTGATTTGGAGCTCCACTCTGCTTACCAGTTCTCTTTCTCTTTCTTTCTTTGTCCTTTTTTTTCTCCCTTCTTCTCTCTCCCTCTAGTAATTCTATTCCCCACCAACACCCCTTTTAACTACCTACCCAAAGAGTTGGGAAGGAGCTGGGTCACGACCGGGAACCAGGTGGCAGGAGCTTAATGCACATGCTGTGTCCTGCAGTGACAGCGGATAGACCATGGGCCGGAGCCACAGCAGCCAATCAGAAGTGGGCCGGTGAGCCGCGCTGGTGAGATTGGGCCAGTAAGGGAGCCTGGAGCAGGAATCTAGTGGAGGCATGGGATGAGCTAGAAAGCCCTGAGGGGGGGTGCATCAGTGGAAAGGAAATTTTGACTCTCTTAAGTTATCTTTTTTTCTTATCTTATTGTTAATGTGAGTGGCACCATGTATGTACAGCAAAGGTACACATTCTTCACTATATTTTTACATTGAATACTCATGACAATAAATTATTCAATTCAATTCAATGCCAGTATATTTTTCCTTACATCCAAGGATTCTTGGAATATTATGGCCAGGGCATTCACTATCTCTGTAGATACTTCTATTAATATCCTAAGATGCTTCCCAACGAACTTATAAAATGTTAGCCCCATTAGTTTCCCTTTTAGTTTATAACTTAAAATCCTTCCACCTCACTTGAGTATATCTATTCTGTGAGTCATTTTTAAATGTCTGGCATTATTTATTAACTGTGTTTCTGCTAAAACCCTTTCCCAGATCACATAAGCTAACCCTGCCCTCATTCCTTTGTAATTACTCTTATTTAAATTTATAGCAGATGTTTCTGACCCAGGTTTCTCACTCTCAACTTGAATTCTAAATTCCTCCATTTTACAGTCACTGTTTCCTAGTGAATACTTAAATTGAGATCATTTACTAAACATGCCTTTGCACATTACCAGATCCAAAATAACCCAATCTCTAGTTGGATCCACAACATTTTGTTCTTGGAAACTGTTCTGACTACACTGTCTGAATTCTTCTTCATAGATACCTCTGCAAATTTAATTTTCCAAATCAACATGAAGATTGAAGTCACCCATGATTACTGTACTGCCTATGTTATATGCCCTCATTATCTCCTGACTTATCCTCTGCCCTACAGTATAGTTACTCATAAAGGACTTGTCAACGACTTCCACCAGCGTATCCTTCCCCTTTCTATGTCTTATCTTCACTCCTATAGATTCTATACTTTCCAAACCAAGATCATTTCTTGCTATCATATTATTCATCTTGTACTAACAAAGTTAGCCCACCCTCACCCTTTCCTTTGCGCCTGTCTTTATGAAATGTCACATGCTCCTGAATATTTAGTTTTCAGCTTTGATCTCCCTACAATGATGTCTCCATTAGATTAATCTTTATAGAATCCCTACAGTCTAGAAGCAGGCCATTCAGCCCACCAAGTCCACAGCAGACTTCCAAAGAACAGCCCACCCTATCCCTGTAAGTCTACATTTACCATGGCTTATCCAACTAACCTCCAGGTGATTTAGCATGGCCAATCCAATTAATCTGCACATCTTTGGACTGTGGGAGGAAACCTGAGCACACAGACGAAGCCCACACAGACACAGGGAGAATATGCAAACTCCACACAAACAGTCACCCAAGAATGGAATTGAACCTGGGTCTCTGGCACTGTGAGGTAACTGCGCTAACCACTCTGCCGCCATGCCACTCCTATTAAAGCAGTTAATTAATAGTGAATATCTATTAATTTCAACTTTTTACCACAATGTTCCTCTTTGACTCCTTTTGTTGCTTTTGTTTTTGCTTGGAAACCATCCATTCTGGGTATCATTAACTAAATAATTATCCTACAGATCCACCATATCCTGTGCTTTGTGAGCCTAATTAATCCCTCACCAAAACCCTCCTACTTTATTTGGGTTAAAGCCTCCTGTATAGCTGTAGTTACACAGTTTTCCAGAATGTTGATCCCAGCATGGTTCAAGGGAAGCCCATCCCTCTAGAACAACTCCTTTCTACCCCAGTACTGGATCCAGTGCCCCATGAACTGAAAACTATTCCTCCCCCACCAACCTTTGAGACACCCATTTAACTCCTTGACTTTATTTGCCCTATGCCACTTTGCCTGTGGCCCAGGTAGCAATCCTGAGATTATCATCCTGGTGGTTTCTGCTTTTTAACTAAACTTGTAACTGTTCAAATTCTTTTAGAAGGACCACTTTTCTAGTCCAGCAATGTCATTGACATCCATTGGCAGTCCATGCAGGGTCCATAAGGCCTAGAATTCCCTTCCCAAAACTTTCTGCCACATCCCCTCTTTTATGATGCTGTTTATGTTACCTCTTGAGCCAAATAATGGTCAACTTGCCTAATGTGTCTTATGACTGCCACACAATTTCCACTCAGTGCTTCCATGTTAACACAAGTATTAGTGAAGGAAAGACACAATATAGAAGCTCACCATATTTGCACTTGAATCTACATTGTTGCTTTATTCTCCGTCCCTCTTCCCTCACCTCAACAACCAGAATTCCACAAAATTTTGCATCTTTGCTGGCCAGTTATTGACATCAATTTTCAGAGGACACCGGGATTTGTGCTTAGTCTTGGCATCATGCCGCCTACATGAAAACACAAAGAGAAGATAGCACCAAATGTAGTGAAATAATATCTCCCTCTGGTGTGCTTGGGCCTCTGGTAACAATAATACAAACCAGGGAGCTTGGTCTGTAGTTCAGCTGGCTGAAAATTGTGAAATTCAATGGCTCAGCAACTCACAAAATGCTATAGTTAAACATTAAACGGGAAACCGTAACCGGCAAAGTTTCTTTTAATTCGTTTGGGGATGTGCGCTTCACTGACTGGTTGAGAATTTACCATCTCTCCCTAAATGCCCTTGAAAAGGCATTGTCTGAGACCCACAAGACTGATTGAATATTACCCTCAGATTGAGGGACAGCTCAGTCTGCCTCTTGCATTTGCCAGCTCAACTCAGAATGTTATCTCAGGTTGCCAAGACTTGGGGAATCTGGGCCTCAATGGCTGTATTTAGGAAGAACTCTGTAACCATTATCATCTTTAAAGTGCTAGCCCTTCCCCACTTCCCTGTTTGAACCAGGAAGTGGGCAGGTTTGGATCAAAGTTCTGATTTCTAAAACCTTAACCTCACCCCACCTGACACAAGCTGATCCTCTTTTGACTAAAGTCCCTCTTTAGTGTCACAAGTGAAGGCTAAATATTAACCCATGGTACAAGAGCTTTTACACCTCTGTGGGAGAATCAAGTGGTGAAAGTTCATTCACTGAGACCATTATTTTGAGACTTCCGAAACAAAAAAAATGTCAAAATCCCTCTTATTCACCTTCCACTGTAACAACATAACACAGCATAGCACAGTAACTGACTAATTATGGTCAGCAATCTTTATCACAAACATGAGGTGAGGAAATCCTGTTCCCTGCAGTGGAGTCCTTTAAGATGCATTGATCCAAAGTCACCTGTTCCTTCAGAGTATGCTACAGTTGTCACATGTCATGTCTCAAATTACTCATGTACTGTATCCCAAAATGTTATTTTCTGCAGGAAATCTAATTTGCATTTGAATGAATCAACGCAAACAATCCATCTGTTAACCCACCCACCCTCCCCACACCATGTGTTATAGTGAATTCCAATTTTGCACATGAAAGAATCGGTCAGAATTCTCATAAGGCATGACGCCCAATGTTTTCCTGCATTACTTTTCTAGCCTTTCGGCCCATCAGCAGATGTGCTAGTAAAATTTCGCCCAGGTTTCTGAGTAGAACTTCACCTGTCAGTTGCAGAACCTCAAGATGTGAACTTCACCCCTGCCTAGAACAGGATTGCCACTATTACGCAAAACATAAGATAACCATTTCCCCTCCTTCCAGGAGAGGACCTGACCTATTCCACAATGCACTCTGAAATTTCTGCCTAGATCCAATTCTAATTTCTCTGATGGTGCACATCTTGAGGTTCTGCAACTGACAGCAAAACTTTGAGCAAGCATTTGAGTGAGTCCTTTGTAGCAGTGTGAGAGAGCAAAATTTAACACGGAACCAATAAAGGAGATAATTGATGAGAAGACAAGGTAATGAATATTTACAATTTTAAAGTAATATTTTTTCATTCTTTTTGTCAGAATTCGACTTACTTGACTTGATGAGATGTCTTCAGACTAGATTTGAGAGCTGAGTGGAATTTTACCAACATGTTGCTGACAGCTGGTAAGGCTGGAAAAGTGATGCAGCAGGGCATCAGGTGCCATGCCTTATGCCTGCTCCCCCCATCTTACTAACCATTTTGTCAGTGATGTTGGTAGGCCAATCACCTTCATGGAGCTAAGTTGAGCCACTGAAATAACTAAGTAAGGACTACTTTCTGTCTCTGTGGTGTTTTGGGCTTGAAACCTCCAAGAAGGTACCAGAGAGGACTCCTTCCTTCTTTTTGGCACCTCATTGAACATAGAACAGCACAGCACAGTACAGACCCTTCAGTCCACAATGTTGTGCCAACCTACGATCCTACTATGATCAAACCACCCTGCATATCCTACATTATACTATCACCCATGTGCCTATCCAACAGTTGATTAAATGTCTCTAATATATCTAACTCCATGACCACTGCAGACAGCACATTCCATGTGCCCACCACTCTCTGTGTAAAGAACCTACCACTGACATCTCCCTTATACCTTCCTCCAATTACCTGAACATATGACCCCTCATAATATCCATTTCTGCCCTAGGAAAATGTCTCTAGCTATCCACCCTGTCTATGCCTCTCATCATCTTGTACACCTCTATCAAGTCACCACTCATCTTTCTTCGCTCCAATGGAAAAAACAGAGCTTCCTCAACCATTGTTCATAAGACCTGCCCTCCAGTCCTGGCAGTATCCTGGTAAATCTCCTTTGCACCCTGTCTAAAGCTTCCACATCCTTCCTATAATGAGGCAACCAGAACCGAACACAAAATTCCAAGTGTGGTCTAACCAGTGTTTTATAGAGCTGCAGCATAACCTCATGGCTCTTAAACTCAATTCCCCTGCCAATGAAAGCCAATACACCACACATCTTCTTTACAGCCATATCAACATGAGTCGCAACTTTGAAAGATCTATGGATGTGGACCCCAAGATCCTTCTGTTCCTCCACACTACCAAGAATCCTGCCCTTAACCCTGTATTCTGCATTCAAATTCCACCTTCCAAAATGAATCACTTCACACTTTTCTGGGTTGAATGCCATCTGCCACTTTTTTGCCCAGCTCTGCATCCTGTCATTGTCCCATTGCAAACTACAACAGCCCTCCACTCTATCCACAATTTCACCAAGCTTAGTGTCATCAGCAAACTTATTGAGCCCCCCCTTCCACTTCCTCATCCATTTATAAAGATCACAAAGAGCAGAGGTCCTAGAACAGATCCCTGTAGCACACCACTGTCACCGAGCTCCATCTACTCTCACCCTCTGTCTTCTATTGGACAGCCAGTTTGTATCCAGACAACCAAATTTCCATGAATCCCATTATCTCCTTACTTTCCAAATGAGCCTACCATGGGGAACCTTCTCAAATTCCTTGCTAAAATCTATTTACACCACATTCACTGCTCTACCTTCATCAATGTGTTTTGTCACTTACTCAAAGAATTCAATGAGGCTTGTAAGGCATGACCCGCCCCTCACAAAGCCACGCTGAGTATTTCTAATTAAACTGTGCTTTTCCAAATAATCATAAATACTATCTCTCATAATCCTGTCCAATAAGTTGTCCACCATAGAAGTAAAACTGGCTGGTCTGTAATTCCCAGGATTATCACTATTCCCTTTCTTGAACAAGGGAATGACATTTTCTACCCTCCAATCATCTGGTACTACACCAGAGAACAATGAGGACGCGAAGATCATAGCCAAAGGGGCAGCAATCTCTTCCCTCATGTCCCATAAAAACCTTGGGTATAACCCATCTGGCCCAGGGGACTTATCTATTCACATGTTTTTCAAAATGTCTCCTTCCTAACATCAACCTGTTCAAGTATATCTGCCTGCTTCATGCTGTCCTCACAAAAGTCAAGGTCCCTTTCACTGGTGAACACTGAAGCAAAGTATTAATCAAGGACCTCCCCTACCTCCTCTGACTCCTCACTCAAGTTTCCTCCGCTATTCCTGATTTGCCCTATCCTCAGTCAGGCCATCCTCTTCTTCCTCACATAAGCATAAAATGCTTTGGGGTATTCCTTAATCCTACCCACCAAGGCTTTTTCATACCCCGTTCTAGCTCTCCTAAGTACATTCTTCAGTTCCTTCCTTGTAGCCCTCTAGAGCCCTGTGCAATCTTTGCTTCCTCAGCCTTAAGTAAACCTCCTTCCTCTTCTTGACCAGATGTTCCACATGTCTTTTCATCTAAGGTTCCTTCACCTTACCATCCCTTCTTTGCCTCAGTGGGACAAACCTATCCAGTACCTGTCGCAACTGCTCCCTAAGCAACCTCCACATTTCTGAATCTGTTCCGAATTTATGCTCTGGGTTTCTTGCCTAATAGCATTATAATTCCCCCTCCCCCAATTAAATACTTTCCCATATCATCTGTTCCTATCGCTCTCCATGACTATAGTAAAGGATCAGGGAGTTGTGATCACTATCACCAAAATGGACTCCCACCGAGAGATCTGATACCTAGCCTGGTTCATTGCCAAGCACCAAATCCAATATGGCCTCCCCTCTAGTCAGCCTATTTACATATTGAGTCAGAAATCCTTCCTGGACGCACCTGACAAAATCTGCTCCATCCAAACTATTTGCACTTCAGAGGTTTCAGTCTATATTAGGGAAGTTGAAGTCACCCATGACAACAACCCTATTACTTCTGCACCTTTCCATAACATGCCTCCCAACTGTTCCTCAGTGTCTCAGTTGCTACTTTGGCGGAGGGGGGGGCCCTATAGAAAACTCCCAATAAAGAGACTGCCCCTTTCCTGTTTCTGACTTCCACCCATACTGACTCAGTGGACAAATCCTCCTCCATGACCTCCCTTTCTGCAGCTGTGATACCATCCCTGACTAGTAATGCCACTCCCCCACCTCTTTTAACTCCCTCCTTATTTGTTTTGAAACATATAAATTTCAGAACATCCACCATTTCTGCCCTTGTATTATCCAAGTTTCTGTAATGGTCACAACATTGTAGTTCCAAATACTGATCCATGCTCTAAGCTCACCACCCTTACTTCTGCATTAAAATAGACACACTTCAACCCATCGCACTGACTGCAACTTTGCCCTATCACTTGTTTGTCCTTCAGACTCTCTACATGCTGTATCTGCCTGCACACTAGCTACACCATCCTCTGATCTGTAGCTCTGGTCCCCATCCCCCTGCCAAACTAGCTTAACCCTCCCGAAGAGCTCTAGCAAATCTCCCGCCCAGGATATTGGTGCCCCTCCAGTTCAGGCGCACCTCATCCTTCCTGTACAGGTCCCATCTTCTCCAGAAGGGATCTCAATGATCCACATATTTGAAGCCCTCGCTCCAACACCACCTCTGTAGCCACATTTCCAGCTGCACTCATTCTCTGTTCCTGACCTCACTAGACCGTGGCACCGGTAGAAATCCTGAGATTACCACTGTGCTCTTCCTGGCTTTTAGCTTCCAACTTTACATCCTATATTCACTTTTTAGATCCTCATCCCTTTTCTCAGTTATGTCATTGGTATCGATGTGTGCCATGACTTCTAGCTGCTCACCCTCCCCCTTAAGAATCCTATAGATTTAATCCAAGACATCCCTGGCCCTGGCACCCAGGAGGCAACATACCTTCCGGGAGTCTCACTCAATACCACAGAATCTCCTGTCTCTTCTCCTAACCATTGAATCTTCTATCACTATCACGCTCCTATTCTCCCCCCTTCCCTTCTGAGCTACAGAGCCAGGCTCAGTGCCATACACCTGGCTGCTATGGACGTGGTCCATGGAAGGGACCCCAATTGCTCCCATAGGGGGCATTGCCTCACATCGCTCATCCCACCCAATAATACACCCTCCCAATCTCTGTGATATGCCTGCCTCAAGCCCACTTGGCTCTCTTCAAAGGTGCCAAAGCCTTTGAGAAATCCTGACTTTGGCCACTACAATGGTGTTGCTACTGAGGCTGTCAAGCTGCCTTCCTCTGTTAGAGCCAACAGTAGTTGGGGGTGACCAAATTCCTTTATTACAACAGTGACCTTAATTAGTGACAATAGCAGCAGCTATTTAATTGGCCATGTCTTCCCAGATCCTGTTGCCAGCCAAGTCCTGTGTTACCTACCACCTTTGACCCCTTTGCCAGAACTTATGCCATTGATTCAAAGTCCGATCTTTGTGCTCATAAATTCATCAGCCCTTTAGCTGGCACTCCACTGTATTACTGAGGCAGAGCTGCACTATCAAAGGAACAAACCTTAAACCATTAAACTTTGCCCCCTAGGGAAACGTAAAAGATCCCAGGGTGTTATTTGAGAAGACTAAGGGGGTTACCCTTGACCAATATTTTTTCCTTCAGCAATGTCATTAAAATTGATCACCTCATCATAATCACAATGCTGTTTGTGGGAGCTTGCTGTGTGTTAACTGGCTGCTACATTTTATAATTGTGACTACACTTCAAAAGCACTATTTGGCTATGAAACAGTTGGGACATCATGAGGTTGTGCTACTCAAACATAAGTGTACCTCTTCCAGCCCACGACAGATTCTGATAAAGAAACAGGAGCTCGAGAGCTGGCTTAATCTTTTATTTTTAATTCTGCACCACATTGAAACTATCTACTTGACTCTGTCCCTGTCAAGTTAGATGCATGGGATACAGATTAATACAATATGCTCCAATATTGACTCATACCTTAAATTTTTTAGAATATTGCTTTTAGTTTTGGGAATTAAAGTTTTAACTATAAATGATAGGGAACATAAGAAACCCCGAAGAGTATGCTATTCAAACAAACTTGGCGTGCATTACACTTATACAATTGAGATCAAAATGATTGAAGACTTCGGAACATGCATCAGTCCTAGAAGAGAAAGTTGTAAAGCCCAATTAGAGGTAGAAAATTATTCATATAATTTCCCAAAATCAAGGAAAGCAAAGTAGTTAATTTGCATTTCTACCTTGGAACAGGGCATGCATGCAATATTGCCATAGAGATAGTGATTCAGGATGCAATCTTGGCTATCAGAATGGTTTGCTGACAGAAGCTAGCAGTTCAGTTTCATATTTGACTGGGGCGGTTATGGTTTGCTTTTGTGAGGACTGTATCTGCACAACTTGAGGGTGTTAACAAGAGGTGAGAGTTAGTTAAGTCTGCACTTCAAGCACAGAAAATACTAACTTTACTACACATTGCATGGAATTTGTGTAGGACTCCATCTAAGTTTGAATTTCAGGAGGTAAAAGCAGCAGGAGGGTTTGCTTTTGCTTGCAGCTTGTGAAAAATCTACAGTGGTCCTCACAAAGACTTGTGGCAGAAAGTATTCGGCAAGGTTAGCTCAGAAAGCTTTAGGAAGGCAGTTAGATCTGGCTGTAATCCAAACAAAGAACTGAGGCATTCAGAATCATGAGGTGTGTAAAGGAAAATGTGAAGCATCATGTAACTGGAACCTAATGGAAAGACCTCTCCCCACCATAGAATCTTATCCCAGAGAAGTAGCTGGAATATTAAGGAGATTTACAGTGAACCCTGGAGGCCAATAGTTAGCTTTTGATTTGGCTTCCTGGTAAATTTAGTGGACTTTCAAAAATTTATAAGATAAGGGAATTTTGGAGCAGGGTGAGTATAAGTGAAGCTGAGCACATTTCATAAGAAATTATAAACAACAGAGTTAGCTTAGAAAGTTCTTATTATGTAATGTGTAACTCCGGGCCAGAAGCTCAAGTCCAACATTAAGACTTGCTGGCCATCGAAGGTGCTTTCATAATGTGGCCAATCAAATTGATTTTTGTTCTGTAAATCCTTCTGACATGCCTGATGGCAGGTGGTAAGAACGGGAGAGTCTCCTGATTGGCGATCCTGCAGGAGGTAATGGCAAACCACTACATCCATGCCCCAAATCACATACCCATGTTGCAAGCCTCAGAATTAAGGACTGGAGATCAGGCAGACAGTATTAATGTAAAAGCGTTTATTTTATTTGATTCTTGTTGATACAATAACATTTGTTTTTTGGTGAAAAACATGAAACTGTGGTGCACAGTTCCATCAGCTAGATGATGAGTGTTCAGAATTCTTTTTTAACCATTGGAGGTCAGAATTGTAACTGATATATTACAGAAGGACTCCACATATGCCTCTATCAGCTCTTCAGTACAGCTATTCAGTTGATACAGTTCTCATTTACCCCTAGCCCTTTGCTTATCTTCCTAATATTCTGTTAGACAACTTCATTCCCCAACTCATTTAAACCCTTTCCAAATACTCAATTAGCTTCCAACAAGGAAGTTTAGTTGAGTGCAATCTTGTTGAGTGCTCCAAAAACTGGTCATGGGAATCTGAAGTTCCCTCTCCTGCTCTGCTTTTCAAGCCTCGTATTCTCAAGTTTTATCTCAGTCTTCACCAGCACATGGAAATAATCCAGAGGTTGTGCTGCCGTGACCGTTGGGTTCCTGTAACTCTGCCCTCCAGTTGGTTTTCCCTGAGATCCTGCTCTTTAATTTTCTCCCAAGCCCCTGAAATTCTGTCTCTTCAGGACTGCAGGCCTTTTCCTCCATTTTCCAATTTAGACCATAGCTTCTGTTTGGTCCTTCCAAATGCGCTCACTGAGTTTTAATCTTGGCACAGAGAGGTAAGACTCAAATGGGATTCACATCATTAGTTACAATATAGCCTGTCTATCCCCTCGGAATATCAAATCCCCTATGACTATTGTATTTGTGTGTTTTTTGTGAACACTACAATGTTGTGAAGGGCCTCTCGGCTCCAGTTCCCTCAAGGCATCATCATGTTCGGCATTATTCAAAATTAGAGAAACAGTTTGAGAGTACCACAATCCTGAAGGAGTACTGATTCTCCTTCTCCAACTAGACAGCTGGCTATTCAGTTTTCCCCTGAGATCTCTTATAGCTGCAAGGGTGACCACCTCCTGAAATGTGCCCACCTGAATTTTGTCAGCCTCCCGTGCAGTGACTCCAAAAGGACATTGTGTGGGGAATTGTGGGATGCACATACTGTTTGGATTCATTTACACCACATGTACATTGCAGCAGCTACAGTGCACAATCATCAATGAACAAAGTCCTAGTAATAATTAAACTTCACCCGCAGAGTTTGTAAGCTGTGGTTCATTTATCACTCTACCCCTATAGAAATGCCCCCGTGACTGTTCCCACTACAGCTTTAACCTTATAACCATGCTTTATCCTTGTTTCCTGTATAGTTGTACCCTCTGAAACACAGATCATTACTACATTGCAGGGACAAACTACCCCTTCCCCTTAAAACATGCTCCATGTCACTCCATCATCTGCAAACATCATCTCCTGCTGTCTGTTTTCAGTGCTGATCATCAGATAATGACATTTTACATTAGCATCAATCACCCAGTTCATGACTGCAACCGAAAATCCATTTGCTTGGCACATGACGAAACTTACATCATAATCCAAATGTTGCAATCATCTGGGGTTAACCTGGTGATGGTTTGCATTGGATCATTCAACAAATCTTATTCATTTGTGGTTTTGAAAAATCTAACTGGTTCTCTAATGGTGCTCATGTCTGAACACATACATGAATTCAGTCCCACACATTATAACTAGAAAGAGCATGAGTCCATTCAGCACCAACCATGTTTGGGAAACTAGTCACACTTGCTTGTGCTTGGTCCATATCCTTCCAAATCTTTCCTATTCATGAACCTATCCAAATGGCTTTTAAATGTTGTAATCATACCTGCATCTATCACGTTCTCTAGCAGTTTATTCCACACATGAATCATTCTTCATGTAAAAAAGTTTCCCATCATGTTCTTTGTAAACCTTCCTCCTCTCACCTTAAAAATGTGTCCCTAGTTTTGACTCTCTCACCCAGGAAAAGTGTCCTTGGATCATGTCTCATGTTGGCCAGCTCAAGTAAGGATGGATATTCATCCATGGGATCATGGATGTTGCAGGCTAAGCAAGCAATTATTGCCCATCATTAATTACGCAGAGGTAAGTTAAGAGACAACCACATTGCTGTGAATCTAGAGTCTCATGTAGGCCAGACCAGGTAACAATAGCAGTTTCTCTCCCTAAAGGACATGAATGAACTAGATAGTTTTTACAAGAATGGGTCATCATTACTAAGATGAATTCCAGCAGAATGGTCTGTGGACAGATAAGGTGAATAGTTTGCGATTGTGAAGTGAGTGTAGATCATGAGTGTGATGCTGTGACTGCAGCAGAGTGAGGCTGAGTTAAGCATCCATGAGGTAGCAGACAGCAGATAACACCCTTACTGAGTGAGGGAGTACATTCATTTTCCTGCTTGCCCTGCTTTCTGTCCCTTTTGTGAGGGCCAATGGCACTGGCCTATGCTGTGTTCTACTCCCAGAGTGGATGAGTCTGATGGAATGGCCTCCTGAACAGGATGAATCTTCTCTCCGTGATCCATTCCACAACATTTGTAAGACAAGACAGCATCAGGAAACCTGGAAACTGATTCTACTTCGTAGCAGGGTTTCTGGGCCGGCAACCCACAGATTCCTGGGAGGTTCCTAACTTGCAATGAGTATATCCAGCTGGCTAACAAATATGTTGCCAGAATCTTCAAAGCTGAAGGGCCTCGCCAGAGGTGAGAATCTCCAACTCATTTGCAACATTATTCACTGAATAACTCATGCCTAGTGACAGATGCTGGGACTTGCCAGTCAGGCAATGAAGGTTTATGGGAAGAATGCAGGAAAGTAGTTATGAGGAATGTCTGATCGGCCATGATCCTATTGAATAGCAGGACAGGCTCAATGGACTAAATGGTCTACTCCTGTTCTTATTTCTTATGATCTTATGAACTGTACTGAGTTAAGACTTGGGCTTTCGCATTTGTCACACACTATCGGGTCAAGAAGGGGAAGTCTTATCTTCATCTTCCCTCTCTCATTGTCCATTACCTCTTCTCCGCTTCAGGACTTCACTATGTACATAACATTGACAGTGTAGCCGTTAGTGTCCTTGGCAGGGCTTTAGGTCCAAGTCACATCTCAGGATGTGGGATGTGATGCCCGAGAAAGGTATGTCACAACATGGTCAAACACATTAATTATTAATCTGTAATCTCTTCCAATATTGCAAGCAGGAGAGTTTCCTAATTGGCCAGACCCCTGTGATGGCTGCAGCGCCACAGTCGCCCATGTTATAAAACTTTCCATGAAGATTCAAGCATCCTCATTCTGACTATACAGTGCAGAAACAGGCTTACCAAACTTTCCTTTAAATGTATCTATGCTATTTGCCTCACAATCACTGTGTGAGGTTGGAAATGTACATTCAATGTAGTCTCTTGCATAAACAAGTTTCTCTTGAGTTCCCTACTGGATTTCATAAAATCCTTATCTGGTCCTCACCAAAAATAACTGTAAAGAAAGGCAAAAATATTGAATGCCCACTAAAGGGAAACAAATGCTTGATTTGAGGATGAACCCTAAAAGTCTATTACAACAATTAGAATAGAGATAGAGAAAATAACTGAATTATCAGGAGAACTACAAGAGGATAATCCCCCAGGTCAGTATGCTTTCTGGAGGAAACTGGGAAGAAGCTAACAGAGATTCTAGTTTATGTGAATATTGCACACAGACACGTGTCCTATTAGAGGGCATAGCAGCAGAGTACTGGCAGAAAGCTAATGTTTCTAAGCACAGTTTTGAAGATGGAATAAAACTTGCCACTTATGGACCAGTATGCTAATGTCAGTGATAGGGAAGATGTGGAATCTACACTAAAATATAAAGATAAAGCAAAAAATATAATAGAACTTTTAAAAAGCTACATGGGTTCCAAAAAGTTGCATCACGTTTAACTAAGCTGATACAATTAGGGAATGGATAATATAGACGAGGGTACTGCAGTTGATTCCATATACTGATCTGTTCAATTATTTTAATCAACCTGTTCAGAAGTTCTATGACATAGCTCCAGGGTCGGTGGACCAGACCTTCCTGTCCAGAGTTAGGGACACTACCATTTCACCACAAGAGCCAACAAAAGGAATTTTTGTGATGAGGTACCACACTGTCCACCTGGAGTCAAGAACATGCTCACCTATGCTAAGTTTCATTAGGTTGATGACGAAGTTAGCATGGTGGATTCCTAAATACTAAAGGCCCTTCTCTACAGCCAGCTGAGTGTGGGAACCCATACTGCAGAATATCCAAAACTTTGATGTAACGAAAATCTGAAAGCCGACCTCAAAGCTTGCAAACTGGATCTTAACATAAAGGGAGAAAAAAACTCTGAACAGGCCCAAATGAACGTGCCTCTATCATCAAGCATCTGTACAATGGTCCTCACCAGGGTTCATCTTGGTCAAAGGTAACTCTGGTAGACTTACTACCACCATCCCCTTTCCCGGTATGGATCTGCAGTTCCTTGTTGGTGTCTTGTGACAGAGGAAAACGACTTTGTAGAATAATGAGATAAGGCTCATGTCATAAACAGCACCCAGTTTACAGGATGATAGCAACCAGATACACATTACATTTGCATGATCAGCATAGTTACAGAAACTGTGGGGGAGATCTCCATGTTAGGTCTTACGCCTTTGAGATCCAAAGTTGTTCCCCTGCCCAAGGCCATAGGACATCTGTGAGGTGGTTAACCTATTCCTCAGCATTAACCCTTACATTCATGTACCACAAAGCAATTTTGACATTGGCAAAAAGACTCAAGAGTCTCCAGGTCAAATGAACATGGCACAAGGCTTAAACCTCCATGCATTCCTGCAAAACTGTCCTCATATATGGTTATATGCAATTTGTAATGCAAACTGAGATTTGTCTCATACCATAAGAGATAATATCAACCAAGAATTTAAGGCAATCTTTTTACTTCTATTTAAAAATAACTCATCTGTTGAAGTGATGGAAAAATCCATCAACATCACATAGTGAACCCGTGACAAGGGTAAGGACATGTCAAGCCGGGGAACAAATAGTTGAAAACTACTTTTAAAAAAATGTAAGAGAGTGACTATAAAGTATAATCATTCAGGTTAGATGTGGGTAGAAAGTGACGTTCCATAAGGAGCCCTGCAGGGACCAATATTGTTCATAATTTACATTGATAATTTGGAATAGGGCAGCATTGTGGCTCAGCGGTTAGCACTGCCACCTCACAGTGCCAGAGACGTGGGTTTGATGCCAGTTTTGGCAACTGCCTGTGTGAAGATTGTACGTTCTCCCTGTGTCTGCGTGGGTTTCCTCCAGGTGCTCCAGTTTTCGCCACAAATGTGCAGGTTAGGTGGATTGGCCATACTGAAATTGTCTGTTGTGTTCAGAGATGTGTAGATTGATTGGATTAGCTATCGTAAATGTGGAAATACAGGACATGGTAGTGGGCTGGGTCTGAGTGGGATGTTGTTTGGACAGTCGAGGTGGACTGAAAGGGCTAAGTGGCCTCCTTCTGAACTGTAAGGAATCTATGAAATTACTCAATACCAAAGATTTACAAGTGATATCATACCGTCCTCAGAGCTAATTGTGGGAGAATGTAAAGTAGTGCAAGAGATCATTGAACAATTTTCACATCAGGAAGTTGAATAAGCTTAAACACATATAAGCATGATGTTTGCACTTTATGAGGCATATAATCAGAGGCAAAGAATCCTTCTCTTCCCTTCTCCCTCCTGAACTGCTCCTTTGGTTTATTCATTTATTATAATTATCCTCAGCCCCATCCTATTTCTTATCTGTATAATGTCTTTCAATGACATAGTCCCAAAAATGCTACATTTTAACATGTACCGTGATTTAAGGTTTATATAAAGATCATTTTTTAAAAGTTTGGATCTCACACTAGTGGCATATGTGTATTGGTCTTTTTTTTGCTAATAACTATCTAGGTCAGTATTCCAGAACTATAATTTTAAACTAGTAAATGTCAGAGAATAGATGACTGATGGACTTCTGGAGGGTTAGTGGATGTTTGTTTAGATAATAAAATGTGAGGCTGGATGAACACAGCAGGCCAAGCAGCATCTCAGGAGCACAAAAGCTGACGTTTCGGGCCTAGACCCTTCATCAGAGAGGGGGATGGGGAGAGGGAACTGGAATAAATAGGGAGAGAGGGGGAGGCGGACCAAAGATGGAGAGTAAAGAAGATAGGTGGAGAGAGTATAGGTGGGGAGGTAGGGAGGGGATAGGTCAGTCCAGGGAAGATGGACAGGTCAAGGAGGTGGGATGAGGTTAGTAGGTAGATGGGGGTGCGGCTTGGGGTGGGAGGAAGGGGTGGGTGAGAGGAAGAACCGGTTAGGGAGGCAGAGACAGGTTGGACTGGTTTTGGGATGCAGTGGGTGGGGGGGGAAGAGCTGGGCTGGTTGTGTGGTGCAGTGGGGGGAGGGGACAACGCATCATCCTCCGACACTTTCGCCATTTACACAACGCATCATCCTCCGACACTTTCGCCATTTACAATCCGACCCCACCACCCAAGACATTTTTCCATCCCCACCCCTGTCTGCTTTCCGGAGAGACCACTCTCTCCGTGACTCCCTTGTTCGCTCCACACTGCCCTCCAACCCCACCACACCCGGCACCTTCCCCTGCAACCGCAGGAAATGCTACACTTGCCCCCACACCTCCTCCCTCACCCCTATCCCAGGCCCCAAGATGACATTCCACATTAAGCACAGGTTCACCTGCACATCCGCCAATGTGGTATACTGCATCCAGTGTACCCGGTGTGGCTTTCTCTACATTGGGGAAACCAAGCGGAGGCTTGGAGACCGCTTTGCAGAACACCTCCGCTCAGTTCGCAACAAACAACTGCACCTCCCATTTCCACTCCCCCTCCCATTCTCTAGATGACATGTCCATCATGGGCCTCCTGCACTGCCACAATGATGCCACCCGAAGGTTGCAGGAACAGCAACTCATATTCCGCCTGGGAACCCTGCAGCCTAATGGTATCAATGTGGACTTCACCAGTTTCAAAATCTCCCCTTCCCCTACTGCATCCCTAAACCAGCCCAGTTCGTCCCCTCCCCCCACTGCACCACACAACCAGCCCAGCTCTTCCCCCCCACCCACTGCATCCCAAAACCAGTCCAACCTGTCTCTGCCTCCCTTACCGGTTCTTCCTCTCACCCATCCCTTCCTCCCACCCCAAGCCGCACCCCCATCTACCTACTAACCTCATCCCACCTCCTTGACCTGTCCATCTTCCCTGGACTGACCTATCCCCTCCCTACCTCCCCACCTATACTCTCTCCACCTATCTTCTTTACTCTCCATCTTTGGTCCGCCTCCCCCTCTCTCCCTATTTATTCCAGTTCCCTCTACCCATCCCCCTCTCTGATGAAGGGTCTAGGCCCGAAACATCAGCTTTTGTGCTCCTGAGATGCTGCTTGGCCTGCTGTGTTCATCCAGCCTCACATTTTATTATCTTGGAATTCTCCAGCATCTGCAGTTCCCATTATCTCTGTTTGTTTAGATTCTGCTTTATGACAGGAGAGGAAAAAATATTATGCCATTTGCTTAGGAAAAGCTAAGATGAGCCTGTTTTGTTTCAATTTAGTTAAAAGATTCTGAATTCAGTTTGAAAGGATCCTGACAGAAGTTAGATACAAGAATGATTTCTCCTAGAAAAATGAATTCTTCAGAGCGGTTAAGGTTACCTCAGTGCAAAGATTTCAATTTGTTAAAACTTCCAGACCATGAGTGTTTGTTTAGAAATCTGCACTTGTTATTCAAACTGAGAAAGTCTGAAGATCTAAGTTGTATGAGTCAAAGAGAAAGGTTTCACAGCTCACAGAACTGGAACTGAAAAGAAGCAGTTAAGTCAACCTAAAGAGCTGATAAGAAAGGAGAATTTCTCTCATTTTTGATTAATTGTGTAAGGTATTGGCATTGATTTGTAGATGGAATTTTGTTTAACCAGTTGTTAGGAAATTTTTCAAGCTTGTTAGATTTAAACAGCTTGGTTTTGCCTTATCTTTACTTTGATTTCTTTTGTGTAAAACACTTCTGTTTTATTGTTAAAATCTGAAGCCTTGTGTGCTTCTGTTTTAGTACAAGACATAACATTTTTTAAAAATTGATTCGTCAGCAAAATTTCATTCTAAGATCTGACTTGTGGAGTAACACTATCAGTCAGCCAGGATCATAATAGTACGCTGACAACACCAAGCTCAGCTCAGACAAAGCCTCACAACCTCTGCACTGCTTCTAAATTATCAAACATGCTTATCCAATATTTAGTCATATTCGAGCCAACATTTCCTCCAATTATATTTTGGGTGGACAGAAATGACTGTCTTTGCCCTCAGCTCCAAATTCTATTCCCTAACAATTTGTCCTGGCTGACTGTCTGAGTCTAAACTGGACTGTTCACCATCACAGTGTCACAACCTGGAGAATTCTAAAAATGAAAAGTTCAAAGTCTGGAAATTTCTCCAAACTGAAGAAATATCCTTCTGCAGGAATAATCTATCATTTTTCTCAACCCAACCTCCCTTGTAGCCCCAGACCATTTATCTGTGTAAGTGAAAACTCAACGCCTTTAATGTTTAACAATAAATTCCCCAGGCAGCTGATTGAGTCACTTAACTTAAGTAACATACTTGCTTGGAAATTATGTTTGAACTCACCGTTCAAAAGTGACTTTCTGACCCTTGTTTAAAAGAAAAACAAGTGGCCTTCGTAGAATGAAAAGAAGATACATCTTTCCTGCACTTTCTATGTAAGTTTTCAAATTCTGTTGATACAGTATTAAACTCCATCACAACTTGAAAACAACTGGAGCTCAGACATTAAAATAGTTGAATCAAATAATATACTACTTTTTTATTAACTAGTCGATGAAATTCTCTGGTTGATTGACAGGACCACATTATCCATATAAAAACAGACACTAAATAATGGAAACATAATGGAGGGAATATACACATCACTGCTACATTTTATTTACAGCATTAATCACTGCGCAATGAAACCTTGTATGCATCATTCTGTCAAAGCACCGTATGATCTGTATGTCCTCGTTTGCTACGATCTGCCCATACGACTCACAAACTAAGCTTTTCACTGTATATAGTACACGTGGCTACAATAAATCAAACCAAATTAATTTATAACTTAAGTAAAACTTACTAGCAGAGAGCATTCTCACTCATACTCTGAACTGACTACTTGGACATTACGATAATACAGTTAGTGTCCACAATTTAAGGTATTAATTTATGCCAGTTTATCAACAGTGCTGGTTATAGAATCCTACAGTGTGGAAACGGGCCCATTCGCCCAACTAGTCCACCAATCCTCAGGGCACCCCACTCAGACCCATCCCCCATGATCCACTTAATCTACTCATCCCTGAACACTATGGGCAATCCACCTAGCCTGCTCACCTTTGGACTGTGGGAGCAAACCCCCCCCCCCTCCATAAACAGGGGGAGAATGTGCAAACTCCACACAGACAGTTGCCCAAGGATAGAATTGAACCTGGGACCCTGGCACTGTGAGCTAACAGTGCTAACCACTGATCCATTGTCGTTAAGTACCAGTTAAAATAATGTTTGCAGTCGATGCATTTGAGGGGAAGCCGTATATAAACGCCTAAGGGAGAAAAGAATAGATACGTAAAGAGGAAAGAGAGATAGGAATGGAGCATTGACACTGGCATACTCTGGTTGGGCTGAAAGGTCTGTTTCTATGCTTAATATTTCTTCAACCAAAGAAGACTTCCAAGCCATCAGTCTGAGTGAATTGAAAACCAGCTCCCATATTGCTTTAACTCTGGCATTTTGATTTAGCAGTATCATGCTGGCTCCTGAGAGTTACTGAGTCAGTCTGTTATGGAGCTGCAGCATCATCCACTAAAACACAGTCACCAACGCAGCGATGATTCAACGTCAACTGTGCATTTCTAATTCAACTGCCTCTCTCTATCAGGCTCAGTAACTCTAACTAGCACCCTCCAAACATGTCATCAGTGCATGCTATTTAAAACATTTTTCGCTTGGAACTTATTAAAAATGGACGTAAAAGGAGATCACCTGACCTTTAATCAGGATTCTTTGTTCCAAGTTGAAAAGGATTTTCAGACTTTTTTACATCTGGGAAGAAAGAGCTGCATTTATTGCGGAGGTTGGTTTTGAAGTAAGTGATTTTCTCAGCTCACCTTTGGTGACATATGGATCTTGAATCTTTAGGAGCGGATTTAAGCTGCATGACATTACCATGCATAAAGAAAGAAAGAAAAGGAAAATTGTGCTTAATTTTCTACATACTCTATGCTTCTCTTTCACCAAGTTTCCTACATTACAATATCAATTAACACTTCAATTCACTGACTATAAAGCACCTTGAGATGTCAGGTAGTCATGAAAGGGTGCTAAAAAAATGCAAGTGTTGCTGTATTTCTATATCATGCCTCTCGCAACCTCCAAAAGAACTTTATATCCAATGAAGTACCTTTGAAGTATATTTGCTGCGTGACATAGGTAACCATTTTGCACACAACATTTGTTTTTGTGGTGCTGACTGAGGGAATAATATTGTCCAGGGGAGTCCCTTCTGTCTTCTTTGAAGGCATGCCATTTCAGATCCCTGCAAGAGGGTAGAACTTAGTTTAAAATCTCTTCTAAAGGAGAACAACTCCTTTCTAAGTTTTCAAATTTTGTTGATATGTTCTTAAAAAAAAAGGACCAAAGCTCAGGGATTAAAATAATTGAGTCAAATAATATAAACAGCCGAGGGGAAAATGAATAGCTATATAAAAGGGTAAGAGGAATGGGAATGGAGCATTAACACCAGCATAACCTGTTTGTACAGTGGTCCCTCAGTGCTGTTAAAGCTAAGTGTGACTAGACTAATTATCTCACTTATTGACTTGAGTGTTTACAGGGAGCAGCAGACTTGGACAGCAATTGTTTTCCCCAGCGCCAGTCCCAACTGTTCCCAACTTGGCAGCCGTGGCTCAGTCCACTGCTTCACCTGCCTGTACAGATGCTAAGATAACCAAATTTGGAAATCAGCATCTCAGCAGCACTCAAGGTCGAAGAGTTTGCTCAGAAATAATGGCAAGTTTGGAACGCAGGTAGGCAAGTTGGTTGCCATGCAACAACATTTTCGAATACCATGCAACAAGGCCCCAGGATTCTGAGGAATCCTGAAGGAAAGTTAACAAGAGAAAGAAAATGATGCTGTACCTGTTGGACTCAAAGAGTTGGGACTTGTTGGGAATGAGCCACAATCAGTTCTGCTGATGCAATGCAACCAGTCTGGAGATTCGTGGTTAGTCAGAAACTGCACGGATTTCTGTCGGGGGTCTGGTCAGTCTTTCGTGAGGGCTGGCTCTTAAGATCGGCCAGTAGAGTTGGGCTCCAGTCAGTCCTGTGTGTTAGCTCAATGAAAGTTGAGAGAGTGGACATCATCAGGGGCCACTGTTGTGGTCAAGAAATTGAGGGGATTGTATTCTGGGGCTTGGAGGCATCCGGCTGGGATGCAGAGGGGCGCTTATTGTGAAGGGGGAGCTCAACTTATAAGCAGGGGAGACAACCATGCGTAGGAGGACATTGTAAAAGTGATGGCCATAGACGATCACAACCATCCTGGCTTCAACAGAGACAGCAATGCAGGGTGGTGGTTGTCAAAATGAAATCTCTAGGCTACACTGGACACTGGGGGAAGAATAACACCTCCTTAGACAGGGTTCTAAGGTGGGATGAGGCTAGGAAACACTAACATGTGTAGCTTGGTTCCTAAACAGCAATGCTTGGAATACTGCGTCCAGTTCTGGTCACCCTATTATTGGAAAGATGTGGATGCTTTGGAGAGGGTTCAGAGGAGGTTTACCAGGATGCTGCCTGGACTGGAGGGCTTATCTTATGAAGAGAGGTTGACTGAGCTCGGTCTCTTTTCATTGGAGAAAAGGAGGAGGAGAGGGGACCAAATTGAGATATACAAGATAATGAGAGGCATAGATAGAGTTGATAGCCAGAGACTATTTCCCAGGGCAGAACTGGCTAGCACGACGGGTCATAGTTTTAAGCTGGTTGGAGGAAAGTATAGAGGGGATGTCAGAGGCAGGTTCTTTACACAGACAGTTGTGAGAGCATGGAATGCGTTGCCAGCAGCAGTTGTGGAAGCAAGGTCATTGGGGTCATTTAAGAGACTGCTGGACATGCATATGGTCACAAAAATTTGAGGGTGCATACATGAGGATCAATGGTCGGCACAATATCGTGGGCTGAAAGGCCTGTTCTGTGCTGTACTGTTCTATGTTCAATATGTGCACTTGTAAGTGCAATGTAGTGTCAACTGTGCCACCTATGTGCCCTGAGAAATATTTGTTTTTGGTTCACCTCTCACTACACACCCCACAGTTGGCAGCTCTTAACTAGGTGTGTGGCTGGGCATTAAAAATGGTGCCAGTGCTGGGAATTCAGGAATCCCAGCATTGGCAACTATATCCACCTCTAGCAAGAAACATGAGGGGGGCATCATGGAGTTATGGTGCATAGATAATGAGGCACGTTCCAGAGAATGCCATGGGAAACCACGTTAGGGTTCACAAGGAGAAACCTTCCATGAAATTCACCAATTTGTCAATTTCTGGTAAAATTCAGCCCAATGTTTTCAGATTTCTCCTTGCCCAAAGTTGGCCTAAATTTTTAACTTGTTGGTTCACTGCTCTCAGGAGGTCTGTTAGCTTCCCAGTGGGCTGAGATAAGGTACTGAGGCTTTGCATTGTGTTGCAAAAGACATCAAACTGCACAGGGCAAGTTGATTGGACCATTGTATCTTTTTCTGTCCGTCACTACTTCCAATTGCACTCAAAATCCCAGACCAGATAAAGACCATCTCGCCTGTCCCAACCAGTTGTACCTCAGGTGAAGACATTCCCTCCATTTAGGTGCTTTCTGAAAGTGTTAAAATCTGAGAATAGGAACCAACAGGGAAAACAAAATGGAAAATGTCTTTAAAATCACAGCGGTAGGACATTAGATTCAAGGTGCCTGCAGTGAGCATGGTGGCTCAGTGGTTAGCAGCAACCTGGGTTCAATTCCAGCCTTGGGCGATTGCCTGCATGGAGTTTGCACATTCTCCCTGTGTCTGCATGGGTGTGCACTGGCTTCCTCCCACAGTCCAAAGATGTGGAGGGCAGGTGGATTGGCTATATAGTGTCCAGGGATGGTTTGATTTGTTTAGATGAATAGGGGAAGTGGGTGTGGGTGGATGCTCTTTGGAGGGATGCTGTGGACTTGTTGGGCCAAGTGGTCTGTTTCCATAATGTAGGGGTTCTATGATTCTATAACCCTTTTATTTGACACTTACCTTCTGGGTGATGTGGGATTCACTGTTTTGCGACTGATGGGGGTGAATACAGAAGTGGGTGAACATGAAAATTCATCTTGTTTGCCATCCTGATGGTTTTGGCAGCACTGGACACTGCTCACATCCTGAGCCACATTCCCAAATTTGAGATGAAGCAGCTTACATACAATCAGTAACCGCTTAAGGGTTCATAAAGGTCAATTAAGACCTTTCATTTGGAGTCAACTGGAATTTCTAGGCTTTCTCTGGCTTTCGCTGCAGCTTTAGAACAAGCTATACTTTTCGTTAAAAGTTTAACATGTTGGAGGGGGAACACCTGTCACGCTTTAATCTGAAAAGAAGCCCAGTGTTTTTTCAATGCTAGAAGGTCTCCTGTTAGGGCTCCAGCTTTGAAACCCCACCCAGTATCCTTAATTGGATAGCGGGCACTCTCCCTGGCCACTAATTGGCCAAATTGGAGAAATCACTGCAAGGTTACTGTTTTCCCCATGGTCCAGAATCTTCATCTCCATTTGACTTCAACAATAAGAGCTCCAACTCAAATGGACTGATTCCATCCCAGCCAGGATCCAGTCCAGCTCTTTCTGGAAGGCTTGTGGCTAAATCCCCTAATTTCCCTGCCTGAATACATCATCAGACCAGCTGGGTGTTTGAGTGGAAAGTTACAAGCATGCCTAGAATCCTAAACACTGCAAGCCATTCAGAGATGTTTCTCATTGAACAGCGGGGAGTTAATAATGGTGCTGGAGTAATCAGCTGGGAAAAGGATCACTAATGAGTTCAAAATCATTGTCCTCACCTTTAACTCCTTACATGGCCTCATTCTGCGCTGATAAAGTTAGCTAATCTTGCTGAGAAACCTAGTCCATTCCCTGTACTCGTTTCTCCCACCACCAGTACATTCCACAATCTAGATTACTCCTTGATCCTGATTTTCCTTCCCTCTGAGCTGCCCTCTGCTAAGGTTGTCCACCTCCCAGAGAAGAGATGGCAAGGGAGAAACTGTGAGACAACTCAGCACTTTAGCACTGCCGCCTCACAGTGCTGGGGCCTGGGTTCAATTCCAGTCTCAGGCAACTGACTGTGTGGAGTTTGCATCTTCTCCCTGTGTCTGTGCGCATCTCCACCAGGTGCTATGGTTTCCTCCCACAGCCAAGGTTAGATGGGTTTGCCATGGTTAAAAAAAACCCATATGGGGATAGGGTCTGGATGTGAGGTTCTTTGGAATGTTGGTGCAGACTCAATGGACCAAATGGCCTATTTCTGCACTGTAGGGTTTCTACAATTCAATAATCATGAATGGAGAAGAATCTGACCTAGTTCAACAGATATTTAAACATGAAGCTTGATAGAAAGGAACCATCACAGGCCAAGTGTTCAGAGTACACATCCCTTTGACAGTAACGTCTATCCCTAGCAGGGAAAGGAAAAGCTTGGAGCAGGGGAAAGGGAATTGATTGAAAGTCACTGTCAAAGAGTCAGCTTGGGCACCATTAGCTAATCAGCCCTCCTTGTGTGCTGTAAGATTCCACAGAGAGTGGAAGATAAAGATAGTTGAGGAAAGCTACAAAATTGAAGGAGGATTAGAGAAATACAGGAAGAAAAGTGTGCCAAGAGGCAACACCTAACTTTAATAAGATCAACAGGCTGTAATTCTTCAGGGCCAGGAAGGCACTATTTAAGGCCTGGCTGTGCTGTGTGTATTTCTGGACACGTCCAATCACTGACATTAGCTGGGCTAACCATTTGGTGCCATTCTTCCCGTCAGTACCAGGAAACTAGAATGACTACTTCAACTTTGGGACTTGTACTTAGATCCTGGAAACTGAAATTATGGGCACCTTCGAGGCATGTAGAAAAGACAAAAAGTTCTGTTTGACTGCATTCTATCTTTAGATTCCCAGGCATCTGAAATAATTGCATTGTAAGCTTAGAAAGATGGGAACATTTCTTTTGTTTCTTACCTGACTATGCTGCCTTGTGCTAGAGAACTGTCTTAGGTCGGTCTTGATGTAATTCACATCATCCTCTAGTGCAGCTATGAATGTGTCTCCCTAGAATACTTCTACGTAACACATAACATCCAGCCTCTGAGGGCCACTTTGGGCTAAGGATGAGTGCCTTCGAAGACTGTGATATCCACGCTAATAGCAAGATCACAATGTGTAAGACAGTCATCCTATCACCTCCTCCCCTCTATATGGTTCCAAATCGTGGACTACATATAGACATCTCCTCGAAAAGTACCATCATTGCTGTTTGAGATGAATTTTCCGCATCAGCGGAGAGAATGGGCGTACTAACATCAGTGTCATTGAAAGAACATTGTGACCTTGGCCATCTGAAACCAACTGTACTGGGCTAGCCGCACACTTTGGATGCTAGAGTTCTGACTACCAAAGCAGATCTTCTTCACCCAGCTCAAGGAAGGCACTTGAAAGAGAGAAGGACAAAGGAAGCATTTGAGAAGCTCTTCGAAGTCCTCCCTCAAGAAATGCAACACAGATGTCAATGCATGAGAGTTCCTTGTTCAGAAGAAACCTACTTGGAGGAACCTCCTATATGAAGGGACACAATTCTTTGAGAACACTCATAAGAGGAAGTAGGGTACAGGAACTGGAGAATGGAATGCCAATGATCTCAAGGCCAAGGACCGTTTCCACCTCCTGGAAAGACCCACCAAATGTATGGTGGGAGATGTAGCTCTAGGATTTGAATTACAGCCACAGAAGGACTCGCAGAAGTCAAAAACAGTGACCCAGAATTTCCTACAATCATGCCCATCAGCAAATGATTGCCAGTGATGGCAACGGCACTTAACAGTTAGTTCCTAGCTCTTTAAAAATATAATTTATATGGTAACTATCTATAACAATATGTAAGTCTTGTAGTTGCATCTCTTCAGCTTGCTTCTAGGTTCTCTGGGGACAGTCTGCTCTGAGTTTCAGTCCCAGAACAAGCTCACCACTGATTCCCAAGGACCCCACTGTGTCTGATTGCGCCAATGTTGAACTAAATGCAAATGAGTTGAGAGGTATGTCATTCTAAACCATATTAACCTGCCTGGCATGAGGGTTGCAGTTGCTACAGACTTGGGATTGGCTGTGCTTACTGGTCAACATGTATGTAAGTATATACATTCATAAATAAAATTATGCATATGCCTTAAAATGAGTTTAACAATGAAAGATTTTAATAAATAATCATATAATTTTGTTTTCCAAGCACGAATAAAAGAATCCACAATGGCAGTAATTACGGTTCACATGTGCTTCCTCTCTCAGCTGTTGTTTGGTTTTGTGGAGTTCATGACAGGAGTGCACAATTATATTTGTCTAAGTTTATAACTGATCTGAAATGGAAACCTTCAAAATTCAACTTTTCAATTCTTCTTCTTTGAAAAGGGTGGATGAACAATCTGAATCTCAGTTTGCCAACTGACTTTCCTAGAACTGAAGATCTCCAGGACACTGTTGAGTGTAACCCTGATGAAAAATCACAGGGATAAAATAACTCTTCATATATCAGCATCCCATCACCACTCACTTTTTATGTACAAAACACAGTCTTTGACAATAGCACTGCCTTTCATTGAGTCAGGCATTCAGCATTCAGTATCTCTGACATTCATCTTTTTATGTCAGGCAGGGCTCCCTGATTGGACCAGATTAACAGGCCCAATCAGGGAACTCATATTCTATTAAATCCAGCAGGCTGACCTTGTTACAATCACTACATTATTATCAAAAGATCTTTAGTTTTTCATTTGAATATTTCTCTTTACCCAAGATAAAAGTATTGAAAATGTTTTAAATAAAAAGCCTGTTTGGTTGACAGTAAAGCATTATCTACTTGGGTAATAGCTTTTTTATTTGTTTTCTGATTGGTTTAGGTAGGCAGTGCATTGAAATGATGGATTTGTGTAGCCAAGAATGGGGGCATGTCACAGGAACACATACATCCTCCAGAGACACATTTAATCATATCGACAACTCTGGCTCGAGCCCTCATGGGGCTGACAGTGGTACACCTTTAAACTCCAGTCCTAAATAAATCGCATTTTGCCAACTGCAATAAGTTTTTGAAATTTATTCATGGGGAATGAGGGTTAGAGTCAAGTCCAGGACTTAGTGCCTGTCCCTGACTCCCTTGGGAAGGTAGTTATGATTTGCCATCTCAAACTGCTGCAACTCATGTGGTGAAGGAACTGTTATGGTACTGTTGGATACAAAGTTCAAAAATATTAATCAGTACCCAGAAGCAATAAAGGAAGGGTGATAATATCCAGTTGAAGGTGTTTGATTTGAAGGAGAGCTTAGAGATGATGGTGTTTCCATGTACCATCTGGCTTATCTCTCAAGGTGGTGGAAGTTGCTGCTTTGAGGTACTGACAAATTGATGAAATGCGCATTGCAGACAGTACTTGGTGTTGGGACATTGCAACATTGTGGAAAGTGTCAAGTGTGTGTTTCACTCTCACACACACATTCGACAATTTCCATCAGGTGTGTCTCCTCAGTAGCAGCAGCTGAGCCTACCACAGCCTCATCTCATCTGCTGCTCCAAATGCCACCCATGCCTTAACTCTAAGCACTCTGAAAGTGTAAGAGTTCAAATTAGGGTTGCCAACTGTGTCCCTGGAGGTATCACCATGTGACTTACCCCCAGTCTCCAACCTTATTCGGTCCAACAATACACATCTGGCCAGTGCCCCAGTTCCAACCTCCGTGAACTTAAGGCCATCTGAAAGTCAAATAAAAGCGTTGTGCTGTAGATGCTAGAGATATGAAATTGAAACAAAAAGTGCCGGAGAAACTCAACAGGTCAGTCAGCATCTGTAGATAGAGAACCAGAGTTAATGTTTTGAGCCTGCTATGACTTTGTTTCGAAACTGAAGGAGGGCGAGAAAATGTTCATTTTATGCTGTTCACAAAAAAAGGAGGATGCACGGGTGGAACAGATGGTGAGGGTGCCTCGAGCAAAAGACAAACAGCAAAGAGAGGAGTGATACATATATGCAGATTAGGTGTTAATAATAAATGTGAGCAGTAGAAAATAGGTCAGCTATACTGAAAGCAATCCCACACAGAGGAGATGCTAATGGCAAAGGGGCTAAGCAAAATGGAAGGCAATGTTCATGCTCTGAGGTGATTGAACTCAATACTCAAGGCTGTAAAGTGCCCAAGTTTAAAATGAGGTGCTGTTCCTCCATCCATCATTTGAAACTTGACTGCCTATGTCCTAATGGCATTAATTACCATTCACCCCTCACCTCTGCATTCACTAACATTCCCAGCTAACCACATGTCAATTTTCAAATCCTCATCCTTGCTTTCAAATTTCTCGAAGGCTGACCCTACCTTATCTCTCTGGTTCTCCGATATATATGTGCTCATCTAATTCTGGCCCCTTCAACATCCCTGATTTCCATCTCTCTACCATTGGTTGATGTGCTCCCAGCTACCCAGGACCCAAACTCTGGAATATTCCTTCACTGAACCTGTGTGACTCTCTAACTGTCTCTTAAGAGAAAATGTTTTAAGACTCTTCTTAAAATTCTTTAACCAACCTATTCAACATCCAATAAAAACCAAAAGAACTGTGGATGCTGGAAATCAGAAACAAAACAGGAATTGCTGGAAAAGCACAGCAGGTCTGGCAGCATCAGTGGAGAGAAATCAGAGTTAATGTTTCCCAAAATGTTCACTCTGAATTCTCTCATTCGCTGCTGCCAGACCTGCTGAGCTTTTCCACCTTAGCTTCTCCTCATGCAGTACAGTGTCATATTTAGTTTGCAAGTCATTTGAAGCATCTTGGAATGGTGTGTTGTGTTAAAAGTGCTATAGGAAGTTTATATCGTAGAGAGTGAAAGTTCTCTTTCCCACCAGTCATTGATTGTAGCCTTTTTCTGCAAGAAGGAAATATAGCAGCAAATAAGTACATTTTTTGTGCTGTTTATTTTAAGCAGCAAGTGAGTTTTATGGTAAGTCTGTAGCTTTTCTTATTGAAATGTTGTGAAAATGATTGAGTGCTGCCTGAATGCATTGGGACTGTAGGTGTGAATAATTACTGTTAGTCTGCAGTCTTCCTTAGTCACAGTCTTCCAAGTTCTTCTTAGACCCTGCTGCTCCAGCTCTCGAACAAGCTCATTACTTCCTCTCATGTTTCATTTGTAATGCATGAATAGATCAATCCAGTTTAAGATTAAAACGGTAACTGAGAAAATTAATTGGACATTGTTTTCACTGCCATAATCTGTTACCTTTAACATCCTTAAGTGACACTTGCCCTCCATTGTTATCTCAATATGTGATTGATTTGGGGGCCTAGTTCAAATGCAACTGAATGAGGGGCTTTTGTGTGCAGCAGGAGTGTCCCTACCACTGTGCTAGGAGGCTTAAGTTCAAATACTACCTGCTCCAGAGGTGTCCAACAACAACTCTGAGGAAGTTGATTAGGGGTAGCACAGTGGCTCACTGGTTAGCTCTGCTACCTCACAGTGCTAGGGACTCAAGTTCGATTCCATCCTCGGGTGACTGTTTGTGGGGAGTTTGCACATTTTCCCTGTGTCGACGTGGGGTTCCTCCAGCTGCTCCAGTCTCCTCCAACAGCCCAAAGATGTGCAGTTAGTTGGATTGGCCATACTAAATTACACATAGTGTTCAATGATGTGCAGACTAGGTGGATTAGCCATGGGAAATGTAGGGTTACAGGTCTCTGGGAGGGGGAGTAGGTCTGGGTGGGATGCACTTTGGAAGGTTGGCATGGACTTGATGAGCCAAATGGCCTGCTTCCACACTGTTAGTATTCTATGAAAATACCTATGGCTATTGGACTACTAATCCAGAACCCCAAGCTAATGTTCCAAGGATTTAGACTCAAATCCCAGATCGTGAAATTTGAATTCAATGAAAAATATATAGTTAAAAGATAGTTTCACAATCAGCATTTATTCATTGTCAATTGTCTGTAAAAGTCCACCTGGTTCATGTAATCCTTACCTTGTCTGGCCCCCATCTGAGTCAAGAATGTGGTTGACTCTGAAATAACTTACCAAGCCATTAAGTTCAAGGACAACAAATACTGGTCTTGCTTCCCATGCAATAAAAAGGGGACTAAAATCCTCTCTGATTGATCATTTCCTTAAGGCAGGGTCAGCATTTGATGCACATCCCTAATTGTCCTTGAACTGAGTCGGAGTGGAGTCACATGTAGCACAGAGAGAGAGAAACTGATAATAAAAATAGTAATGAATTGAAATTATTCCAAGGAGGCTGGTAGCCCATCACCAAGTCACCCTTTATTTACATGTGCAGAGTGCATAGGCTCTGATCAACCAGTTCAAAGCCAGCCTCTAGAATGAGGAGACTCTCTGAATCTCCTGTTTATGCCCATCAGCCAGGGGTGCCTGATTGGCCCAGGTTAACAAACCCAATCAAGGATCTCATAGTCAATGAATCCACCTGGTCTGGATTCTAATCACTACGTGAATATACTGGAGCACTATTCTGAGATATGTAGGACAGATTCATTCAACTTAAATATTATCAGCTTCTGTGAAGGAATTTGAACCTGTGTCCCCACAGCATTAGCCTGGCCCGCTGCATGACTAGTCCAGGAATATCAACACTGAACCACTGCCTTCCAAAACACATCACATATCTGGCAACTTACACACGGGTTAGATTCCACAGTGCTGCAATAATCCTTAAACACACTCGCCTGACCAAAATATATTAATTTCAGTTTTGAAATTTGCAAGTGACTCCTGGCCTCCAGCCCCATCTGCAAGCCTCAACACCATGCTGCTGGATTTTCTTGTCTGCATGAGATACATTCCTGATGCTACCATTGAACAGCCTGACTCTAATTTTGATTTCATGCCTCCTTGTTATGGACTGTCCCTCCGAAGGACTTAGTTATTCTATCAACCCAGGAACCTCTCCAATAACCTTAAACACTTCAACTAATTTGTTAAATACCTTGATTCAATTACCAGTTCCAATTGGTTTGATCCTATTGTCTTCTTCCTCAGAGATCAGGAAGCCCATATTTGTCACAGTTTCACAGAATGCTACGCAGCTCCAAGTTAGACTCTAAATTGTTACCAGTAGTTAGTGCTGGAATTAGTCATTGCTAGTTGTAAGTGTGCATTATCTCCACCTTTCTAACCCTTCATTATGAGTTTAATTGGCTCTTGATCACTCCGGCAGTAACCATAGCAACATGGAAACTCTGATCAGGCAGCGTAATGTGTTACGTCCGTGTTTATAGCCCAAAAAAAGCATGAGCATTGACGTTGAATCGACTTAATTGCTTCCCCTGCAGTGGAGTTATTTTATGAACATGGTTCAGAGGGCTATGCAAACCTAAAACGACCCTTGTTTGCATTGGCAGGAACAGACACTGCCTCTGAGGTCCCTGACACTTGGTTTTAATGTGATCATTTTGTGGCTTTTTATTTAAGGCAGCAGCAATGTCTTAATGTATCACATGATTGCTCCTTAACCAGGAAGTCCCCCTCCAGAAACTTTTTCTTTTCGTTATAATATTTAGAGTTGAACTGCAGTGCAGTACCAAAAGAGTATAGTGGTGCCTTTCAGAAGTCAATAAAACAAAGATCTCACTGCCCCATTAGGGGCAAGGGACTGTCCAAGACACTACTCAATGAGTTGTGGAGCTCATCTGGTGTTCCAGCCTGTACATATCCTGCAATCAAACACAGATTATAACACCAAAAAGGACACATGGAGACCATTCATTTGTGTCATGCCTCTGCCAATCTTTGAAAAAGCTATTCATTTGCCTCATTCCATGCTCTTTTGCAGCATCTCTGCAAATGTTCCTTTTTAAGTGATCATCATATTCCACTTTCAAAGCAACTAGTGCTGATTGCTTTTGACGGTAGGAATTGCCAATGCTGCAGAATCTGGGATAACAAGGTGTAGAGCTGGATGAACACAGCAGGCCAAGCAGCCACAGAGGAGCAGGAAAGCTGACATTTTGGGTCTGAACCCTTGCTTAGAAATATTTTTTTGAAGAAGGGTCGAGGCGAAACATCAGCTTTCCTGCTCCTCTGATGCTGCTTGGCTGCTGTGTTCATCCAGCTCTATAACCTGTTATCTCTAGTGCTGATTGCTTTCTGCCTCCTTGTCAGGCTTTGGGGGTTGGGTGGAGATTGCTGGGCTGGGTCAGAGCCTCAGAGCCTTCTGATCTGCCTGTCTCAGAATCTGATACCTCCCTGGTTGCCTCCAATCTGCCTCCACCCTGCCATAACCCCCACCAGAGTTTGATTCATGTGCAACAATGTCATTTCAGTGGAAATGAGTCAGGATGTAGGGTTAAAAGTGTAAAGCAGAATTAGATGGGTTCAGACTCCATGGATGTAAATATATAGAGGTAACAAACAAGGATCGCAAAGTGTAGATCCAAGCTAAGTCACTGTAAGAATTAATATCATAGCAATAGGATCACATTAATAAGAGAAGAGGGATTAACCTGATAATAACAAACCTACTTTTGGTGGTGGGGAAAATTAATGGGGACAAAATTATCTTTCTGTGAAAAAGTAAAATTGTCGATTAGAAAATGATAGCCTAATAAATGCAAGCCAGCCTTAAAAATAAAGTGGGTCTGACAAGCCTGATTGATGAAGTAATAGGAGAGGTGATGGCCTAGTGGTATTAATGCTGGACTGTTAATCTGGAGACCCGGATAATGTTCTGGGGACCTGGGTTTGAGTGGTGGAACTTAAATTCAATAAAAATCTGGAATTAAGAGTCTAATGATGACCATGAATCAATTACCGGGAAAAACCCATCTGGTTCACTAAAGCCCTTCATGGAAGGAAACTGCCATTCCTACGTGGTTCGGTCCTCATCTGACTCTAGAAGCACGGCAATGTGCTCCCCTCCGGGCAATTAGGGATGGGCAATAAATACTGGTCTAACCAGTGAAGCCCTGATGCCATGAATAAATTTAAAGAAGTAGTGACGGCTGATGAGTTAGCGTGGTAGATGTCATGAAATTGATACTTGGCAAAGTATCATAATAAACTTGTTTGCAATATCAAAACCTGTAAGATTAGTGGAAGAGTAGAAGGATTGATGCAGAACTGGCCGAGAAACAGAACATATCTAATATTAGTGAGCAGTTTATTTTTCAGACCAGAGGAAAGCATACACTGGCATATTCATGAATGCAGACACACACACACACACACACACACACACACACACACACACACACACACACACACACACACACACGAACAAGCATTTGCAGATGAACAGTAACATACATTCAGAAACTTTGTCCTAATCTTATTGAACTATAACATTGCTCTCATTAGAGAAAGATGACTGGTAGTGGTTTAACCTGAGAGTCATCACGCCTCAGGCAAGGGAAGAGGTTGAGATGCAGAATTCTTTGTGATGACCTCAGCTGATGCAGAAATTGAACCCATGTTGTAGGCATCACTCTGCACTGAAAGCCAGCCATCCAGCTGTTTGAGATAGCCAGCTCCTAAGCAAGAACACACAAATGCACATGAACACTAACACATGTGCACACAAAGAACACTGAAACATACACACATGAACACTCGCACACATGAGGATTCACTCACAAATATGAGCATACGCACATATACATCCTTAGACACAAACACACAATTAAATACATGACCACTCAAATACAGAAGCAAACATGAACACACATAGGCATAAGCGTGTGTACTCCCCCACATACAAGCACACTCATGCAGATATGTGCATATGCACATATAAATAATCACACACATACATATATGAAAATTTAAATTCCATTTGCTTCATTAAAAAGTTCAAAGTTTGAATTACCAGATGCATCAGTTTAAAATCAGGACTATAGACACTATAGATATAATCACAAATGCACACAGACAGATATACAGCCACCTACACGCTCACACTCACTGCTAGTGAAATGTACTCAACAGACTGTGGGCATCACATTAAAAAAGCAGCTTCTCCAGAACAAGATACCCACCAACGTGACTCTCACTTGTAGAGTGAAGCGCTACAATCATCACCATGGATACTATTAGACACGGAAGGATTTCAGTGACACCTCTTGATAACGGATTGAGTATGAAAATAAATGTAATACCAACTGTCACAATTTCATCTGTTTTTGAACAGTTTTTTTTACGAGATTATTCGTGTGACTGGGCCGTTCTTTGCCATGGGTTGATCAGGTAGTGTTGCCAGCTCCTCAGTGGCATGATATGACTCGCCTACTGTCGTTTCCTGTCTGTTCTTGGAACTGTGCCCGTACTTGGCTCCAGTTCATGCCATGACACCAGAGGCTGAGACTGGGAACTAGTGGGTACAAGCACTTTACGTGGGCTCCCTCTGCTGGCTCTGTTGAATAAACCCTGGCCCAGGCAGACCTGGGAGACCGCAAATCTAATTTTCGCTCTGAGCTGACTTCTTGATCTCAGCAAGATTAGTTAATGGTCACAGTGGGCAACCGGAAAGCTGATTCTAATTGCTCTTGAATGAAAGTGTGTGTTCATATATTTGTGTGCGTGTGCCTGTATGTATGTGTGTGTGCCCATATGTGTGTCTGAGTGTATGCACGTGTATATGTGCATATGTGTAGTTGTGTGCATATCTTTTAATAATTCAGTACATGTGTGTAGTTGTGTGTGTATCGTTTTATTCATTCAGTGACATCACTGGCTATTTATGATTTAGTGCTCATCCCTGTTTGACCAGAAGGAGGTAGTGGTGAGCCACATTCTTGAAACACTGCAGCACTTGTGATGTAGCAATACCCACAATGTCTTTAGGGAGGGAGTTCCAGGATTGTGATCCAGCAACAATGAACAAACAGTAATATATTTCCAAGTCAGGCTGGTGTGTGACTTGGAGGGGTAATTTCGGGTGGTGGTGTTCTCATGTATCTGCTGCACTTGTCCTTCCAGTCATGGTTGGATCTTTGGAAGATGCTGTCAAAGGGAGCTTGGTGAGATTGTAGCTCCTCCAGGTCACTCTTTAATTATTTATCTCTCATTATTGCCAATTCTATTGGAAGGTCATTAACTGGAAATGTTGACTATGCACCAAATTTTCACATATTTGGCAGTGTCATTCTCATTGACTTTCAAAGGGGGATTCTCACTGCGAGGCCTAGTGAGTTTTGTCTCCGTAACTTCATTGGACAGCTCAGAGGAGCTGACCATATTGACCATATTGATCGCCTAGCGACCCAAACCAATTAAGGATGACAGATATATTTTCCCAAAAGATGTTAATAAGCCCGATGGGTTTTTAACTACAATAAATTTCACCAATATCTGTCCCTCAAACAATGTTTTAGGTACGATACATGAAATCCAGCACATCTGAGATCAGGTTCCTGACCTGATTGTGGATATATCTGGATTTCAAGTCAGTTGGCTCGGGTGAATTTCTAATCAATTCTGGTTAAAGGTCAGGAGGATGGAACGGTGCATAAAGCAGTGAAGCTAATAATTAGTCTGGAGCCACACCACACCAATGCAGTCCATGTAAGCTTGCATTCTAATTTACTCAGTTAAAACTGATGCAAAAAGTGCCCTGTTTTCAGATAACTCTGATTTTTGGATAGATGGATTTCAGGCACTTTCCCTGTTCTCACGCAAAATCTGGTCTGGAGTTGCTATGAGCATTGGCTCACTTGCTTTTCGCTGCTGTGTTTCTACAATCATAACTGCAATTCAGAAAAAAAATGGTTGAAAGTTTCTTGGTATGACTTTTTTTTGTAGAAGGCACAACGTGCATGCAACTTCTCCCCTTCTCTCTCCTCTTGCTGTGTACAGACTTTCCCAGCTACCAAGACAATGAGCTCGTTTGCAATGCATGACATTACAGGGAGTTCTTTTTGCCTCAGACATTTCAGCTTATGTATATCAAGGAGATAATTGAGGGGCATGTATAATAAATGAAAGGATATTAGCGGCACGGTGGCTCAGTGGTTAGCACTGCAGCCTCACAGCACCAGGGACCTGGGTTCAATTCCCGCCTCGGCTGACTGTCTGTGTGGAGTTTGCACGTTCTCCCCGTGTCTGCGTGGGTTTCCTCCGGGTGCCCCGGTTTCCTCCCACAGTCCAAAGATGTGCAGATTAGGTGGATTGACCGTGCTAAATTGCCCATAGTGTTCAGGGGTGTGTGGGTTATAGGGGGATGGGTCTGGGTGGGATGCTTCAAGGGGCGGAGTGGACTTGTTGGGCCGAAGGGCCTGTTTCCACACTGTAGGGAATCTAATCTAATCTAATTCACAGTCTGGGCTTCGTGTATACTGTAAATTAAAGCTCACCGTTTCATCGCTCGCTCCGCAACGAGGAGCTTCAGATTGAAGCAGTTGTTCAATTCAGATCATACATCGACTGAAGATTACTGGAACAGGTCAGCTGTAACGGTTCCATCTTGTGATTTCTTTCTGGGTCTTACAATGTGCAAAGCACTTTTTTAAACTTTGTATTTCCTGGAGAAAATGTAAAGAGGGCCTAGAATTTGACCAGATCCTTGGTGTTGGGCTTGGAGGTGGCAAAATGGCATAGGAAGTGGACGGTGCCCAATGTTTTCCAGTGACTATGCCATTTTGCCAATGAAGGAGTACCCACTCGGATCCCTCTCAAATTATTTAAATGGCCAATGAAATGACTCTTCCAACTTCTGCTGGCAAAGGACACTATACCATTTTCAGTGCCTGCTTTGCCAGCTTTTCAGGTCAGGCCTGATGCTTACTAGTGGCTTCTGGGGTGGATGTAGCATTCTGTTTGGGTACTCCATCTAATACGAACTCCCACTATATATATGTGTCTGTGTGTGTACGTGTGTTTGTGTGCATATAAGTATGTGTGTCTTTCTTATTCAATCCAGAAATATAGTTGTCTCTGAGCATTTATGCTCATACTCATGCTTATTTGACCGGGAAAACGTAGTGGCAAGTTGGTTCATTATCTAATACATTGCATTAGAAGAGGCAAGTCAAGTAATATTGGTGACCAATACTGTCAACATATTAAGGGTAGATTTTTCTTGCTGGTTTTAGTCAAGGCTATTGATACCACTTGTGTAAGGATGCCCACAGGACCCATTCAGCTGTGTTTAATTTGCAAAGCAGCTTTGCCTTCCTTAAACATGATTGATTATGGCACATTATTTAATAGCTATTTACATTATATCTATGACACACAATTATCTCTTGCAAGACACCCAGCCCAACATAAGAATAAGTACATGTTACTACTTTGGCTGTTAACACTAAGTGCATTCAGTGAATCACTATACACCCTCTGCTACATACATGGAGAACACACAACCGCATTAGTTAGTGCCTCACTGGAACAGTTTTTATACCCCAAAGGGTGGAACGTATCTTGTGATAACGCTTTCAGGAACTAACTGCCTTAAGTAACTTAAGGAATAAACAAAAATATTCAGCTGGCCAAGAAGGGAGCTACTGGACTGAATCATCTAAGCTACCTCTCCACTGTAATGCACAGAGTCCGCTGAGGATGAGATCTTAAACAAAGGCCCCTCTCTGATGTCTCAGGTAGATGTTAAAGATTCTACAGAACCATCTTAAAGAAGACCAGAGAGGTGCTCCCCTGTATCACAGCTCACAGTTAACCCTCAATCAACATCTTAAAAATCAAAGTATTTGATGGCTGTTTGTCTTGGAGTATGGAGTTGTACAGCACTGAAGCAGACCCTTCAGTTCAACTTGTCCATGCGGAACAGGCACTCAATTAATCTAGTCCATTTGTCAACATTTGGCCCATATCCCTCTAAACCCCTCCTATTCATATACCCATCCATATGCCTTTTAAATATTGTAATTGTACCTATTTCCATCACTTCCTCTGCCTGCTTGTTCCATACATGCACTCCCCTCTGCATGAAAATGTTGCCCCTTAGGCCCCTTTTAAACGTTCCCCTCTCACCTTAAACCAATGCCCCTCTAGTTTTGGACTCCCATACCCTGGTAAAATGATTATGGCTATTCACCCTGCCTATGCCTGTCATGATTTTATAAACCTCTATAAGGTCACCCCTCAGCTTCCGACACTCCAGGGAAATGGAAGCTTGCTGTTTGTGAATTGGTTGCCATAATTCCAACATTGCAATCCAGGTTTTTGTTGGCTTTAAAGCACTTTGTGACTTTGGTCATGAAAGAGACAATGGAAAAGCAAGATATTTCTCTCCTTCTATGCTGCGTTCTGACTTCTGATCTACAAGTGCAGTTTTAAAACACTTACTGACAGCAGGGGATACATCTGATAGCAATAATTTTCCTGTATCCATAGCAACAGATGATGACGAAAAGTGGGTCATCTCTCTGATGTCTGTGTCATTGATATACATACAGAAAGCATTGTGTTTGTGGCTGGCATTTATCAGTGTTACCTGCAGCAAGCCATTCACTGGGAAGATGGCTTTCAGGAGCAGGTGAGAAGAAGTGAGATGGTGCTGGGCTGGAGCCAATAAATACAGGTGATGGGTGTGGGCCCCACGGGTAAAATAATCATGCAACCCTGGGTTCAAATCTCAGTGCAGTCATCAGCTCATGACCTGACACGGATGCAATGGACCAAGTGGCAGTGCATATCCCAACAAATCTGGGTGCTGTGGTCAGCCAGTGCTTCTGCAATAGTGCGATTTTTCTGTTCCTGAGGCATGTTCTTTTGGTGTCCACACATACACTCAAATGATTCTATGGGTTGCCTTCAGACACAGGGACAGTCAACTGTGGGGTGCATCACCGTTTGGGCTAATCCTGTCCCTAACAGACAGTCCTTGCTTCTAAATATAGAAGAAAGGAATGATCACCTCATGGAGTTACATTGGATTTTACATCACAGCAACAGGCTATTTGATGATAGAAGTCCACACCACTGCCTGTCCCATCAATCTATCCCTCTATTCCTTTCTCCCTTACACATTGATCTATCAGTTAAGTCCATCAATGAAATATCCCCCACCCATCCCTCATAGCTGGTTTCACATTGTCACCATTCTTTGGTTGAAAACATTACCCTCAAATCCCTCATTTGATTTATTCATCATTCTGTTCGTAGAATCCCCACAGTGTGAAAACTGGCCTCTCAACCAATCAACTCCACACCAATCCTCCGAAAGAGCATCCCACCCAGAACCACCCCCTTCCTGTAACCCCACATTTCCCATGGCTAATCCATCTAGGCTGCACATCCCTGGACACTATGAGCAATTTAGTGTGGCCAGTCCACCTAAGCGGCATGTCTTTGGACTGTGGGAGGAAACTGGAGCACCCAGGGGAAACCCATGCACACACTGGGGAGAATGCACAAACTCCACACAGACGGTCACCCAAGGGTGGATTCAGACCCATTTTCCTGAAGCTATGAGACAGCAGTGCTAACCACTGAGCCACCATGCTGCCTCAATTATTGTTTTAATTATTGAACCTAATTATTGGATTCCCCCATTCATGGAACTGCCACCCCTACAGAACACCTTTAGTGGTAGGTTATTTGGGCTCCCTGGGACTGGTCGTAGAGACAGTGTTTAATGGATATGTAGATGAGCCTCTGATGAACGTTGTGAAGTAACTGTGACCTCAGTAGGCATGTGGTAAGACTCTACTAGAAGGTTGGAGCTTGTGCATCTGGAAGCATGGATCCCCATAGCATTACCATCAAGCACAGATGGTTCATAATGTTGTTTAAAAATAACCTGAAGCCTAGTGTGAGCTTGTATGCGGATCACTTTAAAAGATGTGCTTTGCCCCAGTCAGTTACATTAGGCTGATCTTAATACCTCAATCCTTGCCTTGATCGTTATCCCTCAATATCATTAACCAATTAAAAGGAACCAAAATCCCAGCTGAATTTCCCCTTTCATTGCCAATTGTGTTGCCCCACTTCAACTTAACTCAGGAACAATGTGAGGACTGAGCATATCCTTCCTGAGTCATTGGAATGGAATCAAAAGGGACTACGTCCTGGACACTGAGAGGGTACTTTCCAGGTTTCTATCTCATTGTATATATGATACCATTAAAAGTTTGGCTTATCCCCTGTTTGTGATTGATCACTGGTTTTCCAACTTTCATTTTTAAAATAATTTCACAGTCCCCAGCTGAGAAAAAAGGGCAACAATAGAGGGTGAGTATTGGAAACACACAGTAGAATAAAAACACATGCTTGCGTTTATGTATTACCTCTCAAAGCCTCAAGGCATCTGCCAGGACTGATTCACAATCAATTAAATCTTGTTTTTGGAACAGTCACTGACATAATGCAGCAAAGCTGGAAAATGGCTGGAGGAACACCCCAAGTTGGGCAGACTTAGTGTCAGTCTAATAGGCCAAAGCTCCATCGTGCTGGATTTAGGATGTGGAAGGGGGAAATACATATAGAATCCATTTGCAAGCCCAAGCCACATTTGATTTGCAACTATTTGTTTGTAAATGGATGCAGGACGAACATGCTGATGTGTAAAATGTTGGCTAAGGGCAGATTACACCAGCCACTGGTGCTAGTTAGTCAGCATTGTTGTTGCATTGATGGAGAAATTAGCAGCAATAATTCGAAGGAAGTGAATGTAGATCGAGAGCCTCGTCATTTGTGAAAATTCTAAGGTTGCAGTGGAGTAAGGGGAACATTGCTGCGTTGTATACAATGTAAGTATGATGGGGGATCTGGGGCGGCACTAAGGGATGCAGTGAAAAGTTTGATGGTAGTTATGAGTCTGGATGAGAAGAGGGTCAGAGCTCAGTAGGCTCTCCCTTTTCAATGTGATGAGTCGGTCATTCACCAAAGTTGATGCACATGCTACAAATAGGGTCATGGTGGACCAGGCAATGCTGTTGCTGAAGATGCAGTTAGACCAGACTGGGGGCATCTCTAGTATAATAGACAGGTTGTGCTGAACCATCCTGGCATGCTATGTTCTGCATTAGTAGAGCAGGTGACAAGGCAATGTGATAGATGTTGAAGAACAGAACAGCAGCCATTCAAGGAAAAGGATAAGGACATTCAGCTGTAGGAGGCTCTCCTTGTGCAGAGCATTGGACACGATAAAGCAGAGTGGACCTGATTGACATCCAGTTTTAGCAGATGTGAGCTGGATGCAGAAGACCAAATAGACTTCAGGGCCAACATTCAGTTTGCATTGTGGATGCAGATTGCAGATTGTATTCATTTCTTTTTGCTGCCTATTAATAAAAGCATTAGTTTGGACTTGTCCGAATGTTTGCCTATGTGTGATGTTCCTCCACTGGACAATGACAAAATGTCCAGTGGGTATTGGGGCAGAATAGTTGTGATGTGGAGATGGTCATGAAACAGATTGTATCTAAGGACAGGTAAAATGTGTGGCCTGGTAGTTAAACAGCAAAGGGGGGAGGAGAACTGGTTCTATGTGCAAGGGAGGGCCAGCTAAGTGTTATGAGCAACATGGCTTTTTGGCTGCTGTCAGTGCTGGTGAGGGGTAGCACCTAATTGCCAAATCTTATCTGGGTATAGCTACATTGTGGCCTTTCAGAGATGGCATAGATGCAAGGAATGCCAGTCTATCAGCAGCTACCCAGTGAGTGGTGAGTTCATTTGGAAATGACATATGGCAAGATAGGGCTAGAATTGGACATGATGCCATTGGGTAGTTAGGAGGAGGGTGAGGAGGAATTTCTTTTGTTTGAGGTTGTTTATCGTTAGAATTTCCTTCCCCAGAGAGCACTGCAAAGTTGGATCATTAATATATTTAAAGCTGAGTGAGAGAGAATTTTAATTGACAATGGTATCACAAGTTGTGGGGGAGATAGAGAGGAAAGTGGGGTTGAGGCCACAAACAGTTCAGCCATGGAAATATTAGGTAGATGAGCAAGCTCAAGGGGTCAAATAGCCCTTTTTTCTTATATCTCTACACCTGCCCAAGAGGGCTCAGTTTAATTTTTCATCCGCAAGGTGGCACTTCCCTGGCGTAGGGGATAGGCGGGGTGAGAACACAGGCAGGGATAGGACCAGAATGAGATTAATATTAGTAATTTTATTAAGCCGGAGAGGGTTCAGAAAAGATTGACCAAGATGTTACCAGGAATGGATGGCTTGAGTTACAAGAACAGGGTGAATAGGCTGAGACTGTTTTCACTGGAGTGCAGGAGCTTGAGCAGTGACATTATAGAGGTTTATAAAATTGTGAGAGGTATAGATAAAGTGAATGGTGGGTGTCTTTTCCCTAGGGTGGGCAACTTCAACACTGAAAGCATATTTTTGAGGTGAAAGAAGAAAGATTTATAAAGGACATGGGGCCAACTTTTTTACACAAAGTGATATGTATAGGGAATGAACACCCAGAGGAAGTAGTAGATGCAGCTACAACAATTAAAAGACATTTAGATAAGTACATAAATAAGAAATATTTGGAGCAATGTGGGCCAAACACAGGCAGGCGGGGCTAGTTTTGTTTAGGATTATGGTCAGCAAGGACTGGTTGGACCAAAAGATTTGTTTCCATGCTGCATGATTCTATGAGATGCTCTCTACAGGCAAATGCCTCACATATCACACAAGCAAGTAAGAGACTTCTCAGAGGACTGTACCAGGAGAGGAGGAGATTTGTGGGAGAGTAATTGCTGTTGCTACTGGCAACCACACATAGCAATATTTCTTTTATTTTCTTCCACACATTCCTCACAAAGGGAAATTAAGAGCAATTCCTCCAGGAGAAACAAAGGTGTTTTTTTTTCCGACTCTTATTTTCATTTACTTCAGACATTTCCAAATTGCCAGGCCTCTGCTTAGTCTGCTTGATCACTTCACATGCCACAGTCCCAGGCTCACTGCTGCCTGTGTCCTAATTATTCTCCTCAAAGATTTTGGAGCACTTTGGAGAATTCACTTTAGCCACCTTTCAAGAACATTGCTCCATCCTTTCCAACACAAGGAGCTGAGGACTTCAAGCTTCAGATCCAATGGGACAACTGCAGGCATTTCCCAAGAGATTTTCTTGGGTATAAAAGAATGTAAAGAAGAGCACAATACAGAAAATGTTTTTTATGTGCATTCCCTATTAGACATAGAGATCAGGGTGTCTGAGAGTGCTACTCGAAGAAGCAAAGTATTCTGCACCTGTTATGCTTGGAGAGGAGGCAATGGGCCTTACATTCATCAGTGCCTGAAAGAAGATGAGATTAATTCAGCTGAGGCCATGACTGAAGAGCCACAGAATAGTTACAGTGCAGAAGGATCATTGCCAGCTTTCTGCAAGAGCAACTCAGCTGCTTCAGGCACTTAACCAATTTCATTTTGTAAAGCACAGGCAAATCTGCTTTGTACATTTTCAGGCAGTGCTTTCTCCATTTTAATCAGTCACTGCATAAAAAAAGTGCCCTATCGCAGGTCTGTCTCCTCTCCACCTATCTTCTCCTCTATCCATCTTCTATCCGCCTCCCTCCTCTCCCTAATCATTTCAGAACCCCTTCCCCTCACGTATTTCTGAAGAAGGGTCTAGGCCCGAAACTCCAGCCTTCCTGCTTGTCCTGCTGTGTTCATCCAGCTCTACACCTTGTTACCCCAATTTCCTTTTACTGTTTATTGCCGTTCCCCTAAAGTAACATTTTCAAACCCAATATCATCAGGAAGAGTTTGCCCCCTACCTTCTCAATCCAGACCTATCATGATTTTGTAAACCTCTATCACACCCTCTCTTGACCTTCTCTCTTCAAGGAGATCAGCTTCATCTCCTCCACACACAACATCAACAACAACAAAAACAAAAGTTACTGGAAAAACTCAGCAGTTCTGGCTGCATCTGTGAAGGAAAATTTAGAGTTAACCTTTCGGATCCGGTGACTTCAATCCCTTCAAATTATCCTCGTATCTGAAGCCTGAAACCAATTAAATTCATCATTTTCCACCCCAACGTCCTGTTTACAATGTGGTGCTCATAGAATGAGGCACAATATCTCGGTAAAAGCTAAGCCAGTGCTTTATAAAGGGTTAAACACCTTCCCTGCTTTTGTACACTCTGTGTCTGACCAAAGGCCATCCTAACACAGTCCTATCATCATGATTCCAGGACATCGTATTGTGTCCAACTCCAAGTCACTGAGACACCAGCTAAGGCCCAAGTACGAGTCTGAGGAGAAAGGTTAGTGAGACCGACAGAGACTGCAAAACAGTTACAGTGTGGTTTCCTCTACAATAGGAAATGCAGGCTGGGTGAGCATTTTGCTAAAACACCTATATTCTGTCTGGAAAATGTCTCCGAGCTTCCAGATGTCTGTCACTTCAACACACGGCTGCGTTCCCTGAAACCACGTTTCTGACTCGGGTTTGCTGTAGTGCTCCATCGAGGCTCAATGCAAGCTGTAAGAACAGCATCTCAGTTTCCATTTGGAGACCCTGTAGTCTTCAGGACTCAACAGAAGTTTAATACTTTTAGGGCCTGAATACCATCCTCTGTGTCCTTTACCGACCCTGGAGCTCAGGCCCTGTCACGCTTTCAACACAGCTAGTCTATTTTCATCTACCCACAGTCCTTATTGTCAATGCTTTTCTCCTAAGAATACTATCATCCATCCCTAACTGTCATTCTTTCTCTCTGGGCTCTTTCTCCACCTTCACTCAGTCCTTCCTCACCTCAGCCCCTGTCTTCAACACATATCTCGCCCTTTCCTAGCTACTATCAGTTCCGAAGTGGGTCAACAGAATCATTCTGTTAACTCTGCTTTCAGATGCTGCCAGGCCAGCTGCTTTTCTTCAACAATTTCTGTTCTTGTTTCATTTTTCCTGCAACCACAGTTCTTTGTTTTAATTCTCCCAAATATTTCCCTTCTTGCTACCCTGGTTACATTTTTGTCAGAAATGAGCCCTCAAAGAATCCCTGGGGTATAGGCCAGTGGAAAGCATGCAGAGGGGCTGGTGTTTAGTGCATTTAATGAAGGTTCTTTGCAGTTTTCAATTCAGCCACAGGGACTACCACTTATTTGATCTTATGCCATCCTCTTTATCTTCAGAAGGTGGCAGAATAACACTGCAGTAGACTAGGATCTGGTCTTTAACTGACTAAAAATATTATTAAACTCTACAAGATCAAGGTAAATCCAACAGCTGTTAAGCTTAACCAGCTAATGTCCTAGAAACAATCAATAATTCTGAATCATTGCACTAAATTGTGCTAACTAAAATCCTTAAGGAGTAGTCATTCATCAATCCGGTCTTAGATCGACTCTTGGGACTGAAAAAGACTAAGCTTAACAATTGACAAGCGTGAAATAAGTTGAAATGACTAATTTAGTTAAACAAAAACCCAAAAAACTGTGATGCTGGAAATCAGAAACAAAATCAGAAATTGCTGGAATATCTCAGCAGAACTGGCAGCATCTGTGGACAGAAAGAAGAGTTAATGTTTCAGGGATCCAGTTCTGAGGAAGGGCCACTTAACAGGTTAATAATCTCCTCGAATAAGATTTGTTTTGTTAATAAATCAGTAACTGTGTTTAGTAGAAATATCTGCTTGCTAGATCTTTTAATTAAAAATCTCATATTGGAAAAGGTACTTAATTAGCCAAAACTTTAACACTGCTTTCTGTCCATTGATGCTGCCAGACCTGCTGAGTATTTCCCACAATTTCTAATTCATTTTTCAAACTTCAATCAAACATAAATTTCAATAAACAGCAAAAGATGTCACCCAGGTGAACAAGGTTCTTAAACTTTAAATGTCAGGTTTATCAAGTATAAACTGCATGTAACAGTACTTATAAAGTGTAAGAAAATTTTTAAAATTTGTTGAGTAGATCATTCAGCCCCTAAGGCCTACTCTATAATTTAATGTTATAATGAGTTTAATTCCACATTCATTTCTGTTCTCATTGCCTCTTGATTCTCTGAGTGATCAAATATTTGTGTCTTACCAGATCTAACAAAGGTTGGCTAGAGATTTAAAAGTGTTGAAGCTCAGAAATCTTTCCCATGAGCCAATTTTTATATATTGCTTGCACTCATTCTAATGAGAAGGAACCCAACACTTTTGATCATACAATCCACTAAAAATGGTTCAGAATGTGTTCACTCCATCCACTTCTCAACTCAAACAGGGGCAGTTAAACTCATGAATATTACTACAGTCAAGTTTAGAAAATGCATTATTACTTAGTCCCACTACTCCATGGGTCATAACATAAAATGAAAATACTTTTCCCAGTTACCACAATGGCTAAAACTGAAACTGAAAAAACTGAAAGAACTGCGGAATCTGTAAATCAGGAACAAAAACAAAGTTGCTCGAGAAGCTCAGCCGGTCTGGCAGCATCTGTGAAGAAAAAAATCAGAGTTAATGTTTCGGGCCCAGTAATGTTCTGAGGTCCGTTATGAGGAAAGGACGCCAGACCGAAAACATTACCTCTCTTTTTCATCACAGGTGCTGACAACCTGCTGAGTTTTTCCAGCAAGTTCCATTTTTGTGGCCAATTAGGTACTTTTTCCAATGTCAGATTTTTAATTAAAAGATCTAGCAAGCAGATATTTCTAATGAACACAATTAGCTGGTTTATTAGCAAAATAAATCTTATTCAAGGAAGATGATAGACCTGTTAAACGACATAGTCTAAATTATGGAAATATAAATGATCATTCCTCTAATTAACCCAAAGCACGAACATAAACAGGCACAACAAAACGAGAAAATGGATTTGTCTCAGCAGAGGTTCACTTTAAAACAAAAATACTTTCTAGCCATTAGTGTTATTGTTGAAGGTAAAACTGTAAGGTACAAGTGTTTCATGATGGCGGTGGAGTAGTGGAGCTGTGTGCAGGCTCTTGAGCCTAGGCTTCATCCTTTCCCGTCTGCTTTCTTTCTTTTTCTCTTTTTATTTCTGCTCTTTTCCTTTTTTTACCCCTTTCGTTTTTGTATTCGTTTTTCATTAAAGGCTTGTGGAGCAGATTAATTGGCAGCATCAGCACAGCAGCAAGAGAATGCCTGGCCCAGAATTGCAGCAGCCTCCCTTCGATTGGAGGCAGCAGCAGCAGGGACGTCCCTCCAGCGTTCAGGGCCTTGAAAACTCCTCCAGCAATTGGAGGGAACATCGGACTTTTCAAAATGGCAGCACTGGCAAGGCAGCGGGGGCACCAGAGCAGGACTCTTGGCAAGGCAATGGTGGTGGCCTGGCCTGGCCTGGCAGTGCAGCCAGGGGCTCCTGATTGTAGTCGGCCCAGAGCAGGAACTGCTGCCATCATCAAGTTGGTAGCGGATCCAGGTGACTCCTGGCTGCGGTCATTGCAAACCCAGAGCATGGATTCATGATTATCAACGAGACAGAGGCAGCAGCTCCTGGTTGCAGTAGGCCTGGAGATGGGAACTCCTGGTTAGCAGCGAGGCGGCACAGCAGTGGAGCCGGGATTCCTGACTGTGGGGTGAGTGTGGACCCAGCATCAGTGCTGATGAAATTTGCCTGCAGCAAAGAGATGGCTTCTAAAGAATGGCAACACCTACGTTGATGGGTCCGGTACAGGCAGTGGCCAGGCAATAGAGAACGGGTGAGGCTCAGATGTCATTGGTGAGGTGACTCAGGACTTATGGCGGAGGCAACGGAATGAAGGTGGACCATCTTTCAGTTCAATCTTTTTATTTTTATATATTCAAAACTATTCAAAATGGTGAAAAATTGTGGCGACAGTTAAAGATTTTCACAGTGTTTTACTGCATTATTCACTGTAAAATGCAAGTGACAATAAATCAATTCAATATTCCAATTTCTGTCCTTCAGATGCTCCGACATGTAGTCTGGCCAGTAACCAGCACGGCTGCCCCTGAAGTCTTGGTAGACACATCTTGCTCAGGAAATACAATATTGGATGTTCCTGAAATCATTCTTCAAGAAGGACAAGTAGGTTTCACCTTGAACTCAACAAGAAGTTTCTTCTCAGAGAATAAAGACCAGATGGACAGCCCTTCTTCACAGGATTCTTGTTCCCTAATGGGTGCCCAACACTAAAAAATTCTCCATCCACAAGTGTCTGCAGCAAAGCAAGCAGTTTTTATCAGTATTAAATGTGAAGCATCTTCAGAACAGTGTCTATGCTTCACCTCCCTCTGTGCCAGAAAGGTGGAGGACCAGTTCTTTGATGAGATTGACACATTAAATCATAGAATCATTACAGTACAAAAGTAAGTCATCTAACCCACTATGTCTGAGCTGGCCCTCTTAAGTTACAATTAATGTACAGTCACTTGATAATGTTTACACAACTTCTGTACTCGCCTCTTGAAATATTTTGAAAATTTTGAAAATATAGAAACATTTATTGCACAAAGAAGGCCACTCTGGGCATTGTGTCAACACTGAACCATCCAGTGTCATTTTCCCAGCGATTTGGTCCATATGCCTGGATATTAGGGGTCTTCGTGTGAAGATCCGGATATAATTTGAACATTTCTGCCTCCAGCTGCCTTATTGACCAACACCAATGGGAATTTCAAGTCACAGCTCATCATGCCTTGGGATGCTACATTGGTACTGCTACAGGCATCTTCTTGAGTGATTGAGTGAAGAACCAACATGAAACGAGGAGAGGATGGATCAAATTGTCCCCAGCAATGACTATACTGTCACTTGTACCTGCTGTGGAAGAATCTGCTGGCAATAGATAGGTTTCACTGACCAGTCAATGAGTACAAATGTCCTAAAATCGCCATCCATGAAGAAATGCCAAAAGGTCCTTTCAAGCAAGAAGTTCCGGACCCCATCACCATTTTTCCCTCATCGCCCCAATATTCCTTCTTACTAATCATTTTAAATCTATGCCCTCTAAAGATTGATTACACTGCTAAAAAAATGATCCTTCCATTTCACGCTAGCCATGGCCTCTCACAACCTTATATGTACATCTCAATAAAATCTCACCTCTTTCCCAAGGAAAACAACAACAATCCAATCTTTCCACATTGCTGCAATTTTCCAGCTCTGGCTATATCCTTTTAAATTTCATCCCCATACTTTACAATGCAATCACATCCTTTCTGTAAATAGGTGACCTGAATTGCATCAGTGCTCAAGATATGGCCTATCAAGTGTTTTGTGTGGCTCCAGCATAACCTCTCTGCTCTTATAGCCTATGACCTTGCTAATAAAGGAAAGGGTTTTGTATACAAGAAGTGCTAGAAAAACTCAGCAGGTCTGGCAGCATCTGTGGATACGGAAACAGAATTAATGTTTCATGTCCAGTGACCCTTCGAAACATAAGGGCAATTGCAAAACTTCCACGGTAACTGCTTTTTCATACTGCCACCACCAGGAGCACCTCATCCTCAAGCTTACCTTCACAAGACTCTTGATACCATTCCCCATTCTCCCTACTATCTATTTCCCAGATTCCCTGACTTTGGTCTCTCTGCTGCCTGTTCCCTGTGCCTCCTGCTATCCATTCCCCAGATCTCCCCAAACTCTCTGATACCTATTCCTCAGACTCCCTGTCCCCGGTCTTTCTCTTGCTGGTTCCTCAGGCTTCCTTCTTCTCATTCCCTGTTGCCTGGACTCACTGTTCACAACATCACTGCTTTCTTTCCCCAAGGCTTATGCAGATACCCTACCCAGATACCATGACCCTGTCTACTAACTGTCCCCAAGTCCCTGCTCTTCTTTCCAGGTCCTTCTGCTACCTGATCCCTGGTGGTCTCCTACTAGTTTCCCAGATTCCCTGTCCCGCAGTCCTCCTGCTATCCTTTCCCAAGACTCTCAGTGCCCAGATCCTCTACCATCTGTCCCAATAGCATACTGCTACCCATTCCCCAGGCTTTCTGTTACCCGGTCTATGGACTGCTTGGCTTGACAACCTGGCCCAGAGTGTCTGCTATTTGCTGGCCAAGCATTACCTTGCTACCTTTTCTGCAAGCTGTTTTCTGCCTTCAGGCCATCTGCTGGACTTCCCAAGGCCAACTTGGGAAGAGTCATTTGCAAGCCTGTTACCAACTGTCATCCAGGCTGTTCTTATACCTGCCTTGCTCATCCCGTCTAATCCTTGCCCTCACATATTTATTTTCTCATCTTTTTTCTGGGCCTCTGATTGCTACAGGGGATATGCTCACTGACTAAATCAGAGTTCGGTTCTGTGAATCAGATTAATAGGGCACTCTTCACTGAAGATAAAATAAAGAAAAATGATCTGGCCAGAAGAAATGTGCTCCATTTCAGTTGCCGGACAGAATGTAACATGAGTATTAATTTGAGCATTTCCTGAGGCAAGACTTTGACATACAATGCACTGATTGTCATGAATATTAATCTAGACCCAAAAATGATTCTTCTGGCATTATTCAGTCTAGTTCATTTTGCTCTTAACCACTAAATTTTTGTTACAGGATGATGTTCACAGCGACAAATTCAACTCTTCACTCCCTTACGCACATTGTGAGAAACTGTTTTGAAGCACCAAACTCTGTTTTTATAATAAACATAGAGAACGAGAGATTGGGATACATGATGCCTCAGAAATGATGGGACAAGAAACGCAAACACTTCTCCAACTGAATAGCAAGATGTGGCCCTGATCCATCTGTGTTTGAGCAATTGTCAACACAGGCCAGTCTGCAGTGTTATCAGATATCGTCCCCGCCATATCGCTCACCGTCAGGTATTCTTACTGCCACCATCCTCCTTTAGGAAAGGAATGTACAGGGTCTGCTTGCTCTGGTGTGCTAGAGGAGATCCACTTGTTGTTTAATCAGAAGAGGCTCTTGTCTTAAACAGAGTGTACTTTGTTTCATGTCAGCGTCATTACACTGATGTTGTACATTATTATAAAAGGCTTTGAGAACATCGGAATCACAGAGATGTAACAGTGCAGAAGGATGCCATTCAGTCCATTGTGTCTGCACTTTCTGCAGATGAGCATCATTACCTAGTGCCAAACACCTGCTTTCACCCCATATCCCAGCATCCATTAATATTCAAACAATCACTAAATATCCTTTGAGTGTCTCAATTGGACCTGATTCCACCACATTTACAGCCAGTGCCTTCCATACCCTATTCGCTATGTGAAAAGGTTTTTGTCTCACATCACATTTGCTTCCTTGTAAATCACTTTAAATCTATGCCCTCTCTTGCTTGTTCCTTGTATGAGAAGAACAGTTTCTCCCTGTACATTTTAACAAGCCTACTCTATCAGATTTCCTCTCAGCTTTCATCTTTCCAAAGACAACAGACTTCAATCTGTCTGATAGCTGAAATTCCCCATCCCCGAAACTATTCTTGTAAATCATGTCTGTATTCTCTTCATGCGTTTGCACCCTTCCTATAATCTGATGCTGAAAACCATACACAATACTCCAGCTGAGGCCTGACAAATGCATTGTAAGAGTTCAACATCACTTGCTTGTTCTTTTTTCTGTACTCATATTAATAAATGGGATCATGTATACCTTACTTACTGCTGTCTCCATCTGCCATGTTCAGTGACCTGTGCGCCTACACATGCAGGACTCTCTGTTTCTGCATCCCCTTTAGACTTGTACTCCCCATATTTTGTTGCCTTTCAATGTTCATCTTACCAAAATGCATCAGCTCACACTTCTCCACGTTGACTCTCAGCTGCCACCTATCTGGTCACTTCAACCCTTCAATTTCCTTTTAGAGTTCCACATCGTCTTCCAAATAGCCTACAATGCTTCCAAGTTTCAGGACACTTGCAAACTTTGAAATTTTCTCCTCCCCTCTAAGTTCTAGGTCATAAATGTATTTCAGGAGAAGCAAGGGTTTCAATATTGACCTCTGAAGAGCTCTAAGATGGATTTGTTCCTGGATAACCTTACCTGGATCCTTTGGGATCCTAAGCTGTTTTCCCACCATATCCATACATCATCATCACAGAGGATGGTGCTTAAGACACTGCTTACTTTTAAACTTTCAAACCTTATACATCTCCACAAGCTTCTTGTGTGATGTTAATGTTAATGTTAATGCCTTCCTTACTTATTGTTCTCTCCACCTGCCCTTACACATTTATTATATTGTACATTTGTCACTACCCCATCTCTCCCCAGGTCTCTGATTTCACAATTTTAGGTAATTTGGAGGTTTTGCTACCCCTGTAGAATGCATTCTCTTCAGACATGGTATATCTCTGGGATGAAGATTATTGACTTTGATTCTGCTCCTGACCCTGTGAGGGCTGAAAATCCCTTTAATCACTGTTGCTTTTCCCTTGCATGGGATATCTTTCTTACTGAAGCAGGCAGTCGCTCCATTGTAAAATCTGAACAATCTTTCAACTTATGTATTTTCTTCATGGAAGACAGCTTTCCTAGTGAAGTAGGAATTCTTTTTTGCATTATCCCAAATCATTATGCAAGGCAATTTCATCTTGACCATATTCTGGATCTCATTAGCTATCCCTTCTCAGTCATGGTACTGATTCAATCTGTGTCAGCAGATTTTTATTCGCAACCTGTCAACAAATCTAGGACGAGATGCGTAGACATTTTTATTTGTAACAAAGAGACTCCCATATATATATCAGTACATCATACACAATTGTGAAATGCTGTCAATGTTCAAAATATGTCTTCATGTGGGGTGGCACAGTGGCTCAGTGGTTAGCACTGCTGCCTCACACCATCAGGGACTCAGGTTCCTATTCCACCCTTGGGTGACTGTGTATATGGTGTTTGCACATTCACTCTGCATCTGGGTCGGTTTCTTTCCATGGTCCAAAGATGTGCAGGTTGGATGGCTATGCTAAATTGTCCATAATATCCAGGGATGTGCAGAGCACATGGATTATCCATGGGAAGTACAGGAATAGGGAAGGTCTGAGCAGGATGCTTTTCAGAAGGTCAGTGTGGACTCAGTAGGCTAAATAGCCTTCTTCCACACTACAGGGATTACATAGCCACCCCACTGGGTTTTTGGTCTGTCCAACCTTTGACATAAAGTTAACCAATGCTAAAGCATTTTCTTAGTCTCAGTCTTACTCCTATTGTATTTGGTTGAGTCAAATGGTTGGTTGTGGCTCACTAGCCACTATCACTTATTGACTGCAAGAATGCAAAGATCAAGTCCTGTATGCCAACAAATCTAATCTCAGTGGATTCTGTCTTCTGTTTGGGGTCCATAGAGAGTCTAGGAAGTCCTCTGAAATCTTCTACCAATTGTCGTTTGACTGTCTGGCCCAAACCTGGGCATTCCTTAACTAAATGTTCCTTGACCTGCTGTCCCATGACTATTCCTGGTTTTGTGACTTGGAGACAGTAAGGACGACAGATGACTAGAAGCCAGAGTCAATAGACATGAAGCTGGGAAAGCACAATAGGTCAGTCAGCACCCATAGGGCAAGAAAGTCAACATTTCAGATTCTGTGAGTTCAACTAGTCTGATTCTTACCACTATTCAAAGAAAACTGAAATCAAGTCAAGCATTCATACTCACGAGTGAAAATTCTTAATTGTGAAGTACATATAAGTTTTGTACTATCATACATTCCTTGTGTTAAAGATTTGATTGTAACCTACTTGTAACCTCAAGTGCTACACCTCCTTGACCATGTAGTTGCTGTTTTATTACTTGAAGATTGCGACATCCCAACCATGGTTTACTATCTGATCATATAGTGACAATTGCCCTGACGACTAACTTGAAATTTGTGAGATAACCATTGGACATAAATATCAGCATGCCAAAATATAAGGTCTGTATATCTTGTTGGACAATCTAGGATTAGAAGGCATAATCTCTGAATAAGTGGTCACACATTTAAGACAGACATGAAGAGAAATTTCTTCTTGGGCGGTAACGAATCTATGGATTTATTTACAGCAGAGATTTGGCAATGTTTGTTCATTTATTATATTTAAGGCTGAGATAGATTTTTAAACGGTTAAGGGAATCAAGTGTTAAAGGAGGAAGGCAGAAAAGTGAAGTGAAGGATTGTTGAAATTGTGCACGGCACAGTGGCTCATAGGTTACCACCGTTGCCTCACAGCCCTGGGGACCCACATTCGATTCCACCCTCAGCCATCTGTCTGTATGTGTGGGTCTCCTTCAGGTGCTCCAGTTTTCTCCCACAGTCCAAAGATGTGTAGGTTAGGTGAACTGACCATGCTAAATCGCTCATCGTGTCCAGGGATTTGCAGTCTAGGTGGATTGGTCATGGGAAATGCAGGGTTACCGGAAAGGGTTGCGGTTGGGGTCAGGTCTGGGTGGGATACTCTCCAGAGGATTGGTGTGGACTCAAAGGGCTAAATGACCTGTTTCCACACTGTTGGGATTCTATGATTCTATAATCAGATCATCCATCATCTCATTGAATGTGAGAGCAGACTGGATAGACTACTTCTATTCCTGCATCTTATGATCTTATGATCTATTTTCCCTGGGAATACCTCCAGTTGATGTTCTGTTGTAGACTGTTCTATCTCATTAACCATTTAAGTGAACTTCATTCCTTCCATGTTAACTATTATGTTGCATCCTGCCCCCATGTCAAAATGGAACAAAGATAATTTGCCTGAAAGCAAGCTGGTTGGATGACAAGGCTATCCCTCCATCTCACAAGCCCCCTGAAGTCTCCCTGTGGAAGGCAAGAAATCTGGCTATTGAAAGGAAATTCCCAAGGTCTAATTTCTTACTCTGTAGGTGCAACATTGGCCTCACTTCCACATGCATGCTTTGTTACTTATATTGCAAAGATATGCAGGTGCAAGAAATTGTTTAATAAGTGCCAAGAGTACTTAGTAGGGTTCTTGTGGCACAGTGACACTTCCCCACTCTGGGCAAGGAGTCCCAGGTTCAAGGCCCACCTGCTCCAGAGGTATGTAATGGCATCTCGGATCAAATTGATTAGGAAAATATACACTTAAAGCACTTATTGTCCGTTATGGCACAATAGTAGCATCCCTAACTCAGAGACAGGAGATCTGGGTTCAGGCTCCCCCTGCTCCAGAGGTATGTAATGACATCTCTGAACAGTTTGATTAGGAAATGCCTCAAAGCACTTAGGGAAATTATCTAAGAGATAATGGGAACTGCAGATGCTGGAGAATCCGAGATAACAAAATGTGGAGTTGGATGAACACAGCAGGCCAAGCAGCATCTTAGGAGCACAAAAGTTTTTGTGCTCCTAAGATACTGCTTGGCCTGCTGTGTTCATCCAGCTCCACACTTTGTTATCTTGGGAAATTATCCACGCAATTGGACAGCTGTTTGCAATGCATAGTGACACCAATCATATGAGTAAATAAGCTCACACTGGCTGAGTTTACAATGATGGACTCTCGTTCTCAAGTCCTAACCTCACCTGAGGTATGTTCTCTCAGGTTAAACTGCCACCAATTTTTATCTCTCTCTAATGAGAGGGTGGGACCATGGCAACTTTACCCTAAAACACTTAAAAAGGCTCACAGGACACATGATAGCATCCCTACCTCAGAACCACAAGACTTGGGTTCAAGTCCCATCGACTCGAGAAGTGTGTAATTGCATCTATGAACAGGTTTAGTAGAAAATACCTTAGAGCACTTATAAATAGATTCTGTCAGTGCAGAGAAGAGGCACAATTTGGAGGACCATTAATGGTCCAGGCAGTGGCCTGCCAAGGGAGTTATTCACCACAATCACCATCCTCTCTTGCATGTGTGCATTCACAACTGGTGTCTTTGAATAGGATGCCCAATGATTTGCTCAAGGCCTTCTACAGCTGGTGCACAATATATACATCCTAAAATCATATCTTAATTTTGTATTTTGCATGTTTGCTTTGATGATTTGATTAGTGTCACAGTGTCCCTTTAAAGGCTGAACCTTCTAATTTGTTTAACTTGGCATATCTAAATTACTAAAATAGTATAACCATACATTTCCCTTATGGAGAGGAGAAACATTTTGGAAGATCTCATGTGGGCCTGGACAAATTGGCCATTTGCACATCCAGACCCACAAATGCAGTAATCTTCAGCCAGAAGTGCCAAGTGGATGATCCATCTCAGCCTCTTCCAGTGGTCATTCAATTCCATTCACTCCATGTGACATCAAGAAGTGGTTGGAGGCACTTAAAAGCTATGAGCCCTGTTAACATTTTGTCAATAATAATGAAGAATTGTGCTCCAGAACTTGCTGCTCCCCTAGCCAGGCAGTTACAGCACATTAGTCCACATATGCCCTGCACACAGAAAGCAGAACAAATCCAACTTGGCCAATTACCGCCCCATCAGTCTACTCTTGATCATCAGTAAAGTGATAGAAGGTGTCATCAACAGTACTATTAAGCAGCACCTGCTCAGCAACAGCCAGCATAGTGATGCCTAGTTTGTATTACACCTGGGCCACTCAGCTTCCGATATCATTACAGCCTTACTTTAAATATGGACAAAAGAGCTGAATTCCAGAGGTGAGGTGAGAATGACATATCTTGAAGTCAAGGCCACATTTGACCAAGAGCGGCATCAAGTACCCCTAGCAAAACTGGAATGACTGGACATCAGAAGGCAAACTTTCCACTGGTTAGAGTTACACAGGAAGATAGTGGGGTTGGTGGAAATCAGTCATCTCAGCTCCAAGAAATTTCTGCAGAGGCTTGTCAGGGTGGTGCGCTGCATGCGGCCTCTTCAGCTGCTTCATCAATGACCTTCCCTACATCGTAAGGTCAGAAATGGGGATGTTCGCTAATGATTGTACAATGTTCAGCACCATTTGCACCATCTCATATACTGAAGCAGTCTGTGCTCAAATGCCACATGATCTAGACAATATCCAGGCTTAGGCTGACAAATAGCAAGTAGCATTCTCACAAAACAAATACCAGGTAATGACGATATCCAATAACAGACAATCTAACTGCCTCTCCTTGACATTCAATGGTATTACTATTACTGAATGCCCCATCAGAATCCTGGGTTTTAGCATCAACCAGAAACTCAATTGAACTTGCCATATAAATTCAGTGACTACAACAGCACATCAGAGGTTAGGAATACTCCAGTAAGTATTCCACCTCCTGACTTCCCAAAACTCGTTGACTATCTACAAGGCACAAATCAGGAATGTGATGGAATATTCATTACTTGCCTGGATGGGTACCTCTCCAACTCAGGAAGCTTGATACCATGCAAAACAAAGCAACCTGTTTGACTGGCACCACATTCACAAACATCCACTCACACCACCACCAATGCTCAGTTGCACTATCTACGTGTATTATCTACAAGATGCACTGCAGAAATTCACCAAAGATACTTAGACAGCATCACCAAACCTGGGACCACTTCCATCTAAAAGGACAAGGGCAGCAGATACAGGACAGCACCACCACCTTCAAGTTCCCCTCCAAGCCACTCACCATCCTTGAAAATTTGTCTCTGTTCCTTCACTATTGCTGGGTCAAAATCCTGGAATTCTCTCCCTAATCACATTGTTATGAAGTTGGCTAGAGTACTTGTGGATTAAATGGCAGAATATTAAAATTTGGTGCTCTTAAAATATTGATGTTCATAAAATGATAGGGGGGAAGGCAGTGTGAGGTCCCTTTAAAAGATGATGTGCTGTAGAGTTAGCAGGCCAGGCCACAGTTTTGTTTTGTTATCAAGGCAAGTTTGAATTTAGCCAAAAAGCATCACATCCTGACCCTGCATTTCTAATGGCCAAACCACTCAGCTGCACATCCCAGCTCACTGGAGGCAATTTAGTGTGGCTAATCCACCTAACCTGCACACCTTTGGACTATGGGAGGAAACCCACACAGAGGGAGAACATGCACACTCCACACAGACAACTGTCTGAGGCTGGAATTGTACCCAGGTCACTAGTACTGTGAAGCAGTAGTGCTACCCACGGAGCCACCATGCAGCCCAAGTCTGGGTACCCAGTGTTATACCTGATGTTTCATGAGGCCGGGGAAGTGGGAGTATAGGGTCATCCATCCCTAATACAACCTCCCACCACCCCATAACCTCTCTCAGCCATCTCTTCCTCCTACTGGGGAGGTGATGACCTAGTGGTATCATCTATAGACTTTTAGCTCATGGGCCGATGGAATGTTCCGGGGGCCTGGGTTTGAATCCCACCGTGGCAGATGGTGCAATTTGAATTCACTAAAAACCTGAAATTAAGAGTCTAATGGTGTCCATGAAATCAATTGTTGGGGAAAAATCCATCTGGCTCACTAATGTCCTTTAGGGAAGGAAACGACCATCCTTATATGGTCTGGTCTATATGTGACTCCAGATCTACAGCAATGTGGTTGACTGTTTAGGAATGGGTAATAAATGCTAGTCTAGGCAGCAATGCCCACATGCCGTGGATAATTTTTTTTAAAAAGCTTCATAAAAGAGTGGGTAAACCTCCATCCTCTCTAACAGTCAAGCAAGATTTCCCGCAACAATTCAGGATTTATTTTGCACCACACCTCCCAAGACTCCTCCAGGAATACTCTGAGAAGCCAGGGGAGGAAATTTAGTTCATCAGGGATGGATGAGATGGGCCCAACCAAGCCACAGCATACTCTTGGTGGAAGTACCTTGTCTTCTTGTGAAACATTTGAACTGTGGGACCCTTGAACCAGCACTAGCCCCTCCCCTTGCAGTAAGTAGCACTCGCCATGCGGGAGAAGCACCCCGGCAGGATTTCGAAAGGAGCCTATAAGTTGATAACAACACGAGCACCTTGCATTTATAAAGTGCCTGCTCCTTCCTCCGACCATTCCCGCAAACATGAAGCCTCAAGGGAGAGAGGGCAAGTGGGTAAAGTGCCCCTGTACCGGTTATGGCTTAGTGGGTAGTAATCGCTCTTCAAAGGGTTGTGGGTTCATGCCCAATGCACTACAGAGTCCCGAGTTTGTAATCTAGGTGGGCAGTCCAGTTCAGAACTGAGGGATTGTTGCATCATCAGAAGTGCTTGTAGTTTGCTTTAGGCTCCTCCCCTTTCTTCATTACCCTAAACGTACACTTCAGAAATCTATTCCTAAAGACTAAGAGCAGCATTGTTGCACAGCGGGTAGCACTGCTGCCTCACAGTGCCAGAAACCTGGGTTGATTCCAAGCGTTGGGCAACTGGCTGTGTGCAGTTTGTGCCTTTTCCCTGTGTCTGCATGGGTTTCTACCATGTGCTCCAGTTTCCTCCCACAGTCCAAATATGAGCAGATAATGTGGACTGGTCATGCTAAATTGTCCTTAGTCTCCATGAATGTGCAAGTTAGGTGATTAGTAACAATAAATTGTCCTTAGTGTTCATGATTGTGCAGGCTAAGTGGATTGGCCCGGTTGCAGAGATAATGGGAACTGCAGATGCTGGAGAATCCGAGATAACAAAGTGTGGAGCTGGATGAACACAGCAGCCAAGCAGCATCTTAGGAGCACAAAAGCTGACATTTCGGGCCTAGACCCTTCATCAGAAAAGGGGGATGGGGAGAGGATTCTGAAATAAATAGGGAGAGAGGGGGAGGCGGACCGAAGATGGATAGAGGAAAAGATAGGTGGAGAGGAGAGTATAGGAGGGGAGCTAGGGAGGGGAATATGTCAGTCCTGGGAGGCCGGACATGTCAAGGGGACGGGATGAGGTCAGTAGGTAGGAAATGGAGGTGCGGCTTGGAGGAGACGATATGTGAGAGGAAGAACAGGTTAGGGAGGCGGGGAAGATCTGGGCTTGTTTTGGGATGCAGTGGGGGGAGGGGAGATTTTGAAGCTTGTGAAATCCATATTGATACCATTGGGCTGCAGGGTTCCCAGGCGGAATATGAGTTGCTGTTCCTGCAACCTATGGGTGGCATCATTATGGCACTGCAGGAGGCCCAGGATAGACATGTCATCTAAGGAATGGGAGGGGGAGTTGAAATGGTTCGCGACTGGGAGGTGCAGATGTTTATTGCAAAACAAGCGTAGATGCTCTGCAAAGCGGTCCCCAAGCCTCCACTTGGTTTCCCCAATGTAGAGGAAGCCACAACGGGTACAGTGGATACAGTATACTGCATTGGTGGATGTGCAAGTGAACATCTGCTTGATGTGGAAAGTCATCTTGGGGCCTGGGATGGGGGTGAGAGAGGAGGTGTGGGGGCAAGTGTCGCACTTCCTGTGGTTGCAGGGGAAAGTGCCAGGTGTGGTGGGGTTGGAGGGGAGTGTGGAGCAGACAAGGGAGCCCCAGAGAGAGTGGTCTCTCCAGAATGCAGACAAGGGTGGGGATGGAAAAATATCTTTAGTGGTGGGGTTGGATTGTAGATGGCGGAAATGTCGGAAGATGATGCATCGTACCCAGAGGTTGGTGGGGTGGTATGTGAGGACTAGGGGGATTCTCTTTTGGTGTTTATTCCGGGGACGGGGTGTGATTGACGAGGTGCGGGAGACTCGGTCGAGGGCGTTCTCAACCACTGTGGGGGGGAAATTATGCTTCAAGGGCCGCAACATTCCCCCCATAGTGGTCGAGAACGCCATCGAGCGGGGATGTTGCGGCTCTTGAAGCATAACTTCTATCCCGCAGTGGTTGAGAACGCCCTCGACCGAGTCTCCCGCATTTCCCGCACCTCGTCCCTTACACCCCGTCCCCGCAATAAATGCCAAAAGAGAATCCCCCTAGTCCTCACATACCACCCCACCAACCTCTGGATACAACACATCATCCTCCGACACTTCCGCCATCTGCAATCTGACCCCACCACCAAAGACATTTTTCCGTCCCCACCCTTGTCTACCTTCCGCAGGCACCACTCTCTCGGTGACTCCCTTGTCTGCTCCACACTCCCCTCCAACCCCACCACACCTGGCACCTTCCCCTGCAGCCGCAGGAAGTGCTACACCTGCCCCCACACCTCTTCCCTCACCCCCATCCCGGGCCCCAAGATGACTTTCCACATCAAGCAGATGTTCACCTGCACATCCGCCAATGTGTATCCACATTGGGTATACTGTATCCACTATATCCATTGTGGCCTCCTCTACATTGGGGAAACCAAGTGGAGGCATGGGGACCGCTTTGCAGAACATCTATGCTTGGTTCACAATAAACAACTGCACCTCCCAGTCGCAAACTATTTCAACTCACCCTCCTATTTTCTTCGATGACATGTCCATCCTGGGCCTCCTGCAGTGCCATAATGATGCCACCCAAAAGTTGCAGGAACAGTAACTCATATTCTGCTTGGCAACCCTGCAGCCTAATGGTATCAATGTGGATTTCACAGGTTTCAAAATCTTCCCTCCACCTACAGCATCCCAAAACAAGCCCAGCTCATCCCCGCCTCCCTAACCTGTTCTTCCTCTCACCTATCCCCTCCCCCCAACTCAAGCCACACCTCCATTTCCTACCTACTAACTTCATCCCATCCCCTTGACCTGTCCGGCCTCCCCGAACTGACATATTCCCCTCCCTAGCTCCCCTCCTATACTCTCCTCTCCACTTACCTTCTCCTCTATCCATCATCGGTCAGCCTCCCCCTCTCTCCCTATTTATTTCAGAATCCTCTCCCCATTCCCCTTTTCTGATGAAGGGTCTGGGCCCGAAACATCAGCTTTTGTGCACCAAAGATGCTGCTTGGCCTGCAGTGTTCATCCAGCTCCTCATTTTGTTATCTTGGCCAGGGTGCATGCAGGTTGTAGGGATAGGATGGGTCTGTGTCATTGAAGTGTCAGTGCAGACCTGATGGGCCAAATGGCGGCCTCCTGCACTATAGGGATTCTATGAAAAAAGAATAAGTTTATATATACTGCCTGTTAATAAAACTGCTATAAATAAGGAGTTTGTTTGTAGTTCACTTCCACCTGACCAGTAGAGGGTGCAGGTGCAAAGCATATAAGAATTACAAGATGTAGATTGTTCAGATTTCACCCTCAGATATTCTGGTGGTGGTATGATACAATAATAATTTGGGTATAGGCTAACAATAATGCCTGTCTGGACAATCCAGAGCAGGAATAACTAATGGGGAAGAGCCAATTTTAATGTTTCAAGGAAAGAGCTGGACTGGATAGACTGGAGTTGCAAGTTGGCTGGTCAAACCATGTATACGAGCCTCAGAGAAAAAGAACCCGAAATGGTACAAGCACCCCAACAAACTGAGGCATATAAATAGCAAGCAGGACAGAACACCAACTCTTCACCAGAGGTGCAGGATGACAAACATTTGCAAGCAAACCTACCGGCTCAGTGAGTAAGTCACACGTCACATGCAGACAGGGCCCTCATTCACAACCCAAGCTGCAAATCATCTCAAAGTCAAACTGTAGCTGAGCAACCTTTAAAGATGTGACGGTTCAGATACAGTCAAGGAATATTCTCTCAACAGTGAAATGTAGGATGAACATATCTAGAGCTCCCTGGATGACAAAGGAGATAGAAATTAAGATAAAGAGGAAAAAATGCGCTTATGATAGGTGCCATGTTGGAAATACAATTGAGTACCAAGCAGAATACAAAATGTTCAGAAGGGAGATGGAAAAGGAAGTAAGAAAAACAAAGCAGGATTGTGAAAAAAAGACTGCAAACTAGCATAAAGGGGAATTCCCAAGGTCTTCTGTAGGTATATGAATAGTAAAAAATGGTGGAAGAAGGATTTACGGACCAAAAAGGAGATTTGCAATTGGTAACTGGGGGCATGGTTGAAGTAATAAATGAATATTTTGCATCTGCCTTTACAAAGGAAACGGATGTCACTGGGCCACGAGACGGAGAGGAAAATTCAGTCACTAGAAGGGTTTAAATTGATAAGGAAATAACTGATGTGTTGATGGTACATAGATTTGAAAAGAGACCTGGACCAGATAAGATGCATCCTGGGACATTGAAAGAAGTGCGAGTGGAAATTGTAAAGGCACTAGCCATAAATTTTCAATCTTCCCCGTGCTCAGTCAAAGGATTGGAGCTTTGCAAACATTAGGATAAGGCCAGCAATTGCAGAATAATTAATTTATTTCAGTACTGGGGAAACATCTAGAAAACAAGTATAATTCAGATTCAAATTAATAGTGACATGGAGAAAATTGATGTATTTCCAGAGAACTAGCATGGATTTCTTAAGTGAAGATAGTGCTTAACTGATTTGCCCTAGAGTCTCCAGACAAGCTGAAAGGACACTGCTGTGAATAACACCTGGGCAAGAAACCATAGTTTTTTTTTCAAAATGGTTTTGATTTCCTCTGAATGGTTTTATTCAAAACTGTTTTTGTTACAGTTAAAGACACAGGGAGAAGGAAGCAGGGGAAATGGCTGTTTGACTGGGTAGACTGATTATAGTTATGTACTAAGATCATGTCCAATCCCAAGTTTAGGCAAGCCTAACAGGATCTAATTGCAGGTTCTCTATGAGGGGCAAGGCATCACATATAGTGACACTTCTGAAAGTTTTGGACCTTTGGTGAACTAGGAAGCACACAGGATGATCACACATTGCTCACTAGTGTCATTAACTCTCATTGTTTCTTTCTCACTTTGTGGCCATTTTATCATCTCTCATTCTCTTCATTATCATTGCTATTTTTTTCTAAATGGTTCTTCTCCTTGCTTTCATTTCTGTCTTTAATCATTTTATATCTGTTTATGTCCCATTCTGTCACCCCTCTCTGCCCTACCAAGATCCTGATCCATGCTCTCAACCATACAAGGTTCACTCTAATCATTTCTCTCCCTGACTTTTCAGTTGCCATCTTTCATTCTTCACACCTTCACTGCCACCTTCTTACACACTATCATTCTGTCACACTATTCTTAAACACCTTCGGGCACTTTCTAATAGTTTTTTCCAGTCTTGTTCTCTTTCATTCTCCTTCCCATTCAATCTCATACCATCATGCTCATATACTTTCAATCAGTGATATTATTTCAACTTCTGTGTTTGTGGGAAATATTTGCATTGAAACACATATGTCATGCTGTTTCAGATGAATGTAGATTGTTCCCTGTAGACTGTCTGGTGCGAAATATGAATGGATGTGTGTGGATGCAAGCATAACTGTGTGTCATTCTCTCTCCAATCCACACACTCCCCACAATTTGTGTTATAGAGAAGGCTCACAGTTCCTGATCCTTTTCATAGTTCTTTCTTTGCACCAATACCAACTTTCTCTTCCCAGACTCTTTTTGCTTGTTATCCTCATCATATTTTCCAATAACACACGTCACATGCAGACAGGGCCCTCAACTCTGGTAGTGCGTGACTTTTATCTTCGGTGCTGCAATGCTTATAAATGTGCAACACATACCAAGCACAAAAGCAACAATTACTCATATCCGGTCTGTGTGACTGATGCCTGGATGCCAGTTCCTGTACTCACACAGGAAACAGTGCTTAAAAATAAATATTACAGTCATACCCAGTGTTGTGTGAGTCATTGCTGATTAATGTGGAACAAATACAGTGTCTAGAATGGAACAGTTCCTCTTTGGTATTATTTGATTAAAACATTTGTTTGTATCAGTTTCTGTACATCAAGCTTCCTTTCTTTGTTTCTTCCACTTGCGTTCCTTCTATACTTCCTTTCATACTCTTGCTCCCCCAAGTATCCTTGCTGGATGGATACACCAGCAGGCTCATTGTCTTCATCCTTTCATGGGATGTGTGTGTCACTGACAAGGTTGGCATTGATTGCCCATCTCTAACTGATCTTGAAAGGGATGGGTTGCTAGCCATTTCAGAGGGCATTAGTGTGGGAGTAAGTCATATAACAACAGAATTCTTTTCCAAAAAGACATTAGTGAACCTGATAGTCTTTAACAAAAATCCATGATAGTTTTGTTAGTCACTGAAACTAGGTCTCAATTCTAGAGTGAGTTCAACTTCCAACTGCTGCCACAGTAGGATTTGAACCCATCACCCCAGCAATGCAAGCCTGAGCTATTGTGGTGTCTTCGACAATCATTCATTCTTACCTTGAAATGAAAAGCTGTGGAACATCTCACCACTCTCAGGTTTCATTCCCGGCTGGGCCATATGGCCCATTAAAGTCCAGTCATAGTTGCTGAGTGATTTGTTCTTTAGACATCTCAGAGCACCATTTACTCCCACTAAGTTATAAGTCATGCCATTGGGCCAATCAACATTTTTGACTGCTATCTCAACGCTCAGCAAGCAGCAAACTTTTCCGTACTACACATTATTTTAATAAGGCCCTTTAATATATGTGCTTCAGCTTTGTTCAGTACATTTTAACCAGTGTTTCTCCTCATAGATCTGCATACCTTTTCATTCTTTTAAGACCGTAAGACCATAGAAACACGAGTAGACCATTCAGCCCCTCAAGCCTGTTCCACCATTCAATAGGATCATGGCTGATTCAAAATTCGTCACATTCACTTCCCTGCCCTAACCCATAACCCTCGGTTCGCCTGATGATCAAGAATCTAGCTAAATCAGCATTAAATATGCATAAAGACTCTTTCCCACTGCTCTCTGTGGCAAGGAGTTCCAAGATTCACAACCATCTAAGAAAAGAAATTCCTTCTTATCTTAGTCTTAAATTTGTGTCCTTCATTCTGAAGCTATGCCCTCCAGTCCTAGATTCTTCCATGAGATAAATATTCACTCAGCATTTACCCTGTCCTTAACTGTGTGAGGAATTGCAGTAAATTGCATTTGAATAGCACCCTAAGAAAGATAGAGCTGCATTTATATTGATCTCACTGTCCAACATCGAGCACAGATACAATGCATTGAACTGCCATCAGCAAAGAGAAAGCACATTCAATCGCTTAGAACAACAGAACTTGTCAATCGCTAAATAGAAAAACATATTGCTAAAGATTTTATCAGAGATAATGGGAACTGCAGATGCTGGAGAATCCAAGATAATAAAGTGTGAATCTGGATGAACACAGCAGGCCAAGCAGCATCTCAGGAGCACAAAAGCTGACGTTTCGGGCCTAGACCCTTCATCAGAGAGGGGGATGGGGGGAGGGTTCTGAAATAAATAGGGAGACAGGGGGAGGCGGACCGAAGATGGAGAGAAAAGAAGATAGGTGGAGAGGAGAGTATAGGTGGGGAGGGCATAGGTCAGTCCAGGGAAGACGGACAGGTCAAGGAGGTGGGATGAGGTTAGTAGGTAGATGGGGGTGCGGCTTGGGGTGGGAGGAAGGGATGGGTGAGAGGAAGAACCGGTTAGGGAGGCAGAGACAGGTTGGACTGGTTTTGGGATGCAGTGGGTGGGGGGGAAGAGCTGGGCTGGTTGTGTGGTGCAGTGGGGGGAGGGGACGAACTGGGCTGGTTTTGGGATGCGGTGGGGGAAGGGGAGATTTTGAAGCTGGTGAAGTCCACATTGATACCATTGGGCTGCAGGGTTCCCAAGCGGAATATGAGTTGCTGTTCCTGCAACCTTCGGGTGGCATCATTGTGGCACTGCAGGAGACCATGATGTCATCTAAAGAATGGGAGGGGGAGTGGAAATGGTTTGCGACTGGGAGGTGCAGTTGTTTATTGCGAACCGAGCGGAGGTGTTCTGCAAAGCGGTCCCTAAGCCTCCGCTTGGTTTCCCCACTGTAGAGGAAGCCACACCGGGTACAATGGATGCAGTATACCACATTGGCAGATGCTTTGCTAAAGATTTTAGTGGATTCAATGATGGTGATGCAAATGAATGTCAATAGGAGATGGCTAGGTTTCCTTATGCAGGAGATTTGGAGAATGTATCTATTCTAATTATTTTAACAATATTTTAATATATTTATAATGTCGTCATATTTTTGTCAGTTATTTTCTTGTATCGTGTGCAGCTAAGGCTAAGGAATTTGGGGAAATACGTATTGATGTCTTGAAAACAATCCACATTACAGAAGAGGAAGTGGTGGAGGTCTTAAAAGACATGAAGGTGGATAAATCTCCAGGACATGACCAAGTGTACCCCAGGATGTTACAGGAAGTTAGGAAAAAAATTTGTGGGGCACCTATCAGAACTATTTGTATCATCTACAGCCAGAAGTGAGATGCTGGAGTACTGGCGAGTGGCTTTACTTAAGAAAGGCTGTAAGAAGAAGCCTGGGAACTACAGGCCTGTGAGTCTGACTTCGGTGGTGGGTAAGTTGTTGGAAGTGATTCTGAAAGATAGATTAACATGAATTTGGAGAGGCAAAGTCTGATTAGGAGTAGTCGACATGACTTTGTGCATGGGAAATCATGTTTCACAAACTTATTGAGATTTTTGTGGACATAACCAAAAATATTGAAAGCATAGAGGTCTTTAGTAAAGCCTTTTACAAGGTTACACATGGTAGAATAATTAGTAAAGTTAGATCACATGACATTCAGGGAGAACTTGCCAACTGGATACAAAATTAGCTTGAGAACAGGAGACAGAGGATGGCAGTGGAGATTTGTTTTTCAGACTGGAGTCTGTGATCAGCAGTATTCCACAGGAATCAGTGCTGGGACCACTTTTGTTTTGTCATTTATATAAGTGATTTGGATGAGAATTTAGCAGATGGTGAGTAAGTTTGAGGATGGCACTAAAATTGGTGGTGTAGTTGACGGTGAAGACAGTTATCTAGGATTATAAAGGGTTCTTGGTCAGTTGGGCCAATGGGCCAAGGAGTTGCAGATGGAGTTTAAACTGGATAAATTTGAGGTATCGCACTTTGGTAAAACAAGCAAGGCAAGGACTTGTACAGTTAATGGTAGGGCCCTGGGTAATGCTGTCGAACAGAGAGACCTAGGGCTTGGTACATAGTTCTTTGAAAGTTGCATCACAGGCGGACAGGATAGTTAAGAATTTATTTAGCATGCTTGCTTCCATTGCTCAGACCATTGCGTATAACAGCTGGGTTGTCATGTTGAGGTTGTACAGGAGGTTGGTGAGGCCATTTTTGGAGTACTGTGTATAGTTCTGGTTACCCTGCTATAGGAAGGATATTATTAAACTGGAGAAGGTTCAGAACTGATTTACCTGGATGTTGCCATAACTGGAGGACTTGAGTTATAAGGATGAGCAGGAACTTTTTTCACTGGAGTGCTGAAGGCTCAGTGGTGACCTTATAGAGTTTATAATATCATGAGGGGCATAAATGTAGTGTATGGCAAAAGCCTTTTCTCTAAGATGAGGGGAAAAACTAGGTTAAGGTGAGAGGGGAAAGATTTAAAAGGGACCTGAGGAGCACCTTTCTCATACAGAGGATGATTCACACGTGGAATGAACTGCTAGAGGAAATGGTAGATGCTTCTATGATTCTCAAGTTACAGTTACAACATTTAAAAAACATTTTGAAAGGTACATGAATAGGAAATGTTTACAGGGTTAATGGCCAAATGAAGGCAAATTGAACTAGTTTAATGTAGGAAGCTTGGTTGGTGTGGACAATTTGGACCCAAGGTCTGTTTCTGTGCTATATGGCTCTATAACTCTAACATTCCATATTGCACTCCTAGGACAACTACAAGAATGCCAAATTTTAAACAGTCACAACAATTTACACTTCAGCAGAAAAGGGAGCCAATTGGTTCACAAGTCAAATCTGAGTAGCTGAGCCATTTACCATGCAGAAAGCGGAGGTGAACTATGGCTCCCCAGAATTCCAGGTAATTCAAAAAATGCACAAGGCTTCAATATTTCCCTAATGTTTGCAGAGAACAGGTCCCCATGTATGAATGTGTTTGTCGCCTGAAATATGCCTGGTCGTGTTTTTAAATAATTTGAGAAATGTGAGTATCGCTGGCTGGCCAACATTATATTGCCTGTCCCTAGTTGCCCTTGATAATCATAGATGCTCTGCAGTGCAGAAAGACGGCATCAAGTCTGCACTGACCGTCCAATGAGGATCCCACCCAGACATAGTACCCAACTCCATCCCCATAACCCTGCATTTTCTCATGGCTAACCCACTCACCACCTTACCATGGCAAATCCACCTATCACGCACATTTTTGGACTTTGGAAGAAAACCAGAGACCCTGGAGGAAACCCACGCTAACATTGTGAGAAACTGCAAACTCCACACAGAGAGTCGCCCAAGGCTGGAATTTGGTGTTCTGAGGCAGCAGTGCTAACCACTGAACCACATTGCCACCCAATAAAACTGAGGACTAACAATCAAGCCTCACCTAGGATTTGAATCCAGGTCTTCTCTCATGCATGGAATGTACAATCCCCAAAGTGAGAATCAGACCACCTCACCAATGAGCCATTGCTATAAAAGTGGTGATGAGCTGCATTCTTGAACCACTGCAGTTCACTTGCTGTGGGTTGACCCACAATGCCCTTAGGGAGGGAATTTCAGGATTTTGACGCAGTGATAGTGAAAGAATATTTCTAAGTCAGGATGGTCATTGGCTTGGAGGAGAAAATGCAAGTGGTGATGTTCCCAAGTATCGCTGCCCTTGCCTTTCTAGATGAAAGTGGTCATGGGTTTGAAAGGTGCTGTCTCAGGGTATATGGTGAACTTAATGTAAGTTACCCTGGAAAGTTAAAAATATCTCAATGGAAGGATATATTGGCCTTGGAGGGAGTACAATACATGTTTACAAAAACAATACCTGGATTTCAGAGTTTAAGTTATGTGCAGAGATTATACAAATAGGCCTGTTGTCTCTAGAATTTAGAAGATTAAGGGGTGATCTGATTGAAGTTTTCGAGTTATTAACAGGAAATGACAGGGTAGATAAAGATAAACTATTTCCACTAGTTGAGGATTCTAGAACTAGGGAGTGTAGCCTGAGAATTAGGGACAGATCATTCAGGAGAGATGTTGGGAAAACTTTGACACACAAAGGGTGGCAGATGTCTGGAACTCTCATCTAACAATGGAAGTGAATGCTGGATCGGTTGTTAATTTTAAACCTAAGATAGTTTTTCTTTGTTAAGCAAAGATATTAGCAAAAATGGACTAAAGGCAGGTATATGGAGTTAGACTACAGATCAGCCATGCTCTCATTGAATAATGGAACAGGCTCAAGGGGCTGAATGGCCTATTCCTGTTCCTAAATTCCTTCATTCCTGTGTTCCTATATTCTTAAGTCAAGCAAGACATTTCATGCTGCTACTCCACAGTGGTAACACAATTGTCATTTTTTTCACAATCAGGATGCTTTCGTCAGTCCAAAAAGACATTGCGCCTACCACACAATTAAGCAATGTTTTGTATAACAGTCAGTGTTAGATTAATGTGTAATGCCAAGTACATAGGCAGTAAATGGCTGACTGAATCAAACCACACACTCTTCAGCTGTTTGAAATAGGAAGAGTGCAGACTGTACTCAATCCGCAATTGCAAAACCCGAAAAAAAAAACATCTAGTGCCAGATGTGTTTCAGCAATTGGTCAGTGCTTGATAAACAGTCATGAGTGTGCTCATAGTTACACAAACAACTGATTCCAGGGAATCAATTAAGCTCATTATGTAGTTAATTTACACTTGCTAAAAATAACTCAATCATATAAAGGCATCCATTTGCTGTATATGTTTAAACCGTGCACCCTTTTTTTTGAATTACCCACAATTTTGGAGAGCCTGTAGTTCCCCAATGCTTTCTCCTTTTAACTTTGCATATTCAGAGTTGACTTGAAAATTAGTCAGCACAGGAATTGTTTAGATCATTTGAAATTTGGCACTTTTGCACTTGCCCTACCGTCTGCATGGCAAAAAAGTTTCAGCAATATGTTTCTTTTTGGCAATATCAAAGCATGTTTGCAGACAAGGAGACACCAAAAGTCCTTTAGAGCCAGAGAAGAAATTCTGTCCTTACACTGTTATACAATGTTAGAGGCTAACTTAGCATTTGTTTTCATTGCTGCTTGCATAATAACTTTCTGTGAATTTTGAAACTATTGTGTTTTTTAATGACTTCTGCGAACATTTTGTTAGATTTGGGAATCTAGAAAATAAGTCCCAATGGAATAATTCTGGATATGCACACACGGAAACACAGACAGACACAACCCACACTTTTCTGCTGCCCATCATGTTTTCTGTCTAGTCAAAGTGACATAACCATAGCGCTCTGAGTAGCACAGTCAAGTAGCATCAACCACAACTCTGCGGAAAGCATGTTTGTTTTAAAAAAGTATCCACTTAATGTTTTAGTTGAGACCATGGGTTAGAAAAGCGCAGCTTGTTCCAGCAATCAAATGGTTGTCGTCAAACTATAACAGTAATATTGTGTTGAGGGAATATTTAAATCAGCTAGCAAAAGAAGTCACAAGAATATATTTTGTAAAAATGCATTTGTTAGACCACTTTTCCCATCCACATGGTGTTTCAAAGTGTTTTATAATCAATTAAGGATTCTTGCAGTGTAATAACTGTCAGTTTGCACACAGTGAGCTTCAGGATACACCATGGTGGAAATGACAAGTCAATCTGTTTTTGTGGTGATTGAGGGATAAATATTGATCGAGACACTGGCAAGAACTACAGTATTGTGTCCAGTTCTAGTCGCCTCATTACAGGAAAGGTGTGGAGGCATTGGAAAAGGTGCAGAGGAGATTTACCAGGATTTTGTCTGGAATGGAAGGGAAAGGTTGAGAGAGCTAGGGCTTTTCTCTTTAGAACAACGAAAGATGAGAGGTGACTTGATAGATCAGAGGTATAGATAGAGTGGAGAGCCAGAGACTTTTTCCTAGGGTGGAGGTAACTATTACGAGGGGGCATAGTTTTAAAGTGAGTGGAGGTGATATAGGAGAGGCATCAGAAGTAGGTTCTATATTCAGAGAGTGGTAGGGACGTGGAATGCATTGCCTGAGAGAATAGTGGAGTCGGCCTCATTAGGGGCATTTAAGTGGCTATGAGTTAGGCATATGGATGATAGTGTAAGGTAAGGGTGGAGGTTAGATAGACCTGAGGTTTACGGTAAAAGTCTGGCGCAACATCGTGGGCCAAAGGGCCTGTACTGTGCTGTACAATTCTCTGTTCTATGTTCTATGTTCTAAACTGTGATTATTTTCATGGTATGGGAAAGACAACAAACACTTACATACAACAAGCTCCCACAAACAGAAATGTAGATAATTTCTTTTTAATTTTGTCCATTGACAGATAAATGTTGTCAACCTGACAAAATTCCCTTGCTCTCCTCCACTCATCCATAAATGAAGGAAGACAGAACTTCAGTTTAAAATCCTCTTCACAAGACAACTGACAAAATAACAGTCCCTTCAGTACTGCACCGTGATTTTTGTATATCATAGAATCCCTACTGTGCGGAAGGGGCTGTTTTGCTGTCTGCACTGACCCTCCAAAGAGCATCCCACCTAGACCCAGCTCCTGCCCTAGCCCAACATTTATAATGGCTAATCTGCCTAACCTGCTCATCCCTGGACACTAGGGGGCAATTTAGCATGGCCCATACCCTGACCGGAGCATCTTCAGGCTGTGGGAGGAAACCAGAGCACCCGGAGGAAACTCACGCAGACTCAAAGAGAACTGCCCTCACAGACAGTTATCCGAGGCTAGAATCAAACCTGGGTCCCTGGCGCCATGAGGCAGCATTGCTAACTACAGAGCTACCGTGCCATCCCGTGTTGGGCCTGTATAGGCCACTGCCCTGGGACTGAACCCACAACTCCTGACTCAGGGATGTTATTCATTGAACCATGATTGAAGCTTGTAATGGTTCACGTGTGGAATGAATTTTCTGACGAAGCGGCGGATGTGGGCACAGTTACAACATTTAAAGGACATGAATAGGAAAGCAGTGAAGGGATATGGGCCAGGAGCAGACAGGTGAACTAGTTTAGTTTATGATTATGCTAGGTATGGACTAGTTGGGCCAAAGGGTCTGTTTCCATACTGTTTAACTCTCTAGAACGTTCCAAAGTACTTCATGAAATAATACTTCATGAAGGCAGCCCTTGAAGTAGCTTCAAATGGCAAGATATGGTTGCCTGTTAGAATGCTGCTCCATTTTATACATGAGGAATTGAATGTGCAACCACCCTCCACCAACAACGCTCAGTAGCAGCAGTGTATACTATCTACAAGATGCATTGCAGAAATTCACCAAAGATCCTCATTCCTTCACTGTCGCTGGGTCAAAATCCTGGAATTCCCTCCCTAAGGGCATTGTGAGTCAACCCACAGAAGGAGAACTGCAGAGGTTCAAGAAGGCAGTTCACCACGACCTTCTCAAGGACAACTAGGGATGGGCAAGAAATGCTGGTCAGCCAGCGATGTCTACATCCCATAAATGAATATTTTAAAAAATGGATAAGGAGATAAGAGATTGAAAGAAAAGTATATTATCCAAGAACTTTGTTGTGGGGTATAGGGATGGGAGTGAACTGCCAATCTCTTCCCCTTGGCTCCACAAGTTACCCTCATGCCCAAAATCTTCTGAAGCTTAGAGGAAATACTGCACACAAGAGTGCTAATTAATGCTTTATCATTGCAGAAGACTTAACATAGTATTATCGGCTCTCAAGTTACTTCCTTAATTTCTTTTGTGTAATGGCAAATCTTTAATAAAAGAGACCTTGAATACAGCCTCATCTAGAATAATAGTTTTGCATAATAGAAGATTAGACAAGCAAAACCAAGCCATTTACTTGCATGCTCCTGTGGAGATTTAGCATGAGTTCAATGGAACAAACAGCTCTGTTGTGTGCCTTAGTCATTCTATAATTCCAAGGTTCTTATTGATTTGACTCAAAATGAATCAATTAGATTGAATTCCAGCAATTGTTGGTAGATTAGTAAGCAGATTCCTACTTAACACACTTAAAAAAGTCCAGTTCATACCAGCTAAGCAGCAAACTGTGACAAGATTACCAAAATCAGTTCTTGCACACTGTGCTTCATTTCTATTCCAGAATTTAAAAAGGTATTGTCATCGGAGTGTGTGATGACTTGCAAAATGATTGTAGACCTTGTACACACTGTACCAAATTTGGTAGGCATAATGTTTTGAAGTTGTTGATCACATTATGCGACAACATTATTGTAACATGCACTGCCATCAGTACTTCATTACAGCATTTCAGTGCTGAAGACAGAATATCGGATGTACTGAAAACAGCATACACAATTTTTTGTGTACAAAGGATGACCAATTGTAATTGTCAGCTGTGATTTGATGGATAGCAATCTCACCTTTGTGTCAGACGACTTCAAGTTCTACTTCAGAGACTTAAGCACATAACTGAGACTGTCTCATGCAGTACTGAGGGGGCAGCACATTCTCAAAGGTGCTGACTTTGCAGTAAATCATGAAACTGAGACTCAGTCTGTCTGTTCGGAAGATATGAAAGATCAACAAGACTCAAGAAGAGCAGGTGAGTTCTCCAAATGGCCCAGCCAATATTTATTCCTCAACCAACATCATTAAAAATGATTATCTGATGATTTTCAACTTGATATTTCATGGAATCCCTACAGTGCAGAAAGAGGCCATTCAGCCCATTGACTTGCACTAACACTTGTTGAAGGGCACTCCATCCAAACTCAGCTTCCCCATCCCCACAATGCTGTATTTCTCATGGCTACTCCACCTAGCCTACGCACCCCCAGACACTTAGGGCAATTTAGTATGGCCAATCCACGTAACCTGCACATCTTTGGACTATGGAAGGAAATCAGAACACCCAGAGGAAACCATACAGACAAGGAGAGAACGTGTAAACTCTACACAGATAGTTCCCCTGGGCGGGAATCGAGCTCAGGTCTCTGGTACTGTGAGGCAGCAGTGCTAACTAATGAGCCACTTTGCCCCCACAGAATGGCTCACAGTTCTCCAGGTATGATCTAACCAGGACTTTGTAAAGCTGACAGGATGATTTTTATCCCCCTTGCATTCTATTCCACTTCATAGAACATCTAACATTCACCTGTATTTTTGATCATTTTCCGTATCTGTGTGTGACAATTTAGTGATGAATGCAGCTAGAATCCCAGGTCTCTTTGGACTTACACTGTTTCTAGCTCTTAACTATTTAGGCCCAATGTGGGTGACGTCAGATGTTCCTGTATTAAACCATTTGCAACAACTTTTTCCCAATCATTTAATGTCTCTTTGTAATTTTACACTTCTATCTAAACTGCTTTCCTTCCTTAACCAATGGCACTGAGAGAGAATTGCAAACCTCTTACAAGCACATTGGCCAAGAACAAACTGAAGATGTTTGGGCTGGGTGTATTCTGTCTGGCCCAGAATTACATCAACCCATCAATTACACATTCAGTGAGCTATGTTTTACAGTAGATACGTAGGATATATAGCACAGGAACAGGCTATTTGGCCCTACAGGTCAATGTTGGTGTGTCACTGTGTTTGTGCTCCACTCAAGTTTCCTCCCATTTCTCCCTATTTAGCGCTACCAAGGTGACAATTTCCCTCAGATGTTCTTCTAGCATCCATTAAATACATCTACACAATTTGCATCAATCACTCCCAGTATTAATGAATACCACAATCTTTTTACTCTTTGAGTTAAGAAATTACCTTTGAATTGAATTCCATTTATGAAATAAAAAGGAAAAGAAAACATGGATAGGAGTCATCTATATGGTCTCTAACAATAGCTATGCAGTAGAGAATAAATCATGGAGGTAGTAGGGGCCCATAACAAAGACAGTGAATTAATCCTTAGTCATTAATCTTCATGTGCATTGGGTTGATCAGATTCAAGAGGTAGTGATTCGAAAGAATTCTTAAACTGTTTTTGGGACAGCTTCCTAGAATAATATGTTATGGACCTCAATAGGAATCAGGCTACTTTGGCTCTGGTGATATGTAATGAGGCAGGTTTAATAAGTATGTCAGAGTAAAAGACCACCTAGGGTAACAGTGACTTTAAAAAGTAGGATTTAGCATTCGGTTTGAGAGGGAGGGTTGTATCAGAGATAATGGGAACTGCAGATGCTGGAGAATCCAAGATAATAAAATGTGAGGCTGGATGAACACAGCAGGCCAAGCAGCATCTCAGGAGCACAAAAGCTGACGTTTCGGGCCGAGACCCTTCATCAGAGAGGGGGATGGGGTGAGGGTTCTGGAATAAATCTCTTCCATCTTCGGTCTGCCTCCCCCTCTCTCCCTATTTATTCCAGTTCCCTCTCCCCATCCCCCTCTCTGATGAAGGGTCTAGGCCCAAAACGTCAGCTTTTGTGCTCCTGAGATGCTGCTTGGCCTGCTGTGTTCATCCAGCTTCACACTTTATTATCTGAGAGGGACGGTTCTTGGGTCAGAAACAACTGTGTTCATTTAAGTAAGGGTGATTACAAAGGAATGAGGACAGATCTAGATGGAGTGAACAAAGAAAAGAATTTAGCAACAGACAGTTGAGAAACATGGTTTTGAGAAAATGGTTCATGGCTCACAGTAAAGGCTTATCCCAGTGACAAAGCATTCTAGGAAGGGGATAAGCCAACCATGGTTAACTAGGGAAGTTAGGGGTAGCGTCAAATCGAAAGAAAAAACTTACAATGCAGCAAATATGAGTGGTAAGCCAGAATATTAGGAAAGTTTTAACAACCAAAAGCAAAATATAGAGAAGGAGAATATAAACTTTGAGGGTAAATTTGCAAGTAATATCTAGACAGACATCAAGATATAAAAAAAGTAAGAGAGAAACCAAAGTGGGCACAGGCCCTTTAGAGGTTGGGTTGGACAAGTAATAATAAGGAACCAGGAAAATTCACAGGGCTTGCAAAACTGCCAAAGTAGCAACTTTATTTAAAAAGGAAAGAGGCAAAAAACACATAACTATCGGCCAGTTAGCTAAACATCTACTATTGGGGAAATGTTAAACTCTATTAATAAAGCATGTAGAAGCGCAACATTTAGAAATACTACACTATGATTAAGCAGGATCAGTTTGGTTTCATGAAGGGAAAGTCATGCCTGAAAAATTTACCCAAATTCTTTGAGGACACAACAAGCAGTATAGACAAAACAGAAGCAAGGAATGTAATACATTTAGATTTTCAGTGTTTGATAAGATACCATACATTGGGCTACTTATCACGCTAAGGTGTTGGAGCTAATATATTACATGGATAAAAGATTGGCTTATTAATAGAAGACAGTGAGTCAGGATCAGGGGATATTTTCAGAATGGCAACTTGTAACAAGTAGAATGCCAAAGAAATCAGTGCTAGGGCTACAATTATTTACAATAATTTGGATGAGGAAAGTCAGTATACTATAGGTAAGTTTGCAGATGGCATAAAAGTAAGTGCGAAGGCAAGTGTTAACGGTGAAACAAAGAGTTTGCAGAAGAATGTGGACATGTTAAGCAAGTGGGCAAAAACTTGGCACATGGAATATAATATAATGTGTGAAAATGTGGGATAATGCATTTTGGCAGGAAGCAAAGAGAAGCTGAGTATTATTTCAATGGAGAAACACTGTAGAAAGTGATAGAACAGGGGAATTTGGGAGTCCTCATGTGTGAATCCCAAAATGCTAGCGTTCAGGTTCATTTGGTAATATCTAAGAAAAGATATGCTGGCATTGGAGGTAGTCCAGAGAAGATTCTGGACTGATACCAGGTCTGGAGGAACTGTCTTATGAGAAGACATTGATTAGGTTGAGCCTGTACTCGTTGGTATTTAGAAAAATGAGAGATGGCCTTGTTTAAAGGTACAAAATGTCCAAATGACAGGGTTGATTTGGAAAGATCGTTTCTCCTTGTAGGGACAGTCCAGGGCCAGGGTATCTAATCTCATAATAAAAGGTTTCCCTTTTATGTCAGAGATGAAGATGAATTCTCTCAGATGTTAATAAATCTGTGGAATTCTTTACTACAGAGGACTGTCAAAGTTTTGTCAACAAGTATATTCAAGGACTGAGGTAGATAGGGTTTTAGGGAAAGGGCAGGAAAGTGGAGTTGAGGATTATCAGATTTGTCATTATCTCATTGAATGGCAGAGCAAACTCAATGGTCTTAATTGCCTACTTCTATCCCTACTTCTTATGGCCTTTCAGTGTTTTAGATTTCTTGGTGGTCTCTAGCAAAGCACTGCCCCATAAGAGGAAATGTTCTTTCTGCATCCAATCTATTATTAGTTTACTAAGTAGAAGGCTGCAGTTATGTCATCCTTCGCTTACATATTTAGACCTTTTTTTTCAAAAATATACTTTACTCCTAAAATTTGTAAAAGCCCAATTCAATACATTTCAACTTGAAAATTACAGAAAATGCAATGAAATTCAAATTATCTCCACAACCACTCCTTGGTGTATCTTTATTGCAATACTCCTAATATTTACAATAAACATTATGAGATGGAATACAGCTTGTGGTCAAAGCATTTCATATTAAAAATGGGAAGAAGTGCAGTCGAATTAAACTTTTCTTTCTGTACACCATGTTGCACTCTGAAGTGCACTAATAGAATTTCAATACTCATAATCTCATCAACATTTACAGCTCAGAAGATCATTCCTCACATCCTGTCCATACCAGACAGCAAAGATTTGGTGACACTAATTTTCCAGCTCTTGGCCAATACCTCTGGAGGCTATAGTGACACAGTTTAATGTCTAGCTACTGCTTAAATGTTACAGTCTCTGACTCAGCCACTTTTACAAGCAGTAAATTCCAGACTCCCCCAAACCTCTGAGTGAAACTTCTTGCTCAACCTTCTTCTTCGCCTTCTACTTCTTGCCATAAATCTAAGTCCCTAGTTATTGACGCCTATATGAAAAAAAATTATCTATACCCTTCATTATCTTATTTATCTCTAATAGTTTCCCTCTCAACCTTTGCTGCTCCAAAGAAACAACACTAGCCTATCCATTCTTTCCTCATAGCTGAGGCCCTCTAGATTAGGCAGCATCCTGGTAAATCACCTCTGCACTCCCTCCAAGGCAACCATATCCTTCTTATAATCTGGTGACCAAAACTGTGCACAGTCCTCCAGGTGTGGTCTAACCAACATTCTATACAGTTCCAACACAACAGTTCCAGATTTGAAAATTAGTGCTAGGGCTCCTGTTGTCTCCTTCCTCACCTCCCTCAACAGCCTGGATATACTTTTTAATATGTTGATGTTCACAATGAACAATATTTGTTGGCCATGCAGTTTCCAGTCCCTCAATACATTATAGCTGAAAGGTCTTAGGTCTTTCCTGACTGTTATTTTGTGGTGGCTGTCATAAGCTTCACTGCATCTCTTAGTACATTATCCTGGGCCGTGGAATGCACCATTCTTCAACAGACAACACCTTGCATTGAAAGACCAACATATTTTGAGCAGACCAAACAGTGTCTTTCACTAGGTTGGGTGGTCCTCCAGCCGCATTTGATATTTATCTCGGTGTTTGTTCTGGTCAACAACCCATACAGGGCATGTCTGTTTCAACCACCCTGCCTTATGAGGGGAAATCCCCCACGTGAAGGTCAGGACCCTGAAGTGGGTGTTGAGACTAAAGACACTGCTGTAGTATATAGAGATAAGTAAAAAGTTAAAGTGCTAATAAAAAAAAACGGTCAAATGAAAAAATGGGACCAACACTGAATAAGTCGGGTGTCGGCACTCCTTTACATCGGTTCTGCCGGGATGACCCCGAAAATGAAGTACAGTACAGACGTCTGTCAGCATGCTTAATCAAAAAGTTGGGAAATGAGAATTGGCCATTGGGGGGGAACGTGGGATATAGATCTATGTACTAAAGCAGAAGAGGCACTATGGACACGTCATGCGTGGAGCAGATGGAAAGGATTAATGTCATTCTGGAGAAAGAGAGCTGAGGAGCTGACTGAAAAATCAAAACTGGCCAGTTGGGTGGATAATGCATGTAGGAGAGGGATCAGTGCCTGTGATAATGAGGGGAAACCTAAAACTTGGGAAGTTTTAAAACTGCCGTGTGAGGATCATGAGACGAATGAAAGGGAAAGAGTTAAACGAGAAAGACAGGAGAGAGAACAACGAGACAAAGATCGGGGGCTAGAGCGGCAGGCCGCGTTGACAGAAAACAATAAATCGGAGGTACCTCCTGACATACCTGGCGTGACGATGTTGTTCCAAATTAATGACACAGATGAACAAGACTAGGAGGACTGGGGAAGGCATCCCTCTGCCCCATCAGGACCACTACCCTACCCATCCTTGGCCAACCTACATCTGCAGGCACCCCAACATTGCCATCAGTCTCAGCAATTGCCCGTAGCCACATCACCACCACCGTACGCTGCCCAAACGAAACCCCCTATAGAATCTCCAAACCCTTCAGCAGGCAGCCCACACGACTCCCCTGACAAACCTGCAGCTTGTACAGACCCTATCTCCTGTCGTACCAGATCTAAAACTAAACAGACAAACAGGAAACAGGACGCAGACCAGACCGTTAGTGAACAAAAGGAGGGACGACAGGATCCTTTTAAACCCCATAAGAAGCCCGGGAAGACATAAATCCCAGGTGCAGCCTACTTGACCCTCTAACACCTGTTTACTCTTTCCTAGCAACTCCACAAGTAGCGAAGGATATGGTAGTCCTGACTCACAGGCAGGGGATAGTGAATTTGAGGGCAGGGTCTGGGAGAGACCCCCGGGTAACCGTTCCCAAAAGAAGGACTCATGTAAGAAAAATCACCGGCAATTCCCTAATCGCACAGTCCCTCACCCGAACCCAACACAAGGGAGTCAAAATGCAATGCAAGCCTACAACCCCTTGGAAGCCGTAAGAGATGTGCTTAATTATGTCAAGGGCCCCGATCGTAAAACTAACCCAGAAGATTTTATAGATTACGTTCTGGGCACAATTCAACTGTATCAGGCCACCCCCCGAGACCTCTTTAGCCTGTGCTGCATGGCTCTTACCCCTAGTGAGTGTACTAAGTGGAAAGGCCACCTAGGGAACCCGGCTCCCCAAGACTGGGATGCCTTCACGGATCTTGTGACAGAAGGTCTTCGGCTGCAAACCATTAAAGATGCACTCAAGCGAACCTTACAACAGCCGGTAGATGTTACCAAGGTAGTAGAGTGCAAACCCAAATGTGGGGAGGACAGCCCTGATTTCTGGGATCATTTTTGCTCTATGTATGCCACATATTCTGGCGATGCTGCCTACATTGCAGGGAATCCCTCACCACAGTTCAATGCTCTTTTGTTGCAGTGTATACCTGAGGCTGTGGCGACAGCTATTCATACTAATAACATGGATTGGCCAGATAATACTCGTCCCCAGATGAGAAGAGCCTTAACTTATTACTGGAACACTGTAAAGGAATCCAAACCAACCAAGATCAAATATGACATGGTGCAACGTCCCCCACATCAACCACTCAGCCACTTTTACAAGCAGTAAATTCCAGACTCCCCCAAACCTCTGAGTGAAACTTCTTGCTCAACCTTCTTCTTAGCCTTCTACTTCTTGCCATAAATCTAAGTCCCTAGTTATTGACGCCTATATGAAAAAAAATTATCTATACCCTTCATAAACTTATTTATCTCTAATAGTTTCCCTCTCAACCTTTGCTGCTCCAAAGAAACAACACTAGCCTGTCCATTCTTTCCTCATAGCTGAGGCCCTCTAGATTAGGCAGCATCCTGGTAAATCACCTCTGCACTCCCTCCAAGGCAACCATATCCTTCTTATAATCTGGTGACCAAAACTGTGCACAGTCCTCCAGGTGTGAGTCCCACCATCCAGCACCCCTACCTTCAGACTTTGCAAGAGCATATCAAATAGAACCCTGCGACTATGTTCCTAGCCGGACTGACAATTACGATCATGGTTATGCAACCCATCCTCAGGGTCCTACTGACCCTCAAAATAGAGCCGTATGCACCCAGCCCCGCATTCCTCAGGCCCGGTGCCAGGACGCCCCGCTCTACCCCGGGATGTTTTAACTGTGGCAGCCAGGATCACTGGTGGAGAGTTTGCCCACAGAATCAAACACGAGGGAGACCCCAGGGAAGAAGGCAACCCTTTTCCACTAATAATCCTTTTTCGGCCTGACTATCTTCACCCCATAATTTGCCCATTTTAACTAAAGATCCTGAAGATGAATCGATTATTAACCTAACTGTACAGGATGTATCAATTCCCTTTATGATTGATACTGGGGCCACAACATCTACGCTGGATGCTTCATGTATACAGCAATATGAGTTTAGGCTCTCACCTCCCTCAGTAAGCCTCAGTGAGCTTTCTGGGCAAGAAGACACCTACTCCTTAACAGAACCGCTGACAGTCCAATTTGGCCCTCAAACCTGCTTTATTCAATTTGCCCAGATTCTCCATTTGGGAGTTAACTTAGCGGGGAGGGATTTGTTGTGTCTTCTTCAAATTGAAATTCTCTGTCTAAACGAGGGTATTAGCATAAAAAGTGGTCCGGCTAAACGGCAGTTGTGGGTTCATCGCACGCCACAATAGTGGACAATTGACTTATCCCCTCGGGATTTCACCCCTCCACTACAAGTCCCTAGCCCTCATGTTACCTTGTGCTATGACCCTATGGGCGCTTCCTGTGAATTAGCTGCTATCTACGCCCCCTATCTGGGATCAAGCTTATCTGTCACTGTTACAGGGTATATTGAGGGAAAGGAAGGGTCAGCGTTCTTGGTGGAGGTACCGTCCCACCTACGGCACAATCAGGTCTTGTGTCCCCCACCTCACAATAACTGTGAATACTGGCTATAAGGCTAAGTCCTTGGGATTCCTAGTGCACCGCTTGATCCAACAGGCGGACCCGGAAGTGAAGGGTTCCACACAGCAGTTAGCTGACGGCCTCATTTTGTGTTATTCGGATCTCTTTACTGTGTTTGGGACATTGTGTCACCACCACCCTCAGCATAGCCCCTCCGATGAGCCCTCCCCAGACCTGTCGTCTGCTTCCCGACATGAGGTGGGGTACACTTCCGTCACTCCCATACAAATACAGATTATCCCGGGAGTGCCCTTACCCTCGATACCTCAATATCCTCTCAAGCCCGAGGTAGTGGAGGGGATAACCTCCTTAATAGATTCGATCCTCCATCAGGGCATATTAGTCCCTTGCCAATCACCTCGCAATACTCCTCTGCCGCCCGTCCCTAAATCTGGCCGAAGGGAATGGCGGCTGGTCCAAGACCTCAACCTAGTCCAACCCTTACATCCAATTGTCCCTAATCCTGCCACAATCCTAAGCAACATCCCCTCGGATGCATGTGTTTTCACCGTTGTGGACTGGCAGCTTGCATTTTCTGCTGTTCCCTTGGATAAGGAATCTTGCCTCACATTTTATTATCTTATAGTCTCAGTATCTGTTTGCCTTTACCTTCAGGGGCCAGTAGTATATCTGGACCCGTCTCCCCCAAGGGTTCGTTCACTCGCCTACCCTGTTTTCACAGGTTTTGCACCACCAGCTCCAAGATCTCCGGCTCTTGGATGGCTCCACGGTTGTCCAGTACGTCATCGATCTACTCTTGGCAAGCCCGTCAGAATCCGCTAATGTTGCAGATACAAACCGGCTTTTAAATGCTCTTCACGCTTGGAGATATGTTGTGCCTGCCGCCAAGGTTAAGCGTAACCAACGGCAGGTGCAGTTCCTAGGGATTTTACTCAGTGCCTCAGAGTGGACACTCACCCCTGAGCGTGTTGCCCCTATCCTTATGACACCCTTGCCCATCACCCCTAAACAGATGAGGGCCTTTTTGGGGTTGGTAAATTATTGTCGGCCATGGCTCCCTAATGTCACCTTGCTCACCAAATTCCCAACCCCTCTCGCTTCTTGTAATGCCCCAAAAACCTTTACCCTCTCTAGCGAGCAGGAGTCAGCCTTCACAGACTTAAAAGCAGCCCTTGCTGCTGCCCCAGCTTTGGGCGGACCTTTATATGACAGGCCTTTCCAGCTGTATGTTAATGTTCCAGTTGGGTGCTCTACGAAGGTGTTAACGCAGACTCATGGCAACCGCAAATGGCCAGTTGCCTACTACTCTACCCGCCTCGATACTGTTGCTCAGGGATAAGCCCCTTGTTCCCAGATTCTCTTCACGATTTATTCCTTAGTCACTGCACTCTCAAATGTTACTCTCCACCAGCCTCTTACCGTCTATACCTCACATGCCATCGTGGCCCTTCTCACCTTTCACCTGACCCAACACCTTACCCAGGCGCATTTGAGCCTCTATGAGGTTGCACTCCTTAACAATCCCCTCCTGACATTCTCTTTCTGCTCCACTATTAACCCAGCCGCATTTTTGAGTGAGCCCCCTGATGAGCTCTTAGAACCCCCACATGACTGCCTATTGAGGAATCAATTCCTGACCTGTCCCCGCCCGGATCTTACTGATGCCCCACTCCCTTCGCCAGACCTTATCCTGTTTGTTGATGGCAGCTTCTCCATTTCCCCCTTAGCTGCACCTCTCTCTGGATATGCGATTGTCAATGACACCTCTATTTGGAATCAGAGGCATTTCAACCCCCGGTGTCTGCTCAGAAGGCAGAACTTTTTGCTTTTACCTGAGCCTGCATTCGAGTCGCAGGGAGGGCAGCAACTATTTACACCGACTCTCAGTATGCTTTTGGGGTCTCCCACGACTTTGGCCAGTTGTGGTCTCAGCGTGGATTTTTAACATCCTCAGGAACACCCATCCAGGATTCACTGTACGTTAAAAACCTTCTCCAAGCAATCCTCCTCCCTAGATGATTGGCTATCGTCAAATGCGCCACCCATGCCTCTGATGATTCTATAGTTACTCGGGGCAACGCTCGGGCTGATCTGGCTGCTAAACAGGCTGCCGCAGACCAAATTTTTATTATACCCTCTATGAACAAGCAGGCAGTAAATTACACGCCTTCAGACAAGACGGGCATGCCAGGTATAGTCACTGTTCGGCACTTACAGGGGGACGCCCCTGCTTCTGAAAAGAATATTTAGAAGGCGCATAGGTGTTTACATTCTGTGTCCTCGGGCCTTTGGGTTACCCCAGTCGGCCAAGTGTGTGTCTCTGATATTTTGTTGCCTATGCTTGTTGACTGTCTGCGTTCTGACACCCACCTTGGCAAGGAGGGAATGAGTGGTATTATGCTCCGTACCTGGTGACACTCCAGACTGACTGAGGCAGCCCAGCCTTGTATAGCATCATGTCTCACATGCCAGCAAAACAATGTGAGTCAGGGGGTGAGATGCTCACCAGGAAAGACACCTTTGCCAGGTGGACTGTTTGAATGATTTCAGCTGGATTTTGTTGAATTACCACAAGTAAACTGTTATAAATATTGTCTTGTCATTGTGGACGTATTCAGTAGGTGGATAGAGGCTTTCCCAATGACAAACAACAAAGCCTCAACAGTGGTAAAACTGTTATTACCGAAATAATACCGAGGTTTGGAGTACCGCGACAAATTAGTTCAGACAATGGCCCTCACTTTGCAGGGAAAATTAATAAGGAACTGTGTAATACGTTACACATCCAACAACAATTCCACTGTGCCAACCCCCTCGGGCAGCAGGGATAGTGGAAAGAGCTAATGGAACACTTAAAACTAAAGTGACCAAGTTGACATTAGAAAGCGGCCTTAATTGGTTAAAAGTTTTGCCACTAGCCTTGTATCACATGCGAATAACACCCCATTCTACGACTGGGCTCTCAGCAGCGGAAATAGTCTATGGCCGACCCAGCAGAACACCATGGGAAGTCAATCCCAGCCCACCCACCCAAATTGACCTAAATGTGATGGGAGAAGATATGCAAAGGTACTTCCGACAACTAACATCATCTTTAAAGTTTTTCCATTCGCAGGTGAAGTGCGCCTTCGGACCACCTCTGCAGACACCAGAACAAGACCTCGAGATTCAAGATCGATCTTTGTGGCGGCAGTTTGGAGATTTTGTGCTTGTCCGGGACTGGGATTGCCCCAAGCTTGGACCAAGGTGGAAAGGACCATACCAAGTGCTTCTTCAGACTCTGACAGCTCTTAAAGTTAAAGGACAGAATCACTGGATCCACTTAAGTGACTGTAAATGATGGATTTCCTCATCGGCGTGCAGTTAACCATTGGACTGAGTGTTATTCTGCCCATGGATGGCCAGCAGGACAATTTGTTTTATAAAAAACACACATCCAGCTGCACGGGAATCGGACAGCATGTTACCCGCTGGCACGATCTGTAGAAGAGTTATTTGTGGCAACACCTGCCTGGAACCCTAGTCAGCTTTATGAAGTAGAGTATTCCAGTAAGCCTTGCCGAGGCGAGACAGGAACTTGGACGAAGGGTGTGCAAGGTACATGTGTGAAACTGGTAGTTAGTGGTCTCTCTGGTTGTAGGGACACTAGACCTGGGCATGGGAAGGAAGGGGCTAGCTGTACAAGTCCCAACAGCTATGCATTCTGCTTTAATGGAACTGGGACTTGTTGTGTGCCTGCTCGAGTCACAAATCACCCCCATAATGTTTCCTGGCCCCATCGGTGCGTAAAGAGAAATTGCACCACTAGAGGCAGATTGTTGAACTGCTACTGCTTAGAATCTAAGCCCATAACCGTGACCCTGGGCATACAGTGGGCTTGTGGGGATTGCAATGGCACTCGTAAAAACCAACCATTTCTGTTTAACTCCGCAAATTTCCATCCACATAAGGGTCAGTCCTCCTGGTATAGCTATCAAGAAATATGTGAGTCTGTTACCTGCTACCGGGCAAAAAAGGGATTTGTTTTCCTCCTTAACGGGACCTTCACTACTGCCACTCCAACCCTGCCGGTGCTGTTTGCTGTTGGGACCATTGGGCCCCTCACGCTCCCTTGTCCCCAACAAGAACGAATTCAACGGCGGATTGTCACACGCTTCCTGAGCCAGGAGTTTTGCGCTGCATGGCAGAACCCAGTTGCCTTGGGAAACGGCTTCCTGGGAACTGTCAGCTTGGGATGCTCCCCTGGGGTGGTGGCCCCAAAAAATCGGAATTACCTTATATGTGGACTCACCGCTCTTGGAAACAGCACAATGATGGCATTGGAGGCAGTCAACCAAGAATTAGCCGAACTTCGGCTCTATGCTCAGCAAACCCGGCATGCAGTGGACTATCAGCTGGCTCAGCAAGGAGGAGTATGCACTGTTATCGGGGACAAGTGCATTACCCACGTCATCGAGCCCTATAACATTACCCAGGCTATCCAAGCCATACAGGGGCAGTTGGAACAGTACAGTGAGGGACCCCGGCCTGGAGAGGGTTTGTTGGGATGGGTTATGGGCGGTTCTTGGGGCTCATATTTGCTGCATGGTTTAGTTGTTCTAGTGGTTATCATAGCTGCCTGCTGTACATTTATGGCATGCCTGAGCCCTTGCTGCAGATTTGTGTTTGACAGGCTGGCAGCTCCCCTCTCGGCCCCATTATAGGTTATCATGAAATGATAAAAGGAGGGAATGAGATGTTAATGTGATAACATCCCATTGATTTCTATACTTCTATAAATTAAAGTTTTTTATCTACCTACACATTGGTATGCAGGCACTTCCCTGAAGCTTCCTGCCCAGCTAGGAATTCAGTACAAAACTTTTGTAACTCCTTATCTTCACACACATTGGTATGCAGACACTGTCTTAAGCTTCCTGATTGAATAAAATTAGAATCAAACTGTTTCAAATAGGGTTAGATGGGGAACATTTGTAAAGGTGTGCGATCTCTAAAGCATGTAACTTCTGTCGCTGACAAAGGGGCCAGGGCACTGACATTGTTCTAGCCAGACACACTGGCAACTTGAAATCACAATCTGTCCCGGACAACAACTTGAAATTGCCTCCTGCCATTAGCAGCCACTTCACTAGCAATCGATACTATATCCTGGTCTTTTGTGTTCTTGCTGTAATAATTGTTTGGTATCCTGTCTTTGTCCATTGTAGTCAGAGATAATGGGAACTGCAGATGCTGGCGAATCCAAGATAACAAAGTGTGGAGCTGGATGAACACAGCTGGCCAAGCAGCATCTCAGGAGCAGAAAAAGCTTTTGTGCTCCTGAGATGCTGCTTGGCCTGCTGTGTTCATCCAGCTCCACACTTTGTTGTCTGTTGTAGTAATTGTTTTATGTATTATGTCATTGTAAATTATGAAATCATTTTATGTATCATGTCTTTTGTAAAGTATAAAAAGCGGGGACTATAGGCTGCTCGGGGAGAATTACTTGCGAGACTCTGCACTCTGTGCCGGGTTAAGTACGGTGATTCTCCACAGCTTGTACTTGCTTGGTAATAAAAGGATTTGTGTTTCTCTAAACAGGTCAGTGCCTTGTTATTGCAGCAAGTCCGTGGGGGTCTTCGAAAATGAACTTGTCACAGTGCCATAGAGCTACTTGGGATGAACATTGACAAAATAAAACAATGCATCTCTCTACTGACCTTCTGTGTAAAGTTTTCCCAATGATTGATGTGGAAGGTTGTTTCTCTTTATGTTACTTCAGTTGTCTCCAGCCCTTGAGCATAGTGTACATTTCACTGTCAGGTTAATGAGCGATTGTCATCATCACACATTTTAATCTGGCCATTCTTCTTCTAAATGGGCCCATTTGGTGCATCATTGACTAACCGTCAGGGCTTGACTGGTCAGGGGTCACAATTTAACATTCAAAATATGGGTCTTCTCAGAAAAATCACTTTAAACATCAAACTGTCGAAATCACTGTGTCTTCTTGATTGTTCAACATGTTTTCCCAGGTAGTGGAACAGTTTGGGAGTAAGCCTTGGTTTAGTGATCCACGTGATAACCTGGACCTGTTTCAAACAACGAGGATGTTGGAAAGCTCCCTCCGCTCCAACCCCAACCTCATCATCAAACCCGCAGACGAGAACGCCCTTGACCGCATCTTCCGCATTTCCCGCAACACATCCCTCACACCCCGCTCCCGCCACAACCGCCCAAAGAGGATCCCCCTCATTCTCACACACCACCCCACCAACCTCCAGATACAACGCATCATCCTCCGACACTTCCGCCATCTACAATCCGACCCCACCACCCAAGACATTTTTCCATCCCCACCCTTGTCTGCCTTCCGGAGAGGCCACTCTCTCCGCGACTCCCTTGTTCGCTCCACACTGCCCTCCAACCCCACCACACCCGGCACCTTCCCCTGCAACCGCAGGAAATGCCACACTTGCCCCCACACCTCCTCCCTCACCCCTATCCCAGGCCCCAAGATGACTTTCCAAATTAAGCAGAGGTTCACCTGCACATCTGCCAATGTGGTATACTGTATCCATTGTACCCAGTGTGGCTTCCTCTACATTGGGGAAACCAAGCGGAGGCTTGGGGACCGCTTTGCAGAACACCTCCACTCGGTTCGCAATAAACAACTGCACCTCCCAGTCGCGAACCATTTCCACTCCCCCTCCCATTCTGTAGATGACATGTCCATCATGGGCCTCCTGCAGTGCCACAATTATGCCACCCGAAGGTTGCAGGAACAGCAACTCATATTCCGCTTGGGAACCCTGCAGCCCAATGGTATCAATGTGGACTTCACCAGCTTCAAAATCTCCCCTTCCCCCACCTCATCCCAAAACCAGCCCAGTTCGTCCCCTCCGCCCACTGCACCCCAAAACCAGTCCAGCCTGTCTCTGCCTCCCTAACCTGTTCTTCCTCTCACCCATCCCTTCCTCCCACCCCAAGCCGCACCTCCATCTCCTACCTACTAACCTCATCCCACCTCCTTGACCTGTCCGTCTTCCCTGGACTGACCTATCCCCTCCCTACCTCCCCACCTATACTCTCCTCTCCACCTATCTTCTTTTCTCTCCATCTTCGGTCCGCCTCCCCCTCTCTCCCTATTTATTCCAGAACCCTCACCCCATCCCCCTCTCTGATGAAGGGTCTCAGCCTGAAACGTCAGCTTTTGTGCTCCTGAGATTCTGCTGGGCCTGCTGTGTTCATCCAGCCTCACATTTTATTATCTAGGTTGTTGGAAAGGATTTTTTTCTCCCTTCCTCACCTTGGGTTTTGTCTCTGCTTTTTAGTTCCTGCCCAATAAAATTACAAGGCTGTGGAAGCAGGGTAGAAAAGCCTGGTTATGATGTGCTATCTATCTGGTCTTCTCCTGCCAGTACTTTTCATTTACTGATTTGATGAATCCCCCATTCTAGAAAGTCCCAGCAAGTAGACAGTGCCAATAATGATAACCTGTATTTATATGGCTCTTGACAGCAAAATATCCCAAGATGATTCACAGATACTGTAATAAGCAAATTTGACCCACAAGACGAGTGACAAAACACTTAACCAAAAAGGTAGATTTAAAGGAAGAATGAGTGACAGAAAGTTGGAGGGGTTAAGAGTAAATATTCGAGAGCACATTTATCTGGAAGAGCACAGCCACAACATTACTGAAGTAGCTCAACTCCATCCAAGACAAAGCCAGCAATTTGATTGGAACCCCATGGGCCATCTTCAATATTCACACTGTCCGGCACTGACACATAGTGGCACCGGTGTGTGTACCACCTACAAATGAACTGCTACGACCCATCTTTGACAGCACCTTCCAAATCTACAACCTCTACCGTCTAGAAAGATATGGGTAGGAGATACATGGAAACATTGCCACTTGCAAGATCCCCTCCAAATCGTACACTATCTTGACATGGAACTATATTGCCATTACTGCACTGTTGCTGGACCAAAATCCTGAAACTTCCTTCCAAGCAACATGATGTACACAGCTACTCCACAAACCACCATCACACCCACCCTTCACATCGCCCCCCCATTACCTCACCCGGACAGGTATCACATTTTGTCACTTAATGGTTCTGAAATGTAAAACTTTGCCTTAAATTCCAACTAATCCGATGACATCATACCAGTTTGGGTGTGGATAAAGCAGAATATTTTCAGATCTCATGAAATGATGAATTTTGTCCATGGGTCATTATATTAGTAACAGTGTCCAACAAGCAAATATCACATGTACCTAAATGTTATCATGCAATAAATTATAGGTGGAATCTTCCCAGACTATTAACAACATGGGCTATGGCTAAAATATGGGAGAATTGTTTCAGAAGTTAATCAAAGTCTCTTCAGCTTCGAGATTGACAAATTGTATTTTACAACTAAATCCCAGATGTCAGGTGTCTTGCTAGTGAGAGGCTAGATGTCCAAAAATGTGGATTATTACTCATTATCATCCTCATTATCAAATATACTTAAAAAGCGTTCTCTACTGCCCGCTGATTAGAAACAAGACATTGAGAATTTTTTTACTCTTATATTCATTTCCAGATGCGGGCAATTATTGTCCATCACTAATTGCACCAGAGGGCAGTTAGAAGTCAAACATATTGTTGTGGGTCTGGAGTACGTATAGGCCAGATCTGATAAGGACAGCAGTTTTCATCACTAAAGGGTATCACTAAATCAGACGGGTCTTTTTCTGAAATTCAACAATGGTTTCATGGCCGTCATTAGACGTCTCAATTCCAGATTTTTATTAAATATCCATCATGAAAGTCAGTTCCAACTGTCAATTGCTCCTCCAGATCTCCATCTCAGACATTGCGCACAAATGTCTCCCTACATCTGCACATACCCCACGTATGTGCGTGTTGGCAACTGAAATGTGCCAGCCTCTCCACATCATCATAACATATCTCCAAACCACTTACAATATGTTTGTGCATTGCCATGCTGTAATTTGGAGTGCACCAGACTCTACCATTGCAATGCTTCTGCAATGAAACTTTCTGTGCAGGGGCAGATATCCTGCTCATGACTGGAGCAGGCTGCATCTTAGGGCTGATCACTCACTCTCTTAGTGCTCATACTCAGCACTTGTCTGGACACTCACAGCATCCCTGCCTTGCCTTTTTGCACTTTTCCCCTTCAACATGAATTTAAATGCTCACATTACTTCTGTTGTGCCTTGCTTTTTAGCACAGACACAAAGCCAGGAAGGTTCTCATGATAGCCAGCAGTCATCAGTCAGGAGGGTACACATGTTGCTGTGCCACAATGTACGACATTAATCTCATGCCTGCAGCATTCGCCAGCGGCCGCACCATGGTGGCTCAGTGGTTAGCACTGCTCCCTCACGGTGCCAGGGAGCTAGGTTTGATTCCAGTCTCGGGATTTCAGTCCACGTGGAGTTTGCACATTCTCTCCAAGTCTGCATGGGTTTCCTCTGGGTGCTCCCGTTTTCTCCTACAGCCCAAAGATGTGCAGGTTAGGGCAGAATAGCCATGTTGAATTGCCCAGAGTGTCCAGGAATGTGCAGGCTAGGCTGATTAGCCATGGGAAGTTCAGTTTTACAGGGATAGCATGGGGGGGGAGCGCGGTTCTGGGTTGGATGCTCTTTGGAGGGGTCAGTATGGACGTGACGGTTCAAATGTCCTGATTCCACACCATAGGGATGCTATGGATCTATATGGAAAACATACTGCATGTTTCTCAACTGAATGGCTATGTCTCAAAGTGTAAGTAGCATAGTCCTCAGTCAAGTCAGGGAAGACACTCTTCAAGATAACAAAGTGTGAAGCTGGCTGAACACAGCAGGCCAAGCAGCATCTCAGGAGCACAAAAGCTGTCGTTTCAGGCCTAGACCCTTCATCAGAGAGGTTGATGAGGGGTCTAGGCCCGAAACGTCAGCTTTTGTGCTCCTGAGATGCTGCTTGGCCTGCTGTGTTCATCTAGCTTCACACTTTGTTATCTTGGATTCTCCAGCACCTGCAGTTCCCATTATCTCTGAAGACACTCTTCAGTTGGACAGTCATGTTACAATAAGTCAAGGGCAAACTCTTAATATCAATCAAGCGGCTTAGACATGATCATACATCCATTCAGGGTCAGGTTCCTTTCCTCAAAGGGAATGAGGGGCTAAATATTAGGCCTAACAACTTGGTTCTGATTGTTTTATTGTTTTCTCCTAAAATGAGAGAAAGTGGCGATTAAATGAGATGAAAGTGGGTGGCATGGTTGTTACAGCTGGTGCAGGTGGAGGGAAGATGGCAAAGTTTCCCAAGAAAATGAGTAGGTAGTACAAAAATCATTCAAGGTTAGTGGTATGAGAGTTAGGAATAGGTGAGAGTGAGAAAAAATATTGCATGTAATTGCGAGAATGATAGATTTTCTTGTTAAAGACATAAGACTATGAGCAGGAGTGTGCAGTTCAGCCCATCAAGACTTCTCTACCATTTGATATGATCATTGCTATTCTCATCTTGGCCTCAACTTCATTTTCCAGCATGCTGTCTGCAACTAATCTGATATATAAGAATCTGGTAACACACAGACACAGTTAGCTTTACTTCACTACAAAAAACACAGTGAGAGGGAACAGATTTAAAAGTGACCTGGGGGCAATATTTGCATGCAGCAGATGGTGTGTTAATGGATTAAACTGCCAGAGGAAGCGGTGGAGGCTGGTAAAATTAAAACATTACAAGGAATCTGAATGGATGTGTGAATAGTAAGGGTTTAGAGGGATTTGAACAAATACTGGCAAATGGAACTAGAGTAATTTAAGACATCTGGTTGGCATGGACAAGTTGGACTGAAGGTTTTGCTTATGTGCTGTACATCTCTTTGCCTCTATGACTCTGATGTCGATAACTAACTAGTGAACTAACGTTCACTGTTGGGGCTGCCCATGGCTGAAAACAGCACAGGACAGCAGAAGAGATAATAGGAACTGCAGCTGCTGGAGAATCCAAGATAACAAGGTGTAGAGCTGGATGAACACAGCAGGCCAAGCAGCAATCAGATGTGCTCCTGAGATGCTGCTTGGCCTGCTGTGTTCATCCAGCCTCACATTTTATCTTGGAATTCTCCAGCATCTGCAGTTCCCATTATCTCTCTCTCTCTCCTCTACTCCTGATGAAGGATCTAGGCTCAAAATGTCAGCTTTCCTGCTCTGAAGATGCTGATTGGCCTGATGTGTTCATGCAGCTCTACACCTTGTTATCTCACAAGACAGCAGAAAGTGGTTTTCTGTTAATTTAGAACAGCTTGTTTAGTGTAGTATTAAAGTAAACCATAAGTTAGGGCAATTGTAGCTTTGTAGACAGAATACAACAAAGTTAACAAGATTGTTAGCACGCAAAGGGTCCTGTTACCAACATGCAGCTTGAGTTGTTATTATAGAGCCTATTGGATAAGGACACCCTGTGTATACTGATAGAAATATTGCAGACCTAACTGATTTAAAGTTTGAGATCCCTCACAAATAGATTTATTCTAGTTAATATTTGTGGATAATTGTAGAAATAGATTTTTAATCATAGATTTTGACATATAATCTTAAAAGAAACACAGTAAATATTAAAGACATTTCAGTGAAAATCCTGTGGCAAAACAGCCTTAGACAGTAGGGGAAGGCCTCCCTTCGCAGAGACTGAATTACAGGTGCAGATGTCAGCAGGATTGGAATGTGGTTAAATACAGCACTCGTTGTGAAAGCCCCAGGGATAGAGATCAGGGTGTCTGATAAACATCGTAAGATCATGGAAGAGCGAGGGTTGTCCATAAGGCTGCTCAATACTGACCATACAGTCATCCGATTAATTTGATTGGTTGTATATGTAGTTAATGATTATGATTGGTCTGAATTTGGTAAAGGCAAGTGGAAAACAAATATATAAAATTTTATGCCTTTACTTTGTTCATTGAAGAAGAATAAGGTAGATGATGGCTGAATGGTATTATGGCTGGATTTCTAATCCAGGAAACCCTGCTAATGTTCAGGGGACCTGGGTTTGAATCCCACCATGGCAGATGGTGGAATTTGAATTCAATAATATTTTTTAAAAGTCTGGAAATAGGAATCTACTGATCACCATGATTTCATGGTGATTTCATTGCTGATTGTCAGGGAAAACCGATCTGGTTCACTAATGTCCTTCAGGGAAGGAAATCTGCCACCCTCACCTGGTCTGGCCTACATGTGACTTTAGATGCACAGCAATGTGGTTGACTCTCAATTGCCCTCTGAAATGGCCTAGCAAGCCATTCAGTTGTATCAATCACTACAAAATCTCAAAGAAATGAAACTGGACAGATCACCTGGCATCAGCGTAGGCACTGGAAAAGACAACGGCAGAAACAGCCCTGTTGATGCTGCAAAGTCAACCTGATGAACATCTGTGGGCTAGAGCCAAAATTGGGAGAGCTGTGTCATAGACTATTTAAGCAACAGCCTTACATAGTCATACTTGCAGAATCATTCCTTACAGACAATGTCCCAGGCACCACCATCGCCATCCCTAGAAATGTCCTGTCCCACTGGTAGGACAGACCCAGTAGAGGTAGCAGCACAGTGGTATACTGTCAGGAGGGTGTTGCTCCAGGAGTCTGTAATATTTACTCCAGACCCCATGAAATCTGATGGCTTCAGGTTAAACAAGGCCGAGGATTACCAGATACTGTCCTCCCTTAGCTGATGATTCTGTACGCCACCATGTTGAACACTTGGAGGAAGCACTGAGGATGTCATAAGAGACAATGTAACCACCACCCTTTGACATTCAATGGTGTTACCATCATTGAATCTCCCACTATCACATCCTGGGGGTTACCATTGATCAGAAACTCAACTGGACTCACCACATAAAACAGTGGCTGCAAGAGCAGGTCAGAAGCTATGAATACTGTGCTGAGTAAGTCATTCCCTGACTCCTCAAAGCCTGTCAACCATCTACATGACACAAGTCAGGAGTGTGATGGAATACTCCCCACTTGCCTAGATGAGTGCAGCCCCAACAACATTCAAGAAGCTTGACACTATGCAGGACAAAGCAGCCCACTTGATAGGCATTACATCCACAAGCATCCACTCCCTCCACCACCGATGCTCAGTAGCAGCAGTGTGTACTATCCACAAGATGCACAGACTCACCAAAGATCCTCAGACAGCACCTTCCAAACCCACAACCACTTCCATCTGGAAGGAAAATGGGCAACAAGCATATGGGAACACCGCCATCTACAAGTCCCTCTCCAAGCCACTTACCAACCAACTTGGAAATATATCACAGTTCCTTCACTGCTACTGAGTCAAAGTCCTGGAATTCCCTCCCTAATGGCATTGTGGATCAAACCACAGCAGGTGGAATGTAGCGGTCAAGAAGGCCACTCATCACCACCTTCTCAAGGGCAACTAGGGATGGGCAAGAAATGCTGGCCAGCCAGCAACACCCACATCCCACAAATGAATAGTGAAAAAAAGATGCTTACTGGGCCCCCCCAGGGGTTTCTTTCCACCAGCATAATTTCAACAAACTCTTTGCTGCTGGAAATAGGCTCCAGACCTCAAGTAATTTATTTAGTCACTCCACCCCAACTTTCACTAATGTGCTTCGGGGGGGAAATTGCCATCCTTACCTGGTCTGGCCTACATGTGATTCCAGATCCATGATAATGAGGTTGAACCTTAACTGCCCTGTAGGCAATGAGGATATGCTGGCCTAGTCAGTGGAAGCCCTTATCCAGTGAATGAACAAAAAAATCATTTAATCCATTATTAATTGAAAGTCTGTCTGACTCCTCCTTATATTTACTTGATGTCCCAACAGCCACTGCACTTTGTGATTCAGAATTCCACAATTCATGGCCCTTTGAGAGAAGTATTTTTTCCTCATCATTATTTTAAATCTGCTACTCCTTGCCCTGAAACAATGACCTCTCATTCCAGATTGCCATGTATGAGGAAACATCTTTGCTATGTCTACTTTATCAATCTGCTTAAACCTCTATGCTTCAATCGGATCTTCTCTTATTCGTCTAAACTCCTGAAAGTATAAGTTTAAACTGCTCAATCTCTCTTCATAAAACAAGCCCTTCATTTCTGGAATCAATCTTGTGAACCCCTCTGAACTGTCTCCAATACAATTATATCCCTCCTCATGTAAGGGGATAAAAATCGTATGCAATATTCCAATTATGGGTCTCACTAATGGCTTGCACAGCTGCAACAACACTTCTGATAAGATGGTGGCGAAGCAAGGCTTCTGAGCCTGGGACTCATCAGCTCCAGGCACTTCTCTTATCATTTCTTCTTTTTTTTCTCTCTTTTCTCATTTGTCTTAATTTCTCTTATTTTACTTACCTCTTGATGAAGAGCTTGATCACAGCAGCAGCCAATTGGCCCGGTGGAGGCTCGAGTCAGTCAGCATCTCTGCAACATGGAGACCTCTCCATCCGCTCTTCTTCTTCCCTTCCTTTTCTCTTCATGTTGTTTTTTTTCCTTTCTTTTAGCTTTTTTTTGCTACTAACTTACCTTCTGGAGAGAGGCAGCAACAGCGGTATCAAGCTCATTGAATTTGGTGTAGGCTAGATATCAGGTGCGAGGCAGCAGCTGTGGGCCTGCTCCAGGTTTCTCATTGAGTTCCCAATGCCCAAAGGTGAGGCCAATGCCCAGTACAGAAGGGTCAACCAATGCATGGCAGCGACTAAAGGCCTGGATCAGGACTTTGGCAGTCTGAGATCACAGGAGAGCCCAATGTAGCGATGGAGGTGAGATCAAGGCAGTGTGGGGAAAGCATGCCAAAGCAGAAGAAATTGAACCATTGCAGGAAATGTGGTCCCAGCATGACTAAGTACCGAAGAAAGACTGCAATAGTTGAACTTTTAGCTTTATTTCTTCATTTCTCAACTTAATACCAAGAGTGACTGTAATGTTTAACTTTTTTAACTTTGTTCCTTATTTCTCTCTGCCTTGTTCTTAAGTTTTTGTACTAAGGTACTTGTGCCTAAGATGGTGCCATGTGAGGCAATATTGAAAACTTCCTCGTATTCCTGTACTTTTCTATTTGAGTCCACATGACTATAAAGTCTAAACCTAAATCTACTTTTATATTCTATTCCTTTAGCAATAAAAGTCAGCATTCAATTTAATTTCCTTATTACCTAATGTACACTAGCTTTCTGTGCCCATGCACGAGGACCTCAGATCCCAAAAACCTGAAGCATTTGTAAGTTTCTCTCCATTTAGATAAGTTGCCTTTCTATTCCTCTGACCCAAATGGGTAACCTCACACTTAGCCACACTAAACTTCATCTGTCAAATTTTGGTCCATTCACCTAACCTATCTATATCCATTTGTAACTTTCTTATTTCTTCATTGCCATTTACATTCCCCTTTATTTTAGTGTCATCTGCCAACCAGAAAAATGCCTATTTATCGTGCCTCTCTGCTTTCTGTTGGGTAGCCAATCCTGTATTCAAACTGAAGAAGGATCTCGACCCGAAACGTCAAACTTTCCTGTTCCTCTGATGCTGCTCATCCAGCTTCACACCGTGTTATCCCTGTACCCAAACTAATTAATTACTCCAACCTGAGACTTACTAGCAGCTCATAACCTATCACTCTAAATCAATCAAACTCATAGACCAAGTCAAAGGATAGAGGATTGGTGGCAAAATCCTTCTATCCATGAATACCATGTGTGGCAGCTCAAGACTCACCACTACGTTCTTAAGGGTAATTAGGGATTGACAACAGATTCTGATCAATGCCCATGTCCCATGAATTTACTAAACAAAGTAAAGTCATGTCTGCTGAAGCTTCACCTACCAATTGTGGAACCATAAAATCAGAGTGCTCAAAAGAACAAATTGAAGGATTACAGATATCTTGAGAAAGTTGTGGGGATGGAAGAGATTCCAAATAGGAAAGAACTAGGCCATGGAAGGGATTGAAAATGAATATGTATATTTTAAAGTTGGTGTGTTGCTCAACAAATGCAGCTCATTGAGCACAGAAGTGACTAGTTACCAGGGCTTTGTGTGAGCTGTGATAAAGACGGCAGAATTTTAAATAAGCTCAATCTCATGCATGGTAGAACATGAGAGGTTGGCCAGGGGTGTGATGGAGTAACCACATTTTGACACAGTAAAGGATTCTAATCCCTGAGTGCTTTGTTGACATGCAGAAAGTATTAGAATTTTGTTTTCCATTTCCCCTTCCCCACTTACACCTCTCCTCCCTCCCCAGATTCTAACCTGATATGGACCAATTAATGATGAATGATAGTTAACTGCCAGACTTTGTTTAAATTTTAATTTAGGCAAATTAACTCTGATTTGGCAAGGCATTGCTGTAAGAAAAGAATGGCTGCCACCTATTGTGTTGAGTTGAAGCAAGTTTTTTTTATTAAATCTCAAAAATATACTCTATGCATAAAAATATTGTTACATACAGACACAGTCACTAAAGCAGTTTGGTTCTGTGCAGCAGCATATGAAGAAACAAAAAAAAAATTGGAGGTTGACTCTATCCAGCAAACAAATCCAGGCATGTTACATGTACAAGCCTATATTTACATACACTTGTTGCACTGGGAGAGTCCAATAACTGAATGGGTCCCCATTTAACTTGGGCAGAAAACCTTAGACAGTGGTCTTCCCCCACTGTGCCTTAGCAGCAGCTGCCCCAAGCTTTAGTGCATCCCTCAGCACATTATTCTGGACTTTGGAATGTGCCAATCCGCAACACTTGGTCAAGGTCAACTCCTTGTTCTGGAAGCACAACAAGTTTCAGGCAGACCAATAAGTGTCTTTCCCAAATTGACAGTCTTCCAGGCACAGTTGATGTTTGTCTCAGTGTGTGTCTTGGGGAATAGACCGTAGCATACAGAGTCCTATATCATGGAGCTGCTCAGGACAAAGCACCATTACATCTCTCTCCAGGCTTCTTTTGCAAAAGCACATTCTAGCTGGAGATGTGTGACAGTCTCTACTCACCCTACAGCCATTTCGAGGGCAGTGCGTAATGGTGCAGAAAGTCTGGGTGTACATGAAGGATCTCACAGGTAGTGCTCTTCTCACCACCAGCCAAGCTTTGAAAATTCAGGTGATGAGGCATTCTGTCAAATGACTTTGACAGCCTGATCAAGAAACAACTGGGCAGGATCCTCCCTCTTCTTTTCCCTCAGGGTCTTGAGGACACTACATGCTGACCACTTCCTGATGGAATTATGGTCAAAGGTGTTTCTCTTTGCAAATTTCTACACAAAGGACAGGTGGTACAGAATGATCCAACTACTTGAAATGTTCCACAGCAACGAGGCCAGTCCCATCTTTCATATCACTGGGGGCAGTATGCGTACTGAGGGTCTACACACAACTTGATGCAGCCGCACACAAAGATAGCCATTAGGAAGTGGGTATTTTCTTCCCCCTCTTATCCAGAATTTTGTACAGTGTCCCTGTGGACACAGTCCATCCCAGACCTCTAGATGAAGTGGGAGATGTCTCGGGTGACTGTAATGGTGCAGGTTCCAGGAATGGGCTGTACCTGCACCATATACAACAACGCAGGAAGTACCTCATACCTGATGACAAAATTTTTCCTCACAATGGAAAGGAAGCGGTGGTCCCAAAAGCCCAGTTTCTGTCTCATCTTGGTGATCCATTCCTCCCAAGATTTTGCACACATCCCATGCTCTCTGAACCGTATTCGTGGCACCTTCAGGTAATCTGTCCTGATGGTGAAGGGAATGAAGGATCAGTCGGTCCAGTTCCCAAAGAACATGGCTTCACTTTTGCCTTGATTTACTTTGGCTCCCGAAGCCAGTTTGAACTGGTCGCAGATGCTCATGGGTTTGTGCACTGATGCTGGATCTGAGCAGAAAATGGTGATATCATCCATGTACAGAGAGATTTTAAACTGCAGGCTTCCATTGCCTGGATTAGTCACCCCTCTCAGGCTCACGTCCCTCCTGATGGACTTGGAAAAAGGTTCTATACAACATGTTAACAAGGCAAGAGAGAGTGGGCAGCCCTGCCTGACTCCAGATCTGACTGAGAAGCTTTCAATACCTACCCACTGGTTGAGACTGAACTAACAATGTTGGTTTAGAGCAGATTCCCTTCCCAAAGCCCATTTGGAGACCATGTCCCACATGTAAGTGTGTGATATCCTATCAAAGGCCTTGTCCTGGTCCAGGCTGATGAGACAGATGTCCACCCTCTGTCTTGCACGTGGACGATTGTATCCCTTAGGAGCACAAGGTTCTCAGAAATTGTCCTGCCTGGTGCAGCACAGGTTTAGCCGTGGTGACTCACCGAACCCAAAGCAGACCTGATCTGGTTGGCGATGACCTGAGACACGATATTTTAATCTGCATTCAGCAGTGAAATTGGTCACCAGTTTCTAATTTCCTCCCACTCCCCCTTCCAATTGTCAATGAGAGTGCTGATATCTTCCCTCATGGATTCGCACATGCCACCTGACAGAAGCATACTGTTGTATACCTCCGGCAGGTCCTGGTCAATCAAGTCCGAAAGAGGTGAATGAAACTCATCCAGTAAGCTGTTGCTTCTGGGAGTTTTATTCTTTTCTAAGGACTCAAGGGGATGGCTGGTCCAGCTTCTCCTGCGTGCTGTGCTCTAAGACTTCCCTGATAGAGGACAGGAATGATTGGGAGGGACACTGTCTATGGGCTTTATGTCATACAGTCTGGCATAAAAGGATTTGCTGATCCTCAGAATATCAGACTTAGATGATGTTACCAAGCCATCTTCTTCCTTCAGGCTGCTGAGGATAGAGTTCTTGCTGTGTACCTTCTGAAAGAAGACAAAACAAGCATGTCTTAGCTGGCTCCGTGGTATGGACCCTGGACAGGACAATATTATTGGAGGCCTTCAAGCTAAAGAGTGAGGCTTGCTGGCTCTTCACCTCCTGGAGATCCTCTTTGACATCAACCCCCAATGTCTGCAGCTTCAATAGGCTCTGCATGCTTCTCTGGAATTTGGACAGTTTTGTTCCCTCTGTCTCGCCTTCTGAACACCTTTGAGGATAAAAAAATCCTCTTGAAATTCCCTCTGACTGTTTCCCACCAGTTCACTGGAGATTCAAAGCAAGTCTTCATGGTTCTTTAACCTGTGCAATCCCTTTAGAGATCCTCAATGTTTTCTGGGGTCAACAGTTTCACATTCAGCTTTCACATTCGCTTACTGGCACACTGGTTATCCTGTAGGTGACAGTCGGCCAACAGGAGGCAATGGTCAGAGAAGAACATTGGCTTGATATCAATGGATCCAACCGAGAACGTGCGGGACACATTCAGGAAATCTATCCCTGAGCAGATAGACCCATCTGGCCGCAACCAGGTGTATCTATGCTGCACTCTGTTTGCGGGGATTTGAAAACATCATGCAGCTTGGCGACTCTAACTGTTTCCATCAGGAACCTGGGCGTGGCATCTGGTTGTTTCAGTTGACGTCGCTGGCCAGAATGACCGGCCTAGGCATCACCAGCAGCAGTGGGATGCTCATTCTTTCCCACCAAGATGTGCTGAGGCTGCTCCTTAGCTTCAGAGATTGTGAAGTTGCCTCCTTGAAGCAGAATATCCAGGCCGGAGGAACATCAGTCACTTCTTCCCTACCAAATCAAAGACCCATGGATGTGTAAACTCAGTGCCAAAAGCAGTGTTGTGGTGACTACCCAATAGCTAGAGGTTGGTCTTCACCAGGTCCCTCGTGACGCCCGGTGTTTCCAGGCTTGCAGGGTCCTCCTCTCCTTCTTCCCCATGGTGCTGTGCCTCTTCTTTTGTTGAAGGCCATCCCACCACACATCTTCACCATCAGAGGAGCTGCTGGTGAATCCATAACGCAGCTTCCTCTTTCCATTTGATGTGGGACCATCGGGCCTGATGTATTTTCCTTTTGTGCTTGTTTCTCACTGATATCCACTGTCCCATTTCTTTCATTTCCTCCTCCTCTATTGACTTTGTCTGCTCAGGTGGAAGTTGAGTCAGTTGCTGTGCCTTCTTTCCCTCCTTTCTGGCCTGCTCCTCCTTCTGGGTGAGTGTTGTTTCTGTTTTCTGGACGATTCCACATTACAGTCCTTTGCAGGGCTCCATTGCTCACATTGCCTCTTCCAATCATCTGAGCATATGTGGTGCCCCATCAGTCTTGGGCAGGCCTTGTACATGTAGCCCACTTCCCTACACAGATTGCAACTCCTGGACTCCTTGCAGTCCTTAGTCAGATGGCCCTCCTGTTTGCAGTTCCTGCAGGGGGTCACTTTGCAGTCCGCTGCCATGCGTCCGGACATCCGGCAGGTTCAGCACACCCTGGACTGCCCACATATGTCAGGTAGCTCAGTTCCCTCTAAACGCAAAGCTGGAGGCCAGGTGGAGAATGTTCCCACTAGCATCACCTTCAGAGTCACCCTGACCTGCCACTTGCTGGTCCAGGTTCTGAAGGGATCCACTGAATCAGTGTGTTGCTTCCTTCTAGCTGTACATACCTTCATAGGGAGGTCAGGACATCTGTTGCTGCAATTTTGGGATTCTACGTATATAACAAACCGGCTCACCTGTGCAGGGAGAATGAACAATGGTGCTTCAGACAAGGTGGAGAGAGGACACTCACATCCTTTCTCCTCACATATCTTCAGAGATATTCACATTGCTTCATGCTCTCCTGAAGGTCACGTTGAAGTGGCTCCGCTGGGGAGATTTCTGCAGACAGAATATCTGCTGCTTGGAATCCACAGCAATCCAGGAGGAGTCTCCTCAGAAAGAAGGTCGGCTCAACCAGCGATCCTTCTTCCAAATTCTTCACGGTTACCGTGACTGTATTGCAGAGCCCCCTGGCCTGGAGTGAAGGCACTAGCAGAGGCCATGCTCTGGTCGACTTGTCACTGAACTGTTGTTAGGCCAAAGCCAGGATAAAGAGCATTAATTTCAGTCCAGCTCCACCGATGATCCTCCAAATTCTGCTCACAACCACAATTCAGTGATGGTCGCAAGATCTTCTGATGATGAAGGTTCTCAGCTTGGACTTGTCCTAGGAGAACCACCTTCTGGAGCATGGTGTCCTCCCTGCCACTTTGTTTTAACATCAAAAATATACTTTATTTGTAAAACCGATGTTCCGCCGACCTGTGAACTAATCTAACCCCATCCCCCTACACTATCCCATCATCATCCATATGCTTCTCCAAGGACTGTTTAAATGCCCCTAATGCAACTGTGTTAACTACATTGGCAGGCAGGGCGTTTCACGCCCTTACCACATATATACAATATATATTTATATCTCTAATATATGCATATATATATATGTGTGTGTATATATTTAGAAACAAAAACATTTCTATTCTGCACAGTTGCATATCAAGCAAACAAACAAAAACAAAGTGTTTCAACCCAAAATGTTGACTTTTCTGCTCCTCTGATGCTGTCTGACCCGTTGTACTTTTCCAGCCTAATTCTTGTAGACTCTGGCTTCCAGCATCTGCAGTCTTTATTGTCTTCAAATAAATAAAAATGGTGAACATTGATGGTCGCAAAAGACCAAAGACTTCTCTTAAACAAAACTAATAGTTACATGTTTCAGTGATAATGGGAACTGCAGATGCCGGAGAATCCAAGATAACAAAGTGTGGAGCTGGATGAACACAGCAGGCCAAGCAGCATCTCAGGAGCACAAAAGCTGACGTTTCGGGCCTAGACCCTTCATCAGAGAGGGGGATGGGAAGAGGGAACTGGAATAAATAGGGAGAGAGGAGGAGGCGGACCGAAGATGGAGAGAAAACAAGATATTACAAGAGAGTTGCAGTGGGAGAGAGATTCCCTCAGGTTGGTCCAGAGGGAGAAGGGTAACTTCTTCAGGTTAGGCATCCCTGGAAGATGCTTCGCAGTGGGGTTAAAATTGTATCAGTGATAATGGGAGCTGCATGTGTTTGAGGTGCTTAGGGGGTCCAAAACTGAACAGAACCCCTTTCACTTTCAGCAGAAAGACCTCAGACAGTGGTCTTTCCCTACTGCGTCTTTGTGGCTGCTGCCCCATCTTTCCTGCCGCATTGTAGGAACATGTCTTTCTGTTTGCAAAGAACAGGGCCTGTGCATTAATTCATGCAGCTTCCTGTACGTACAGATGTAATGTAGTGTGAGCCTCACTGATAATTCTGAATTAGCTGTCAGAGTAATTCTTTGCTCATTGTTGAGTAAAGGTACATTTTATCAACTTTTCTATCTTGCACTTGTCAGAACTCCCCTGTTCTTTTTCAAAACTGTACCATAGGATTTCCTACAAACACCCAGCCATGCAGATGAAACCACAATTCAACATTTCCTCTGGAAATTAGATCTCAAACTGTGATGCACTCCCTCAACACTGCACTGGAATGTAAGCCCTGATTATTTTTTGAGGCCTTGGAATGGAACTTAAGCCTAGAACTTTGTAACTTCAAGCAGCGAGTGCCATAATTGTTTGCACCATGATTTCAACAGAAATAGCTCAAGGGTCTGAATGATCAAGTCCAGTCTCTACCTTAACTCACCGCCATGAAGAAGTGATGTGCATTGACACTCCAGTGATAGCTAAATCATCAGATGTTGTTGAGTTAGCTGATCTCATCTGTCATTTTGTCATTTTGATGTTATTTCAGTGGTATTGGACGCTGTAGGCATTTTGCTTTCTGCACATTTCTTAACTTGCCTTGTATTTGCACCTACGTTAAAATATAATGTTCTGAAGAAGGGTCTAGGCCCGAAATGTCAGCTTTCCTGCTCCTCTGATGATGCTTGGCATGCTGTGTTCAGATGGTCCAGAATCCAGAGTTTGTAGGTGGGTGGTACAAAGACAATGTTGCACAGAAAAAGATTCTATTACTAGAACAAACTACGACTGTTTTACCAAAAACACTTTGACTCATACAATTTAAGGTGTTGCACTTTGTTATGACCAGATCTTGGGAACGGTTTCCTAATGTTTTGGTTACAGATGTACTATCCCAATCTATTAGACTTCCAGATGAGAATAAATGAACTAGCTCCTCTTCTTCATTCACCTACACTCTTGGTTGGTTGCAACAAATGTTTATCTAAAAAGGATCCCTTTCATTCTGAAACCTCACTCCCAGATCTAAAAGAACTTCTATTTTATAAGAGATAGTAGGAACTGCATTATGCTGGAGAATCTGAGATAACAAGGTGTAGAGCTGGATGAACATAGCACACCAAGCAGCATCAGTGGAGCAGGAAAGCTGACATTTTGGGCCTAGACCCTTCTTCAGAACATTTTCTGTTGCATTTTATAAGGAGCCAGTTTAAATAGGTTTTCGTGAATTAACAAACAAAATTAGTTTATTAATGACTGCACTCAAGAAGAAATACCAGCACAACATTCATTCACACAGGTTAGAAATAAGAGGAGTCCACAAAGATAAAAGTTTTGAATAAAGATATATGAATCTGTCTCTGAATTGTTTATGAAGGGCCAAATAGTTGAAGTTTGCAGCCATTGCATTGGAAGTTACAGTTGTATTGATAGATGAACAGTTGGTTTCACCATCCTTTGTTTTGTAGATTGGTCAAGCTCCTATAGTTCTGATGTCTTTTGAGCATGATTAAATTTCAGTACTCAGAATGAGAAGAGTCCTTTTTTGTCTTACTCCCTTTTTAACAGATTGCAGTACTTGGAGTTTGAAACAACTTTACCCATAACACGGGGTAACTGGGGGATAATTCTTTGCTTATAATGTTCACAGAACACCACCATTCCAATGCTGGTTTATACATACAAGAATATTCAGTTCTACTCATCCTCATCAGTGGAGTTGAGCCTATTTTTTTAAACTCCTGTCCTTGTGTATCTGGAGGGTAAAACAGGCATGTCTTCAAGAGGTTTTCTGCTTGGGAGGGGGAGAATAGTCCTTCATTATTTCTTCTTGTTAAATCTCTCTGTTTGACTTTTCCTGTTTGAAATTTCCTTATAATGCACATGTGCAGCATCCCATTGTATTAAAACTGTACATTATCAGTGAACTTATATCCACTGTTTTTCTGTAGCAATCTATTTTAAAACAACACATTTTGAAATTAAAGTCTAAAATGTCTATAAATTCTCATAAGAGATTAACGTTTCTATGCTCCATTTTGCTTTGTAGTTCTCTTGATATTTTTTGACCCATTTGTTGCACATTTCTTCTATCAATTAACTGTCGCCAGAATATCCTTTTTAAATAATTACCCACGTGGACATTTAATGATATCTAAAACAATTGTCACAAAATATTAATGTGTAGTTTCAGTTAAAACAGAAAATGCTGAGGTAGAGAGAGAGATAATGGGAACTGCAGATGCTGGAGAATTCCAAGATAATAAAATGTGAGGCTGGATGAACACAGCAGGCCAAGCAGCATCTCAGGAGCACAAAAGCTGACGTTTCGGGCCTAGACCCTTCATCAGAGAGGGGGATGGGGAGAGGGAACTGGAATAAATAGGGAGAGAGGGGGAGGCGGACCGAAGATGGAGAGTAAAGAAGATAGGTGGAGAGAGTGTAGGTAGGGAGGGGATGGGTCAGTCCAGGGAAGACGGACAGGTCAAGGAGGTGGGATGAGGTTAGTAGGTAGCTGGGGGTGCGGCTTGGGGTGGGAGGAAGGGATGGGTGAGAGGAAGAACCGGTTAGGGAGGCAGAGACAGGTTGGACTGGTTTTGGGATGCAGTGGGTGGGGGGAAGAGCTGGGCTGGTTGTGTGGTGCAGTGGGGGGAGGGGACGAACTGGGCTGGTTTAGGGATGCAGTAGGGGAAGGGGAGATTTTGAAACTGGTGAAGTCCACATTGATACCATATGGCTGCAGGGTTCCCAGGCGGAATATGAGTTGCTGTTCCTGCAACCTTCGGGTGGCATCATTGTGGCAGTGCAGGAGGCCCATGATGGACATGTCATCAGAGAATGGGAGGGGGAGTGGAAATGGTTTGCGACTGGGAGGTGCAGTTGTATGCTGAGGTAGCATCCCCAGAGAAAACAAGAGTTAATAAGTTTGCATTTTAATTTCTTGACATGAAAGTTCAGAGGTTAATATTGAAAACATCTGAAATAGGAATGCAAATTGCTTTGAACGTGTACTCTTCCAGTTTTAACAGAGGGGAAACACCAGTCTGTTCATGGAATGCAATTTGGACATTAAATAAATAATAACATAAAAATCAATGTATCGAGAGACCAAATACACTTTGCCATTTATTTCAATTTAAGTACTATTCAACTTATGTCAAGGTTTACTTATTAAATTACAGGTTATACATACAAAAGCTGTTTGAAGGGATTTGAAACATTAAATATATTACTTATAAAGGCTTTGATATTTTAAAAATTCAACCATAAACACTGCAAATCTGCTGGGCCTTATGGGGTGCTCCTTAAATCAAAGGCAGCGTATCTCTCACGACTACACTTTGTGCAGACATCCATGTTCCTCAGCCGGAATAGCAAATCCTTAAAATTCCAGTTTTAAAAGACAGAGTTCCAGTTTTAATTATGGTCAGCAGCAAGTATGTGCCCTCACCATTGACCAACAGGTCGAGACCAATTGTTTTTCTGATGATCGCATGGCATATTGCATGATGTGCAGGTATTCCTTTCTTAAGAGAATACTTAAATTACACGAAAGAGGCAATGAGCACTCATCAGATTAATGGCAGGAGTAAATGTTCATGCTTGTGAAGAAAGGCACACAGATAGGGCACTGGAATCATTGTAGCAAAGAAATAAAAGTGGGATCAAGTAGAGACTTCCAAGATAAAAGGTTCTGAGGTGATAAAAATTGAAATGTTTTTGTCATTGATTATCAAATATTTAACAAATGATCATGGATTATAAATAGAAGAATAGATGCATCAAGGAGTATGGGGAGAAAGTAGAAATATGGCATTGTTGAATGGTGGAGCAGGATTGAAAGACTGCTCATGCTTCTAGTTGTTAAGTAATACCATGGCATAAATTCCCATCAGATATTTCATGATAACAGTGGCTCATACACATTTTTAACAACAGTGACTGGACAATGGTTGTGAATGGTGTCCTTCCTGCCTGAGGATATAGTGGATTATTTTTACTTTGGCACACACTGCCATGCAGTCCCCTGCTGACGGCAGGGTATGACTACATTGGGATGGTCATACCCAGTTCAGGGTAGATTTAATAATCCAATCAGATGACCTAATTTGTAGTATTTACCTTATCTGACAAGGGCCTGGGTAAAGGAAGTGTATAAAAATGCAGCCTTCAAGGTCAATGGAGCCGCAGCCAGAAGGGAGATAAATTTGAGCAGGAGGATCACTGCTAGAGTGATCACCTGATAATGAACACTTGTATGAGTAAAGCCACTGAGTAATTGGCTGGGAGAGTTTATGATATAGTTTGGTGGGTTAATAAAGGCTAATGATACTAAGTGTAAATTACATTCATAGTTGTGCTTTGTGACATTGTTACCATAGTATGGGATAAACGACCTAAGAAGGTCAACAGATCCCTGCCCTTTTGATTAATAAATCCATTATATCAAGCCTTCATGGCCCTTAGTTAAGGACATGAAATAATAGTTATAATGGCAATACAACTGATGCTGCTGGGAAGCCTAAATGCATGGACATTGGGTACAACTTCCAATCATCTCATTCTACAGTTGCCAATGTTTCAAAGGAAGATGATCAGGAATATGAACACTGATCTGCCTGACTCTGTTTTTCTCTCACAAGCATGCCGAGGCCAATCTTGGCATCATTACTTCCTCCTCAATAAGGGACAGTCAGCTCAACACCAGGGACATGCCGAGATAAAATTATACAGCTCAGTCTCATACCTACCAGTGCACTACAGCACCCTTTTGAACTTGCATCTGTATAGCAGCTTTTTGCAAACTTAAGATATCCCAAACTCTTTTACAGTCAACGTGTAGCCAACCTCGTATCATAGGAATCAAGGCAGGAATGTGATGATGGGAGAATCTGTTTTAGTTTAATGGTGGTCATTGAGAGATAAATCTTCTTGGACATCAAAGAGAACTGTGTTTATTTGTGCAATAATGCCCTGATGGCCTCATCTGAAAGTTAGCATCTTTGATAGTGCAATATTCCCCCAATATTGCATCCGAAGTATGGACCTGAATTTTACACTGAAGTCTCTCGACTGGTTCTTGAACCTGTGGGCACCTAACTTGGCGAGTGCGCTACCCGTTGAGCAAACAGTGGTGCCTACAGTTAATTTGACATTGCCATGTTGTTTGATGGATCTTGGTACACAAAACAGCATGATTCAATTAAGGGTCAAGCAAATGGCATGATTCAAAGAATCCTCAGTTCACACTATGAGAATTCATGAAACCATCTGATACTACATTCCTGTTCACTCTCACCCCATTAATAAATGCTCATGATGTTGTTCGGCATTTTCAATACAATGTAATCGTATCAGATGTTGAGACTGAGCTCAGAGTAGCCTCAGCATCATTAGTTTAGTACATTCCCTGGTTCAAACGCTGCGACCTTCGGTCAGTACTGTTTGAGCACCATTCAAAGGAAGGTCTCTCGGTGTCCTGGCCAATTAACCCTCAATGAACAACCATGAAAACAGATTAACAGAATGGCTACACCTAGTATGGGCTGAGTTCCTTTTCTTCAGAAGATAAAAAATGAAGGGCATTGTGACAGAAGCTCTTAAAACTACGAAAGGGTTCAATTGTCTGTATGTCAAGAGGCTGTTTCCACTTCTGGGTGCCAAAATAAAAGAAAATCACAAATAAACCCAAGATGGGATTCAGGAGAAACATGTTCTTTCAGACAGTAATAAGAATGTAGAATTATGCAACACATAGAGTGTTTGAAGTTATTAACTGAAATGCAACACAGGGCAGTTAAATTTGTGAGGGAGAACTGAATTATGAAGTTATGTTAACAAAGTGTGGAGCTGGGCGAACACAGCAGGCCAAGCAGCATCTCCCCTCCCCCCACTGCATCCCAAAACCAGCCCAGCTCGCCCCTAACTCGCTAACCCATTCTTCCTCTCACCTATCCCCTCCTCCCACCTCAAACCTCACCCCCATTTCCTTCCTACTAACCTCATCCCGCCCCCTTGACCTGTCCGTCCTCCCTTACTGACCTGTGCCCTCCCTACCTCCCCACCTACACTCACCTCGGCTGGCTCCATCCCCGCCTTTTTAACTTGTCTGTCTCCTCTCCACCTATCTTCTCCTCTATCCATCTTCGATCTGCCTCCTCTCTCTCCCTATTTATTTCAGAACCCTCTCCCCCTTCCCCTTTTCTGATGAAAGGTCTAGGCCTGTAACGTAGGCTTTTGTGCTCCTAAGATGCTGCTTGGCCTGCCGTGTTCATCCAGCTCCACACTTTGTTATCTATAATTTTCTGTATCACTTGCTGATCTTGCAGCTTTGCTGTGAAAAATTTACTGCTGTGTCTGCTGATAAAATAACCACAGCTGGTGTACTTCAAAGAGTGCTCCACTGGTGCAGAGTACGTTTGAGTCTTCCTGAGCATGTGAAAGGCACTATCAAAATGCAAAGTCTTTCTTTGTATCAGTGTTGCTTTTAAACCAAGGTTCATGAGTTGAAAAGCCATTTACAGTCGGAGCGCAGAGTTAAGAATGGGACCCCTGGAGATCATGATTGAGTTCTAAAACACTTATACCATGAGTGTGAAACTTATAGCACTTGGGGGAAAAAAAATACTGTAATGCATAATGCATGCCAGTCCCTGTTCTCACACCACATAGACTGTTCAATGAGTATGACAAATTTAGAGTTTCTTTTCACAGTAGTGGAGATTAAATTAACCAGCAGGGGTCAACAAGTTTTACCCACTTAGGTTGCAAAATGCAGCTAGTGAGCTCTCCACCAATTGAAAAGCTGCTGGTGGGCTGGCCAGTCTCAGCAGACGTTACATCAGCACCTGCCTATGTAAACTATTCTCTGTCAGAGACCCTGATCCTACCTCGCAGTACTCAGAGAAGATTCCAGAAGCCCTTGCAAAATCCTAAATTAAACAAAAACACCAAATATACTCCACCGACACGGCCTGATTTCATTTGAGACAATTAAACGCCTTGTTTTTCTTTCCCTATTTAGTCCAGCGAAATGTTACTGGCTATGCTCTGCAGGAGTGAAAAAAATGAGAAAAAAATTACAAATTTCACAATAAAAACAAAAACAAATTTCTTAATAAATACAACAGGCTTGGAAGAGACATAACAGACTGAAAGGTCTCCTCTCTGGTGCATCATTCTACAAAATGGCTGCCAGTACCTGTAGAGACAAAAGACAAAGGCAATGTTAACTCACTTGAAACGTCACTGGAGGCCATATTTCTTGCAATTTATCTTCCTTTATTTTAAATCTACATTGCCTTTAAACAAGGAATTTTGTTCAGATGACTTCAAAAAACTTAAATCATTCTAAGCTTCCAGAACTCAGAAATAACAGATCCTTTGCTCAATTTCCCTCCTGAGTACTCTTATTTTGTCGCTGTTAACTGCCACAGGATATTTAAGAGTATTTTTGATCCTCAAAAACACAGACCTTAGGGTGGTGCTTATTTCAATGGAGGCTTTGGGCCCCATCATTATGCAATCCAGCCGCAGCAAAAATAAAACATTTCCAGAATTAATGAAGGAATGTGACTGATGGACAATAATGAAAAGGAGAAACGCCTCAAACAAGAGCCACAATTTTGCAACTGATTCTGTGAAATAAACAAACTTTGTGTGAACGCAGGAATCATTGTTTCTTATGAATGCAGGCAGTTCCTGCCCTATCAATCAAGACAATCACTCATTGCAGGACAGCTGCTCATTGAACACAATTGTGAGCTGTGCTACTAAATGTCCTACCCTCTAGTCAAGCTGACAGGCACCTCTGCAGCCACACAAATAGGAAGCTCCCGCAGTTGCTGTTCAGGTTATGTATAAAGTAGGTAAAATTACAGGGTTACAAGTTGGGCCACTGTTCAGATGTTCTAGCTGGGCTGCAGGAAGAGGTCTAAATTGGGGAGAAAAGTGGGATAAAATTTCTTGCAACAAAAGGCCCTCACTGTAAAGAGTGCATGGAAAAGGACATTCGGTGATTGTAGAATGGGATACATCATGACATTTTCCAGTTCTCAGGAAGGGTCACTCGACCCGAAATGTTAACGCTGATTTCTCTTCACAGATGCTGCCAGACTTGTTGAGTTTTTCCAGTAATTTCTGTTTTTGTTTAGGACATTTTTCAACCTCCATCATCAAATAGGGGGCACTCACTGTGTACAAAAAATAGTTGTCAGGTTCTAGAAGTGGCTTTCTTTTAGGACTAGCAGGGTGAAACCAGTCTAAGACGTGCTGGCAAAAAGTGAAAATGTGAGAAAGAAATCTACAATATGTTGCTTTTTAGAACCCTATTAGTTATTTAGAACCCTTCTCTATGCTCTTGTTCATCAGCAGCACACCAATTGTACAGGTCTCATTGGGGTGCATCCCACAAGCGTATAGAACATAGAACATTACAGCACAGTACAGGCCCTTCGTCCCTCGATGTTGTGCCGACCTGTCATACCGATCTCAAGCCCATCTAACCTACACTATTCCATGTACGTCCATATGCTTATCCAATGACGACTTAAATGTACCTAAAGTTGGTGAATCTACTACCATTGCAGGCAAAGCGTTCCATTCCCTTACTACTCTCTGAGTAAAGAAACTACCTCTGACATCTGTCCTATATCTTTCACCCCTCAATTTAAAGCTATGCCCCCTCGTGCTCGCCGTCACCATCCTAGGAAAACAAATGTAAAATGCAATGCTGTAAGAAGTGTCAATTAATAGACAGACATACACATCCTCAGAGTAAACTGTATAATGAATGTGTGGTGCCATTCAGGCGCCTTCTTCTTACATGATTTCAATCTGGATTTGATTAAAGAATATTTCCTGCACTCACTCAGTCAGTGTGCAGTTTCAATTTAATAAACGAAGGGGAAATAAGCAACGTGGTCAATATTCTTAAGTGGATGGAGGGGGGTTGGAATGTGCCAATTTTAAGTAATATTTGTCCTATCACATGGCATATTCTTCATATTTTTTTCCTCTATAAAATGGAATCTAGATACTATTTATAGCATGTGGCAAAATAAGGGGGCTGAGATATCCACTGAAGCGTTTTTTTCCATCGTGAATTTATTCTCCCAGGGGGATTACTCAGTGAACAAGCAGCCCAGTCCTTGGCGGTTGAAACCGGTTTGATCTGGTCTCAGCCAGCCGGCTTTACATAAATTCCACGCAGGCTGTATCCAAAATCTGGACTGGAGTATTTCAGCCTTCCTCACTGCACCACATCTGTCTGCAGAAAAAAATAACATCCTCTCCACCATCCCCCACGCCCTAGAATGTTCCCCGCCCCCCACTCTCTGCCGCAAATCCCCTGATTGAGTCTTTTCTGCATAAACAAGGGGTTCTTGTGCAATTGGTGTGCATATCTCACACTTTTACGACAAAGAACAGCTCAATGCATTTTAACTAAATTGCAGGGTTAGTTTTTGAAAAAAGGTTGTTCTACAAAGAGAAAGATATCCAGAGACTAATGTACTTTTCTAAGCATGCATGCACGCAAGAAGCAATGAGGAATATTGTCTCATGATGCCTGTGTTTTATTTCGCGTGTTGTTTCTTGTGTTGGCATCGTTACAGTTTTATATGCAGAGCTGGATTTTAACAACGGGTTTAACACTCACAGTCAGTTCAAGATCCCTGGCAAATCACAAGCATCTTCCTTCACCTCCGCCCCCAATGTTATTGCAAAGTGCAAACATATACGGTTAACGATTGCAGACACGCATAGCATACAGAACACAGGATACAGTGGCCTGAGATTGTAGTTACTCTCTACCAGGAGGGATGTCTGCTGCAAATTCTCGGTGAACAAGGGGCACCTTTGTGTAGCAACAAAGAACATTTTTGTTTCAGTGGCTTGATAAACCAGGGTTTTAGGAATAAATGTCTCTCTTGATTTCTCAGCGATAAAGACGACAGAGCTTCCACTAAGTCCTCATACTGTTCTGAGAACAAATGAGCTGCCATCAAGCTATTGCCTCCTCTCAGCTTCAGTCCTAATCATTCCCAAACCACAGAAAGTCATGACTCATACATGCATAAATTCTGCCAGAAATCTCAGCCACCATTTTAGTCTATGGCAATTACCTATTTTAGAGACGAGTCTGCATTTTTTTGCGTAAAAAGTTAAATAATCTTGCTTTTAAATGAACCAATTCACAGCAGCATATTCTGGTTCTTCCGTGTCTGTCACAACAGATTATGGGCAGCTGGGCAACATCTCTGAAACAGAATGCATTTAACAGACAATAGCTTGGGAAAACTGAAAGCACTCCCAGCTTTAATTGCTTATTATCATATAGGGTTGCAACTGTATTAATTATTGAATAATGTATGAGCATGTTTTCAACCACATGCATTACTGCATCGAATGTATGACGGAGAAACAGGCCGTTTGGCCCATCAGGTTCTCAACTATACTTCTGCTCCACATAAAACTCTTCCCAATCTCATTTCCCAACTCCATATCAGCCAAATCTTTTATCTCACTCTTCTTGATGTTTTAGCACTGCAGCCTCACAGTGTCAGGGACCTGGGTTTGATTCCAGCCTCGGATAACTGTCTGTGCGGAATTTGCACATTCTCCCCGTGTCTGCGTGGGTTTCCTCCAGGTGTTCTGGTTTCCTCCCACAGTCCAAAGATGTGCAGGCTAGGTGGATTGGCTGTGCTAAATTGCCCATAGTGTTCAGGGATGTGTGGGTTTCAGGGGGATAGGTCTGGGTGGGATGCTCCAAGGGGCAGTGTGGACTTGTTGGGCCGAAGGGCGTATTTCCACACTGTAGGGACTCTAATCTAATCTAATCTAAATACTTGAATTCTATGCATCTCAACTATAAGTAAGGTAGTTTTGACATTCCCTTTACCCTTCAGGTAAATAATCTTCTCCTGAATATCCTTTTAGATTTATTATTAATCTTATATTTATGAACAATTTTATAGCCTGTGACATGATTTCAGACACTGAAAGATTTGTAGCTCATTTGACATTATTCTGGACACTAAAGCTCAAGGCTCATTAATTTTCTCTCTTAGCCTGCTCTGACATTCAATAGGATCAACGTGTTCATATTTACTTTCTGGCCCTTTCCCTGTTACCCGTGTTTCCTCTTTGATCAAGAATCTATCTCAAACTAAATAATACAAGGACTCTGCCCCTCTCTGTGGCAAGGAGTTCCAAGGCTCATTATTCTCTGAAAGAAAAAAATCCTCCTCATCTTAGTCTTAGATTGGTGTCCTTTAAATCTGAGACTATACCCTTTGGTTCTAGGCTCCCCCTTGAAGGAAAATTCTTCTCAACATTTACCTTGTCAAGCCCATGAAGAATCCTATGTGTTTCACCTCTCATTCTTCCAAAAGATTTGTCGAGTTGCTGCAGTATCTTTTATATGGTACACATTACTGTGCTTTGCTGGTGGAGGGAGTGAATATTGAGAGTGATGGAATGGCAGTGCCAATCAAAGGGACAATGTTAGGCTTCTTGAGGTCAGAGTTGCACTTGTCCAGGTAGTTGGTGACCATTCCATCAGATTCTGAGTTGTATCATTTAAGAGTAGATGTTGCCCAGTCATGAGGTGAATTATTTGTCACAGAACTCCCTGCTTTTAGCTTGATCTAATCTTAATCTCATTGCTGCCTACGGGACTTTGCTGTTGGTGTCCATGTTTCCAAGATGCTTAGCCACGATCAAGTAGCAAAGTGTAATTGCTTCCTCATTCATGGCTAGTTTTCCTCCCCTATCCATAGATTTCACAGAATCCCTAAGTGTGGAAACAGGCCCTTCAGCCCAACAAGTCCACACCGACTCTCAGAGCATCCCACCCAGACCCATCCCCCTCTCACCCACCTAATTGACACATCCCTGAACACTACAGGCGATTTAGCATGGCATTTCCGCCTAGCCTGCATGTCTTTGGACTGTGGGAGGAAACCAGAGCACCCGGAATAAACGTACACAGACACGGGGAGAATGTGCAAACTCCACACAGACAGTCACCCGAGGCTGGAATTGAACCCGGGTCCCTGGCACTGTGAGGCAGCAGAGCTAACCACTGAGCACTTCCCTAGCTTTCTTGTTAATTGTTTTCTTCAAAATAGCTTAGGTTCCTTCTGAACTTTCATTTTTCCAAAAGCAAATTAGTGTAAGAAAAACAAACTATTTTTCATTGTCTATTTTTCTCTGTCTCATGACTGTTAGTAATTAGAATTTCTGTCACAGTTATAAGCAATTAGTAATTACTATGTCTATATTTTGGTGAAAAAAGTGACTATTTGAAATATGTACTCCAAAGAAATATATATATTCAATACTCTCCTTAACCCTATCTCTTAATGATAACCAACTTGACAGCTTTCTGAAATTTATAAACACAAGGAAAACATCGGTAGTAATTTCTGCAAAGTGCAATGTTGAAGTTTACATCTTTGTATATAGTTTCACTGTAAGCATTTATAGATTGACTTTTATTAATGCTTTTAAAGGCAGTTTTTATTGTGGTATTGACATATGGATTCCCTTTAATAGAAGTTGTAATGCAGGACAGTGAAGTACATGACATACCAAAAGTTTTTAATATTAGAAATAAATTCATCAATTTCCAGTGGTGAATTAATAACAAATATAGATTTAAAGTAATGCAAGTTTAGAAACTAGCAGGGAATTGGACCTGGGCCAGTAAAAGAACTGCAGATAATGTAAATCGGAAACAAAAACAGAAATTGCTAAAAAAGCTCACCAGGTTTGACAGTATTTGTGAAGACAAATCAAAATTAACGTATTGAGTCCGGTGACCCTTCCTCAGAACATAATTCAGTTGCCACTTTAAAACAACACATTACGTCTATATTTTCTATATTTTGATTTTAATCAATTTGCAGCTAAATTGTAAGCTGTACAGAGTTCAGAAAGCAGAGATGGATGGAGCATAGGGGTTTTGCTGCAGTACAGGCAGAAGAGGCAGGATTGTCAACTATAAAGTGATAAGTCCACATAGGGACTTATTACAAATGTACATATGGAATATTTAATTGGAAAAGTTAATGCAAAACATTGAAGTTATATATGATGATTGATTGTCACTGTTGTTCAGTTGGTCTTACTCCTATCTCTTGAATCAGAAGTCATGGGGTCAAGTTCCACTCCAGACATTGAGCACAAAAATCAAGAATTGTAGAATAGTACTGAGGGAATGCTGTTCTGTGAGAGTAATTTGGATGAGATGTTAAACCAAGGACCCTTCTGCCTTCTTAGGTGGACATAAATGATCACAGGTTCTATTTCAAAGAAGAATAGGAGCTCTTCCCAGTGTTCCAGATATTACTCATCCTTCATGAATATCACAAACCAGATCATCTCAACATTCTCACGCTGCTGTGTGAAAATTGGTTGCAATGTTCCCTACATCACAAAAGCAATTGCATTTCATAAGTGCTTCATTGATTTTAAATACTTTGAGACACTCTGTGGTTAATTCATACAACTTGATAATAGTATGTGGGGTACACATTCCATTGGCAACCTTGGTGTAAATTAGTTTTATAAGAATATTTCCTAATATTATTGCAACTGTCTAAAGCCCATGGGCAATGGGCAAAATTACTTTCAATATTAAAGATAGCCCACTATGCTGTCACATAATACCACCAGTCTCATGCAAACCCTTTGTTTTAGGATGTCTCCCATGCCCTTCCCAGTATATGTATGAAAATGTTTTCTATAAAAGTTCTGTTGAAGGGTCCCAACCCAATATGTTGACTTTCCTGCTCCTCTGATGCTGCCTGACCTGCTGAGTTCCTCCAGTTCCATACTGTGTTGACTCTGACTCCAGCATTTGCAGTTCTTGCTATTACTGATTGCTCAGTGTGCCACACTTTAATAACATCCTTCACATGAATGATTCAAGCAGTTGTTAGTTGTTGACTATTCTGATGATCTAAGCATAAACTAAAAGTCCCTGTTATAATTCAGTGAAGATTCAAACGTTATTTTCTCACCAACATTTCTCCCATAACCAGCATTTGCTACAAAAAGCATTACTGAAAGTAGATGTGTTCGAGCAGTTAAGCAGTCATGTTCATAAAAGCATTAAGCACGTTTCACAGAAATCTCTTTAAGGGGTGACACTACCAGAATCTGGTCTCGGAACACTGTGTACATCAATAATTTGGACTTTCAGGCTGAAGGTAACCGTGAGCAAACCTGTAGATGATGTTAAGGACCAAACAAAGTTCAACAAAAGTATTGAAAACGTGGTGGAAAAGGCAAAAGAAATGGCAGATGAAATTCAATGTCAGAATATGTAAAATAACAGCTTGCTATAAAGAAGACTTCTTTTCCTGTGGAAAATCAGAGGCTGAGGGCGAGGCATGGATAAGGCGAATAGCCAAGGTCTTTTTCCAAGAATAAGGGAGTCCAAAACTATAGTTCTTGGGTTTAAAGTGAGATGGGAAAGATTGAAGAGGGACCTGAGAGGCAAACCTTTCATACAGAGAGTGATATATGTATGGAATGAGCTGCCAGAGGAGGTGGTAAAGGCTGGTACAATTACAAGATTTAAAGGGCATCTGGATATATATGTCAGTACGAAGGGTTTAGAGGGATATGGGCCAAATGGGAAAATGGAGGTAGTTTAATTTAGAATATCTGGTCAGCATGCTCAAGTATGACTCTATGATTCTATAAAAACTTTGATTCATACCTTGAAATGGGGAGACATTGAGTAACGTGAAACAGCACAGGAATTTAAGAAGGGCTCAGACTCGCAAGAAATAGCACTGTAGGAAGATAAACAAATGAAAACCTGGGACATATGACAAGAAATACAAAATATAAAAGTAGAAATAGAATGGGAAATCTATATAAGATCCCAGTAAAGCCTGAATTAGAGGAACGCATCTAGATTGGAGCTAGGCAATGTATCCTAAAAATTAGAGTAGGGTGATTAAGGGTGGCACGGTGACTCAGTAGTTAACACTGCTGCCTCACAGTACCAGGTATAATAGAAAGGATGTTGAACATCAGAAAAGATGCAGCGCAGTTTCATAAGAATATTGCAGGGTTTGAATGCTTATAGGTATGAAGGAAGCCTTGAAAAAACTGTGGCTATTTTTGTTGGATCAGAGGGAATGACGTGACAAATTCATACCAGTATATGAATTAGGATCAGAAGTATGTCATTTGACCCTTGAGCCTGCTCTGCCATTCAATAAGTTCGTAGCTGTCCCAACTGTGTTTTGAATTACCCTAGATCCTGAAGTGATTCAATGAGATTGTGGTTGATATGTACGTTAGCTCCATCCACCGTTTTGGCTTCATATCTCTTTGCCTAGCAAAAATCTATCATCTCAGATTTCAAATTAACAAATGCTTTGGCATCAGCCATTATTTGCAGAAGAAAGTTCCAAACAATTACTACCTTCTCATGCAAGTGTTTCCCAACTTTTGAAGTTACTCTAGTGAAGTTTCTTTTTCCCCTCTTAAAATCCCTACAGTGTGGAAACAGGCCCTTCGGCCCAACAAGTCCACACCAACCCTCAGAGCACCCCACCCAGACCCATTCCCCCTATAACCAACCTAATCTATACACCCCTGAACACTATGGGCAGTTTAGCATGGTCAATCCACCTAACGTGCACATCTCTGGACTGTGGGAGGAAACTGGAGCACCCAGAGGAAACCCACACAGATGCAGGGAGAATGTGCAATCTCCACACAGTCACCCAAGGGTGGAATCAAACCCAGGTCCCTGGTACTGTGAGGCAGCAGTGTTAACTACTGAGCCACCGTGCCACCCTTAATCACCCTACTCTAATTTTTAGGATACATTGCCTAGCTCCAGATTCCCGCAAACATGATCTCTCTCTCTCGACCATATATATTCCCCATTATATATTGAAAATCTCATCAAGTTACCTCATCTCTTGTAAATTTCAGGGAATACAAACTAAGTTGTGTATTCGCTTTTGTAATTTAAAACTCAGAGTCCCGGAATCAGTCTGGGAAGTCAATATTGCTCTCCTTAGTAAGGCTACAATTGAAATACTTAATGTTCCACATTGTCAGAGGATGTTGAAGCAAACAAGAGAATCTAACACAGTGTGACTGAAGGAGGAATCATATCAACTTTTAAGAGCAGGTTAAACTGATGGTTGAAAGTATAACAGGCAACACATTGTATTAGAATTGCCGTTGTTTGCAGGATAAACACCAATATAGAATAGGTCAGCTGAATGTTTTGTTCCTGTATTGTAATTTCTCTGTAACTCCAGGGAACTGGTCATTTACCTCATTGCTATTTAGCTGATGCATGCATTATGCAAAATAGCTACCCTGATGGCCTAGAAAATCACTTCAAGACAATACATCGCTAACAAGTGTTTTTTGATATTTCTGACAGACATGAACAAATGTTACATAAAGATAAAGGAGCAAATTACTGCAGATGCTGGAATCTGGACTGAAAACATCAAATACCGGAGATCACAGCAGGTCAGATCGCAGCCATCGAGAGAGAGCAAGCTAGTGTCTCAGGTCTGGATGACTCTTCATCTATATACAAATATAATCTGTCCAGGCTTTAAGCAAGGACAGAATCAATTGCCGCCAAAATATCATTCATTGTTAAAAGACCCCCACATACAGGACCTGTGACTGCCAGCTTTGAGGAAACTTTGCTCAATAGCAGTAGTATGTCAGGGCTTAAAAACTGAAAGGGCAAGAGGGAGAAAGTTTGTGAGAAATTGTTCTATATATGGAGAATGATAAAATGTAATCCTTTTAACTGGTGACTGATTGTAGCTAAAGCTGTTTTTGGTATTTGATTTCATTTTTTCCTGCTGTGATTCTCTGTCATATATCTCAATATGTTAGCTTTTAAAACAGATGTCAAGTTATTTCAGAAGGGAGCACTTACCTTTAAATAGCTGCTTTCACATTCTCCGGACAACCAAAAGCACCTGTTCTCAAACTGTGGGCTGCAGCCCCAAATGGGCTCACAGAGGTAAGAGTTACAGGTTGTGAGCTCCCTCTCTGTGGAGGGAAGACTATCCAATCCAAAGGATTTGACAGCACAACTGTGGGTATACTAGATTGAAAGTGCAAAACAGCAAGCGTCAAACAATAAGTCCAAAGCACTCTTTCTTTTTCAAAGCACTCCAACCTCAAAAAACTCAGTTGGTACAAGTGTTGAATGGACCCTAGTCATTTGTGGACAGTGTTGGCACAGGTAGATGCCAGCAAGTGTAACTGAATGATTGACTGAATGAGGAGTGTAGACTGCAAAAGAGGTCTGGGAGGTCATGCAATTGAGTTGGGAAGCTATGTCATTGTTTACTCTGGGTGAATGACTGTGCTTCTCAGACACGGGCAACTGGCTCAAAAAAGGGACAGTGTATGTATTGTGGACAGGGGTGGGCTTGGGTCAAAGGGAATGGAACATTGACTGATTAAATATTTGGGAGAATGGAAAAAAATGTAAATCACAGGGCTATGATGAAATGTGGTCCAAATATTAATCTTTTAACAGATCTTGACCTTTTAGACAGAGGTCATTTTGCTGAAGAAAAGGCAACTGTGACAGCAGCAACAGTCCATACAGGCGAGTTTGTGGGTGGGATATGATTATTGCATGCTTGAACTGAGTCAGAAGAGATTGAAGAATTTGAGGACTACCTGAAGAACAACAGAGCAACATTACTTTCTCTCTTTCTTTGCAATCCCTTTTGTTAAGTAACTGATCTGAAAACTCATTGGGAGTCATCTTGGTGACAGAGTAACAGGGCTGCATGTAGGCTCTTGCCCGGAACTCATGCATTTTTTTTCTTTCTTTTTATTTGTTTTTTTTCTTTACATTTCATTTTTTTTTCTTTTGATTTTCCTTTCTTTGCAGCCTTTTGTGGCAGATAATGGCAGCCAGAGCGGGCTGTGTGCAGAATGGCAGCTCTTCCAGATGGTCAGAGGCGGCACCGACATGGTTCCTGAGGGTGACTGGAGGTAGTGGTGACAATGGCAACAGGGACATCCTCCTGGTGGTTGGGGATGGTGGCAGCAAAGCTCCTCCAGCAATTAGAAGTAGCTGTGGCAGAGGACTTTTCAAGATGGCAGCATTAGCAAGGCAACATCTCGGAGCAGGGCAGCTGGAGTGGGACTCTCGGCAAGACAGCAACAGCAGCCTGCCAGATCTGGGAGCAGAGCCAGGGACTCCTGGTTACAGCAGTCCCAGAGCAGGGATTCCTGGCATCAGCAAAGCAGTAGCTGCAGCTGCAGCAGCACTGTATGCCCAGAGCCAGGACTCCTGGCATCATTGAGGTGATAGCGGAACTATAGACCCCTGGTTGCAGGGCAAGTGTGGACTTAATACAGGTCTCAGCACCTCTGGCGGCATCAGTGGCAAAGAGATGGTGCCTAAAGAGTGGCAACTCCTATGTTGGTGGGTCTGGCACAGGCGGCGAGAGGCGATGGAGGAGGGGTGGCGGCGCAGCTGTCATTGGGGAGCTGGCTCAGGGCTCCAGACTCTCAGTTTTATCTTTTATCCTTTTTATTCTCAAGCTATTCAAAATGATGCCCAGTTATGGTGACTGTTGAAGCTTTTCATTTTATTTTGCCATATTATACACTGTAAAATGCAAGTGACAATAAATAAATCATTCTTCATTCTTAGAATCTTCTGAACCCTCTGAGGCAAAGGGAATTCCATTACAACTGTTCCAGGGAGACAACACAATGCCAGCAGTATGTATGCATGCAGAATAAATTCGGAATCAGAACATTATTTGGGACAATTTAGGACTTATCCAGCTTCACAAGTTTAATTATAACTTGGACAAAGTGCTGTGAACTTAAAACTCTGCAGAGTTTTCATTTTTTGTTTCTCTTCATACTTGAGATTGTGTGATATAGCAAGGTATGGAGCTGGATGAACACAGCAGGCCAGGCAGCATTGGAGGAGCAGGAAAGCTGACATTTTGGGTCTGGACTCTTCTTCAGAATCGGCGGGGGTGGGGGGAGGAAGGCAGTTCTGAAATAAATAGAGGGAGAGGCGGTGATAGTGAGAGGTAGATAGTGGAGCAGATAGGTGGAGAGAAGACGGACAGGTCAAGGAGGCGGGAATGAAGCTAGTACAGGAGTTGGATGGGGGTTGGTCAAGTGTAGGTAAGGAGTTGGGAAAGTGTTAGTGTGTGCTGGTTTCTTTGGAAAATTGATATATACATATGTTTTTGTAATTCAACTGTTTCTCAATAACCTCTGCATCTATTTTGAGTATGTTTGTTTTGATAATAACTCAATCATTTGTTGCAGACTTGAAATAACTGCCCAAAGGCCAGTATACCATCACCAAGTCACACTTTATTTACATGTGCACAGTACATGAGCTCTGACCAATCAGCTCAAAGCCAATCCCTTGACTAATGAGACCTGAATCTCCTGTTGAGATCTGTCAGGCAGGGCTCCCTGAGTAGCCCAGGTTAATGGCCCCAATCAAGGATCTCATAGCCAACGTGATCCAACTGGCCCCAGTTCCAATCACTACAAGATCAAATAATTCTGATTTGCTCTTAATACTGAACCTGACACATTCCAAGAAAAATATACTTGACCAAATCACCAACTTGGTTAAATTTGAATTTTATGATGAAGTTTGGAGGAATGGGACTCGGAAGTGATCACTAAACACGTCCAACCTTAGTTATAACAACATTGTGCGACATTATGTGAGGAGAAAGAGGCTGAATGTTCTGTGTGGGGTAAGGCTGATTATCATGTGTGGATGTGATGTGCAGCTGACTACAATGTGCATGGGCAGAACAAGAGGCTGAATAAACTGTTTGGAGCGAAGATGACTATAGTGCATATGCGGGTTTAAGAGGAAAGGGGCCGATAATAGTGTGTGCTGGGGAATGGGGACAGGGCCTGATGGCAATGAGTGGTAGGGGAGAGCATGCCTAATTACAGTGGGGGGGGGGGTTCTCTGTGGGTGGGAGAATAGCTGATTGCTGTGTGAGTTAGGAAGAGAAGGGCTGCTTACTGCGTGTGTGTGTTTGGGTGGATGTGGGAAGGGGGAGAAGGGCTGTGTTTGTCAAAGTTGCTTCACAGAGCCTTCTGCCAGAGTCCAGAGAATATGGAAAGTTTTGTTGAAACTTCAGTGACCAGTAACTGTTGCATTGTATATTCTTTATCAATTCAGAAGCACATCCATTTTCCATTTTCTCCATGTTGGAAGAAGCACAGCTCCACATTTAGTTAAGTTACTTACCTTGTGAATTAAATTCATTTTGATTTACGACTGCATTGTGTGCAGCAAATTCAAACTGAATCTGCAGCATCCATGGATATTATTTTGTGTCATTTGAAATTCTCAGTGGAAAATCCAAAGTTTATCTGACTTGCTTATAATGATTGACAGTATATAACAGCATTTTCATAAAATACTTTTATAAACAGATGCTCGTATTTGTAGGATGTATAATATTTTGATGTTTAATACATAAACATTCATAGTTATATACTGAACAATGCCTTATTGCCATACATACAATACACAGACAAGTATAAAATAAAACAGAACTGAGGAAGCTGGAGATCTGAAATGAAAACAGAAATTGCGGGCAAATTTCTGCAGGTCTGCTATCATCTGTGGGGTGATAGCACACTTAATATTTTATGTCCAATGACTCTTCAGTTCCATATTCTCTGGTGGCAGAATGCTCTGTGAGGCTATTTTGACAAATACAATTCCTATCCCCCTCCCCACACCTCACCCATACACACAAAGTAACCAACCCCTTTGTTATTTTTCCCCCAACTCACACTATAATCAGCTACTGCCTCTCCCTCAGACCACTTTTCCCATTCCCATCCTCCACAGTCTTCCCCATCACTCATTGCCATCAGGCCCTCTTCCCAGCATCTGCAGTTCTTTATTTTATTTATGATTCCTTTGAATATCAGTGGTCTTTCCGGAAACGTGCAATTTGATTTCTCAATTACATTGAGGCACGTGGGATGTTCCTTGAATCCACTGGACCCCCTAATGGAATAGTTGTCAATTTTTTTTGGCGAAGGACATCTTTTGATGTGGATTAACGGTCAGTTCCCAATTAAATTGGAGTACAGTATGGCATGAAGGTACAGCCTTTAAAGAGTGTTCTATGTTTAAGAAAAAGATATTTACTTATGGATGAAGGTGAGATTGTTTCCCTTGTTTCTCATCACCAGGTCTGCCTATGCTTAATGAGATGTTTGACGATGACATTTGTTAATCATTCTCCAATTTCTATTCCACCTTGTAGAATCAGAAATCATTAAGCTACTGAGAACTGCGAAAGCCTATCCCAATAAAGGCTAACTGTGTTTCTCTCCACAGAAGACCACAGCAACTGGCTTTGCTGCGCTGTAACATTTCCAGGTGCAAGACATCAATGTACCCTCACAGCCTGTGTTGTAACTGCAGACTAGTCCATTGTCAAGACGGCTTCTTTAGACACTCGGTATTATAAAACAGACAATTTTCTATTGTCTCAGCTGTGCATCCAGTTTATTTTGCTGCCATTCAGGAGAACAGGAAAGATCTTGTGGAAAAATAATATTTAAGAAATTATCTCCTACTTTTTATTGGATGTGGGTCAATTGGTCATTATCAGCCAGTCTGACAGCATTCAAAATATTTTCACAGGAGTAGGATGCAAGCTCGAAGTGAGAAAGTCCTTGAGAGTGATGGGCTGTCATTGGTTTGCAGACAATTATCAATAATACCCCACATACTCGGAAATAGTCGCCAATAACTGAAGTGATTGTCATCAAATTGCTGCATGTTTCTAGCTGCAACTCATTTGTTTCACTGATTCCACCAAATAGTATCTCCCAGTGATCCACTCGTCCTTGTTTAAGAATGACTGTTTTATCCATCGTTAATATTTATTGTGGTATCATCTGACCTCTCTTTAAGAAAGTACACATTATCTCCGCCCACCCTCTTCCTCTTAGTATATTGTGAAAATTTTTGGTGCTATCCTTGACAAGCCTTGCAATTGATTTGCACTTCTTTTTCAATCTCTTATTTTGTATCCTTTTGATATTCTATTTCTCCCAGGCTGGGCGACAGAATGATAGAAGGTTACATGATGAAGAATTGCATCATTACTGGCTAGTCAGTTAGTTCCACCACATGGCTGTTCCTCATAGGTGGCAATTATGTTCCCACCACCACCAAAAATTATCTAATTATCTTTTGAAGACTTGACTTTGATCTGCTCGACAACACTTTGAGGCATTGCAGTCTAAGAGTCTAATCACACAAAGTGTCTTATTTAAAAAAAGCTTTTCCACATGGCACTGTTGTTACTTAACTCTCAGTTGGCACCCTTGGGTTCTCAATCCTCGTACCAGATGGTTGGAAGTTTCTACATATAAAACCATAGGACTCTGACAGAGTGGAAATCTACCCTGTCCAAATCCCTCATGAACACCTTCATCAAAGTTCCTCTCAACCTGCAGCCCCAGATTCTACAATCTATCCACTAATCTTATTCATGAAAAAATTAAAAAGAACTCTGAAAACAAAACTTGCTGGTGAAACTCAGCACGTCTGGCAGCATTCGCGAAAGACAACAGTTTTGAGTCTAGTGACCCTTCTCCAGAAAGGTCTGAAGGTTCTGAGTTCCTCCAGCAATTTCTTTTCTGCTGTGATTCCGATCTCCGAATTTTTAAAAAAAGTCTTAACGTCCCGGCTATTGGAGAGCGACGTTATTAAATGTAGCTTATGTTTTCAAAAATACCTGTATTTAAGACTGTGTTTTTATCACAGTTAAACAGTTGCAAGATATTTAAAGTTAAAACATCCAAAGGTTAGCCGAAAGATGTTTTTGGAGGGTGCGTAGCTCTCTCCGAAGTAGTCAGGATTGGTATTTGAAACATGTTCAATCTGTCCAGTCAGGAGTTCTCGCGTACTCCTGCTGTCAGAAGCGCCTTTGTACTCAACAGCGACACTGGCGGTCAGTCATAGAAGCGACGAAGGGTGGGAAAAAGAATTGCAAGCGACCGTCGCTGCTGACAGAGCAAGCGATGCAGGCGTTTATTTAACACCAGTACAATGGGTTGTCGAAGTGCATTCTTTTTGGAATGCAGTGTTCGAGGAACCACTTCTTTTCCGACGAGAACACTTTCTATTTAAAGAAAATACAAAAGGGATTTCAATCTTATAGAAGCTACTCGAAAACTTCATAAATGCACAGTTTCCAAAGGGCTATTTTGAAAACAACACGAACCGCGACGACGTCGACGACCAGTACGATCACCAACCCCACCCACCCAATCTAAAGGAGACTAAATCAACAACGAACGTAACCGTCTGCTTCGCTGCGCCAACGGATGGGTTTTGAAAAAACGACGGCGGTTATGCAAATGACCGTCCGTAATATTTACATACGCCCCGCCCACCGCCTGCTTCGGGTGCGCCGGGCGAGTGCGGCTCCCTGTTTTGCATATAGGCACCCGCGATTTGCATGTAACACCCCCGCGCTGGCTGCTGATTGGTAGCCACGTTCTTAATGGCATGTATGCGGGTGTTGTTATCTGCATATTCATCTCGCTCTCGAGATGGGGCGAGAATGAGCTGCCGCCCTTAAGTGGTGCGCGGGGAGAGCGAGCAACTCCAGTGGAGGGAGACGAAGGAGGGAGAGTAGAGATCACACTGCTGTATTACTTTATCTTCCACACACACAAAAATACATAATTACGCGCTTTGAAAAGATGTAAAAATCACGGGGGGAGGTTTTGAAGTGAGATGTACCCGGAATGCGTTTTTTGCTTAATTTGCATATGAGCGATATTTTACTAATTTGCATACACTCCACGAACGGCCGCCATTTTGTGACGGGGTGGGTGTGAGGTTATCGTGGATAAGCGGTGAAGGTTTTTAACAGGGTGGGATAAAACAAACCAAAAAAAACTCCTCATGAAACGACGCCTTAACGCATCCGAAAAGGTAAGCGATTCGTTACATTTATATGGACCTGTTTTATTTTTTCCCCAGGTGTGTCGACCGATTTTTAATTGCGGTTTTGCATTTATTTGCTCTCCCTTTCCTATGGAGCGCCTTCAACCCCTGCGGGTCGGCTCCGTGGCTGCGCCTGCGCGGCAGCAGCAGCAGCAGCACTGGAGCTGCATGGCTGCTGCACGAGTCCACCAGTGCATTGCGCATGCGTGCGGTGCTCCAGGCGGACCAGTAGACACACGCACACGCTTAAAGCCCCGGTTTTTGCGGGAGCGTCTTCCCCACTCATCTCCCTTTCCCCCTTTTTCCTACTGCTCCCTCTCTCTCTCTTTTATGAAGTGGAAACTGCGTTGGAAACTTTAGGTTAAGGTAAGATTTAATCTGGTTCTTTAAATCTCCAATTTTTAAATTTTTTAGTTTTTTTTTACTAAAACTTTGCATTTAATCATGTAGCTGATTTTTTTTGTTTTATATTTGCTCGTTTTGATTTTTCTTTTTGCTTTTGCCTGCCTCTCTCAATTCAATCTGAGGATGAGCTGAATGCAAATGAGCTTGAGCAGTATCTGCCTGCTGCATTGCTGTAGGATTTTTTTTGCTGCATGAATGTTTAGCTTCAGCAGACTGTTGCAAGTTATCACCCCACTTCTTACCTACTCTAGAATGTGTGTGAACAGGTGGTAGTTCTAATTTTGTAATTTTTGTTGCACTGTTTGATGCAATGCAATTATATCAATTGTATATTTTAAGTAATAATGTGAAATTGAGTGGGATCCAGTTTGGTGGTGTTTTTGTTTTTGAATAAATATCAAAGAAACATTCAAGCTAATAAATTTGTCGCTATCCTTGATTTATGCTGCATGTGAAAATTCTGAACAAACTGGAAATGTATGCTTGAAACACAATTTGTGCGCCTAGTTCTACTATGGGTCAACTGAGAGATGACCACTGTCATGTGATCCTTTTGTACATTTTTAACAATAAAGTCATCAATGAATTCTGTACTGATTTTGTTGATATTTGACACTGCACCTAGATTGTTAATTTTCCATTGTGTGCCCTATGACTTGGTATAGTGTGTATCTGTAATGTAGACAACACTAAACTTTGTTCTCTTCATGTCGTATTGAATATTTATGTAGCTGACATGACTTTAATCCCTGTTCAGTAAACTTTTGGCAAATCATCTACAACGGATTGGTCCTGCCCTTTCAAGTGGCAAATTCTTCCTTTTTTGATACTGTGAACAGTGATACTGGACAATAAGCTCTTTGTTTCTTTCTCAAAGCTCCTTTAGCCTTTTATGACATGTATAAAAATGATATCTCAAGTGAGATGTGGGAATGGAAGGGTTCTGCTTGTGATTTTTGTAAGGAAAACAAATAAAGTGTCTTGCTTTACGATGAAAAAGAATGAGAGCTTAGTGCTATAAACTCAACTCAAAACCAAAAGAAAATGCATAAGTATCTCCATCAGTTAGTACCTGGGGGAAAAAATGATTCTTACAGAATAAAATCTACTCTAAATAGGAATAGGCCATTTAGTCTCTTTTTAGTCTACACTGCTACTCATTAACATAATGGATGATCATCGTGCTTGACTCCACCTTCCTGTGCTGGTCACATCCTTTAAGTAGCCAAAAATAGATTGGCTTTTGTCTTGGGTATATGTGGCCGTGTTTAATGTTCAACTTTCAAATGGATTGCTGCCTGTTTTCAGATAGTAATTAGAATAATTGTTTGACACACTTTTCCTGTACTGGTTGAATGCTTTCCAAGCTGAATCGAATATTCTTCATTTCGGGTCACCTGAATGTAAATAGCTTATATCTTTGCAGGCTCTGACCGAGTGTTTCTAACTCTCTCTTTCAGTTTTCCAGCATTTGCTTTTTGACTACTCCAACCTTATTTGAAAAATGCAATTCTTAAAACACGTGTGTTTGTTAAATATACTTAAATGGTTTTTTTTTTGTATTAATCCCCGTGATAACATCAAGGTAGGTCATCACACTGAATTCAATAAATCTGGAAGTTTGTAGAATTGGCCCAGAAAACCTTGAAGACTACAGAATTGGTAAAAGCCCATCTGGCACACTAATGTGCTTTTAAACATTGTGACAATACAGAATGTTTAATTATGTAAGGAATTTCAATGTTTGTCTTCACGTTTTGAGTGTTTTTGAAATTTTTTTTAAAAATTGAACCAGTAGTAGAGGCTGAAAGAGTTGTGTAAAAAATCAACGAAATTGAACACTTCCATTGAAGGAACTTGCATAACATCTACTGCAGCACAAGACAATGCTAGATATTTGGCACATCTGTAAATATACATGCTCCGTCTTGCATCAGAAGTCCTTGATTTGTTTGGTGCCTTGCTACAATAGTGAATTTCGAAATGACATTCACATGAATTTTCTGTCTCAGTTTGGGACAAAAATAATACTACTGCTCGCAACTTTTAAAAATTTTTATTTTGAAAAAAGGCCATCTGTGCACGGTGGAGCTCTATTGCTGACATCTGCTTGACAGAAAGTACTTGGTGGAAAATATTTCAGCATTGCGACAGTTTTGAAGATTCATTCTCTGAATTTGGAGAGAATGTCACAGGAAGTGGAATACAGAAATATGAAAGGTGAAGTGACTTTTTTAAAAATGAGAGCACACATTTTGTCAAGGTTCCATGTTGTTTACTGTTTGACTGAAATTATTCTGTCACTTCTTATAATATGCACCTTGTGTGATTTTCCCTCATGGATTCCACTGAATGTTTGCTCACTCATTTGTGTATTCTCTTGTATATTTTGGCTTGCATTTATTGAAGCCATCTTTTGTAGAAGGGGGATCGACATAATTTAATCCTGCATCACATCATTGGCTTCCTGTCAAATGACTGTTTTCATAATGAAAACATTGTTCAGCTGATTACATCTCACTACCTCTTCAAAAAATCACCTGTTACGCTGTAGCCGCTTGATGCACTGCAGTATCATGGACACCGGTGTTTTCCATTCATAGAAATGCGTAAGACATGGACTTGGTTCATGCCTTTAGTTGTTGCAAACTTCTTCATAGCTGACTCAAAATGATTGTCCCCACTGATTTTGTTTGCTTAAGCTGGATTATTCACTCCAATGTCAACTAGTAAATTCAATCACCAAAGTTTTCCATCTTTCAAAAAGAACAATAAGTATAGCATGTCCAGTTTCTGAGAACTCTCGCATGAAAGCCTTTCAAATAAAAGCCAGAATTTTTCACTCTAAAGAGACCCAGATGCATCCTTGGGTAAACGAACATTCCATAGTTCATCAAGTTGGCTTTACTACTATTTACTGTTGCCTTGGTGGAAAACTCTGCAAGTTTGCAGTAATATTTCAAGTCTTTGATTCGAAATTAAAGTCTCCTTTTTACGTGGTTGCATGACAGATCTTGTCTAATAATGGTCTTGAGAGTACATTGAGATCTTTTTGCAATGTTAGAATTACTATGCAAATTCCTGTTTGGTCTACCCTCCACCTATCAATTAATGACTGGCTTTGTCAAAGAATAAGAACTGATTTTTATTTTCTTTGTCAGGAAACCTGCCCTGGGTTATTTAACTTTGATAAATGATATTTGATTAACAATAAGGATCAATTTTAATTATGCTGGCATGAGATTTTTTCCCTCAAAACAACCTGTTTCCACTTCATTCCTCCTCTTTAGCTAGATTTGCTACAAACCATTTAGAAGGTTCCATTATTCAGTCAGTTATCAACAGAACAATAAAGTAGGTGAAAGTGATCACCCATTTGATGTTACACTTGCATATGAGTCTTAGGAAAATTTAAGGTCACTGAAAAACCTTTCACCTGATTTTTCTTTACATTGGAGTCATACCTAGCCCAAAAGGAAGATTGTGATTTATGTGTTTGCTTCACTGTCAACATCCTGAGACTTTCTGTTGAATAGAAGCTGAACTAGGGTAGCAGTAAATACTGCCTGCAAGACTCGTTGGAAACTGGGGAATTATAAGATGAGTAACTTGCCTTCTGTCTCAAGGCATGTCCACCATTCATGCAGGAGCATGATACAGTACTCTTACTTTGACAACTTGACCTACTTGAGAAATTTGACTTCATAATGGAAAAAAGTAGCTTTGATTGGAACTTCCTTTACCACAAACTCAGCAACGTTTGAGAGTACCATTTCCAAGGTGCTCAGTGACAACTCTCGGAACAACATCTCATCAAGACCAAGACCCAGCCCCTTTTACCATGGCTAATCCATCTAACCTATGCATCCCTATACGCTGTGGACAATTTTTTTTTGGTATAATCCCACTTCCCCCAACATGTACATCTTTGGACGAGGAGGAAACTGGAGCACCTAGCAGAAACCTTTCTCATGGATCGTTGAATGAACAACATACATTGGCCTTGCTAATGGTCCATGGGATGTGGACTACAATTTTTAAAAAGTAATCTTGCTTGTAGAATGACTTCCTGTCCAACATTGGATTCTCCTAAAACCTAAATATTTTATCAAATTTTGCATGTTTTTCCTACATTTTTCCTTAAAATTAATGTGCAGGAGTTCATTTATGTTGCTGTGTCACTTGCTTGATTACCTGGCACTCCATCTAAGTTGATTTTTAAAATGCTATGCAATTTGCCTTGACAGTCCACATTTGGTGCACCAGTCTTGTGACTAGCAGTACGCCACAAGGATCGGTGCTGAGTCTGCTGGATCTTGTCATTTTGGATGTGAAAATAAGTGTGAGTAGTAAGCTTGTAAATGACACCAAAATAGCTGGTGTAGTGGAGAATGAAGAGGATTATTTCAAAGTACAACAGGGCCTTGATCAGGGATGTGTAGATTAGGTGGGTTATAGGAATGGGTTTGAGTGGGATCCTCTAAGGGTCGGTGTGGACTTGTTGGGCCGAAGGGTCCGTTTCAACACTGTAGGGATTCTATAAAATAGAATATTTTAAGCCCATTCCATATGTTCATTTGACCTAAAGAAAAACTAACTTATCAGTCAAAAAAAAAGCTAATTTAAAACCTTGCTCTTTCTTTCATGTGGTTTATTTGTATTACTGCTATACTATCTGTCAGAAGTATCCTTCATCAAGAGAACCAACTTTCTACAGCATTTCTTCATAATCCAGACCAGGGGATAATTCTTCTTTAGCTCATCTTTGAACTGTCTCCCAGAGCTGGATTGCCATCTTATCTGTACATGACCACACTTGGTTCAACTTTCTCATAAGCAAGATTTCCTTCATGGGCTACTTGAATTCACTTTATTAATCAAAGGCAGAATGCTACTGATAAGTCTCCAGCACCTGTGGAGTGAGAAGCTGTTCCAAATTGTGATGTAAGGTCATCAATCTGAACTGTTAAGTGTGTTTTTAAGCTTATTTATTGCTTGTTTTGGGCAAATAACTGAGGACATGCTGTAGAATAAGAGTTTGTTTTTCCAATGCAGTGGAAGAATGAACATAAGACACCTGTCCCCTTAGTCTTGTGTCACTGTACCTGAGTATCCTTCCATCCTCTCTTCCTCCTTGTCCCCTAAGGAATTGACATCATTTGCGATTTGCACACATTGCAAGGGGAGCCAGTGTCTTTGGTAGCTAACTAGCGTTGTGCAGTATTGTGGGTACTTGAATGGTATTCCATTTGGTATAGATACATAGGATGGAATAGTAATTTTTTGTCCACCTGTATTTTACAAAATACAGTGAAAATTGTTTGTCACCATACTCCAGTTATGTTAACACATTTGTTTCTCAAAAATCCAGTCATCTTTATTCAGTTCATGGCTCATGGGTTCCAAAGGTCAAGAGAAAAGATGAAAACCCAAAACAGTTTTTCATGTTATTGACATTAAAGCACAATACGTGTGATTTGAGATCAATTTGTAGTATCCGTACCCTTGACATACATGTGCATTTTCCAACTACCTGTTTTGGATCGTTTTTTTCCAGTTGAGGCATTTTGCTTTTTTTTTATTGAGATTGTTCTTGCATTATAACTGATGAAAACAATGTTAGAGTAACTCAGCAAGTCTGGGCCTGGTATGATTTCTTTGGAACTGTTTCCCTCCCCACTGGTGTCATCAAAGTTCCCTCTCTGGTGAGGGAAACAGATACTTTCAGACCACCAGGATTACTGCAGCATTCTGAGCAGGCCATTAGATTTCCAGCATCTGCAGTGTACTGGTTTCATTTGGGTGTGTGATGGAAGTATTGTTAACAATTGCTGTTATCTGATGGGCTTGGTGCAGTGGTAGCAGTGTAAGGAAGATTCACTTAAATTAACACACTGACTGTTACCTCAAGTCATCACTCTCTTTCTTTCTCCATTAATCTTCCACACCAATAACTTAGATATTTGTCTCAGCAAATAAATTTTAGGACACTTTAGTTTTGCTATTTTCATTGCGAATATTGTAGGGCGATATTACGCTGCAAGTGTTGTGCTTCATGAAAAGTTAAAGGATGCCTTGTAAACAAGTAAACTGCACACAGGTTTTGTTACAATTCATGATGTGATGAGCAAAGATAAACTGCGACCGCTAAAAGGCCACAATGAAAAATCTGCGAGCAAGATTTTGTTACTGGTCAAACAATTTATATTAACATTGATATGTCATATAGTAGATACAACAAATCTAGACCTCACTTTATTTCAAGGTAACCTGGTACTGATCTATGGTGAATTTTCCATTGTAGCTTAACAACTATGAGCAAGGCCATGTCCAGTATGTCTAAAACTTGATGAAATTCCAACTATCCAATACTCCTAAATACAGTTTCAGATGCTTCCGCGTAAGAGGCCTGTCTTGCTCACCAGTTGACAGTCTGGTGATTACTCTCCCTGAAATATAGAGGCCAAAGGAAAAAGAAATTCACCTTCTTTGTTTTGTAATGCTTGATAATGTGCAGGATAGCAACTCCGTTGAGAGTCCACCAGCATTTTTTTGCCATGAAATTTTACTTTAAGTTTCAGGAATGTTTGAACTACCAGATGTTCCCACTGAGTTTTTCATTACAGTATTTAAATAGCTGCTGTAACTATGGCCTGGCCTAATGTTTTTGTACTTGCATCCTAATTCTATCTCCAAATTAAATAGTTAACTTTGTTCTAAAGATCACTATCCTTTCTCCCCTAATTCCTCACATTATGAGGCATGGTTTGAAATGCAAAGATGTGTAGTGTAGAATTATTTTATCTGTTATGAAATTAGGTTATTGGTCTTTGTTGAATACCTATATCAAAAAATCTTGATTAAATCACACAAGATAAATTTCAATGTAGTAATTTCTTAATGTGCCACTGGTTCAAAAAATCATCAAATAGCAAACTGAAAGTTGATTTGTTCTGCTTTATGGAATAAACTGTTTTTGTCAAATTTTGAAGCTTTAAAAGAAATCTGGAACAATAGAACCTTATCCACAATTTTGAATTTGTCATCTGTTTGCAGAAACTCCCTCCAGAGGTTATTTGGAGTTTCATAGAAAATTGTTTTGAGCCCAGTTGTTGGGTCACATGTCAGAATACATTTTTAAAATCTCGTCATTATGATTGGAGTCTTGGTAAATGCCTAGTTAATTAGGTGATCAGTAGTCACATATTTTAATCAATCTGTGCAGGCATGTTATGACCCAATGGAGGAGGTGGGACTTGCTTTTACACCTTGAAGAACCAAGCTGCTCTTGTTTTGGTTTCTTGTGTATTGAAAACGCTCCACTCAACCGCTAGTTAGTTTTTCATAAACAAATTTCTGCAACAATATAAGGAAATTTGTGTGAAGACACAAAGGATATCTATAATTGATTATAGAAACAAATATTAAAAGCATTTTACTGTTTGTATGAAATATGAATTTGGAGCATCCAATTTCTCACCCTTCCTTAATTATTCCCCTTCGGTTGATTAAACCCTTGCCTGAGTCAGGAAATTTGTTGGTTGAAGCCATTTTGAGCACCACTGGCAGGCTGCAGTGCTAAAGATGTACTGCTTTTTTTTGAGCAGTTTCTTTTCATTATTGCAGCCATTTAAAGATTCCTTGGCATCCTTCTTAAGGCAGTTATTCTAGATAACACCTACCTCAATAAATGTCACCGTAGTTAGATTAACTGGTCAAATAGTAAGATAAATGAATTCTCTAAATGTGAAATGGGTTCCAATGTTTGCACAGTTATTATTGTATAGATGTTTTTGTGACTTGATCAGCACTGGACATTGATTTTCTTTGGGTTTTGCAGTTGTACTTCTGGGTGAAGGTAACACCACAAGAACCAAGACTGGAATAAAAATAAGCCAATGGGCAGTGGAAATCACTAAGATCAGCATGTCTGTTTTGCATACTTGAGTTAGTCAAACTTTTCAGGGTTTTCAAATTGTTTTTAAAAGTACCTGATGTTTGTTTTAACACAGAGTTTGTGATTCAGAAAAAATACAGACAGTTTCCTAGTATCTTTCAGAGGTAATGAATAGCTTGTTCTCATTGAGCAACAAATTGTGAATACTGTTGACTGTGCTCTGACTTAAACTGATGGCATTACTATTGCTGAGTTTCTTCCACCACCATTGCCCCATCTCTCACTATCAACATCTGGGGCTTAATGTTGACCAGAAGCTAAACTTGACTAGCTGTATAAATATTGCATGGGGTATGTCAGAGGGTGGGAATGCTGTGAGTAATTTGTCTCTTGACTCATTTTATATCACTCTGCTTACAAGGACCCATTTCAAAAATTTGACAGCATGCTGTCCATTTTCCTGGATGAAAGTAGCTTCAACACAGTCTGGTTCAGCGCCACCTTTCAGGCTCTGTTTTTGATTGGGTGCCAATCTAATATCTTCAACATTTAACTCCCTCTGTCACTACATAGTGGGAGCACTGTACACCATCTAAAAGATGTATTGAAACAACTTGCCATGGCTGCTTAAGCACCCGTTTCCATATCTGTGGCCTCTACCAAAGAAGGACCAAAGAGAGCAGATGCATGTAACATCACCATCTGTAAATTCCCCTTCAAGCCAAACACCATCTTGTCTTGGCACTATATCACTGTTCTCTTAGTATTGCTGGATCAATTTCAAAAAACTCTGGGGCCAAAACAAACTGCTGAAGAAACTTCAAGTCTGGCAGCATCTGTGGAAAGAAAGGTCTCTCTCATTTTGCTTTTGACTTAAACGTTTTAATTCAGCTCTTCAAAAGTGTTGCTGGACCTGAGATTCTCTAATTTTTTTTCCCCTCTGCATTTCCAACACCTGCAGTTCTTTGTTTTTATTTGTTCATGAGATGTGGATGTAGGTGTTGCTGGCTGGGACAGCATAGAACTGTTGCAGTCCTTGCTGCCTACATACAACTGTAGTACTTTTACGAAGGGAGTTCCGAGCTTTTGACCCAGATACTGTGAAGGAATGGCTATAATAGTAAATATCTATATATCTAGCTACAAATTCTGAAATCCTCTGGAATAGCACATACACTCAAATTCTCCAGGACTTCAGGCGGGCAGTCAGTACCCTTTTTTTTGGTCAGGGACAGTTATGGATAGGCAACATACCCTGGCCTAGCCTGCAACACTCGTACTGTGAATTTTTTTTTAAAGAAAGACTAATACGATCTTTTCTTGACCCGTAACCATGTGTTACGCTCTCCAATATCAATAATTCAGCAGCATTTGTGATGTTGCACCTCTTTTTCTATTTGCCCCAGTAGTTAGTTGCATTCACTATATTTTTGGTGCTAGTTCCTACCTCCTAGTGGTACTTGACCAGAGTTGAACTGGACTCTGTTCTAAAGCTGACTTGTTCTTGCCTGATCTTCAAGGAAGAGCTACTGGATTGTGCTTGGGAGCTGGAGTTTCTGATTTTAAGTACCTGGCTACTAATAGCACTTGTAACTACTTTTTGGTCTGGCAAAAATTAATCTATCTAGCACTGACCGCTATGTCTGAATAGCTGGCTTACCATGTACTAAATGAAGTCCTACTCATACAGCATGGAGACAGACCCTTCAGTGCAACTAATCCCATATGCCTGCATTTAGCCTGTACTCCTCCAAACCTTCATTCTTGTGTATTTATCTAAATGTCTTTTAAATTTTGTGACTACCTGCATCTACTACTTTGGCAGCTCACTCTACATACAACCTACTGTGTTTTTAATGCCCAATTGCCCCAAGTGTCTTTTTTTTTAAAATCCTCCCCATCTTTTTAAAAAATATGCCCTTAGTTTTGAATTCATAGAATCCCTACAGTGTGGAAACAGGCCCTTTGGCCCAAGAACTCCACACCTAACCTCTGAGCATCCCACCTAGACTCATGCCCCCATAACCCACCTGGTCTACACATCCCTACGGGCAGTTTAGCATAGCCAGTTCACCTAACTAGCACATCTTTGGACTGTGGCAGGAAACTAGAGCACCCGGAGGAAACCCACGCAGACATGCAGACTCCACACAGTCACCCGAGGCTGGAATTGAACCCGGGTCTCTGGTGCGGTGAGGCTGCAGTACTAATCACTGAGCCACTATGCTGCCCTCACCCCAAAACCTAGGGAATATAGCTTACTATTTACCTTTTTTATCTATGCCCCTCACGATGTGGAAATGTCTGTTCAACCCCCGCCAATTTCGGACGCTCCAGTGAAAGTCCTAGTCTATCTTTATAACTCCAAACCTTTCATTCCCAGCAACATCCTGCTAAATCATTTCTGAATGCTCTCCAATTTAATATCCTTCCTAAATCAGGGCCACCAGAACTGCACACAGTACCGCAGAAGAGGCCTCACCAACATCCTTTACAACCTCATCGTGGCATCCCAATTCCTATTTGCCATGGTCTGAGAAATGAAGGGTAGTGTGCCCCATCTACATGTGACCAAATTTCAAAGAATTATGTACCTGAACCCATAGGCCTCCCTGTTCAGCAATATTAACCGAGGGCATACTATCAGTTGTACAAGTCCTACCCTTTATTTGTTTTGCCAAAATGCAATAAGCCCCATTTATTCAATTTAAACTCCATTTGCCATTCAACCCATTACCCAGTTGATCATAGATAACAAAGTGTGAAGCTGGATGAACACAGCAGGCCAAGCAAATGCTGCTTGGCTTGCTGTGTTCATCCAGCTTCACACTTTTTGTTATCTTGGATTCTCCAGCATCTGCAGTTCCCATTATCTCTGACCCAGTTGATCATGATCTCATTTGTAATCTTCAATAACCACCTTCTATATCCTTTTTATACCACAATTTTTGGTGCCATCCTTAAACTTAGCATGAGTTCTCATTCTCATACAAATTGTTTATATAAACGACAGACAAAAGTGGACCCAGTACTGATCCCTTTTGGAACACCACTGGTCACAGGTCTCCAGTCTGAAAATCAAATCATCATCACCATCATCATCATCATCATCGCCACCACCGACACCCTATGTCTGCTGTCAAACCAATTTTGTATTCATGTGGCGAGCTCTCCGTGAGTCCATGCGATCTAACCTTGCTAATTAATCTACCATGTGGAACCTTGTCAAATGCTTTACTAAAGCCCAGGTAAACAATGTCTACCACTCTGCCCTCACTTTGGTTGCGTCTTGTTTGCTGACTGTCCCTAATCAGTCCTTGCATCTCCAAATGCATGTAAATCCCGTCTTTCAGAATCACCTCCACCAACTTACCACCATCAGTGTCAGACTCATAGGACTATAGTTCCCAGGCTTTAGCTTGCTGCCTTTCTTATTTTAAAGGCATAACCTGTAGCCACCCTCCAGTTCTCTGGCGCCTCACCTGTGATCACAGATAATACAAGTTATCTCCAGGGATTCTGCAATCTGACAACAAATTCCCTCCCATGCAATGCTGAATTGGTAACCTAATCACACTTTTTTTTGTAACAAGGTTTTTCTTCTGTGTCCACTTACTTTTGCTAGTTGTTATCTCAATCCTTTTCACCAGGGAGAATAACTTCTCCCTATCTATTCTGTCCACCCACTGCTTCATAGCAAGTGGAGCACTTTCTTTAAAGCGCAGTAGTTGTATGGAGGCAATTTTGTGCATGGGATGATACCACTAATAGTGCTTCCATTTTAACAAGATTTGAAGGTGTAAGTGAGACAATTTAATCTGGGGAATTGTGGGGAAAGTATTGCAGTTGAGATCACTTAAAGTATTTGCAGGTGCAGAATATAATGAATGTTGTGCATGGCTTTCTCAAGTCAGCTAACCAAGGCATTGCCGTTTATCTACTCTTGTAGGTTAGGGCAATGCAGTAGATGTGATATATGGACTTTTAGAGGGCCTTTTTGAAGGTAACACTGCAGACTTCTGGCAAAGGTCAGGATCCAGATAGAATGATATGAAAGGTAACTGTAAAATCAGGGTATAAAGGGAGGCGATGGCCTAGTGTTATCGCTGGGTTGTTAATCCAGAGACCCAGATAACATTTCTGAAGACTTGGGTTCGAATCCGGCAATGACAGATGCTGGAATTTGAATTCTATAGAAATCTGCAATTAAGAATCTAATGATCACTGAGTCTATTGTTGATCATTGGAAAAACCTATCTGGTTCACTAATGCTGTATTTAGAGAAGGAAACTGCCATCCTTAGCTAGTTTGGCATCTGTGACTCCAGACACGTGCAATGTGGTTGACTCTTAGCTGCCCTCTGAGCATTTAGGGATGGGCAATAAATGCTACCTAGCCAGCAGTGCACTTGTCCTGTGAGTGAATGAATGAATGAATAAAGGAACCAGTCAGTGTTAAAAGCTATTTGTTGAACAGCTAGAATGTGCTGTTCTACACAACTTCATAAAAATACTGAAAATACTTGGCAGTATCTTTGGAGAAATAAGTGAATACTTCGGGCCAGTTTCCTGCTCAGTTATATTTTTGTATTGGTGTACCTGAGGGATTCTGTGCCATGTTGAAAATTAAATGATTGGACGTGAGTTTGAAATATGATGTTGAATGTGAAACGATACCAAAGTGTAGAATATAGTCAATATGAATGATCGCACCTCACTAAAACACAAGAGATCTCCAGCCTGAATGAATGGGTATCTAAATAGCAAATGAATGGGTGTTTCATTTTGGTAAGAGGAATGGATGCAGTATTTATTCCTTAGGCAAAAAACCTGCAAAAAATGCAGGAGTGAATCCAAAACATCTGGGAATGCAGATACCAAAATCTGTACAAGCTTAATACTGGAGTTTCCTTTTCTAGAGGAATAGAATTCCAAAGAAGTCTACATGGAATCTTGTTTACTGCACCGTTGGAGTATTTCTCTGTAGATTGGACTCCATTTTTAGTGTTTTTGTTTTGAGGGGAAAAAAGTACAGTTTACACTAGAATTGCAGAACAGATCAATTACAAAATTTGAAAGATGCAAAGATTGAGGAGCCAGCCTTTGGGCTCTATTTAAAATTCCACTCTGGGATAGAGAAGACTACAAGAAGGTCTAGCAGACCTTTGAAATTTGCAACAGTGTTATGAAGTGGATGTGGAGACTGCTTTTGGAGCATTCAGAATAAGAATGGTATGAACTATAAAATTTTAAAAATTAAGATGGATTTTGGGCAATTTTTATAGACCATTGTGAAACAGGACACCCTAAATGTATTAAAGCAGGTAGCTGTGAATACTTAAGGAAATGCTAAATACATTGAGCTTGGGCAGGACTTCAATGTTTTTTATTTTGCCAACTACCCTGTCATCCTTGTATCAGTGATAATGGGAACTGCAGATGCTGGAGAATCCAAGATAACGAAGTGTGGAGCTGGATGAACACAGCAGGCCAAGCAGCATCTCAGGAGCACAAAAGCTGACGTTTTGGGCCTAGACCCTTCATCAGAGAGGTTGATGAGGGGTCTAGGCCCGAAACGTCAGCTTTTGTGCTCCTGAGATGCTGCTTGGCCTGCTGTGTTCATCCAGCTCCACACTTTGTTACCCTGTCATCCTACCCACTTGCTAGTTTTTTTCTTTTTATTTTAAAAAAAGGTAAACTGCCTTTGCAGGATTCTACATGATCAAGAAAATAGAGGTGAATTATAGTGGCATACAAGCTCTCTAGTTATAATCTTCATTTTGTTTCACTTAAGAACGAGATATCTCTTGGCTGGCTGTCTGTCTGGATATATACTATGGAGATTCTGCTTGTTGGGGAGTTTGGTTGAGCTCTCCCCTGGTGACATGGAGTGCTCAAATTCATTGTAGGCTGCACCTCGCCCCTTTTTTTTAGTGTTTTCAGTATTTGTATCAGTACTGACTGTTTATCCTGCATTAACTGACTGGCAGAGAAATGATTATCTTAAATTTTGGCAAAAATGAAGATTTTTATGTTTACCATGTGTTACACCTGTACCATTGTGAATGAAGACCTAGTTTTCTTTTAGTGTGAATATTGGGTTACTGAGCTTGGTTTTCTCTTAAAGTGCAGTTAAATGTTTGGGATACAGTTGTTCTGTTTTGCAAAATCTCACCTTCTGAGGAATGATAGATATCAGCCAGAATATTTTAATTCCCCACCAGAATGATACAGCCCTCATCCAGTGACAGTGCTACAGTAGGAGATTTTGGGTGAAATAAAGTTAATATATTTTACCAAATGCACACTCAGCATATAATTTTTAAGTTAAAATAATGATACTACACATCAGTTCTGTTTTCAAGTAGCAAGGTTCTGGTAGAACTAGATTTTCTAAAATACTAAATAAAATTCAAGTCACTTTAAATGGGTGATTTTTGGCAAAGTCCCACTGACGTGAGGCCCTGAGAGAACAGCTCTTAGTACTGCAGAATGGCAGCCATTTTGTGATTTTTCTTTTGCTGGGACTCTGGCATCCTGCATTAAGCAAGGAGCTCAGCAGTTGGAATCACATGACCAGAAATCACTTGGAACCCAGATTGCTCCATTTCTGTATTATGCTTTTCTTAATCCAGCCTGTTTCTCATGAAATGCATTGTGCGGGAGGATCTCTCCTTTAGTAATCTGACTTCATCACAGAACTGTTAACTGTATAGTGCTTATGTAGTATTTCTTTGTTGATAACCATAGTCTAAAATTTTTGACTTTTAGCATTTTAATATACTTCAGTTTGGTTTCCTTTGTTATTGAAAATGGAAACTTAATTCTGTATATACAAACTTCTCATTTTGGTGGCGGATGGCTATTTCGAAGCCAGGAGTAGTTTATGGCAAACTGAAGTAAAAATATCTACTGTTTGGGGAAAATTGTCCATTTTTGGTGCTTAACCTCCCAGGAAGCAAGACATAGGACATTTTTGTGAAGGGTGTTGAGTATTCCTTTTCTATGCATTTGTTTTATTTTTCCTTTTATTTCTGGATCCATTTAGGGACCAGTTCAGTCCCCATGAGCACTGTAGAAAGGCTTACTGTCCAGCTACTGGGGTGGCACATTGGCTCAGTACTGTAGCCCCTCCGCACCACGGACCCGGGTTCGATTCCAGCCACGGGTAACTGTGTGCCTGGTGGAATTTGCACATTCTCCCCGTGTCTGTGTGGGTTTCCTCCGGGTGCTCCAGTTTCCTCCCACAGTCCAAAGATGTACAGGCTAGGTGGATCGGCCGTGCTAAATTGCCTGTAGTGTTCAGGAGTGTGTGGGTTATAGGGGGGTGGGGTTGGGTCTGGGTGGGATGCTCCAAGGAGTGGTGTGGACTTTGTTAGGCCGAAGGGCCTGTTTCCACACTGTAGGGAATCTAATCTAATCTATTGATTTTGTTTTATTTTAGCCATCTAAAGGAATCCTGCAAGCATAATAAATGTGCTGGTACACTATGATTTCAGTTAGTGTGCAATTGGCACATGTCACTAAGTCTTCAATGTTATAACAAATGTCCTTCATTTCACTTTGGGCATTCAACTGGAACAACTCAATCTACTTCCCAGTTGTATTAACTAGGCAAATTAGCCCCTCCAGTAATGCTTTTGGTGCTGTTTTTCTCTATGCCAGTGCTTTTTATGTTGTCACTTTTTTGTTACAATTTAATATTTATAACTCCCAAGTTGTATTTGATGCAATGTACTGTTTGATGCAACTGTTTTCATTTTCAGAGTAACTGCAGTGCAAATAAAGCAGTAGTCTTTTTTCTTTTTAAAAGAAAAATAAGCTAGGCTATGTATATATCCATATCATACACAGAACACGTGCAGTTATTGAGGATAATGTGTGGTAACTAGCCTGCTCTTTATTTCACATTTGTGAAGATGTTATAACTGGCGGGTGCTGTGAGCGTGAGTCATCTAGATCTTTCTCACCAGTGAAATCCAGTGAAATGAAAAGCAGATTGTGCTGCTGGCTGTGTACTTAACATAGGTGAGAAAGTGGAACAAAGAGGAGGAAATATTTTCTAGTTTCAATAGATCACATTATCATAGATGTATTTGTAATGAAAGTGCTTTAACTTAGGTTTCGGATGTTGGATATTTTCAGTGCTATGAAAATGGAGTTAAAATATTACATACCTGTTTTATAGAACTAATTTGTTCTGAGTTTTTTTCAGATATGTATTTCTAAGGGAACTCAGAATACTAATCTCAAGTTTGTTCAATCTTTTTAGGGTTTTTTTAAAAACTTGGGTGTTTATTTGGTTTGAAGTGACTTTTAAATTGGTTAGAGAAAAGGGTGATTTACAACTCCTTGGATGTGAATCACATGGATATAAATTCAAATTGTGGGTTTTGGGGCTTAATCTAAGGGGCACATTTTACATTCTGGCAATTTCCTCTAGTATGTTCTTGAAGTGGGGCTTCTTTTGTGTTTTCCTGCCCTTCCCCCTCCTTCTGGTGCCTGCTGGTTTCAACAGCCGCCTGGCTTGCACTGGCAGCCTGGAATCTCTGGCCTGGATTCCTATGAAGCAGCATGCAAACTTGTACTATTGAATCCTGTTCGCTAATTGCCTGATAGCATGACTGATAGACAGTTGACGTTGGTGAGGGGCCGCCTCCAGACACATCTGCTATACTGTAGTTGCATATCCAACAATCAGAGCTTGCTGTCTGCTGGTAAGTCTTGTTGTTACTGTGGTTGTGCGCTTGCAGCTATCTGACTGTAGCAGACAAAGAATATTTTACACATACACCGCACACACCACACCCCCACACACCCACCAGCTAAAATAACTCATTGTGGACTGGCACTGCAGGGCAGGAAACCATGTTCTAACTGTTCTTTGTACAAGGAAGAAATTGTTTTTGTTTGAGGTGGGATGAAACTGTAGTAACCTTAATTGCCTGTGCCTTTGCAACCTCAAAATGGCTGACAGTTGTTGTGGCTGTTCTCCCTCTTGTTAAAATGTCTGAGGCTAGTTCCTGTGCTTTATTTGTGGAAATACAAATATTTCATAACTTTTTTGCCAGGTAAGCAGAATTAAATATTTTATCAGAAAAATTTTGGTGTTTTCAATCTTGCACACTTTCTTTCTTCTCTAGCTCTCCACCTCCTTAGCCACTCCAATTCCTAATTGAACAATTTTTTTTTTTTTGTTTTTTTTCCCACCCCACTCCCCCCACCCCTTGCTAATCTCGGGTACAAACAACTTCAAAAACGTAATCTACTAGTTTGTTTTACTGTGTGTTGTCTTAAATTAGAAATGCTATATTTCTTGGAAAACAATTGTTTTATATTTAGTGCACTAGAACCTGTGTAAAATGGTCACCGTCAAAAGGAACAAAAATGGCTGCTAAGTGGAGATTCAGGACCTACTTAAGCAAAATCGTAGCATTCAGGACTGTTTAAAGTCGATTGAAGACCGGTTAATATGGTTGAACGTTAATGTGATGTTCGTAAGACTTACCCTATTTTCAACTAGAGGGATGTGCACACTTTATTACTTCTTGGTAAGTAACAAATGTGGCCATTTTCAGAAATATTTATCTTTTTGGTTTGCAGGGAGGGGAATAATGGAATTGTTGGTATAGTTTCAATTTGTCACAGAACATGAATGCTGGAATTATATACGGGATGATGGGAGTACAGGAGAGGGATGGGCTATTCGGTAATTGCAAGTAATTTATTTTAGGTGAAAGGATTTCCAGATTGCAGAGAATGCCAAGTAAAACATGTGGAATAGTTTGCTTTCTGTCTCCCCTAAAATGTTAAATTTTGCAGCCATGCATGGTGGGAAGGGGTGGGGACATGTGTGGCAGTAGAGCCAATTCATGTTGTTTAGGTCAGACATTTTTAAGCTTATGTTTAAATGTTTTGGACCTCCTTGCCAATGCAATATTATTAATATTTAAACCAGTGTTCTAAGTAATGTTTGGGTTAGTAAATTTTTGAAACTTTTGTTGACCAAACACATTGTTCGCATGATGTTTATGCTAGTACCAGGATCATCATCACAGTCTTCAGTACTGCAGCTTCTCTCAGGGTTCCAGGATCTTCTCATTTGAGTTTTTCCATACAGTATTTATTTTGATATGCATTTCATCTGTTGCATGATTTTATGAAACAAATATGCCAAAATGCCAGTTTGAATTCAGTTAGAACAAAGTCTGTTATTTTCCACTTGTTACATTTTTAAGGTGACTCTGTTTTCGACTGGCTGCCTTTCAACATTTTGACATTTTTGGTTTGAAATTTCACAGGGAATTTTAATATCTCGTTTTAAAGCCAATATTTTTCTAACACAGCCACGTGCAAGTTTTAAAATGTACTAGGTGTTGATTTTCTTTCACCCTTCCTTCACGTTCATTTGTTAATCACTGCCTTGCCTACCGCCAACAAAATTAGGCTAAAATGTTTTTTCATTCATATAGATACGAACTGTGTTTGAGATCATTCTAGATTGAATTGTGATCGAAACACCTAATAATGCCAATACAGTTTTTATTTTGGGGCTTTTACCTTACTAGTAACCTTAAAATGTTCGAGCATAACTATTTATCTATCTTGCATTTATAACCTTTCATTTTACACTGCCTTATTGAAGCTTGAGTTGCTAAATCTGTGAGCATCCTTGAGTATCAGTGATGCAGAGGGCATTGTATTCAAGAGCTCCATGAATAGAGTTAGAATCTTTTTGGAGTTATTCACGAGTGTATTGTTGTTTTTGTTGGAAACTGTCTTTATTGCCATATTAATAGATGGTCACTTGATTATGGGCAACTATGTCTGTAATACAGCTTGAATTATTAACACATGTTAATGCAGACAATAAGCAGGCCTGTCTGCCTAGTGTTCCTTATTTAACAGGTGACTGTCAAACAATTATAAAGTCATGGTGATGTGGAGTATTAATCAAGATAATAGGCTGAAGTAATAAATGGATGAAAAGTCTTTTTTCTCCACGCACTTTTTTTGCTTTAGAGATTTCTGGGAAAATATTATCTTTCTGTACCACTGACTGCTCTGTAGTGTTTTTTACCTGTTGTTTTGTTCTAGATTATTAATGCTATTATGTCCCATCAAAAACATTTGGCTTTACTATTTTAAAAGTAATTGTATTCCTTGTCTCTGGGGTGGCGGGGGGGGGGGGGGGGGGGGGGAGAGACAATGTAAAACATTTCTTTTGTAATGGCTTAAAAGTCAGTATTAAAGAAATACTTTGATCAGACATTGATTTGAGCTATGCTATAAATTTTTGACTTCTGAATTGGTTTTTAAATTTTTAGAATAATTGAGAAATCAATTTTGAATTTGTGTGCTGTATTACTTGGCTTTTTAGTAATATAACAAAAGTTCTACACTTAGTTGTACAGTCATTGAAGGCTAACTGCTGTGTGCTGTAGAGAGATAATAAACCATGTTACTTTTTTAGCAGATATATTTATAGTTGATGTTATTGTAATGATCCAATGACATCAAGACAGGAGCTTAATTGACATGGGATCTAAATACCTCAGTTGACTGGAAGTGTCTTGGGGTCACAAAAGATGCCAGGATGGTAACAGTGATAATTGTTTTGGACTAGTAGTTCAGAAGCCCAGTCTAATGCTCTGAGACTTGGGTTTGAGTCACTTCATGTCAGCAGGAGGAATCAAATCCAATTAACTGTATCTAAGTAAGTCTTCATAATGGTAGTCATAACACCATTCTTGACTGTCATAATAACCTATCTGGTTCGTTAGTGTCCATTGGAGAAGCAGTGTGGGTCTGTGACTCTAAATTGTTCTCTGAAATGTCCTGGCAAGCTATTCAGATCAAGACCAATTCGGGATGGGCAACAGTGTTTTTCTTGCCACTGACAAGAAGATAAAGTTTGTGGAAACATCTTTCCTCATTGAAATGAGTGCACTGTAGAGGTGGTAGCAGAGACCGTGTTATAACTTGATTTTTATGGACAATTATTCATACTTCACTGATTCATGCAAATGTCTGTGCTTCCATACACAAGGCTGCAGTTGTGTATTTCCACTTGCACTTAAAAATGCAAGCAACTGAAGGCATTGAATTTTACAGTCATGTCAAATTCTTTTCCATTGTGAAATGATCTGTGATAGGCATATTTGTCTACTTTTGATATACTGTTTGTTTTATTATATAATATTGCATTTAAGTTGTTGCCATTTTACAGATTTTGCAGCGATTAGTCTGGGTTTTTGCTTAACTGTGTAGTCTTAATTTTAAGACTGAATACTGATGATAGTAATGCAAGAAATTTTCAGTCTGGTTATTTGCAATAACACATTTTGCAGTTTTACTTGAGTGTGACACCCATTGAGGAGTTTAGGGAATCATATTTTTATGCTGTTTGACTTTCTATTGGAACAGATGTGAAAGTAACCTCTAGCAAAGGGTCCAGCATTGCTCTTTCCACTGGAAATCATCAGTTCCGTTTTAGAACAAGTGAAATAAATTTTTAATGTAAAAGTCCAATTGGAGGAAGCTTCAAAACTGCTCTGACATTGACATTGACATTGACTGACTACAATGCAAATATATAAAAGTGACACTGATGACATGGACCAACTAGGCTTGAATTGGCTCTGGAAAGATATTGATTCTTGTGTATATATTTTTGGTAATGATTGTTAACCAGTAATCAGGACAAAGACAAATATGCCTTTAAGTCTGAAAGTTTACAAATTGTTGCAGTTCCCCAGTGAATGAAAAGTGCTCTTAACACTAACGTAAATGAGCACTATCCTTAATGTCAGGCACTTTACTATTGATGATCATGAATATTCTTTTGAGAAACTGCCCCACAAATAAATGAACCACACCTTATCTGCAAAGTTTTGTGTACTTGTAACTTGCTGTTCTTTCTTTTCTCAGCATTCCTACCCCCTCCCCACAAGTATTATTTTATCTGCTGGAAAGAACTTGTTTGCCATTTATGATAAAATATTTCTCTCATTACAAAAAAAGTGAGAACCTTAATCTAGCAAGAACAACACCATTTGGAGATCTGTTATTAGTCATTGTATTTGTATTTGTTCTCCAATAATCTGAGTTCAGAGACCACATCCTGTGACTTCATATTTCAGATGTAGATAGAGCTCTTTTTCTTTGCAATAAGGTGCCAAAGAATGGTGTCATTTACTACTGCCACAAGGAATTAATAATCCATACCCCATGGATTTTTCTTTTTCCTGTCAAGTAGTCACAATCTGATGTGATTCGAGGAAATCTTCAGATGTCCAGCAACAGGGTAAGTAACCGGTCATATTAAAATATTATTACAGATATCAAAACCAAGACCAGTGATTTACTTTTCATTTTTCATTGTTATTTTCAGGTAATCAATAATTGAAATCGGATTATAACGGACTTAACAAAAATTCCACAAGTTTGATATTTATCGTAAATAAGGGTTGAATTCTCTAAAAATAAAGCGACCTTTTCAGGGCTAGTGAGGGTGTTTTGTTGAAATTACTAAATTTAAGCTGTTAACACAGTCACACTTCATTAATCAAGACATTTTTGGAGGAATTTTACAACGGGACTAATGGTATAGGCATACACATTATGTCAATTCACTGCTTGGATTTTTAATTTCTGGAGGAATCTTCAATAGTACAACCTTTTAGGAAAAGAGGGAAGAGTGTACAATCACTGTAAGCAATTTTTTTGAACTAATGTTACTCTGCGTCTAGACTCTCAAAGTTGCTGTCAGTTTATATGAAATAACCTCTGTTTAAAATGCCTGAATTTTGCAACATTCTCCTCCCATAATTGTCAAATGCCAATCAATAAATTGTGCCAAACAAAATTTAAGCAGTTCTAAAATTAAGTTTGTGCCAACAAGTGTATCCTTCACCATTGACTAAACTTTGGAAAGTGCTGTCCTGCAGAAATTTGTAATGATAGTTATTTGTGGGTATTTTTCTTCTTGACTCTGACTCTGTCTCTCTGGTTTTCAGTTACTGCTTCTGATCATCTTTGAATTGTGTTTTAACTTAAAAATTTCCCATCTGACTTCCTACAAAAGTTATTGTTGGATTGTACTAAAAATATTTGATCAAGCTTGAGGTATACCAATGATGCAGCGGCCAGTCTTGGACAAAGGGAAGGTTTGAGTGCAGTTTAACCTCCCTGGGACTGTTACATCTTTTGTTGTTACCTGAAAGATGGTAAAAGCTTAATAGTATGTTGAGACACTTTTTAAAAAATGAAATCCTCATGTTGGGTGTTATATTTTTCTTGTTTAAAGCCAATTCTCAACCTCAACCAACTTCAAAGTTGTTTAAAGGCTATAAACTTTATTTTGCTTGTCTTGTAGTAGTGGAGGACATTGTTAATGTTGTGATCAAATGAAATGCTACACTAATCTTTTATGATGCACTGCCCCCCCCCCCACAACTTCCCCACCAAACCAGGACTCCTATGTTAGAGAAACGGTTGTATTAAACAGTTGCAAAATCAGCTCAGAATTTGCTGTGTAAAATGCTGTGAGCTCTTCAGAGTTTAGAACCATAACAAAGTTCCTTGTTTTCAAAATGCCGTACAGAGAATCAAAATGTTCTTTGGTCCACTGCTTGGCTGTGACTGGACCAAATATTTCTGCATGAGTTAAATCACAGTTTCCCAAAATGAACACCCCCACTAGCTGAAGTATTGGGGTTGTGAAACCTGAGGCAATAGCTATATTGTGTAGTAAGTTTAAACCAGTTCTGTTCTAACTGAGGGAATTGAATGATTTTTGAGCTCAGTTGGGCCACTGGATATAGTTTGGGAAGCACAGATTTAAATGATAAAGTACAGAAAATCTTAAAGATGGCTGCGTCGGAGATTCAACAAGTGATAAACTGAGTCAAAAGACTCAATCATCTCCAGTCTAATTTCCACTGCCTTGATACTTTGATTTGCAGTATATAATTGTATTTCAAACTTTCCTTCTCCCAATGCTTTTTTGCTTTTCTTCATGTTGTACAGGATTATTAATGACCACGTTGCAATTCAAAGCAGACTTTTGCTGGTGTGATGCTATGCTGACACATGCAGTGCTTTGAACAGTGGTGTCTGGAGTGGGGAAGATTTGTAATGAATGAAGTCTTTAGCAATTCTTGCAATTTTCCTCACACCATGGTGAGGCTAATGGGAAAACAAAACATCTTGCTTAACAAAATGGGAAATGGAGAGAAGAATTGGGACAATCTGTTGGGTATTTGTAAGGAGAAAATAAACTGCATTTGCTGAAATTTTGGAAAAGGAATCTCCCTTTTTTGGGTGGGATAAGATAAAAGGGATAATAACTTTTCCTTCTACACACAATGCTGGGTCTATGCATTTTGGTAATTTGAGCTCATCAAGATGAATGAAATGGAGGTAACTTTATTATGCTCCACGCAACTATCTGCGTTGCTTTAACAAAGGATTCTGTTGATTTTGAGAGATACTGAATAGCTCAGAGGAGGCATGTGTCTTTGAAAGAGACTCCTGGGGAGTGTGATTTGAATGCCAACTGCTTGGCAGACACATATTTCCAGTTGTAATTTATATTAGTCAATCTATTGAGTATCTCTTTTTTTTTCAAATTTTCTTTGTTCTGGGAATTTATACTATTCAAAAACAAGGGTTTGGTGGGGGTGATGGTTGAGAGAGGCAGCTCACTAAAGTGAAATATTGAAGTGTGTGCGATGTTCTCAGGTTTTCCATTTTTAAAAAGAAGTACCAGTTTAAATTTGCCTAAAAATTAGAATATAAAACAGTGACTTGATTGAAATGTTTTATTTTGTGCTTTTGCAAGTTAAATTCTGTTCATGAAAAGCTGTGTATTGTGAAGCTTATTATCTCATTACTGAAATCAAGTAATGGTTATTGGGAATGTTCTGATTTTCAATTTTATCCACGTCAGAGATGACTTTGCTCAAATTTGGCTTATTTCAAACTTGCAGGCATCCAAAATTCCAAATGGAAATACATACATACAAATTGGGCCCAGAATGGTTAATTTGGCTCAAAGCCCAGTCTGATCATGATTGATCTGCTTGTGGCCTTGACTGCACCTTCCTGCCGTTCTTTCTAAATGTGATGTGGCCAATGTCCTTACAACTGTGGCAAAGCATCACTGACTCTTGGATTCCATTCCACTTGCAATAAATGGCAGCATTTCATTTGTCTCCCTGATCTCTCGCTTTACATACAAGCTAAATTTGTCACTTGTGTTCCAGGATATTAGGTGCCTCTGCTCCACAGAATTCTGCTGTGTCTGTCTGGTGCTGCGTTTCCAGTCTTCCAGTGTGGACCAGTTCATTTTCCCCATACCTTGCATATGTCAAATTTCTGCCCACTCACTTGACGTATCTATATCTTTTGCAGATTCCTTGTAACCACTTTAGAATTTTATTTTCTTCGTATTATTAATGGCAAATTTAGAAACCATGTACTCATTCAATCTTCTTCCACTCACTGTATATTGTAAAATAGTTGAGACCCAAATACCAATATCTATGGCACTCCACTCTTGTACCTTGCCTGCTGGAGAATAACCCATTTTATGCCTGCTATCCATTTTCTTGCTAGCCAACCAATCCACAGTAACATTACCCCCAACACCATGAGTGCTTATTTTGTGTGGTAACATGGTGACACCTTGTCGGTGCTGATTTACATGACATCTACAGGTTTCCCTTTATCCATACTGTTTGTATTCCCTCCAGAGAACTTTAATTTTAGTAAAATGTTTTCTTCCTTTCAAAAAATCATGTTAAGTCTGCTTGATTGCATTGAGATTTTCTTTGTGCCCTGTTTGTTACTTCCTTCAATAGAAGATTCCATGATTTTTCCCTACGTGTCTTAAGCCAACTTGTGTGTAGTTTCTTACTTAGATTTCCTTTTCATGTATTTTCTGGAAGACCAGAGTTTAAATAAGTCTTGTTGCCTGAACCCAAACCACATTTTCTGGTGTCTTGTAATTATTGTAAACTATTGGGAAGTTGGTAAGGAAATGAATTATACAGAACTTCCTAATAGAATTTACTTGACACATCTACTTGTATTTTCAAACTTGCTCCTAATCTGGGCGTAGCAAAAGTCAACTTGGATTCCAAAACAAACAATTTTATAAAAATCAACTCCTATCATTTACGCTGGAAGCTGCACATAAAAATGCATTGCTGGTGTTTCCAGTTAGCTTCCCGTTCTGTGTATCTGTTGTTATTCAGCACTGGCATTTTGCCAGGCTTTGCCTGTTTTGAGTTAAATTATTAGCCCGGTTACCAAGCAACTGTCACGCGTCTCCTAGAAACCAAGGGAGCTGCTGCCTGGGGCAGCAGAAGTGCAGCTGAGCTGTGTGAGTAAGCAACTGGAGTTGCAAGGCATGCTGTGGAGTTGAGCAAAATCTGTCAGTGCACGACTGATTTAAGAGTTGATTAAACACCTGTTGTATTTTGTCTTGCCTTGTAGTACTGAGACTTTATTGACTAATTTTAGCATATAAGGAAAGAGGACTGATAATAGAATACATGGTGTACGACTATACATATGTAGACATTTTGTATTAGCACCATCTTTTTGCAAATAGTAAACTGGTGAGACATTTACGGAATTACCTAATTGAAGGGGATATGGATTTCGCTTTAAATTTCATTATGTATTTCCTCACCTAGTGAGTAATCATGTTGGCTGCCTTTTTTATTAAGGCTGTTTAACTGTTAGTCTTATCAAGGAGCTAAGCTTATTTCGTCTGCCTTTTTAAAGTCAAATGTACGAAAATAGAGTCTCTAAGCGAGAATTGAAGCCAAATAAATCAACTTTTCGCAGAAAGCATAAATAGTCCAAAGTAATGGAAAATTACTGACCAATGCAGTGTGTGTACCAAATTTCAGCAGAAGTTTGATTTGTAATTTAGTATTCTGACCATCTTACAACTTCTATTCTAAACCAATAAAATGGTGAGATTTACAAATACCTTTTGTGATATAGCTAATACTAATGTAACAGTATATGGATGTGAGTTTGCTCGCTGACCTGGAAGGTTAGTTTTCAGATATTCCAGCTCAGCAAGCCAACTCACATCCAGAACCTCAACCTGAGCTACAAATCTTCTCAAAATTCGCTAGTAACAGTATATGTTCAGTTCTGAGGCCCGTATTTACAATTAAATAAATCACTGATTCTATAAACAACATTATCCAGTAATAATTCCTGTAAATCCCCCTCATGTACTGAATACAAAATTTCAGAACTTCTGTTTTGAGAATGAATAAGCTTTTTGAGGGTAAGTAGTGTATCAGTGATCGGCTAGCTTTCTTTTAAAAAAGCGAGTGTTAACCTCCCCTGTCAGTGCTGATTGACCAGTAATTTTCTAAAGTCAGTAAGGCACAATGAAGCTTCTCTCATCATACAGGTGAGTAACCATTTGAGTATCCAGCCTTACTACTTCTGAAGTTGACTTTGTTCTCATGGCAGTACACAAATGAATTATGAATGTTGGATCAAGTTATGTAATCCGCTGAGAATTTAATGCTTTAACCGATTTAACCACACCCAAAGTACATTTGAGTCTGCTGTTAGAAAGGTAGTATGCAGTAAAACATACGACCTGATGGCTCACTGATTAGCACTACAGCCTCAGTGCCAGGGATTCAGGTTTGATTCCAGCCTCTGGTGACTGTGTCTGTGTGGAGTTTGTACGTTCTCCCCATGTCTGCGTGAGTTTCCTCCCACAGTCCAGAGATGTGTAGCATGGGTGAATTGGCTGTGCGAAATTGCCCATAGTGTTCAGGGATGTTTAGGTTAGATGGGTTAGACATGGGAAATGCAGGTGTAGGGGAGTGGGTCTGGATGGGGTGCTCTTTGGAAGGTCGGTATGGACTTGCTGGGCTGAATGGCCTGCTTCCACAGTGTAGGGAATCCATAATTCTATGATCTCTTGATTTTAAAAATAAATTTGGCATGGGGTCTGAAAATTAAAAACATGATTTACAAACAGTAATATTGCTCAGCTCAGAATTGACCATTTCAAGGTCACCACAATTCTGGCTGCTTTTCCAATTTGGCTTCAACTGTAACTGAGTGAATATGCAGATCTGTCTTTCATTGGGATTCTGGCTGTTGCTGGCAAAGCCAGCATTTGTTGTCCATCCTTATTTGCCCTCGAACTGAATGGCATGGAGTCATTTGCAAGTAAGTGACATTGCTATGGATTTGGAGTCACAATTAGGTCAGACCAGGTAAAGACTGAAGATTTCCTTATCTAGAACCAGATGATTTGTTCCAACAACTCTTAATGGTTACCATGCAACCATTAAACTAGATTTGTCCAATTCCAATTTTCCATCTACCGTGGTGGGTTTGATCCCATCTTTACAGAACACTAACTTGGGACTCTGGATTACCAGTTTAGTGACAATATCACTGTCACCACCACTAGTCGTTATTTTGGATTCCTTTAGATTCCTCCTCCTACTCTCTTCCTCCTTTGTACTAGTGATTATCTATGTGTGATTCTATCCTCTCCACTCTGATTTCAAATATTTTTAACCAAGCTTCCAGAGAAACTTCTGAGCTAAGCGGATCTCACTCGGGGAAACAATTGTTTTAGGTTCAGTCTTGATTAAAGGTAGTGACTCCCTCTTTCAATTTTAGGGGTGAGAGGAATTACAGGTCTTTTTACCACCATGGTAAATATATTAGTAGTTATTTTCCACAAATTTTGCTTTCTGATGTGACACTTCCTACTTGTGACCAGAATAAATATAGCCCAGGGATTGAAAGGCAGCTTTTCCTACCTGGGAGTGGAGCAGAAGCAGTCCAATGGAGCCTGGGGTTGGAGCATCAGCTTTCCTACTTGGGAAGTAGAGAAAAGACGACAGCCTCAAGTCATCTTTCCTATCTGGGAGCAGAGGCCATTGGCAGTATTGTCACATGGTGATGATAGCAGACAGCTTACTAAAAGGGATTGCTGCTGTTCTCTGAAGCAAAGCACATGAATCCAGAGATGCTTTGCATCTGCTCCAGCTCTGAGCAAAAGAATGGCAAGAGGAGGATCTATGTAGGTAAAACTGGCATAGGAAGGATTCTGAAACTTCAGTACATGAAGCTAGGTAGTAAATTTAAGAAGTAAAATCTCAAGTGGTAATCCCGGGTAATTACCCAAACCATGTACAAATTGACATAAGATTAAGAGCTGAATACATGGCTGAAAGATTGAGGGAGAAGTTGAGTTCTGTTTTTGAGGCATTGGCTGGGAAAAGTGAAGTCTGTACTAGTGGGTTTATCTACATTGAAAGTACGCTAAGACTGGTGTTTTTGCAAGCCATGTAGCTAGAGAAGTTGAAGGTCTCAAATTATGTAATGAGAACAAGGAATCAAATTTGTGAAGGGGTGGAAAATCCAATTTTTGACAAAGCAAGATGAGGTATTAGTATGGGAAATGATAAACGGGACAGGAACGGACAAAGTGCAGATCTAACAGTAAATCAACAGCTAAGATTAGGCATTATGAAATTAATTAAAGGGGAAAACCTGAGGCTGTATCTGCATATTAAGCATTCAAAATGCAACAGACGAACACTTAATCAAGTACAAACTTTGGGCTAATGGACGCTATAGAGACATGGCTGTAGAATTAAATAATTTTTTTTGGATCGGAATATTGAAGGGTAGGTGGCAGTTAAACAAGACAAAGCTAGGTAAAGATGAAAGAATGGTTCAGTTGATTTTAAAGGTGATACTTGCAGAATACAGCTGGATGGCCTAAATTCAGGAAACCAGGATATTGAAGCAGTTTGAGTAGAGAGGAGGGATGATAAAGGCCAGGACTCACTTGTGGGAATGGGTTGGTCACTGAATAATAGCCACATAGCAAGATGGAATATCAAAGAATGGAAGTTTGTCTGAAACATCTAGCCATTGTCAGGGATTTTAATTCTTGCATGCAGACTAGAAAATATCAGATGGGCAGTAATATCCTTAATAAGGAATTCACAAATTTTTTTTAGGCAATTAGTTTCTTAAAGCTGTATGCTTTGACACTGGAAAATAGGCTATATTTTCTTTGTATTGACCAACAAAAGTATTAGTTGACATCAGGAAACATCAGGCATAAATAGGTAATTTTCTACTGTCAAGAAACTACTAGTGTGCCACCGTGCTCTCTACCAGGAGCAGAGGTTTGTTTTTATGCTCGGTTTTGAACAACTTGTTGAAGAGTTGGATGAAGACCTGAAGATATAGTTACCAAATGTGCTGATGACACAAAGATAGGTCAGTAAGTTGTGAAGAGAACATGAGGGGTCTGCAAGGAGAGATCAGTTAGGTGAGTGGGTAAACAGCTGAGAAAACAAAACATAATACAGCACAATGGCCTATTTTAGTAGGAAGAATAAAAAAAATTGCTATCTTAATGGTGAAAGATTGCAGAGGATTCGGGGATCCCAAATTGAATTTCAATGTTAGCCAGGCACAGCAGGTAATTGGGAAAGCAAATAGAATATTCATGATTATTGCATTGTAAATTGAAAGCAAAAATAAAGGGGCTTTGTTATACTGGGCATTGATCATATCTGGAGCACAGTATATAGTATTTGTCTCCCTCTTTGGGGAAGGAAGTAAATGTGTGTTTTCTTAATCTCTTTGGGACGTTAGGCAGTGAAACTGAACATTAATATGTGAAAATTACATTTGTTTCATTATTTGAGAAGTTAACATCTAAAGTGCTCTGTAATGTAATTTAAATGAAAAGGAGGAGCAGTGTTCAGACCTCTATTCTGGGAGCTGAGAGTGTAGGAGAGGCCTTATCTGGAAAGAGGAGAGCATCCTGGGAGAGCTTTGAGATGCCGCAGTCCGGAGCATTTTCAAGAGTTAACAAGTCCAACTGTGGTAATTACAAGAGAATTTCTGTTAACGTTGTGAGAAGTCATCAAGATTGTCCTTGACCATCTCTTCCCTGTGGCTGAGGAACTGCTCCTGGAATTGTAGTGCATCTTCCGACCATGGAGGGGCACAACGGATATACATTTCACTATGTGAGAAAAGAAGAGAAAAGAACCTGCTGTACCGCATGCCTGTGATGTTACAAAGACATTTGACACAGTCAACCAGGAAGCATCATAGAGCGTCCTTGTCCACTTTGGTTGCATGAGTAAGTTTTATCACCATCCTTTGCCTGTTCCACAGTGATATGGAAGTTGTGGTCCTGACAAATGACTCATTCCCCATTCAGACCAGTGTCAAGCACAGTTGCGATTTCACCCCACCGCTGGTCTGGATTTACCTTACTGCAGTGCTTCAGCTCACTGCCAATAAGCTCCCTGCTGGAGTGGAGTTGACCTACAGAATCTGCGGGGAAACTATTCAGCCTAGTGCTGCTTTCAAGGCAAAACTAAAGTCATCTCAATCAGTGTTGTCAAGCTGTAGTACGTGAATGGTGTTTGCGTACATGCAAACTCGAGGACAAACTCCAGACTGTCAACATATTTTTCTTGTATGAAAGCAAGGGTCTTCTCCCGAGCATCAGTTAAACAAAGGTCCTCCACCAACTTGGCTCAGAATTGCAGAGTGAACCCCCTGAACATCAAGGTCCATGGTGTGGCCTTGGAGAACATTGGCCACTTCCAATGCACCTTGGATGTCCTGTGACTGAAGCAGCAGTTATTGAAGAGATCCAGCACTGCCTCCAGTGTGCGAGTGCAGTTGCCTGAGGAAAATGGTCAAGGATGCTGACATCCGGTTAAACGCCAAAGTCATAGCTCTGGTCTCTTGTCCGCGCGCACCCCCCCCCCCCCCCCCCCCAAAAAAAAAATTGGGTCTGAGACATGGCTTGTCTACAGCAAATATTTGGTGCTGGAATGGTGCCACCAATGCCTATATAAGATCCTATGAATCCACTGGGAAGACACACACTAACACCAGTGTCCTTGCTAAGGCCAATCTCTCTTCCATCGAGGGACTGACCACCCTTGATTGGCTACAATGAGCTGGGCACACTGTCCCCATGACCAACACAAGACTTCCCAAGCGGGCATTCCACCAACACTTGGGCCAATGACTCCCAAGAAATCACAGTGGAGGAGGAGCATCCAGGAAGGCATTGACCACCTCCAGACCCGGCATCAGGGAAATAAAGCAGAAGCTGGGTGAAAACAGTGTAAGGAATGTACTGCCCCACCAATGCCACATCCAGCCCTTCCCACAACCACCTTCTGCTCCAAATGTGGCTCAGTTTGTTCAAGCCGCATTGGCCCCCTATGGACTCCGCCTAAGAGTAGAAGAGAGTTTCCCTTGTTGCAAGGGATTGCTGCTGCTGGTGAACTTCATCAAGTTCAATGTTTGAAGTTTGAGCAGGGAGGGCAGGGAGAAGATGTTTATAGCTGAAATTCAGTTGGGAAAAGGAGGAGCGGAAGAGGTTTACGAGCCATCTTCACTTCAGCTAAAGCAGTGAGTTTAGCAGATGGGTAGAGCAGTATTTGTGCTGGGTGGTGGTTAATGTCAACATCTGATGCAGTGTAAATCGTCTCCAACAGGAATAAGAAAACGGTTTCAGTGATTTTTGAACCAAGCAATGGGAGAAATAATAGTAATTTGAGTAGATGTCAAGCAAACCTGTGGTCACAAATCCCAACAAATTGAATTTTAACAAAGTTATAAGTAGTGGTCAGTGTAAAATAAAAGATCAAATGGAGAGATTAAAACTATTTACCAGAATGTAAAAAAAAATGTATGCAGCTGAGCCACTCATTAGTGTATAAATATGCTTCACTTGGGAATAAGTGGCTTTGAGCCGATTTAAAAGTGCTCTCTTGTTTCTATATAGTTTAATTAGCTGTTATTTTAATGTACAGCCTAACTTGTCCTTCACTGTAGCATTATTAAAAATCCATGTTATGCAACAGTCTCCAAAAACAATCTGTTAACCACGAGAGAGACCAGTAACCTTCTCCCGTAGGCAAATATATTAAGTGACATTAGTGTTAATAGACATCCTGGGGAAGAAAATGTTAACAGTGAATGTTATTTATGTAATGATCCAATTTAGTCTTGTGTAAAGTTCTCTGTACAAATATCCCATTAGGAACATGCTACCCTCTCCTAACAGCAATTAAGCCTTCTGCTTCTACAGAACTCAAAATTAGGTTTGTTTGGATTGGAATGTTTTTTTAATGGATTTAAAGCATTATGCTTAACCTTTTTGCAAGTAAGATGAATATTAGAAACTCCTGTAAAGGAAAAGATAAAATGAGATTGTGTTAGGAGCTCCTATTACGTTTGTATGAGTACGTAATTTTATTTGATTATTGTGCTAGAAATTTGAGATTTTCAAAATTAAGCTTAATTTATCTTTTGCCTTGCTCTCCCCATGCAGCCTGCGTTCCTTTTGAACTCCATGTCGCATTCACTTTTTCTTTTTGAGTTCTTGGGTTACCTTCTAATAGCATCCATCACAAAGCCCTTCACAATCAAAGTACTTTTGTATTTGTTATCTTACTGTCGGATGACTTGCCAATTTGTTGTCTTGATTCTACAGGCACTAATGAGCTAAATCATCAGTGAATTTCATCCATATTGGCAATGCTTAAATAATTGTTGCGACAAGAGAAAAATTGAGCTGGTCTTATTTAAATACTGCAATGGGATCTATTATGGCCGCCCTACAGGACAGATTCATGTCAGTAATTAATCTGGAAGATGACAACACTAAGTGCAGGAATCCTTCAGTTTTATACTAAAGTATCAGGCTAGATTATTTGCTCAGGTCTTTTGTGAAGTATGTGTGACTAGATCATAGCTGAGCAAAGGCTGTTTTCTCATCTGTTCTTACCCATTGTGGCTTCACATTTTCCCTCATGAGATGTTAGATTTGAAATAATAGATACTGCTCTGGCTTAATTTTTGTGGCTGCTTATGTAAAATGTTGTTCAACCTCAATTGGGACCAGAAGGTACAAGAGTAGAATTAGACCACTCCAGCCCCTTTTTGAGTCTGCTCTGCTGTTCTGAACTCCCAGTCTCCTCCTTTCTCCCTGTAACCATTTTTCACCCCTTTCTCATCAAGAACTGGCTGTCTGTGTCTTAAATACACTCTGAATACGAGAAGCTGTTTATCTAGGGGCCATTCTTGTAAACCTCTTCTGGATGATCTCCAAACCCAGCACATCCATCCTATGATATGGGGCCTAAACTTTCCCAATACGCCAGATGTTGTCTGACCAGAGTTTTATACAGCATCAACTGTGTCCCTGCTGTGTTTTCAAGAGGGCTGGAGTAAAGGTTTTTTTTTAGTATTCACTTGCCGTCCTAACTGCCAACTTAACCTCAACATAATCTTAAGGGAGTCATGAACTAAGACTCCTAAGTCCCTGATTTCTAAAACTTGTTTAGAAAATAATCTGTGCCTCTGTTCTTCCTACCAAATGGTTAACCTCACATTTTTGCGCATTGTATTCCATCTGCAACTTTGCCCACTTCCCTAGCTACTCCATGTCCTTCTGCAGCCTCCCCCCCCACCTTTTTAAAACTACCTTTCCCTCCACCTATCTAGTGTCATCTGTAAACTTAGTGATAATGTCCAGTGTTCTTTCAATCCAATTTATTAATTTATAATGTGGATAGTTGTCCCAACACTGACCCTTGTGGAACTCCATTAGTCACTGGCTGCCATCCTGAAAAAGACCCTATTATGCCTTCTCTCTGCTTTCTGCTAATCAGCCAATCTTCTATTCAGGTCAGTAGCATATCCCTCACACCTGGGCTTTTTATCTTGTTTAGCACCCTTCTGTGCAGTACCTTTTTTTTGTTGAAGGCCTTCTGGAAATCCAAATAGATCACATTCACTGGCTCTCCTTTGTCTATCTTGCTTGTTACCATCTGAAAAATCCTAACAAATGTCAGGCATGACCTCCTTTTGAAGCCATGTTGTCTCAGCCTTATTTTACCATGCACTTTCAAGTACTTTACTACTCCTCCTAATGGACTAAAAAAGATAACAAAATTGATTTTTAAATTGTTTTATTGTGCTATGGCATTGATTCTAAATAAGCTTAGTCATTAATTCATTCATGTGAATCTCCACAATATCAGCAGACACCTGGGGTGGTATCATTCAAGCAGAAGTTCACATGCAGGTGGAAAGAGTGTTTGCTGGTAAACACAAGGAGACACAGACTGCGTGCTTTGTCTTTTAACCTCTTCCGACTCCAGAAAACACAGCGATAGCTCTACCAAAATTCTGACTGATAAAGAACAATTGACACTACATCGATTAGGGCATTTTCCAGGGAAGTTTTGGGCAGTTGAGATTACTGTAGAAACAGCTCACTTAACAACCGGGGTAACTCATTACTGATTTTTGTTTTAACTTGTTTTAATTGATGTAGATATTGATATCTGCCCTCCCAATGTATTGTACATTTAAAATGTATTGGATTCTGAATAATGTTTTGGAATTTTTTTTTACTTCTCCACTAAATGGGTTTGGAGATGAGGAATACTTTTGTGTGTTTATCATTAAAACAGTTGCAACAAATCATCATTACCCACTGGGATAGGGCACAGACTTCTGTAGATTTTAAAAAACCTGATACCGCTAAAGTATAAGTCACTAATCTACAAAGTACCATGCAATCAAACGGGGCAAGTGAATGAGGGGGTAGGGAGAGAGAAAAATGTCATCTGGAGCTGACTAAGATTTTGTGGATCTACAAAGTGAATTGATTGACAACAAGCAGTTGACTTATTCAATTATGAAGTTCTCCCTTTTTATTGACACTGAATACAACTGTTGAGTCAGAGGCAAACTAAGGGGAGATGTGGTATTGTTGGGGTTTTGGACTAATGCATTGGAGTTGTGGATTCAAACATAAAAACTGCAGCTTTTTTTTCCTCTTTCCAGATTTTAAATTACTTTCATGATCACTGTTTGAGACTATCAGCAATTTGTTGTCCAAATCCAATCTGGTTCCTAGTTGCCTTTTTTTAGGGAAAGAAATCTACCATCCTTGGCCTGGCCTGCGTATGACTTCAGACTCGCTGCAATGTGGTTGACTGACTTTTAACTTTTCTGTGGCAATTAAGTATGGGTGGTAAAAGCTAGCCTTACCAGTAGGCTATCACCCTCTGAAAGGAATAGATTCCTAATTGGAAATGGCTATTCACTTTTGGGGAGGTATGTTTATACCCTCATTTCTCTTCTAACATTTCCTTCTGCAACTAACTTGTGTTAATTTTAAAAATTAATCTGAAAGGACTGATTCACAATTCAGTCCAACTCCCCACCCTGCACTGGGGAATCAACCTTGGACAACAGGAATCAGGTTTGTCTAATGAATGGTCATCTCCTGCTTGCTGTCCCAATGCTGCAGAAAGCCGGCCAAAGCCAAGAGGGAGTTTAAATGTATGACATCACCACAGGTGCAAAAATTACCAGTAAGAACAATTGCAGTTTGGAGGGAAGAATGGGGGCCCGGAGTTAAATGCCAAACTACACAGCTGTGTGTGTTGTTGACAGCTAGAGCTTGAACAATGAGATCTGAGAGAGTGAAGCCCCTCTTCAGGAGCAAACTAGTGTCTGCTTGGGAGGGAACCATAAGGACACTGCTTGAAGCTTGAAGCAAGGAACAAATAAGTGACTGGAGGAGTGAAGGCTAACGGGAAGACTCTTAATCAAGGAGCCATATCACATGCGTTTGGTAGGATACCACAATGAGACTACCCTGAAAAAGGAATTGACCCACTCTTTCTTTCAAAGACTGAAGCAGCTTCTTCACCAAACAGTCATAGAACTGTTCAGAGGGGTTCTGCATATTTTGGAGGTTGGAATTGCTAGACTCAAATGGTAACATTTCAGCCACGTGACTCTCGCTCTCTTCTCATTTCCCCACCCCAAAAAAAAATTCTACCTTGAATATAATATCTAACCACCTTACTAAGGTTTTGTCTGTTGGCTTGGGAAAATAGTCTGGGTAGTTATTTAAGAGTTTGTATCATTTGTCATTCCTAGAATTTCGTGAAGTACTTTTTCCACTAATAGTAAAGTTGTTCCTATTTTAGATAAAACAAATGCCAGTCTAGATCATTATAGCTCAGGGCCAGTAAATTTGGGACAGGTCATTTGGGAGGAGTTATCACAGTAACTTCAAAAAAACTTGTTCATAATGTGTTACTTTTTAATCTGTGGCTATGTTTGATAATTGTTGTTTGTAAAGACATTTATTTGAAGTTCTATTCTGTGGAAGTGGAATGAATGCATTCGTACGTAGAAATTAGTTTTGATAATCTAAGACTGCTGGTACTGATTGCCAAATAGGAAATAAGTCCCAGGAAGGAACAAGTACTGTGTTGTGTTTGGAATCAACAAAGAACACTACCTACTGAGAGAAATATAATTCTGGAAAGTGTGAGCCAGTGACCAATGTGCTAAGTGCAGACAGTTGGAAGTCAGAAGGGTGTCTAATAAATTACATTTGCCTATTAGCGTGGGGTATGTGTGTATATTTTTCTCAGGATGTGAATTGATTTTGATAACTGTTCTTACTTGCAAAGTTCACTTGCTGTCTGGAAGACCTGAGTACCTCCGATTTCTATCTGACCTCCTCCTGAGTTATTGGAGAAGTTGCCACGCTGAACACAGATTTTCTACCTCCCTCAACCACCTCTTTACCAACTACCAGTGCGACATCGATTGCCTCAACCTCTCCACCCGTCTCACGCACTCCAACTTCTTTCCCCCACAGAATGTGCAGCTCTCCGCTCCAACCCTAACCTCACCATCCAACCTGTGGACAAGGGAGGCGCAGTTGTGGTATGGCACACAGACCTTTACATCGCCGAGGCCAGGTGCCAACTCTGACAACTCGAACTGCCCCCACAATCATGACCCTACTCCTGACCACCAAAACATCATCCCTCAGACCATCCATAACCTCATCACCTCAGGTGGCCTCCCATCCACAGCCTCCAACCTCGTCATTCCCCAACCCTGTACTACCCGTTTCTATCTCCTTCCCAAAATTCACAAACCTGATTTGTCCCGGCTGACCCATTGTTTGTGTCTGTCTCTGCCTGCTGCAGTCCCACTGAACTTGTCTCTGCTCCCCCCCCCCCCCCCCCCCTCCTTGTCCAGGATACCTCCCATGCCCTTTGCTTCCTCCAAGACTTCCAATTCCCTGGCCTCAAAACCTTACCTTCACTATGAATGTCCAATCCCTATACACTTACATTCCCAACGCAGATTGCCTAAAATACTCTGCTTCTTCCTCTCCCACAGGCCCAGCCAGTTCCCCTCCTCCAACACCCTCACCCTGCTTAACTGAACTCATCCTTGCCCATAACCTCTCCTTCAACTCCTCCCACTTCCAGTAAACTGAGGGGGTGGCCATGGGAACCCGCATGGGCCCAAGCTATGCCTGCGTCTTCGTAGGATACGTGGAACAGTCCCTGTACACTGGCACTATTCCCCACTTCTTTCTCCCACTATATTGTTGACTGTATTGGTGTCCCACAAGGAGCTTGAATAGATCATCAACTTTACTAACACCTTTTTCACCCAACCTCCAGTTCACCTGGACCATTCCTGATACCTCTCTCTCCCTTTCCCGGACCCCCCCTCTGTCTCCATCTCTGGTGACCACCTCAAAAGTGATATCTATTTAAAGCGCACCAACTCCCACAGCTACCTAGACTACAGCATCTCTTGCCCACCTTCCCGCAAGCATGCGATCCCCTACTCGTCCTCTTCCTTCAAGATTGGGTGTTCCTTTCGTGAACATCCCAGATGCCCTCTTGTCTCGAAGAGCACAAGCGCCCCACCCCCTTCAGTGGTGGAAAATTCTCTTCACTGCATCTCTTGTGTTTCCCACACCTCTGCCCTCACATTCCCTCCACAACAAAAACAAGGACAAAATTTCCCTTTTGTCCTCACGTATCACCCCACTAACCTAGATTCAACATATCAGTTTCTGCCACTTCCAATCAGACCCCACAACCAAGAATATATTTCCCTCCCCATGGGGACTGCTCTTCCATGACTACCCACTAGCCCCACCACCCCCACACCTTTTTTTTTCTCTGCAACCTCAGGAAGTGCCATCCCTGCCCCTATACCTACCCTTCCCCATCTCTTCTCTCTTTCGTTCCCCCCCCCCCCCCCATCCAAGAAACCAAAATAACCTTCCACATCAGACAGATGTTCACCTGCACATACACTATATGTGGTCTACTACAGCTGCTGCTCCTGATGTGGCCTCCTACATTGGTGAGACTAAGCAGAGGCTTGGAGATAACTTTGTTATCTCTCTTCGGATTTGAGTGTTGTCCTATTGCTGGAATCCCGGCTTGTGTTTTAGATGAGGTAGAGCAGACCTGTTTTCTGAATACCTTTTTTTTTGTACAAGGTCTGCTTTAGGGATTTCACAAGTTCTTCTTAACATTTTACAGTATAGGTTATTCATTTAAAAGTAACAACAGTTCATAATTCCTGCAATTCCATTGGGCCCTGCACAAATCTCGCTGATTTTACAATGGATAGATTGGTAATGTATCTTTTAAAGTACTGTCACGCAATAGAAATGATCTATCTTGTTGTTCTGAGAAGCATTCAGCATTGAAACACTGCCATATAGTTGTGGTTCTGAAGGATATGCCCCAGGGTTCAAAGCTCCTCTGATAACTGGAAAGCTCTTTTTAAAAATGGGTCATTTATAGTCCCATTTTACTGTTTACTCAACACTAATTAAATATTATTCCTTTTGTCCAGCACCATACCATAATTTGAAATACTGATTTTGTTCTAAACAGGGCCAAATTGTTCTGGCAACTTCTATTTGCAGAACCTTTTTGGCTACAATACTTGATGCAGCTTGGTGTTCCCAATGCGCTGTTACTCGGTTGAATAAAATGCTGCTCTTGCTCTTCTGTCTTTTGTGCTGTCTAACTGAAAGTTGTTTTAATTTTGTTTTCTGCTTAATGTTGCTTATTAGATACTGAGCAGGGTGTAACAGGATTTACTTTTTGTTCCCCCCCCCCCCCCCCAACCTCCCGGAAAGACCAAAGTGAGAAGCTGAATGGTCTACTTGAATTAAATGGAAAGGTATAGTTTTTAAGGTCTTAGTGAAAATTTGTAGCTCGGGTTGTGGATGCAGTTGTTGGTTAGCTCGCTGAGCTGGTTGTTCTGTGGTGTGCAATCACTTTGTTACCCTTCTAGGCAACATCTTTGTGTGTATTGAGACAATATTCACTTATCTCAATGTGAATATAAGTCAACACACACACACACAGTGACCATACCAGGACAAGCAAACACCAGTCATGCACGGGAATTTCTGGAATCCTGGTTCTCCACACAGGAGTCCATTAACAAATGCATAGAAATAGATCCTGTATACAGACCGCTGCGAAAAAGGGGCAATAGAAGCGACTAGACCATCGCACCAGAAGCGCTCATAAATTTGGAAGTCAGCAGAACACCAATGCTACTATTAGAGGTTGCACAGATGATGTTGCCTAGAAAGGTAACAAAATGTCTGCACCCCACAGAACAACTGGCTCGGTGAGCTAATAAACAACAAAGGTATAGTTACCTTGAGGGCTGTTTTCGTTTTAATAAATTTGCAGTTCAGGTGAACTGCCATTGAAATTCAGTCAGGAGCACGTATAAAGCAGGTGTCAGGGGCTCAACGCCTTCTGCCTCTTTCCATGGCATCACCCTAGTTGCCCATTTTAATTTCTGAACTTAGACCCTTTTTCATATCTTTTTTAATCTTTCATAACACCCATTAAGTTCACTTTCCAGCATGGATCGTTGGCTGGTATTTTAAGAGCTGGAATCCAAGAATCTTTCTTGCTCTTTTTGCACATTTTTAAGGCACTAGTAAGGTCAAAGCAAAACTTTGTTCTCCTTTGATTTGCACTACACTCTCAAATTTGCTTAGTTGCTTGTAAACAAGAATGGTTTTAAGTGATTGCTATAGTCCTATCTATCAGTCCTATAGTCTGCTGTCTCAGATGACTGGTGGCATTCTAACCTGATGGTCATCGCACCTTATGCAAGGAAAGATGTTGAGGAAGATGGTCCTTCGTGGCTACTGTGGCAGTTTCACCTATGCTGTCGTCATGTTGCCAACTAGTTTTCGAGACAACTGAGATAACCAGCCCCTATGTACTCAATAGGCATTCGAGTGAAATCCTAGCTTACAAAACAATGCATCAAATCAGACAAGTTTCCATTGCAGTGTTTTGACCATTGCTTCAATTTAATGCCCTTTTTAGATTTAAGCTCATGTCCATGATTCTGTAGTTAATATTTAAAAATAGTGGTGTCACCATACATACCTGATTATAATTATTGGCAGCTCATGTTTTCATCTTTTTCAGAATTGGGAGTTCAAGTTCTGACAAATGTTGTGAAGTTTTAATGGGTAGAGTTTGAGTAATCAGCAATTAAAACTCTGATTTCAACTTATAACATGGCATTAACTGATTTTAGAGCAAACATGGGAGGATCTAGTTTAGACAGTATTAACTGGTAAATTAATTCCGGAATAATTTCTGACCTCAATGCCTCAGGCTAAAGCCACCTCCTTTACCTTGATGAATCTGATCAGTAATATCAAGATGATGTAACATAACAGGTAAGAGTTTGCCATATATCCACACTTCAGCCTGTTCTGGAGCAACCGTTCTGTTTTAATAACTATGCTCAACTTAAATCTCTCTTAATTTGATTTTCTTTTGTGTTGAAATATTAGGTCAAGCTACCTGTGTTAAATGCTACAAAGGGATACTTCTACCCCATTAAAGGGAGGGGAAAACCTTGGATATCAAAGTTTCTTTCCTAAATCTGGCTCTTCCTAATGAGAAGAAATTAAATCTCAGGTCATGAAGATTTTTTTAAAAATCAATTCAGCAATGAAGTAAACCTAAATTTGAGCCTGGAATGTATTTGAGATTGTAATCATGTGATACATGCCCCGATGCTGATGTTTTTGGAATTTTTTAATGCACAACACCAAAAGAAAAATTTTGGGTGATGATATTGATAACTTTTAAGGCTGTGGGCCAGTTATTTTTATTGCAGGATTTCAGCATTTTATACTGAAGTACTTCTGTCAGCTTGAAGGAGCTAATAATGAATCATTGAAAAGCAATTTGTAATTAAAACATAACTGCAGTCATCTTGCCGTAAACTTCAACATTGCTTAAACAAAATTAAAATGTACATTGCTTGGATGGGTGCAGGATGGTGGAAAAAGAAATGCCACTGCTATATTGCGTGAACTTCCAAGACCTTCCCTGTACCATTATATGCTTTGTTCTATTTTAACTTGCTCATGGAATGCAGCTGTCTTCCTGTGTGCTTTTGGTGGGGGTGGGGGAGGGGAGAGAGAAAGTTTGCATTCAAATCTTTTTTGTGCACATTGCCTGGCACTGAGCATTGTGCACGTGTTCAGGTGGAATTCACATTTTCTCCCCCAGTTAAATATTAACTGTCGCAGTTAAATATTTCTTTTGTGAAAAATCTAAGCATGCCGCCCCCCTCACCCCTTGCCTGAGGAGTGGTGACGCTCAAGTTAAACTTCTTACTACCAGTTTTGCATCTCCAGTGAGAGCCACATTATGGTCCTCTGGGGCCTATGGTGACTTTACCTTTTTATAGATTTTCTTTTGTGTAATGGACATGTGAACAAGTGAAGTCATTGAAGTGGAAATGGGCGTGAGAATTCTACTTGGATACTGTCATTTTGCATGTGAAACTTGGTAGTTCAATTACCTATTACATCTTATGCAATCTCCCAAGCACCACCTCTTCCTACCAGTGGAGTAACAAGGCCATGAGAACACAGCACCTTGTCAGACTTTGATTTGCTGTTTAGAGTTAATATCCTAGAATTCTAACTTGATGGGGACATCTGCACTACGATTGTAACATATCAAGAAGAGGACTAAGTAGCAATGTCTGTAGATGACTAGCAATGGGAATTAATGCAATGTTCCACCGTCTCCCTGATTCCAGAATGAATGTTGAGTCTTGCTTAAGCAATGCAGGAATATTACTGTTTTTGGAACAGAATTTAAAGTTTTGAACAAATTCTGTTCCAAAATCCAAAGCACTCAATTGTAGAGATGGATAAGAAACACATTTAAAGGTGCGACCATTTTTATTTCTCCAGTGGGATGTTGGCCTCGCCAGCTGGTCCAGTATTTTTTTGCCCATCCATAGTTGTCCTTGAGAAGGTGGCAGAGAGCTGTCGCCTTGATCTTCTGCACTCTGAACTGTAGGTAGACTCCCAAAGCCATTAGGGAGGGAGTTCCAGGATATTGTCCTGATGACACTGAAGGAATGGTCAGCATGGTGTGAGTCTTTGAGGAGAACTTGCAGGTGGTGGTGTTCTCGTGTATCTGCTGATCTTGTCCCCCTTTGTAGAATGTGTTGTGGGGTTCAGAAGGTGCCGTCTAAGGATCTCTGAATCTCTAATGCATCTTTGTAGATGGTACGCTCTGGTTCTGAGTGTCACTGCTGGAGGGAATGGATGTTTGTGGATGAGGTGGCCAACAAGGAAGCACTTTGTTCTGGATGGTGCCAAGCTTGTTCAGTGGTGTTGCTGCACTCATCCAGGCATGTGGGGAGCATTGCATCACATCCTTGACTTATGCCTTGTTTAGATAGACAGGTTTTTGGGAGTTGGTGAGTTACTTGCTGTCATATTCCTAGGCTCCGACTGCTTCTCGTGGCCACTATATTTGAGTAGTTCAGTTTCTGGCCAGTGGTAACCCCAAGATGTTGAGGAATTCAGTGATGATAAATGCCAGTGATTCAGGGTGAGTGTCTTGCAGGGCTCCAACAATACCAGAGGTGGAGTGAAAGGTTATCTCTTTGTGATGCTTCCTTTCACTGCCATAAGATGGCATCCCAGATTCAAGATCTCCATGGAAGATTCATGGAAGATAAGTAAGCTTGGCTGCTGGCTTCGATAAGCATCGTGATATCAGATATTAACTGAGATTTCATTCTGCCATTTGATCTTCAGGTGTTTCTGATGGTAGCTCAAGTGAAATTGTTTGAACTGGAACAGAATGGATAGGACTATAGTTTGGTAGGACTTCTCTCTTCTGAACTGATGTTTGAAGTTTGCTGAGGGCACAGTTTACTTCAGCAGTATTGGCATGTAGTCGATTATCTCCTAAAAAAAGTACATTTATCTATCCTGACCAGTTTACAGTCATGATTTAGGGCTTTCTTGGATTGGGCTGCTACACATCTTCAGCTTGCCTCATGCTGATTTGTAAAGCTAATATTGCTATATGTATTGAAGAATGAGTCCATGCTTCATTGCATGTCCAGCTCTGAACCAAGAACCAACAGCTAGCTCAAAATCATTAATAACCAGGAAGTTGCAAAGTATATCTATCGTCGGAGGCTCACTGATGTTACCTAGAATGGTGATGAAACGTCTGAAAACGAACCTTCCAGCTCAGCGAGCACACTCTCACATCCAGTATATCCATGGTGTTTTTTTCTAAATTGTCTTTAATTTGATCAGATTCCCATCCATGTGATATGATTTAATTACCATAATCGCCATCCTAGAAATCATTGGAGAACATGGCGGAGAAAACATGCTGAAGAGTTGGAGTTAGTGTACAGCTGTTAAGCTACTGGGAATGAATCATAATAGAACATAGAACGATGTTGCGCTGACCTGTGTACTAGTCTAAGCCCCTCCCCCTACACTATCCCATCATTATCCATATGCTTATCTGAGGACTGTTTAAATGCCCCTAAAGTGGCTGAGTTAACTACATTGGCAGGCAGGGCGTTCCACGCTCTTACCACTCTGAGTGAAGAACCTGCCTCTGACATCTGTCTTAAATCTATCACCCCTCCATTTTTAGCTATGCCCCCTCGTACAAACTGAAGTCCTCATCCTCGGAAAAAGACTCTCACTGTCCACCCTATCTAATCCTCTGATCATCTTGTATGCCTCTATTAAATCCCCTCTTAGCCTCCTCTCCAATCAGTCCCTCAGCCTTTCTTCATAGGGCCTGCGCTCCAGACCAAACAACATCCTGGTAAATCTCCTCTGCACCTTTTCCAATGCTTCCACATCCTTCCTGTAACGGGGTGACCAGAACTGCACATAATATTCCAAGTGCGGCCGCACTAACGTTTTGTACAGTTGCAGCATGACATCACATCTCTGGAACTCAATCCCTCTACCAATAAAACCTAACACACGGTAAGCCGCCTTCACAGCACTATCAACCTGGGAGGCAACTTTCAGGGATCTATGTACAATGACACCAAGATCCCTCTGCACATCCACTCTACCAAGAATCTTTCCAGAGACCCAGTATTCTGCCTTCCTATTATTCCTCCCACTCTGAGTAAAGAACCTGCCTCTGACATCTGTCTTAAATCTATCACCCCTCCATGTGTAGCTATGTCTCCTTGTACAAGCTGAAGTCCTCATTTTTATCTGTACTAAACTCCATTTGCCACCTTTCAGCCCAATTCTGCAGTTTATCCAAGTCTCCCTGCAACATTCTTCCACACTGTCCACCACTCCACTGACTTTAGTGTCATCTGAACACTTACTAAGCCATCCACCTATGCCTGCATCCAAGTCATTTATAAAAATGACAAACTGCAGTGGACCCAAAACAGATCCTTGAGGCACACTGCTAGTAACTGGACTCCAGGCTGAATATCTTCCATCAACCACCACTTGTTGCCTTCTTACAGAAAGCCAGTTTCTAATCCAAACTGCTAAGTCTCCCTCAATCCCGTGCCTCTCTATTTTCTCCAATAGCCTACCATGTGGAACATTATCAAAGGCTTTACTGAAGTCCATGTACACTACATCAACTGCCCTTCCCTCATCCAAATGTTTGGTCACCTTCTCAAAAAACTCAATGAGGTTTGTGAGACACGACCTGCACTTGACGAATCCATGCTGACTATCTCCGATCAAATTGTTGCTTGCTAGATGATTATAAAACCTATCTCTTAATCCTTTTGCAAAATTTTTCCTACAACAAATCCTTTTGCAAAATTTTTCCTACAACAAATCCTTTGCAAAATTTTTCCTACAACAAATCCTTTGCAAAATTTTTCCTACAACAAATCCTTTGCAAAATTTTTCCTACAACAAATCCTTTGCAAAATTTTTCCTACAACAAATCCTTTGCAAAATTTTTCCTACAACAAATCCTTTGCAAAATTTTTCCTACAACAAATCCTTTGCAAAATTTTTCCTACAACAAATCCTTTGCAAAATTTTTCCTACAACAAATCCTTTGCAAAATTTTTCCTACAACAAATCCTTTGCAAAATTTTTCCTACTACAAATCCTTTGCAAAATTTTTCCTACTACAAATCCTTTGCAAAATTTTTCCTACAACAAATCCTTTGCAAAATTTTTCCTACAACAAATCCTTTGCAAAATTTTTCCTACAACAAATCCTTTGCAAAATTTTTCCTACAACAAATCCTTTGCAAAATTTTTCCTACAACAAATCCTTTGCAAAATTTTTCCTACAACAAATCCTTTGCAAAATTTTTCCTACAACAAATCCTTTGCAAAATTTTTCCTACAACAGACTCTTAAGTATCCAGTATCTGAGTGAACATGTCTTCTTGAAAATGTGGAACTGTTGTGGTATATTTCTCGGGCCAGCCAAATTTGTCCACCACATTCCAAAGGCTACACAGCAGACTGTGTCAAGGGTCTTGGTCAGGTCAACAAATAGCCATAATCTCACAGCACAGAAACACTCTTCAATATGTCCAGTTCATGCTGACCATAATGCCAAACTAAACTAGTCCCACCTGCTTGTGCTTGGCCCATATCCCTCCAAATAGTATCAGAGATAATGGGAACTGCAGATGCTGGAGATTCCAAGATAATAAAATGTGAGGCTGGATGAACACAGCAGGCCAAACAGCATCTCAGGAGCACAAAAGCTGACGTTTCGGGCCTAGACCCTTCATCAGAGAGGGGGATGGGGGGAGGGAACTGGAATAAATAGGGAGAGAGGGGGAGGCGGACCGAAGATGGAGAGTAAAGAAGATAGGTGGAGAGGGTGTAGGTGGGGAGGTAGGGAGGGGATAGGTCAGTCCAGGGAAGACGGACAGGTCAAGGAGGTGGGATGAGGTTAGTAGGTAGCTGGGGGTGCGGCTTGGGGTGAGAGGAAGGGATGGGTGAGAGGAAGAACCTCCAAATAGTTCTTGTTTATGTACTTGTCTAAATGTCTTTAAAAGTTGTAACTGTATTCGGATACACCATTTCCTCTAAGTTCATTCCACACACAAACCACTAAAGAAAAAAATAATTGCTCCGTGTTGCATTTAGTCACTTGAATTGGAATTGTATGACATTCTTATCTTAATGTTTTCTGAAACCCCTCAGACTTTCTGGCAGCAGATGCTGATTAACACTGCACTAAGCTGTTCAGAGAGATTGTGAACAATGGAAACACGTTTTGCAGAACTTGCCTTGCTGTCTCTAACTCAGTAAAGAGTTAGTGAACTTTTTGACCAGGATTTAATCCCCAGCCTTGTAAGCATCAGCTGAGAGAACATCACCTAGAAATTTGTCCTTGGACAGGACTTTGTTTATTGTTTCTAACAGTTTGGAGCCGACATGAAGAGTTCTTAGTGGTAACCTGCGACAACCTGGTGATTGTGCTTTGATTTGATAAAGTCCAGTTGACGATGGGCTAAAGTGCGCTACCAACCTTTCTAGAATTTAGGCTGCCTCTGTGACTAGTGTTAAATCATCAGCACTGACGATTGAGTAAATCCAGTAGACTGGGCCTACAGACAAATTTTAGAGCATTGTAGACTGTCTTTGTCTGCATATAGTTAACGATCATATGTTTTCTAATTTCAGCTAAATGTTACACATCTCACTCATCATGCTTTGCACAGTCCTGAGGATGTTTGGTAGGCATTGTGCTTAGATGTGGTGATTTGTCTTTGAGATAAACCTGATTGATAGAAAGTTTCTCCTGCAGTGAGTTTTGGATGACTTCATTGAACCAATCTTTTTTGCTTAAGAGAGTGAGAGGGCCAAGTGCACTTTATTCCTGAATGTCATCCAGGAAGTGTCGTCTTTTTTGTATTACACAGTAACTCTCAGTTCTTACAAGCAATTCCTTCGTGACTGTCTGTCTGAGTCTCAAAACATTGCTTCTGGAGCTTTTTAATCCTCCTCTGACCCCAAGATGTAATTGTACTGCTCCGCATTTGAAATAAGAACTGTCTAAAACTTTTGTTAGACAAATCCTGCATGTCTCTTTTGCCTGGTGATTTGTTTAGGCAGTTTGAGCCTGTGTGTGCATCCGTGTTGCAATTAGGTAGACAAAAATCTAGGTATTTCTGGTTTTAAAGTTCATGTTCAGCGTACACATACAGTTTAAATCTTTAAGTTTTACTTTCTACAGTGATCCACGGGTGATCTGCAATGCAGAGTGCAGCAGCTTTTCATGCAGTGGAGAAATGCAGTCTTATGTATCCAATGTGTATAATTTACTTGCTGGAGTACAGATTTGCTTAGGATTTCAATACAGTTTAAGGGTCCAATAGTTATCCAACTTATAGCCAAGTAGTTTTAATTCAATTTTAAACTACAGTATAGGAGCTAGGTTAATTGCTTTGATCCATTGAGTGCAATTTTAAACAAGTTACTGGTTACGTGAATTAGTGCTGTTGCATTGTATGTAGTGACTTTTATTTTGAAAATGGGAAGTGACTATCTATGGAAACTTGAATGAACTACTTTAGATTCTGACATTACCAAGGAGTGCCCCCTTTACAGACTAAGTGTCAAACTAACCCTACTCAAAACAAAACTGTAAATTCTGGAGATATGAAACAAAAAGATAAATTACTAAAGAAACTCAGCAGGTCTGTCAGCATCTGTGGGGAGAACGAGTTAATATTTTAGTTCAGTGACTCTCTTTTTTTAGAACAGTTCTGATGAAGTCACTGAACTCTGTGTTAACTCTGCTTTCTTCGCATAGATACCAGACCCAAGTTCAATCACCTTTTCAATCTCGGTGAATCATTTGGCTTTGGGGATTTCTATTTGCTAAACAAAATGGACTGGCGTAAGTTTCAAGCGTGATGGCGGATATTGGATAAAACATTTTTTTTTTCCAGAGACTAATAATGATTTGGACAGCACATCCAAAAAGGTAAATTTTCTCAACCAAGGGAAAATGCATTTCAGTCATTCTGTTTATTTCCGTAATGAAAACCTAAATTTAAGAACCTGACATAACAAGGTGTCGAGCTGGATGAACACAGCAGGCCAAGCAGCATCAGAGGAGCAGGAAAGCTGACGTTTTGGGCTTAGACTCTCCTTCAGAAATTGGGGAGGGGGAGGGGATTGTGAAATCAATAGGGAGAGAGGGGCAGGTGGTTAGAAGATGAATGGAGGAGACGGACAGGTCAAAGAGGTGGGGATGGATCCAGTAAAGGTGAGTGTAGGTGGGGAGTTGAGGGAATAGGTCAGTCCAGGGAGGATGGACAGGTCAAGGGGGTGGGTTGAGGCTCGTAGGTAGGAGGTGAGGGTGAGGCTTGAGGTGGGGACAAGAGCTGGCCTAGCTTTCACATTACCAAGGAAGGCAGAACAAAAATGTGTTCACTTTGGGTATTTTTAAATGAACTTAGTGAGGAAGGAATTTTGGAAAATGTACTGTACAAGACTGAACAATACGTAGGAAGTTAACAATTCAAAATACTTTGACCACACCAGGAGACTTGGAAAGCATTCGTGATTAAATGAACTCCATTTTTTATTAAAATAGCGACAGCTTGAATGATGGATTCAGCACACAAGTTATTTACTGACTCCACAAATATGTTTCTATTAAAGTGGAAAACATGCTGTTCTCAAACTTAACACTGCCCATAGTTGAAGTTCTGATAGAAATTACTTGTCTAATCTGCTGAATCTCTCCGTATTGGCAATGATCTGTAGATCAGGTTGTAGATGAGGTTGTTGACTTCCTTGTCGAGCTGGTTTGTTTTTGTTCGGAAGTTTCATCACCATGCTAGGCGACATCATCAGTGAGGCCTCTGAAGCGAAGTTATTCTACTCAGCTCAGAATTTATACTGTCTGGTCCGTTATGGTGATTACTGTTATTTCTGGTTTTGATCTGTATGGGTTTATATATGGGGTCCAATTCTATGTTTGATTTGAAGTATGGGTGGAGAATCGTGCCTCTAAGAATGCCCGTGCGTATCTATGTTTGGCTTTGGCTACTATGGTTACTTTGTCCTAGTTAAACCGATGGCCTTTGTTGTCTGAATGTTGAGATGGTAAGGAGAGTTCATAGTGCCGTTTTGCTGCTGGCTGATGTTCCTGTATTCTGATGGCTAGTTTCCTTCTGTTCTGTCTAATAAAAAAGATTGACCCAGACAGTATAAATTCCAAGCAGAGTAGAATAACATCGCTTCATCGGAAGCTCCACTGATGATGATACCTAGCAAGGTGAGGAAATGTCTGAACAAAAACAAGCCAGCCCGGCAAGCAGGTCAACAACCGAAACACTCAACTGTTCAATTACGGTTTTGGTGCTGCAATCTCAAACAAAAGTTACAATTATTTTATTCTGATTTATAGGCGCATGAAATTGCTGTTTTTTAAATTCAAATCTAAACCAATACCTTTTTGAGGTTGAAAAAAAATGGAAATCTATCTGGAGTCTGCCTCCCCAAGAAACACCAATTTGGCTTGCATGATTTCACTTATCAACCATTATTAACTTTTATAAATTAATTGCTTCAGAATCTATTTTTGGAATTGGAGTGCTGATACATCTTGCTAGCTCTGAGCAAGAATGAGACTTGTTAGGTTTTTGAACTATTCAAGGTGTCACCTTCTGTTGTGCGTAGTTTTAGATCCTGGCAAGGTATTACGAATAAATAATTCAACAAAGCACTTATGGGCTGCTATTTGTCCTTAATCACTTTTGCCTATTCAGCTTGATTACTATTGTAGAAACGTATCTCTTGATAGCCTCTTCAGTCTTTAATGGATTTTTTTTCTTTGGAGTCTCAGGAAAGTTGTACCTTCCATTTTTGTTTTTTTTATCTGTTTGTAGTGGAGTAGGGCTAAAAGGCTTTTGTGGAACATCAATGCTATAGGAATATATTCAAAAAAAGAACCTCTAGGGTTTTGGATACTTGGAATGGTGTATACTGCATTTTTTTAGTTTTTTTTTTAAATTTGGTTTTACGATAAATGGAACTAGCATTGCCAATCTCTGAAAAATAGGTGGAAAACGCCAATCTGTATAATGCAAAATGTGGAGGTGCCAGTTTTGGACTGGGATGGATAAAGTCAGCACTCACGACACCAGGTTATAGTCCAACAGGTTCATTTTGAAATCTCAAGCTTTCAGAGCACTGCTCCACCGTTTAGTGAAGTCTAACGCCTGATGAAGGAGCAGCACTCCGAAATCTTGATTTCAAATAAACCTATCGGGCAATAACCTGGTATCATGTGAGTGCTGACTTTATGATGCGAAATACTGACTTATGAGGGTTAGGTGTCTACATTATCCTTTTAAGTCACAGACTAGAAAACAAACATCACTTAATGGGTCTGTTTATTGAAGAAATCTTCATGCTATATTGTTGAGGGAGCCCATGTTCTAACACTAATAGAAAATAGCAATGTGAAGAAACTCCCTTGAGTGGCTCAGATTTGTTGCACTAATTTATTGACTGAAGAACGAGTTGCATGTGATTGACTTGCCAACCAGATTGGCACAGGTTTTGAACATGATGGATGGCTACACTATGGGCAGAAGGAAACTGGAATACGTATATACTGGAATATAAGATGTGAAGAAGAGTTTTTTTTTGTTTTCTCTTCTGCAAAGTGTGGACCTGGGGAATGTTACTGAACACTGACTTTGGAGTGCAGGTTCATAGTTCCTTTGAAAGTGGAGTCGAAGGTATTTAGGATAATGAAGATGTTTCGTATGCTTGCCTTTTTTTTGTAGGTGCATTGAGTATAGGAGTTGGGGGTCATGTTGCAGCTGTACAGGACATTGGTTAGGCCACTTTTGGGTGTCTTTGCATGTAATTCTGGTCTCCCTACTATAGGATGGATGTTGTGAATCTTAAAAGAATTCAGAAAAGATTTATAATGTTGCCAGGGTTGGAGTGTTTGAGCTATAGGGAGAGGCTGATATAGTCTAGGACAATTTTTTTTCCCTGGACTGTTGGAGGCTGAGGGGTGACCACAGAGATTTATATAATACTGTGGGGGTGTGGATAGGGTGAATAGACAAGGTCTTTTTCCCCAGGGTAGGGAGTCCAAAACTAGAGGCCTTAGGTTTAAGGTGACAGGAAAAGATTTTAAAATGGACCTAAGGGCATCTTTTTCATGCAGAAGATAATGTGTGTAGTAAGCTGCCAGAAGAAGTGGTGGAGGGGTACACTTATAACATTTAAAAGGCATCCAGAAAAGATATGTGAATAGGAAGCGTTAAGCGGGATATGGGCCAAATGCTGGCAAATGGGACTAGGATAACTTCAGGATATCTGTCCAGCATGGATGAGTTGGACTGATCGATCTGTTGCTATTGCTGTGCTTCTTTGATTCTGGCCTACTCTTGGTTTCGCTGGTTTGACTCCCCGTCAGGCACATATTCCTGTGAACCAGTAGCTCATTACACTGTGTGCATGCCAGCATAACTGATGTTTTGACTTGATACAAGAAAAACCTATCTCCACAGCACTGTGGTTGGATATCTGTGTAGAGGTACTTCTTTTTTAAAAGTTAAATTGAAATGTTGATTTTTTTTTAAAGATCACTGTCTCAACAACTAAAGGATTTGAAATGCTGCCTCTTTATAGGTTTTTTGGCTTTAAGTTGTTAACCATTCAAGGACTCTAGTCCTGAGAGTATCCATTAATTTGTGCTTTGGGCTCCCAATGTCTTAAGATTGCTAATTACCTCAGTTTGCTGCTTCAGTTAACTAGAACGGTCAAAGGGATAATCTTCGTAGCCGCCAATTTTCTCCTGCTCTTCAATCTCTGCTTTGCTGCATTTGCAGATAGATGGCTCAAGGAACGATAGCATAGAAACCAACTCACTGAGACATTGAGAAATACGGCAAGAACCACAGACTTTGACTAATTCTGCTACCTAGTTGAGTGAAGATATAGAATCCAAATGGTTGGAGGTAAGAAATTTAAAATGAGAAAGAACACTGGTGGCAGAAGTCTGTACGGACCTACCAGTTGCTGTACGGTGGGATAGAAAATAGATCAGAAAGTAATAGGGACATGTAATAAGTGAAATACAGTAATAATGGTGATTCCAGTCTTCTCTCAGATTTGGAATCAGATTGGCAGAGGTAATCACAAAGAATTCAGTATATTTGGGACTATTTCCAGAAACCAGAAGGCAGTTTGGATTTGATATGAAATGACAAAGTTTAATAAACTGTTTAAGAGAAAAAATCACCTAGGAAGCAGGCACCACAACATGGTTGGAATTACCGTTCAGTTTGAGAGGGAGGAACCGTTAAACTTAAAAAGTCATGAATATACTTTGAGTTGGGATAAACTCATGGAATGCTACAAGGATCAGAGTTGGGGCCATAATTATTGACAGTACATTAATAACTTGGGTAATGAAAGTGAATGTACTACAGCCAAGTTTGCAGGTGTCAAAAGTGGATGAGAAGGCAAATGGTGAGGTGACTAAATGTGCAGAAGAATGATAGATTATAGATAAGCAAGGGGGCAAAAACTTGATAAATGGGATATAATGTTGGCTAATAAAGTTTTATGTACAATGGCAGGAAGAATAGAGATGATTGTTTAAAATACCAAAAAGACTGCAGAAAGCAACAGCGCAGAGGGGTTTGGGAGTCCTTGTCAAAAAAAATCTAGCATCTAAGTTCAAGTAATGGGGAATGTTGACCTTTATTTCAGAGGGAATAGCGTGTAAAAGAAAATCTGAAGTCCTGCTAAAACTATACAATGCACTGGCCTGACCACAACTGAAATTACAGTGATCAGTTTTGGGGCCCTTAATGAACGAGATAGTGACATTAAAGGCAATTCAGAGAAGGTTCATCCTGGTATGAAGGTGCTGTTATAAGGAGAGATGGGAATGGTTGGACATGTTCTCATTGGACTTTGAGACTGAGAGGTGACCTTACTGAAACAAAGGATTCCTGTGAGACTTTACGGGTCAGATGCAGAGGTGTTGGCTTTTTTTGGCCCCCTTGTCGAAGAGTCCCTGATCAGATTTAGATCAGACATGAATGGTCTAATTCGGTTTCTAAGTCTGAAGATGAAAACAATAGTATTGATGATGTAACTATATAGATGGTAATTCAGCATGTACTCCACAAGAGGGGTATAATTTGATCATTGACAGTATGTATCCATCCCTGAATGACCTCCATTCTTTCCTGTCACAAATGTACATCAATTTGTCTGCAGGTGCATATGTAAACTCATATTAATAGAATTTTTGTTTTTACTTTTTAATTACATAGGATTTCTGGCACAGAAACAGACTATTCATTCCAATCATTCCATGGGATCTTTGCTTTCTCCTGACCCTCCCTAGTCCTGTCTGTTTGTTTGTCATATAAATATCCCCTTTGTTTGCTTCTTTCTCCCTCACTTGCTCGTTTAGCTTTCCCTTTAATGAATTGTACCAAAGCATTTACCCAAAAAGCAATTGAAATTAGTTCTATGTTCTCACCACTTATAAATGTTGTATTAAAGGAAGCCTGCAGTAACCTGCAAATTAAGCTCCAAGTCATTCATGACAAGTGATGGATAGTATGTGCACGCATCGGAGATGCATTCCTCCTTCAAAGCCTAGTAATATTGGACTTTTCTACCAGATACAGACTGCTAAATTTTTTAACACAACCCTGTTCTCAGGAATCCCACATCTTGAGTTAATGGCCAGAACACATCTGGTGACCAATGAGTTGTATAGGCATGAAGGTCCATGACAAAGATCTCCAAGAGCAAAGTGAAGTCTAAGTTGGATGAGCTAAGAATCTATGAAGAGATCAAGACTGATGCAATGCAGTTTAAAATCATGAATTCCCAGGAATAGATGGAATTATAGCTAAGGTCTGTTAGCTGGCAGGGAGTTCAATTCTTAGGCTCTGATTTGTGTAGAATATGCTGAACAAAGGGATGGTGCCTCCTGGTCTTAGTGACCGTTTCTCTCTTTTTAGAAAAACAAGGAAGGAACTATTAGAAACATCGTGTTGATTTTTTTATTTTTGGGTGAAATCTTGGCCAGAAGTGAAAGCAATTTTCCAGAGCTAGCTTAAAGAGAGACTCCACTGTCTGTACAGTAGTATTCACCCAGCAGAGCATTGAGATCAGTTGAAATTCTAGTTTGCAAGTAACAGTTGCATGATTAGTTAGATTTTCAACCAGAAGAAACCAAATTGTGTTAATGCAAATAACATGGCACTATTTTCTTTCCTCATTCTAGGAAGAGGGTGTCGCTGGCTAGGCAGCATTTATTGCCCATCCCTAATTGCCCAAAGGGCAATTAAGAGTCACCTACATTGCTGTGGGTCTGGAGTCAAATGTAGGCCAGACCAGGTAAGGATAGCAGCTTCCTCCGTAAAGGGCTTTAGTGTACCAGAGGGGTTTTTCCCCTGACAATCTGCAATGTATTCATGGTCATCGTTATGACTGCAAATTCCAGATATTTATTGAATTCAAATTCCATCATCTGGGATGCCACTTCCTCTGGCAGCCCCTTCCAATCACACCATGCTCTAAGATGTCATGGTGGGATTCAAACCTGGGTCTCCACAGCATTATCTGGGTCTCTGGATTAATAGCCCAGTGCTAATACTGCCTGTCTACCCCCCACCCCACTAATGAGAGAGGAGCTGATCTAGCAGTTGCAACTTAAATATATTTTGAAGTGCTGTGTGCCATCCACAGTAGCCACCACATTCAACCATAATCTGTTAGCGCATATGTTTAACTTGATCATTCAAGTCAAGAAATCAACCTTAACCGAATGTGGAGTTAAGAGCATGACAGGATCGGCAAGGGCATAATCTAAAAATAAGATGGTGAAACTACAGCACAGGATGACCAAAAGCAGAAATGATGGGCGTAAATGAATTTCACTACCAATAAAACTTTGCAGTACTGCATCCAGATTGTTTGAACAACTAACCAGAAGGAGGATCCAAAATGTTCCTATCTTCAACAACAGCATCCAGCATGTTAGTGCAAAAAAACCTCTGTTTGTAGCCGTCTTCAACCAGAAGTGCTGAGTGAATTATCGAACTTGCCTCCTCCTAAGCTACCTCGCATCACAGGTTGCTAGTCTTCAGCCAATGTGAGCCATGCAATGTTGAATCAGTGGTAGAAGGCACTCAACAAAAGGCTGTTGACCCTCGCAGCATCCCTTTTTTTTTAGCACTGAGGAGTTGGAGTTATACATCCAGTCCAACTCCTCACGCTGACCAAACATCCTGATCTGAACTAATTCTGTTTGCCAGCATTTGGCCCAAATCCCTCTTAAACCCTTCCTATTCGTATCCAGATGCCTTTTTAAATATTGTAATTGTACCGTCCTTCACCACTTCCTCTGGCAGCCCCTTCCAATCACACCATGCTGTAAGTGAGAAAGTTACTCCTCAGGTCCTCTTAAATCTTTTCCCTGTCACCTTTTAAACCCCATGCCTGCTACCTTTGGACTCAGAACTGCCTGTGACCCTAACTAAGCTTTTTTTTAAATGTCACATTTGGCTAAGACATTCAAAAGAAGAGCTCAACTGTGACCTAATTCTGATAATTCTTAGATAACAAGGTGTAGAGCTGCATGAACCCAGCAAGCTACGCAGCATCAGAGTAGTAAGAAGGCTGATGTTTAGAGCTCTAGGCCCAGAACGTCAGCCTTCCTGCTCCTCTGCTGCTTGGCCTGCTATGTTCATGCAGCCGTACACCCTGTTATCTCAGATTCTCCAGCATCTGCAGTTCCTACTATCCCTGATAATGCTTATTTTGCTTCGATCCATTGTTGAAAACTAGCTATATATTGCAAGTACCATTGTAAGCCATGTATTTAAAAGATTTTGTCAACCTTTGTGGTTTTTATTTAGTTTTTCCTTTTTATAAATACCTTGTTTCAGTATTTGGATTGCCAATATTTCGATAGCTGTATTATTGTTGATGCTTTGATAAATGGACCCCAGTGTTGAGCTAATAACATTGGTTGAGAACTGCTACCAGAACAGCTTTCACTATGTTCCAGAGATCTTGCCCAATGCCTGCCATTGACATTGGAAACTGAGCAGTTTCTAGAAAGGGATCTCGAGTGCTGGTCAATATTCTATCTGCCAGCCAACATCACACTGTCTAATCATTAATGCATTTTGAACAAAGTCCGTGCTTTTTGCGTTTGTTACATTTTGGCAAATGGTGAACCTGGCAGGCTGCATGTGTGCGGTGCAGTTTCAACTTGAGTTTTCTTGCAGTTTTCTTTAAACCTACAGATAAGTGAAGATCAAAGCCCTGCACCATGGACAAATAGGTGTATAGTAAATTTTGCATGGATAAACAAACATCTGAAAGACAGACATGCAAACAGTTTACTGTTTGAGAGCTAGTTGTACAAAAAAAAATCACTGTTTTCGATATTGAAAAGTGACTGCCTGTTGAATAAAAATCATTACCGATGCTCTAAATTGTTTTGGACATGCAATCGCTATGGAAACTGCAACATAAATGTAAGTCTTTTAAGAGTCAGTCTTTCTTTCTTCGTAACAAGACTCAATAAGGTAGAACTTTCAGGTTACCATTAGTTAGATGGGTGGTTCATTGGTTAGTACTGCACCCTCACAGCGCCAGGTACCCGGGTTCAATTCCACCCATGGGTAACTGTGTGCAAATTCCACACAGACGTTCTCCCCGTCTGTGTGGGTTTCTCCTGGGTGCTCTGGTTTCCTACACATCCCAAATGCACAACTTAGGTGTGTTGCCTATGCTAAATTGCCCATAGTGTTCAGGGATGTGCAGGCTAGGTGGATGAGCCATGGGAAATGCAGGGTTACAAGGCTAGGGTAGGAGTGTTGGATGCTTTTTGAAGGGCCACTGTGGACCTTTTGGGCTGAATAGCCTGTTTCCACACTGTATGGATTCTGAGTATCATGATCCTCATTCTACATCTCGTGGCTGAACTACATTCAAAGCTTTTCCAGTGGAACCAGTTATCACCTGCTTATTAGGACCTGGATCATAACTGACAAAATCTGAGATTGCAGAACCAGAAGGCAGAAATATCTTGATTTGTCTAACTGGATTGAAGACTGGCCCTAGTTGTAGAAAGATAATATATCCAAATCAAGAATACCTACCTTTTTCCCCCTCTACCCATCAAACAAAACTCATTGCTGTCATCAAGGATTCTCCCTTTTTTTCTGGAATAATGTAGTTTTATGAAGCAGTGTGGATATTGTGGCTATGACTGAAACTTTGCAAACAGCTGTTTGCAAAGTTTGTACTTGCAAAGTTACAACAATCTGCTTTTGGTTTCCATTTTCTTTCTCTAACTTGCATAGAATTTTAATTATAAATTACAGCACACTCTCTTATGAAACTAGTAGACCAGCTCATGTGGAGGTTACCATTGAAACTTGATTCAACATGTTTCAAGGAACATTTACTTCAAACCGGCAACTTCCAACATGTCCAGAACAAAGCCAACTGTAACTGTACAGGTTCCCCCAAGCAGCTACTATAACATGAACTGCTACTGGATGTTTACACTGATTTATCTCATTGGACTTTGAATCATGAGAGGACTTTCGGAAGACAAAATTGTGTACAATTTGGAAATGATTGAATAATGAAGTATCTACCCCTCAACATGAAAATAAGCTGTTTGTCTTAATCTCTCATGACTGAAACTTCTCACTGGAGAGGTGATGCTGCCTCATGCCTTGCATCTAATTCATAAACCCTTGTGCTCTCCAAACCACCCTGTGCTCCTGAACTCACCCTGTTGCATTTCTTACAGTCTATGCCTGTCACCCTTCTCCCTCACATTAGCAGATCAACTTGTCCATTATTCTGCCCTTTGGCAAAAATACAATTCAGCAAAACAGTTACAATTCTCACTTGCTATTTCTTTCTTATCAAAAAGAAACACTTTTCTGCTTATGATTTTAAGAGGAAGCCTTGTTTAAGGCTTCAGTCTAGCAGGAGAGAACTTTAGCTTTAGATCTCGTCAGCAGAAACCTTCTCAACTAACAAAACAAAACTAAAAGCCTTTCTGGGTCTGTATGAGCTCTGACCCTGTCTACTCCTGATTCTTTTGCACTAGTTTCTTAAAAGCACCCAGGGAGAACTCAATTGTTTACCAATTGTCTGCTTGAAGGAGACATTTTGGCACTACTACAACACTCCTCTGCAAGAAAATCATGATGGAACACCTCCCCTAAAGGCACAAAACTGCCTCACTCTTGAACATTGTTATGCTTATTGAGGCAAATAGTACGTATTCAATCGTACATCTGACTTGTGCCTTGGAGATGATGGACAGGTATGGGAGAGTCCGGCGGTAAAATTAATCACCACAGAATTCCTAGCCTTTTGACCCACATTTGTAGCGACAGTGTTTTGAGTTGGTCCAGTTCAGCTTCTGGTCAATGATAATCACCCAGGATTTTGACTGAGAGGTTCAGCAATTGGTTATGCCATTCTTACTGGGGACAATGATTAGATTCTCTTGTGCTTTGAATGCTCAATTCCTGGCACTTGCATTACGTGAATGTTAGTTGCCACTATCAGCCGAGTCTGGGCACCGTCCAGATTTTGCTGCATATAGGCGTGCTCTACCATTCTGAGAATGATATTGAACATTATGCAATCGTCTCCACACACCCCACTTCAGACCTTTTATAATGGATGAAGGATAATTTGTGAAGCAGCTCAAAATTGTTGGGCTTACCCTGAAGAACTCCTGCTATGATCTCCTTTGACTTTGGATGTTTGACCTACAGTGACTGCATCCCATTTCCTCTGTAATCATATCTGGCACAATCAGCAGCAGTTTCTGACAGCAGTTTTTTGGTTTGGGCTCCTTGATGCCCTTGTCTGCTACGTGTTACCTTGATTTTGGGAATATATCTCTACACTTGAGTGCTATTAAGAACCAGAATTGGATTATAGAACTGAGATCATGAGAACTGCGATGCTGGAGAATCCAAGATAACAAAATGTGAAGCTGGATGAACACAGCAGGCCAAGCAACATCTCAGGAGCACAAAAGCTGACGTTTCGGGCCTAGACCCTTCATCAGAGAGGGGGATGGGGAGTGGGTTCTGAAATAAATAGGGAGAGAGGGGGAGTTGGATAGAAGAGAAGATAGGTGGAGAGGAGTGTGGAGGTGGGGAGGGGATAGGTCAAGGAGGTGGGATGAGGTTAGTAGGTAGGAAATGGAGGTGCGGCTTCGGGTGGGAGGATGGGATAGGTGAGAGGAGAATAGGTTAGGGAGGTGGGGTCTCCACCACACACACACTGCACACACACCACGCACACACTGCACACACACCACGCACACACCGCGCGCGCACACACCGCGCGCGCACGCACACACCGCGCGCACACACCGCGCACACACCGAAAACCAGCCTAGCTTGTCCCCGCCTCCCTAACCTGTTCTTCCTCTCACCTATCCCCTCCTCCCACCTCAAGCCGCACCTCCATTTTCCTACCTACTAACCTCGTCCCACCTCCTTGACCTGTCCGTCCTCTCTTTTTCGTTCTTTCTTTCATTCTCCTCCCCACCTCCCTACCTGTACGCTCCTCTCCACCTATCTTCTCCTCCTTTGCATCTTTTGGTCTGCCCCCCCCCCGAAGGGTCTAGGCCCAAAACGTCAGCTTTTGTGCTCCTGAGATGCTGCTTGGCCTGCTGTGTTCATCCACTCTGTTATCTTGCATTATAGAACTGTTTGGACATTCGAGATGAAAAGAGTTTGGAGTGGAGATGTGTGTAGTTTGGAAAGGGAAGTCTAACGTGTAATGTGAACTATGACTTGCTTCCTTACAAAAAAAGTCAAGTAGCTTTGGAAAAGAAATGGAATCTAGCTTAAAGACAAGTGCTTAGGATTTTTTGTTGATTTTGTTTTGAAAGCGATGGGATACAGAATGCTGAAGTAACTTAGCATCACTCTTCTCGACTTGATTTCTGTTTGTTCTCTCCAGCAGCTGGATGTGTCAGTGGAAAGAAAAGATTTCCCAAAGCTCGCAATAAGCGTAACTCTCCCTCTCCCTCAAACCCTATAAGTTGAATAGTTACTTTATGACACAGATGGTTTGTCCACTCAACATTTCTGGCTGAAGAGGAATACAAATGCTTCACCCTTAACAATTACTAGTGGTATTGTTTACTGTTTGAGACAATTTAAATCTCTTACAGAAGCTAATTGTGCCACCAACACACAGCCAGTAGTTGTGCCAGATTGGATTACTTAAATGATGCAAAGTCTGATGAACATTTTCATCTACAATGGGACCATACTAAAAGCTAGTTGGGGTTTCTGGTATGTTTGTTTTCTCTACATGATCAAACCTAAATGTCAATTTATTAGGAAAACATTCCTCTCAATAGCACTGAAGCTTATTCTTGGTAAATCATAGTCCAGAAGAAACTTGTGGATTGCTGATGCTAATTTTAAGCCACCAGGCTGTGTTGAACATGAAGCAGTTCACCCTGAATTTTAATTCTGAAGAAACACATACTTGGCTAGAACTCTTCTTTCCTCTCTTGATCCTCCTACTAGTACTTTACAATAAGAAACCTGGATTGAAGTGGGAGTTTCTGTTAACTGGTTTGACCATTTACTCTGCAGCTGCTTGTAGTATGTCTATGAAAGGTTGTAGATTTGAATTCTGTCTGCTGGGTCAGAAGCCGAATCTCAAACTGACTTAAGGGGAATTAAAAGAACCTTGTAATTGATCTAAGTCCCCTGTTGATGTGCGTTGTTCACCTTGGATGCTACGTAAGTATATGAATGAACTTGTGTATCACATGCATTAATGTTTGTAACTATCTTTGCATTTACATGTGAGCAGAATTTTATTCATAGAATCGTTAGTGTGGAAATAGGCCCTTTGGCCAAACAAGTCCATATCGATGCTCAGAGCATCCCACTCGGACCCATCCCTGAACATTGCGGGCAATTTGGCTTGCTCAGTCCATCTAGCCTGCACATCTTTGTGACTGGGAGGAAACCGGAGCACCCAGAGGAATCCCACACGGACAAGGGGAGAATGCAAACTCCACACAGTCACCCAAAGGTAGAATTGAACCCGGGTCCCTGGTGCTGAGAGGCAGCAGTGCTAACCGCTGAACCACTGTTGTCCACTATGGTGTTATTGTTCACCGCTGTTAGTAGTAAAAAGTTAGCAACGTGCTTGGTAGATTGAATTGAATTAGCTTTTATTGTCTCATGTACTCATTTGAGTACAGTGAACAGTTTGCAGGTGGCCACATTACAGTGCCATCTTAGGTTTAAAGGTATCTAGGTTGAGATTCTTAAAAAAAAATTTAGGAGGAAGACCAACTTTACAGATCATAGGAATAAATTAGATAAGTAAAAAGTTTGGAAAATCACTCTTTGCAACCCAGTCCACATTGGCACCTAGTCTTGAGTAACTGAAGGTGAGACCTCTGCTGCCTGTGCCAGGCCCAACAGCATACGACTAGCCACACTTTTTAGGCACCATCTCTTTGCCACTGGGCCCACCTCATGATGCTGCAGCCTCACAGCCAGGAATCTCCAGTATTGCTTTTGCTTCTGCAGCTGCCTTGACCAATAACCAGAAGACCCATTCCAGGCCTACTGTAACCAGGAGTCCCTGGCTCTGCTGTCTCTGGTTTCAGGCATTACATGTTGCATCTGCTGCCATGGTGGTGCTTGGAGTCCCCTGCTGTGAGCCTGCTGCCATCAGGAGTCTCTGGCTTTGCTGCTAGGCCGCCACTGTGCCCAGAGACTTGATTTGGCTGCACATGTCACCTTGGCACTGCCATCCTGAAGTCTGTACCACACCTGATCGCTGTAGGAGCTTTTCTGCTGCTGCCACTTGAATGCCAGGATGTTGTCCTTGTTGTCACTGCTACCTTCAGCTATGATGGTAGTTGCTAATTTAATGCATTTGACTACATGGTCAGTTATATCGCCAATTTAAACTTTGTGTCATAAATATTTATTTTTTCTTCTATTTGAGTAGACAAACCAGTCAGTGCTCCAATAATCATGTCAGAAACCATAACCATATTTTCAGAGTCATAGTACTGCATCCTAATTTGACTAAGTCAGTGGAGACGGCTCTTGCAGGGAAGTACTCCTCCAGGTTGTTTTTTGTGTATGTATACAAGACTGTTCAAGTAGTTTTGATGGCTATGTATTGAATGACCTTGAGGCATCTAAGGAAGGAGTGTGTGGGTGAGTGTTTTCTTAACAGAATGAATGTTTGTTGTGATTGGGAGTCTTTAAATGTTACAGCAATCCAAACTGTTGGAATTTCTGGGCAATGGGTGGCTAATATGTGAAAGGGTATACAAGAAATCTGATATCCTGGCCACTTACTACTTTTACTGAGATAATGGGAACTGCAGATGCTGGAGATTCCAAGATAATAAAATGTGAGGCTGGATGAACACAGCAGGCCAAGCAGCATCTCAGGAGCACAAAAGCTGACGTTTCGGGCCTGGACCCTTCATCAGAGAGGGGGATGGGGGGAGGGAACTGGAATAAATAGGGAGAGAGGGGGAGGCGGACCGAAGATGGAGAGTAAAGAAGATAGGTGGAGAGGGTGTAGGTGGGGAGGTAGGGAGGGGATAGGTCAGTCCAGGGAAGACGGACAGGTCAAGGAGGTGGGATGAGGTTAGTAGGTAGCTGGGGGTGCGGCTTGGGGTGGGAGGAAGGGATGGGTGAGAGGAAGAACCGGTTAGGGAGGCAGAGACAGGTTGGACTGGTTTTGGGATGCAGTGGGTGGGGGGGAAGGGCTGGGCTGGTTGTGTGGTGCAGTGGGGGGAGGGGATGAACTGGGCTGGTTTAGGGATGCAGTGGGGGAAGGGGAGATTTTGAAACTGGTGAAGTCCACATTGATACCATATGGCTGCAGGGTTCCCAGGCGGAATATGAGTTGCTGTTCCTGCAACCTTCGGGTGGCATCATTGTGGCAGTGCACTTTTACTGCTTTTGTTTCTTTTGCTGGCCTGCTTGCCTCCCGCCCCCCCAAAAAAAATCACTGCACTTGAGTGTACAAATATCATTGTATTGTGGTTGAGAGCAGAGATGGCGAGGAAGGCTGCATGCGTATTCAAGATAGTTGTATTTTGAGCTGCATCCATAGGTAACTTAAACCATGTCAGAAGGGAAGTATGACAAACAGGTGTGGTGTCAGCTGCTGTTTTGGTAAGTATGGTCCGCCTTCAAGTCATCTTTAAAGACTTATCCCCTCAAATTTTCTTTGAATTACAGAGCAATTGCATCTAGAATAACCCAGGATTTGTTATCTATCCAAACACATGCAGCAGTTTCTAATTGTGTTAATCAATTAACACAAGTTGTTCTAATGCATGGACAGAGGCATGTCTTAGTACACCGGCTTAAGAGGTTTTCTATTCTGGTCATTTGTTTATACTTTAAAAGCAGCAAATTTAAATAACAGGCTTAAACTATCAAATTCTGATGGACTTCAGATTGCCAGTAATAGGTCTACTTTTCCTCTTGCCCTCATTTCGTTACCATCTAATCACCACCTTTGCCCTCCAGTCAGTTGCCAGGCAAACTTTGCAGGGCTTGTAGCTGATTGCTGAGTTCTGAGCAGCTCCTTTTTTATTGGCAGTTGCAAGCCCGATTGTGCAGACCTATCAGGCAGCAGGTACGCATCCCCTCCCCCACACAGTGCAGTGACTTCAAAGAAGGTGAGGTTTTTTTGCTGCCGTTGCTGAGACTGACTTACAAAATGGCTGCAGGGGGCTCCCAAATGGGTATGTCCAGTGTTTTTACACTTGTTTTTCCACAATGCAGAAATTTCTTTTGCAGTTTATTTTATGGCACATTTTGCCAACTACATTTATCAAAAAATAATGTACACAACCAGGAAATTTATTTTTGACATGACCGGCATTTTCCATGCTTCTGGATTTAAGGCTTTGTGTCTGGCTGTATCCAGTTAAATAATTAACAAACAGCAATGTTATTTCAAACAATTAAGTATTAAAGGGTTGTTGTCTTCTCAATAGCACCCCATTTTAAAGTAATTTCATTGAGCAGCAAACAAGGCTTGAAAAAGTGGAAGAATATGCATGATGCATCATGGGATGGATGATCCTAATTTGAGACCAAATTTTTTTAAATTCATGCTTAAAAGTGTGTTGGAGAGGAGAAATGGGAGCAAAGTTTTAACATGGTAGCTTGGGAAAAATTGGCCGAACAGGAGTAGCATGATTGGCTGGAGGTAGTGTCCACGGTTTGTTTTGAGTGACCTCACTGCTGTTCTAATTTTTTTTTTGAAGAATATCTTTTGATTCACAGTTGACAGCTTTCTGTCTGAACTGGCTTTTAAAATAGTAGTGAGTTAAAATGTTTTCTTTTTGACAATTTAACCATCTCTTGAAGAGACCTCCCTGGTAAATCTTTCATAATCCTAACATCAAGACAAGAAACAACGTCAGGATCTTGTTTAAGCAAATAACTTAAATTTCAGTATTCTATTAAAATTCAGTTGTATGCTTTGCAAATTGTGAAAATGCCATAATCTTTTAAATGCTCAAGATAGCTGACTTTGACATGATGAATTACAGGATTGACTGCAGTAAAATAGATGACCATAAATTGCCTAGAAGGGAGATCTTGTCTGTAGGTGTGACAGGCCTGCTCACGTCTGTGGAGGGCAAATGGATAATCCTTGTTTATTATTTCCCTTTTATCTTTTTTATCTTCAGATTACAAAACTCAGATTAGTGACTATTTACAGATTGCAGAATATATTTTACCATTTTTAACAGCACATTTCAATTATGACAGGATTAGTGTTATGGAAATAATCCATGCCAGATGTCCTTTGTTTGATTCAAGGACACCAAACTCATTTTCCTGCTTGCCCAAGCCCCAATGTGGGGATGACCTGGTGCAAATGCTGGTGATTCTCAAATGTTTGAAATAGTGAATAACTTTCACTGCATTGTAGCAAATTTAGCTTGAAAGTTCTGTTGCATGTTCTGCAGCATTTTTTAACATCAAAAAAACCTCTCTACCAAATCAGTGTGCTAAAACTCATTTCACCTTTTCTCAAGCTGGAGTTTTATAAAAATGAGAGGTGATTGATTTCTGTATTACTGCAGTAATTTTCTGGAAAAAATAATGGAGGTCCTACTAATGACAGCAAACGCGTGAAATAAATTTAGTTTGAGAGAGAATTTGATTTTTACATAATCCAGAAAAACCATGACAGGACTATTTATAGAAAACAAGTTTGGGTTCCTTTCTAAAATGAAATGTGTGTTCAGGCTCATCCCTGTTCACTTTTTATATATTACTGATCTGGATGAAGGGACTGGGGGCATTCTGGCGAATTTTGCCGATGATACGAAGGTAGCTGGACAGGCAGGTAGTGCTGAGGAGGTGGGGAAGCTGCAGAAAGATTTAGACAGTTTAGGAGTGTGGTCCAGGAAATGGCTGATGAAATTCAACGTGAGCAAATGCGAGGTTTTGCACTTTGGAAAAAAGAATACAGGCATGGACTGTTTTCTAAACAGTGAGAAAATTTGTAAAGCAGAAGTACAAAAGGATCTAGGGAGTGTTGGTCCAGGATTCTCTAAAGGTTAATTGCAGGTAGAGTCCGTGATTAAGATAGCAAATGTAATGTTGTCGTTTATCTCAAGAGGGTTGGAATATAAAAGCAGTGATGTGCTTCTGAGCTTTTTATAAAGCTCTAGTTAGGCCCCATTTAGTATACTGTGTCCAGTTTTGGGCCCCACATTGCAGGAAGGACATACTGGCGCTAGAGCATGCCCAGCGGAGATTCTCACGGATGATCCCTGGAATGGTAGGTTTAACATATGATGACCGGCAAAGGATCCTGAGATTGTATTCAGTAGAGTTTAGAAGGTTGAGGGGAGATCTAATAGAAAATTACAAGATCATGCATGGCTTAGAAAGGGTGGATGCTGGGCAGTTGTTTCCGTTAGGCGGGGAGACTAGGACCTGTGGGCACGGCCTTAGAATTAGAGGAGGTAAATTTAAAACGGAAATGAGACATTTCTTCAGCCAGAGTGTGGTGGGCCTGTGGAATTCATTGCCACGGAGCGCAGTGGAGGTTGGGACATTAAATGCCTTCAAGGCAGAGATTGATAAATTCTTGATCTCACGAAGAATCAAGGGCTACGGGGAGAGTGCAGAGAAGTGGAGTTGAAATGCCCATCAGCCATGATTTTAAATGGCAGAGGGGACTCGATGGGCCGAATGGCCTTCCTTCCACGCCTATGTCTTATGGTCTTAAAGCATATAGTTTGTTCATTATTCAGTGCAACTAATGCCCTGTATGTGCATATTGAAACTACTGTACCAAATTAGGTATTACAAGTGTATTTTTTAAAAAAAATTCTAGTGACTAAAATTCATACACAGATACTATTGTATGAGGAAGAACTGCCATGTAGCTTATGAGCACGAGTGCCCTCTGGTGTTGTCATGAAAGTGGCCAACCAAAGGAGGTTATATGCCTACAGGCTTTATTGCACACTGATTAAGAGGAAATGACCTTTCAAAAATGAAACTTGATATGTAATTATAACAGCACTTCGCATTCTGGAGTTAAAGGTGAAATATTTTCATCTCTGAATTTGAATCTTAATACGTGGGAAAGGTTGGGCCAGAAAGAACTTCAGATTATTTGGTCAATTTTGCACACTTGTGCTCATCTAAAATGCCTTTTTTAACATGCTACGGGTATATTAGAAATTTATCTAATTTACTGGCTGTAAAATGATGCTTCCAGCTCCAAATGATAGGATTGTGCATTGTTCTTCCTGATGCATGCAAGTGAGTGGTTATTGCATGCAGACTAAAAGGATAAACTGCTTAGATTGCATTCCATCAATGTATTTCTCGTGAGAAACTAGTGGAAAAGTTAGCTGGCAAGATTTAAGATACGTTCAAGAGTGCAAAGTGTACACAGGAGTAGAAGAAAAGACTTAATTGAGTGACTATCCCATTGAGGCACTTTAGGGGGACAAACTGAGGCTGGGGTTTGAATACTTGGATTATGAAGCTCATAGTGTTGAATGACATGAAGGAATGCAGACACTTGATAAATTTAATGGTATGATTCCAAATTTGCATCAGATTTGAAACTATGAAGCACTGTTTGATATACGTGAATAACCTCTCTTTGAGAATCATTAACTAAAATTTGCTTTCTTGATTAAAGAGTTGGTAATTTTGGACCCAAATTAACTTTACGTGCAACAAAATAGATGCTTGACTCTTTTGGAAATTAACCGCTGCTTTATTTGGGATTCAAGGGCAATGTTGAAATAGTGAGATGCTGCAAAGAATTTAAAACCCAAGGCTTTTTCCATGTAATTTTGTGTGTTTGAAACTTGCCAGCTTTGTTTTGGCTTTGTATCATAAGTGCTGCATTCTGCTGACACATGGTAATGAGCATCTCACAACTGCAAAATAACTTGCCAGTATTTTCCAGTGAAAATGTATCATATAAAAGAAATTTTGAAATGGTAAAAAGCTTATTTGCCACTGTTAGTTATAAAATCTTGCTTGTTAACTGACATCGTAGTGGAAACATTTCAACAACCAGTGTTAGTATTCAGTCTAACTGCAAAGTCTGCTTCCATATGATTTATGATGTCTACTCCCTTTAAATTGAAGTGGTAAGTTACCTGGGTTTATATAGTGTATTTTGATGCCCAGTGGTTAATGAGGTGATAGTAGCTGAGCAAATATTTGGGAAAACAGGGCAGCTATCGCAAAGCACAAGCCATTCCTTTGTTTATGTAGGCTCCGCCTCTTTCCGGTGGCCAGTGTTCTCATGCCTCCTCTGAAGTGACTGGCTGTCTGACTCTCTCAACTCCTGAGAAACACCAGTGGATTGTGAAAAATAGTGGTATGACAAGAGATCCATTGTATGCTTATCGTATTATGCAACAGTGATAGAGGTTGTTAAACAGGCCATGACAATATTCTGGTAACCTATTTTGGCTGTGACTTTTGGGAGGAAAAGAAGTTTTACTTTAGCCAAATCTTTTATCTTTCTAGCTGCTATGTCTGACATACAAAATCAAATGCTGTCTTCACTAGAAAATTCTAGAAGCCTTTACTGGTGTACTGACACCCAGTCTTGCTGCTCCCTGTTGGTGTGCAAGAGAATATCTGCTAATTTACAATTTGTTTTTTTGACTTGGTAGTTATTTCACGCACCATTTACTTTCACTCAATTTTGGATATACCAGTTGTAATCTAGTATGATGAGTTTTAGTGCTTTTGATCAAAAAGTGCACCTGTATTAACTTGGATTCATTGCTCCAAGTTTCCTTGAGATTCTTCAGTGTGTAAATTGTAAATGGTAATGAGTGCAGTAGACATTTCTCTAGTGTCAGATTAGTAGAGTATGGAAGTGTGCTTTTGGTTTTCCATTCTTTAGATCATATTACAGATGCTTTAAGGAATTCACAGGCACTTTGAGCATGGCAAATTTGTGCGTCTGTTGCTTCACCGATCGTGGGAATGAAAAGTATATTTTCACATATTTATGGTGCATTGTAACTTTTTTGTAGCATCTTATACACTTAAAACATTACTTTTAAAAATGTCACTACTCACTTAATATTCTATTAGCCAATTCTGCAAAACATCCATTATAAAGCCCAGCTTGGTTATAGCTTATAGAATAACTTGCGCATGGCTTTGAATTGAAATTCCAATACACTGTTTTTAAGTTCAAGGGTAACATTGCAATATCTCTAAATTCAGTTCAGTTTAAGTGCATTATTCGCACAAATTCTTCCAATCCGTTTCTGTAAGTGTGTGTGCTTTTCTCTTCTACATGTAGTACAATTTATTAATCAGTGTTTCAAATGCATGCTACTATCTCTGTTTTGATACACATTTTCTTTCACCTGATTTTCTTTATTGCAAGTGTTTTTTTTCTGCTCTGTGCTACATTTAGGGTATTGCCCTTTTCTGTGGGATTTTTGCATATAGATCTATTAATTCTGAAGGGGGTGATTCTGTCTGTCCTCCACAGTTTCTTTGAGGAAATAGTCGTAAGAAAGCTGTGGAAAGTTGATGGCATTTTGCACCTGAACTGTTAAAAGGTGTCTGGCCAAGTTCTCGATGGCAAGGCAGTGGCATGGTGGGGTGTTTCTGGATGAGTAATCCAGTGGCCCTGACTTTGGGTCATGGGTTGAAATGGTAGCTGGTAGAATTTTGTCTTCAATTAATAAAAGCTAGGATTAAAACCTAGTTTCTAATGGTTGAAACTGTAATCTGGTTAATTGATGTAATTTGGAAAGACATCTTACCTGGTTTATCCTACATGATTCCAAACTCCCCAATAATTGTAGTTGATTTCTTAAACTTTATGGCCTAGCAAGCCCATAAATTGAATGGAGCTGGATGGATCAGTTGGCATTCATCTAGGCATTGTAAATGATAAACCCATCCTTTCTTTTTTTTATTTTCCGTTAACAACAAATTTGGGATTGTCAAAATAGTCCAACACTTTGAGCAACAGCCTGATATAATCATAATGCTCAAATCTTACCTTTTAAAATGTTACAACAACAACATCACCATCCCTGATTCTGGCCTTTTCTAAGATTGGACTGATCCACTAGAAGTGGCAGCATAATGGTATACCTTCAGGGAGTTGATTTGCATTGACTTTAGACCACAAATCTTATGGCATCAACTTGAACCTTGCGGTTACCATGTACCAGGATCCTGTCCATTCACAAAAAATGAGGCATTCATGTCCATCTAATTGGCCAAGGTTAGAAGTGATACAAAACCAGGTTGCCGTCCAACTGGTTTATTTGAAATCTCAAGCTTTCGGAGTGCTGCTTCTTCAGGTGCTCTGATAGGGTATATCTATTTCATCACAGTAACATCACAGCACCACCGACCGACCGTACTTACTTGGATAAATCCTAACGGACAGCTTCTCTGCTGGGTTCAAGGTAGCGGTGCATGGGGAAAAACCTACTTGACTCCATTATCTCAACCTATCTGTCAGCTTCATCAGTCCAAGCCAGTATTGGCAGAAGTGACCACTGCACAGACGTCGAGAGATTTCGGTGTTTACATTGAAGAAATTCTACAATTCCTACATCCAGTTATGAATGAAAGTGGACGGTAAAACCCCACATGAGATGGAGGTTCCATATTGATGATCATCCCCAGGATAGAGTAGCCAAGCAAAGCCATCTACCCAGCAATCTGGAAAATTGGCTAGGTATGTCTTATACGTACAAAGAAAGGCAGAAAAATTCCAATACAATTAATTATTTGATTGAGTAAAATCATGGACTGAGTTATTGACATTGTTAAATCAGGTAATAAACAGTTCAATGCTATAAAGTTGTTCTAATATTAGCATGTAGCCACCCAGATCTTGACCGCGTTACAGCTTTGGACCACCCATGACTAAAAAAATGAATTGAAAGGATGGTGAGTATGACTCCCCTGACATCAAGGAAGCATTTTAGAGGGGCATCAAGAAACCCAATAAAATCACAAGGAATCAGTTGTGAAGCACTTCCCACAGATTTGAAGTCACACCTAGCACAAAGGAAGCTGGTGTGGTTGTTGGAGGTCAGTCACTTCAGTCCCCACACATTACCCTGAAGACTCCTGCAGCAATGTCCAAGGCCTAACCATCTTCAGGTTCCACATTGAATGACGCTCCCCTCTCATTGGGTCAGAAATAGAGATGTTTGGTTTGATGAATGTACGGCACTGTTCAACGAGCATGCTAAAATACTGAAGATGCTCATTGGGTTTAATTTATTGGAGCATTTTTAAAATTTTAACTTGTCCTGTAGAGAAAGGAGAACCAATGGATGTATTGCATTTAGACTTCCAGAAAGGATTTGATGAGGTGCCCAGGTGCCCAATCAAAGATTATTGTGGGGGGACACGGAAGATTCTTATGTATAGGGTAACATTTTGGCATGATTCAAAGATTGCTTCCTGTTTAATAAGTCAAAGAATAGGAATGTGGATCTTTTCAGGCTGGCAAGGTGTCATGAGTAGTGTGCCATAGGTCAGTGCTGGGCCTCAACTCTTGGAGTTTATATAAATCATATTGGATGAAGAGATTGAAAGAATGATAGCTAGATTTGCTGATGCAAAGATAAGTAGGAAAATGAGTTGTGGAGAGACCATAAACCTTTGTAGGCTCCTTAAGTGAGTAACAAAGATCTGGTAAGTGGAGTACCGTGCAGATAGTGTGGAAATTGCCCATTTTAGCAGAGAATAGAAAGAAGCATATTTCCAAATAGTGAGAGATTTAAGGAGGTCTGAGATGCTGACAGATCCGGGGGTCCTTGTGCACAAATTGTGGCGCATTTGTTAGCTTTCCTGATTAGTATGCAACTATAGCAAACAATATTTTTTAGTTTGTTACAATGGAAATTGAATGCCAGAGTAGGGGAGTTATGCTTCAGTTATCCAAGGCACTGGTGAGACTGAATCTAGAATGCCATTTATGGTACAGGTCACCAAGGATGGAAGGATGTTAATATTGTTGGAAGCGGGTCAGAGAAGGTTTCCTAGATTAATACCTGGAATGAGCAATTTGCTTTAGGAGTTAGAGTTAGATAAACTAGGCCTGTATCTTCTGGAGTTTAGAAAAGTCAGGAGTGACATAATGAAAACATAAGATCCTGAAGTAATTTAATGGCTGTTTGAAAGGAATTCTTCTGGGAGAGTCTAGAGCTAGGGCCATGATGTAAAGCTAAGATTGCACCCGTTTAAAACTGAGATGAGATTACGTTATTTGTGAGTTAGTTAATGTCAGAATTCCCTTCCACAAAAGGCAGTGTATGCAGAATTTTAAATTATTTTTAAGGAAAAAACAGATTCTTGATTACCAAGAGGATGGAAGATTATCTGAGGTATGCAAGAATGTCAAGTTAAGGTTAAAATCAGATCAGCCATGATCTTATTGAAAAGTGAAGTAGGTTCAGAGGACTAAATGAAAATGTCCTTTTTTGTTTCTAATGTACCATTTGATCAAGAACTGAACTGGACCAGCCAATCACCAGTTAAAAGGGCAGATCCAAAACTGAAAATCTGTGGTAAGTAACTTGCCACTTGACTCCCCAAACTATGTCCATCATTTGACAGATACAAATCAAGATTGTCGGAATACTGTTTGCCTGCATAGAGTACAACTCCAGAAGTTTCATGCCATCTAGGATAAAGAGCTTTTCTTCATTGGCAACCCATACACCATTTTTAACATGTACTCTCGCCATCACTGTACACTGTGTACCATCTACCATTTACAAGGTGTAAGAAGTTGCCAAAGTTTTTTTGATAACACCACATTCCGTCAAAACTTGGGATTCTATCACTGGTTCCAAATTATCTCTGGGTAAATATCTCCGGAATTCATGGCAGCAGTGTAGGTGTAATTACACTAGGTGGACTGCAGTGATTCAAACAGATGGTGATTAGCTCACCGTTACAACCTTAACAGATAATGTTAGCCTAGTCAGTGATGTTTATATGCCATAAAAGTTGCAGCTACTCCAGATCACCCCTCCAATGGACCAAGACATTGTCTGACGACCAGTAAATGCTTTATACCAGGAGTTGTCTGCGGGGGTGTACATGAAGTTTCAAATTGAGGACTGCATATCTCTGTTTTGGGATCAGTTCTGTTCCTAACTTGTATGAGTATTTTGATTTTAAAAATTCCAATTTAGAGTTTACCGATATTAGCAGTCAGTATCATTCCAGGAGGGTCAGTTGTAATTTATGAACAGCCTCCAGATCAAATGAGTAATTGGAGCAGTTATGGAGGAAATAAGCAACATGGTTAAATTATGTTGAAATAGCTTGAATGAAATGAGACAGATGTTTGCTGGTTCAGCATTAGATTTGCCTAAGTAGCGCAGAGCTGCCAAGTGTTAAAACTAAAACAGGATAATACAGTTTGACTGCATTTTCCATTTTATGTTCTGGCCAACTAAGGTCACAACTACCTGCAGTAACAGCTGCTGATGCATGGAGAAGACATTAATATGAAGAGTACAATAAAATCAATGAAGTTGATCCCTTCTTTGGCCAGATTTGAGGCCAGACGACAGTATGTTAGATTTAGATTAGATTAGATTCCCTACAGTGTGGAAACAGGCCCTTCAGCCCAACAAGTCCACACCGCCCTTGGAACATACCACCCAGACCCATTCCCCTATAACCCACACACCCCTGAACACTACGGGCAATTTAGCATGGCCAATCCACCTGGCCTGCACATCTTTGGACTGTGGGAGGAAACCGGAGCACCCGGAGGAAACCCACGCAGACACGGGGAGAATGTGCAAACTCCACACAGGCAGTCACCCAAGGCTAGAATTGAACCTGGGTCCTTAGTGTTGTGAGTCTACAGTGCTAACCACCGAGCCACCGTGCCGCCCCAGAGAGTAGAAAGGAGAACTTTGAGAAGTGATCAGGTCTTAAAATTTGAAAGAAAATCAAGATAATATTTGAATTATTGGACTTTAAAATCTATAACCAATGTTAGAAAGCATTTTTTTTCACAGACTTCCAGAAAATCCTGGAATCATGTTATAATTTAGTGGCATAAATTCAGGATGGGCTGAATGGCCTTTCTCGTCCATATCTGAGTTTTATGATAATACTGAACTTTCTAATATGGGCTTTAACAATTTTAATATGGGTTAGTTTGCCATATTCTCAGGACATGTTTTAATCTAATTATTAATCCTCTTATACCATAAATAACCTCAGTGGAATTCCATACCCCCTGAATTTATATTGCTTTGCCAAGCTTTGAAAGGCTACAATACAGTTTAGAAAAAGCAAAACCTTTGTGGCAGAAAAAGGAGCTCTTGTGTAATTATTTAGAGGCGTGGGTTGCGTTCCCAATAATGATCGACATTGGTGAGTCGCAAAAACAGCCTCTTTATTTAGCATTCACAGTAGCATGGTTTGAGTGGCAGTGGGATCCCGAAAAACTGTTCTTGCATATTAAAATTCTATCATTATAGTGCTACACTTTTTTTATCAGTTGTACACAAGTTTGTGTGACATCTGTCCTGGACAAGTAGAAAATTGCTTAAACATTTGACAAGTGCTGGCTGCTACTTGGATTAGCGTCTGTTTGGCTTCCTTGCATAATTTGAGATGTTAGTCCTATTTATCTTAGTAAATATTACTAAAAATACTAGACCATTATGATCTCAAGTTCAAAATTATACATGCACTAAATAAAAGTACAAAGGATATTAAGCTGATTATTGTAGCTGGGTCATGAGATTTTGTTTACTTTTTTTATAAAATCCCTACAGTGTGGAAACAGGCCCTTTTTAGCTTAACAAATCCACACCAATGCTTTGAGCATCCCCCTATAACCCAACTAATCTACACATCCCTGAGCACTGTATAGGCAATTTAGTATGACCAATCCGCCTAAGCTGCACATCTTTGTACTGTGGGGGGAAACCCATGCAGACACGGGGAGAATGTGCAAACTCCACGCACGGTTGCTTGAGGGTGGAATTGAACCCGGGTCCTTGTTGCTTTGAGGCAACAGTACTAACCACTGAGCCACTGCTTTTAATTTGCCAGTGTGAATTTCATTTATTCCTGCAATTTCACAGAAACCATGTTTCGATAGCAACTTTCTTTAGGGAGTCAAAGGCCCTATTCAGTGTCTGTTTAACAGGTACATGCTAGTGGAGGTAAGTTGTTTGATATTCTGCAACCTATTCAAGTCCTGAGAGATGGTTGCTAAGGGGTTAATTTAATATTATTATCTTTCTATAGTTTTGGGTGGGTCACGGAAACACTATGGCGGTGAGGGTATTGTTTCTGAATAGGTTAGTAGTCTTTGATATTTATTAGAGGTAGCTTTTGATGTAACTAGGTCGGATAAGGGTTGAAGGTGTGCAGAAGCAGTATTGGATTTTGGGAGGAATGATTTAATTTAATCTAGTCTACCTCGCAACAGTAAAATACACTGCAATACCAGTTTTATGAATGAATGAAAAATGTTATATTAAATGGTGAGTTAAAGGGTTATGAATGACTGAATGGGAATGCTGTATTAGTAAATATAGCATTTTGTGAGTGGGTTGGAAAAGCGACCTATAATACAATATCTCAGAGATGACATTGTTCTTGCAGATCCATCACTCTGCCTGAGAATTTGCTTATATGCCATTTTCTACTGCTGTTAAATTTCTAAAGAAAACATTTGTGTGTAGCAACTTTGGTTTGGCACGGATGTGAAAATTTGGTACAATTGTTTAGTCCCTCTTCTTCTGAACATTCAAACCAAATAATAACAAAATACTTTGCAGATTGAATGACTTGTTAAGCAAAAAGTGGACATTGGTCTTACAATTTAGTGAATTTTGTTCCTTGGTATAACTAATTTTAGTACACAATGATTTCAATTTCATTTTATTACCGGTTGAGCTCATCTAATAATGATCTGTTGAAGTATGCATGCATGTGAGCTGTCAGTATTACTCTAAACCTGGGTGGCAATATGGAATAACAAGATGTAGAACTGGATGAACACAGATCAAGCAGCATAAGAGGAGCAGGGAAGCTGACGTTTAGGTCGGGACCCTTCTTCAGAAATAGGGAAGGGGATTCTGAAATAAATAGGGAGGCGGGGAGGTGGATAGAAGATGGATAAGGGAGAAGATGGGCAGCAAGGAGACAGACAGGTCACAGAGGTGGGGGTGGCAATATGGGCATTAGTTTCACCTTTCTTGAATTAGTAAGGACAATTAAGTCAAAATAAAAATTGAAAATACTGCAAATCTCAATTTAGGTATCCCGGAGAAATAAACGTTTCAAACAATTACAACAAAAACCAGAAGTTGCTGGAAGCTCAACAGGTCTGGTAGCATCTGTGAAGAAAAAAATTCAGTTAATGTTTTGGGTCCTTTTTGAACAGGGTTTAGAGGAAGAGTCACTGGACTGAAAACATTAGCCCTGATTTTTTTCTTCATAGATGCTGCCAGACCTGCTGAGTGGGCTTCCAGCAACCTATATTTTTTTTGTTCCTGATTTACAGCATCCTCTGTTCTTTTTGGTTTTATATCAAACAATTACCTCTTTGACCTAGTATTTTGAGACACCTTTTTTGAAATAAAACCAGTAAGTTTCTATTTTTCATATTCTATTTTACAAGGATGATTTTTCTCTTTCATTCTGATCTACTATTCAAATAAAGTGCCTGAAATACTGCCAGGAGCAGTTGTAAGTTTTACATTATGATTAATGTTAATTTATTCAACTAACGTCTGATGCTAAAGGAACACCTTTAGGCACAAAACAAAAACATAAATGCAGAAGCTCAAAATCTAGAAAGTCAGCAGGCCTAGCAGCTGCTTCAGAACTGAATTCATTGGACCTGACACATTGACTGCTTTCTCTCCACAGATGCTGCCTGACCTGCTGAGATTCTCGGAGTTTCTGTTTTCGTACCTTTTAAAGGCGCAATATCTATTTTTAGGAACATGCTTTGCATACTTAAGTTAGAGTTGTGGACTTAAATCATGTTGGGTTTCTGATGACTTGCAGTCATAATCCACTTTAGAAGTTAGAGCAGGATTTTTTTTTAAAATGAGGTATATTTTTGTGGTTAACTTGGGGGGAAAAAAGGTTAGAGTGTGTGTGTAGACGTTTTTAAAAAATTATCATTTAAGTACTTAATTTCTTGCTGTTAACTTGTTTCCTGCAGTAGAAAACCAAGGTGACTGGCATTCAGTTAAACAAGAAAAAATTGAAATGAGAAAGTTGGCTCAATAATGGAAACTGTTGGCTCATTTAAAATACAGTGTGAAGAAATCTGGTATCTTTACCGATCTCTAGCATATGCATGGCTCCAGTACTACTACTAAAGTGTGGTAAATTTTTAACTTATTGTGAAGTCTAGCATGTCCTAAATGAATTGATGTATACATTTGTATAGTGTCTTTAAGTAGCAGCACAGAAATCTCCTCAAAGTTCAAGAGAACCACTGAAAAAGCTTTGTCAGGGATGGAGTTTAAGGAATGTGTTCAAGATAGGGAGATGTACGAGGGGAATCTAAAGCTGCATGTCTTGACAGTTGAATACATTAACTGCCAGTGGTAGGACAATTAAATCTGACAGATTTAATGTTAGAATTCGAAGAATGCAAAGATCCTTGAGAGCTGGAGGATCTACTCCGTTGTAGCTGCTAACAATGATTTGGGAAGCTGACCCTCTAGCATCGTCTCAATTAGGGATTGATATTAACTGTTGGCTTTGCTAGACTACCAGTGTTCTATGAATAAATCTTTTAGAAAGATCGGGCCAAGCTGAGAATGTCAACAGTGCTGCATAGCATCATCTAGTGGCTAAGACAACAAAATGTGAGGCTGGATGAACACAGCAGGCCAAGCAGCATCTCAAGAGCACAAAAGCTGACGTTTCGGGCCTAGACCCTTCATCAGAGAGGGGGATGGGGTGAGGGTTCTGGAATAAATAGGGAGAGAGGGGGAGGCGGACCGAAGATGGAGAGAAAAGAACTTTTCTCTCCATCTTCGGTCCGCCTCCCCCTCTCTCCCTATTTATTCCAGAACCCTCACCCCATCCCCCTCTCTGAAGGGTCTAGGCCCGAAACGTCAGCTTTTGTGTTCCTGAGATGCTGCTTGGCCTGCTGTGTTCATCCAGCCTCACATTTTGTTGTCTTGGATTCTCCAGCATCTGCAGTTCCCATTATCTCATCATCTAGTGGCTACTAGGTGGAACTATAAGTGCTGCAGACCTGGTTTTAATGCAGAATTTTAAAAATGTGTTTTAAAAAAATAAATATCTTTAATATATTGGAGTTACAGCGGTTTTGTGACAAAAACATTGCCTAAAGTTTTACCAAAAAGGGCCTCCCAACATAGCACAATCATAAAGTGGCAGTATGTAAATCATGATAATAAAGTGTGGAGCCGGATGAACACAGCAGTCCAAGCAGCATCTCAGGAGCACAAAAGCTGACGTTTCGGGCCTAGACCCTTCTTCAGAGAAGGGGATGGGGAGAGGGTTCTGGAATAAATAGGGAGGTGGGGGGGGAGGGGGAGGCAGACTGAAGATGGATAGAGGAGAAGATAGGAGGAGAGGAGAGTATAGGTGGGGAGGTGATAGGAGAAAAATCTTTTCAGCCTCCTTTGACCTGCCTGTCCCCCCTGGACTGACCTGTCACCTCCCCAGCAACCTCAAGAGCCCAAAGTCCAGTTTTAATAGGTTCACAAGAATTAATATTAATATCAATTCATTTACTTTTCAAGCACACCACTATGTCTTTTGAAACAAGGATGTAATGTGCACCAATTAGGTTGTAACTAATCAAATAAATTAAACTTTACAGCTGTGATAAATATTTACATGAATAAAATTCCTAATTATTCATTCTAGGCCTATAAAAGGTTTTCGGAGGTGCGTGTGTGGAATGAGCTGCCAGAGGAAGTGGTGGAAGGCTGATACAATTACAACATTTAAAAGGCATCCAGATGGGTATAGCAGTAAGAAGGGTTTAGAGGGATATGGGCCAAATAAATTCATTAAGGATATCTGGTCAGCATGGGCGAGTTGGACCAAAGGGTCTGTTTTTATGCTGTACAGCTGTGACTCTATTATGCTGTTTATAAAGCAATGCTATTTGCAGCTTTTGATTGTCAGCTTTAACATTTTCCAATGCCTTGTATCACTGTCCAAAACTTCACTCTATAAGCTTCAGTTCCGCTCCCGCTCTCTTCCCCCAGGAAGTTGCCTCCCTTTTGTCACTTCATTTTTCAGTTGGCCTATTCTAAATCCGCTCTCAAAATTCTGTTTTCCACCTCTGCAGTACTGTCAAGTCTTGCCGTGCATCCTTTCATGGTCTAGTCTGTTGTCTGAAGTTTATGGGCATTTCCTTTCTACACTTCAGTTATAGCCAGTAGGGCCTTCTGACCACTCAACCTATTCCAACATATTTTCCAAAATTCTGTTTCATACCTACCACCTGACAAAAGCTTCTTTTTAAATCTTTGGACCCTTGGACATGTCCTGTCTCCTCTTTGTTTGCATTAGAACCTTAATAGCAAAGCACACTGATATTGTTATATTGCAGATTCTGTATATGAAATAGGCAAATCATCAGTGACAGTAAACATTTAAAAGTGACACTCTAGTTGATTGGAAAAAGCATATCACACCAAGCTGGCCAAAAACACTCTTATAGCTGAAAGTAATTTTAAGGATTCTCAACTGGAGTGCAGTGGAGGCTGGGATATTAAATGCCTTCAAGGCAGAGATTGATAAATTCTTGATCTCGCAAGGAATCAAGGGCTACGGGAGAGTGCAGGGAAGTGGAGTTGAAATGCCCATCAGCCATGATTTAAATGGCGGAGCGGATTCAATGGGCCGAATGGCCTTACTTCCACTCCTAGGTCTTACGGTCTTAAAACAGCAGAGTGGAAGAATTACGTAGTAATCAGCAGCTCAAAGAAAAGTTTAAAATCATGGAATCGCCAAATAAAAGCAGAAAGAAATGTTGTGTTCCTGACTCTTAACTGTTCTGGGTTAAACAGTCCTAACTTTCACAATGTTCATGATAGGATCAAGAAACCTCCTGGCTTGAACGATTTAGAAATATGGAAAAAGAAGATCTTGATGCAAACAGTGGATGATTGACCAGATTCAGTCTGCACCACAACATGTACCAAAAAAACCCAAATAAGCTGAGTGGGTATTTTCAATTGTCCATATGTACAATTAACAAAAGTTGCATCTTTCTAAACTATATCCCAATGAAATAATTTGCTTCAGATGACAGAAATGAAAGATTTGAGAATGTTTTACAAAGTATTGATGGTGGTAGTAGTAAACTGTGCTTATGGTAATTTCCAGCTAATATCTTCTCAATGCTCTTTTGAGAGGTCATCATTTCTTGCCATATTGGGAACATTGAACATTTATCCATCAACAGTTCAGTGTGTCACAGTGGTTCAGTGACATGCTGTATAAAATGGTCATTGCTTTTAAACACTGTTTGCAGTAACCGTTCCCTTGAAAAAACCTCTGAAACTTGGTATAGTAGCTCATATTAGACTTATTATATAATGCTATGACAGGATTAATTAATGGCCAATGAACAAAGGCACCCCAATGTAGTAGCGGCCACAGAAGATTGAATCTTACTCCCAGTTTTAAAGTGAGAAGGTTGGGTCTGTGGATTTTACTGATAACGTGGATAGTTCAGCTGTTGATTTCAAAATTCTTAGTTATGCAGATTGATCAAGATTATATTGTTTTTATTCTTTTTCTGCCATGGCTAACTTTTTAGCATTCAAGATGAGAGACAATCCGTTTTGTTGTACTTCTCTGTCTGGCTTGCTAGCTTTCTGACTTAGAGCACTGAGTGTGTCCATTTTTACCTACAGTACAGGGATTACTAGAGAAGTTCTTTTGACTGTGAACTTCACAGTACGTTAACAATTGAACCCAGGCTAACAAATTCCATGCAAATAAACATGAGCATCTTAGCCTATTGGTACATAAGAATTTCAGTCCAACTATTGCACCTCCAGTAGAGCTTTGAAGCTGAAGTTTTTCAACCCAATCCTTGTGTGTTCTTCAAAGGGGAAAAAACACTGCGGTGTGGAATGTAATACACAGGTGGCTTGCTTTTGAGCAGAGATTTGTCAGCCTGTCATTATACTTGTAGTCACAAGGGATCACAGTTCAGTCAGTTTTTGAGCCACATCTTTCCTTGTTGTTTTGAAGTTCCTTCGCATCTTTAAGGGTAGCATGGTGGCTCACTGGTTAACACTGCTGCCTCACCACACCAGGAACCCAGGATCAATTCCAGCCTCTGGCAACTGTGGTGTGTGCACATTCTTAATATGTCTCCGTGGGTTTCCTCCCACACTCCACAGATATGCAGGTCAGATGGATTTGTCGTGGGGAATGCAAGTTACAGGGATAGGGTAGGGGCTGGACCTGGGTGGGATGCTCTTTGGCAGGTCGGTATGGGCTTGATGGGCTGAATAGCCTGCTTCCACATTGTAGGGATTCTGTGAATCCATGGGACTGTCTCTAGACAGCCACTGAATTTACGTCCAATCGTTTTTACTGCATCAGTCCTCTTGTAATTTTGAAATGTATATTTTACAAGCTAAAAATGTCCATAGTACTTCTGACCAGTGGTCATGGCAGTAGTATTTTTAAACATTTTTAAAAAGGAGCAGCTATGTGAGCATGAAAGCTGAGGTGGCTGGGATGAACTAGTATGCTAGGCTAAGGAATAGATCATAGAGATGCAGTGCCAGATAATTAAGGGAACTGTTTAAAAATGCTCAGAATAAGTATATTGCTACTTCAAAAAAAATTCTAAAGAGAACTCACCATCTATGATTAACTGAGATGTGAAGGTGCCAGTGTTGGACTTGGGTGGACAAGGTCAGAAACCAGCAACACCAGGTTATAGTCCAGCAGGCTCATTTGACGAAGGGACAATGCTGTGAAAGCTTGTGATTTCAAGTAAACCTGTTGAAATATAATCTGTTGTATGATTAACTAAAGTAGTAGGTTTGAAGCTTTTCCCTAAGGAAAAAGCATATGAATACTCAAAAGATAGGTCCAGGTCAGATGATTAAGAATGTAAAGAATAGCTGAGAAAAACAAGGTTAATCAGGCGGAAGAAATTGAAATGAGAAGAAGCAAACTAAATGTAAAAGCAGCAAGATTTTTACAAATTAAAAAAGAAAAATAGGAAGTGGAAGGGAGAGAGGAGCTTTAGCACCTTTTTCTTGTGATTGCAGTTTCTCTGAGAAATTGATGGGAGGCTCAAGCTGAAGAAGCTCCAATTCCAGGTGGACTTCATCCTAAGTCTTAAGAGGTAGCTGATGAGCTACTAGAAGTGTTGATTTTATGCTTCAGTCATAGTCTGTTTGAGACCAGATCGCTCAACTGCATGCAGTTTTTGCTTCCTTGTTTAAGAGTGGCTGTACGTGCATTGGAGGCTGTTCAGAGGAGGTTTACTAGATTGATAAGAAAAAAAAATTGCTTTGTAAACTCAGCAGGTCTGGCAGCATCTGTGGAGTTCTGAAAAAGGGTCAGTGGACCCAAAACATTAACTCTGCTTTCTCTCCACAGTTACTTGTTTTACTTTACTTGATTTTTTTTTTGTTACCTGGAATGAGGGTTGCTTTAAGGATGGGTTGAACACTGGAATCTGACACTGGAATGGGGCACAGTTTTTAAAACTAAGTCGCCCTTTTAGAATTGAGATGAAATTTTGTGTTTTGCAACTTTGCAACTCTACCTCAAAGAACTGAAAACAGCGTCACTGTCTTGCCAAAAAAAAAGAGACAGAGCTTCTTGTTAGATGTGTGAAACGAGTTATTGGGGGAGTAGGCCGGATTATAGAATTCACAATAAACAGATCAGCCATGATCTTGCTTTTTGGAAGGCAGGTTTGAAGACCAAGTGGTATACTTCTCTGGTCTTTTTTGCATGTCTATATGCAACTTTAAGCGTGTCTTTTATTTCATGGAATATGGATTTCACTGCAAGGCCATGGCTTGTTTCCTTTCCTGACTAACCTCAAATTAGTGTTGTGCCGCCACCTGAAGCACTACTAATGAGGTGTTTCATGATTTTGATCCCTGTATAATTAAGGAACAGAATTTTGGTTCTTAGCCAATGTAGTGTGTATCTTGAAGGGAAACTGGCAGTTTTGGTGCTCCTATGCATCTGCTGTCTTCCTATTTCAAGGTAATTGGTTGTGAGTTTGGAAGGTGCTGCCAAAAGAGCCTTAGAGTTGCTGCAGTGTACCTTTTATAGGTTGTGCACTTCTACCCGTTTTACTGTTGGGGGTTGAGAATGTTTGTTAGTATTTAGCATGTTGGGCTGCTTTGTCCTGGATGGTGACAAATCCTTTGTTTTGCTGGGTGTTAAAACCACTGTGCAATTTAAATGTCATTGGGGACATGGCTGTCTTGTGTTGAAAATGGTCATAGTCTGGCATAAATGTTGCCTACTGCTTTTCAGCCCAAGGTTGAAAGGTGTCTGCGTCCTAATGGCATGGATTGCTTCACTACCTGATATGTGAATGGAATTGAAATTTCAATTGTCAGTCAACATGTGTACAGCTGACGATGATTGGGCCTAGGCCCGAAGAACTTGAGTAGAGCACTGGGACTAAAATGGTCGGCCTCCAAAAGCCACCAACTGTCCTTCTTTGTAATAATTACAGCTCCAATCCATGGATTGATCTACCTCCTGATTCCCAATTTGATTTTTCATGTTGCCGTGGCTTCTTGATGCCACTTGATCAAATGTTGCCTTGATGTCAGGGTAGTCACTGCCTCATCCTCATCCTCCATGCTGGATTTGTCTACCAGTTGCCACCATGTTACTCATGCAGCCACTAATTGGACGTGTGCACCTTCTGTGCCCATTCTTTTATTAAAGATTCTAACTACTTCATGGATTTTTTTTCCCATTATTGTCAGATACCCTTGATCTGAGACTTCACCATTTGAGCAAGCCCGGTCACAGATTTTCAGCATGGAAATGGACTCTTCATTTCAACTCGTCCATGCCAACCAGATATCCTAAACTGATCTAGTCCCTTTTGCTAGCATTTGGCTCATATCCCTCTAAACCCTTCCTATTCGCAGACCCATGAATGATTGTTGTAATTATATAGCCACTTCCACTACCATCTCTGTCAACTTCTTCCATGCATGCACCACCCTAGTGGGTCAGCACAACTTAATTAAACATTGTGAGTTTGATCTCTATTATGGCATTAGATGCATTTTCTAGGATGGCATTCTAGTGCAGTACTGAAGACTTACTGTATTGTCACCCTTTGTATCCTTGGAACTATTTGAAGATCCTGAGTAAACTTTGCTGGTCAGAGAGGATTTGACCAAAACACAGAATTAGTGAATCGAAATTATTGATTCACTTGCTGTTTGTGGAACTCTGTATATAAATTACATGCTATTTTTAATGTACTGATATTAGGACCAAATTATGCTCACTCATTATCCCTGTGTTTGCTGACTACTTCACAACCGCCTGCCATGCCTCTATTTTTAAGTTCCTTAACTCTTGAATTCACATGTTTGTTTCAAATCATTCAGTGAGTTTGTCCCTATCTTGTGTAGACTGCTGGTAACTTGCAAACCTCTAGGATAACCACACTGAACCAGGCCCCTCAGCATCCAAATATTTCCACCATTCCTCCTTTTATGAAACTTCTTAAAACTAAGTACATTCATCGACCCTAATTTCTTCCTTTTGGCTAGGTGTTAAATCTTTTTTAATAACAATCTTGATAAAGGTGCTGTATAAATACAAATTTAATTCCTAATGCCAAGCAGGTACAGAAAGTCGGTATCTCCCATCACTGACATCCTTGTTATATACAGTTTTGTTGAGCAGGACACCTTTGCCACCTTGATTTTAATACTTCACTGTCTTGTCCTACCCTTGTCTCAGGCCACAAATGATGAAATGGATTCAGAGAAGGATAGCAAATAGGAGTTGCTCAGCAAGCGGGATGCAGGTTGTGAAATGTCTGAAATCGGTCTAAATTTGATCAGCACTATCTTCATTGCAAACAGCTACCTGGGATGTCACCTGAGACATCATCTGAGATTACAGACATGTCAACCACATGTTTGTTAAGTGCGCTATCTGCAATTATGGCAGCAAATGTAAACAATGAAAATGTGCATTGGGAAGTACTGGGCAGAGGATATGAATGTGATAATTTGCCAAATACGCAAACCCTTTTCTTAACCATGGGTTCAAAATCAGTCCTATAATTTAAATCTCAGTTGCTAAGTGGATAAAACTGAGCTATTCAGGAACTACTCCTCTACAACAATGAGATTAAACTGGTGCTAACCACTTGTGAAAATCCATATCATTTTTGCAGCATCTGTTCTGTCACTGGGAGGGTCATTGTGGGGGGGAGAAAAAGACAGCCTGTTCTTTTGCTGCTCTTTACTGATCTGAAGTGATATCTCAATAGTTAGAATGAATTGGGTAAGATATGAATTGGGACAGTTTTTTTGAACTGCTGAATTAAAGGGACAGTGAACGGTGGGATAGTTGACAAGAGTCAGCCCTACTGAGTTGGCTTCCTAGCTTTTATTTAATGTTCTGATTAAAATAGGCGGTGTAGATTTCTTGAAGGTCAAGTTTTATTTGGACTAGAAGCTGTCCTCTAACCACCTGGCTGCTGCTCCAAGAATCTAACGGTATAACTGGGCTTTTGTTTTTATTTTCTTCTTTTTTGGGAGGGTACCAGTAGTACTGCAACAAATATTATCAACTATCAAAAATTGCAAAACTTCATAGAGCTTCCTATATGCTGTTCTCATTGATTTCTACTGGTGAATCTATTTAGAACAAATTTAATTTTATCTCAGACAACTGGAAATGTTTGATTCTTCATCTGTGAAGGACATTGAGACAATGGAAATACTGCAAAACCATTTTTGTTAGGTGGATAACCTAACAAATGATATAACAAGGATGAAGGTTCACAGGTGTGGTCTGATTGTTAGAACGAAAAAGGTATGGATTAACATGATAAATCTGCTCAGTTTCACATGAACTGGGTGGAGGACAGGGTAAAGAATAATGAACATTTCAGATTTTCAGATAACTTAAGTTGGGAGCATTATATCATAACAGATATTTTGCGTCGCCTTTTAATTCCAGCACTTGACAAAATTGATTTCAGTCCCTTAACAGTTTACTACTTCAACAGAAACAATGATAGCCCTGGGTAGTAGTTGTGTTGCTTGATTAGTATCTGGATGCCATGAGTTCACAGTAGCTTGTGAAATATTGACAGACTATGCCCTAACACAAGAAACTGTACCATGAAAGCTTTTGATTTATTATAGATATTCAATAGTTTCTCAGATGGAGGAAACTTGGACTGCCCTGCATTGTAACTCCCCACATGAAATGCCTAAGTTTAAGAATCATAGCATCCCCAGAGTGTGGAAGCAGGCCATTCAGCTCATCAAGTCCACAATGACACTGAAGAGCAGCCCATCCAGACCCAACCCCCTACCCTATCCCTGTAACCCTGCATTTCTCACCAAGCCTGCACATCCCTAGACTCGGCAGTCCAACAAGGCCACCTCATCTAACCTACGTATTTTTTGGATTGTGGGAAGAAACTGGAGCATCTGTAGGAAACTCGCGCAGACACCCAATGTACAAACTCCATGCAGACAGTTGTCAAGGTTGGAATCGACCCGGGTGTCTGGCCCAGTGAAGCAGCACTGCTAACCACAGAGCCACTGCACTGTCAAGCCTTGATAGCTTTTGAAGTTGTTTAGCAAACCGCTCTAATGTAACAAGTCTCTATGAAGTTTACAAGAATTTCCCAAGTAACATGTAGGCATATCATAAGCACGAAGTGCAGTACTCAAAGAATGGCCACCACCAGTCCCTTAGAACACCCACGGTGTTGTGCATTCTGATTATCAAGTTTAAAAACTAATTGTATTGTATTAAGAATGACAATGTAAATAACTGCAGCTGTTTGTATTCCTTAAAGCAAGCAAGTAAATTTGTGTTTCAAGAAAAGGGAATTAAAATTTATTTACCTGCTGTATCGTTTGCCACTAACTTTTTCTATTCCTGTAGATGCTCAGGTAGTGTTCGTGTGATTTTATACACGAGACCATTGTATATTAGAGTTTGATACTGAAACAAATGGTGAATCTAAACATGTGTAAAATAGCTTGAGGCCTGAATTTTCTGGTTTACTTCGTGTATTAGAAATGTGTATTGGGCTAACCTAAAAATCTGCAACATTTATTCTTTTCAGAATGTAATTCTAGCAATGATTACTAGCTAGATTAAAACTACCAATACTTGGTTCAAAATTACATGGATTTCAAATTGGTAGCTCTAAAATATGACTTTACAGAGACCATTTTGTCTCAAGAATTGCTTGAATATAGTATTAAGTGTATTGCTATGTTTGGGCACTGCTTTGGAAAATCACCATTGGGCAGGTCTAAGCACACTTTGGATTTCTATTTAGCTTGCCAAAAGTAACAGAATGATATGTTAATTGATTAATTTAAATGATTGGTTTAATTGTCTGACCTGTTGAGTCTACTAAATGAACATTATCTCTCTGTTCTTCTTTTAAATTTTTTTGCCTTTAGGAATTCTGACATGGATACCAGTGAAGAGTTTCCAAAAAAAGTCTTCAAAGCTAGAAAAACAATGCGTGCAAGTGACCGACAACAGCTAGAGGCTATCTATAAAAGCAGAGAGGAACTTTTAAAAGCAAATGAAGAGACCAAAACTAAACTGTGTAATGGTAGACATGAAAATGGCGATTCTGACAACAAATCCTCACTAAATACCAATTGCATGGATGATACTGACATTGACAGTATTAATGATGTGCGGCTGGGCCCAGAAGAACTGCAGAGCCACCCCATTGATGAACTCAATATTGCCCACACACATGAACTAAACTGTGCTGAAAAATGTTTTAATGAAGATGGGAGTTCAAGCTCCCAAGAAAAAATGGACTCAACACCCCTCCTTGCTAAAGATGAACAGATTTCTACTGGGAGTACAGAAACCCAATTTTTGGATGTTCAGAGCAAAACAGATGATAGTGTGGAATCCGAGTCTGTTGAGTTGAAGCAGGATTCTTTAAATGTGGTTAAATCAGGTTCTGATTCCCACTGTTCTTCAGAGAGGGAAAAGCCAGCTCCTCTTAGCGACAGCAGGTGTCAGAAAATGCCAGATGAAACTAGCCTTAAGTTACAGTTGACTTCTTCCTCAGTGAGAGAAAAAGACCATGAAACGTCATTAGACATTAGTGAAGAGGCAATAACAAGTAGCATTGAATCTGTACAAGAGAAAAATAATTGCGAAAGCTCTAAAATTGAGTGTATAGAGACTGAAAATGAGATTGTAACAAAAGACAAATTAAGTGAGATCAAATTGGCTGAGAATAACCAACTGGAAATTGAAGAAATAATCCCTATTTTGGAGAAACTGGCCCCAGAGAAGGACACTGAATTATCCAGTAATCAAGGAATTATTCCCGCAGTGGATTCCCCATCACCAAAGGACAGGTCATTGAAAGACTTGCAGGAAGAGCAGATGGACACCTCTCCATGCAATTCTCCAACAAAAGAGGAGTGCAATGGCAGCTTGCCAGAGGAAGCTTTCCTTGTCTTATCAGATGAGGATGAGCCAATAGTTGAGAATAAAACAGAAAGAGAAGAGCTGGTACCAAAAAATGATGATCCAGGTACAGTTGCTTGTTGTACTAAAATATCTTTAGCTGAATGCAGCTTTACAATAACTCTAAATATAAACGGGTTGATTTATCCTTTACCTTCTAGGCCTGCTTTCACCAGTTACGGCCTATGATTTTTTTTTTGAAAAGTTCTGACAGGCTTTGACTCCATAATTTGATTACATTGGATGGCTGGAATGTATGTGTGGGGATCACATTGCAAAGGCTGAGTATTATTTGAGTTTGTATATTGTCAACACTATATATAAACAGCTTTTCTCTGTAGCTGATGTGTTAAGACTTTTTCAGGTGCTAAAATGGGGAAATCTAACCCTTGAACAGTATTTGAAGGTCTTTCTTTGATCAGTTTCCAAAACATTTCAATTTTTATTGAATTTATTAATGTACAGGTAATAGCCCTAAGCAATGGGCAAGGTGAGTAAAGGAAAACCTAAAACTGACACATTGATAATAGCAAATTGGATTTTTTTTATTGTGCTGTTGATGTAGAAAACACAAAAGTAGCATGGGATGATTGTAGCTTGAAGGCATTTTGGGAAAGGAGATTACACGGAATGGGACCTGGTGACGGACTGAAACCCTCCATTACGAGATGGGAATATTTGCACGATGCCCCCCATGTGTAAAAATGGCCTAAGTTTTTGGTAACCTTTTGAAAATGAACATAAATGCAAGTATGTGCAACAAATAATTTTATTTACAAATACTGTTGAGAGAGGTAAAGATGATGTGGAGTTGGTGTCAGTCTTATAATACATATGCTTTTTGCTGTGAATTGATTTTGCTGTCCTCAGCCCTTGTATTCATCTGTTCCCCTTGTCATTTGCTGTACAAATCCCTCTGTTTCAGCTATGAAATACACTGCTTGGTTTGGATCTGGGTTAGTGAGAGAAAGATAAATTGGCCACCACATAGCTATCTACTACCTGCTGAAAAGTACAAGTGAAAGCAGAATTAGCCTCATTAACTCAGTTTAATGGTCACTGTTGCCATTAAAGGATAATGGGTAACCATTTAGGCGGGAGGCTGGAAATTTTGAAGATGAAGCCACATTCCTTCTCAATTCACTTGGTGTGGGGGAGGGGGTTTGAAAAGAGAGAAAAGGGTGGTGAAAAATGTTACGTTCCAGAGTGGGAAAGGACAGTTCACCTATTTAAGAGCCATACCTGCCACCCTAAAACGCACAGACAACTTCAGAATGGAAAGCTTACTCTTATAAATTTTGGATGAAGTCTAATAGTTCAATTGCTGGAAGGCTGATGTCAGGATTAATGCTTCTATTGAGTTTTGTTTCCTTGCATTTAATGTAGAAGTATATTTGAGCTCTGTAAAGTGAGATGGTGAGAATCTGACGATAGGTGCAGGCAATTTGATTTTGTTTGCCTGTTGTGATTTAGTATGAATGTATAATGCATGCGGCTTTCTCTAGAAGGCTTACAAGGCTGCTTGATAACTATACTTAGCAGCAGTTCCACTAAAGATTGGACAAAACTGAAAGTTGTATCAGAGATAATAGGAACTGCAGATGTTGGAGAATCTGAAATAACAACAACAAAGTGTGGAGCTGGATGAGCACAAAAGCTGATGTTTTGGACCTAGACCCTTCATCAGAAAAGCCTTTCTGATAAAGGGTCTAGGTCCGAAACGTCAGCTTTTGTGCTCCTAAGATGCTGCTTGGCCTGCTGTGTTCATCCAGCTCTACACTTTGTTATTTTAAAACTGAAAGTTGTTCTCATTAGCAAACGTTTATCAGTGCCATCCAAAGCAGCCGTTTGTGTTCAATGTAGTCACTAATCTAATCTAGGTCAGTATCAACAGTAGACTGATCCTCCTATAGAAGGTGTAGCACTGCCCCCCTCTCCTCTCTCTCTTCCCCCCCCCCCCCTCCCCCCACCCAACCTTTTGCAGGAAGAAGACTTTTCATCTCTGAATTTTTGTGTTCTGAAAACTTCTCATTTAAAGATGATTTTACAGTAACAGCACATGCCTCTGGCAAGTGTAGTATTTCTAAGCCCTGTTGTGTTACAGGCTGTACTCTAACTCTTGGGTCCAAGTAAATCTACAGGTTTGGCATTTCCAAGCTCTAACTATATAGGTAGAATTAACAAAAATCAGCCTTAGATAAGAAATTATGTGATGACAATGATTTACATTCAATCTGAGAGAAAGTCAGAATTAAAAACAGTGCTGGAAAATCTCAGCAGTTCTGACAAAATTTTTGGCTATTTATTTTCCAGCGTGCAGCTGTTTTTGTTATGGATCCTAACTGGCTGCAACTGTCATAAGTAACTGCTGTGTTTCAAGAGTAACACAACTTAAGACTTGCCCTTAATTTTAGATGTAGAGGTATAGGTCACGCAAATGGATCGAGTGTCTTGTGCTTGATGGTTCACTGTCACATGTGGCAATACTATTACCCAAGTGAGGAAGAACAAGAGTTTTATTGTACATACTTGTCTATGTTTGATTCTCTACTTCAAACGTATATGGAGAAATATTTGTTGGAACAAGGCCAGACACACGCCATTTACGGTTTTGGTCATAAGCTACAGGCAAGCATAAAGTAAATTCTGCTTGGTTAAGGCCACCTCAGTCATCAAAAATGAAGTAGTAAACTACACTACACTAGTCTCCTGCTTTTTCAGGCAGCCTGGTTGATAAGTTTTTTTTGCATGTTGGCACCTTTTTATACACAATTTCTAATTTAAGATCTGACCACCTGCATTCGTTGCTTCCAACTCTTAAACAACAGCTGAGTATTTGTGTCATTTGTTCAGTCTCCCCCTTCCCCTTCTCTTTCTCTCTCTTCCCCCACCCCCATCGATGCATTGTAGCGGCTGCAGTGTTGATATTTGCCTGTGATGGGTTTATCAGTAGCTGTGTCGACCAGACTGCCTTTTCCCTTGAAGCATATTTCCTGTTGACACCTATATGCAGTGTCCATCTGTTTGTCTTAAATAATTTACTGAATATCCCTGATTATTCAGGTAATGATCTCAGATGAGATAATAGATCCCTGTTGTTTCAGACTGATTCAATGAGTTGTGATATTCCCTACTCTGGCTTGTCTTGCTCTTACAGATATCCAGTTTCTGCAGCTTGCAGGTTTTTCATTTTGCAGATTCAATTTGTTATAAACCTAATAAATGAAACTTACATTGTTTATGAAAATGGTACAAAAGATCTTTTGGTGACACTTCTACCCTTTTATGGTTCCAAACTAACTTTCAATTACATACTCTTCAACCAGATGCAAAACAAATGTCATCACTTCTTTTTATATATACTTTCAAGTACTCATTCCAGCAGTTTTTTGACTATTCGCAGAGACTTTTGACTTTACAAAACATTACAGCACAGAATAGGCCCTTTGGCCCACCAAGCCTGCCCTGATTCCTAATCCTTATTTAGATCTGCTCCTTATTGCCCATTTGAAAGTTCATATATTTCACACAGTTTGCATTTCAAGCAGGAATATTCCTATGTGCCTCCAACGAAGGTATTGGCATTAAATATGAGTTAATGGTGATGGCTTGGCTAAATGGAACAGATGGATTTCTTAAACGTCTAAGAAAATAGCGTAATGATGAATTATACGATGACTCAATAGTTTTTTCTACATTCTGCCTTCTAGATACAGATCACATAAAGAAAACAGCTAATACAAGACAAAAGCAAGAACCAAGTAAGTACATTTTTCATAGGAAGATGTTGCACAAAACTGATTACGCAAATATGGCATTTTTAACATCTTAATTGTACTCTCTTCCATCCTTTTTCCTCTCCACGAAAATGCCAATGCTATTCACTGCACCCCATCTTTACTACAATAGAATGTGCTGCAGACTTCTGTAGCAGTTGATCATTTTCAAAGAGGTATAAATAGCATTCTTTCAAACAACCTCTCCTGCTTCCCCACCCATCATATTAAATAGTGCTGTAATTGGTGATCATTAATTGTGCTCCTACATGTTTGTGATATCATTTGCTGAATTTAGACTTGGGTGAGGTTATGGTTTTCAACTGTGATTTTACACACAATAGTCCAAAATGGTTTCCTTTAACTCACTAAACAATTTGCCAAAAGTGATAATTTGGAAATAATCAGTTAAATGTCTGCAAAATAAAAACTATGCATACAGGTTGATCTGGCTAGGTTGGTTTGTGGTAAAAATCATGAAGTACCCATTGTTTCTGTATGCTGAAATGACAAGTGATGTTTCCCTCCAGTAATACACATTTTAAAGTAACGCTTAAACCTAGTTTAAAAAAACAGACTGGGTCTGATGGCATTGTTTCCCAGCAAGTTGCAAGGACACTTGTGCTTTTCAAAACAACGCAGCCTATGCAATCGATAACCTAACCTTTTGTAGAGCAAAAAAGACACCCTTAAATCCAGAATCCAATTAACTTGGGCAAAAATGTCTGTTATTCCTTACAACTCCTTACAAAGTAAATGTGATTGCAAGACGTTGCAGCCAGAGCTCCTCTACTTGCGAGTTCTTTTTCGTCGTTTTTATTCTCGCCTTGCTGTAGTTCACCACCACCACCACCACCAAACCACAACCCCCACCCCGGCCCCAAAAAAAACCCCACCTTTTTTAAAATACGCTGCCTGGAGGAATGGACCACCAAGTGCGAGACCAGCCTGGCACAAGGGATAAGTCACAGCCAGAGCAGGAGCAGAACAAGCATGGGCCAAGTCCCGGAGGCAAGTTGTGGCCAGAGCCTGGCATGGGAGTAGAGCCCATGTGGACTGGCCGAGGGGGACAAGTCCTGGAGGTGGGTCTGGGACAGAGGTCAGCACGTGGAGGCAGTGAGGCCTCGTGTTCTGAAATCCAGGGGGCACTGACTCAGCCAAAAGGACTATAACTTAAGCACTTTAAAGATACCTTTTATGATCACCTCTGGGCTTCTTAAACTCTGTATTCCTAATGTGGTCTAATTATTTTTACTATTTTAATTCTGTAACAACACTTGAAGCAACTGTGCCTAGGTACCAGTACTGAAGATGACACCAAAGGTGGTGTTGCACATTTTTCACTGCACTCATTTAAGTGCACATGACAGTAAAGGCTATATTATTCTAAATGTTTGAATAGAAAATGCCCTTAAAAATCAAATCTAATTTTTAAAAAATCAATTAATTTTATTTTAAATCATCAAAAGGAAAGTGTATATTCACATTTCCTTTAGAAATTTATGGTTGTAGTATTCAGTTCACGTGTTTCAGACATCTGTGAGAGAAGACACCAGACTATGTGTGTAAAAAAAGGGGTCTTAGGTACTACATGAAAACTATTTTAACATTTACAGTTACAAATAGAGGAGTATTCAGTTGAGAAACCTTCCTGAAAGATAAAGAGCAAGCAGCTTCACAGACAGGCACCATACCGTGTGACACTATGTACTAGATGTGTAGGTAGTGATAGCACAAGAGACAGCTAGGGGAGAAAACATCGAGATCCAGGATCTAAAGTTAAAATCAAGTGCAAGTAATGTAGCTGAAAAGAAGACATTGAAAGCAGCACGGTTTGTAGGAAAGCTTAAAAGGTGTAGCTGAGGTAAAAAGTGGGAACATTATAAAAGCAGGTCAAGACCTCCAAAGACTTCAGTTACAGAGCTACAGAATGGGAAGGTTCTGAAGAGTTGCGGGGGGGGGGGGGGGGCGGTTGGGGTGCAGATAAGAAAAAGATTTTCTAAATACTTTGAAGCCTAATCAAGAAACAGCAATACTCTGAGTAAAAGAATCAAACACTTCAACAATAAAAAGAAAAACCCAAATACTCATGGAGATCAGATGGTGCTAAAGACCATAGGTATGGCAGCCCCAGTAGAGACAATCTCCCATTACCCCCGCTAGACCAGATGCAAGATCTCTAACAGGGGCAGTTCCAGTACTGCTGAGTCGCTTCAGACCGACATATGAAGAATCAGTGGCGTCAAGTCATCCTTTTTCTTTTTTATAGGCCCAATTGCTGATGAGGGTTTATTAAGACAAAACTTGAAAGAAAACACTACACAATGCATTCAAGCATTCAGCATGTACTTAGCCCAAAAAGAAATTGTGATAAAACTGGTGAGATTTAATGAGCAGTTGTAGCCTTCTATAGAATCAGTAAAGCATTTTTAATGGATTTGCATGGCCTATTAGAATATTGTGTTACTGAGTTTTTGAAGCAGAAGTTAATTTTAAGGCCATATAGTTAGTGTGAGGAATGCAATTTATCAGACTTAAGAGACAGAAATCAGACTCCAGAATCAGTCAATACTAAGGGAAACATCAGAGATTGTCCTGACCATTGTCGAATGGGTAAACCCCAAATGGCACCGTAATGAGGCCAAAAGCCCACCAAAAGAGTGGGAAGCATCAAGGTCAACCAGATTAAGTTGTACAAAATACTCTTAAACAAAATTAGTAGAGAAACAAATCAACAATAGGCTAAGATTAATGCTAAAACTGACCAGCAGGAACTTCTTAAAATTTAACGTGGTAATTTAACAGCACCTTCACATCAGACAAATTCTGCAAAAGGAAAATTTCAAGGGAAATGAAAATCATGAAACAAGAATGCTCAAGAAGTTAGTTAAAGAACAAAAAAGTGAAGGTAACATTCTGAAGGGAAATCAGTCAAAATGGATTGAGCGAATGTACGAGGGTTTCAAACAGAATGTAACAACTGCTCCTGTATAGCATTTAAAATGTTGGTAGATAATTTGCCATGGTTAAAGTCAGTGTCAGACAGCTAGCATAATATGGGTCTGGGGGCAGACATCTCCACGTGCCTGGGAAAATCATCACAAAGCTTGGTCACGAAGGATGAAGTATCAGTGAAACAGTTATATACATATTGAGAAATCAGGATATTTTGTTAAGCAGAAATGCAAGTATTCATCAAAGTATCTTACAGTGAAAACAAAACTTTAGAATGAGGACAGGAGTGGATTTTGGAAAAAATTTTCATAGCTATTCAAAGTTTAGGCAGCTTAAACAGTATTGTTTTTGCAAGAAGATGCTAAACCTATCTGCTTGTACACTCCTAGAAATGTTCCTCCTTCCTTGATGTGAAAAGTAAATCTGGTAGACAGTTTGTGTGAAAGTGGTGTAAGACCATCTGTGGCAACAAAAATGGTGGTGCTCAGGTGCTCACTATTGTGACACAGAGAAACTATTCAGCCCATTGTGTCTGCGCTGGCTCTGAACATTTTGATGATGCCATTCTTGTGCTTCTTCACCCCCCCCCCCCCCCCCCCCCCCCCCAACGTGCGCGTGCGCACACAGAATCCTGAATGTTGTTTCTCTTTAAATAATTATCTATATGCTCTCCTGAATGCCTTAGTCACAGATATGCAGCACAGAAACAGACTCTTCAGTTCAACTCCTCCATGCCAACCAGATGCCCTAAATAAATCTAGTCCCATTTGTCAGCATTTGGCCCATATCACTTTAAACTCTTCCAATTCATATCCCATCCAGATGCCTTTTAAATGTTGCTGTTTGTACCAGCCTCCCGCACTTTCTGTGGCAGCTCATCCAAACATGCACCAGCCTCTATGTTGCCCCTCAGGTCTCTTTAAATCTTGTCCCTCTCACTTTAAACCTATGCACTCTAGTTTTGGACTCCTCACCCTAAGGAAAAGACCTTTCCTACTTACCCTACAATGCCCCTCATGATTTTATAAACCTGTACATAGTCACTCCTTAGCCTCCAGTGTTCCAGGGCAAAATAGCCTCAGCGTAATCAGCCTCAATTGAAACTGTTTCTTCCAAGCTTCCAGGTAACGAATTCCAGACGCTGTTTGCTCTGTTGGACTTGTCTGGCATCACATGTGCTTCATTTGAAAATTTACCTTGTACCTGTGCCCCCTTGTTCTCAATCCTTTCATTGCATCATTCCGGCAATTATTTCCCCAATCAATTACTATTTGGGCTCTCTTCTGCACCAATGTTTCAAAATCTGGGACGGAAAGCAGGAACCATTTGCCATATGAATGATATCCCTTCTGTGTTTTATGACGTATGACGGTGTATCTAGAGGATCAGAGAAATACTAAAAGCAATACAGAATTCAGACCTGACAGTAAATGAGAAATTCAGGCTTGGACTATTAACATATGAGTGTCTTAACCAATGCTCCAAGCAAGGTGCAAGTATAGCAGATGCACATTCAGGAATGAGTAACTGACTGGATCGAGCAGAAAAAAAATCTGAGTTTTATAGACATCATAAGAGTCTTGGTCTATGGCCGTAACTGACTGCAAAGCTGGCTAAAAGATAATCCAACACCATTAGCAAAAACGTGCCACACAGCCAAATGCTTATGCTTTCAACGAGGTTTCGAGAAAGCTTTTTCTGTGGGCTATCAATGTATTTTTTTCAATTTTAGCAGGAATGTATATTTCGTCCTGAGATAATGGGAACTGCAGATGCTGGAGAATCCAAGATAACAGTGTGAAGCCGGATGAACACAGGCCAAGCAACATCTCAGAAGCACAAAAGCTGACGCTTTGGGCCTAGACCCTTCTTCAGAGAGGGGATGGGGAGAGGGTTCTGAAATAGATAGAGAGGGGGAGGCGGACCAAAGATCGATCGAGGAGAAGTTAGGTGGGGAGGGGATAGGTCAGCCCGGGGAGGATGGACAGGTCAAGGAGGTGGGATGAGGTTAGTAGGGGGGAAATGGAGGTGCGGCTTGAGGTGGGAGGAGGGGATAGGTGAGAGGAAGAACAGGTTAGGGAGGCGGGGATGAGCTGGGCTGGTTTTGGGATGCAGTGGAGGAGGGGGAGATTTTGAAGTCCACATTGATAGCATTTGGGCTGCAGGGTTCCCAAGCGGAATATGAGTTGCTGTTCCTGCAAATTTTTTGCAGGCAACCAGCTAGAAACTGATGTCCATTTCAAGCCCACCGACACCCCCCCCCCTCCCCCAAACCCGGCCCCACAGCTACCTAGAATAGACCTCCTCCCACTCGCCCTCCTGCAAAAATTCCATCCCCTATTCTCAGTTCCTTCGCCTCCACCGCATCTGCTCCCAGGATGAGGCGTTCCACTCCCGCACATCCCAGATGTCCGTGTTCTTCAAGGACCGCAACTTCACCCCCGCAGTGTCAAGGACGCCCTCGACCGTGTCTCCCGCAGCACATCCCTCACACCCTGCCTCCGCAATAACCACCCTAAGAGAATCCCCCTCATCCTCACATACCACCCCACCAACCTCCGGATACAACGCATCATCCTCCACTTCTGCCAACTACATTCCGACCCCACCACCCAAAACATTTTTCCATCCCCACCCTTGTCTGCCTTCCAGAGAGACCACGCTCTCCGTGACTCCTTTGTCCGCTCCACACTCCCCTCCAACCTCCCCACACCTGGCATCTTCCCCTGCAACAGCAGGAAGTGCTACACTTGCCCCCACACCACACCTCTCACCCCCATCCCAGGCTCTAAGATGACTTTTCATATTGAGCAGATGTTCACCTGCACATCTGCCAATGTGGTATACTGTATCCACTGTACCCGTTGTGGCACCCTCTACACTGGGGAAGCCAAGCGGAAGCTTGGGGACTGCTTTGCAGAACACCTCCGCTCAGTTCGCAATAAACAACTGCACCTACCAGTCGCGAACCATTTTAACTTCCTCTCCCCACCGCCCACCCCCCCGCCCCAATCCTTAAATGAAATGTCCGTCCTGGGCCTCCTGCAGTGCCACAATGATGCCACCCGAAGGTTGCAGAAGGAACGCCTCCTTGACCTGTCCTCCCCGGACTGTCCTATCCCCACCCCACGTCCCCCACCTATACTCTCCTCTCCACCTATCTTCTCCTCTATCCATCTTCGGTCCGCCTCCCCCCCCCCACCCCTCCCTATTTATTTCAGAACCCTCTCCCCATCCCCCTCTTTGATGATGAAGGGTCTAGGCCTGAAATGTCAGCTTTTGTGCTCCTGAGATGCTGCTTGGCCTGCTGTGTTCATCCAGCTTCACACTTTGTTATCGTATATTTCATCCTGGATTGTTTAACCACAACAGCCTGTAGATCTGCACTCATCTTTATAGCCGCTTACGGGAGAATGCTAATATTGGGCAATGGGCCTCAAGTCATAAGCAATTTTTCAAAATTTTAATTCTTTCATGGGATGTTGGCTTTGACTAGGCCAGCATTAATTGCCTGTCCATAGAAGGTAATTAAGTGTCTGCTGCATTGCTCTGGGTCTGGAGTCCCATGTAGGCTAGACAGGATGAATATGGCAGTTTCCTTCCTTTCAAGGACAGTTGTAAACCAGAGATTTTTGACACTTAGCAGTGGTTACGTGGTCACTGAGGCTAGCTTTTTAATTCCAGATTTTGATTGAATTCACATTTTCACCATTTGCTGTAGTGGATTTGAACCTATCTCTGCAAAGCATTTGCATGAGATCCTGATTTATTAATCTAATTATATTATCAGTATATCTTTCAGGAAGTTCACTTGGGGGGCAGGCATGTTAAGGGTGATAAGCTGTGCGCTCTAGCCTTGAATAGAAAGACAGAAGAACTATTTGGGACTGAAGTTATGTTGCATAAGAATCCAGGATGGGAATTAATGCTACCAAGTTACAATCATCAGAAAAACAGGTCAATAAAGACCCAGTTTATGACTTGAATATAAAAGATGACCTCTTTAAATTTCCTTGCTTTCTTTCTCTCTCGCATTCACTCCCTCACGAATAAAATCTGACAGTGATAAACACTTCTGGCAGAAAATAATTCTTTGAGGCAAAGATATGGTGTCAAATGTTCAGACGGCCATTGAACACAATGGTTTTGGTCACAAGAAACTTGTTCCTGAAGTCTTGGCAGATGCAGTTTGATCAGTGTTGAGAATTCTTCCACGTGCTTTTTAAGAAGTTAGTTCAGCTTCACACCGGAAGTTCAATTAGGGCCTTTCAGGAGAGCAGAGAGATTATGTAGCAGTCTTTTCCCTAATGTATCCCCCAACTGAGAACTAAACCGTATCCAAGCAAAAATTCCCCCTACCCACGGAATCTAAACAATTAGATGAAACTGTGACAGCCAAGAAATAGCTTGTTTCCAATCCCCTAGATGACCCTTCAACTTTCACCAGGTGGTAGTATTGGCTTAAAGCACGAAATAAGACAGTGGTATCTCTGGGTTCGGAGAAGGGAGCCATGATGTGGTTAGTAAAGTATATGTAACATTACTGTATATTTTAAAATAACCTTTTGTGGATAATTTTAATCTTTTGGGTGCCAGCAACTTTAAATGACTGCAGGCTGTTCTAGGTGTATTTTTGAAGTCTGCTCAATCTACTGTACAGCTACATAGTATTATAGTAGAAGAAAGACAGCATATTTCAGACTTAGATTTTGATCAGCTACCTGCAGGATCTTGCATAAAGTAAACTGAGCTTGTAATTGCCTTTGAGTAGTTTGCATTTACATGCTATTAACCCTGAAAGTCTGGTGTTTGGGGGGAATTTGACTTCTTTGGATGACAAACCTCATCATTTGTTGCTGATGTGATTTTGAACTGCATGCTTGTGTTGATCTTGATCCATAAAAGCTTTGGTTTCAGAAAAGCTGAGCTTTTTAAAACTTATTTGCATCACAACCTTCAGGGTAACTAGGGATAGGCAATAAATTTGGGTATTGCTGGCTGATACAACATCACATGAGTGAATAAAAATAGTTGCCCACATCAAAATGTTGGCTGAAAACATGCATACAATTTGGGAAATAATTTTTTCATGCTTTTAAGGAAACAAAATTAACTTTTTAGAGGGAGAGCAAATTTGAAATAATTCTACTCTGGTTTAAAAAAAAATTGAACTTTTAGGCTTCTTGGGTAATATCCCTAACAGTAGTCTACACTCGCCCAAAAATTTGAGTAAATATGCTTTGGGACATTTGACATGCTAGTTACTAGTAATACTAGAAGCTTGGCATTGGGGGGGAGAAAGCTTTATGACTTCGCAAGTTTATTTTTCTTGACCTTTTTTTCTTTTTGACTTTGTTGGCTCGCTGATTTTATAACTTGTAAGTCATCCTGTCTGAATGAGTGTTGTGAGCGTCCCCACCGCAGGTGGGACATGAACCCAGACCTTCCAGCCCTACTGCTGTGTCATGAGCTCCCTCGCAATTAAAGTTAAATTTCACCACCCACCTTGGGATTGGAACCCAGTTCTGCAGAGCATTACCTGGCTTTTTGCATTCCTAGTCCAGTTACTGTAACCTGTTCCTTCCCATTTTAATAAATTGTATTTGGGTATTAATCAGGATCATTGAGTCTTAGATCTACTACAGTGACTTTTGTTGATACCAGTGGAAATTTTTATGTAACCCAGAATGTTACAAACTGGCTACTTTTTGAAACTGCGCTTTTTTTGGGATATTAGGAAGGGATAGTGGTGAAACTGAAGGCATTATTGTTTCTGTTTTTGGAGTTCATTTAAGAAGTTAACTAGCAGTGCTGTTGAATAGAATGCATTTCTTCTTTTCCCATAGGTACAGTATTAAATACACTCAGGATCAATATAAATAAAGTTTGGTAAACTGTTAATAATACCCAAACCAGGAGTTTACCTTTGTCAGCTTCTAATTAACAGTCCCTGTTGTCCAGTTTACAAGTACCATTTGTTCCTCCAAGCCTGCCTTACGGCTTTTTTATCAAGATTTGGCTTTGAGTTATGACTGCCCAAACTCGCCCCATAAGGAGCCATGAAACTTTTTAAATTTTCCCTTCATCTGTTCAGTGCAGATTTTCAGCCCAGGTCTGCCTAGTCCAAACTTACTGCATCCCATATTTGATGATTTATTGTCCCTTTTGAATGAAATTGCACATGGCAATTCATTTCTTCCCCATTACAGGCACTCCTGTTAAAAGAAAAAGCATTCTACTTAGTAGAGATGGTGTACGGAGAATTTAATGAAATGAGTAAAGCTGGCTTGGCAAGCTTCATTGAGTTCTTGCTTAAATTGTGACACTATTGCAATCCACTACTGATTTGATCACTAGCATAAACTGACAAATGTATCTTTCTAAAAACCCAAAACTAGAAGCATTTAGCACATAATTCTATTGCTGATGGACCCAGTAAGGTAAAGTCTCGTGAATTACACTCCTTTCAGTACATAGGCATCTGATAAGTGAATGTGAGAAATACTAAAATTACATTTCACCATTTATCTAAATGTTATTGTTATAAACTCAAGTTGGACATCATCACTTAGAAGATTTAAAAACATAATTGGAATAATTTGTCTTTTGTAGATGAAGTTGTTCCACGAAAAAGATCCAAATCTGAAGACATGGAAAGCAGTATATCCAAACGGTGTCGGTTTTCTGGAGATGAATATGAGGCTGCCTTAAAAGTGAAGATCACTGCAAGAGGGGAGATCCGGAATACGCTTGAGAAAGTATGAGACCTGGACTGTTGAATCTCTCTCTTTTGGCTTGAGCAAACACCAGTTCACACATTTTCTCAAGTCATTTGTGAGATCACTAATTTATCACACTAATTATTGGGAAGGTGAAGATGCTGTTTGATCTCAGTGCCAAACTCCTTTTTCCATAGTTCATTACTGGCTTTGACTCTTCTTGCAATAACCTGAGAATAAGCCAACCTGTTTGCAATTTTGGTGTCGTATCTACCGGCAAGATGAGGGTCCAGCTGCGTATGTGCAGTAGCATAAAAGCTGCTTGTTTCCACTTTTATAAAACTTTGCATCACTTGAACTTGTCCAATGAAGTATCCCTCACTCATTCATCCCTTTCTGTTTCCTCCAGACTTGATTATTCCAGTTAATTCCTGACTGGCCTTTTGCATTTTATCCTCATAAGCTTGAGGTTATTCCAAAGAACTGCTTTTAATTTGCACCTATTCCTGTCCCTGTATTGTCCACGTGCTCACTTATCAAACAACTTCATGACTTTCTCTGTAATTTCCTTAAATCCTTGAATGTTTTCCCTCATTGTATTCTAGCCTCACAAGTACCCACAATTTTAATTGCTCCATAATGATAACCACACCCTCAGTTGCCAAGCCCTGGAATTTTCTCCCCGTTTCTGCTGTCTACCTAGCTTTTCTACTGGAGGACACACCTTTTTAAAACCTAGCACTCTGACCAATGTTTTAGTTATCTAGCCAAATGTGGCATGTTATCTGGCCAAATGACAGCGGCCTGTCCTAATATATGCTGCTGTGAAGTGTATTGAGGTTTTATTATGTTAAAGATGCTATATAAATATAGCTTATGAAATGTGAACATTCTAGGCGGAAGGCTGACTACTGACTTGGATTTGGGTGGAGAAATAGTTGGAAGGGGAGCAAAACAACATAAATCATTTGAAACTGATTAATGGATGAAAGACAAATGTTCAGTCAGTTACACTGGTTTTTTCTTATAGATTGTTCAGCAGATCATTGAAGAACGCATTAGTGCCATGCAGAGTGGTGTTTTTGACAAGAAGCTGGCAGAGCTGAGGAACAGAGTAGAAAAAATTGAATGTAATACAAGGCATGAATCTTTAATCAGTGGCTTACAGGCAAGTACTAAAATCTGCAACTTTCTACAATGTAGAAATTTTGCTCGAATGAATCACTCAGTATCACTGCCCATTTCATATGCCCTTGTGCCATGTACACCAAAGCATGATAATCTTGCAGCAGTAATTGAATTTTTCTGTAGCCCAGTCTCCCAGCTTAATGTGCATTTAAAAGTTGGTTTTCTGACTCAGTGCACAATAAAATATAGTTGTGTTGACCCAGCTAGCAACCTTGTAACTGTTGAATTGTGGTCCTGTCTCTTTGATGTAAATTTCTGAAGGAATTAAAAAGTAGATGACAAAAGATGTGAACGCAGAGGATTTAAACTTCAAAACCTTACAACTATTGAATGATGTAGTTTTGCAGCAACCTATGGCTGAAAGAAAGGTGGCAAAAACACAAACCTGTTCTACACCTGTTTTCAACAGCTTTGCAGTTCTGGCATTCTGCTTTGACGTGTAGCTGTTGTGCAGTATTTCTCTTTAAGCAAAACTTGCTACTTTAATTACACAATGTATAATAATGTTAGAAAAATTCTGAAAGGCACAACTTAAAAATGTGTAAAATATTGATCAGGAAATACCAATTTGGGATTTATGCTTTGATTTTTTTTGATCTGTTGTGACAGTCCCAGAATTGGACATGCTCAGCAATTACCTCCAAGTCTTGTACTATGAGAGATAAAAGCACGAGCTACAAACACCTTGGCTATTTTGAAAGTGCAGAAATCTTAACAGGCATTATCTTAACTTTACTATTCATCTGCTTTTTGAGTATCCTCTAATACTAATGTACAAGCATCTAATGTCATTACACCAGATAGGTACATTATGATTTAGTGAATATGAAATTGAATCTGATCAGCAAGTAGAAATGAAAATCAATGTTCCGAACTGGCAGTTAACAATAACTTCAAATATAGTAAACAAAGCAATTTACTTCTTGTCAAGTGACTTTCCATGTGTGCACTCAACAGCAGTAAAGGATTCTAATACAAGAAATCATTTTTTCCAGTTCTTCCTTTTGTATTGCTTGTAATGGCATGTGTTTTATGAATTCACTAAAAAATAACTGATTTTCTATCAAAGCAATCCATCTTTTGACTTTCCCTGAATAATGTCATACTGCATTTTGTATTGCAAATCATGAATTGAAAATTATTTAAATTCTCAACAACGTAATAATGGACATGGCTCAATCCAGTATCATTGTTTAGGTGATTTAATGCAGTCTAGCATTGTTCAGCAATATCAGTGAAAGGAGCACAAAACATCAAACTCAACAAATCTTGCCACTTTAATCAACGTATATCAATGGTATTGAAAGATGAAAGCATCCCTTAGGTGTGGAAGCAGACCATTCGGTCCATTGACTCCGTACCGACTGTCCAAATAGCAGTGTCCCACCCCTAACCTATCCCTGCATTTCTAATGACTGGCGAACCTAGCTAGCCTGCACATCCCTGGACAATATGAGGGAATCCAGCATGGCCACTCCACCTAACCTGTACATCTTTGGACTGTGGGAGGAAACCAGACCACCCAGAGGAAGCCACGCAGGCATGGCAGAATGTGCAGACTCCACTCGGATGGCCACAAGAGGATGGAATCGAACCCAAGTCCCATGAGCTGACAGGCAACAGTGCAAAACAGAGTCACTGCTGCACCAAACTAAACTTTTCAAGGATACGGGACTCAGTCTGTTAGTTGTGCATCCTTATTCAAATGTTCCAGCTTTGTCTATCTCTATAGACAATTTAATTTTTAACTGTATCCTGTAGTGACAATACAGCTAGTGTATCATTTTATAGTTGCATATTACAAGCAAACGTTGTTTTACTTATCGTTCAATATGATGGATGAGCTTGTTTTTGGAAACAAACGCTTGAAGTTGGGAGGAATATGATTTCAATTAGTGTTTTCAGAGTAGGTGTGCAACCCCCCCACCCACTGCCGTTCCAAATTGGCACACTCCACAAAGAGAGCTCATAGCCCCAGATGTGATCTTTAATCACAGGTTCTTTGTGAACCATGCTGGCTGACCTTTCAGTCAGACCTATACCCTTTGCTGTTTCCATTAGTGACACTTGTGCTTTTCTTGCTTGAATTTGTGTTGAGACCCACTGTCTGTTGAGCTTGCTGCTGTGAACAAAGTTTTTTTTTCATATATATGAAGGCCAGATCTATAACAAAATATTCTCATCCCTAAAAGTATTAAACAAAGTCTGTGTTTTTATACAGTTTCTTCTAGCCCCAGGGTACCTATAAGATTGCTGTACCCTAAGGAGATATGCACCCCACTTTAACAACAACTGATGTACACAATAGCTGTGAAAACTACCAATGATTTGTTGATTCATGGAACAAGTAAAAGCAGTTGTCCATCTGGCCTTAGGGCCAACTAGACTCCCTCTACTACTTGTATCAGTGATAATGGGAACTGCAGATGCTGGAGAATCCAAGATAACAAAGTGTGGAGCTGGATGAACACAGCAGGCCAAGCAGCATCTCGGGAGCACAAAAGGTGACGTTTCGGGCCTAGACCCTTCATCAGAGAGGAGGGTCTAGGCCCGAAACGTCCATTTTTGTGCTCCTGAGATGCTGCTTGGCCTGCTCTGTTCGTCCAGCTCCACACTTTGTTACCTCTGCTACTTATTGTGACTGATAACGTGATGAAGCATGAATAAGATATAGCATCATGACAAGTATGCTTGTATATCTGAAAACATAGCTGCTATTGAAATGAAGTCACTTTTATTTATGCTGTTTCGAAACACCTCCATTAATTACTTTTGAAGTGCAATGCTCCTTAGTATAGGAAACATGGCAGACAAATTACAATCAGTAATGCTCCACAAATGAAAATGAGGTAACGACCAAGTAATCAAATTAGGTGATCTTGTTGGCAGCTCTCTTAGTTGCTACTTATCCTGTGTGCATTTCCAGTATTCCAAGATTTATAGTTCTTCATTTAAATGCAATCTAATTGATAACTCTTGTATCCAGAATAATACTTGATAGTTGGCCTAGGTGTATGGGATCACTGGGTTAAGATTATTTTGTGACTAAGATTTCTTTCAAAATGATTCAAAAAGCTTTTATGCTTTTCTGTAGGCAAAACTCATGCAGATAGAGAAAAGGCTAGGATCAGCAAATCAAGCTCGCAATGATTCTGCCTCAAAGAAAGCACAAGAGGTAGGTGTCACATGGGACTAAACTTGTTTACAAAGAATGTACTTCAGCCTTGTCGCAGTGACCAAATAGTGTGTCAGTGGTGGCTCAATGCCTTTCTGGATCTGTTTAGGGTTAACTTTGAAACTTGCAGCAAGTTCTGAAAATATTCCTCATCTCTTTTTTGTATTTTATCCTATCAAGATCTTGGAGTTACTTTGTGTGAATCGATTATTAAAACGGTGTTACTTCTGGTACACTTTTGCATCCCGGCTATGCAAGCTAAAATCTGAATGCAAACTAACTTTTTTTGATGACCTCCTAACTCGGATACTATCTTGGTGGTTTTAATGTTAAACATTGCTAAAATGAGTCTAGAAGTTGACTTTTCACCCTAGCACTCATCAGAATGAAGACACCAAAAAGACTTGAGGTGGGGGTGGTGGTGTAAAGGGGAGGTCAAATAACTCCACTGAGGCTACTACCTGTCACCAAATCACCCTTTGCGCGTGGGGAGCACTTGGCACTGATCCAGTTTCCTCAGAACCTCTGACACTTCTGCCTATGTCTGGCAGCTAGGGCTCCCTGATTGGGGCTGTTAATCTGGTCTAATCAGGGACCTCATTCTGAGGTCCACCTAGCTGACCTTGTTACAGTCACTACAGGACAGCACCATTTTTATACAGAATGTGAAGAGGGTGCTGATTCGTTGGGTCATGGTTGGTGTGGAGGTGCAACAAGAACAGTTAATTGTCACTCTTCATTCTTAGACCAAGCAGGTAGATTCTGATTTGGGTTCCCACAGGAATGCACCAATAGTTGTCTGTTTACAGGACTCCTTTGAAAAAGCTAAAATTTAAGATCGTTAACTGGACCTGCAGTATGATGCATTTGTGCATGCTGTAAGTTAATTATGTTAATACTCAGGACCCTGTTTTAATTGGGTAAAAAGTACAGTGTACCTTTTTGAAAATACCACTGTCAAAGATGTTAACTGTCCAAGTCCCACCAAAACATAGATGTGTCCACCATTCATTAATCTTGTTGTCCCCGTTGTGGAGTCTGGAGAGTCTTCCTGTTGTACTCGCATGTATAAGATGGCATTCAGCAGACCTGTGACCTCTGTGCAATGACCTCTGCAACTGAGTGAGTGTTTTTCCTGATTTTTCAGGCATGGTCATTTGTCAATACCTCTCTACGTCTACAGTGCTTAAACTTTCACTGCAGGTGTTGTGGCAGCTTACAGATATTCTTTGTCTCCTTGTTAGATATGGAATCGAGCATGTAGTTCAAGCAATACACAATTTTTTTTTGCGGGTGTAAATATCATTTGAGATGATTTCTGGATTGTTATAGCCTTCAGTGCAAATTGAGTCTGGCCTCTTAGATATTTCCCATTTTCTGTGCAATTAATTTTTATCTTGAATATGAGGAGTAGGAAAGAAATATGTTGGCATGAGTTGATGGTACTGCATAGACATTAGTTGAACTTATTCAGTAATCTATGTTTGAACAAAATGCAAGGTTTCATTGAATGTGTTCAAGTAAAATAAGCTTATGCTTCTCTAAACTGGGAGAGGAACAAAAAGTAGACGTGAAGCATTGGTTTTCTCTAATCACATGACTGCTGACTTAGAGTTTATTAATCTCTAAAACTTTGCAAGAAAGTAAAATTGAGTGAGAATCTGATCTTTTAAAATCTTTGTCACCATTTACAGCAAAACTGCTCTTTAGGTTTCCCTGTTTCCCCTCTCCATGGCTACAAGAACTTCCTTCAGTGCTGAAAATGTGGCAGCCAATACATTGTTTTACCATTTTGGCTCTTGTGCATTGTGACTGAATAAAAGATATGTTCGTGTCCATTAGATCTCTTGCCCAGAAGAGATTAATTAACATTGAGCATAGAGAAAGATTGAGTGGAATTATTTGTTTTCTCACCTGGTATAATTGAAGCTGCTTTTAAGGGCTATAAGACCATAAGAAATAAAAACAGCAATAGGACGTTCTGCCCTTCGAGCCTGTTGTGCCATTTCAGTGGCATCATGGCTGACCTGATGACACTCTTCTTCCACTCTCCTGTGGTTTACCCCATAACCCTTGATTTCCCCTACTAATGAAGAATCTATGTAGGACTTTGATCAGTTGTAATGAAAACTATGCTGTCCTTACAACATGAATCGTGACTTTTCCACTGAACTTGCAGACAACAAACACTTCTGAGATGATGATGACTATGAAGTACTGTCAGGATTCTGAACTTTAATTGCAGCTTGTAAGATTATTCTATTCGATGTCCTTAGTATGCATGGATTAGTTGGTTGGTTTACAAGCTTCCCTCTATTTTTGCACTTTTATTTCTGTAGTTAAGGCCTTCTCTTTAGTTCAAAACTTCCAGTCCCAAAGGTTTTATGTTCTATTCATGTGAGTTTTGGTGGGGATGGGGGCGGTGTTATAAAATAGTTTGTTCTGCAACTTGTTCTACATCTGGTTTTCAAATGTTTGTCTTGTGTTGGTCAGGTGGCTATCAAGTGTCATTTGTAATATTGATTTACATTAGAGGTTTCAAGAATACAAACTAAAACATCTTTTTACAATGGTACGTTTATTTTGGCTATTCATAGAACTAAAACAATCTGCCCAAACTAGATTAAAGAATGAGCAGATGATAAAGGCATAAAGTATATGTTCCATTAAAAGGATAGCTATTAGTGCTAAATTTCTTCAGATTTTATTCATGAAGTCAAACATTACTAATATTTCCACAGACTTCTTTAATTTCAAAGGATTTGTTTTACATTTTCTGGAGTTTGCCATTGCAACTGTTTGCTTAGCAGCAGTGAAAATGTGTTTGTGTAGTTGATGAGAGAGTAACAAGGTTAGCAAAGCAGCAGTGACTCCTGGATCCATGAAGAGAGAAATGTAAACCCATTTCAGAATACTTTTGGGTTTGATGCCTAATAATTGCACTGGACCTTGCATGGAGGCCAGAAGTTGAAGACTGTGTAGAAGACTCTCTTAGATAATGTAATTGATTTCTTTTTTTTAAAAATGCTACAGGTTTTAAAAAGCAAGTATTTACAACAAGTTATCAAGAAAATGGGTAGAATTTTGTGGCTTATGATGGGTGAGTTGAATGCGAGAGTGGGGAGGTTATGCTTGTTATACCAGGTATTATGAGACTGCACCTTGAGTAGTGGAGTATTAGTCACCATAATTGGGTTGCTAATGTGTTTGGAACAACTCAGAGAAGGTTTACTAGATTAATACTTGGAATGAGCAGATTGCCTTATAATGGAAGGCTAGGCCTGTATTCTGTGAAATGTAAATGTCAGCGATTTACAATTGAAACAGAAGTTTCTATGTGGACTTGGCCACCTGAATGTCGAAAGACCCTTTCCTCTCGGGGGAGAATTTAGAACTAGAGGTCATAGATTTAAAACATTTTTTTTGACTTGAGTCTTTGGATTTCTTTCCTCAAAGTATGTAAGTATATCCCCTTGGTAATCAGCAGAATATGCAGGAATGTAGAATTGAGATTAAAATCAGATCAGCCATGATTTGATTGGCAGTGCTGTTTTTGTTTCTCGTTCATGTGTGACTCATCAGGATGGTCATCTAGTCTATTTTCTAGCCAGTCAGCAACCTTTTAGTTACTTTTATAGCATACACAGCAAATAACTGGTGTTCCCTAATAACTAACGAGTTCATGCAGAAGCTAGACAAGTTCAAGAGGGACAAAGGAATAGAAGGATATGTTTTCGAAAAAGAATTAATGAAAACAATGTATGGTAGTTTCTGTAGGCATAAATTCTAGACTTGATCAAATAACCTAGTCCTGTGCTTTGCACTTTGGGCAGATCCAGAGAGTGCCAGGCAAGTATTAATTGTTAGCTGGCGATTGAGATATAGAATGTGCTGAATGCATGTAGATGTTATTGGGTGGGATCATGGCATAATCAAGGATGTTGAAGTTTATGCTTTTTTTTTTCCCTAAAATTTAAGCAGCTGGGCCTTCTTTTATGCTTGTAAACATTTTGCAGCAATAATGTTCTCTGGAAATAAGGATCGGCAAAATCTAGAGGTTTTGTTAAACCTGTTAGTGTCATCAACAATAACCTGTGTGTTACTAAGTAGAAGGTAGTTGAGAGTCCCCACTCTGCTGAAGTCTCGCATAGGCCTGACCAGTTAAGGGCAGCAGATTTACTCCCATTTAAGGAAAGTAGGGAACCAGCTGGGATTTTACTGCGCGATTGGTAGCTTGATCAATTCTTAGTTTTTATCCTATCTTATTTCAGGTTCATTAATTGAACTTAAATTTCATTGTCTGTCACGATGACATTGGAATTTATGTCCCTGGAACTTTTTGTTCAGCCCATTAGATTACAGGTCCAGCAATGTTGCCATTATTCTACTATTCCCCTATTGCTCTGAACTTGACTCAAACCCTAAATGGCATTTGGAAGCTTACAGGGAGAGACAGTGTAGCGTGGCTCCTTGATAGGAAACCTATTAGGTCCTCTTTACCATTGCACATAAATAATCCTGTTAATGACCTTCTTTGGAGCAGCTGTTCTGTTGTATGTGAAGACTCAAATTATGGGTATTTGAGAGATGATGAAATACCGCAGAACTCTCTTCTTTAAAAAGATATTAATGTTTGAGTGAAGGCACATTGAAGTACTTCATTGAAATCAGTGTTCTGCACAAACCATTAGCGCACTAGACGATACTACAAATAGGAATAATGTTCTAGCTCTAACATGAACACAGTCAGATGTAGTTGTGAATTATGGCCCATAGGGGTTTTTAACTCCTATTAACACTTGGTGCTATGCCTTAGTACATTTGACATATCTTAGTTCACTTTAACATTCAGCTGTCAGAACTGAATTATTAGTATCCATTGAGTGTGCTAGTTGACACAAATAGTTCTTGTTGTTAAGTAAAACTAGTCATGTACTAACCATTGAAAACACATCCTTAATTTGTTCTTTCGAAAATGTTTTGAGGGGAGAGTAAGAGGGTTTGGACAAATTGTACAGTTCAGAAATTATGCCGCATGAGTGCATTTTTGAATTGATGCATAAAGAGAAAATACCAGGAATTCTTTTTGGTAACTTCAGAAAAATGAAATTATTAAAGGATATTGTACTTGGGGCAGATCATCCTCCACTTTTTGAAGCATAAATTAAGACTGTAAAGTCTAAGTATTTGTGCCACTTTTGAATCACCATTCTGCATAAGCTCATTACAACTACAACTCAGCTGTCATTCTATTCTACACTGGCAGCTAGCAAGCACCTTAATTTTCCAACATCATAAACCTCGTGATAGACTTCAGTGAGTTTTGTTTTAAGATGCTTGTACAGGCTGGAACTTCATTTGACTACATTATGTTCTAAAGCAGTTTGACTTGCGTATGAAAATTAAAAATGGCTTGGCTATGTCATATATTCATTAACAAAATCAAGTATACGCACTATACTGAGCGCTTGAAGATAAGGTTCTTAAATGTGAAAATGAGAGTCCAAATACTACTATTTTTAAAATAAAAATCAGATTTACAAATTTCATGCTTACTACCAAAAGCAAAATTGTAGGACCTGTGTTGAACTACCCTTTTCTAGGGTAATAGATTCACAGAATCCCGACCGTATGGAAACACCCACTCGGTCCATCAGTCTACACTGAGCCTTCAAAGAACTTGCCATCCAGATCCATCTCTCTCGTCCCGGTAACCCTGCATTTCCCATTTATAATTCACCCAAGTTACACATCCCTAGACATTCTGGGCAGTTTATCATGATAACCTATCCTGCACTACTGTTTGGACTATGGGAGGAAACTGGAGAACCTGGAGGAAACCCACACAGATTCGGGCAGGGAACGTGCAAACTTTACACGATGCCTGAGGGTCCCTGACACTCTGAGGCAGCAATGCTAAACACTGAGCCAATGTGCCATTACCCTTGGTTATCACTGTAGTTGTACAGTTGCAGTCTGTATTAACTGTAGAGGTTTCCAAGAAATACCAAATTGATTTTGCAGTAAGTGTTTAACACTTTGGATTTTCTCATTTTAAGCTTGATTTCCAACTACCCCGCAGAAAAATGTATCTTTCTGGCCTCCGAATCAATCATATGGTGCTACAGCAGTTGATTAGATGATTCACCAACGTTAGTGCTGTAAAGGCCCCACTTAAATTCCTGATGCATTAAACTGCAAGTCTTGCAAAAGCAGCCTGGTTTTCCTCCCTCTGTGATTGATAAAATGATGTTGCAATGACTTTCCAACTTTCATTTATTGATATCTAGTCTGTGGCACCACTGAAGAGGATGAAAAAATTCTATCTAACTCGAGTAAATGAGCAAAGTTTCTTTTTAAATGTAATGAAAGTGTTGTGTTAAAGGCCTTTTGTTTTTAAAGTTAGTACTGAGATGGTTGCAGAAATGTTGTAGATGGAATATTGAGTTTTGTGGTGTTCCTGTTCTATGGTTCCTAGGCGTTATTTGAGAAATAGTATATGTGTCAAAGTATATGAAATCTAATTCGTTGCATGAGGCTTACATATGTAGAAAGTTCCTATTGCTTAAGATTCACACTCTGCTTTAATGAGCCCCCACCGTTTGTGGTCTTGAATTCCTGATATGATATCAAAGCTTTGTAGTCATCTGGGAGTCATATTCCTGCTATTTGTATTCCTGGTTCAAAATAATCCAATCAATGTAGAGTTTACTTTGTTGTGGTGGGGTGGGGCGGGGTGATGCTGGAGTTGGTGCATTGTGTCTGTGTGCATGTATACTATGCATGCAACCACCATGCATATATGGCTCGGGATAGTCCCAGTATGCGTTACAGTTGCCAGTCATATTCTAATCCTGTCCTAGCAACTGCCTTTAACAGAGGTGAAATACAGTCAGTGAGACAAACTGCAGAGGTGATGCTTCACTAAATTGAAACTCCGAAAGGAATCCAGTTTTTAATTAACTTTTTCTCATCCCATACTTTGAAGGAGCTTCACACCTTTTACTGGTGGGTTGTTCTGTTTCTTTGTCTCCGACTCTTGCACCTTTTAAACTGGAAAGGCATTTTGATTTGAACAAAAGAAATTCATGTTGGCAAAGGAAAATGAAAGACACCAATTCCACAAGTCACTTGTAAAATGGAACAGGTTCCACTCCAACATAACGGCACACTGTCTCTAACAGACCCAACTGGTGTAATCCTCATTCAACAAGTTAATAGATCTTAAGCCTTTGACAAAGTAGAAAGTTTCACTGAAAGATTCAGATTACCTGCTGAATAAGGTAAAATTGTTAGATTAAACCAAGTTCCATCTCAGCATAGCAGAACTCTCAAGTATTAAACACAAGCCTGTTATTAATATAGTCTGCTGCTTATTTGTAATCAGGGTGACTGTGTAATTCATTTGGAGACCTCGAAGAGCATGAACTGCCGAAGAAAATTAGAAAGACTTCCAAGAGTATGTTTGTCTAGTTAACTACAGAGAAACCACAGATTTGTAATCTCACGCTTGTCAGGCAAAAGTCAGTTCTTTTACAGGAGGGTAATGATCCCAATAGAATTTCAAAACCTGGCACAGAACAACTACCATTAATACTAAATAAAGAAAAGTCTCCCTCTCTATTGTCTTTGAGAGATAAGCAGATAAACAAAATGTAAGACTAACAGATTCAGAGATAGTAAGAATTGCAGATGCTGGAGTCAGAAGTAAGTGTGGAGCTGGAGGAACACAGGAAGCCCAGCAGCATCAGAGGAGCAGGAAAGTTGACGTTTTGGGTTGGGACCTGACCCAAAACATCAACTTTCCTGCTCCTCTGCTGCCTGGCTTCCTGTGTTCTTCCAGATCCATTCTTCGTTATGTAAGACTAACAGATAATGACTCTGCAGTTACTTCTGGGGGGGAAAAAAAAGTACGAAACAAGAACATGTAATATTACCTGAGGATAGGAGTATATCCTTTGTCCTTTAATGAGACTGATGTAGGTAAACTGCATATAATATTTTAAGAGAATAAAATCAATGTAATGAATTTAGTGAGTAAACTTAAGAAAATTATCAACCTGTATTAAAGCTCCCTTTTAATAATTGCTAGGTAACCCAATTCACACAGCCATATGTGAGCCTCTTCCACACAATAGAAAGAAGTTTAAAAACCAAAAGATGCTGTAAATCAGGAACAAAAACCAAGTTGCTGGAAAACTTCAGCAGGCCTGGCAGTATCTGTGAGGGGGGAAAAAACAGTTTGGGTCCGGTGACCCTTCCTCAGAATAGAGGAAGGGTCACCGGACCCGAAACGTTAACTATGTATTTTCCTTCACAGATGCTGCCAGACCAACTGAAAGAGGTTGATTATACCAAATAGCACAATTCCATATAATACAAAGAGTCATAGCCAGGGGCATTAGAGTTTAGGACAAATGGGCCAGAAATCAAAATACTACTTCATTCTAGTTTCCATGAAGTAGTTATGAGTCATCCTTTTATGGTGCCAGCACTATCTCATGAAATAACTCAATGAACTAAATTCCTGGCTGTGCCACTTCGTGGTTGAGATTTATCTGAGAGCGATTGTCTTGTGCACCTAATTCTGTGTCTCTTGTGCAGCTCCGCGCAATATTTGCATGAAGCCTGCCAGAATTTAGATATTGGTTTCTCTAATGAATATAGCATTGAGTATGCTGCGTTTCAAACCTATCCTTGATGGGTGAGTGTGAAAACTTAACAGGGGATTGCTGATTTAGCAGAACAATCAAAGCCTTACAAGGAAGAATCAGAACTGTGGCAAACAGTCCAACTCAGATGCCAGAATTTACAATTATGCAGTCTATTTCTACCTCTGTAAAATCTTTTGATCTATATGCAGCAGCAGAACACAATAAATTAGTGATTGATCAATTGACTTTTGGAGCTGATGAAATTGGAGAATATTTGGAATTTTGCCAAGCCTTCGAGAAATGGGACCCAAAGGTCTAAAGGACACACTCTGCAGTATGCAGACTTGACCAACCCAAAATGCATTTTCTGTTTTTCGTTGCTACATCAGTACTGCTCCAAGTGGTGGCTCAATTTACTGCCGTCCTCTTCTGGGGAGGCTGGAGCGCACAGTCTGGAGCGTTTATTCTAAAGAAATCTGAGAGGTGGGTGATGTTTCAGGATGGCATACTGGCCAATCTGGAAGGGTAAGCCTAAACCAGTGTCCTTGCAATGTCAATAACAAAACAGTTGGCATTTTACTCCCATACATTTTCTGTATGAATTTTAATACATCTAACAGTCTGTATAAGTTACCCATAGCTACCGTTTTTCTTAGGTACTACACTTCTTTTTTTTCTTGCACTTAGTATTTAAAGGTCAACTGACAAAACCTAGGTTTTCACATAATTGCGAACTGGAAGAAAGACTTAGCCATAATTAGTTTTGTATTTCAATTTGATTACTGCCTGACCCAATTTCAGTTGCCCATTTTAACCCTGATCACTCATGCTTGTTGCTTCCTACTGTTGCTACGTATAGGTCAAATCTAACCTTAATGTACACTTCCTAAATGCATGACCCAAGACCGTCCGGTAAGAGGTAGTATTCAAACATTGCCAGTGGGCATCATTTATACATTTTTGTCACCCTTGCATCTTTCTCTCTGGAGGATTCTGTTCAGTTCTGCATGATAAATCCACCAGTGATTCAGGCCTCTTGATTACCTGCTTACTTCAGAGCAAGAGTCCTGGAGCTTGAATTATAATGAATAGGCTGAAGTTCTGAGATGCCATCTGCATTTCTGTTAGCTCCCCCCACCCCCACCCACCGTAAGAATTTGTTGTCTGACTGGGAAGCCCCAAGAAACCAGTTTCAAACCATTAAGGCTGGTTATTGATTAGAATTCAGTGTAGTTTCTGCTGTGAGTAGATCAAGTTGTCTTCAAGGCTGTGCAATTTAAGTTCCTCTTGGAACAGTTTATAAAGTTTCTGTCCATAAAAGGCAAGTAGATTGTGATCTATTGCGATTAAACCTATGTGTAATTTTCCCTGATCTAGAATAAGATGTTAAATGGATTCCCAGTGTACTGTATCAGCTAGACGACTTTGAGATTATTGCAGCATGTGTGAGACTTTGATAATTTTCAAAACAGAATGTCTATACTTATTTCACTGCATTTCATTTATTATTGACTGCAGCAACTTCTTTCCAGGAGGTGTGAAGGCAGTTAACAGGATGGTCTAGATTAATGAAAAATTGACTCTGATTACCTTTTGTGATCATTGCAGTAAACATTATTGTGTACATGCTATTTGGAGCTACCACCACTACCTAACAATGTTTCAGATTTTGTTTTTGATTTGCAAGGGCTTTCTAAGTTGTCACGGTCTTTCTAAATGGGTTTATTATATTAGGGTCCAAAGTGAGTTCTCTTTTTTTTTATATATTGCATTTCTTGTAATTTATTCAGCAATTTAGTGAGGAATTTGTTTTACCTTCCCAAACTAATGTTTTCAATTAATTCAGATTTTGTTTCTAAATTATTCTAGTCAAATTCTCCAGTATTTAAAGCGAACCTCACTGAATTATGTAAAATATTAAACTCCGATTCAGTTTTATTTTACACCTGCTTGGGTGGGCAATTTGTAATTTTCAACTGATATTGGGAAGAATTGGTTTACAAAGGATATAAATTTTGGTATAAACTGTCAAAGTGAGAGCTTAAATCAGCTTTCCACAAATGAGGCAAGGTTGGAGCAGTTTGATTTGCCGGAGATGGATTTCTGTGAATCATTTTATCTTCCTCACTAAGCTCTTTGACCTGAGTAGTTGAGAAACTTACTGTCCAACCCTAACAAATTTCCATTGCTTCTATAGCTTATAGAAGACCTGTGATGAGGCTGACTTTGTACTGAAACAGAGGTTGAGAAGCTTACTATTTCTGTAGCATTCAGTCTCAGGGTGTGTAGCGTGCCCCAAAAAACACAGAATTTGGTGAAAACAGATGTTCTATTTCATCAACAGAATCTGACTGCAATTCATGTTATCATGATGAGTTCTCTTCCATGTTCAATTCAGTGTGTTCCCATGTTCATTAATCTAATATATCTAAACTTAAATGTTTATTTGATCAAGATAAAATTGAAAACATACTTTTTTAACTGTCACTTTGTGGATTTTTTGTTCGCAATGATCATTAACATTCTAATCAAAAGTTGATTAAAAACTTTGGCTTTCAAAAAGCACTTTTGGAAGTCTCTTCAACATCTAGTGCTAGAGTTTGTCCAGCTTAATATGCAGTGTCTAAATTGCAAAAGGATTTCCCAATGGTTTAACTGTGCTAAAATCATGCTAGTTATATACTAAAGTAACAGCAAATTTTGATCATAATTAAGTAAAGTTGATCTAAAGTGGGCTCTGCTATTTTACCCTGGGTGAAAAATCCAGGGTGTTAAATGTAAAATTCCGTTTGATAAATTGCCCATTGCAAGTGCGTATATAATAAGCCTTTATGATAAACATACTATGATAGACTCCAGGACCGGAGAGGGAATTCTTTTAAATTTGTTGATCAGACTAAATGACTGAATATCCAAGCCAGTGAACAGATAATTTGAGTCTACTGTTAACAATTTATACAGATTGCTTATTTTGTTTTGGTGCTTTGAAAAGCATAATGTGGCTTTCACTTGTGTTTTCTGTAAACACGTGTGTGATTGTCAAATTCTAAATTAATTTGTGCTTTGCCAATTTGAATATAAATTGTTTTGTAAGGAAGAAAATATTGACTGCTATTTTGCAGAAACTCATTAGCCCTGTCTTTCATGGGCCTGCAAATAATTGCTGGGAGAAGTAACTGGATCTCTTTTACCAGATTAATATGGTTTGCTGTTAAATGCTCACAAATGTAGAATGTGATAAAGTTAGCTGAGATGCAGTGTTATTACAGAATTTGAATTAGCCAACCCCAGCAGAATGGGACCAATTTCACAACACTTTTTTTTTTGGCTCCTATTGTTGCAAAATATAGAATTAAATGAGAGAAATGCTCCTTAAAGACACTTTGTGATTCCTTTGTCTTTAGGATAAATTCTTAATGTTCTATTTAGACATTTCAATCTCACTTTCTCTTCCTGTGCACTTTCCATTTTGTCAATTGCTTTTTAGTTTTCTACTTGATAATTAAGCAGTCACTATCTGGATGCCATATGCTTTTTGGATTTTTGTTTTGTCAGACTGGTTTGTTACAAGTGTTTAGGTGTTAGCTAACTGCCAAATCCCCACCAAATTACAATATAGTTATTAGAAGTGATCTGAATTGGAGTTCAGTGATTTTTAAGATGTGTTGAATGTATCTCTTCTAATGGATATCTTTCATAGTAGTAAAATCCTATTATTTTCACTTCATCGTTGCATTGTATGGACATTAACAGAAACCCATGACTTGGCATTGTGTTGGCAAAATGTTTACTTTTTGCGGATGGTTTAGGGATCCTTAATTGCAATTAATTGACATTTGTTACTAATATTTTCGCAAACCTTCTCTCTCCTCTCTTTCTCTTTCCCCCCCCCCCCAAAAAAAAAACTTTAGGAAGAATGCTTTAAAGGCTTGGATTTCCTCTGGCTTTCCCAGTTCTTCTGGTTGACCAGTGGAGCATTTTGTTTTAGTTTGAGCAAACAAAAAATTTAATGCCACTGCATTGCAACCTTGTAAATGTTAATTGAGTTCACACTACTTCTTCAAAAACCCAAAACTGCAAGAAATGCATTCTGATGCAGTTTAAATCAATAAACTCCTCAGTGGTCATCAAATGACAAATCTTAATGACCGATATCTGAAATCCTGCCTCCCTGCGCAACCCCAGCAACTTGTTCATCTGCGCAAGCCTTTTTTTGTGTGTATTTGTATAGATGCCCTCCACAGATGTGGCTTTGCTGAAGAGCTAAGGAATGGGCAGGAAATGGCAGTATAACAATGATGACCCACTAAAAGGCTCAACTGAAGGCTCAATCCTTTTGAAGACCTCTGCTTGTTAACAACCATTGTCTTACTTGCGACAGCAAAATGTTTGTATATAAGAAACAGTGACCATTCTCTGCAGTCAGAAGCTGAAGTTACAAACCAAGAAGGATTAATGAAGGTTGAACTACCTCGTGCACTTCCAGTATTATCAATTTCTCTTATTGTCTTCTATCAAAGTTGTAGTAACGTCAACTTATGCTGCTAACAGTCTGAACAGTGATGCAGAAATGACTCTGCTTTATTAGGTTGCAAGTTTATAACACAAACTTTATGGAGAAATGTGATGTGCCTCCTGACTTCTTGATATGCAGCAATATTTTTGTTAAACTCCCACTGAAATTGGAGACAAGAACTGGGGATGGGAGGCCAAGAACAGTGCATATATTTGTTATTTCTTTGGCATCTAAGATATTCCTTTCAAAGCACTTTCTACTTGTTTTATACAACAAAGGATCGATCTTTGTGATTGTAAGAAATATTAAGTTAGTTTTCTTGTTCTGCTTAATTTTTGGAGATTTCACATCCAATAAGCAACTAAAATTTAGTAACAACATTGAGGACACAGGATAACAACTCAATTATTCAAGTCTATATACAGTCCATTGGATTTCATTCTGATTTATCTCCTGTAATTACCAACTGTTCATTCACTTGCATCATGTTCCTGCCATATTATTTGAGAAAAGATTGGTCTTCTATTTCATGGAGTTCCTCAGGCTCTAAAACCCTTTTCTTTTTCAATCCAGTTATGGGAAAATAGGTGTCATTAGTCAGCATTTGATTGCCTGTCCCCAATTAAGGTAGTGATGAGCCATCATGGCAATACATTTCAGGTCAGGGTGGTGTTTGATTTGAAGGAACTGCAAGAAGTAGCAATATCATATGTCAGTATGTATTTCTCCAGTTAGGACAACACTGTCAAAGAAACCTTAGGTGAGTTGTTGCGGTATATCTTAATTCATAGTGCCAGGTGTACCAGTGGTCAAAGGACTAATCCTTTAATGTGGCAGAGTACTGATTTAAGGTGCCCTTGGGTATATTGAGTCTGAGTAATGCTGGAGCTGCACCCACCTAGACAGGTGGAGAGTATTCCATTACATTCTTGTGCTTTGTAGGTGATGGGTTGTATTAGGGGAATACAGAGTTATCGAAAGTACAATTCTCCACCTGATCTAGTTTTGTTTCTTAGTGCTGTGGTATTTTAATCACTGACCAGCAGCTGAACTGAATCAGTCGTAACCACTCTAATGTTGATATTAGACGTTTCAACAATGATAATTACCATTGACTGTTAAGGGGAGCTAGTTAGGTTGTGGGTTTTTTTGGACATAATCATTACCTAGCGTATTACTTGCCACTTACCAGCCCAAGCCTGAATTTTCTGTGTCTTGCCTCATAAAGACACCAGACTGATTCATGGAGTTGCAAATAGTGCTGAGCATTCAGCACTCATTTGAACATCCAGTTCTGATTTTATAATGGATAAATTATTGATAATTTGTTTGCTGAGCTTAAACATTCCCCTGAGGAAATCCTGCAGTAATATTCTAGGACTGAGATGGTTGGCTCCAAGAACAATAACCATCTTCCTTTGTGGTAGATAAGACTGAAACCAGTAAGTGTTTTCACATGATTCTTATTGTATTTGATTTTATGAAAGACGACTTTGCCCCATACAATCATATGCTGCCATGAGGTCAAGCCTCACCCATGGAATCTCTGGCCGTCTTACCTGTTTGGGGCATCCAAACAGCGCATCAATGAACAAGTTATTGCTAACTAAGTGCCACTTGATAGCACTTGTCAATGCCATCTTCCCATTACTACTGATGACTGACAGTGGACAGTTTGACCGGTAATTGGTTTGGGATTTTTCTACATAAAACTCTAGTTTGGTATCATACGGACAGTAAATTAGAAGCAGGACTAGACCATTCAACTCCTTGAGCTGCTCTATCATTGAATAAGATCATAACTGATGTGATTGTAACCTCACACCTATATTTCTGCCTACCCTGATATTCTTCCACCAAAACACACATCTTTCAACAAAAAGTCTCTTATCTAAAAAATATTCAATTACTCAGCTTCCATTGCCTTTTTAGGAAGACTGTTTCAAACACTCCTGCCCTCTTGGAGGAGAAAACAGTTCACTCTTTAGTTTTGGTTTTAGTTTGAATGGATGCTCTCTAATTTTTAAACAGAAGAATCCAGTCTCAGGGCACCACACTTTAGGAAGGAACGTCTTCGAGGAGATGCATTAAAGATGAATGAGGATGATTCCAAGGACATGGAGCTACAGTTGAGTGGAATGGTTTGCTTGAATTCATTTTGAGGCCTTCCAAAGATATTTGAATAATTATCTAAAGCAATAAACATTTGCAGAGCTCTGGGGGAAAAGGTGGGGGGAGGGACCAGGTGAATTGATCCACCAGAGTTGGCAAAAATACCATCAGTTGAGTGTCACCTTGTAGGCATATGACCATTTTATGATTCTGTTATCTACTCGGCAGTTCTGGCTGAAAATGAATGCAGATGCTTCAACCTGGTATTTAACTGTAGTCTGCTGTGCTGTTCCATCATAGAATCCTACAGTGTGGGAATAAGCCCTTTGGCCCAACAAGTCCACACTGACCCCCAAAGCATCCCACCCAGACTCACCACCCTATAACCCACCTAATCTACACATCCTTGAACACTACGGGCAATTTAGCACGGCCAATCTACTTAGCCTGCACGTCTTTAGACTGTGGGAGGAAACCCTCGCAGACATGGGGAGAATGTGCAAACTCCACACGGACAGCTGCCCGAGGGTGGAATCAAACCCAGGTCCCTGGCGCTGTGAGGCAGCAGTGCTAACCACTGAGCCACCGTGCTGCTGATGTTTGTGGAGTCTGTCTGATTAATTGTCTTAATTATCTACGGCCATTTATGATTGGTTGTATCAGGATCGCAGAGCTTTAAGCTGAGCTATTTGTTGCTGAATTGTATACAGCTTCTGTTTAGAATGTCTGTAATCCTATATGTGGCTCTTCTGGCAGGCATGACTCTAAAGTATATAGCTTTTGCATAATTGTTAGACTTCTGAAATGAATAATTCTGTGACAAGCAAATGTCTTGGTTTTTTAGTTTAGTTCATGTTAAGTGAGATGACAGGTACATTAGCTGGACGTAAATCAACCCTTTCAGAATGTGGAGTTGTGGTGGTGTTTACAGAACTGTAGGTCTCTCCAGTAAAAGCAAAATACTGCAGATGTTGGAAATCTGAAATCTGGAGAAGCTCAACAGATCTGTCAGCATCCGATTGGGAGAGGATCAGAGTTGATGTTTCAAGTCCAGTAGGATTTCTCACTCCTTTGAAGAAGAGTCATACCAGACTTGAGACATTAACTCTTTCTCTCTCAATGGACATTTGCCAGACCTGCTGAATTTCTCCAGAGTTCTTTGGGTTTTTCACAGGTTTATTCACCTCATCATTTGCATTGTTTCGACAAAAACTGAGAGAAATTCATAAACCAGCTCCAAACATGGTATATGTTTTGACTTTTTAATTAATGCGGGTAGATGTTAAATTGCTGCATGTTGTTTAAACCTTATTGAATGGTTTAATTTGATTTTATTGTTGTCGCATGTGCCTAGGTACAGTGAAGTGTTTATGTTCCACAACCAGTACAGGCAGATCATGACATACAGATCGTAGGGTGTTTAGACAGAGCAAGGCATACAAGGTTACAGCTGCACAGGTGGTGCTCAAAAGCAAGACCATCATTGGATTTGAAATTGGAGGTTCATTTCAGGAGTCTAATAATAGAAGGGAAGAAGTTGTTGATTAGATTAGATTTCCTACAGTGTGGAAACAGGCCTTTCGGCCCAACAAGTCCACACTGTCCCTTAGAGCATCCCACCCAGACCCATCCCGCTACAACCCACACATCCCTGAACACTACGGGCAATTTAGCATAGCCTGCACATCTTTGGACTGTGGGAGGAAACCGGAGCACCCGAAGGAAATCCACACAAACGCAGGGAGAATGTGCAAACTCTGCACAGACGGTTACCTGAGGCTGAAATTGAACCTGGGTCCCTGGCACTGAGGCTGCAGTGCTAACCACTGAGCCACCGTGCCGCCCTAGATAAGGCTGAAGCATTCACAGCAACCTTCAGCCAGAAGTATCAAGTGCATGATCCATCTTGGCTGCCTCCTGCAGTCGCCAGCACCACAAATACCAGTCTTCAGCCAATTCCATTCACTCCCTGTGATGTCAAGAAATGTTTGGAGATACTGAATACCTCAAAGGCTATGGACTTTTACAATATTTGGGCAATAGTACTGAAGGCTAGTGCTCCAAACTTGCCACTTACCTAGCCAAGCTCTTCTGGAACAGTTACAACACTAGCATCTACCCAACAATATGGAAAATTGCTCAGCTATGGTCTGCAAAAAAAACGGACAAATCCAACCCAGTCAATTACCACTCCACCGCCTACTCAGTGTCAGCAGCAAAGTGTTGGAAGGTGTCATGAACAGTGCTATCAAGCAGCACCTGCTCAGCAACATCCAGTTTGGGGTTGCAGGATAAAAAAGAATTAAATAGTGTTTCATTATGACAGTCTTTGATGTTGCTTTCTCCATGACCAGACTGTCATCAATCCAAACTCAATGTGGAATCAAACTACATTGTTAAAAAATGTTGGTAACTGAGATTCACTATCTAAAAAATTGTGGCAGAATCAAGAATCAGACTTGAGATCATCTGGAGAAAAATTTTTTAAAAAATCATTGCAACTTCAAGACAAGCTAGCAACCAGAAATACCACAAGAGCTTAACAGTTTCTGTAAAACAAACATGTGAACAGAAAAATTCTCCAGAGAAACCACCAGAACACACGGACTCAAAACAGAAGTTGCTGGTAAAGCTCAGCAGGACTGGCAGCATCTGAAGTAAAAGATCACAGTTAACATTTTGGGTCCAGTGACCCTTCCTCAGAACTCCAACTTCTTGAACTGTTGGTATGTATATTCAAACTTCTGTATTTTCTGCCTGGTGTAGGAGATTGGAAGAGAGTAATACTGCAGTGGGAGGAGCCTTTGGAAGCCATGGATGAGACGTTGGCTTCCATGATGGCCTGGGCTGTGTACACAACTTTCTGTAGTAACAAGCTGAAGATGCTGAGTGGCCTACTCTAACAGTTAATTGTTACACAATGTGATAGAACTCCATTATGTGGAAGCTAAGCAGCTTTGTTAATGTGCATTTAGATAAAATACTTATTCATGCCTGATCTGCAAAATTTGGTGTGCATGATTTTTACATCCAGCTTCAGCATGTATAAATAATGGTGTGTAGCGAATATTTCAGATGGCACTACTTTACTAACAACTAAGGTTGTGTCATACATCATTTTAATATCCTTAGTCTTCAACTGTGGAAAAATACCAAGGGCTGTCCTCGAGCTGCAGATGATAACAATAAGACTTTGCCCTCTGAATCGTAGAAACAGAGGGCTGATTTTTTTTATCTGATGAGCTGTGGTTTAAGTTCCTGTTCTATGCCACTTTTTAAATTGTACCTTTACAATGAATTGGCCTCCTTTTTTCTCCAAATAAAGACTTCATTTTACTGAGACTAGTGAGTGGTATTGTTCCACGGAACAAAGTGTTTTTATGCTGCTAATTGAATGGGAACAGTTCTAAGATTACTGTAATGAAAGAGCTTTGAGATTTTTAATTATCCCAGACGATTTAAGGTTTATGGGGAAATGTCTGCATCTAATTTTGTAATGTTTAATATTGAGAACCATCAAGTAGTAGAAGAAATGATTGCAAACTGTTAAGTAGTTGAATTTTAATTTCAAACCTGATTTCTGTGTTTTTTAAATTGATTGTGAGATAGCTAGAATTAGTTTTCTCTTTTGTTCAGTCTCAAATTAATCAGTATTAACAGATTAGTAGAGTTCAAATTGCAAATACTTCAGAAAAGTTGACTTTCTTCATTGACAGTTCTACATCCCTAACACCTTTTATGAAGGTAAACTGCTGCCTTGTAATGTGTTTTAGATACACCCACACTGTAACAGTTCCACGTTTCTGACCCAATAACAGTGAAAGAACAGCAGTATAGTTCAAAATTAGCATAGTGTTTGAATTGGAGCAGTGCTTGCAGTCATGTTGCATCTGTGTGTATAGTGCCGTCACTCTTATAGCAGATAAAGATCATGAAATTTGAAAATGCTGTCAAACAAGCCTTAGCAAGTTGTTGCACTGCATCTTGTAGATGGTGGCTGGGGTGGAAACCAAGCAGGGCTGCTTCATTCTGGATGACAATGACCTTTTCGTACTGTTGGTACTATGCTCATCCATGCATCTGGGAATATTCCATCAGGCTGTGCCTTAGTTGTGCCTATAAACTGCTGAGTTAACCCCTTAGATGGTGTTGTGATATTGAGAACATGTAAGTATTTTGTTCATGTTGGCACATCTCTCCTTATTCTATTCTGTTTAATTTAGACTCCAATCATCTCCACACCTCAGCAACCATCTGGACCCCAGTCTGCACAACCTGTATCACCCAGCAAATCCAACAACCCTTCTCTTGGTGCTTCTGGTAGTGTCCCACCTCGCAGGTAAGGAGGCTGTTTATTTTATTCAGTAAATTGTTTAACCATTACTTTTCTATATATAAATATATATAGGGCATACCTATTCATTTTACTGAACAAGCAAAATGGTTTGGACAAGTTCTTATTCCATACCCTTTGCTGAGAACAATCTCAGTCCCTTGAAACTTGTATGCTTTGTGCCAGGCTACATGATTTGTGTCCCCTCTGATAACTCAGCAGTCTGAACCTATAGCTGCAGTTCTTTACACAGAGGGAACGTGTGGGCTGTGAGGAGAGGAATGTACTTGAACCAGAGTTCTGCCTGCCCTTGCTTTCATTGTTTCTCCGCACATTTCAATTTGGTACAGGTCTTGGGTACCACTTAAAATAGAAAAACTTTCGAATACCTGACAGCAGCACAAACTACACTGAGAAAACGAACTTCAGAAAGTGTTAATTGGAAAGCGATTCACTCCAAGATCAGCGTAACAAAATGTCAGTAACTGTAAGAACGTTGATTATTGTAGGTGAAGTAGAATATTCTCACCAGCTGCAGTAATTGTGCCACTGTTGAAAGTGTAAATTTGAATGCACAGGGCAGCCTGCCATAATACAAATTCCTGTATTAACCCCTCATGAAGCCTTATTTCAGTAGATATTGATGGATTGGCTGTCAGTAGGTGTGAGTGTGTTTCAAACCTTGAAAAAAGTAAGGAAAGATGCAACAAAACCATTCTCTCTAAATTTAAGAGATTGGAGCATGATAAAAAGCTGTGTCAAGAGATTGAGGAGAATATAAAAATCAAAGGCCAGAATCTTGATTACTGCCCAGCTAAAGTGTAATGGCAGTAAGAGTCTTGGCAAAGATATGCACCTATATTAGATAGTGAAAGAGTATGGGAACAAGCAAATTTGTATTTTGAGGTGACCTGTTGAATTTTATAGACTTGATGCTCGCCTCCTATAAGTAGAGAGCTCAGTAAGGTATTTCAATACAACGGAGCATCAAATCAGCCCATCACCACCACCATCAGGCTATTCTTGACCATCTATAAAATGATAGAAAGACTCATTAACAGTCTTACTAGCATGACTTGTTTTGCAAAAACCAGCTCACTAGCACTCAGTTTAAGTTCTGCCAGAGCCATTCATCTCCTGGCCTTAGTATAACCTTGGTTCAAATATGGACAAAATAACTGTACACCAGAGGTGAGGTGACATTGACTGCCCTTAACAGTTAGCTAGGAGTGAAATCAAGGGCTCCTAACAATGGAAATCAGGGGAAGATGTTTCTGCTGATTTTGGAGTCATACCTAGCGCAATGGAAGATGGTTTTGTTTGTTCATGTCAGTTATCTCAGATCCAGGACATCTCAACAGGAGTTCCTTAGGATAGTAACCTAGACCTGACCATCTTCAGCTGCTCCATCAAGATCTGAAATGAGGATGTTTGTGCAATCAGCAGTATTTAGCACCATTTGAACACCTTGGGTACAAAAGCAGCAACCAGTATCCAAATGCAGCAAGACCTGGACAATATTCAGATTTAGACTGACCAGTGGTAAATAAGTCATGCCACAAAGTCTCAGGTGATGGCTATCTCCAACAAGAGGTAATCTAATCCCATGGAATTGTCACAGTCATACAATATGGAAACAGACCGTTTGGTCCGACCAGTCCATGCCAATCTCAATCCCAAACTAAACTAGTCCAACCTGCTTGCCTCTGGCCCATATCTCTCCAAACCTGAACTGGACTAGCTGTATAAATATTGCAGCTAGAAGATCAGGTCAGAGGCTAGGAATCCTATAGTCAGCAAGTCAGCAACTCACCACCTCATACCCATTCACCTGGATGAGTGTGGCTCCTACAACAAGAAGCATCACACCAAACGTTTATTCCCTCCTCCACTCTCACTCAGTAGCAGCTGCGTGTACCATCTCCAAAATGAATTGCAGAAGTTCGCCAAGGCGCCTTCGACAGTATTTTCCAAATTACTTATCACTACCATGTAGAAGGACAAAGATATGTGGGAACACCACCAACTGCAGGTACCGCTCCAAGTCCCACATTATCCAGACTTTAAAATCTATTACTATTCCTTCAGTGTTACTGGGTCAGAATTCAAGAACTCAATTCCTAACAGCACTGTGGGTGTGCCTACACCACATGGACTGCAGCAGTTCAAGAAGGCAGCCAACCTCTTCATTTCAAGGGCAGTAAATGCTTGATCTAGCCAGCAAAGTGCACATGCCAGATAAATGTTTAAAAGTTTGCCTTATATGATACTTTAAATCTGCAGTAAGATCTTTATTTGAAATTTTGATTGAGAATCCACAATTCCAGAATGGAATTTTAACTTCTCGACTAACATTTAAACAAATTGAAACAACAATATTAAATGTTGAACTTCAGCCTCTTGGGGATGGCTTGGGGGTGTTGTGGTTATTAGTGAAATTTATATGTGCTCATTTTAGAAAAATTCAGTAAAACTTTGAGATGTTATGGTCTCAAAAGACCATGTTTAACCAAATTATTGACATTCTCTGAAGGAGTAATATGCTATGGATGAAGAGCCCGTAGATGAATTGTACTTGGAATTTCCAAAAGGCATCTAATACATACATGAGGATCAATGGTCCGCACAACATCGTGGGCTGAAGGGCCTGTTCTGTGCTGTACTGTTCTATGTTCTATGTGCCATGTTCTAATAAGGTGCCACAAAGATTATTGCAAATAGAAGCATATGGTGTGAAGGGTAACCATATTGGCATAGATGGGTGATTTGGCTGGCAGTAAAAGGAATCCTAAATGGATTTTTCACATTCTAGGATTTAATGAGTGGAATCCCACAAGTGTGTCTGCTGGAGTTCTGCTTTTAGTTTGTTCAATAACTTAGATGAGGGCAATGAAGGCGTGATGGCTAAATTCACAGACAGCACCTAGATAAGTAGGAAAGTAAGTTGTGAAAAAGGCATAAGGATGTTGTAGGCAGGTATAGATTGACTGAGCAAAACGTATGGCACAGTGTGTAATGTGAGGAAATGTGAAGATGTTTACTTTGACGGGAAGATTAAAACAGTATTACTTAAATAGAGAAAGACATCATAATTTGGAGGTGCAGAGGAAATCAGGAGTTCTGCATGAGCCATGAAGTTAATATTCAGTTAAAGCACTTGCTAATGGATGCACCTCTTTAGGAGAGGAATTGAACGTTTAAAAATAAGAATATTGCCCATCAGCTATACGTTGCATTGGTGAGACTATTTTGAAGACTGCGCTGTTTTGATCTGTTTATATCTGGATGGATGTAAATACATTGGAGGCAGGTCAAAGGAGGTTTATTGGATTGTTACCTAGAACGAGTGGATTTTTCTTAGCAAGATAGGGTGAAGTTCAGAAGAGTGAGGGGTGATTTTGATTGAAGTGCAGACTATCCTGAATGGCCTTGATAGAGTGGGTCAGTCCAGAACGAAGGATCATTGTTTTTAATATTTGAGGGTCACATTTTTAGAAGAGAGTTGAGTAACTTTTATTTTCCTAAGGGTTGTGCAACTTTGGAACTGTCTGCCTGAGAAGTTCAGAGCAGTCAGGTCATTGAGTATCTGTAAGACAGATGTTTAGATGTTTGCTAAGTAGGGAAATCAAGTGTTATTGTATGTGGAAGAATGAGGATGTGGAACTTGAACCACAGACCAATTAACCATGGTTTTATTGAATCATGGAGCAGCCTTGAGTGCCACATGGCCTACTTCTGCTCCTGTTTCACATTTGCATCATATATTTACTCAGCATTTCAGAGAAATTTTATTTTCAGTTCATACAGCGAAGGTTTTTTGATTGTTATGGAATGTGGATTTAGCCATTGTCCTTATAAAATGCCTTGAACTTAATTTCAGAGGGCATCTTAAGAGTCATCGACATTACTGTGTCTGGAGTAACATGTAGATTAGATCAGATAAGAATAGATTTATTTCATTAAGAACTTGGTTAATTGTGCAAATCCATCTGGTTCGCCAGTGATGGTTTCATGGTTGTCATAACTGAGCCTTTTAATTCCAGATTTTATTGATGGAATTTTAAATTACACCAGCTGCCACTGAACTCATCCCCAGAACATTAACCTGGGTCTCTGGATTGCTAATCCAATGGCATGAACATCATTCTACTTTCTCTACACTGGGAAGCTGTAATAATGGATACCTTCCATTTTGAAAAGAAACTATATATTTTTACTACCATCTTGCAGCTAATGCTCTTCCATGGTATTTGAGAATGCATCAAACAGATAAGGAAATGTTCTCAAATTTCCCTTTTGAAATGGGAGACTGTTCTCCATCAAGTCTTGCATTCTGTTAAAGACATTGATCAAATGGACTGACGTTAAGCCTTATTAATATTATAAATTCATTTTATATGAATCTCAAGTTTACTTTGTAAGAATAAGGAAATTTAGGTACAGAAAGAGATTATTTTACCAGTTGCCCTGATTATGATCCCAGTTGATAGTGATAATTGAGAGATCCTGACTTGATAGACAATTTTTTTTTTTCTTTTTGCAATTTGGCTACATTAAATTTGGGAGAAAACTGGGAACCTGCAAGAGCAGTGAACCTGTAAATTTCTCAGCCGCAAAGTGTTTGAGGCCAAAACATTGATTTCAAGAAGGTGATAGGTATAATTTTTAAGACTAAATGCCTCAAAAGATGTGGGGGTAAAAGTAGAAAAAGCTCCAGAGTTGGATGATCAACCATAATCGTTGAAAGATGGAGCAGGCTTGAAGTGCTGGATGGCCTGCTCCTGTTGCCCTGTTTGTTACTAGGGTGGGCAGTCACTGGCAGCCTTGTGGAAAATTATTCAATGTCTTTGAAACAAAAGAACGAGAGTTTGTTATACAGAAAATGGAAAAATAAATTGTATATCGGATACTTAAGTCTTATCTTTTAACAGCAAAATGTAAGATTCCACTCCCCACACAGGAAATATCCTTGGCAGATATCAGCCCCAGTGAAGTACAGTTATCTTCACTTTTTTTATTATAACTGAAGAGATCACAAGTTTCCCTTGAGACAACTTCCTGCACAAACCCCAGATGTCACACTCCAAGTCTCGCTGTGGCACATGGAAAAGCTAATTTCCTGATTTTTCACTAGGTAGCCTATCTAGTCATTGAAGACCCATGGTTTCTTAGAAATGCTGATCGAATGCCTGCTTGAAGACTTTTGGCAGTCGGGAATTAGCTCCCCAGCACTGAGAACCAAAAACCATTTGCTTCCACTTTCTAGCCAAGTTCCCAATTAATAAAGATATATTCTAAACTCGTTTCATACCCTGGTGCCAGCATTATCACAGACCTTTAGCGCTGTCTACTACCATTTTTCTGTGTTTCACTCACATTGTTTAAAGAAGCCTTTTAAATAATTTATTTGCCTTCAGTATGCACTGAACTTTAGTTGCTAATTGGCTGAACCTTCCATTCAGTCTCCCGTTTTATGCTTCTAGCACTGATTTTTCAATTTGTGGCTCCTTCTTGCTGACTAATTCGACAACAGAATTAATCTTTTGGGAATCTCAGTTCTCCCTTCCAGCCCCCACTTAACTATAAATCATCTCTGCTCTGTAATAGTTTCAATTTCTGGTTATTTAGGAAAATGCCTGTTTTTTTGTTCTGCTCCAAGCAATCATCAAAGCTTTGTTTCTTATGTGAAAAACTTTGAGAAAATCAGCAATCAACAAAAAAACGAGGATATAACATCTTTAGGAAATCTTAGTTGCCTGATTATTGGTAGATTCTTGTGTGAGATTTCTGTATCCAATTTCTGTTTCAGTGGAACAGTAAGGCAGATGCTGGACTTGCGAAGAAATATGGCAGATAGTGTATCAGGACAACAGTCTGCAAACTCAAGTAGTACAGGTAGGTATTAAAAATCTATCTGATTCAATTAATGAGTTTCAGCAGCATTTTTAACACTATCAAGTCCAGCTCTTCACTTAATGAAAATACTGCCACATCTCAAACTGCTAATTGAGCACAATACATGTGGCTTTTTGAAATATCCAGCTCATGGGAAATTAAATTCCATATTGCATAATTGGAGGGAATATTTTTAATAAATACTCTTTCTAGAGGAGCTTCACATTTTGCATCATCACTTTAACTTTATACCAGCCACTTGATTCCTATAGCTGTTTGCTTCCAACTTGCTCAACATGATTTCAGAGTCTTACAACATTGAAACAGACCCTTTTGCTCTAACTCGTCCATGTCAACCCGTGATCCCAAACTAAACTAGTCCAACTTGCCTGCATTTGGCCTACATCCCTCAAACTTCACTTTTCATGTACTTATGCAAATGTCCTTTAAATGTTGTAACTCTGCCTGCATCTACCACTTCCTGTGGCAGCTTGTTCCACACACAGACCAGTGTTTTTTCATTTTTTTGTTAAGGACAAGTGAGACAACCTTTTTTTAAAAAAACTTTCTCCTCTCACTTGAAAAATATGCCCCCAGCTTTAAACTCCCTCCCCCTAGGGAAAAGAACTTTGCAACTCACCATATGTACGTCCTTCATGATTTTATAAACCCCTAAGGTCACCTCAACCACCTCCACTCCATTGAAAAAAATCCTAGCTTATCTAGCCTATTTTTATAATCAAGCCCATTAATCCCGGCAACATCCTAGTAAACCATTTCTTAACCCCCTCCAATTTAATATTCTCCTGGATGCAAGGTGACCAGAACTGCACACAGACATCCAGAAGAGGCCTCGCTAAAGTCCTGTACACCCTCAACATAATGTTCCAGCTCCCACATGCGGAACTCTAAGCAGTGAAGACAAGCATCTTAAATACTGCCTTAACTACCCTGTCTACATGTGCAAATTTCAAAGAATTACATACCTGAACCGTTGGTTCTCTATTCTACAACACTATCCAGGGTCCTACCATTAATTGTACAAGTCCTGTTCTTGTTTCTTTTACCAAACTGCAGCACTTTGCATTTATTCAAATTAAACTGTTTGCTGCTCCTCAGCCCATTGACCCAGTTGATCACAATCTCTTTGTAAACTTAGATAACTTCTTTCATTTCCCACAGTACTGCCAATTTTGGTGTAATATGCAAATTTGCTAACCATACCTATTCTCGTCCAAATCATTTATAAATAATGATAAACAAAAGTGGACCCAGCACCAATCCCTTGGAACGCTACTCCAGTCCAAAAAACAACCCTCCACCACCACCCTCTGTCTCCTACCGTTAAACCAATTTTAGATCCAATTGGCAAGCACACCCCGAATCCCCTGTGACCCACCTTTATTAATTAGTCTACCAACTGGAACTTTAGGCTTTATTAATTAGTCTTTTAGTAATTTTAATCTCTTCCATTTGAGCAAGGGGCTTGAATACTTGTAGATATGCCACTCTGAGAAAAGGAGTGAATAACCGAAAGTCTCAAGACTGTTACTGTAAATCCCCAAACTGCCAGTTTTTGTTTGAGGACTGTATAAGTGCAATTAAATTCCCATTAACGGCCTATTCATTTCATTTTTTTTTTCTTTAGGCAGTCATCCAAATGGGAGATTAGGATGCTGATGCCTGAATGTTTACCAAAACGTAATCTAATATATTATCAGGCAATTATCTATATCTGTTAGATCTATCAACATTTAAAACTTTAGTTTGCCAGTTCCAATGATTTCATTTCTAACTGATGTGGAATAGTGACGTAGCTTACCTCATCTTTTTTCGCATCTGGTAGAAAAATCTCCTGATGCCTAGTAGAGCCTCACTGCATTGCTGCATCAATAGATTTGTATCCTATATGCTCTTTTATATAGCAGGTTGAGCTACAGAGCTAAACTGACCCCGTTCTATTAAACTCTTTAACATTCATCATATTGAAGGCAGTCACAGCTGTGTGAGGCTTGCCTGACCTTTTTGACTGCCATCCATTATGAAAGCATGATAGGGTTACAAATTTTAAGCTTGGGGTAGATTGTGGGGTGCAAAAAAAAATAAGATTGTCTGAAAATTCTGATTGGAGGATGTTTTGCTGTTGCAGGTATTACAAACTTCACACCACCTCAGGTAGTTGGCGGACAGACTAAACCTCAGAATGCAGGGACATCTGGTGCTGTGGTCACTCCTGTGCTGCCAGCAACAGCAGCAGTAGTGGGAAACAATCAGTCACTGCCAACCTCTGGCAGTAACCAGCCTATGCCAGTATCTCTACAATCAGTGCCAGTATTGCTTACAGTTCCGGTGGCAATGTCTTCCCAACCTCAAATTCTTCAGGCTTCAGCAAGTAGTTTGATGACGAACCAGCAACCTGGAATTGAGTTCTTGCCTGTTCAGTCCCAACCCATGCTTAACAATCTCTCCAAACCACTCTCATCGCAGGCATTGGCAAATGTAGCAAAAGCAACTGGTGCTGGTCCTTCCTTGTCAAGCCCTGGAGTCCAAAGGAAGTCCCCTGGAAGTATGGGCTCAGTGCAGATAAGTAATGCTGCTTCCACTCAGACGACTACTGTAACTAGTACTCAGTCTGCTCTTTCGACTCAGATTTCCCGGACAGCGCAACCATCTTTGGGTACTCCAGGACATTTTAGCCCCCCTCATACTAGGCCATCAATACAGCCAAGGCCTTCACAGACTTACAGCCAGGGTCAAGTCTCTGGATCATCAAGTCAGTCATTAACCGTCACTTCAGACAGCACCAGTGCAGGAACATCCAGATCAGGTGAGTGAACTATTATGTGCAACCGTGTGCATTCAAACTGAATTGTTTTTTTCAGCTAGGTTTGTGATTAATTTTGCACATAATCCAGAGATTAAACATGTTAATGTTATTGCTGACTACCTTTCTTCATCAAAATCTATACATGCTGGCTGTGGGGCATTGAATTTGATTTACGAAAGGTCAAGGTGAATTGAGGGCCACAGTTTCACTTTAGAATAAAAGCGCAATACATCTGCACCAAAGTGCAGCCATGTCTGAATTTAGGGTATTAATCGGCTACAATGAATCAGATTGCCATTTTAAAAAGAAGCGAAATATAAATACTTTTGAAATCTTAATGCTACTGTCCATAGTAGCACATTTATTCTGCATTTTAGAGTATTGATAACACAGGTTTGGCAAGGAAATATGGCTATAACTATTTAATCTCAGATGGAAAATAAGCCCTTTTGCTTTAAAGTATCTTCAATGACAGTGTAACAGAAATCCTTACATGGATCAAGCAGTTAAGTCTTATATATTTTAGAAAACTGTGTTGTGCTTTAGCTAAGACCCATACAGTTGTTTTCTGGTAGGTTTCTGTTCCAGAAAGTGGGAGCTCATTTGCGATATCTTTATGTAAAACAAATGTTACACTAACTGCTTTTATGGTCCCTTGTACCATGTTTGGGGCAAAGTTCAGGAGGAGGTATTTAAGTACGTATTTGTCAGCTTTTTACCCACAACTTCTTCAGCATGTGCTAATTTTAAAAGTGAAGTATTTACTACAGTGGGAACTGAAGTCTAGTTGATCAGGATATTCAGGAATTGAAGTATTAATGAATGAGAGATGAGCAGGAAGATGTGACAGCTGTGTGAACAATTCAATTACCAGATGGCCCCGTCCATTACCCATATTTCTGAAATGCACTGCATCTCAAACAAAAATCTTATTCACCTACTTCAGAGACTCCAATGTGAGGAAACTGGAGAAAGTGGATTATTCTGTTTTTAGAACAGATAGTGGTAACTTATAGGAGGCAATGGCCTAGAGGTATTATTGCTAGACTGTTAATCCAGGATCTCCGCTAATGTTCTAGCAACGCAAGTTTTAATCCTCTTGATCCCTCTTGACTTTCTGCACTGGCCCCCAGAATTACAGATGCAAGTCTTCAGTCAATTCTATTCGCTCCACATGATATCAAGAAAAAATGTTGGAGGTATTGGATATTGCATTGGTTGTGGACCCTGACAACATTCCAGCAATAGTACTGAAAACTTATGTTCCAGAACTTCCTGCTGTCCTAGCCAAGCTATTCCAGTATAGTTACAACCACAGGGCATCTCCCCAACAATAATGAAAATTGCCAAGGTATGTCCTATACACAAGCAGGACACTTCCAACACAATCGTTACCGCTTCCTCAGTCTACTCTCGGTCATCAGTAAAGTGATGGAAGTTGTTGCCGACATGTTATCAAGAATACCTGCTCCACCATGCCTGGTTTGGGTTCCACCAGGTTCTCTCAGCACCCAACCTCATGACAGCCGTGGTTTAAACATGGATAAAAGAGCTGAATTCCATTGCTGAGTTGAGAGTGACAGTCCTTGACATCAGGGCCACGTTTGACCAAGTGTGGCATCAAGGAGCCCTTGCAAAAGTGAAATCAGTGGGTATCTTGAAGACAAAAACACTGCCAATTGGAGTCATACTTGGCACATTGGTTGTGGTTGTTGGTCATCTCAGCTCCAGGACATCTCTGCAGGAGTTTCTCGAAGTGGTGTCCAAGACTGAATAATAAGCTGTTTAATCGGTGGCCTGCCCTCCCATTCATGAGTAGTAGGAATATTCATTGATTAGAGTTTTAGCACCATTTGTGATTCCTGTACTGAAGCAGTCCATGTTTAAATACAAGAAGATCTCTACAATATCCAGGCTTGACTAACAAATGATAAATAGCATTTGTATCACACATACCAGGTGATGACCATTTCCAATAAGACACAATCTGCCCCTTGACAGTCAATGGTGTGACTATCACTGAATCTTGCACTATCAACATCTTTTGGGATTACCGTGGACCAGAAACTCGCCTGGTCGTGCCGTATAATACGCTGGCAACGAGCAGGTCAGATGCTAGGAATATTGTGGAAAGCAACTCATCTGACTCCCCGTTGTGTATCCACAATTTACAAGGCTCAAGTGAGTCAGGAGAGTGTTGGAATACTCCCCTTTTACTTGGATAGGTGTAGTTCCAACAATACTCGAAGCTCAACAGCACCATCCAGGACACAGCAGCCTGCTTGACTGGCATCACATCCACAAGCATCCACTCCTTTACCGCAGATGCTTAGTAGCATTGTGTACTATCTACGAGATGCAATATAGAAATTCATCAAGGCTCCTTAGACCTCACCTTACAAAACCACAACCACTTCCGCTGAGAGGGTCAAAGGCAACAGATACCGCGAACAGCACCACGTGAAGTTCTCCTCCCAAGCACTATCCATCTTGATGGGAAATATATTTCCATTCCTTCAGTGTCACTGGGTCAAAACCCTGTAATTCCCGCCCTAAGGACATCTGTGGTTCTCTCTCCAGCACTTGGATTGCAGCAGTTCAAGAATGCAGCTCACCACCACCTTCTCAAAGGCAACTAGGGATGGGCAATTAATGCTGGCCAGCCAGCAACACTCATGTCCCATGAGTGAATCAGAAAATAAGTGGCACTATAGTGCTGGCTGTTCAGGTCAAAATTATTTAACTCCAACTTAATATTTTGTGTACACAGACTACATGAACTAGGGTGTTTCAAGGGTATCAATCATCATCATCACCTTGAGGATAATTAGGAATGGACAGTAAGCATAAAAACACAAGAGCAGGCCATTCCGTATTTTAACGCTTGATCCTCTATCTTGACTCCTTATTCCTACTTTCTGTGCATACAGCTTGATGCCTTTTTATTAGCTCTTAAAATATCTGCTTCTTTGATTACAATCAATGAACTAGCCTCTGAGCCATCTGTAGTGGTGAATTCCACAGGGTGGTCAGCCTGTGAAGATTTTTATCCCCTTCATCTCAGTCCTAGGTTGTCTACCCAATGTTTGGATTGTGACCAGAGGTTCTAGAGTTGTTCCCCCCCCCCCAAAAAAAAAACCCAGGGAAGTAACCTCCACTGGCTGCATTTAGTGTCTTACCCTGTTGAGTTTCAATGATGTCCCCTCTCGTCTTTCTAAACTGAGTGAGTGCAGGCCGAGTCAAGCCTATCTCTCCTTGTGGAATAGTTCTGCTAACACCATATCAGTCTGGTGAGCCTGTACTTCACACTCTTTATGGCAAATATATTTATTCTCTTACGGAAGGGAGATCCGAACCATGCAGAATACTCCAGGTGTGGTCTTTTTTAAAATAGATTCTAGTGTTTCCGCCTCCCCTACTGAGTTAGACTGATTTGTTTCTTCTCTTCCTCCTGTATTTAAATACTAAGATTACACGAGCCATCCTCTAATTTGTAGGATCTGCTCCAGAATCTGTAGAATTTAGCAATGTGACTCCCATTGCATCTACTATTTTAGGAATTTATTTTCTTCAGTGCTCTGAGATTTAGATTATCAGGCTGTGGTGACCTGTCAGCCTTTTAATCCTGTTTAATTTCTCTAGAACCTTTTTTAAAAATTTTTACTCATACTGATTTTCTTCAATTCCACCCTCTCACTGATCCCTTTGTTCCTTACCCTTTCAGGGCAGTTATCAGTATCATCAGTTGTGAGGATAGAGCCCAAACTTGTGGTCATTCTTTTCAAGTCAGTCTTTGTTTTCTGGTTTTGTAGCTGATGGTTTCTTAATGGAGTGAGATGATAGCTGCCTTCACCAATTTCCAGATGTCCTCTGCCCCATTAAAATGAGTTCTTCTGGAGATTTTTGTGAATATGTTGGAAATGGCTAGTCTGCTTGAATCTTGAAGCTACTCAACATTGGACTTTTTTTTTCTAACTTTCTTCATCTTCAGTTGCTTCTGGTGGCATTTGATGGATATAGAGGAGCAGATGAGCTGGTGGTCTGTTCTGTGCACGTTAATAGAAGCTTTTATATCAGTTTTGTTTTATATTCTGGGCAAATTTACTGTTATATCCTATTTTTCCCTCTTGCTCAATCATTTTTCCTCTTGCTGAATCCTAAACCGTTCCCATTTCTCAGGCTTGCTGCTTTTTCTGTTAATTATATTTTCTCTGTTTGGATCTAATGCTGTCTCTGCTTTTGTAAGCTAACAGTTGAGCCACTTCCTGTTTTTATTCTAGATAGAAATGAATAATAATTGTAATTCATGCATAAATACTGGCTTTGATGGACAACTGTTCAGATATTTGATCTAGATTTAGGTTAGATTCCCTACAGCGTGGAAACAGGCCCTTCGGCCCAACAAGTCCACACCATCCCTTGAAGCATCCCACCCAGACTCATCTCCCTATAACCCACACACTCCTGAACACTATGAACAATTTAGCATGGCCGATCCACCTAGCCTGCACACCTTTGGACTGTGGGAGGAAACCGGAGCACGCGGAGGAAACCCATGCAGACACTGGGAGAATGTGCAAACTCCACACAGTCGCCCGAGGCTGGAATCAGTTTATTATTGTCACGTGTATGGAGGTACTTTTTGCTGTATCATTTCGTGTGCAAACGAGACAAATCATACCTTTACGTAAGTATCTCCCAGGGTAATAGAACAGAATGTCGAATATAGTGTTACAGCTACAAAAGTGCAGAGAAAGATCAGCTCTGAGAGGTCTGTTCATAAGTCTGATAACAGCAGGGAAGAAGCTATTATTGAATCTTTTGGTACCTGCTTTCAAATTGTGATGCATCTGCATGGGATAATTTCTATGGGTTATCTGCGAAACTTGTCATCGAAGACCTGCCTGATTTCTTTTAGTCCTCCTGAGGAAATAGAGGCATTGCTATGCTTTCTTGATGGTAGTGTCAGTGTGGAATGACCAAGATAGATTGTTGGTGATACTTACTCCGAGGAACTTGAAGCTCTTGACCACCTCCATCTCAGCACTACTGACATAAATGGGGTATTGTTCCACTCCATTTCCTGAAGTTGAAAACCAACTCCCTTCATTTTGATGACATTAAGGGAGAGATTGTGTTTGCACCATGTCACTAAGTTGTTTACCTCCTTACTGTACTCTGTCTCATCATTGTTTGAGATCTGACCCACTACAGTGATGTTATCAGCAAATTTGTAAATGGATTTAGAGCCAAATTTAATATCTTAGTTGTCAGTGTATAAGAAGTATGGTAAGTTGAAAGCTGAAATTGATCTTGATGTTAAAACCCATTTCCCGTTTTACAATTCTCAGACTGAAATAACTCTTGATAGCCCTCAACTCCTCCTTTGGTTGTGAAGTGCTGGCAGATCACCCATTTTCTTATTGAATGGCAGGGCAAGCTTAAGGGCCGAAGTGGACTGTTTCTGCTCTTGTGTTCGAATGTTACCCTGCCTATTGTTCTCTCAAACAAATACATGTGGAATTGCATAATTGAGAATGCAACCGGTGTTTAACTAGTTTATGGCTTAATCATTTTTTCCTTCATTTCTTGAATGAATTCCATATTTAATAACTTGCAATGTACACATGTCTACAAGTATAAATCACAGTAGAAACTCTACAGCTATAAAGTTTTTAGAAATTTCGATGCGCTTTCATTGAACACGAGAACTTGAGAATGTGAAGTCAGCAGCAACTCTGCTTTTATTGTATTCCTAATGGTTTAATGATTTATAAGATGTCAGTCTCTGTAAGTGTTACTAACTTGTGATGCACACCCATATCTTCTGTTTTGGATGTAACCTGAGTATTCAAGATTGCAGGGGTTATTCTAAACTTTTAAGTAGCAGTTGTAGCTGATGGACAGACTGAAAATTAGAGCAGAGTGTACTAGAGATTAATTCCATGTAATTGCTACTGTGGACGTTGGGATCAAATATCTGCTGAGAGCAAGCTTTGAAGCTGAGCTTTCTTTGTCAGACTAGAATGTTAAATGAATTGCTTGTATTCCGTTAACAGAGAGCAGCCTCAACCAGGCCACCACCCAGAGACATCCCATCGCAGCTCCAGCAGAGTCACCAGCTGCTAAGAAAGCACCGCCTAACAGCAGCCAGGTGGGTACAACACATAGCAATATACATCATTTCACCAGTTATAGCCCACTGCAGTCTTTCTTGTCTCTGCTGGCGATATACAGATGGTGAAATAGTAAACTATCCCTTTGGGTAGAACGTGGGTGTTGTTTGTACGTGAGAATAATTTACCTGATCATCACGTTGTTCCTTTTCTTAATAGTCAGTCATAGATTATCTTGTTACACTTGACTATTCAACCTCTACAGAATATGGTTATTTTTCAGGAAGTTAAAATTCAAATTCAGTGGAAAATTTAATGTTTTCATGAGCAAATCTGCCTTTTTAATGAAACTACAAAGAAGCTTGGCAGAAAGAATTAAAAGCCAAATTTTTAATTTTACTTAAAGTATATATTTTAGGGGCTAGTTTCTAGCATTAAAATGAGGAATGCCTCCATATAGAATTTGAGGCAACGAAAGTGACAAGACCTTCCTCAAATGCCCAAAGAAATGTGCTGGGAGGAAAAACGTGTGTCTATTATGTTATGTGTCCACATCTTTTGCCCTGACCAGAGAATGGTGTAAAGCAATGAGGGATCTTGAGGCAAGAAATGCACACTTGAGGGTGGAGACAGGGGAAAGAAATTATATTTCTTTTTGTGCATTCTCTAAATAAACTGGAAAGATTTTCTAAATAAAACACTGCTCACTCATTAGCACAGCATAATGTGGCTGGATTCAGTCTTCAAAAAGAGATACCATCAAAGGTTTTCAGAAACCTTCACCTGAGTGGAACTTTTTGATGGGATGCAACAATGCTTCACTCTTCCAACAGCCCTAAATTCCGCATCGGGGTAACTCATCGTTCAGCGCTTCACTGCGCAGAAATGGAAGTTGTTCAGTCAGTCAAGGTTCGTTTCCAGAACTTGTAAGCCTTTTCCAGTTTCTAATACAGATTCTCTTCATTACAGCACTAAAGTTTTTCCAGTTCCTCTAGAGAATACATACATGAAATCAATGTGTCTTCCCTGTTTTGGTTTTTCTCTCATCAGATATCTCCATAGTTGAAAGGTTTAGCAGCTTAAAAAAAATTAGAATTGCTTTTTTAAAGCTGAAAGCAAACTTGTGTCTTTCTACAGCCCATTGTTATAATGTGTAATGCCATGGTTTGTAATGTGTGAAAGTGATTGGTTAATAGGGTGTGCATTATTGAATGTTGGCACACCTCAGCAAAAATATTAATAGCGAACGCCACCTGCTGGGTTATTTTGTTTATTTTTTAAAATGTAAAGAATTATATCAAAACATTACATATTACTCCGCAATTCACAGCTGTCCGAAAAAACTGTGTCTCACTCCCCACTCTACACCTATGGCATTTTCGATGGCAACACATTGCTAAGTTTTGAGGACCAAATGACAGCGGAACAAATTGCCAACAACGAACTTTTAGATGGAGCCAGGCGGCATATTACTGTGACTGAGGAGGATCTTATTGGACTTGAGGAGGAACGCAATGAAAAGAACACCCGCAAGCAGACAGATTGGGCAGTGAATATCCTTAAACAATGGCTTATTGAAAAGGGCAGAGATGAAAATTTTGAAGCAATGCCAGTGGAAGAACTTAATAGTATTTTGAGAGAATTTTATGGCACTGTGAGGAATCATGATGGTAACACCTATAGCATTTCTAGTTACAAGTCCATCCGGGCAGGTTTAAATAGGCACCTTAAGATGCCTCCTCACAGCCGGCAGATCTGCCTCATGCAGGATAAGGAGTTCAGTAGTGCCAATAATGTGTTTCTGGGTGTACTTAAGATACTCAGAAAGCAAGGAAAGGACGAAACAAACCACCATCCCCCTATCAACGCAGCTGACCTTCGAAAGATCAGAACATCTGGTGTCCTGGGACTTCACACACCCCTTGCACTTGTGAACAAAGTCTGGTTTGACCTGCAGTTACACTTTGCAAAGCGTGGACGGGAAATCCTTCGGGACCTCCCTCCAGATGCTTTTGTTATTAAGCGTGATCCCAATGGACGACGTTATGCAATGCTGAAGTATACAGGGAAAAGTAGAAGTCGAGAAGAGCCTTTGAAATTGGGCCGGATGTACGATATGCCAGGAGATGTAAACTGCCCAGTCACTTCCCTTGAACTTTATATATCCAAGTTGCCACCAGATCCTCCTGCTTTCTACCTTCACCCTCTAAAATTAACACCAGAACAGTTAAGAGAACAATCTGTCTGGTATAAAAGGGAGCCAATGGGAGTAAATTATCTTGGAAGCATGATGCCTAGAATCAGCATTGCTGCCAGGCTGTCCCAGAGGTACACCAACCATTCTCTCAGAACTACAACTGTTCGTCTCCTGTGTGATGCTGGCCTTGGAGCACGGGAGATCATGGCACTTACTGGCCACCGTTCAGAATCGAGTATCAGAAACTACTGGGGAGCTGCAGAATTTCAGTACCGGGCCTGGTCAGACATGTTAGACAATGCAGGATTCAACTATATTTACACAACTCCAAGCTCTGTATCACATGAATCACAACCAGCTACTTCATCTTCTACAGTGACTTTAAATCACAACACTGTTTCCGGAAAAACCGCTGGGCTCATCTTGCAGAACTATGTCATAAAGCAGGAACGGCTAAAATGAACTATTTGTGCAGTGAATGACTCGATACACTACATAAAAAGTAAAAATTAGTTATATATTGAAAGGAAATCTAATTCTAAAATGAAAACCTGTGAGGTATGATAGCATTAAGACTTCAGTATTATATTTAACAAGACTTTTGGGTCACTAAAAAAGTATAGTTCTTTTATCAATAGCATTTGGCTATTTTTTAAAAAAATTGGAAGTTTCATTTTTGTGATCAGTGCCATAATAGTTCCCTCGGCTCAAAGATATGTTTTGATGACTGTTAAACCAAGATCTGGAAATGTAGCACGTAAGCTTTGCTGTCCTTCTAGAGCAATTGAAATGCTGAACCTTTTTTTGCGGCATGTTTAAGATCATCAATTCAGAATGGATGCAGCTGCAGTAAAACCTGTAATTTTATTACAGAACTTCTGAAAAAAAAAAACCAAAATCAGGCAGCAATATCTGTGACCCGAAATTGCACTGATTAAAATCAGGCCCTGGATGGTGCTTGTTTCACAATACTGGTTGCATGCAGAGGTCTGTGATGCACAAAAAAAAATGGTTTCAAACGTGGTCGGTGCTGTCTTGTCTTGGCATCTCAACAAGGCCTTTAGTTAATTGCATTCCCTGTTAGAGAGGGAGGCATCTGAATTAGATTGCTATTTGATCGTCTTTTTCCACTGTAAGGCTTGCGTAGGAGATGTTTCAGGGACTTCCATGAATTGGGAGCAAATATGCACTTGAAACAAATTGGGTGTCACTTTAGAGATAGAATCATGATTCTGTCAGTAAATGTTCAATATAGCAAATACATCTTTCCAAATATATTTATTTTTCCCCTCAGTTGTTTGTCTCGTCAGTGGGAGTATTTTCAAAGAATGACCTTTTATTGCAAAAATATTTTGCACTGTTATTGCCAAAAGTCAAAAATTAATATAGTTTAACTTCAGCACATTAGATGGTGTAATTTTATAGGGATTCAGAGGCAGAGAAGCTATTGTTTGTGAATCTTTAAAAATGGTGGCATACGTTGACATGGCTGCTTTTGTAAATAAAAGGAGATTCTTGACTTTATTGGTGCTGAGTGAAAAGAAAGCAAATTATGCAAAATCTAAATCACTAGTTCAATCTCAACTAGATCTCGTATTATGTAATTCTGGGTCTCCTTAGAGGGTGAGAAAGAGACTTGCCAGAATTGTACCTAGGATGGTGGGAATTCATTTTTTTTTAATTTTAAAAAAGCCCTGCATTTGTATAGCACTTTACATGACTGCCAGACATCACAAAACACTTTACAGCTGAAGTGCAATAACTGTTGTAATGTTTAAAAGGAAAGTTAATTTGGAGTCAGCAAATCCTATTTTGTTGATCTTAATTGAGGATGACTGCTGGTCACAATCCCAGAAATAACACTCGTTCTTCTCTGAGTTAGTGCTTTGGGTCTTTGACATTTTACCAGAGCAGGAAGATGAACCCTCCTGTAAAGGACAGCATCTCCAACAGTGCAGTGTGCCCTTAGTTCTGTATTACAATGGCATGTCAGCCTTTAATTTTTTTTTTTATGCTCAAATCTTGGAGTGGAGCTGAACCTGGAACCTTTTTGATTCAGAAAAGCAATTGTGCTCCCAACAAATCCAGAATAGACACAAACAGAACACAGTGAGTCAGAGATTTTAAGAGGTGCTCCAAACTGGGTCTGGATGGAATGAATAAATTTAGATTTTTTTCCATTTGGGAAATGAGCCTGACCAAAGATATGAGCTAATTAGCAAAAGATTATGATCTGGAAAGCACTGCCCTTTTAAAAAGGGTAGTGGCAGCAGATTCAAAAGTAACTTTCTAAAGGGAATCGGGTAAATATTTGGAAGTAGAAAATTTGCAATGCTGTGGGGGAAATGCGACATGAAAGGTTTCAAAAAACTGCCCAACTTTGAGACCCCTCCCAATTGGGGTACGTTCTGCACTTCAAATTAAGTGGGTTTCGTTGTGTATTCGGTATTGGATGTAATTCCAGTGCTACAGACTCATGGACTAAAGGTGAGGTTTGAGAGGCCAGAATTAAGAATTTCCATATCTGCAATCAAAATCATGCTCAAATGAACAATTAATCATTCAAAATTGCCAATTTAGCTGAATTGAAATATTTAGGTTTTACAATGTATAAGTCTTCAAAGTTAATCTTTTGAGACTGTGACAACGTACATCTTTTTAATGCAGCAAATAAATCATAGCCTTATAAATATCTAAACTAACTTACACTTTCTTTTTTAAATCATGAGTAGAGTATCTGTTTTGTTTGGATTTAGTTCTGGGTCGGGGCTAATCTAGAATGCACCACTGGTTACAGTACACAGCCTCTGCCAGTGCAAGCTGCAGTTAGATTTCGATGGTTTGCCAACAAAACCAACTCATAAATTACATAATAGACAACATAAACTAAAGGCCACAAATAAAACCTGTTTAGGTGTCATCTGATCCAGTGCACTGGTTAACCAATGTAAGTGTGGCACTGTTGTTTTGCAGTGTGAGCAATAATTGCACGCTTGCAGGTTTCACTGTTGCTGCCTATAGTGTTCGTTTTAATTCCTCTTTAAATGTGTTTTAATATATTCTTAAGCTGGCAACAATTGATCACTGTCCCTGCATCTTTTGTGGTGAAACAATGAGCGTTAGCATTTTTTAAAATGAAAACTGGTGGCATCTCCCTTGCCTTTTGTTTCACCCTAGTGGAATTTATTTCCGTAATCATTCAAAAACTCTTCCGCACTTTCAGTAATTAATTTCTGGCATTTGGCACCTAATTATCAACACAGGTCAGCTTGTCAAGTCAGTAGAAGATATTTGATGCTTTAAGAGGAAATAATAGATGTATTGGATTTGGAATTAACAAGGTACTGTAAAACCTTTTGCAGAAAATAAAAGGTCATGTTGTGGAGGGAGGAGCACATTGGCTAGCTAACAGAAAACTGAATTGGCACAACTAGATCATTTCCTAGTTGGCAAGATAAAGCAAGTGGTGTGCCATAGGAATCTGTGCTGGAGCCTCAACTTACAATTTTGAAAAATTACTTTGAAAGGGCAGAGGGTCTAATTGCTAACTCTATTGATGCTACAGAGTTAAGTAGAAATGCAAGTTGTGAAGAGGACATAATAGGGCTATAAAGAGATTATAGTGGGCAAATATATGGCAAATGGAGTATAATGTTAGAAAAACTGAAATTGCTCATTTTGGCAGGAGAATGAAAAGGAAACAAATTATCAAAAGTGAGTATGCAGAGGAATCTGAATGCTCTAGTGCGTGAATTGTGAAAAGTTAGCAATGCAGCAAGTATTTAGGAAAGCTAATAGACTGTGTTATTTGTGATGAAAATTAAACATAAACATAAATATAGGGAGGTTATGCTTCATTTATAAAGGGCATTGGTGAGACCACATATGCAGTACTATGTATATAATTGGTCTAGGTTTGAAAGGTTTATATTAGATTCCCTACAGTGTGGAAACTGGCCCTTCAGCCCAACAAGTCCACACCGCCCCTTTACAGCATCCCACCTAGACCCATCCCCTTATGAACCACACACCCCTGAACACTGCGGGCGTTTTAGCATGGCCAATCTAGCTAGCCTGCACATCTTTGGACTGTGGGAGGAAACCGGAGCACCCAGAGAAAACCCACACAGACACGGGGAGAATGTGCAAACTCTGCACACAGTTACCCGAGGTTGGAATTGAACCCAGGTCCCTGGCGCTATGAGGCAGCAGTGCTAACCACTGAGCCACTGATATAGTTCATTAGACTAATATTTGAAATGGGTGAGTTTGAAGATTTAGAGCTTTAAGCGCTGGTCCACTGGCTTTTAGATGAATCAGTAATAACAAATAGAACCAGGCGTAGCCCATTCAGAGTCTCAAGTCTGCGCTACCTTTCAACATAATCACGGCTGATGTGCCTCAGGTCTCAACTCCTCTTCCCTGCCAGCTCAATATACCTGTCAACTCCCTGATATATCAAAAATCTATATATCTCCTCTTAAATACTTCCAGTGACCTAGAGAATTCCATACATTCGCTACTTGCTAAAAGAAGTTCCTTCACACCTCAGTTTTAAATTAATGTCCTTTTCTTCTAGAACGATGCTTCCTAGTTTGAGATTCTTTCACCAATGGAAGCATCCTCTCAACAACTTCTGTGTCAAGATTTTTGGATCAAAAAGATCGTCCCTGATTCCTTAAACACTGAATAAAGACCTAACCTAACTAGCCATTCTTGATAAGTCGGCCTCATCATCCCTGAAATCAGCCTGGTGAATCTCTTTCACATAGTCTCCAATGCCAGTATATACATATATATTTTGTTAGATACAGACACTAAAAGTATACAGTAGTCTAGGTGTAACCTCACCAACTACTGTACAATTGTATCAAGACTTCGCTTGTTTTTAAACTGAACCACCACCACCTCTTCTCCGCCCCCCCCGCCATAAGCAATTTTGCTTACTGTATCTGCATGCAGAGGAGCACCCAAATCCTTCTGTGCTGCATTTTTTTTGGAGTGTGTATTTCAATAATAGTCATTTTCTAATTTTTCCTTCCTAACTGTATGACTTTGTAATTCCCTGCATATTTCCTTGTTGAAAATAAAAACCAAAAGAACTGTGGATGCTGTAAATCAGGAACACAAACAAAGTTTCTGGAAAAGCTCAACAGGTCTGGCAGCATCTGTGAAGGAGAAAACACTTAACGTTTCGTATATGAAGACACAACACAGTCAGACACACCCTAGAACATAGAACAATACAGCGCAGAACAGGCCGTTCGGCCCTCAATGTTGCGCCAACCTGTGAACTAATCTAAGCCCACCCCCCTACACTAACCCATCATCATCCTCCATCTGCTTATCCAGGGACTGTTTAAATGCCCCAATATGGCTGAGTTAACTACATGGGCAGACAGGATGTTCCACGCCCTTACCACTCCGAGTAAAGAACCTGCCTCTGACATCTGTCTTAAATCTATAAGTCACCCTATCATACATTAAAGATGTATCAGAGATGACCACAAGACTACACAGACCACTCCTGACAAATGTAAAGGATCCCATACCTACAACCAGTAAAACTAATGTAATGTACAAAATACCATGCAAGAACTGAAATATTATGTAGGCCAAACTAGAAGAAAACTGACCATAAGGATACATGAACACCAGCTAGCCACCTAGAGACGCAACCTGTTCTTACTGGTCTTAATACACATGGACAAAGAACGACATGAATTTGACTGGGACAACACATCCATATTAGCACAAGCCAAACAGAGACCTGCTAGGGAACTCCAACCAGAACTCCATGAACATACACATTGAACTGGATCTGATATACAAATCACTGAGAAACAGAAACGGAAGTGATGCCAACCACCCCAGTAAACTGAGCCATGTAAACAATAAGTGGGACAGAACACCAATGCTTCACCAGAGGCGCGCTGATGATGTAATCTGGCAGGGTGACGAAACATCTGCAATCTAGCACACTGGTTCAGCAAGCAAGTCTATAATCTATTTCACAACCCAAGTTACACATCATCTCAAAAACTTGAATTAATGTTTTTGATCCCCACTGGAACTCTTCTTTGGATAAGAAAGGGGCTGAAAGACGATGGCTTTCATACTGTTGCAAGGAGGAGCAGCTGGAAGAAAAGACACAAATATAGATGTAAATAGGTCACCTGTGTTGAGAGCAAACCCACGAAGGCAAGGAGCCGGGGGAGGAAGGGTATGTCAATAAAATTGGAGGTCGTTGCATATGTTTTGAAGTCGTGAAACTCAAAATTGAGTCCTGACAGCTAAAGCATGGTTAAATAGGGAATGAACTGCTGTTCAGTCAAGCTCAATGCAAGCTGAAAGTAGTGCGGTATGCTCAAAGAGAAATGTTGGCTTAAGAGCAAACTGCTGTATTGAAATGGGCAACCAGGAGGTTGGAGTCATTCTTGGACAGCACAGGTGTTCCGCAACGCAGTCTATTTTGCCATGCAATTATAGAGGAGACTGCATTGTGAGCAGCAAATACAACACATTGCTTCACGTAGAAGGCGCTTAGGATCTTGGACTGAGAGAAGGGAGGAGGTAAAGGAGCAAGTCACACTATCTGCAGTTGCATGGGATGATGCTCTTCCTTTCTTGTGGCAAAAGTATGAAGCTGTTATTTACCAGATCCCTTCAGTTCTGAAGAAGCCATGTTGGACATGAAGTGTTAACTCTGTTTTTACCTCTACACGCATGCTGCCAAGTTGGCTGAATTTCTCCCAGTAAGTCTCTCTTTACTTCAGATCTTCAGCTTTCACAATATGTTGCCTTTAACTAATTGAACACTGAGAAACAAATGTAATACGCAGGGTTTTTAGATTCTTTCCAGAAATGGTGCTCTGAAAGTGGTTTCCTGACCTGAGTGCTTTTTGTTTAATTAATTTTTTGATATTGAGATATTGACATGGTCTCTTTGCCCTGAGAGAATGGTGGTAGTACTGCACTTCTTTGTACAACTGAATGGCTTGGTAACTGGTTATGTCAATCATGTAATTTGTGACTGAAGCCTGAAGATAGAGGATGGCAAATCTAGAGGAAAATTAACCTGTTGGTGTGTGTTTTTTTATATATAATCCTGAACATCCCCTGATAGAGATAATAGGAACTGCAGATGCTGGAGAATCCGAGATAACAAGGTGTAGAGCTGGATGAACACAGCAGGCCAAGCAGCAGCATAGGAGCAGGAAGGCTGACGTTTCGGGTCTAGACCCTCCCCTGATAACTGTTTCATTTTTGTAGTTTGCCATGATGGACTTTAAACTTTGAATTTGAGCTTGAGATTGATAGTCCCATAACCAGTGCTGTATTCCAATACGTTTCCATTAATTAGAGATTACACTTGCTCCAAGATGCTTCCATTGTGCTCTGGACTTGTCAGTACTAGATTCCATGGAAGTCCTTTTTTTTCAGGGATGAAACTACTTAGCTATACTAGTTATTGATTTAATTAAATCTAGGCCAAAAACAGAAACCAGTATGTTGCTCTGGTCAGGCAGCATCTGTGAATTGTTTACTTCCAATGCCCTAGTGCCTCCCTATCTTCATTTAACCAACGTTTTCCTAAACACCATAAGTTCTAAGGAAGGAGCAGTGGATCTGAAACTTTAACACTATTTCTTCACAGATGCTGCAGACCTGCTGAACTTTTCCAGCAACTTCTGTTTTTGTAGCATCTGTGGACTGTAGACGTGTTAACTTCTCCAGAATGGGCCCATCTCAAACGTATTTTCTAAATTTTGGGCATTATGTATAATGCTAGTAGAGTAATGAGCAATTGCTATGTGCAAATGTTTGCTACATTGACAATATCTAGGTAGTAGCAAACACTCAACTGTAGTCCTAAATGCAGGTTTAGAATTTTCATGGGTTCTAAATGCTGGGAAATGCTACTTCAGTCCTGAAAAACTCAAAACATGATCAGATTTTTGGAGTTAATGACAAGAAGTGACTTCCTTTTGTAACTTTGTTCTACCCACTCAACGTTTGTGATTTGTTGCCAGCTTTTATCTTAGTAAGTGAATGCAGAACAAATTATATGTGTTGTAATATGTTTACCACAAACTGTAATGAATAAGGTGGTGTATATTTGGCAAGTAATTGCTTAGCCAGTAGAACCTTATCACTGCTTTGTGTAATGTCTCGTGCAATATACTTTCGGTACAGTGAGCACATAAATGTTTACAGCCTGTCCTGAACTGCGGCTAATTATGGGTGCTCATGGACAGCTATTGACCTGAGCAGGACGTCAGGGCCTTAAGACTTAGTTAACAGGAAATTCATTGCAATGATGACCAATACAGTCTTGTGCATATTAAGTAAATGTAGGTTCTAGGTAAAGTTATTTTTGTTTGGTGTGGTTCCAATAATAAATCAAGAGCAAACAACTGCATATTATAAATTACAGTGTTGAAATCTCATAATAAAGTTCAATACAGTGGTATGCAAACTTTCCCAAAGACCATCCTGCACAGGTCAATATCCTTGTACTGTAGCATTACGTACTTGTTATCACAATGTTATCACAATGTTATCGTAAACAATTTTTTAAAACAGCTGAGCCAAGTTGATTTTTAAAAATTGTCAGAAGTCAAATCTGTTACACCGGCAGTGTGTGAGAAGTCCCCATGATAGGAAACATGGTTCTTTTACAATTTTCCTTCTAAATAAGCAGTCTTGGATTGTACCAGGTATTTCTAATTATTTTTCTAAAGTTAATCTGAAACCTCCATCAACAAAACCTTCACTAAACAGTATTAGTCCGACTCTAATGTGCTCAGTAGTTTGCAGAGTATTTTGTAAGTATTACATTTAAGCATTCCTTAACTGACTGACCTGAGTGGCTCTGCAAATATTTTGCATAAAACACTGATTTTGAATATCTGCACAATCTTTCATTCATTCATATTGCTGTCTGACAAAGCAGTTGGGAAGGTCCCAAATTCTCGCTCTTGCCACTGTTTGTTTGGACCTGACTTCATGTCCAGAAAGTGCAGTTTAAGACCACATAATAGTTACTGCTTTTGGGGATGAAACTCGAGAGCAAGTAGTATTTTGCACCCTCTGGCTTATATTCCCAGAGATCGCTTCCATCCCAGAAAGATTTAAATTGATTTTGATACCAAATTTGATGAGCCAGATTTCATTTTCACTTTGTCACTGGACTTCTACGCTCTTCTGTGCCCAAAAGGAAGAAGTTAATGCCCAGTATTGAATACCTGTACCATTTTTATGATTGAGTTTCCCAATATCCAAGTCAAAACTCATGTTTTAAATAATATACACCTTTGGTTCATTATTGCTATTATATAACGCCTCGGATCATCTGTTGTACTTTTGTTGTTATCTGTATTCCTTTCATGACAACTTGCTCACAATCTGTGGTCTGTTTGGCAATGAACTGGGCAAGAACTGCTGAATATTTGTGATGTGTTGCCTAGTTATTTCTAATCTACCACAGTTCAATGTATTTTTAAAAAATTCTTTAAGTTTGAATGATACTATCATTGATTAGAACTAATTTGGGGTTATGGAGTGAGAATACTGGCAGTGGCCGGTTTAGAAAGAATGTGGTTTTATTGTAAACTTTTTCTTTGTGTAATGTTTTGGAATGAACTCAACAGGTGGCAATTGTTTTTAAAATAAACATGAAGGAACATTGCATTATCCTGAATAATGCATGGATTCTTTTCATTCAGATTTTGCACACGTAGCCATGGCGTTATATAATATGTTACTCCTACTGTGTTGTGTTTAGTCTTTTGTAAATACAAACATGAGCTGATGAATTGACTGTATGAAAGCTGCAAAGAAGTCACAAGTGTTTTGTAGTGAACTGAGCTGCAACATAATAGATTCATTGCAGTGAAACTGACTTTCAAAACAAAATGTGCACCTTTTTGAACAGATGAGAGTCCTCAAATCTGGAAGACTGTCAAACTGTTTAATAATCTCCCTCCTTGCTTGTCTGTAATTAATGTGACAGTTGTAATCTGCGAATTAACATCAAATGTTTTGTGACAGAATTAGGGAATGGAATAAAAGTGCAAGGCTTTTATTTATTTGGTTGATCAGTGTTGTGCGATTCTTGTTGAACACTGAGGCCTTGTGCTTAATCTTCACTGGTCCAAAAAAAAGTTTTAAAATACTTGATAATTTTCAGCCTAAGCTGAAGATGCTAGCCAATAGTGTGTGATTGTGTAACTACCTACTCTGGAACTGGGGACTAACTTGGCTACAAGTGACTTTTTTGATCAGTTTTCATTCCTTCAGTCTGTTGAAGAGTTTACTGTATACTTTGGTTTTCCTGCGAACGCTGTGTTCCTCCTTGTGCTTCAGTCAGCTCTAATGCCTTCTATTGTGTGCATAGTACTCATTGAGAGAATGTGCTTCCATGGGGCCATTTACCCAGAATCATTAGAGATCTCCACTTACCTGCCAAAAGTAGCTTCCAATGTCTTCAGTATCTTCTAAATAGCAAATTTATTCAAAAGTTTTTTTTCCACAGTTGGTTAATATGGTACAATTAAAAAGTTGAAAACTGTGATTTAAACACCATTGTGGGTTGTCTGACCAGTGGGATTAGGTAACATTGTCATGTTCCTGTAAGTGGCCCCAGTGAGAGCTGCCAAGTTTATGTTTAGCCATTTTCCCTCAATTCTCATGCAGTGTAGACTCTGAATTGTTGCACTTTAGAGTTCTAATATTGTTTATATTTATCTTATCACTTGCACTTTAATCTGCTTTGACTTCAAATTCATTCCATCCTTGGCTAGTTGTACTGTGTGCAGGCATCACTTTCTGCTTTAATCTTCTCTGTCTCAGTGCACTCTGTATCCAGTGTTTTTGAGCAAACTAATCATTTCTTGTGTCACTGTCGGCTACTTTGTCACTGTTTCAGTGTGAGAGCTGCATAATTGAGATAAGCTAAGCCACAGACTGTGGTGTGTGTATAATGAGATATGTTGCTTTACACTGACCTGCTCCAAGTTATTCTGCAATTTCTCTGCATCGATTCTAACCCATCATACATTGTGGGCCCAGGGTGCTGAGGCATGTGTACTGCAGTGTTCAGCTGTTACTTCTTTACTTCAGTGACCACATACCCCTAATCAGTGTAAATCTAGTCAACATTGTAGCCTCATTGAAATTTTATATGGAATAGCAGAATATCTTTGGTCAAGTAAATGAATTTGTAAGACTTTGTGGATTTTTAAACTACTTTATTTTGAACATGATTAATTGCTCTGAGTGTTGGCTCCAAGTGTGCTGAATGTTAAAGTCCTATTCGCATTGAATGGGAGGGCTTTTCTGGCAGTAGTTGTGTTCCTAACGCTGCGCCAGGAGGCTGCAGTTCATGCCCCACCCACTCTAGAGGTGCGTAATAACATCTCTGAACAGGCTGGTTAGGAAAATACAAGCAAAAACAAGTTTCTACAAAAACTCAACAGATCTGGCACCATCTGTGGCGAGAAATCAAATTAGCATTTTGTGTCCAGTGAGCTGCCTTCAAATTAGGAAAATAAATATCTTACTGTGTGTGTTAAAAACCTGAAGTCCCTTCTAATGATTTAGTGACATCCTCCCTTTCTTTACCCAGTCATCTTCTCTTCTATTTTATTTTCTCTGCTGAAGATGCTGTATTGTTGTGGGATGTGCTTTAACACATGCAAGTGGGTTGATAGTCCCCTCCATTGGTAAGAACTTCTGAAATTCCAGAGCTCATTGCACCTTGATCCTACCGTCATCAGTATCTGCAAACAAATTTTATTTTCCCTGGTAATATTCAGTGAATAGTGATTGGCAAATTTGGATAGCTACTTCACTCAGCCCTGACCCCAATTGAGAACCACAAAGACAAGTTATAGCCCCATTTCTATAGCTTCCTAGCTGAGATTCTGTTGAAGCACAGCTCATGCATAATTTCACTTGGATATAAATAATAGAAAGAAATTACTTCTTCGCTTGAACCTGTGGAAACTCTTAAATGCTTTTGTTTTATCACTGCCATTCATTCCAGAATTACACAGTGAGGCAAACAAAGTTGCCGTTTAGCCCATCATGCCTGTGCCCTCTTTGAAAGAATGGTCTAATTGGTTGTATTTTCCTGCACTCTTCCACAACCTGGAATTCTTTTCCTTTTTTAAGTATTTATCCAGTTAGTTGTTTAAATTACCCAAGTTTCCTTCCTTCACCTTATTTCAGAATGCAACTTGATGCATGTTGGAGGAAACAAAATCTCGTCCTGCTGCTGCTTTTGCCAATTTTGACAATCTCTGCTTGTTTATCCAGGTCATGTTGGAAAATGCTTTTTCATTACTTTATCACAGGTGGACAGTTTCTGACTACAACAATGTTGAATAATTTGCATCTTTAAACCGGTTTAATTCTACTCTGATATTTCAATCCACTACATTTTCCCCTGAAACTAGAAGCTGCAGTTACTCTTCTTGGCCCTCTTCTCCCTGTATCTCAATCCCCTTACTCTCTTTAACACTGTTGAAGTTAAGGAATGGGAGAGTTAAGATACATTACTGGATCTAACCAGACAACACCACAGTCTCTTCTCAAAGCATTTCCTGGTGTTGTCAAAGCTCCTACTTGTAGTGATGCTAGTAAAAGTCCAGCTGTGTAAGTGGATTTCAAGCATAAATGCACATCCCAGCAGTATGCGGGATCGCATGTTGAAGTTTGAACAAACTGTCTACTAATTGTGGGTGGTTTTGTATCCTCTTGTATAACAATGAGCTGCCATATAATTGTGCAGTTCAGCTTCTCTTGCTGACAGAATTTGCAAAGAAGATTAGTTTTATGTTAACAGGCAAATTATAGAATTTTACTTCTGAAGTGGGTAAGACATTATAGGGTTATGATGAGTGCTGGTTACTGATTCTTGATTTTCCAGGACCTGATAACATGACAAATAGTTGGTTAAAACTGGATGGGTCCTCCAAAACAGGATCTGATCCCAAACTAACTTAGTTTTTTGAAGTATCGTTAATCCAATAGAACCATTGCCATTATCTTAGCATCAGCCAGGAATCAGACAGAAGGGTTGCAATTAGTCTATTTGAAAAATCTACATCTAATACAAGCATATGTACAATAATGCAGGTGGTGTGCTTTTTTTTCATGACAAATCATAAAGTTTACAACGCCTTTAAGATACAGCACCTTGCTGGATATTTTTACTCTGCAGTACAAAACTGATTAAAGTGTTGTTAATTTTAAAAGTTCTCTGACCATTACTCTGAATCTTATTTGTTTAAAATTAGATGTTCTAGACTAAAAGCAAGGCGCACCTGACCAGAATACACTGCTTTGCACTGTAATATTCCTGTTCCTATAAAACATTGCATCAGCTGATTTATTGTAATTGAATGTACCAAAGAAACATTGGTCACTTTATAAAATCTAAATTAAGCACCTTTCTGCACTTGCATATAATATTAACTATCAGTGGTGTTACCAAATTCAAGAAAAGTGATTTTTAAGCAATAATGGACCATAAGTTTCAACCTTAGTGGGTCCTTAAGAGAGATCTACTTTCAATGTAGACTTTCAATATAGTTTGTGTTCATGCCACTGTGGAAATATTATAATAGCCTTGGACCACGTGCATGAATGTTTCCAAAAGAAAATACAAAAAGGCAATATTAAATATTTGCAAGTGGTATTAAAGCTGACGGAAGGTTTTATAAAGATATTGAGTTGGAGAGCAATATGGAAGAATGTGGGTTTATTTTTAAAGTTGCAGTAAGGTTGATATTAGATGAGAAGATGGCATGCTTGTTAAATGAATATTTTGTATCAGTTGTCATGCTGAGGGAAGAGGGCAAAATACCTGCAATAGAAGGGGACCCATGCATAAGTTAAGGCAGGGAATTAGAGCATTTTTTAAAAAAAATCAAAGTAATGGCATAAACAAATTGAAGGTGTACGTTTTCTGAACTTGGCTTCCTAATGTACTAAAGTAATCAAAAATTTCAGATATATTAGTCATAAATGTTTTCAAGCTCTCTGATTTGGGAGATGTCTTCAGATTGGAAAAGTAGAAGCTTTCTCTCGAGACAGTTGAACCAGCAAATGTACAGGCCTGTCACACTCTAATGTGGGAAACTAACTGAAAATTTATTGGAGAAGGGGTCATTGATCATTTGCACAGTTCACTGTCATGTCAATAGCATGGCAAGCTATTTGACTAAATAAGGGATATGCAGACCAAGTTAGGTGAAGTAAGTGGAAGGAGGCAGTTTTTTTTTGCGCTGGAGACTTGATTAAAGGATGAATCCTACCTGCATAACCTAATTGAATGCTTTGGGATTGCTAATAAGGTGGATAAGGAAATATCTATTAACGTTCTGTCTTTGAACTTCCAGAGGCAGCTGATAATGGTCCATGTGAGATTTGAATAGGAATGAGTGTGAGAGGAAATGGTGATAACCTTGTAGCATAGGTCGTTTATTATTTAGGAGATAGGGCCTGGAGTATAGAGATAAAAGGCAATGCTTTGGAAGAACAAGAGTGTACCCCAGATAATTCATACTGGCTTCTCAAATTTACACAAAATACACTAGTGATTTGGATTAAAAGAATAAAATTGCCTATCCAGTTTTGGAGGTAACGTTATATTTGAGGCACATTAATGTGAGTAGTTAGGAGCAGAAAGGCATATAATTTTAAGTTAGTACGTAAAACCAGGATCCGTAGAGTTCAAAGTGGGATGTGTGGCCAGTTTTGTAACGAGGGTTAACCGAATTTTCTTCTAAAATGGCAAGTGTGTGGAAATGTTGGAGAAGCAAAGGGGTTTGGGGTGCCTGTGAACATGATCACTAAAAATTAACATGTTGGTCCAAAATGTAATCAAAATGAAATGCTCACTGGGGATCAGCCTAGCTGATCTGTTCTACTTGCAATTCATATCTACCTTGGGATCAGTCGGACTTTGTTTTGGGCATTGTTTTATAATTCTGCTTTCACAAATCAGGGCTGCAGACTTGCTGCTGGACTCTTAAACACACTGTATTCTGAAATTTTTATCCTGTTCTGGAAATGTAGTTTGGAAGAATTGTTTCATGGAAGCAGTGATGTAGGGAGCAGAGGGAAACCATTCAAGGTTATCTTAACCTTCTACACCAAATGAACTTTAGTTTGGTTCAGTTGTATGGCAAACAAACAACAAAGGCACCAATTCTAGTATCATAGAAAATAGAAGCAGGAGTAAACCATTCACCCTTTTGAGTCGGCTTCGCCATTCTGTGTGATCAAGGCTGATCTTCCAACTCAGTACCCACTTCTGCCCGTGCTCTATATTGGACACCTTGAAAAACATGTAATGTTTTGGCCTCACCTGCTTTCTGTAGCAAAGAATTCTAAAGGCTCATCACTCTTTGGATGAAGAAATTTATCCTTATTTCTGTCTTAAATGACCTATCCCATATCCTTAAATTGTGACTTCTGGTTCTGGATTCCCTGGTCGGTGGAAACTTCCTGCACTGATCGCATTTAGTTATCCTTAATGAACTGTTTTTAAGCAATCTGTGTATTTCCAGTCTTGGCAATTGAAAGGTTAAGCCTGCACTTAAATGCAAGATGAGAAAGCAAGAGAAGTAGTATCTGGATTTTTTTTTTAAAAAAGGGATCTGAAGGACACCACTAAACCTCCCAATCCTGTAACCTTAAGCATGTTAAAAGCAAGCACAACGGGTCAACTAGCAACTGAAGGGCAAGTACAAAAGCACTTTTTTTGTTTGTCCTGCATATTAGCCCTCTAATCCATCTGTCAGAAATGATGGCCTGTTCTGCAACATACACGGAAATCTACAAACTCTAGGCATATGTAGTAAATATTCAGAAGTCTATTACTAATGGTAATGTGTGTTGGTGTAGGAAAAGCATAAATGCTGCAGTCAGGATTTTCTCTTAAACTTTGCTTCCCATCAATTTATATTTGTTATTTCTGGTTTTTTTTTTTCATTTCTTTTGGTGGTCTCAGCAGACCTAACCTGAGGAAGAAGTCATAATTGCCTGATTCCATACAGTGCCTAGCTGGAAGTTAGCTGGAGAACTTCTCAAAGGTTTCCAGTGCCAAATTTGAACTATGTTGCTCAGACATGGTTTTGTTCCTTTTACAATTACCTTTATTTTTATGAAATCACTATCAAACGAAATAAATTAGAATAACTACCTAACACTTCAGTACGTTCTTAGCAAGACCATTTTTGAATGCTTTTTTAAATATCTGTTGTTCCCCTGTCTGTCACCTGTGTGACCAGAGGTTACTGTAACTTAATCTTGTAATAAAACCAGCGTCATGAAAATGACCAGTAATCTATTAATACAAGACACACCAGGGGTCAGGGAATTTGCTGTTGCTGATTTCATTCACAAACAATTGTATCCACATCAACGTAAATTCCCCTGTGTGACCTTATTTTTTTCTCTGGCTATTCTGCTGAAGTCATTGAGGACACCTTAAGAGAATGGGAGAATTCCTTGTAGAATCCATATTGTGTGTGCATTATTCAGTGTTGTTTATTCTCTATTTGCTCAGTTTATTTCTATTGATTCTCCTTCTCTCCTTTTCAGAATTTTTTCACACTTCCAACTTCTGTACAATTTTATCGTATATGGGTAGTGTCTTTTCGTGCACAAATCATCCAAATCACTTAGCAGGGACTATATTATTTGACATCAAGCCATTTTAGAGATTAAGAGAAGGATTTTAAGGAGTCTTTTAAAGAAAAGGGTTTAGAGAAGGAATTCTACAGGTTAAGCCTCAGACAGAGTTTTTCTTCCAGTGATGGAGTTACGAAAATTGACTGCGCAGAGGCCAAAATTGAAGTTCAAAGATCAGTGCGTTGTGGAGGGGTTTGGTGCTGTAGGACTATAGGACAAGGGTGGTGGGTAGAAAGAATGAGGCCTTGGAGGGATTTGAAAATCTAAGCAATTACAGAGCACTCATTTGCATTTTGTGATGAATTAGGAAAGTCCAGGTTCAAATCCCACCTGTCCTATCAGTCTGCCATAATGTGCCTGACTAGGTTAATCCCCGTCATATGGGAACAAAGTTTTGGATGACCTCACACTTATTGGGGTATACAAAACATAGATGAAGTTTCAGACAGTGGCTTTTGTCTTTTGAGGTATTTAATGAGTAGGAATTTCTGCGTGTCCAATACCGTATGTTGAACAAACATTTCTCTCCGAGAGGTATTGGAGGAGATGGAAGGGCTGCAGTGTAAGGTAGAACTGAGTACCACCACTATAGTGTCTGGGAATCAATCTAACCCCGCATATTAAAGCAAGCGCATCTGGTGTTTCTATCAATTGGTTTAAAAAAATAATTACAATGTGCCCGTCCTCCTTCTGTTTCATGTAGAGGTTCGTGCATGCACCAGTGCTGCCGTTTAGATAATTAGATTTGAGAGGCTGCTGTAGCTATATACAGGCCTTACTTTGTTGTGACTCAGTTTTGAATTCTAACTGGCATATCTGCCACAAGTCTTTGCTTGAGTTTTCCATGACATTTCTGATCTGCTCATGAGATTGCTGGAGTTCTGACCTCCATCAACAAGATATTTGGGTTGGGGTTGACTCTGATATGCCCTAATAGTATATACGGGAGTTGCAGAAAATGTTGGGAATTCCAGTTCTAGGGACTGGCAAACGAGCAGGCAAGTAGTTCCATTTTCACAGCTATAAATTTGCACCAGTGTTTGGTTTAATCCTTTAATCATGCTTTAATCACCATCTCATTAACAATGGACAGGTAAGACTTGTAGAATTCTAGGCATTCACGGCTGTGTGAGTATTTCATTTCATGATTTGATGCAATGTTAATTAGTGTTGAAGTGTTTGAAAGAATGAAGCGATCACTGAACTGGACTTTTAAAATGCACTAGTAGAAGATGGTGAAAAACAATAATACAATTCATACCAGTCAAAGGTCTGTATGTAGTGATGTGACCACATGTTAATGTAGCCCATCATGACCAGACGAATGCCATTGCAAAACAGCAGTTTTTTCTTTCAGAGTGCAAAGACAGGAGGAAGTGACATGGGAGCTGTCATTGACCTGACTGGTGATGATGAAGATGATGTGTCTGCACAAGGTATGGACCCTTGCAGTGTTCTTCCATCTTCCTCCAACAATTTACTGTATTTAGCATGTGATGTGACATTACTTGAGTCAAATCTGCAAGCCTCATCTTTAATTGATACAGCTAGGTTAACTGGCTAAGCTGCTTATCTGGTTATGGTATAAATACTTGTTAAAGGAAGGAATAAATAGTTGTCTTATCTTTGGATAGATTACCTTGTCTTTATAGTTATATTATTCATTCATGCTTTCAGTAGAGATTGTCATGATGTTACATTTTAGCTGTACTCTGGTTCTCTGTTCAACCACTAACTTCAGTTCAGCATTCTAGAGGAGCTTTAGTGCCTAAGAATTACATTTTTTTTCCAAGAGACTATGTCAAGAGGTAGAATTAAGAAATAGAAATAGATTTAATGTCTAGTTGATTTGTGTATAAACCCACTATTAGCATAATGGTAATAGTAGATTGGTACCATAATGGTGGATTACATAAATTCTGAGATTAGACATATGCAGCAAAGAGATCTTAACTTCCAAATAGATTATGGCAAGCAGACTAGCACGTACCAGAAGGTGGTGAATTTGTTGAATCTGGCTGGGATAGTATGCAGAACAATATGCCATAGAGTCAACAAAGGAAGAAGCTATATTGGATTTGGTAATGAACATTGCTGATACCCTAGACCAATCTCTTGTTGGAAATTAGTAGGGTTTACTATTTAAAGTTCTATTGACTATACATACTGAAGGTTTTCAGCTGATCAGCAAGAACTAATTTGGATGACAAATATGAAATTTCATTTTTGAAAAACTGATATTAATGGACAGGAAAAAGTCTATTTGGTGTTGTTTACTGGAACTTCCAAAAGACTCATAAAGCGTCTCATATGAGACTTCTAGCTAAAGTTGAAACTCATTGAAGGAAAGATATTGACCTGGTTAGAAATTTGGGTAGTGATAGAACATTGAGGAAAGATAGTGGGCAGGTATTCTACTTGGAAGAAAGTTTTATTGCAAGTATGTGTTGGGCCTACAACACCACTTCTGAGGGATAGAAAACCATATATCCAAATTTTAATGATGCGACAAAGATAGGTAGCATTATAATTAGTATAGTTGGAAGTGTAAAAGACTTACATAATAAAGGAATTGGCAAAACTGAGATATAGACAAGTTCAAAAGTAATATATTTTATAAATGCTGAAAAGTGAAAAACAGTAAAGGTTCTATAGGGCGTGGATCTCCTAATGTATTGTTTTCTGCACCTGTTCGTCACATTTCAATGATCAACCAAGAAGGCGAAGGGGCTGCAGGCTTTTATATCTGGAGATGTGGAACACAAGCTGGTAGAAGTTATGCTGTAACTTTTTCATGAAAGCCTGGCTACCATACCTATTGTACAGTGAATTGCTCAGTGTTAATAACTTTGGAGAGAGTGCAGTATCCATTTACAGAATGATACCTGGACTCCACATTGCGACAAAAGATAACGCAATACTGGATTTTAGACCGACAAAATATTCGGGAAACAGGATAGTTGGAGACAAACACATTGTGCTGGTTGGTCACTGTCAGACTGGGGTGGAGACCTTAATCTGAAAATTGCAACCAGTTCTTTATGGAGTGAAAGTACAAAATACTTAAACACATGTAAGGTGGCAAAATTTTGGGACTCTCTTCCACAAATAGCAATGAATGCATGATCAAGTGTTAATTTAAGATTTTTTTTAGTTATCCAAAGGTATACAGAAGTATAGACTAATTAATCATTATTTAATTGGATGGTGACAGGTTTTGGATGCTAAGTGACCTCCAGCTTTCCCTTAGTTTCCAAATGTCTTCTAATAAACATTCATCAGATTGAATGAGGGAGACAACACATTGTATCAATAAGAATCTTTGAGTTCAATGGGAGATCTGAAATAACACATTAGGATTATTTTCAGAAGGCAGCCTTAAATGGAATTTCAGCTTGGACGTTGAAATCAAGAATCTCTAATTTTAAAAATGATTTTAAATTAATTTGTGCAAAAGCCTCTGTTTGGAATGGTTGTTAATCTGTTTCTTTGCGCAGATGCCAGGAAACACAATCAGGCTGCTAACCAAGGAACAACAGGAACAACTCCACTTCAGACATCTCCACCCACTGTCCAGCCACAGATCAGACCTCCTGCAACTTCCCAAGGAGTTCCACCACAGCAGACTTCAATGCAGTCCCATTTGCCAACACCACAGAGCAGTCTAGGCACCACTGGGTTGACTGTACAGACCACCAGTGTACAAAGCGTGTCTGCAGGTGGAGTACAAACGGGTACTGGAATCACTGTTAATTATCAGACTTTCTAATCATGCCCAGCTTTAGTGGTAAGATTGAGAAGGGCTGGGATTCTGATTTGGTAAAATAGTTACACTTGTGAAACTTATTGGCCATAATTTAAATTGATGCTTAAGTAGAGGACTGAGGGAGGCCTGCAACATCAAATGTTGCATCTTTAGGATGAGATGTTAAACAGCACAGGTGGACACAAAAGATCTCACGGAAGCATTTGAAGAGTACAGAAGGTTTCTTCACTTTCCTGGTCAGTGTTTATCCCTTAACTAAGATTACTAAGCAGATTATCTAGCCATTACTGTTTGCAAAGTTCACCACACAACTTGGTTGTTGTGATTCCTACAGTACAAGTGACTGTGTTTCAAAAGTACGTTGACTGTAAAATGCTTTGGGAAGTACAAACTTTGTTTCCTTTACTTTCTTAACCTTAATGAAGTGGATGGCTGTATTATACAGACATTATCAGCATTTTCAGTATCTTTCATTTATATACATTTTATGAAAAAGTTGACTCTTATTTGATTACATGGTGCATGTAAAAGGATTGCACTTGGTTTCTTAGCAAGTTTGTGCTAGCACTGTTTTTAGAATATTGTTATCAAAAGTGGTATCACACTACTGTTCATGGAAGGTAACTGTGTGCAAATTGTCTTGTTTTTCATACATTTCTGCAACTATATAAACTTTAAAGCACTTAATTGGCTTTAATGCATTTTTTTGGATGTTTTGGGGTTGTGAAAGATGGGGCTTGGCTTTACAAATTAGCTCCTGTTAAAAGGTAGAGCAATCATGGGAAAATCCTCAATGTGTTCTCTTTAAAGGGCAAACAAGTGCTAATGTGCTTCAGCACCAACGTCCTCAGATGCCTCCACCGACATCACAGGCCCCTGCAAGACCACCACTTCCAACTCTCCAAAGAGGAAGCTCAAACCCCACAGTTTTCACATCTCCTCCTCCATACCAAAGTCACAATCCAGTGCGGGCTGTCACAACGCAGAGCCAGGCAATGCGACAGCCCAGTCCTCAGCCACCTGTTAGTGGTAAGGAAATTCCTCATGTTTCATTTTCTTCCTTTTTGTTTACTGTAAGGAGAGTCTCAGTCTCAAAGATTATCTCCAATTCTTGTTTTTCATTAACTTCTTATTTCCCAAGAATTGTCAATGTTTGTTTATTTAAATAAGCTAGTAAATAGCCTGTAGCCACGCCACACTGTCAGCAGTTGAGAGTTTATTTTATTAACCAAATTGGTTATATCGGAAGCAAGAATTCTGAAACAACATTTGAAGGGTCAGCTGGTGATGGAACCTGTAATAGAGTTTTGATGTCATAGCAAGGTTGAGCAGGAATTATGGATGTGGCAACATACAGCACTAAATATTAACAGGAAAGCATTGCCAAGAATCACGATGGCAGTAAATCTGATTTGTGGACTGGAAGTGCATGCCATATTCCAGATCATTCATGAGGTGCCAACTGTCTTTCCTGGCCAGACACAAGCCATGTTGGCTTTCCTCCACTCCAGTGATGTTTCCAACATGGCAGAGACTTTTCACCTGGCAAACAGCTTTTATGTAGTCATGAGCAGTTGGCACCTTATCCAGAATGCCTTATTCATGCTGTCACCTGGATAGGGTAAAAATTCATGGCAACTGGTTTTATTCCATTTTGAAAATTTAATTTCCTGACCAGTCAGCCGAGATGTGTGCCACTTAGACTGGATTGAAAACCAGACCCAAGAATTAAATGGGCTGTTTTCTAAAGTAGTATTATAAAATGGTTGTATTAGCCTTTCAGTTCCAACTGCCTATCACGTAGTTTCCCAACTCGAGCTGTTTATCTCAGACCAAAAATCCAGCCCACTGTTTCAGTTGTGACTGAGACAGTGATTCATACAGGTTCACTGTATTTCCTTTGCTTTTATGCTTCATGCCTCTGTTAGTAAAACACCAGATCCCATGTGCCTTTTTAACTACTTTCCTGAATGTGTTCCTTCAGTCATCCACTTTAGAATTCTATCGTTTAGTTTCACTGACTTTTCATCTTACTGCCAAAATGTACAAATTTATATTTATCTAGAGTTAATTCCATCTGCTATACATTTGACTATTCAGAGTCTGTCCTCCTTGAAGTGGATCACCACAACATGTCCAAGATTTGTTTGGTAAATATTTTAATTTTCACTCAAGTTGGAGTTATTATGTGTACATACATACAGAAAAAGTTTTGGTCCTTGTAACAACTGCTGGAAACCCCAAAGTATGTCGTCTTTCAGCCGACTTTGCACCCGTACTGACTCTGTCTTGTCTTATTCCGTGGATGTTAATATTAGCTGTCATGCCTATAATGTGGCACCAAGACCTTATTGAAGCCCACATACAGTTTACCAACTATATTGCCCTCACCAAAACTGTGCTACTTTATCAGTAAACTCATCAAATTTGTTTCAACATTTCTTTTGCCTTTAACAAATGCGTGCTGGTATTACTAAATAAATCCATCCTTATCTAAGTGACTGCTGATTTTGTTTCATAGAGTCCTACCGCACGGACACAGGCCCTTCAACCCAAAAGGGTCCATGCCGCCCAAAATGTGCATCCATGTTAACCCCACTTCCCTGCACTTGCCCCATATCCTTCTAAACCTTTTCCTATCCATTGTATTCATCCAAACGCCTTTTAAATCTTGTTAACATACTTGCCTCAACCACTTCCGCTGGCAGTTCATTCCATATGTGTACCACCCTTTTTTTAAAAATAAAGTTGCCCCTTGGGTTCCCATTTATTCTTTCCCCTCCACCTTAAACCAATGCTCTCTAGCTATCGATTCCCCAACCCTGGGAAAAAGAATGAGTGTATTCACCCTATCCATGCTTCTCATGATCTTGTACACTTCTATAAGTTTCCCCCATCAGTCTCCTACACTCTAAAGGAAAAAGTCCTAGCTTGTCCAACCTCTCCAAATAACTCAGTCCCTCGAGTCCTGGCAACATCCTTGAAAATGTGCACTCTGTCCCATTTTAGTAACATCCTTCCTATAGCAAGGGGTCCAAAACTGAACACAACACTAAGTGCGGCTTCACCAACATCCTGTACAACTGCAACATAACTTATAACTTCTGTACTGCATGCCCAGACTGAAAAAGGCTACTGTGCCCAAAGCTACCTTCACTGCTCTGCCTACCTGTGACTCCGCTTTTGGAGAACTATGTTCCTGAACGGCAAGGTTCCTCTATTCCACTGCACTTCTTAAGATCCTACCATTCACCATGAAATTTCTACCTTGATTTGCCTTGCCAAAATGCAACACCTGTTATCTACATTAAACTCCATTTGCCATTTCTCTGCCCACATCCCCAGCTGAGCAAGATCCTGCTGCAACTTCCGATAACATGCCTCATTGTCCACGATACCGCCTATTTTAGTGTCATCCACAAACTTACTAAATCGTTTCTTGTATATTCTCAACCAAATAATCAATATAGATAACAACAAACAGCAATGAGCCCGGCACAGACCCATGAGGCATACCGTTAGTCACAGGCATCCAGTCCCTCAGGCATTCTTCTACTATTACTGTCTGCTTCCTACCATCAGGCCAGTTGTGTATCCAGTTTGTCAGCTGTTCCTGGATTCAATGCGATCTAACCTCCCAGAGCAGCCTACCATGTGGAACCTTATCAAAGGCCTTACTGAAATCCATATAGACTACGTCTACTGCCCTGCCCTCATCAACCTTCCTGATCACTTTGTCCAAGAACTCAAACAAACATATTTGTGAAGCATGCTATCCTGTGCACAAAGTCATGTGACTACTCCTAATCAAACCTTGACTTTCCAAATGCATGTATATCTTATCCCTCAGAATCCTCTCAAGTAATTTACCTACCACAGATGTTAAGCTTACTGGTCTGTAATTCCCAGATTTTTCTTTGCAGCCCTTTTTGAAAAAGGGCACAACATTCACTGCCCTCCAATCTTCTGGGACCTCACCCATGGCTAGCAATAATGCAAATATATCAGCCAGCGACCCCGCAATTTCTTTTGTAGCCTCTTTCGGGGTTCTTGGATCTGATCAGGACCATGAGATTTATCCACATTCATAAATTCTAATACTTCCAAAACCAACTCCAATGTGATATACTGTCCCCAAGCTAATGCTACTAATGTCCCCAGTAAAAACAGGGGAGCAATATTAATTGAGGGCAAAACAGGGGCGGAATATTTATTTTGGCTGCTGTGTTTGCTTATGTTTCAGTGTCCACTCAGATGTTGGAGAGAGCATGGTTACACAGTGGTTAGCAGAGTGGTGTGGCACGACAGCTCACTGTTGTCTCTCAGCACCAGGAATGCGAGTTCAGTTCCACCCTTGGGTGACCGTGTAGAGTTTGCACTCTCTTCCAGTGTCTACATGGGTTTTCTTCGGGTGCTCTGTTTTCCTCCCACAGTCCAAAGATATGTGGATAGGTTATGTGGATTGGTCATGGGCAATGCAGGAATAGGGTAGGGGTTGGGTTGCTCTTCAGAGGGTTGGTGTGGATTTGGGCTGAATGGCCTGCTTCCACACCTTCAGGGATTCTAAGATTAATGAGCATTTGCCCAAATATGTAGGAAAAAAAATCAGCAGTAAAAACAATGCATTTTGCAAGTTGTCGTATTTGAGAAAAGTTCCCTTGTGCTTTGTCATAACGGTATATCTTTGTGAACATTAGTCTGTCTTTGTAATATTACACCTCGTAAGTTCAAGTGAAGAGGGAGCAAAGGTATGAAAGAAACAGTGGATCTGAGAATCAGCAACCGGGAGAATATCTTCAATGAAGCATTTCATCTGAATTTTCACCACTTAGTAGGAGATTGCATGTCACCTAACTCATCCTTAAAAATAGGAAGGGGGGCAAATAATCTGTCCTTTTAAATCTACATTGTTATTTTACAAAATAGTAGCTGATATTTAACACAAAAGTATAGATCAGGCTATATGGACCATTGGGATTTTATCATTTGACGTTTTTGTAAGTTCATGTGGACTATTCGATTTTTGAGAAGAACTGACCCTTGTTAGTAGTCTCTTATAGTTATGCTATTCTGTGCGTTTCTGTAACCATCAGGTATATAAATTCTGAATTATGAACCAGAATGTAAGGAATCTTGTCAGCGACGTTTACTTTTTGATAGGTTTTGTGGGTATTTTGTAATTTTGAGCAGGGATATGGAAACCAGCATCTAATATTGTGGACTGGGGAAAGTGTCTGCTGTATTACTTTCACAGGTCTAATGCTAAATCCATCATAACCATCTGTTCCTTGGAATATTATTGCAGTGCATCTCATGTGTTTATTGATTTAGATGATTGCTGGCCAAAGTAATTCTTTAGGTGTTTTATTTTCAAAGACCATAATAAAATATGCACCAAATTTAAATTCCTCTACAGTAGAAAGGCCTCTTTATGATGCCTAGGTGGCCATTGCCGTAGTCCTTCACCCTGCTTCCTCCTGCTCCCGACCCAATGTTGAATGATGGTATGTGCTATATTCCAAAATAATGTTTTTTTTTATGCAGCAGGTATGTCAGTCAGGCTGCCTCAAACATCTTACATTGTGAACAATGTAATCTCTATTCCTGTGATGCCAAATATGCCTCAGTTCACAGTCCATCATCGGCCTTCACAGGTAAGGATTTCTAGGTATTGGTATTCAGGCACAGGAACCAACTAACTAATAATTTGAGGGTTAGCCACGATCAGGATTGCAGACTGGGCCATTTAGCACCTATATCTGAAGAGAAACAGTAAATTCAGTTTTCAGTTACTCTGCAAAAAAAAAACTCTTTTGACCAAGAACATTGTAAATCTTGTAAATCATTGAGCCCTGGTTCACATTCATCACAAATTTTAGAAATAATGTGGATGATAGATCCCATAAACTTCTGAAGCTGATATGACCTACATTGACCAGAAGGGAAGGTACATTGGAGAAAAATAGAAATCTGCTTTCGTTTATATTTTCTCACTATGACCCTCTTTGAACACCCACTCCATGCTAAATGGATAGACCTGCACAACTGATATCTCCACATGGCAACAAAAACTTGAACGTGAACCAGTCAAGAAGGAAGTGACGAGTGAGCCTAGTCATGTTCCTACATGGTTTAGGAATGAATTCTGGAATCACTGCACACATCCCAGCTACTTCTGTAGCCTTGTGAATGGTGTTGACTTGTATACCGGTGATTTTTCCCTATATACAGTTGTTAAACTGTCCCTGACGTGCTGAAGTTAACATTCTTAATCAGAGTTGTTCCATTTCAAATGGAGAACAAGATATGTTCTCTTAACTATATGATAAAGCTTTCACAACTGCCAGGATAACTAGCTGTCAAGTAGGTGTTTTGTTCAGAAAACCAACTACTTTGGGTCATCTGTTGTTTACTTGTACCATTTGGTGCCTCAAATCATGATGCAAACATTTTCTCCTATCTTTAAATTAAATTTTTTAACAGTACTCATAAGTAATTTGGTCAAGCTGTCAACATAAGATACTATATAATAAATGCAAACACCATAACCTTGGTCACAAAATTTGAGACAACAGAAACCAAGAGGGAATCTCAATTTCCATGTCCAATTTTATCTGAAAAATGTAAGCCCTTCCATGATTTCTCTTCTGCTCAACTCTGTTGACAGTAAAAACTTTCTCATGGGTTGATTCACTGCAATTGTTAATTTCCATTTGAGTTCACTTTCTTCCAGCCGTTCTTAATTAGATTGGTTGGGTGTTACTGTTAGCTTGTTACCAAGTGAGTTATTTCAGTTTTACCCCAGATCATCTCTAAATCTCCTCAGCTCAAAGAATACAGCCAGGTTTATTCAACCTGTCCTCCTATTTTAACTTTCTTAATCCCTGTTATAATTCTGTTGAATCTGTACCATAACCACTCCAAGGCCTCTATATCTATCCTGAGATGCATTGGTCTGAATTGAATAGTATACTTTAGGTGACGTCTAATCAAGTTGAAAACTCATTTCCTCTGTAGTTCCTATTGGGATTTGCCATCGGGAATAATTCTGCTAGATTCTGATTTTTATTAATTGTGTGAATTTTGCATTGAACTTGCAGAACTGTAATGGACTATTTCTTTCCCACTGATCTGTGCCAGCATTTACGTTCCATACCAATCTCTTTCAACTCCACCTCTTCACAACCTAAAGTTTATTTCCTTCATTCTTTCTTTGTCTGTCCTTCTGCTCCTGCTCTTGCCCTCGTGTTCTCTTTTTACTAATGGAGCTTCTTTAGAGAATCCAAAGTACTGTTTTCAAATGTTGTGTATTGCAGACAGCACAGGATGGGGTTTCCCAGCCATCTGAGATTGGTAATTACTTTCTTGTCTGTTTTGATGTAGGATCCACCTCGACCTATCCATCCAGCACCACTCCCCGAGGCCCAAGTGCCACAGCGGTTACCTCCAGAAGCTGCTAATACCTCACCGCCCCAGAAACCCCACCTAAAGCTAGCCCGTGTCCAGAGTCAAAATGGAATTGTCCTGTCCTGGAGTGTCCTTGAAGTGGACCGATCTTGTGCACTGGTGGACAGTTACCATCTCTATGCCTACCATGAAGATCCTGCTACTACAACTCCTTCCCAGTGGAAGAAGATTGGAGAAGTAAAGGCACTGCCACTTCCCATGGCCTGCACCCTTACTCAGTTTGTATCTGGAAGCAAGTACTACTTTGCAGTCCGAGCAAAAGACATTTATGGACGATATGGGGCTTTCTGTGATCCACAGTCGACTGATGTGATGTCGACTCAGAGTAATTAATTCAACAAGAAAAAACAAAGACAAAGACGAAGAACCACAAGGCCCAAAATGATATTTTTTCATTTCTTTTCTTACATCATGCATGACGTGTTGTAGTTTTTCGATAGATGTCTGATCCTCTTGGTATCTGTGTACAGTACACTGCTATACACAAGGGAGTCATAGTATAAATTAGGCAACGCTGATTTGCAGCATAGCAAGAACAGGACATCGCACCAAGGGTGCTGTATTACTGCTGCCAGAAAAAAGTTGCTTCTTTGGTCACCATAGACCCAATTTGAGTGGGACACAACGTGATAGTGACTGAAGCAGCAGCAACAAGTGACATTTTGTTTATTCTCTGGTCAGCCATTGGTTTGGGTTTTAAAGAAAAACATTCCCAAATGTGATGTGTGATGCAGACCATTAACATGATCATTCATACATGTATTATCTTATTGTTTTTTTTAATTATTTTCACTGCAACTTTAGCTATCATTTCAGACAGCAGTGAAAATTGATCAGCAGTGACCATAGGAACGTGAGTTTTATTGCATTGCCTGAAATACTAAAATAAATGTGACTTGCAATGGACTGCATACTTGATTATTAAGAGGTGTTATAATCAACCATGAGCCTCACTGAAGAAATCAGACACGCCTCGTTCATCATTCGTATCCAGTAAGATCATTGAAACTGCAAGTTTTTAAAATGAGATGCTTTTCTGTGTTGGGGTGGGAGATGAATAAAAGCAAATTGTATGAGTTTTGTTTTTCTTTGCCAAAAGCCTTTGTTAAATGTCTTATCAGAATAATCTGTGCACTCCAGAGACAGATAAAATTCTCAAAATATATTTTTAATCAGTGTGGAAGAAGTACTTTGTGGTGTAGTCACTGGACAGTGAGTCTGACACTTTGAGAGAGCCCTTTCATCAGTACCACTTTTCTGGTCTAATGAATATTTTTTAAATATATATATATATATATAAATATATATGTGCGTCTTTGTAAATTTCAGACCTGCTCTCCCATTAAAGCCACTATGTTGTACGTATTCTTGCTTGCCAGCAACAAATTTTCATGCCTAACTTGATGTAATCAGAAAGCACAAGTTAAATCTCCAGTCACGTAATCTGCCTGTCAAGATGAGTCGGTGTTTTGGGAGCATGCAGCTGAACCTGTTTCTCCTCTGAGGCTTTGCACCAGGTCAGTCAGCATGAAGAGAAAATGATGCTTCAACAATCTTCAAATTGTTCGCACACTATCTTCTCCCCACTTGGTTACTTCCTTCAGCCATTTTGGACAAGCAACATTGGGCATATCACTGACCTGTTTTTGGGCTTGCACAGTGACAACCAACACTATTAATGTAACTTCACGGTTGAAAACCATTCTAAGCATCCCAGCTGGCTATCTGACATTACACAGACCATGTTAAAGTGACAAAGCAAGTCCAACTTGCTTTGTGTAAATTATGCGTACTGTGTTGTATGATGACTATTTTGGCATACTGTGTGCTACCGTTGCATTGGGCACTGAGGGATCGTGACTCATCAAGTAAATCATTCTCAGTACGGTATCTAACAAAGTCTCTGCATTCTTCATCATAGAACTGTTGTAAATCAAATCATTTATGAATAAAATGAAATATTTCTTAACTCAGTGATTTCAATTAAGATGCAACTGCTAATGTGAGCAACATTGTGTCCTCTTTAGGAAGAATTCCCTGAGCACACTCCCCACGTAACTTAAAAATTATATACATTCTAATCTATGATGTTTTTAAGCTGTTTTGACTAACTTGAACCCAATGATCTGTTCTTTGAGAAATCCCTAGAAAAAAATTCAAAATGGCAAACTTTCCATCAACTATTTTGACACTATCCATAAACAGGAACAAACGTAATTCTGTGCACAAATCTTAATTTCTGTTGAAGGCTGTACTGGTGACATTTTGGCCAAATATTACTGCGATGTAACAAGACATTGCTCCAGGCTGCTGCTTTATCCTGCTGTCATTTACAGCCAGAATATTTTCATCAGTATTTGTATGCCCTTGGGCTAAATTCAAAAGCAGGTAGCTTTAGAATATTCACCATCGTTGGAGACAACAGTGCAAGTTTTACTTTGCAGTATGGTGATCAAAGAAGGGGAAATGAGTAGAGCCTTGTGGTACATTAGGGGAAAAACGGAAGTCGTCTTATCAGCTGGCAAAAAGACTGCACCAGCTGGGGTACAAAGTGACTGCCTGAAAAAGGTGTCACCAGGTGCATGGATACTGTATTGCATGGTATCTGTCAGGATGCAGCACTCTGGACCTTGGGGAAATAAATGATGCTACTCATTGTAGACCAAATGTATATTGCACTGCATGTTATGGGAAAGGGATTCAAGTACCTGCCTACTTGTGCGATAGTGGGAACTGATGCACCTTTCTCTCTTTTTATTAGAAGAAGCAAATTTTAACTCACTGCAATTTCCATTTATTCAATTGTGAAGGCTTCTAGCCATAGGGTACAAAGATAAATTCTGATAAACCTATTTGTAATAAATACTAAGTAATCCCTCTCTCCCAGGGAGGGATTAAACACTGAAATGCTGGAACATGTTGAATGTAATTAAGTATTGCCTTTTTAATTGTTTTTTATTTGTTAAAAGTAGTATACTGTCAATTGCAAGTTAAATGTGCAGATGTTGTATTTCAGAAATGTGGCGTCATCCTGTGTTGCCCTGCAAACTACTTTTAAGTGATATTTTGTCACTAAAACCTGAAGTTTATAGTTTGAAAATAAAGAACCTATCAATTTTATCTTCTCGTGTATAACTAAAATTGCCTTGGAATTTAGTTTTCTATAATCCAACCTTCTCTCAACTACCTACCACCACTACCAAAAAAACCTTGCCTCAGTGTGTTTGGTTTGTCACAATTCTCTGCTGATAATACATACAGAAAGCTTGCATGGTTACTAAGTGGAAATCCTGGTTGTCACATGGAAGGATGCAGCTTTAAATACTAGTTTCAGCTGAGTTATCTGATTGTCAACCAGGCGATGTGGATCAAGACTGACCTTGGCAACTGAGGAAATAAGTTGGTGTAGCTGCTGGGCATCTAGTAACACCTGGTCATTGCATATCAGTGGATGTTGTACAAGGGCAATATTGGGCTGGTCTGTGAGTTTCCTCCAGGCTACAGCCAAATAGCTTGCTGTATGTTCACTGTCTGGGCCTGCAGTTGAAAGAATTGCCATTTTTATACAATATTGTTTTTGAGAACTATTTGGCCAAGGAATTTTATTAGTTGCTTGGGAGAAACGTAGACAAATTTATTCAACCAACTCCTTGAGAAGTTCTCCAAGCTCTGGGATCTTTACTGACTAGATTTGTGTTATTAGTCATCTTATTTGGACATTGAATATCAAAAAATTCCTACAATTAAGCTGCTGGAAGTTGTCATAGAACTTGTGAAACTGCACTTCCCTGCTTGAATGTCATGTTTCAACATTTAAGTACACATTTTATGTAAGTAATGGATATTGGAATTTTATGACCCTATTGAATGTAAATAGCAACCTATTCATTCTAAACAGATTAATTGCTGAATACTTAAATTTCAAATACAATGTGTACAGGTACTAAATGCACACATCCATATTAGCAAAGCCTGTCTATAAACATTCAAGTTCTCTTGTTTACAGGGGGCCAGGTTCTTTTGACACTGGCAACTAAAATTAATTAATGCCTTGCAATGTGTGTGATACAAAATACTAGGATCAGCGTTTGCCCATCTTCCACAGCAGATCTGTAGACCAATGTGTTACTCTGAGTTGGATGGCATTGGTGTGCATTACCTGACTGAGAACTCGCTATCTATTGACTTCCTAATGCAACACATTGGTTTGTCTTAAGTGTTTTGTGAAGTTACCAGCTCAGCATTTCAATTTTGAAATGGAAGAAAGATGTTATATAATGTTAAGTTGCTAAATGTTTTTGGCTCAAGAGATGTCAAAACATTTTTTAACATTATGCAACTGCAACGTTGAATTTGTTTTGTGAAACTTGTGCTCTTCATTTCACTTTTCTTCACTCTTCAATTGTTAACCCAAATCTAGCATTAACTTTTCATGAATGATGGATTACAAACCAGAGGAGCAAAGCTGCATTTGCAAAAAGTTGATAGATAAATGGAGATTTTCTAATAGCCAACCTGTTGATTTTAGCATTTAGCAGTCCTGTTTCAGTGAAATCACAGACTCCATCATCTCTAAATCTCACCATATTCCAGCGATATGGTCGTCATTTTAATTGAAGGGGGAATTGTGTGCATCCCAGCCTCATAACTGTTATCAATTATAAACAGTGCTGGAGAAAGTCAGCTGCCTTGCAGTACCTGTGGAAAGAGAAACAGTTAATAATTTGAGTCTAATATTACTTCTGAACTCAAAGCATGTGAAAGCATGGTTTTCTATTTAATGTTCTACATTTCATTGCTGTGACACCTATGATTTGGAAAACATTTGGCACCCCAAGTCTGGTGTGATCAGGGTGGAGGATACTATAGAATTACAAACATTTGGTTTATTGACCATACTGTAAGTGGTATGTACATTTCTGCTATTTTATCATATTCAGAACTAAAATTGGCATTTTTTATTACATGTATATAAAGCTTCAAAGGATATTAAAATATTCACGGGTTTAAGAGCTTTTGCACTTGCTGATTCTTGGCGTGTAACTGGCTGCTGTTTCCATTTGAGAGACAACCACAGCAGTTCTTGCTTCATGTACAATTTATAGTAATGTGACTAGTTTAACCAGTACACTAACTAAACCCATTGTTGCAATCTGACCATTCAGTACAGAAATTTGGTGCCCTGCACATTTTTGAAACACCAATCTTTTGAACTATCTCAATGGTGACAACAGGATTTGCAGCAGCGTGGATGGAAATTCCAGCAATCTAGGTCCCTATGCCCAAATAACTCAGTTCTTGTATTACTCACCATTGTGTTACTCATTGATTTCCTCTGAATTTTGTAGACTTGAAGGACTATTACATATTCTCTGGTGGAATAAGTCCTAAATAAGTTAGTTACCATCAAGCTATTTACTAATGAGTGTATAGTAGATTATATAATTATATATATATAAAAACCTGAGGTTGAACAATGTTTGCTAAATAGTCCATGAAGACTGTCTTGCCAACACCCTGTTATGAGGTACTAATCTGAGGGGAGGGTCAATCTACCAGGGAGAAATCACAGGATTTTTACCCTTTGTCTTCTTCTCAAACTGTTGATGGTTTTGTAATGTAGTGAGGGAAACTGAAGTGAAGTTTGGCAGACCAGATGATACAAATGAACAAAAGTCATTAATTAGAGATGTATAATCTCTCAAGTAGTATTTGTTCCAGGTCTGGTGATGTGTTTAGCACAACAGCAAATAAGATGACTTGAAGATGATAATGTCATCTGTCAATGTCATGAAGTACATTTCCAACAGGTCCTCAACCATGAATCCACAGCAACTAATGCTCTCTTTTATGGTAAAATCCATACAAATGGATATAAAACAAAGCCTGCAACCCTGATGGTATTCCCAACACAAGGCCCTCCAAAGCTAGTGAGAAATTACTTAAGTCTAGGCTCCGTACTCTCAATGCTGCAGACTTGTGTGGAATGCTGTAATTGTAACTATCTTCAAAAAGAGAGAAATAGAATAGTACAGCACAGAACAGGCCCTTCAGCCCACAATGCTGTGCCGACCATTGATCCTCATGTATGCACCCTCAAATTTCTGTGACCGTATGCATGTCCAGCAGTCTCTTAAATGACCCCAATGACCTTGCTTCCACAACTGCTGCTGGCAACGCATTCCATGCTCTCTCAACTGTGTAAAGAACCCGCCTCTGACATCCCCTCTATACTTTCCTCCAACCAGCTTAAAACTGTGACCCCTCGTGTTAGGCCATTTCTGCCCTGGGAAATAGTCTCTGGCTATCAACTCTACCTATGCCTCTCATTATCTTTGTATACCTCAATTAGATCCCCTCTCCTCCTCCTCCGTTTCTCCAACGAAAAGAGTCCGAGCTCAGTCAACCTCTCTTCATAAGATAAGCCCTCCCGTCCAGGCAGCATCCTGGTAAACCTTCTCTGAACCCTCTCCAAATTGTCCACATCTTTCCTATAATAGGGCGACCAGAACTGGACGCAGTATTCCAAGTGCAGTCTAACCAAAGTTTTATAGAGCTGCAACAAGATCTCATGACTCTTAAACTCAATCCCCCTGTTAATGAAAGCCAAAACACCATATGCTTTCTTAACAACCCTGTCCACTTGGGTAGCCATTTTAAGGGATCTATCTGCACACCAAGAGCCCTCTGTTCCTCCACACTACCAAGAATCCTATCCTTAATCCTGTACTCAGCTTTCAAATTCGACCTTCCAAAATGCATCACCTCGCATTTATCCAGGTTGAACTCCATCTGCCACCTCTCAGCCCATCTCTGCATCCTGTCAATATCCCGCTGCAGCCTACAACAGCCCTCTATGCTGTCAACGACACCTCCAGCCTTCGTGTCGTCTGCAAACTTGCTGACCCATCCTTCAATCCCCTCATCCAAGTCATTAATAAAAATTACAAACAGTAGAGGCCCAAGGACAGAGCCCTGTGGAACATCACTCACCACTGACTTCCAGGCAGAATATTTTCCTTCTACCACTCGCTGTCTTCTGTTGGCCAGCCAATTCTGTATCCAGACAGCTAAGTTCCCCTGTATCCCATTCCTCCTGACCTTCTGAATGAGCCTACCATGGGGAACCTTATCAAATGCCTTGTGAAATGATTTGTGGATGCTGTTGGTTTATCTCTGCTAAAAGCACAGCACAAACATTTTGCAGTTTTGGAAGTTGCTGCCGTACGTGGGCCTTTTGAGTTCCATGGAGTGCCAGAAAATAATTTAAAGGGAATAGAGATCCTAATGTGTATTCTCCCACATCATTTCCTTCCTGGTGTTGAGGAAATCCTGAAAATGGCATTGCAACTTCAGGCCTTGCAGAAGCCTCCAACACAACGTTGGCTGCTAGACAAATCCAAGAAAAATGTCAAGAACTCCAGAAACTCTTCGCATTCATTGAATTTACCAAAGCATCTAGTCAGTAAATCATAATCTCTTTGTGACGGTAAGTGCTACCACCTTCTCTCTACTACCTCAATCTATCTTTGCCACTGCACTCACCACCTATCCAGGTGCCTGGTCTACCACCTTCACTGTTGCATCCAGCACCTTCCCTCGCTCACTCTTGTACGCTCCAAACCCCAGAAAACAGTTAACATTTTGAGTCCAGCGATACTTTATCAGAACGGCAAGTCTGGGGCCTTTGTAACCTTAACAGGTCATGATCCACGTAGAAACAAAGCATTAAGCTGCATTTATGATTTGAGATTGTACAGGAGCTACTGCATCAGCAGCATCAAAACATCTGTTAGTGTAAGTTGCCTTATGCAACTTAGTTTTGCTGAACTATGTTCAGAAGGAAGTCCTTCCTGTATTGCTGTGGCCAACCAATTTCATGGATTCCCAACTGCCCATCCCAAACCCATGGGTCTCCTGGTTGTTTGCGTGATCCTCAGATTCTGTTCCAGTGTCCTCTCTCTGAATGGTAGCAGTAAAAAACCCCAGACATGACCTGCGTGGAATCCTGTTGGCCCCAGTGGAAGGAAGTCATTCATTCATTTCAGAAACACAGGACAGCATGCTGTGGGATTTCAACCTCCAACTCTGGACAAAGTAACAAGAGGTCCTTTGAACAAATATTGTAATCTTCTTGAAGACAGTTCTACAAGCAAACACAATACAAAATCCATGGACTGGACGGAGTCTGGCTGCAAAATTTCTCTCACCATGACATTTTCTCAACTCTTCAAACAGCCAGCATTTCCGAGGAAAAGACAACACTGTTTGATACTCTGAAGCGGTCTGTGAAAATAATGACTGGGAGGGGTTTGGAGTGGCTTGTAAAGTTTACACAACTTAAAAATGGGCCATGGTGCAAATCAGATTTTTAGATCTGTAGCGTCAGTCCCATCAGTGAGTGAGTATAATTTTATAACATTCATCGTTGTTTGAAATCCCTCTGAATTTGCGCCTTGCGGGACCAAACCTAGTTAGTATTGTCACGGATACTCAGTTCCCTATTCCTGGGGTTTCACTCAAGTTAGATTTTTAAAAGCAAAAGCTGTCAGATGATCTTAAACAGTGAAGAGTACAGCACAAGAACAGGCCCCTTCAGCCTATGCTGTTGTGTCAAACATGATGCCAAATTAAACTAATCTTTTCTGCCTGCCCTTGGTCTATATTCCTCCATTCTTTGCATATTCATATGCTTATCTAAAAGACCCTTAAACATCCATATCATACCAGACTCCTATCACTGTGTAATAAAACTTGCCCCTGATCTCCTTTCAAGTTTTACCCTTCTCACTTGAAATACATTCCCCCCCGCCCGCTTGTTTGGCCATTTAACTCTCGGGGTGGGGGGTGAAAAAATTCTGACTGTCGATCCTACCTGTATATCTTATCATTCTATAGATTTCTATTAAGTCTCCTTCAGTCTCCACTGCTCCAGAGAAAACAACCTGAGTTTTTCCTAGCCTCTCCTTATAGCTCGTACCTTCTAAGCCAGGTAGCATCCCAGTAAACCTCTTATGCATCCTCTCCAAAGCCTCCACATCATTCCTATAATGTGGTGACTAGAATGGAACGCAATACTGTGTACCCTAACCAAAATCTTTTAAAACCGCAACATGACAGCCTGACTCTTGTATTTATTTACCTGACCAATAAAGGCAAGTATGCCAGACTCCTCCTCTACCACCCTAGTGACTGGAGTGGCCACTTTCAGGGAGCTATGGACTTGAACCACAACATCCCTCTGTACATCAATGCTGTTCAGGGTCCTGCCATTAACTGTATACTTCCCCAAATTAAACTCCATCTGCAATTTTTACTGCAACTGATCTATATCCTGCTGAATTCTTTTGACAACCTTCTACATTATCTACAACTCCACTGATCTTTGCAGATGTTACAATATTACTAACCCACTCAAACTACTGTTTTATCCAAGTCATTTATATAAACTCAAAACAGCAGAGGTCCTACTATGGATCCCTATAGAATACCACTAGTCCTGGACCTCCAGCCAGAAAAACATCCTTCTACATCCCCTCTGCCTTCTTTAGGCAAACCAATTCTGAAACCAAGCATCCAAGCCATCACTGATGTTCTGGATGAGCCTACCATAATGGACCTGGTTGGAAACCGTACTAACATCCATGTAGACAACAGCTACTGCTCTACTCTCATTGATCACCTTTGTCACCACCTTGAAAAATTCAGTCAAGTTAGTGAGACATGACCTCCCCTGCACAAAACCATGCTAACTATCCCTAATAAGGCCATGCTTTTTCCAAAGTACACAAATCCTGACCCTAAGGATTCTAATAGCTTTCCAATCACGAATGTTAGACTCACTGGTCTGTAGTCTCCTAGATTATTCCCATTTCCCTTGAATAGAGGCACAGCTACACACCAGTCCTCCACGTCCCCCCTCCAGTGGCTAACAAAACAAAGATCTTGGTCAAGGCCCCAGCAATCTCTTCTCTTGCTTCAATAATTTGGGGTAGTACCATCAGACCCTGGAGACTTATCTACCTTAATGCTCTTCAAGAGACCCAACACCACCACCTTGATCTCCAGGTGCCCTAGCATATTAGCATGCTCCACACAAATCTCACCTAACCTCTATCCTTCTCCTGCATAAATACTGACATAAAGTACTCATTTAGGATCTCACCCACACAAGATCTCTCCTGTATCCTTGAGTGGTCCTACCTTCTCCTTAGTTATTCTCTTATTTTTAATGTATAGAGAATACTTCCGGATTCTCTTCAACCCTACTTGCCCAAGTCATTTCATGGCGCCTTCTTGCTCTCCTTATTCCCTACGGGTTCTTTCTTGCTTTCTTTATATTCCTCACAGATCCTGATTTTCAGTTCCCAAACTTTACACATGCTTTTTTTTTTCCCTTTTTCATTAAATTCACAACCTCCCTCATTATCCAAGGGTTCTTTACCTTGCTATCTTTGTCATTCCTCTTTACTAGAACATGCTGGTCCTGAACTCTCATCAACTGATTTTTAAACAACTCAGACATGTCAAATGTGGGCTTGCTCGATAACAGCTCCTCCCAATCAGCATTCCCTAACTTCTACCTAATACTGACATAGTTTGCCCTCCCTCAATTTAGTACCTTCCTGCAAAGTTCTGACTTATCCTTATTCATTGCTATCTTTAAACCTAAGTTGTGATTAATTTCCAAAATGCTGTCCCACTGAAAGGTCAGTCACCTTGGCCAGGCTCGTTAGTTAGTACAAGATTAAATATGGCCCCTCCTCTAGTTGGACTAACTATAAGAAAACTCTTGAATGCACTTAAATTCTGCCCCATCTAAGCCTCTTGCTCTAACAAGCTCTCTGGCTATAACATCATATTGTGATCCAAGCTCTAAGCTCATGTGCCTTACCTAGAATACTCCTTTGTGTTGAAATAAACACACTTCAGCCCATTAGTATCATCATATTCATTTACCTGTCTCTGTCTGTCCTTCCTTTCTGACTTCCTGGTCCGAACATCCACCTTCCATTCAATCCCTCCACTTGCTGACCTGTTGTTCTGGTTACCAGCCCCTGCCGCACCACCCTAAACATGTTACACTTTAAGCTTACATTTGTGATTTCTCTCTTTTCCTTCGTAATTCAAATTCTTGCTTTCTCATTTCCATCTTCTCTTCCCTTTTGAATTCCACTTATAGTATGGTTTGAGATTTTGTTTTACTTTTTCCCCTCATGATCAAGCTGCTTCAACTGTAACTCACTAATACCCGATTCCATTGTTCCACCACTGAGTGCTTATGTTTTTTCCTTAAATATCACTAATTTGACAGCAAGTAAAGTCCTACGTTGCATACTGGGGACTACTTATTGGCTGTTAATACTTACTTTATTTAAAAATTAATTTGTGCTCAGTGTAAACTCATCCAGAAGATTGAGATTAAGATACATGGGCTCCACAGTCACTTGGATGTGTGGATTCAGAATTGGCTTGCCCACAAAAGACAGTGGCAGAAAGGTTTTTTTTTCTGGTTGAAGGTCCATGACCATTGGTATTCCAGAGGGATCCACACTGAGACCTCTGCTATTTATGTATAAATGACTTGGATGAAAACATGAGTTTGCAGACTGTATAAAAGATCAATGAATTTGTGGATCGTGTGATACAGCAGAATATAGATCAGTTGCAGATAGGGATGGAGAAATGGCAGATGCAGTTTAATCCAGGTAAGGTATGAGATGCTACACTTTGGGAGATGAAATGTAAAGGAAAAATATACACAGTTAGTGACAGGACCCTGAATAGCATTGATATACAGAGGGATCTTGAGGTTTAAATCTATAGCTCCCTGAAAATGGCCACTCAGGTAGATAGCATGGTTAAAAAAAGAAAGAAGCATACTGCACGCTTACCGTTGTTGGTTGTGGAATTGAATCCAAGAATCAGCATGTCACGTTGCTGCTGTACATGACACACTTTGGAGTAGAGTGTTCAATTCTGGTTGTCACATTACAAGAAGGATGTGAAAGCTTTGGAGAGGGTGTAGAAGAGGCTTATTGGGATGCTGCCTGGATTAGAGGGTATGAGCTTCAAGGAGACGAGAAAAACTCAGGCGGTTTTCTCGAGCAGTGGGGGCTAAGGGAGGACTTGATAGAAGTCTATGAAATGATGAGATTAATGGATTGACCCTATCTTCTTCTCCCCCCACAGTTGCAATGTCTAATACTTTGGGGGGGGGGGGGGGGGGGGGGGGGAGAGAAGGAAAGTTCAAAGGAGACATGAAAGGCAAGTTTTTCTTTTACAGTGTGGTACAATGTGCCACTGGGGTGGTGACAGGCAGGGGTGTTTTAGGCAATTTTTAGATAAGCACATGAATTTCCAAGGAATGGAAGGTCATGGACCACAGGCTGGCAGAAAGGATTAGTTTAATTTGGTTTCATGGTTGGCACAACATCATGGACTAAAGGGCCTGTTCCTGTGTTGTGCACTCTGTGCTCTTTTACACATCAGCTCTTTTTGAAAGGAAAGTTACAGACCAAAGGATCTGTTACAACCAATTTCACTATAAACAAACTACATTGCTCAGTTTAAACTTTATTCACTGAAACTTTACATTTAATACATATTTACTGTCACCAATAACTGCACATTATAAACAGATTCTGACAGTGAATTTCAAATTGTTGGTTTGTTAATCAAACCATTGTCACCTGAAGTAAGAGTACTTGGAAACAATTAATTTCTGCTTTAATATCTGTCAACAGTCATCATAAAAGCTTTCACCATGAAGGTGACATGCTTGTAAATCAGACCAGTCCACATTATTACACTACATTTTAGGTTAATAAATTTCTACCAGAGCTAACATTCATTATCTTAGAGCTCAGGTTCAATGCTTGCTTCGATAAAGATTTTATCAACATTTCTACTGTATTTAAAAGTGAGAATTATGTTGCTAAAACCAAAGGTCACAAACACAGGTCTAGAAAGAAAACTGATTTCTACACTGGCTTTCACCTGCTTTTACATATTTATTTTTACATCAGTGCCTGTAGAATCGCACCAATGGCAGTGGAAGGACTGTATTCAGCTACCTTGTACCCAAGTTGTGTATTTGTAGGCTGAGTGTAGTGAAGCTTGAGAGCAGGTCAGCAACTTCATCAACCTGTGAAGACAGCAAGAAGGTCTGTTAGATCAAAGCAAATTAACTAAAGAATCTCACAAATAAAGCCAGTAAACTCCAAAATACAAAAATAAGGTGGAAGTTTTTGAAAGTGAATTCTACATTGCCTCTCCATTTGTATATAGTTTTACATTTGTTCCAATGGGCTCATACAGTGGGCTATTTGTTTTTAGGTAAATTTCTGGAGCATCAAATAGAGGTCTGCAGTCAGCAGTCACAAATACTTGTGTATTTGTTGGCTGAGTGCAGTGAAATCTGACAGATCAGCAACTTTTCATGTTTACTGTAGAGAAACCAAAGATGATGGTCAGCGTTATTTTCACCGATGTGCAAACAAATGTGATTAGGAGGAGTGGACTATCCGGCCCCTTTAGACTGCTCTACCATTCAAAATTATGATCAACTTATTGTAGCCTCAACCCCACATTCCAGCAATCCCTAATCTTACTCGAGTACGAGCTAAAGTATTCAATAACCACACTTCCATTGCTCTGAAGTAGAGCTCCAAAGATTCAAATCTTCAGAAAAAAAATTCTCCGATCTAATTCTTAAATTGGAGACACATGATCTCTCTCATGTTAGTATTTCACATTACAACTCACTCACTGAGGATTCTCAATTCAGGTTACCCCTTCTTTACATTAATGCAGAGATTTAAATAGTCAAGATTCAAATCTTCAAACATCACAGTGAGTAGGTAAATTGCCAAGTATTGTAATGAGCAAGGAGGACCAGCAAAGACTCCAATTCAATTTTTTTAATCAATGTTGAAGCAGTTGTCACAACCAGGAAGTTATTCTGTGGATATAGGGCCTAGGAGACAGCCAGATTGCTATGCTGAAACTAGAACATATTATGAACACTGCTCTGGGCCCACTCACCTTGGAACATAATACAACTGAATGAGAACACAGGAATGGCAGAAATTACACCACTTCTAACTCCTTCCATTTAAAAATTTTCTGGTGATTCAAATTCAAAACAACGAGGGCACAATATGGGAGGTGAGAACCAAAAGTAACTTTCAACTTATAGACTGTATTACAATCAGGGAACTATATACCTAACAAGAATGAGGATTGACCTAGACTGTGGTGGTTCAAGAAAGCGGCTCACTACTATCATCTCAAGGCCCAGTTTGAAGCCCCCACATTAAAAAAAAATGATGAATTAAAGCAACTGAGCTTATCTTCTAAGAACTACAATCAGAAGCTTGGCCAGTAAAGGACACACAATACAACCTCATTTCTCCCTCTTTGACATACATCAAATCATTGTACTTCGGAAACTGGGCCTGCGCAATTTTCTGAACGAAAAACAAAATCCACTTGTTCAGTCAGACTGCCTTTACTCATAGGTTCCTACTTTAAAAAGAAAAAAAATTACTTCCTGTTTCTGGGTCCCACCTGTTCTTTTGTGCTGGTCATCTGGAGTTTTGTACAAAGATCATCCAGCTGCTCAGTCTCTTGATGGTTACCTAGCCTTTCCAAATATTCACGCAGCATCTGAATGATCTGATAAATAAATATGGATAGTTAGATTCAGGATGTTCTAAAGGCAAAAAGTGACCGTGGCTATCAAGAGGATACAAGATTAAAGTGGTCACCCAGTTATGGTTAAGATAAAAGTAAAAGTGATGGTATTGGGTAGTAGATGAGATTTTGTTTTGCTGGGTGTTTGAAACATGCAGATAGTTTGGCTTGTTTTATTTTAACTTTTTTTTGCGCAGTAAACCAGTCTTATTGTTAAAAACCAAATACGCCACCTGTGTTTCAGTGAAAGACATGTTCAAGAAAAAGCAAAAATATGATCTACCAAGCCAGATTTCAGTCTGGGATCTGATTTGTCCAGTTGCAATATCATCTGAATCATAACAGGCCAGGGCTCAGTTGTCATGCTACCTCAGTCAGTGACCTAGACGGGTAGGAAATGAGAGTGAAAGAATAAGAGGTGTTCATGAAGAACAAAAGCATGCAGGGAAGACAATTTAAATAAGAGAGATGCACACAGGTGTGGGAAGAGACAGAGACAAGAAACTTGGGGGTAAACAGAGGACAGACAGACAGAGAGACACACACACACCCAAATATCAGCACAAGATGGGAGAGGGAGAAAGAGAAAGATTACAAATAAACAGAAAGGTGGAGATGTTTGCAAAAAAAAGTTGCAAGAATGCCGCTTGGGAACGGATGTGAGGAATGAAAGAGAGTGAAAGAATCCAAAGGAATATGGTGGAGACAGAACAAAAAAAGGTTAGGAGAAACAGGTCAGTGGCAGATGGGCTGAAGGAGAGTTCGTGGATGGTGGTTCGTCAAGTGAGGATGAAGATGAACAAGGAGGTAGGTACACAAGATAGAGGGAGCAAGATAAAGAGAGGAGCAATCAAAAAGGTACTGATAAACGGGAACTAATTCAAGTTTTGTAGTATGAGACAAAAAAAGGTGTGGTCATGACTATATATCATTAAAATATAATTGGTTTGACACCCGAAGTGCAATACTATAGAAGATCAACTGAAAGAAAGCAAAGGTACACATGGAAATCAATAACAAATTGACAGCTTAACTAGGAGCAGATATCTTCTGGTTATTGAAAGCCCCCTGCCCTCATTTCGTGCCTCACCTGTTTCACCTCTACCCGGAGGGCCTCCAGGCTTCGTGAATGACCATCTTGCAGGATGTTCAGTTTAGAGCGGGCGAGGTGGAGTGGAGTCCTTCCTGCTCGATCCAGGGCATCCACTCTGGCACCTGAGAGGAACAAACAGGAAGTTTCCAGTTAGCCTTGTAGTCTAGACAAGCTGAGAATCGCTGAACTGCTGTTTCTCTATGGTATATATTTTCTTGAACCCTTACAGAACACTACCACAAAAAGAGAGTACAATAGTGAAAAAGTTGGTAAAATAGTATTCTCCAGATGATATAAACCTAAACATTTAGATCAGCAGTCCTTGACCTACAAGGATGTTGGACTCTTCACTAGCTCCAGTATTTTTACTACGAGATGTATGTTACTTCAACTGGGATGAAGAAATTTTGAGGGGGAAGAACATGACCGGGGCACTTCCTTCTCATCAGCAAGTGGCACAAAAGTTACCTATAAATATTTAACTACTGGCTAAGGGAAAATTAAAAGAATGACAGAAAAGGCAAACATATAGATAAATACAATGTAAATAAAACATGGTTCGTACATTTTCGTTGGGCTGAATCTTCAGGGCACAGAAATTCTCTAAAGTCCTTGATCAAAGTTCAAAAGGAGACTTCTCCAATAGCTCCAAATTTAAAACTGTGCAATCAGGTCTCTGTCCCACCACAAGTCTCAGTCACACATGTGCACTCCAAAATAGCCAATGAATGTTCTGGTCTTTGGAGATAATGACAATGTCCACTGTTCCCCAATCTTTAGACTCAAAAATCATCTTAAAGGGAATTACTCCCCACCGCACCCCCCCAACCAAGCCCGAGATAGCAACATTTGACTGGCCTTAATTATGGGAGTAGTGTGCAGCCAGACACAAGAGGCCATTCAGCCCAACATGCTAGAATGGATGGTGCTGTACGAACAGCATTAGCCAAATAACCATTTAATCAAGAATGTTATGGTATGGAAAGACAAATTTGCAAATGGAATAGCTCATTCATGAAAAATCAGGTCTCTGAATCAAAACAATTTGCAACTCCATTTAGTAACCTCTGATGATAATATGCTATAGTAACAATGTTAAATTATGAGCTTTTATTTAAAGTAGTAAATACTCACCTCCTCTTAAGAGTGTAGTGATCACAGGTACATGGTTTGTGCAGGCAGCTAGAAAAAAAAAGAAAGATTCAGCTGCTTTATGACATTTATGTTTACAGTAGAGATGAAAGAACCAGGAACTCCCTAATGCACAAATGCTATCATCAAACCACACCACCAGAAAAAAAATCTGTTTCAGTCAACTCTTATTGGATGTCAGGGCAGGCTCAAAAGGCTAGACATCCTACTCCTGCTCCTAATTCACACCTTTGTAACTCAGCATTCAGTAGGGGATGGAAATTATTAACAATGTCTTAGTATCACTATGTTAAGAGTCATTTCAGGGATGTAAGTGGTGCTGTCAAGGCTGACATTCAAGCTCATCCCAAAGGAGAGGGTGATGAATCTATTCTTGAAATAGTCAAGCCCATGTGATTAGGTACTCTCTGTTCTTTGGTGCAAAATTCCAAAAAAGCATTTGAGGAAATAGCAATATATGTTCATCAAGATAATGTGTGATGTGGAGGTAAGAGAGTTCCCAGAGATTGGCAGAGCTTGGTGATTTTCTAGATCTGTTCTTCCCAAACTATTTTCCAAGGTGATCCTACTTCCCATTGTGACTCTATATCCCAAACTAAATTAGTCCTACCTGCCTGCTCCTTGTCCATATTGTTCCAAACCTTTCCTATTATTGTACTTATCCAAGTGTTCTTTTTAAAACATTGTAACTGTGCCTACATCCACCACTTCCTCAGGAAGTTCATTCGGACTCGAACCAACCGGTGTAAAAATATTCGCCCTGTTTCTGATTAAGAGTCCAGGTCCAAAAAGTCAGCTTTTTTGCTCCTAAGATGCTGCTTGGCCTGCTGTGTTCATCCAGCTCCACACTTTGTTATCTCAGATTCTCCAGCATCTGCAGTTCCCATTATGTCTAAAAAATTTGCCCCTCATCTTTTTTGAATCTCTCTCCTCTCACCTTAAAAATACAGCTCCCAGTCTCAAAATCCCCCATCTTAAGGAAAAGACAGCTAGCATTAACCCTACCTACACCCATGACTTTATAAGTGTTTCTGTTCAGTGTGTCAAGCCATTTCTAAATGTCACTGGAAGTGACGTTAACTAGCTGAAGGCTAGCATTTGTGATTGGGCAAAGATACGAGGACAAGACCAGGACTGATCAACTAATTCTATCTGAAGGTAGCTGCAAAAGTTTCAGTCTTGCTCTGTGCATTCTCTTGTTGGGGTCCACGGTCAAGGAGCCTCCTCTTCCCTTTCGGCTAGGAGTGCAGTGGGCATATCCTGATTTAAAACCTCAGTCACAGCTAAGTAATATATTCCATTTTGTAGTGGCTTTGGTGCAACTGAGTAATTTGCCAGGCAATTTCGGAGATCAATCAAGGAGCAAGCATATTGGTATCGGGACTGTAATTACAAAGAACAGTTTCAATGGCCAAAGAATCTGTATTAAGAGTACTTTAGTGTTCTGGTCAAGCAATTAAATTAATAATCCAATACTACTGATACCAGGCCTTTTAAATTTATAACCAAAATGATATTCCCAAACTATCAAAAAGTCAGCAATTCAAATGTTCACTCTCTGGATTACTACTACTGACATGATGGTATCCCACATGCCACATTTACTCACTGATCAAACTGGCAAGTGAAAATAATATTTAAGGATAGATAATTGACAGGCTGAAAAGACACAAGGTTACGTGTCCAGTGCAGACAAAGCCAGACAGCATTAGAATGGATATTTCATTGAACAGAAAGCCTCAAAGTTCCATAAACCTGGGAGCATGCCAAGGACTGCAACCCTGTTTTGGAAACCAGCCATATTCAAGCATATCTAAAATCTATGTTTTCGACAGATTCCGTCTTAAAAATAACTAAATGCCTTTTTTTAAAAAGGTAAGAAAATAGCAATTGGGAATAGAAAACACAGTAACAGGAGCTCCTGAGCAATGCATGCTGTAGCAATGACTCCCTAGATACTCAGAACACAAGCTTATTACCAGTTTCAGAAACATTAACATTCCTCATTGTTACCATACCCAGATGCAGAGGCGTGTTTCCCAGTCCATCCCTTTGGTTAGGGTCTGCTCCATGATCCAACAACAACTGCACTACAGTGAGAAGAAAAAGCCAGGTGGTTATGTTTCACCATTTTTTAAAAAAAAACCAGAGGCTTCTAACCTAAAACAAATAATGAATCCTCATTAGATCAACATACCACATACCCCACTCATATCTGGTTAATTGCTGGCAGCATCTGATATCAACAAATAATTAAGAAATTCAGCTAGTTTTATTTTCTAAAACTGCACACATCCCTAGGTGTATTACATAACAGCTTTTATACAATTGGGTGTGCAAACTGACAATCATCTGCTCCTGTAACTGATGGACCAATGTGAAAACAGAAGGGTAGAACAGCCAAGCATAAAGATTAGAACAGAGTGGGTTGGGGAGGTAGAGGAAGTGTCAAGAGTAAATATATACTTAACTAAGAAATGGGTATTTCACTCTACTCACCGATTGAACTATTTCCATTACAAGAAGCGAAGTGAAGGGCAGTTCTGCCTTTGTCATCAGCTACACATGGTTCAGTGCCACCCTCAAGCAGTTGACTCACTAAATAAAACAATAATGTTTGCCTGTTACCAAGATCAGACTAGGTATAATCCATGCCAAACTCATTTCAAACTCCTACAATCCCCATCCTTGTATTTTAAGGCTGCAGCCAGTCAGCAAGGCCGTAAAAGCTCCATCAGCTTGAAGCTCAAGAGCTACCTTGTGTGAAGGAAATCTTATTCAGCAAATAAAACTAAGGATGTCAACACTTATTTTAATATCAAATCAACCTCGACTCTCAATCTGCATTCGCAACTCTCTTGGCTTCAACACCTGCTGCATGCCCCTATGGAGAAAGTGCAACATCAGATAAATAGTAACCCTTGCCACGTGCAAGTCAAATGGTGTTAAATCCACACCAACAAACACCAATCTGACCAAGAAGCATGCCATGATAACATTTCATTGAAAATATTCAAGTATGTGTCTGTTAGAACATAGTTTAAACTATGAGTTCTAGTGTTTAGCTTGTTTGATCACAGTCTTCCTTCTAAACAAGGAGGTCATGGTTTGAAGCTCCACTTGACATTTTGAGCACGTACTCCAGGTTGACACTTCAAGGAAGTACTGTGGGAGTTCTACAATAAAACTGGATTACAAGATCAGACACAAGGCAGGTGATCACTGAAATTTGAGTCTGCAGATGAAATGAACTGAATATGGGTTTCAGCAGCAGTTGGGCTGAGGCAGGGGTGGCAAGTGTTAAGGAGATTAAAGTTTTGATGGAGAGCATGCAACTTAGTGTAGCACTCCAAGGATGTGAATAGCCAGCTTCATTCAATCTGGGAAAGCAGATGGGCTTGATGGCAAGGTAGAAAGTTTGTGATGGCATCCAAATACAATGAATTCAAGTTTTTCTAGCGTTTATGCTCATCTAAAGTGTTACAGTCTCCAGAAAGACCACTTTTTTTGAAAACAAAAATCTGAATTCTAGTAATAGCTAAAAGGATGATTTCACATTTTAGGACTTTCATTGTAACAAAAGAGTTAATGCACCACTGACTAAACATAAATCTTTGTAAGCAACTTAATTTAGTCATAGGACCGAACTTCCCCCATTTCAGTTTTAACACAGCCAAGCAAAAAAAAAAGAACTTCACACAATAAATTTTACACTACCCTTTTAAGTTGATATTCAATTCTCCTAGAATCAGTCCAAGATGATTCCTAGCTACTGAATGTATAATTCTGTTTTTGCCTTTCTCAGCCTAGTAACTTTTAAATCTCAAAACTGCATTTCATAAGTCTGTTACGCCTGGAGATTCAACCTCTAGCACATGCTAGGCTATCTTCCAGCCCCATTTTACTTCTCACAAATTTGGTCTTTTCAATCCAAGACCCTCATTGGTATTTCTCTGCCACGAACATTTTGCTCACCATCTGGTCTCGCCCTCTCACTCTCCCTCTCACCCAGATCACGGCAAATCAATGATATATTGAGAGTTTCCAGGGATACCTTAGAAATCCCTTCCTCCCAAAGCACATCTTGAAAGCAATGTGAATTACGTGGGCCTTGTATCCAGGTAGAAGCCGATTAGCTATGCTTGAAACCCCACTTACCTTTGGCCTAAATGGACACTTTACAATATAACTGTTTACAACCCCAACATTTTCAACATTTTTCTGAGACTTTACAGACTCAGTGTAACCACACAGGCTGCTGCCACTGCCTCCAAACGTAAAAGTCATGCATCTTCTTCTCAACAAAACACAGTCTGGCCTTCTTTTTATCTCTAATAATCAGACCACTCAATATTTCTGTCAGGCAGGTTTCAAAAGAGGTCACATCACCTGCTTCACCTCAAAGACGGTCCTAAAATATGATATCTTACAAATATCACAATTGTTACAATGGACTAGAAGTTTGCAGAACAGAGAGGTTCAAAGAAAGGGGCTTAAGAGGTAGAGTTGTGTTATCAGCACAGATACACTTTTTGCAGGCAGGCGCTGAAGAAGAGTTTTGAAAAGGGGGTTCAGTATTTGAGTATAGAGTAAATTAATGCAGTGTAAATTTTAGAAAGATGATCTGAATATAGCTAATGCAATTATGAATACAGTCCGTTCTCATATAATGCAAATATAATCCATTCTTGTTGATCTCGCATTATAAGGACAAAAAAGGGCCCGAATCACCTTATAGCCAATAAGGGTAAGGAAAGTTCGCATGCTAAAAGTAGCGGTCTGAATTGTTCAATTGTGTTCAAGCCAATTTGCATGGAAGAAACACACGTTATGTCAGAACTGACTGTAGGTGAAATCAACTAGAATTAGTACTTACCGTCAGGCATCCAACTTTTGCTGATTCAATGAAGCCAAAGCTTCACTGCCCACTATACCCACCTCGATCATTTCAACACCTTAAACACTCACTTCAGCTGAATCATAAGGAACACAATCTCAAGCACTGAGAAAGGCCCAGAAGCATTACATTCCCCATATCCCTTGATTCTTAAAGGTGGGACAACGATAGAAGTATTCACAAACCTCAGGGGATGCAAAGTTGCAAAACCAACAGAGGTTTAGTAGCAAAATCAAGTACAGATCTTACATCTATTGCACTGGAGGAAGTGAAGACCAGAAAATGACTAAGGGCACCAGCAGCTGAATCTTTCTTATAAGTCACTGAGGTAAAAGGAAAGAAAAATCGGCAAGAATGAAATTGGAAAGTAGGTGTACAGAAAAAAAAATGTACATAACCAGGACAAAAGGACTCATTATTTCCAGTACAATTATTGAACAAAACAAGTTTAATTCCCTTTCAAATCAGTAGACACAACTGGGCGTCCAAAATACAAGCAAAGAATCCATTCTATATTAAGACACACCAGAATGCGAACTTAAACTTACCAATCTCAACTTCATTGGCATTTGCAGCCTCTCGCAAACGCTTCTGAGCTGCAAAATAAAGTAGAATTAATTGTAAAAATAAATTTCCAAAGAACAGGCAAAGTTAATGAACAGGTCTAGCAGATAAAACTATATGAACTACACTTATTTATTTATCCATGGGTCCATGCAAACTGTTACTGGTCAAATCATTCACAGCCAATAAATACTGCACTAATGGTTTCAAAAGCAAGTGTCTCTCTCCTTCCTGGACCTCTGTCTCCGTCTGGAAACCAATATCCAATTCAAGCCTACCTCCTCTCACCCACCTTCCTACAAAAAAGGCCATCCCCTATACCCAATTCCTTCGCCTCTGCCGCATCTGCTCCTGAGATGAGGCATTCCACTCCCAGAAATCCTCATTTTTCAAGGACCGCAACTTCCCCTCCACAGTGGTCAAAAACGCTCTCGACCGTGTCTCTCATTTCCCGCAACTCATCCCTCACCCCCTCTACCCACAATAACAGCCAAAACAGAATCCCCCTCGTCCTCACATATCACCCCACCAACCTACAAATCCAACGCATCATCCTCCAACACTTCCACCGTCTGCAATCTGACCCCACTACCAAAGACACTTTTCCCTCCCCACCCTTATCTGCTTTCCGGAGGGACTACTCTCTCCTTGACTCCCTCAACCGCTCCACACTCCCCTCTAGCCCCACCACCCCCGGCACTTTTCCCTCCAACTGCAGAAAGTGCACACCTGCCCTTACAACTGCCCCCTCACCCCCATCCCAGGCCCTAAGACCTTCGACATCAAGCAGATGTTCACCTGCACATTTGCTAAAGTGGTGTACTGTATCCACTGTTCCGATGTAGAGGAGGCCACAACGGGAAAACCAAGCTGAGGTTTGGGGACCGCTTTGCATAACACCTACGCTCAGTTCGCAACAAACAAGTACACCTCCAAGTCGCAAACCATTTCAGCTACCCCTCCCACTCCTGGACAACATGTCCATCCTGCAGTGCCACAATGATGCCACCCGAGATTGTAGGAACAGCATCTTATATTTTGCTTGGGAACCCTGCAGCCCAAGAATATCAAGATAATAAAGTGTGAAGCTGGATGAACACAGCAGGCCAAGCAGCATCTCAGGAGCACAAAAGCTGACATTTCGGGCCTAGACCCTTCATCAGAGAGGAGGATGGGGAGTGTGTTCTGGAATAAATAGGGAGAGAGGGGGAGGTGGACCGAAGATGGAGAGAAAACATGATAGGTGGAGAGGAGAGTATAGGTGGGAAGGTAGGGAGGGGATAGGTCAGTCCAGGGAAGAGACACAAGTCAAGGAGGTGGGATGAGGTGGTAGGTAGGAAATGGAGGTGGGGCTTGAGGTGGGAGGAAGGGATGGGTGAGAGGAAGAACAGGTTAGAGAGGCAGAGACAGGCTGGGCTGGTTTTGGGATGCAGTGGGGGGGGGGGGGGGGAGATGAGCTGAGCTGGTTGTATGATGCAGTGGAGGGAGGGGACAAACTGGGCTGGCTTTGGGATGCAGTGGGGGAAGGGGAGATTTTGAAGCTGGTGAAGTCCACATTGATACCATGGGGCAGCAGGGTTCCCAAGCGGAATATGAGTTGCTGTTCCTGCAACCTTCGGGTGGCATCATTGTGGCACTGCAGGAGGCCCATGATGGGCATGTCGTCTAAAGTATGGAGTTAAAATGGTTCACAACTGGGAGGTGCAGTTGTTTATTGCGAACCGAGCAGAGGTGTTCTGCAAAGCGGTCCCCAAGCCTCCGCTTGGTTTCCCCAATGTAGAGGAAGCCACACCACGTACAATGGATACAGTATACCACACTGGCAGATGTGCAGGTGAACCTCTGCTTAATATGGGAAGTCATCTTGGGGCCTGGGATAGGGGTGAGGGAGGAGGTGTGGGGACAAGTGTAGCACTTCCTGCGGTTGCAGGGGAAGGTGCCGGATGTGGTGGGTTTGAAGGGCAGTGTGGAGCGAACAAGGGAGTCACGGAGAGAGTGGTCTCTCCGGAAGGCAGACAAGGGTGGGGATGGAAAAATGTCTTGGGTGGTGGGGTCGGATTGTAGATGGCGGAAGTGTCGGAGGATGATACGTTGTATCCGGAGGTTGGTGGGGTGGTGTGTGAGAACGAGGGGGATCCTCTTGGGGCGGTTGTGGCAGGGGCGGGGTGTGAGGGATGTGTTGCGGGAAATGCGGGAGACACGGTCAAGGGCATTCTCGACCACTGCGGGGGGGAAGTTGCGATCCTTGAAGAACTTGGACATCTGGGATGTGCGGGAGTGGAATGCCTCATCGTGGGAGCAGATGCAGTGGAGGCGGAGGAATTGGGAATAGGGGATGGAATTTTCGTAGGAGGGTGGGTGGGAGGAGGTGTATTCTAGGTAGCTGTGGGTGTCGGTGGGCTTGAAATGGATATCAGTTTCTAGCTGGTTACCTGAGATGGAGACTGAGGGGTCCAGGAAGGTGAGGGATGTGTTGGAGATGGCCCAGGTGAACTTGAGGTTGGGGTGGAAGGTGTAGGTGAAGTGGATGAACTGTTCGAGCTCCTCTGGGGAGCAAGAGGCAGCGCCAATACAGTCAATGTAACAGAGGAAGAGGTGGGGTTTGGAGCCGGTGTAGGTGCGGAAGAGGGACTGTTCCACGTAACCTACAAAGAGGCAGGCACAGCTTGGGCCCATGCAGGTACCCATGGCCACCCCCTTTGTCTGTAGGAAGTGGGACGAATCGAAAGAGAAGTTGTTGAGGGTGAGGACGAGATCGGCTAGGCGGATGAGGGTGTCAGTGGAGGGGGACCGGTCGGGCCTGCGGGACAGGAAGAAGCGGAGGACCTTGAGGCCATCTGCATGAGAATACAGGTGTATAGGGACTGGACGTCCATTGTGAAAATGAGGTGTTGGGGGCCAGGGAGGGGGCTTCACAAGCTTCAAAATCTCCCCTCCCCCATCTGCATTTCAAAACCAGCCCAGCTCATCCCCGCCTCAAGCCTCACCCCCATCTCCTACCCACTAACCTCATCCTGCCTCCTTGACCTGTCCATCCTCAATGGACCAACCTATCCCCTCCCTAACTCCCCATCTACACTCATCTTTATTGGCTCTAACCCCATCTGTGACTTGTCTGTCTCTTCTGCATCTATCTTCTCCTTTATCCATCTTTAATCTGCCTCCCCACCTCCCCCTATTTATTTCCAGATCCCCCTTCCCTTCCCCCATTTCTGAAGAAGGGTCTCGACCTGAAACATCAGCCTTCCTGCTCCTCGGCCTGCTGTGTTCATCCAGCTCTACACCTTGTTGTCTCACCCATTAGTCCTGATGATCTGGAGTCTGTTGCTTTTGCGTTGCAGCTCTATTGATAGAAGCCTGGATTCACAACATAACTGTAAAATTACTGACAGGGGTTTCCACCTCCTGGAAAGCCCCACTATACTCAATACTTACTGTTCACTGCAGGAAAAGATTTCTCCTTCAGGCAGAATTACATGCAGACAGTAATGCAAATCACATTTACATTCCAAAACTAAAATACACAACACTTCCACAACTATTAACAACATAGCTAACCACAGAACAGGATAAAACATGAACCAATTTATTAGAAACAAACAGAAATATAGGAAACAAAAGAAAAAGCAGAATGGTATATTTTAAGTGAACATTCAGCAATTGCCAATGATCTTTTGTGTAGAAATATGCTTTAGCATGACCTGAGGCCAGGAAAATTGCATCTTAAACACAAAGACTATTCCTTTCACACCAACCAGCCACTATCAATTACAAGAAGACACCCACATCCAAGAGCTCCATTCATACATTAAACCAAGATGGTTGGATGAGGCAGAGATCTTGATCTCAGAAGGAATCAAGGGCTACGGGGAGAGTGCAGGGAAGTGGAGTTGAAATGTCCATCAGCCATGATTTAAATGGCAGAGTGGACTTGATGGGCCAAATGGCCTTACTTCCACTCCTATAACATAGGATCTTAAGATCCTATCTGTCCTCCAAGATGGACATAAAAACAAACACAATGCATTTCTTGTAGATCCTAGATTCTTCCCACTACTCTTCAAAATACTGCCATGTGAGCTTTTACAAATTCAACACAGCTAACAACATTTAACATCTCATTCTTAACATGGCACCTCTAAGTGCAGCGTTCCTTTAGCATTGCAGTAAAGCAACAATCTAGATAGATCACATGGTCATAAAAGATCACAAATCTCTTGACTGCAAGATGCAAGTGCTGTCAATTGGCCAAAGCCAACTTTCAACAGAAGAAGCAGGGAACATTATAAACTGAGATAACACAGTGTGGAGCTAGAGGTACACAGCAGGCCAGGCAGCATTAGAGGAGCAGGAAAGTTGACGTTTCGGGTCAGGATCCTTCTACAGAAATGGAGAGGAGGGAGTTCAGAAATGAAGAGAAAGGAAGGGTGGGGCTAAGGAAGGTAGGTGAGATGGTGATAGGTGAGTGCAGGTAGGCAGTGATGGGGATTGGTCAGTGAGGTTGAGGGGGCAGCTAGGTGGGAGAGAAGATGGAAGGTTGTGTCAGGTCAAGGCAGCCGGGATGAGAGGAAGGGCTGATCATCCTTCAAAAAAAATCCAGTCAACGTATTCAAATCCTACTCCTAAACAAAGGCAATTCAATATTCCCTGACCATAACTCAAATCAACATAATTGAATCAAGTGTCAGAACCCAAAGCAATCTCCCAACCCAAGCTGGTCAACCAAGTCCACCCAATACAGTCTCCCAACCCAAGCTGCTCAACCAAGTCCACCCAATACAGTCTCCCAACCCAAGCTGCTCAACCAAGTCCACCCAATACAGTCTCCCAACCCAAGCTGCTCAACCAAGTCCACCCAATACAGTCTCCCAACCCAAGCTGGTCAACCAAGTCCACCCAATACAGTCTCCCAACCCAAGCTGGTCAACCAAGTCCACCCAATACAGTCTCCCAACCCAAGCTGGTCAACCAAGTCCACCCAATACAGTCTCCCAACCCAAGCTGGTCAACCAAGTCCACCCAATACAGTCTCCCAACCCAAGCTGGTCAACCAAGTCCACCCAATACAGTCTCCCAACCCAAGCTGGTCAACCAAGTCCACCCAATACAGTCTCCCAACCCAAGCTGGTCAACCAAGTCCACCCAATACAGTCTCCCAACCCAAGCTGGTCAACCAAGTCCACCCAATACAGTCTCCCAACCCAAGCTGCTCAACCAAGTCCACGCAATACAGTCTCCCAACCCAAGCTGGTCAACCAAGTCCACGCAATACAGTCTCCCAACCCAAGCTGGTCAACCAAGTCCACCCAATACAGTCTCCCAACCCAAGCTGGTCAACCAAGTCCACCCAATACAGTCTCCCAACCCAAGCCGGTCAACCAATTCCACCCAATATAATCTCCCATCCCAACCTGGTCAGGCCTCTTAATCTCATGCCGGTCCTATCACCCAATCTCAGTGGAAAGACTGACCATGAATGTCTTTGCCCAAAGGACAAGCCTTGCGGTGAACCTTGACCTGCCGCTTCAGGCGGTTGACGCCCATTTTCCCGGTCAGCTCCTGCTGGCGGCCGCCGGGCTCCCCGTCCTGCCCCTGCCACATGAAGTGCAGGTAACTGAGGCCTTCAGCACGGTCTCCGGTTCCGAGGCGGCGGTGCCGGCCGCAGTCCGGGTCAAGGGCGGCCAATCGGAAGGTGTCGGCGGCGGCAGCCCCGCGCTCGAACACCGGGTACTCGCCCTCGGAGCTCGAGCGCTCCGACACCGTGTCATCGTCTGAGGCCGCCATGGAAGCGCTCATCGCTCGTCCCCTACCGCGTCATGGTGGCCTCCGGACGGGTGTCTTCCCTCGTTAAATTATTTTATTTATTTTCTCTCCGTCGCCTTCATCCCGATGGCCGCCCACCTCCCCATGCTGTCCACTGATTGGACCAGGACGTGGCGATTGACACGGTTTTGGACCAATCGACATCCGGGACCCACTGACGTCGTACTCCGTTTCCATTCTGAACATGAGGTTGCCCTGAGGGGGCAGGCGGGGCAGGGAAGCGGTCCTCTGACTGCTATAGGTGGCCAAGCTGAGCGCCTGATGGCGACGTTGCTGTTTCGTTAGTTGAGGGGTAATGTCTTTCCCTTTGAGTTAGGGGTCTAGGTTCAAGTCACATCTGCTGTAGTGGTGTGCAATAACGTCTCTGAGCAGATTGATTTAATTTTTTTTCACAGTGAGGAATAGGCCCTTCTGACTATCATGCCCATGTCAGTCATTTGGTCTTTGGAACTCGCTCCACCGTTCAGTCCTATCTTGGCTGATCGTCCAATTCGATACAGTGTACCAGCTTTGTCCAAATATCCCATTAGCCCTAAGAACTAATGTACTTGATGAACACTTCGAGCGTCATAACATTCAAGGTTATGAGTCTGGTAAGGGAATTTGGGACAATTTTGTCACCAAAATACCTGGTGGCCAAAAGGGCACCTGTACTGCATTCTATAATGATATCTAACTCCTTCATGGTTTTGGTCTCAACAGTTTTCTGTTGTTGAGATGAGAATCATCTAGCATCTGTCCCTATTCTCACTCCATGTTTCGTCATACAGTCCATAGCCTTGTACGGTATGGGTTTTCAACTGCTCATCTAAACTCTTCTTAAAATGTATTGATCAACATTCCCCCTAAGCTGCATGGCAAAGCAAGTTCACAGTAGCTCCAATGTTCTGCACAATGTTGGCAGCGAGCCACGTAAATAGTGTCCATGGATGAAAGGTTGGCTTTGGTGAAAGTCTGGGTTGTGCATATCACCTTCTGTAGCTTCTTACTGTCCTGGGTAGAGCAGTTGCCATACCAGACTTTTGTGCAACCGGGCAATATGCTTTCAATAGTGCATCTGTAGAAATTGGTGCGGGACCTTATGGACATGCCAAATTTCCTGAGCCGCCTGAAGAAGATGAGGTGTTGTTGTGCCTTCTTGACTGTCGCATCTATGTAGGAAGTCCAGGACGGGTCATCAGTTATTGTCACTCCAAGAACTTGATGCTCTTCACCTCTCACAACCTCAGTTCGTAGATGTAGATGAGGACATGTTCTCCTTTCTTTGTGAAGTCAATGATCAGTTCTTTAGTTTTGCTGACGTTAAGAGACAGATTGTTTTCATTGCACCAAGTCATCCCTTGTGTATTTTGACTTGTCATTATGAGATATCCATCTCCCTATGGTGGAGTCATCAGTGAACTTGTAGATGGCGATCGTTTGGAATTTGGCAACAGTCGTAGGTGCATAGGGAGTACAGTAGAGGGGTGGCTGAGGACACATCTTTGGAGGGGCTACAGTGTTGAGTGTTATTGTGGAGGTGGTGCAGGTACCTGTCCTCACTGATTGCAGTCTATGGGTCAGAAAGCTGAGGATCCAGTTGCAGAGGGTAGAGCTGAGACCAAGGTCACACAGTCTTGAGATCAGTCCAGTGGGGATAATGGTGTTGAAGGCAGCGCTGTAGTCAACGAGCAGGAGTCTGACTTAGATGTCTTTGTTGTCCAGATATTCTGGGGATGATCACAGGGCTAGGGATATGGCATCCTCTGTGGACCTGTTACGACAGTAGGAAAACTGTTGGGGATCGAGACAGGTTGGGAGACTGGAGCTGATGTGGACTACGACCAGCCTCTCAAAGCACTGTATGATTATTGAAGTCAGAGCTATTGAGCAGTGGCCATTAATGTACTGTTTTCTTGGGAATAGAAATGATGGTGGTCTCCTTGAAGCAGACTTTGGCTTGTAGAATGGAGAAGTTGAACATGTCAGTGAATATCTGTTCCAGTTGGTCTGCACATGATCTGAGTGCTCGGACATCGTCCAGGTCCATCGGTTTCCTAGGATTGACTCCCAGGAAGACTGATTTGACATTTGAAGTGGTGATAAAGGGAACAGGTGTGTCTGGGGCTGTCTGGCAGGTGTCACCACATCAGTGGTATTCTACTCAAACCAAGCATAACAAACATTTAGCGTGTCATGGAGGGATATGTCATTGTCTGCTATCTTACACTCTTTCACCTTTTATCCTGCAGTGTCGTTTAGGCTTTGTCATTGATGGCGGGAGTCTGGTAGGTCCAGGCCTCTAACTTGGTACGGTCTTGTCTCTTGGCCTCCCTGAGGGCTTGGCAAAGGTCATATCTGGATTTTCTGTATTGGTCCAGGTTACCCGACTTGAATGCTGCAGGTCTGGTCCTCAGTAAGGAGTGGATTTCATGGTTCATCCAAGATTTGTGGTTGAGGAACATTCGGATTGACTTGTTTGGTACACAGCATTTGCTAATTAAGTGTTGGTGGCATACTCATATTTTTATGAATAAAGTATATTTTTGAAATACAAAAGTTTTTTCAGTGCTTTGACTAATAAAGGCAATAACTATAGGAAGGATGTTGTGAAACTTGAAACAGCTTAGAAAAGATTTACAAGTTACAAGTTGCTAGTGTTTGAACAATAGGGAGAGGCTGAATAGGCTGGGCCTATTTCCTGGAGTGTCAGAGGCTGAGGTCTGACCTTATGTAGAGGTTTATAAGATCATGAGAGATATGGATCGGGTGAATAGCCAAATTCTTCTCCCTGGGATGGGGGAGTCCAAAGAAAGAAGGCACACACTTAAAGTGAAAAGGATTTAAAAGGGAGTAAAACAGCAACTTTTTCATGCAGAGGGTGGTGTATGTTTGGAATGAGCTGCCAGAAGAAGTGATGGAGGCCGGTATAATAACAACATTTAAAAGACATTGGATGGGTACATGAATAGGAAGGGTTCACTGGAATATGGGCCAAATACTGGCAAATGGGACTAGATTAATTTAGGATATCTGGTTAGCATGGACGAGTTGGACCAAAGTGCCTGTTTCTGAGTTGTACAATCCTATGACTCTATAACAATATACCTTCTTAAGAACCTTATCAACCTGTCCTGTTGCTTTTAAGAGTGTGTGGATGCACACCAAGACACCCTCTGATCCTCTGTTTCCCTGGGCCGTACTATTCAACAAATACTCCCTTGTCTTGTTAAACCTTGCTGCTGAGTTGGGCTGCTTGGCAGTTGGGTTTCTGGGCTCGACAATCAAGGCTGCCCAGATTAGTGATCCAAAGATATGAGTCCAAATCCCTCCAGGACATTATGGAGAAATTTAAATTCAATTGCTTAAGTAAACAAGACCATAAAAATAAGATTAAACAATAACCTACAAAAATAATAAATGAACAATTGTTGCCAGTGCAGACATGACAAGATAAATTATCTCCCCCTGTGTCATAACAATTCTGTGAATCCTGGAGTTTGGAAACCTGCCTCAGATCACCTGTGGGTAAACTGTTAGGTGATTGTTTCTGACAGTCATGAATGCAACAGACTAAAGGGCATTTTTCTGTGCTGTAGATCTCTATGACTCTAAACCACATTCATTCCTTTTTTACCACTAGCTGCTAGACTTGACTATACTAATGCAGTTCCACTTTTGACCCTTGGCTGACTTTCTCATCCAAAATTCTACGAATGGCAATTCAATCATAGAGCCATACAAGTGATACAGCTCAGAAGAGGACCACTTGGCCCATCTTGTCCATGCCAACCCAAAGACACCCAGATGCCCTTTCTAGCCCCATTTTTCAATTCATGGCCCGGAGCCGTGCAGCTTATAGCCCTTAAGGTGTAGATCGAGGTATGTTTTAAAAAAAGAGTTTAGAGTTTCTGAGTTCCGCCACCTACTTGGGCAGTGAATTCCAGACACCCACCATCCTCTTTGTAATAATAATCTTTTCCTCACATCCCCCTCTAATCCTTCTGCCACTTAGCTTCCTCTTTGAACTCTCTGGTTTCTCCTGTCTATCCTATCTCTGCACCTCACAATTTTGTACACCTCAATCATGTCACCACCTCAGCCTCTTCTGTTTGAAAGAAAACAACCCAACTTCTCCAATCTACCCTTGTCGGTACAATCTCCAGCCCTGGCAACATTCTAATAAATCTTCTCTGCACACCCCCCAGAGCAGTTATGGTCTTCCTGTAATGTGGTGTCCTGAACTGCACATAGTACACCAGTTGTTGTCCTATGCTTACAGATCTATGTTGGACGCTGTTCAAACAATGCTTCAGTTTTTAAAATATTGAAAGTCCTTCCAAGGCTTCTATAGGTAGTGAATGTCCCCTCTAAATAAAATAGCAGTTCTTTCATAACATAGAATATAGCTTCTGGAACACTAAAACAACATTAACTGACTGAACGGCATGCTGGGAAAATTGGCCAACTAAACAGCAAGGGAACCAGAATAGTAAGCTAGGAAGCTTGCAGAATTCATTATCAAACTGGTTCATATCAGACAGATATGCAAGGCATTTATCTTAATTGACTATATTGAATAAGTGTTGGTGTGACAATGTGGCAAGGTTTTGGTTGGAACAATAGATCACTGTTTCAGTAGAATGGTTTTTGAGACAGCTTGGCTCGTAGAGTCAGCTCAACCAATAGGGAAATTACAATATCTAATACTGCTCTTTCTAACGCCTTTTCCTAGGATAGTAACTGGATTATGTTAATTGCATCGCTATACCAAACTGGGGTAACTGGAGGAATCTGCATGTCAGGTACCACGGTAAATAGTTGGAAGCTGCTGCACTTGGGGATGACCTGGAGAACTGTATTTAAAGGGGTTTCTCGAATCAAAGGAGCCTGACACTGCAGAGACAATGTCAGCACAAGCAGTAGGAACTACAGAAGTGAGAAGAACAGCGGCAGCATCAGTTCAGCCAGCTACATTCAGGATAGCATAAACTTCTTTACCACCTTGCGCTTCCAAAACAGAGTTTAAACCAGTGTGAGAACATAGTACTTTAAGAACAGTAAGGTTACTAGGAACATCTTCTCACAGTAGACCCTATCATTATTAGTGTAAAATGAGTCCCAGTAATTATGCAAGTAAATCAGACCCACAAAAAAAATGTTTACACTTTGCTCTTTCTCCAATCCCACAGATCTCTAATGTATTCATCTTATTCTAGCCTTTGAGCATCCCTCATTTAAATCATTCTACCTATGGCGGCTGTGCCTCCTGCTACCTAGATCATTTATTCTAGAATTCCCTTCTGCTTCACTTTCTTTCTTAGAGACACTCGTAAAAACCTACCTCCTTTACCAAATTTGTTATTTATTCTGTATATCTCATTTTGTGGCTTAGTCTAATTTTGCTTTTCTCTATTTTGCTCCTACAAAATGCGGTGGGATGTTTCATTACCTTCAAGGCACTACACATAATTGTTCTTTGATTATACTACTAGACAATCATTCAAAAAAAAAAATCATACAGTTTAAGAAAGAAAATCCACCCTCCTTACCCAGTCTGGCTTATGTAAGATTCAAGGATGCAAACCAATATGGCTGACTCCTGATTTATCGTGACCACTAACTCTAAATTGAATCCACGAAAGCATAGAATGGGAACACAGCAAAGTTGTCAGGGCAGAAAATTGTAGCGTGGCAAAAAAATTTTAGTCCGTATAAAGCGGCAATTGGATATGTACACGACAAATGCAAAACAAACGTTCATTGTGATGCAGATGTGACATCACATTCAAAGTGCACTCAGACTTTAGCAATAAATAGTTAAGGCTTTTTATAGTGCAAATTCACAGCAAAAAATGCCAGTAGCAGAACCTAAATAAACACATTCTCTCGAGATGCTGCGACAGTGTTGCTACCTCTGACCCAGCAGCTGTGGGTTCAAGTCCTACATCTGCCACATACATTAGGGGAAAACAATGACCTAGTACTGGTATTATTGCTAGACTGTCAATCCAGGTAATGTTCTGGTAACCTGGGTTTGAGTCCCGCCGCGGCATCTGGTAGAACTTTGAATTTGATAAATATCTGGAATTAAGAGTCTAATGGCGACCATGAAACATTGCTGGTTGTCAGAAAAACCTATTTGGTTTATTCATGTCCTTTAGGGGAGGAAACTGTCATCTTTACCTTGTCTGGTCTACATGTGACTCTGGACCCACAGCAATGTGATTGACTCATAACTGCCTTCTAGGCAATTAGGGATGGCCAATAAACGCTGGTCCAGCTGACAACGCCCTCATCCCATGAATGAATAAAGAAAAAAAAAATTCTGCAAGAGACTGTTCAGTGCTTCATTTGCATTCTTTAAAAACTTTCTTATCTTAACTAGCAGAAAGGTATAATTCTGAATATGACTATGCCAGGTTCTTGCTTCATTGGCTTTGGAATAACTCTTCCAATTCACTAGAAATAGTAGAATAAAGAACATAGTCCAGAGTTTTAAAATTGGTTTGTTGTTAGTGTGGAAAGCCCTTTTGATGTAGGTGCAATTATAAAACTTTTAGATGCAATTTTCACTTTCCACCTTTTATTCTTTGCTGTTTATTATGATCAGACGTCCAGTCACCATTGTTTCAATTCAACTGAAATAACGTACCAACTATGTTGCAGTTAATTGCAATTAATTTTTTTAGTTCTAGAAAGTTCCCATGTTTCTTATCAAATGAACGTTATTTTCTAGCAGATATCTGTATCTTTGGTGCCTTACGTTACACACTGTACGCTGTACCTCAGTTATGCATTTGATTAAATACACCTAGAAAATAAAAAGTTGGTGTTTTCAGAAATAAACCTCATGAATTAAGTCTTCCAGAGACATTATATGGCAAGTGACATAATACCTTATCCAGACACCTACCCTCCATTCCCAGCCTCACCAAAATGAGACATTATCATCCTGTCATAACAGCCCTCTGAAATGCCATATTATAACACTCAGTTGTGCCAAACTCCTAAATGGAAGTCATAATAGTAAAACTGACCAGATCTCCCTACAACGAAATTGACACCAAATGTCACAAATTTACACCCACCCAGTGAACCCTGTAAAGCCATCTCATGGTATTAGACAGGGACTTTCAAAAATTGATAGGGGGAGACTCCTCTTCACCTATCCCCTCCTCCCACCTCAAGCCACACCTCCATTTCCCACCTACTAACCTCATCCCGCCTCCTTGACCTGTTTGTCCTCCCCAGACTGACCTATCCCCTCCCCACCTATACTCTCCTTTCCACCTATCTTCTCCTCTATCCATCTTTGGTCCGCCTCCCCCTCTTTCCCTATTTATTTTAGAACCCTTTCCCCATCCCCCTCTCTGATGAAGGGTCTAGGCCTAAAATGTTAGCTTTTGCGCTCCTAAGATGCTGCTTGGCCTGCTGTGTTCATCCAGATTCACACTTTGTTATCTTGGATTCTCCAGCATCTGCAGTTCCCTTTATCTCTGATCACATGAGATAACTCTAGCAGATAAGGTAAAGGTAAATCCAAGAGATTCTACAAGTATATCAAGGGCATATCAGTAACTAGGGACAGAATAGGGCACCTTCTATAAGTCTCTATAACAATGTCAATTACATCAACGTAACCTGTAACTAGTTACTAGCATGTGATTAAGTACCTTTTGTTCACATTCTTCTAATTAAACCAGGAAGTGGTTTTCTTCTACTAGACTGGACCAAGCAGGCCATGTACAACACAGCAGGTCAGGCAGCATAGAGAAGCAGGAAAGTTGATGTTTCAGGACGGGACTGATGAAGGGTCTTGACCTGAACCATTGACTGTCCTGATCCTCTGATGCTGCCTGGCCTGCTGTGTTCCTCCAGCTCCACACTGTATTGGCTCTGACTCCAGCATCTGCAGTTCCTGCTATCTCCAAGCAGGGCATGTAGATTCCTATACTGAAAGAGGATATTGGCACCAAACCTATCACATGATAAGCTGTAGTTTTGCTAGCTGCACAAATAACATTCACCACCATCCCAGGCCACCTAACGTGGACTGACAAATGATAAGCAAAATTAGCATTACATAGCCACCAGTAAATTACCATCTCTGAAAATATGTGTATTAAGAATCTCATATCTACATTAATAGCAAGACCATCGACATCCTGTAGGTCACCACTGACTAGAAACTGGACTAACCACCTAAATATTGTGGCTAAAGGACAAGTCAAAGATTGGCTTTGAGTCCCCATCCATAAGGCACAAGTCAAGAATATGATACTCTCTACTTGCCCAAAAGATGCAGTGAATAGACCTCTTTAATTTCACATTTTTTGTTGATTTTTGCTTTTATACACCTCCTGTGCAGCTGTAACCTTGTATGCTTCACCCTAAGCGTCCAATGATTTGCATGTCTTGTTTGCTATGATCTGCATGTACTGGCTCACAAAACAAAGCTTTTCACTGTACTTGGGTACATGTGACAACAATAAATCAAATCAAATCTCACCAAGGTTTCCTTGACAGAAGCTTCCAAGCTTGCAGCCTTGACTATTTCGAAGGATGGGAATCAAGCCTGTGGAGACACCACATGCTGGTTAGTAGCTCTCCAAGTCAGTCACCATCCGGACTTGGAATGGTATTGCCATTGTTTCTGGTTCGAAATCCTGGAACTTTGTCTTCATGCAATACTGTAGGCTGCTGCGGATCAAGAAGGTATCTCACCACACCATCTTGGGGAAAACTTGGAATAAAGAATAAATCTTAATAGGGATGCCCATGTTCGCTCAACCTTTTTTAAAAGAAGCTGCAGCAATGGATTAATTTGAATTTATGTTTCAAATTGTGTTTTCATGTTAAACTTTTTTAAAATTATAATTTATTTTGTTCTGCATGTTTACTCTTCCTATTATATTTAAAATTTAATTTGAGTAAATTTTTCCTGCTGCTTGCTGGAAATCTGAAATAGAAACAAGAAACGCTGGAAATGCTCAGCAGGTCATGCAATATCTGAGAAGACAAATAGAATTAACTGAAGCTTAACAATCGTTGACCTGATACATTAACCCCATTTCTTTCCACTGATGCTGTGTGAACCTGCTGAGTATTTCCAAAATATTTTATTTTTATTTCAGCTATCCCCAGAGTTCTGATTAATGTGTCGTTTCTTCATCAACGTCAAATAAACAGATTATCTCATTGTGCTGGCATTGCTGTTTGCAGAAGTTTTGCTACCTACAAATTGGTTATTGTGTTTCCTACATCGCAATGGTGATTGCACTTCAAAAATAATTCTTCATCTGTAAAGTGCTTTGAACTGTCATGTGTGCCACATAGTATGAATCTTGAACAGTTCATCAACTTTACTGACACCTTTCACTCCAACCTCAAGTTCACCTGGATTATCCCTCATACCTCTCTCTCTCTCTCTCTCTTTCCTGGACCTTTCTGTCTCCATCTCTGGTGACTGCCTTGAAACCAATATGTATTTCAAGCCCACTGACTCCCAAATCTACCTAGACTACACCTCCTCTCACCCACTTTCCTGCAAGAATGCAATCCTTTACTCCCAATTCCTCTGCCTCCACCACGTCTGCTCCCAAGATGGGGCGTCCCTCTCCTGAACATCCCAGATGTCCTCTTAGTTTAGGGGCTGCAACTTACACCCTTCACTGATTTAAAATATTCTCGACTGCATCTCAGTTGTTTCCTGAATCCCTGCTCTCGCATCCCCTCCCCAATATTAACAAAGACAGAATCCCCCTTGTCCTCACATATCACCCCACTAACCTCCATATCTAACGTATCATTCTCTGCCACTCTGCCACCTGCAATCTGACCCCACAACCAAAGATATATTTCCATCCCTACCCTATCTGCCTTTTGTAGGGACCATGCTCTCCATGATTTCCTCATCTGCTCTACACTCCCCACTAGCTCCACCACCCCCAGCATCTTTCTCTGCAACCGCAGGAAGTGTTACACCTACCATTACACCTCCCCCTTCACTTCTTTTCAAGGCATCAAACAAACCTTCCACATCAGACCATTGTTCACCTGTACATCCGCAAATGTAGTCTACTGCATCCGCTGCTCCCAACGTGTCCTCCTCTACATTGGAGAGACCAACCGGAGGCTCAGAAACCGCTTTGTAGAGCACTTTCTGCTCTATTTGCAACAAACGACAATACCTTCCAGTCGTGAATCAATTCAACTCCCCCTCCCACTTCCTGGGTGACATGTCCATCCTGGGCCTGCTCCAGTGTATCAATGACACCACCCAGAAACTGGAGGATCAGCACAACATATTCCGCTTTGGGAGCCTACAGCCCAATGACCTAAATGAGGACTTTACCAGTTTCAAAATCTCCCCAACCCCAGCCTCATCCCATGACCAACCCTCCCTCTCAATCCGCCTCCTTGACCTGACACAACCTGTCTGTTGTCTCTCCCACCTAACTGACCAATCCTCACCACTGCCTACCTGCACTTACCTATCACCATCCCATTTACCTTCCTCAGCCCCACCCCTCTTCTCTCTTTTTATTTCTGAGCTCCCTTCCCCCTCCCCCATTCCTGAAGAAGGGCTTCTACCTGAAATGTCAGCTTTCCTGCTCCTCTAATGCTGCCTGGCCTGCTGTGTTCCTCCAGCTCCACACTATGCTATCTCTGACTCCAACATTGGCAGTTCTTACTGTGTCTCAGTATTGCGTCTTTTAGTATCTTTGAGGACTGTAGGCAGTCTGCCACAGCTGGACCCAGTTTGAGAGTTGATTGAGTTTGACTCAGTGCCAAGTGGGACCAATTTATGGGAAATTTGCATTTATGAGGTCAAATGCCAATTCTTTTAATTTATATTGGTAGCTCACAATTAATACTGCAAAAAAACTCAAAGCTATACCAAAACTAAATAATGGATATATTTTTATTTCTAAATAATTATCAACTATACTTTGTCATTCTGAAGGCTCGCTGAATCTGAAATGTTAACTCTGCTTTCTCACTGCAGACCCTGCCAGACCTGCTGAGTTTCTTCAGTAATTTCTGTTTTTGTTTCTGATTTCCAGCATCTGCAGTTTTTTTTTAATCAATGAATACCTTTAAGTTTGACATTGGTAATTCTTGCCAGTCAAGGGTAGCGAAAGGTACTGTGTGTTGATTAAAACGTGGAATTCAAAACACAATTGGTTCAACTGTGACCTTATTGAAAGATGAAGTAGTCCAAGGGGACAAGTGGCCTAATTCTGCTCCTATTTTGTATGTTTGTGAAATGCTGGAAGTACCCAGGCCGGTGGCATCTTTTTAGAGTTCTTTTACCTTTTGTCAAAAGGGTGGAGAACTCCCCTCATTACTCCTTCTTGAAATAACATTACACAGAATCTTTTTTAACTGTAGGTGTCCCTCTACTCCAAGGGCTGCAGTAGTTCAAGAAGGCAGCTCAATACCACCTACTCTTTGGGGCAGTTAGGGATGGATCATAGAGACAAAAATAGAAATTGTTTAAAAAACTCACCAGATCTGGCAGCATCTGAGGAGAGAAATCAGAGTTAACATTTTGGGTGGAGAGACCCTCCCTCAGAACTGATGATAACTAGATAAAGGGTTAGCAGCAACTGCAGATGCTGGAGAATCTGAGATAACAAGGTGTAGAGCTGGATGAACACAGCAGGCCAAGCAGCATCAGTGGAGCAGGAAAGCTGACATTTTGGGCCTAGACCTTTCTTCAGAAATGTTTTCTGGCCTGCTGTGTTCATCCAGCTCTGCACCTCGTTATCTCATAGCTAGGTAAATGTTGGTTTGTATGCAGAAGATGGCAGGGGCTGGAAGGAGCAAACGATAGGCTGGGATAGAGCTCAAAGAGAGGGAAAAGCAGGTTGACAGATAAAGGTGTGGATAACGATTTGGATAGAAGAGAATGGACAATAGGTGTTGGTCTGTGCTTCCACATCTTATGAATAACTAAAACCAAACATCCCACTGAGATTGATAAAATAAGAGGAAGAATAAACATCTAGGCTATAAAATATAGTAGTGAGCAGAAATAAATAAGGTGTCATTTAAGGGAACTAATGCCTTTTCCTTTAAGACGGCAATGCGGAACTGTTCTTTGGCACTTGTGCTGCGCCGGGGAACCTTTTCTGTGGAACACGAAAGGCTATTTGCTTGTGTTCTCTTCTGTTTGTGAGAAAATCGAGTTTCCTTTTAAGAAAATCAAAATAATTTTGCAGAAAGAGAGAAACTGAGGGGGAGATGTCGGCTTTTGCGGATGATTATGGGGCGGAGGTGAGTTTGTGGCGAGGGTCCAGTGGTATCTTGCTGTTGTGTTAATGAAACAAACACATGGTTCTTGCAGCCTGAGGCCCAAAGGAGCCTCAGTTTATCAAGGATCCCCTTCCACTAAAACTTTGTGTTATCTTTAAAATATTGTACTTATTATTTCTAGTGGATTTAAAAACAAATGTTCAGAATGTCCTCATTTCTTCTGAATCATTCTACTCTTCGTTTCTAGCACTCGTTCACCTGCACAGTTATTTTGACGTTAAATATTTTGTTTTTAATATGTAGATGTTTCTTTTTCTGGTGGGATTCTTTTTCTACTTCGCTAACCCCATCAAAAAAAGAATTGTACATTAGATATTACCGTCCTATTTGGGGGTGGGGTGGGAGATAAAATCCTGCAGATGCTGGAAATTTGGAATTAAAATAAAATCAAAGTGCTGGAGAAACTCAGCAGATCTGGTAGCATTTTTGGAGAAAGAAACAGTTAACACTTTGAATCCAGTGTAGACTCTGCTTTGGAATTGATGTTGCCAGACCAACTGGAGTTCAAGGCCCTCCGCTTCTTCCTGTCCTGCAGGCCCAACCAATCCCCATCCGCCTAGCCGATCTCGTCCTCACCATCAACAACTTCTCTTTCGATTCCTCCCACTTCCTACAGACACAGGGAGTGGCCATGGGCCCCAGCTATGCCTGCCTCTTTGTAGGTTACGTGGAACAGTCCGTCTTCCACACCTACACTGGCCCCAAACCCCACCTCTTCCTCCGTTACATTCATGACTGTATCGGCGCCGCCTCTTGCTCCCCAGAGGAGCTCGAACAGTTCATCCACTTCATCAACACCTTCCACCCCAACCCCAAGTTCACCTGGGCCATCTCCAACACATCCCTCACCTTCCTGGACTTCTCAGTCTCCATCTCAGGTAACCAGCTAGAAACTGATGTCCATTTCAAGCCCACCGACTCCCACAGCTACCTAGAATACACCTCCTCCACCCACCCTCCTGCAAAAATTCCATCCCTTATTCCCAATTCCACTGCCTCCGCTGCATCTGCTCCCAGGATGAGGCATTCCACTCCCGCACATCCCAGATGTCCAAGTTTTTCAAGGACCGCAACTTCCCCCCGCAGTGGTCGAGAACACCCTTGACCGCGTCTCCCGCATTTCCCGCAACACATCCCTCACACCCCGCCCCTGCCACAACCGCCCCCAGAGGATCCCCCTCGTTCTCACATACCACCCCACCAACCTCCGGATACAACGTATCGTCCTCCGACACTTCCGCCATCTACAATCCGATCCCACCACCCAAGCTTTTTTTCCATCCCCACCCTTGTCTGCCTTCCGGAGACCACTCTCTCTGTGACTCCCTTGTCCGCTCCACACTCCCCTCCAACCCCACCACACTTGGCATGTTCCCCTGCAACTGCAGGAAATGCTACACTTGCCCCCACACCTCCTCCCTCACCCCTATCCCAGGCCCCAAGATGACGTTCCATATCAAGCAGATGTTCACCCGCACGTCTGCCAATGTGGTATATTGTATCCATTGTACGTGGTGTGGCTACCTCTACATTGGGGAAACCAAGCGGAGGCTTGGGGACCGCTTTGCAGAACACCTCCGCTCGGTTCGCAACAAACAACTGCACCTCCCAGTCGCGAACCATTTCAACTCCCCCTCCTATTCTTTAGATGACATGTCCATCATGGGCCTCCTGCAGTGCCACAATGATGCCACCCGAAGGTTGCAGGAGCAGCAACTCATATTCCGCTTGGGAATCCTGCAGCCCAATGGTATCAATGTGGACTTCGCAAACTTCAAAATCTCCCCTTCCCCCACTGCATCCCAAAATCAGCCCAGCTCGTCCCCTCCCCCCCACCGCATCTGAAAACCAGCCCAACCTGTCTCTGCTTCCCTAACCTGTTCTTCCTCTCACCCATCCCTTCCACCCACCTCAAGCCGCACCTCCATTTCCTAACTACTACCTCATCCCACCTCCTTGACCTGTCCATCTTCCCTGGACTGACCTATCCCCTCCCTACCTCCTCACCTATACTGTCCTCTCTACCTATCTTGCTTTCTCTCCATCTTCGGTCCGCCTCCCCCTCTCTCCCTATTTATTCCAGTTCCCTCTCCCCATCCCCCTCTCTGATGAAGGGTCTAGGCCCGAAACGTCAGCTTTTGTGCTTCTGAGATGCTGCTTGGCCTGCTGTGTTCATCCAGCTCCACACTTTGTTATCTTGGATTCTCCAGCATCTGCAGTTCCCATTATCACTGAGTTTCTCCAGCACGTTTTGTTAAAAGAAAGACCTGCATTTATCTAGAGGTAACACAGTGTGGAGCTGAAGGAAGACAGCAGGCCAGGCAGCATCAGAGGATCAGGAAAGTTGACATTTTGGGTCAGGATCCTTCTTCAGAAATGCATTTTATATGGTTTAATTTGGGATGTCTCAAAGTACTTTATTCAAACTGCAGTCACTACTGTAATGTAGGAAATACCTAATCAACTCCCACCCCAGTCAGCATGTGATGATGAGCAGACAAAGTCTCTTTTTGGGTGATGTTGATTGAGAGACTAAAAAGAGGCCAGTATGCCAGGAAGAACTCCCCACCTCCTCTTTGAAACAATGCCATGAGATCTTTTACATTCACTTAAGCAAGTAAATGGGAATTTTAATTGAATATCACTCTGAATCAGACAGTACAGTGCTCCCTTAGAACTGCACTGGAGTGTCAAATTTATGTTTGAGCTCAAGCGCAAGAATGCAAATTTATCTTAGAATCGAGTCTGAGGTGAAATAAGGGCTGGTTAGGTCACGTGTTCAGAATAGCACCAGCATTGCACATTTGGTTTCCTGTCCAGTTAAAGTAAATTTGGAACCTTCTTCCTTGCCCTGCCTCTGAGAATGGAAGGCAATGGCAACACGCTACTGAGAGAGCTACCTAGAAAATAGATCTGGGATCAGGCATCAGCAAACAAATGAACCAAGCACCTGCCTTCAAACAAAATGCATATGATAGAAATGGCTATTCTTCCATCTCAAAATATGACAGAACCTCAAAGCTGTGGAATTGCTTATCATCTCAGCCTTTTTCTGTACAATCTACAGTCTTTTAAATCTAACTTTGCCATTAGTTAAGCTTAATTATCTCAACTGTTTTGCCAAGTTTCTTCACATTTGAGGTGGATCAATATGGGCTTTGACCCAACACTCAAGTTTTGGATTTACCAGCAAAACACTAGAAACTCTAATGCTTTCCTGATAGATTTATTTTATACATTTGTGGAATGACTCCATTCTGTAATGATCAAATGTCACTCTCTGGGGAAAGCAGTTGTTCCTGAGATCCTTATTGTATTATAATGATTGTTATTAGTGACTATCTTCCGTACGCAGCCTGAAGTTGTTTTAATCTTCAGGGGTTAAATTAGGAGGAGAGATTTGGGTGTGAATATTGGACAGTGAAGAAGGTTATGTCAGAGTACAATGGGACCTTGATCAGATGGCCCAATAGACCAAGGAGTAACGATGAAATTTAATTTAGACAAATGTGAGGTATTGCATTTTGGTAAGGCAAACTAGGCAGGACTTGTACAATTAATGGTAGGGCCCTGGGGAGTGTTGCCGAACGAAGAGATCTAGGGCGTACATAGATCCTTGCAAGTGGAGTCATAGATAGACAGGCTGGTGAAGAATGCATTTGGCCTTGCTTGCCTTCATTCATGAGAACATTGTTGGGACATCATATTGTGGCTATATAGAACATTGGTGAGTTCACTTTTGGAATACTGTGTATGATTCTGATTGCCCTTTGAAAGGAAGGATGTTGTTAAACTTGAGAAGGTGCAGAAAAGATTTCCCATGATGTTGCTGGGACTGGAGGATTTGAGTATTCAGGAGAGGCTGAATAGACTGAGGCTTTTTCCCGGAGCGTCGGAGGCTGAGGTGACCTTATATAAAATTATGAGTTGCACGGTTAAGATGAATAGCCAAGGTTGGGAGTCCAAAATTAGAGGCCATAGCTTAATGTGGGAGGGGTAAGATTTAAAAAAATCCTGGGGTGCAACTTTTTCCACATGGAGGGTGCCACTTGCCTGGAAATAGCTGCAAGAAAAGGTGGTATAAGTAGGGAAAATTCTAACATTTAAAAGTCATCTGGATGGGTACGTGAATAGGAAGGGTTCAGAGGAACGTGGGCCAAATGCTGACAAATGGGTCGAGGTCAGATTGAGATGACAGGTTGGTGTGGGTGAGTTGGACTGAAATATCTGTTTCCGTGCTATATGTCTCTAAATTAGATATGTTTTCTCTAGAAATTAGAAGGTGATTTGATAGAAGTCTTCAAGATATTAACAGGAAAAGACAGGGTAGATAAAAATAAACTATTTCCACTGGTAAGGAATCCTAGAACTATGGGGCACAATTTGAGAATTAGGCCCAGACTGTTCTGGTGAGATGTTAGGAAGCACTTATACACAATATAATTACGAAGACCTCTCTTTCACAAATGACAGTGAAAGCTGGATCTGTTGTTAATTTTAAATCTGAGTAATAAACTTGTGTTAACGAAAGGTATTAAGGAACATGGGGCAAGGCAGGTACATGTAGTTATTCACAGATCAGCTGTCGTCCCACTGAATGGCTTGACAAGCTGAATGACTACTTCTGTTCCTATGTTTTCTGTCTCCTCCAATCAGGGTAGCAACTCTTCTCTACGTCTAATCAAAACTTTGATAAATATAAAAACTGCTCTCGGTCTATCTCTTGGTTTTCAGTTTTGTAGGGGTGAGGATATTTAGCTTCAGCAGCGTATTGCAGTTTAAATATCAGGGCGGAATAGCAGCTGAAAGAAATTCAGAGAGGAAGAACTGGGCATGTTATTTGTGGTGTCAGCTGATTTCAAGAAAAGAATTTTTGTGACTGCAAATCTTGTAGGAAGGTCTTGGTGTTTTTTTCTTTTATTGAACCTTGAGCTGGATTTCCTTGTGTGCATGTGTGAATGGTATTTTATGCAGAAGTGCAATGATTGAGCTGTGCTGTGATATTAGTTCATTCATGGGATTTATGGGCCAATGTTTGCTACCCATGCCTAGTTGCCCTGGAGGTGGTGCTGGTGAGCTGCATTCCTGAACTGCTGCAGTTTGGTTTGTATAGGTAGACCCAAAATGCTGTTATGTAGGGAATTCCAGGATTTTGACCCACTGACACTGAAATATTTCCAAATTATGATGAAGCGTGGCTTGGAGGAAAAGTCGCAGGTGGTGACGTTCCCATATATCTGCTGCTCTTGTCCTTCTAATGGCGGTGGTCATAGGTTTGGAAGGTGCTGTTTAACGAGCATTGTCATGTTTCTCTAGTATATATTGCTTTGCTACACTCAGCTTTCCTGTTCCTCTGATGCTGCCTGGCCTACTGTGTTTTTCCAGCTCCACACTATTATCTCTGACTCCAGCATTGGCAGTTCTTACTATCTCTGGATGAGAAAATGAGTTTTGGTAAATAACTGAACAGACAAAAGGAGAAAACAGAAAGCATCGAAGATGAACGAGAAACAGAAATCTTGGCTGAGGGGAGAGTTGAACTTCCATGTGGTGCAATTTTCCTGGATAAAAAGCGACAGTGAATTCAACACAAAAACAAAAGCAAACCACTACAGATGCTAGGAAAGGAGTAACTCTCCAAGGCTTCTTGATAGAACCCTGCAAACATGCAGCCTCTACCATATGGGAGGATAAGGAAAGCAGATGAATGGGAACACCACCATCTACAAATAACACATTATCCATATCTGGGACTATATTGTCATTCTTTCAATGTTGTTGAGTCAAAATACCCTCCTTTCAGCACTGTGTGTATCCCTACATCTCCAGGACCGCAGCAGTTCAAAAGGGCAGCACACACCATCTTTCAAAGGCAACTGGAGATGGGTAGTAATGGTTGGCTTTGCGCCACAACCCATGAATGAAGTTTTAAAAGAGCAGTACCCCAGGCAGCATCTGTGGAGAGAGAAACAGAGTTAACAAATCAGGTTCAGAGCCTTGTGTCGTTTAACCTCTTCTGCATTCCATTTTATTCTGACCATTCCTTCATTCTCCTGCTCTCCCTCCCACTCTACTTTTCCTCAATTTCCCTATGTCTATATTAGCTTAAAATCTCGTAGATGCTTAATTTATTTCCAATTATGTTCTTGTTAAGTGAACTAGAACGAAAGGAAGCCTTTTGTAAGCATTAGCACTGACATAGACCAGCTGAGCCAAACAATGTCTCTCTATAGTTTTGTTGCAGTCTTGAAATTTCTCCTTACAGTCGATTCTGTGCATTACACTGCCTTACACATGGTTATTGCAAAGTGTATTGTGCCCCTTGACCTTTAATAGGTATAAGGGGATTGGTTAGTTCAGTTGCTGAATAGCCGGTTTGTGATGCACAGTGATGCCAACAGTGTGGTTTCGCCACTGGCTGAGATTACCATAATGTATTCTCCTTCTCAATCTCTCCCCTTGCTTGAGGTGTGATGACTCTTCTGTTAAGCCGCCATCACCACTATTCTCTCTAATGAGAAATCAGGACTGTGGCAACTTTAATACGAGAAAATGATGGTAGTGGAATGAGTTATTTTTACATAATTTTGTTTTTGCTGTGCACAGTATTTGTCTTGCCTGAAAAGTACCTGCACTTTTTCTAATGTTTTCAACTTGTTTATGAACTTTGTGTGTTTGTACCATTGATACTAAATTGTCTTCACTTCTATCCACAGTATGATCCATATGCCTACAATGCTGATTATGATCTCCATACAGGTAAATTTTCTAATGCAATATTTTTTGTTTGATGTGCTTGCTTAGATGCTGTAAACATGTCAGCACGTATGAGTATGTAACCAATTGTGATTGTCAGCTTGAGCTGAAGAGTCAGCCGAGCTAAGTGAGTCAAACCTCTCCTCCAGAGAGTGAGTGAAACAGTGAATTGGTCACGTTGAGCCTCATTTTAAAGGATATGGAGTTGGGGAGTCAGGACAACTATCTTGTGCATGATCCCCAATTTGACCTGGGGCCTTGGTGAGTCCATGATTTTAGCAGCCAGACCTTGACTTGCACAAATGTTTCAGGAATCCCTGGGGCTGTTATGCTGTAAATAGCCTGCAACCTGGAGGGGCACACTGTCCTTAAGTGTCACTGTTTGGGGGATTGGGGAGGTGAGGGCATGACTGGCTTAGTAGACAAATGTACCACTTACTATAGTTTCAAGCTCAACATTCCTGGGCACAGTATTTGTCTTGCCTGAAAAGTACCTGCACTTTTTCTAATGTTTGCAAGTTGTTTACGAATTTTGTGTATAGTGTAGACACCCGGTATGCCTTAGCTTTGGAGCATGGGCCTCAATGTAAATGTGGCTATCAACTGAAATGTACAATGGTTTAAAATTACTCAATTGGCTGAATTCCTCGAAGAACCAGTAGTACTTCAGTTATGTATTCAGCCCCTATTAGGGTGTGGAAGGATGGAAAGAATGTTAAGAAGAGAATCAATTATTGTAAAAATCCTTTTATTTTTGTCAGGTGACCCTAAGCAGGACCTTGCTTATGAGCGTCAATATGAACAGCAAACTTATCACGTGATCCCAGAAGTCATCAAAAATTTCATCCAGTACTTCCATAAGACAGTGACTGACCTGATTGATCAAAAGGTTTATGAGTTACAATCTAACCGTGTATCCAGTGATGTGATTGAACAGAAACTTTATGAAATTCAGGACATCTATGAAAACAGGTACTGATGGTAAACATTCATAGCACGTGTTTGTGGACCACTAAATGAAAGAAGAATTTCTTTTATAAAGCAGAATATATATCGAACTTGCCTTCACACAAGGCTACATGCCGTTAAAGGGCAGCGTTTGGTTTTCAGTCCATTTGTTACTCCTTACTCGTGCTTCACAGGAGTTGAGCATCATGGGTTCAGGCCGGAAACTGAAATTGAAATTACGACAGATCAGATCTTAATGAATGTCAGAATAAGCTTAAATGGTTAAATATACACTCCTCCTAAGTCCTATGTTCCTAGAACATGAGTCCATCAGAAATAGGCTGTATGAACCACTGGGCATACTATGCTGTCAATCCTATCCTACCATTTCCCCATATCCAAAAATCTACTGAGTTCTGCCTAAAATATACTTAGCAACTGAACATTTGTGGAGCTTTGGAGCAGAGAACTCCAAGGATTCAAACTGAATGAAAACATTTCTCCTCCTAATCTCTGAAGTAAATATCTAAGCCCTTGTCCTGAGAAGAGGATTCCTAATTCAAGACCTCTTAGCCAAATGAAAGAGCTCCTCTATATCTAAGCTCTAGATTGCTGTAAAGAACTTGTTTCCTTTCAATGAGATCGCTCCCTCCTTATTCTAAATTCCACAAAGGCTATCCCTGTTCTATTTAATCTTTTCTCTTAGGCCAGAATCTTAGCTGCAAGAATTTATTTTGTTCCGTTATGAAAGATTTAATAGCGAAGCAGTCAGGAAACAATGATAACACTGGACACCTCAGCATGGATTTACAAAAGGGAAATCATGCTTGACAAATCTACTGAAATTTTTCAAGGATATAACTAATAGAGTTGATAAGGAGGAACTGGTGGATGTGGTTTACTTAGACTTTTGGACGACTTTCGTTAAGGTCCCACGTAAGAGATTAATGTGTAAAATTAAAGCACATGAGACTTGGGGGTAGTGTACTGACATGGATAAGAGAGCTGGTTGGCAGAGAGGAAATAAATAGCGGGAATAAATGGGTCATTTTCCAAGTGGCGGCTAGTGACTAGTAGAGATTGGACCCCAGCAAATGAAATATATTAATAATTTAGATGTGGGAGCTAGATGTAATACCTTCATGTTTTCAGATGACGTAAAACTGGGTGGGAGGGTGAACTATGAGGAGGATGCAGAAATGCTTCAGTGTGATTTGACCAAGTTGACTGAGTGAGCAGAGATGGCAGATGAAATATAATGTGGATAAATGTGACGTTACAAAAACAAAGTTGCTAGAAAAGCTCAGCAGGTCTAGCAGCATCTGTGAAGAAAAAGAAAGAGTGAATGTTTTGGGTCCGGTGAAGGGTCACCAGATCCGAAACGTTAACTCTGTTTTTCCCTTCGCAGATGCTGCCAGATCTGCTGAGCTTTTCCAGCAACTTTGTTTTTGTTCCTGATTTACAGCGTCCACAGTTCTTTCGGTTTTTATAAATGTGACATTATTTTGCTGGGATCAACACTAAGAAGGCAGATTATGGCCTGAAATGGATACTTCGGGAAAGGATATAATGAGACCTGGGTGTCCTTGTATGTCAGTCACTAAAAATAAGCATTGCAGATGCAGTAAGCAGAGAAGAAGGCAGCTAGAAAGTTGGCCTTCAGAGAGACAAAATTTGAGTACAGGAATATTTTGCTGCTCTGAACCAGAATTTTCATATTTCACTTTCTAATTTAAGCCAACAGCACAGAACTATTCAGCAAAACATATCTGTGGTATAAAAGTGATTTGGTTGCAATATAAACAATGATGGAAACTGTTTGAGTAATTTTTTCATCCTCCTCTTTCTTCAGCTGGAATAAACTGACAGAAAGGTTCTTCAAAAACTCCCCTTGGCCTGAGGCTGAAGCTATTGCATCCATATGTCGAAATGGTATGGTGCTTGGGTTTTCAGCTTGTGCATTATGACATACTTTGGTTAATGTACTAATTCATAGACTGCTTCCTGCCCATAGAACAAGTTTCCTGAAAGCCAGGTAGTGAAGGAGAGAACTGGAACTTAATCTTTACACACCTTTATAAGGTTTTATTTAACATCAATACATGATACATGCATGCAGTTCTAAGCCTCACCACCTCTGTGTTTGTCTGCCATTATATATTTAAGAACAGAAGTAAATCTCCAGACACCCACCGCTTGAATATAATCAACATATTTGATTTCATACCTGGGTATCTTTGTACATAGCTTTATAAGGACTGTAATGCTGATTGTTTAACTGTATTTCTTCATTTTTCTAATTTATATGTAAGTACTTTTGTACCTAAGATGGATACAGAAATGGCAACTTTGTACGCTTTTTGCTGTACTCACGTACCCCTGACTTGAGTACGTGACAATAAACCTAATGCTAAATAACGTGAGATTATTAAGTCTATAACAAAGAATCATTCCTGTTTAAATCTCATAACACAAAATGCATTGTTTATGATTCCCGAGGGCACCCGCTTGCTTCACACACGTTTATTTGACCTTGAAGTATGATGGTCATCAGATTTGAAGAATACTGGGATCTAAATTTATCAACTTGTGCCCAATACCCAGGAATGAAACAGCCACAACAACAGCAAATTCTTCAGGGCAACAGCCTGATCTGACTTTGCATCAGACCTTTGCTGAATTGATCAGACCCTTTATATTTCAGGTATTCCTGGCCTGAAGTGAAACGCAGTATTTCAATATTGAAATAGAAATTCTGTAAGCAGTTCCAATCAAATGCTTAAATTCGTTTAGTCCAGTTCCTAAACTGCGACCTGCATTTTTGAGTTTTGAATTGGTCCCTTAAAGTCAGGGCTGCTGCTTCTAGATACTGAAAACAACTGAGCATCTTTGGTAATGTGACCTCCCTTTGTAACCATTCATGTAGGGCTTAAAATGAGGCATATTCCACCCGACTCCAACCTCCACCTGCTACTCCCAGCCCATTAGGCAAGCTTCATTTTGACACCTGATGGGTATCCCTGACTATCCTGGGTTTTGATGGTGAAATATAAGGATATATTTTCTGTGGTTCTCAAGCCTGATGTATCATTGCAGCTTCATGTGCAACCAAATCTGGGTCACATTGGAATGCTGTGTGAAATTTTGAAGTTTGAATTGAAACTTTATTTGTAAGTATTTTGGTTGCTGTTTAAGCAGAAGAAGAGATGAAAAGAAGGTTTCCGAAAAGGGAACAGAACTTTTATTTTTAAAAAAATGCATATCTTATGAGTTGTAGATATCTCCTAATGTGCTGAATAATTTACAACATCTGGAATATAGGACAAATACCAAAGTCCAATGTACTGTGTATCTACCTTCTAAATGATCTTTTGCAGATGCTGTTTTCCTTATTCTGTACAAAGAACTCTACTACAGACACATTTATGCTAAAGTCAGTGTAAGTCTGAAACTCCATCATTTTTATTTGCTGAACATTTTAACTGTGTTTAAAGTATAACATTTTACTTGCTATTTTTACATCCATCCCTATAGTTGCACAGCTTTTCTTCGTAGTTTTGACATTTACGCCAGTTATTAATTTAAAGTGTCATATATTAAATAAGAACTTTTGGTCTTCTTTATTGGAAGTGACTTGGACTTGCATTTTGCTATACGAACTCTTAAAAATTTAATTAGCCAACTTAATTGGCACCACCAACCACTATCTTCAACTTTCACTGATTCATCACCGACTCTCAGTGGCAACACTGTGTACCAACTACAAGGTGCACTGCAGCAGCTCATGAAAGCTTTTTTGGCAGCATCTCCCAAATCTGTGACCTCTTCCATTGAGAAGGACATGGACAGCAGATGCATGGGAAGATCACCACCCACAAATTCCCCTCCAAGCCACACACCATCCTGCTTTGGAAATATATTACGGTTCTTCTGCTGTTGCTGTGCCAAAATCCTGGAACTCGCTTTTTTACAAAATTGTGAGTGTCCTCACACTCCAAATACTGTAACAGTACAAGGAAGCAGCTTAAGGACATCTTCTCCCGGCTAGTAAATGCCGTAGACAGTAAGGACCACAGATGCTGGAAGCTACAGCCAATGAATATGGAGTTGGAAAAGCATAGCTGATCAGACAACGTCTGAGGAGCAGCAAAATCACCGTTTTGGGGGGTCCTGATGAAGGCTTTCAGCCCGAAACATTGACTTTCCTGCTCCAAGATGCTGTTTGACCACCTGTGCTTTTCCAATAAATGCTTGTCTTGCCAGCGATGTCCATATCATGTGCATGAATAATAATTATAAAAAAGCAAACACCTAGTCTGTTCTGTAAAAACAAAATTTTATGAAAATCTTTTTAAAAAGTCAGCACATCCTTCCAATTCTGTAATATACAAGCTTTTATTTTGGCTTGAGTTCCTGACAGTGCAGGTCATTGTGTTCTGTATGGTCTTCATTTTTTTTATTAGAGAATAGTCATTGTGATTTTTATGGACCAGCCCATACCTCATGAAAATATGTTAAGATAGTCTAGACCCTAACCTTTTTCTTATTTTAAAGGTGAGTGTGAGGCATTGAATTCAAAGTATAAATCGATTGGTTAAACTACTTGACATTAAGCAAAAAAATTTCATTTTTAAACTGCAGATAAAATACAGACAGAATAAAAATTAAAGAGTTGGCTTAACTGTAACCCCTGAAATGCTTAACAAATTAATATATATTAACTACTACGAGTTAACCATTCCAATATTGTAACATCCCATAAGCCCACTTGGCAAAGGCAAATTCAGTAAAATAGATTGTCCCACATACAGTTCTAGCAGAGAGAACCCCAGCTTTTAGCTTTTACAGGGAGAAAGATAAGAACTCCCACATCTGGCCTCAAGACCCCAGCAACTGTAGAAGGTTGAATCTAAATTTTCTGGTTCTGTTGAGTTTGACCTCACCCATTCAGGCTGCTTCTATTGTTTCAACTTCTAAAAAAAGTTAAATGTCTCACTAGCTCTTTATCAGCTTTGAGCAGATTGGTCAACACCTTTGTCTCAACATTTCCTCAAAAAAAACCAGAACACAATAGAGCTCTTAATGCCATGGTATTGTCACATGATGTCTTTGCTATTGATCTGTGGCAAGCTAACATTAATTATTTTGAAATTCCACAGCGCAGTGCAATGTAGTCAGTAGTTTGGTATTACCTTATCAAAAGGTTGTTGAGTAGAGCGCCGACGGATTTTAATCTTCTGTGCATTCTGCAGAGCCAATTAAGCAAGAAGTACGATTTGGGAACAATTCCTGTCATACTCACTAGTTCGGTTTCCTTTCTTTTCTAGGGAGGACCTACATTGGAGCAGAGATTTGAATCATATTACAATTACTGCAATCTGTTCAACTACATTCTGAGTAAGTACATTTTGTTGTAATAAAATCTTAATTCGCTCTTTTACTTGGTCCTGATCCCTGTACAAAATCATATGGGTGGGGTGTGGTACTTTTGATAGTAAGAGAGAGAATGGAGAGCAAACAGAACATTGTGAATACAGCCGTTATTACTGAATAGTAATCTGCCTTTGTGTCAGTAGAGGTTGTCGACATGGTTGACACAAGGAGCTGAAAATGTATCAGCAAAAAAACTCAAATTGATACAGAAAGTGTTGGAAGTACTCTGGTCAGGTAGCATCTGCGGGAACAGAGTTAACATTTACGGTGTTTCATCAAAATAGGTCTCCAACATCTATTGTATTTTGCTGAGTAGCAAGGCAGCACAAGTCTGAATTAATATTAACATGCTTTGTGTTGGAGTAATTAAAATACATTAGAACAGAAAAACACTTAAAGTGAATAACACCAGAGCTATCTTTTGATTTATCTATACCCAAAGCATGAACCAACACCCTATCCTCCTCCAATATCAAAAGCCCCAATGTACATGGACTCTATGGCACACAAACAGACACATGGGTCCATCTTGCTGTTTGTTTTCTATCCCCAACTTCATTAAGGTTTTGTAGCCAGAGGGTTCTGATAGAATGTGATGGGACCTTGTATCAAAAGCAAATGTGTCTAACAGTTCTATCTAAGCAGATAAAGAAAAAAATACGGAAATATTCTGGGATACCAGTTATAGCAACACAAAAGTAATTAAACGGAAATAGTGCATCTTAACTGCATATGCAGCATGCATGAAGAAATGGTTTGGGAATCTTTGAGGTAGAACAGCTGACTACTAAAAAGTAATTGCAGCAGAATATTCTCTTGTTCTGATCAAAGAATCTGAGGAACACTGCAGCTGTGATAATAGATTGAGAGTCTCTGAATTATTAAATTTTCAGATCTGTAGGCTCAGCTCATTTTAATCAGAATAATCTCATCCCTTTCAGATGCGGATGGTCCAGTTCCCCTGGAGCTCCCAAACCAGTGGCTGTGGGACATTATTGATGAGTTCATTTACCAGGTGATTTTTCTGGCTTTTCATCAGACCAGCTTGCCTGAATCTGCACAGAATATTACTTTTCTGCAACCTGTATTGCAGGATATCCTCAAGGAGCTGAGGGGTCTTCTGTACTTTTGAGTCTCTGCAACAACTGGCATTTGGGTTCTGCCTTTTATTGAAAATTGGCAGCTGTCACCCAGATCATTAGAGTGCATCCATTCAAATGGATGAAGCTGGATAGGAAGTCATCAGGAGACTCTTCCTTTCTTGCAAAGCACATGTTCTGTTTGTGTTCGAAACCACTTCAATGAAGAGCAGAAATAACTAGTAATGTTTACAACTATGGACTGAGTCCAGATTCAGATTTAGTATATTTTGGAATCTATCTTATGCCTTCAGCCTGTTGAATGACTCAAGTCAGATTGTTGTGAAGAGAAGTGCATGATGAGTAGATTACTTTACCTATTTTCTCTTGGATTTGTCCTGGAACAAACCTTGTTCTGCAACACTTCCTTTTAACTTCTTCACTGCATCAGGTCTGTGGTTGCACACGTGGACCAAATGAAGGAATAAAATACATCTTGGTATTACCTGTTGTAATTCTGATGACAAAATAGAGACTAAAGTGTTAGGAATGTCATACGTTTTATACATTTATGAAAATGTGTTTTTGCTTGACTGCCCTGCAAAAATGGCCAGTCAGCAGAGATATGACCTACATCTGGCTAACCATGTTGATTTTCTTCCATTGAAAACTCTCCTATGTACAGTTCCAGTCTTTCAGTCAGTACCGCTGCAAAACAGCGAAAAAAACAGAGGAGGAAATTGACTTCCTGCGGTCAAATCCCAAAATCTGGAATGTTCACAGTGTCCTTAATGTCCTCCATTCACTGGTTGACAAATCCAACATCAACCGGCAGCTAGAGGTCTACACCAGTGGAGGTAAGTGCAGATGATACTGTATTCTGTTAAGTCATGGGTTTTCTTAGTTTTAAGTCTCCCTTGATATCCCACATCTCCCCTCCCCTCGCCTGTGTTTCAGGACTGAACATCTTGGGGAAATTTCAGTTAGTATTTCCTGATAAAGCTCTTGAACTTGAAAGCTATTTATTACTAGATTGGCTTATTAACTGTGCTTATTAAGTAATATCTGTTACACTTTATTTCTGGGCATTAGACTACTTGTTCGTTAGTAGCTGAAATGCAGAACAAGCTGACTTTTTCTCAGATTCAAGTGCTCCTTCACAGTTTGCAGACCCATGAATGATCTGCATACTTTTTTTTCCTTTGTAATTCAATTTCAAACACTTGAATTTTGTTCTGCTATATTTTCCCATCAGTTGTAGGATCTATATTTTCATACAAGTGATATTCCTCTTTTTGCAAAAGAGTCACATTTAAATGGTGTATTTCACAACCTTGAGTTTTCCCAAAGTGCATCATGGTCAATTAAATGCTTGTAAAATGTAGCCACTGTTGTGAGCAGGTTCCCACAAAGTATTGTAAGTTCACAACCAGATTGTCAGTTGTAGGTATTGGTTAAAACTGACTGCCCTAAAGTTTGCATTTACTCTTGTATTGACATCTACTACTGTTCATCTCATTACAGGAGATCCTGAGAGTGTTGCTGGGGAGTATGGACGTCACTCTCTATATAAAATGCTGGGATATTTCAGCCTGGTAGGGCTTCTGCGTCTCCACTCACTGCTTGGAGATTACTACCAGGCTATCAAAGTGCTTGAGAACATTGAACTCAATAAAAAGGTGTGTCCCTTTGTAGCACATCTGCACTGCTTCACTGAGCATAGTTAACCTGCTCATTTTAACCATTGGATTCAAACCAGTGGTTAGTTTGTTACGTAGCTGTTGTTGAGTGGGAAAAGACATTACAGGAAACAAGAGTTCAAAATATCAGAGAAATTGCAAATAAAAACACTGTAAGCCAAACACAGCACTGACGCCAGTCCCTCTTCCAGTCCGTGTAATCAGTTAAGAGTTAATAATGTTTGAATTAATGAAGGGAGATAAAAAGAAAAGGAGCATACACATCTGCTAAGAAGTCGCACTGGCCTTGGAATTAGAGTAATTTCAAAGCTTTTGCAGGTACAAATAAGCTTCCTGAAAACTGCATTATAATTTCCAAACAGGTTTTCCATTTCTGCTTATCTTGAAACCGTGAACTTGGCAAACTGGCTGTATAAATTTGTGGGTGACAGCAATTCTTGTTCTTTTTAGCAAAAACATTTGCAGTTTTCTCAATAGCTCCGCGAAGCTACACATTACGCAAAGCCTACGAAGATTCTGCTTTAGCTCTTGAGTCCATGCTGATTAACAATTGTGTGAACTAATTGCTGCCAGAACCTTCATACTAGATTGGGAAAGTTTCCAGAGCCAGTGGCTCTTGTACGAGTGTTGGAGTTCAGGCTGAACTGTGGGCTTTTTAAGGTTGGTTAGCTTGGCCCACTGCCAAAGCTGCTGAATAATAGCCATGTGGAATGTACCTACACAACCATATTGTCTGAAGAAATCATTGTTGCCAACATCAGAGAGCACAACAATGAAGGATAATTTCATCTTGTTCATTTGTTTGCAGTCTTTTTCTCGAACAAACTCATGGCTCGGGACTATTTGATTAATTTAAAATAGCTAATAAAATGAAAACTAAAGTGCTGTAAATTTAAATGCATTTCACTGCCTTTTCACATATTGGCTTCCTACCCTAGTCCCAGCACTGAATTCCAAACTCTTCCTGATTGTCCCCACTTCCTCTTGAAACAAAAACAAAGTTGCTGGAAAAGCTCAGCAGGCCTGGCAGCATCTGTGAAGGAGAGAACAAAGTTCACGTTTCGGGTCCAGTGACCCTTCTTCAGAACTCAAACTAGCCCCTCTTGAAAGATTGCTAATCCTCACTAGTGAGGGTGAGTAGAACAAGATTCCACCCTTTCTTCTTTCGATTTGATATCTGAGATATGAAAAATGTCATATGAAAATATTCAAAAGTGTTCCAACTCCAGCCCCACACATTCTGCCATGATAAGCCTGTAATGAGTCTCAGGGCTCAGGTAACCGGGAGGAAAAATGATTAAACCCAACTCATCACTTTCCTTTCATCACCCTAATCAAGAAAGAATATTATACCATGTTTTCTGTGCTCAATAAATGTACAAGAAGGTTGAAGTAATTGTTTTTCAGTTATGCATACCTGGGTTTTAAAATAAGATGCCTTTTTATATATCACTTTTTGTTCAATCCTATTACAGAGTATGTACTCCCGAGTACCAGAATGTCAAGTCACCACTTATTATTATGTGGGCTTTGCCTACCTGATGATGCGCCGTTACCAGGATTCTATTCGTGTTTTTGCCAACATATTGCTGTACATTCAGAGGACCAAGAACATGTTTCAACGTTCAACCTACAAATATGAGATGGTAAACCTACAAAAGAAGTGTTACTTATCTGTGATGTACTTTTCATCTGAAGTTGGTTAATTTGAATTGTTTAAAACAATTTTAGCGCAAAATGGAGGGTCACTTTATTTATATTAGTTCATTAAAGTAGCCAGCCTTTTCACATTTTTACAAAGCCAAAAGCTCTGAATTAGCAGGTGGTACTAGCTATGGTAATACAGGACAGGTTAGATCCAGACTGAAACCTGGCTTGACAGACCATTTGCTTTTTTAAAAGTTTACCATGGAGCTTAGTCACTGAACCTATTCATAATTTGTACCTCTAATAAAAGAGCATAAACATTTATTATACAAAAGTAAAATGCAAACTATATTACACTAGACGAGAAAAATTTAGTAGACATTATTACAAACATCAGAAAGAAAAATGAATCCCATTTATCCGAGCAATAACCTTGGAGGGACAGAAAGCTGAGTGAGGAGTTGTCCCATCTCTGAATTAAAGCTTTCCTGCTCAGCTGGCACAAGTATAATCAATTGCCATTCACCAGATGTTTTTCACGTTCACTAGATGCTTTCTTTTTAAGTTGCTGTCTTTAAGACCATTAAAACAAAGTGCTAACTCAGATCACCATCACTTAATATGTGTTCCCTAAACCCCTCTCTGTGTCTTTCACAGTCATTGAGATGTTTGACCTGGAAACAGATCCTTTGGTCTAACTAATCCACGCCCACCAGGTATCCTAAATTAATCTACTCCCATTTTGCTAGCATTTGGCGCCCATATCTGTCTTAAACTCTTCCTATTCATGTACCCATCCAGATGTTGTAATTGTACCAGCCTCCACCACCTCTTCTGGCAGCTCATTCCATACATGCACCACCTCTGCTTGAAAAAGTTGTCACTTAGACCCCTTTTAAATCTTTGCTCTCTCACCTTAAACCTATGTGCTCCAGTTTTGGACTCACCTACCCTGGCGAAAAGACCTTGGTATTCACTCTATCCATGCACCTTGTGATTTTATAAACCTCTATAAGGTCACCCCTCAGGCTCTGACGCTCCAGGGAAAATAGCCCCATCCTGTTCAGCCTCTCCCTGTGGCTCAAACCCTCCAACCCTGGCAACATCTTTGTAAATCCTTTCTGAAACCCTTCAAGCCTAACAACATCTTTCCTCGAGCAGGGAGACCAGAATTGGAATGCTGTATTCAAAAAGTGCCCACACCGACATCCTCCTTAATTTTGTTAAATGATTCAAAATCGCAACGTTGTTTTTCTAGCCTGGGGCATCCATTTAAATGCTCCCTCTCTGTTATATAGTATTCAATGAGCAGACATTGGGATTACTGAACAGTGGTTGAGACCAACCTCAAGTAAGAATGTATGGAAATAATTCCAGAGAGAATTAAAACCCCATTTTCTTCTCTTTCCCATGCCCTTTTCAAACCTATCTATAGATAAACAAACAGAATGAACAGATGCATAGTCTGTTGGCAATCGCCTTGACACTGTACCCAATGAGGATTGATGAGAGTATCCACACACAGCTACGAGAAAAATATGGAGACAAAATGCTGCGTATGCAGAAAGGGTAGGTTCTGCTATTTGTATCAGTTTCCATTTATTTATATGTTGCAGTTATTCAGCAATGACTCATCACCCAATGTGCATTGATGTAGCACCTAGAAGGGAATAAAATGTCATAGAATCCCTACAGTGCAGAAAGAGGTCATTCAGCTCATCAAGTCTACACCTTCCAAAAAGCATCCTATCCCTGTAGCCCCATATTTGTGGCTAATCTACCTAACCGGCACTTCTTTACTGTGGATGGACGCTGGAGCACCTGGTGGAAGTCCATGCAGACTTGGGGAGAACGTGCAAACTCCACACACCCAGTGCTGGAATTGAACCTGAATCCCTTGCATTGTGAGGCAGCAGTGCTAACCACTGAGCTACCATGCTCACCCCAGACCCTTCACAAGAGCATTCATAGATAATGTTCATGACAGTGAAGATAATAGGGCAATCAACCACAAGATTGATCAGCCAGATAAAGTTTGAGGCAGATAGACAAAAGAGGGAATTTTTCTTATTGGCCCCAAGCATTTGAGCACCAGGCACGGCTGTCAATGGTGGAGCAATTAAAACTGGGATGTGCAACAGAGTTAGGGTTAGAATTGGAGGAACTCCAATAATTGCATTACACAGACTTGCAGAAATGAGGAAGTTTGAGACCAGTGGCGAAGGGATTTAAAAATGATTCCAGTAGCTTTGTGAGATAACAAAGTGTGGAGCTGGGTGAACACAGCTCCACACTTTGTTATCTCGGATTCTCCAGCATCTGCAGTTCCCATGATCTCTTATCCAATAGCTTTGTGCATCTCCATTATTCAATTGTTGTCTTTAAGATGATACTTAAGTTGAAATGCCTAGTGGCTAATTGTAATTTTTAAATGGGGCTGTGCAAGAGTGAAATAATTGGCAACGTTAACATCACCCAGCAGTTGGAGAGCTGTTGGGAAGTGCTGTGAATGGAAGAGGTGCCCTGATTAGGGTGTCAAACCAGTGTTTCACTACAGTCATAGAGTCATACAGCACAGAAACAGACCTTTTGGTCCAACCAGTCTCTGCTGACCATAATCCCAATCTAAACTAGTCCCACCTGCCTGTTCCTCACTCATATCCCTCCCAACCTTTACAATTCATGTATTTAGCCAAGTGTCCTTTAAATGTTGTAACTGTGGTCACATCCACCACTTTCTCAGGAAGTTCATGGATTTTTAATGACAATAAGATAAATTCATGATCACCGTTACCTGACACTAGCTTTTAATTCCAGATTTATTTAATTCTAATAAGTTAAATTTCCCAACTCTTATGCTGGGAGTTGAACTTGTACACATGGATTATGAGGAGGTCTCTGAATTATTAGTCTAGTAACAACCATTACGCTACAATTCCTGTTGTACTGAATTTTGCAAAATTACAATTTTGGCCTGGGATTTCTGATTAAAAATGACCAGTTCTTTCAGTTTTGAACCGCGTGCCAAATTAATTGCCAAAATAATGGGACTGTTAGCTCAATTTCTGCAAACCCTGCAGTCAGGATTTTGTATTTGTTTTCCTGCCCACTTTGGTAGCTCTGTGTAAAAAGGATTGGGAGCTGGTTGTTCAGTGTGTTTGAAATCTGCACTTGCATTATCGATTGCATGTACATTATTTTAACACTAGCTGAAGGAACTTTAGATGTCTGAAATTGAACTTTCTTTACGGCCTTAAATTAGGACAGACATAAGATTAAAATCAAAATAAATGAAAAAGGCAGCATTAGTCAGAAAGTATTACTTCAGAAACTGATGTCAATAATAATAGAAATGCATGAATTAAAAACTCAGTTGTCAATTCAAATCCCATTTATTATTTCATGGTACTTTTAGTGGCTCTCAGTTACACGAGAGGTGATGTTCCAGTTCTTTGAATTTTGATGTTTTCTATAACAGCTGAGAAAGAGAAACACTTGAAACATACAAGATCCTGAGCGGCCTTTACAGGGTGCCACATCTAGAACTAGGGACACGGTTTCAACATAAGTGGCCACTGTTTCAGATAGTGATAAAGAGACTTTTTTTTCTTCCTTCACGGGCAGTAAATCTGTGGAACTCTGCTTCAGGTGCCTTTGAGAAAAGAGAGAACCTCAGCTGTCAATTCAAATCCCATTTATTATTTCATGGGACTTTTAGTGGCCCTCAGTTACATGAGAGTTGATGTTCCAGTTTTTTGAATTTTGATGTTTTCTGTAACTACTGTAATCAATGGGAAGAATAACCATTTAAAGTATTTCTTAGAATATTTTTAGGACAGATATTGATTGATTTTTGATAAATAAAGAGATGAAAAGTTAACAGAGGTTAGTGGTAATGTGGAGTAATCGATCAGCAGTGATCTTCTTGAACACAGGAGCAGACTCTAGAGACTGAATAGCCTCCTCCTTCCAGTCTGAATGTTGAAATAAGATAATCCAAAATGATAGGCTTATAATTTTGTCTCTGAGCTTTCCACCATTGATTGTGAAAGAATAACAACCCAGGAATTTTTTTCCTAACAAGAATTTTTGAAGTTTTTTTTCTTCAGTCCTACAGTAGCATTCTGTCCCATTTCCCTGCAGATTTTTTTTTAATCACAGTCTTGATACAAAGACAAGACTGTTAAAAAGAGTTCTGATTTTATTTGGACACCTGAAGTGATAGCTCTTTGGCTTCTGAGTTAGAGGTTTCTGAGTTCAAGAGCCTGCAGAGATTTGAATAAATAATCAAGGCTGATGCCTCTGTATAAAGTGCCGCCTTTCTGATGAGTTGCTAGACCAAAGCCTTGTTTGCACTCTTAATGATGAGATACTTTTCATCCATCTATTTCAGAGACAGGCTGAGGAGTTTTTCCTGGTGTCCTGGCCTACATTTTGTTGTGATCAGTATCTAAAACAAATGATTTGATTCTTGCGGGAGCTTGCTGTACCACATTTCCTGCATTACAATAGTGCCTGCACTTTAAAAGTACTTTCAATAGCAAGTTGCCAAGTGGGAAGGGTCGAGGGTATTTCATGAGAACCTTAATCAAATAATGTTTGGTGATGATACACATGGAATAATAAAACCATAAGACATAGGAGCAGAAGTTAGGCCATTCAGCCCATTGAGTCTGCTCTCCACCTTTCAATCATGGCTGATAAGTTTCTCAACCCCATTCTCTCGCTTTCTCCTGTGATCATCAAGAACCTATCTATCTCTGTCTTAAATATACTTGATAGCGTGGCCTCCACAGCCTTCTAACACAGTGAATTCCATAGACTCATCACCCTCTGGTTGAACAAGTTTCTCCTTTGCTCAGATCTAAAAGGTCTTCCCTTTACTCTAAGGCTGTGCCCTCAGATTCAAGGCTCTCCTACCGATGGAAACATCTTCCCAACATCCACTCTGTCCAGGCCATTTTGGGCGGCCCAGGAATGGTCAGAGAAGATAGGTTTAAAGGATGAAAGAGATATAGAGGTATGGAGAAATGTAGGCTGGAATTAGAATCATAGAATCCCGATAGCTTGAAAGCAGGCCAGTCAGCCCATCGGGTCCAAACCCAGACCCAACTGCCTACCCTAACCCCATAAGCCTGTGTTCTCTGGGGCTAACCCATCTAGTCTGCACATCCCTGGATACAATGGGCAATTTAGCATGACCAATCCACCTAGCTTGCACATCTTTGCACTAGAAGGAAACTGGAGCACCTGAAGGAAACCCATACAGATGCAGGGAGAATGTGCAGGCTCCACACAGTCAGATGCCAGAGGGTGGAATCGAACCCAGGTCCCTTGGCACCTAGGAACAGCGGTGCTAATCACTGAGCCACCGTGCTGGCCAGAACCTAGGGCCTCGGCATCTTGAGGTATGTCCACATCTTTATCAACATCATTAAACCATTGCACCCAGGTTTTCTCTGCAGATATTGGACATTTTTTTCCCAAATAGCAGCTCCCGACATCTACCATTTGTGGAACTGCACTGCACAAATTTTTTTCACCCTGGCAACTTGCCGCAAAATACCACCCCTTATTTACCTTGGTCACACATCTTGTAAACCAGGCTGTTATGTGGGACTGTCTCATGTGCTTTTGTAAGCCATAAAAATTGAGAGAGACTGTATGACTTGCTTTGTTTGTGTTACCTCCTTTAAAGGAAGTCTAAAGCCAAACGTCACCAGGTTATAGTCCAACAGGTTTGTTTGCAATCACAGGCTTTTGAAGTGCTGCTCCTTTGTGAAGAATTCACCTGACAAAGAAGCAGCACTCTGAAAGCTTGTGATGTCAGATAAACCTGTTGGACTATAACCTGGTTTCATGTGATTTCTAACTTGTTCACCCCAGTCCTACACAGGCACCTCCACGTCATAGCTCCATAAAAGAGAAATCTAAAATGAATCTTATGTCTCCACTGTCCCCCGAAGCCCACTACCTTCCTCTGCATCAGATATGCATCTGCCTTTTAAAAATGCAGTAGACTCAATTTGAGCCCTGCGATTTTCCACATTCCAGAAAGAATGAGGAATTTGTGCTGTAACATTGCCACCTACTGGTTTTATAGAGTAAGACCCAAGGATCTCAATATTCATCTCAGAATTGATAGTTTCAGAGCAAGTCATCTGAAGTTGCTCAGAAACTACTTCTGGATGTACAAGTAGAATCTCTTTTGGTTCTTTAACATTTCACCTTGAAAACTTGCCTGCTTTGATTAATGATATGAGGTCCCTGATGATTTGTCCACTTAGGGTCATAGAAATGTGCAGCACACAAACAGACCCTGCGTTCCTACTCGTCCATGCCGACCAGATAGCCTAAATTAATCTAGTCTCATTTGCCATCATATGGCCCATATCCTTCTGAACCCTTCCTAATCATATACCCATCCAGATGCCTTTTAAATGTTGTAACTGTACCAGCCTCCAGTACTTAGTAAGCATGTGGACAATAGGGTTAGAAATTTGATGTGTACAGGAGATGTAGTCTAGTTCCAGAATGTTGTTCTAGATTACCGTACTCCATGTTACTCCATGAGGCTTCTCTTGGCTGCCGGTTAAGAAATGAGGTGGACTCTCAGCTAGTCCCTCTCATTATAAAATGTTGAGGTATCAAGATGGCTGCTATTATTTGAGCACTAATGCAGCATGACAACTGCACGTATTTTTCAGATTTTAACTACATTGTAAAAATTAAAATGCTCCTGCTGAAACCATAATCCTTAAATGGTTTGCTTTTCAATTATTTGTTTTTATTTTAAATGACCCTCCCCCAATATGTTTTCAGTTCATCTATAACCCTGCTCTTCTTTTATTCCAAATAGTGAAATGCAGATTTTTGAGGAGCTGTTCAGCTTTGCTTGTCCGAAGTTCCTGTCACCAGTGGTACCAAATTATGAGTCAGTCCATCCTAACTACCACAAAGAGCCATTCCTACAACAGCTGAAAGTGTTTATGGATGAGGTACAGCAACAGTCTGTACTGTCCACTATACGCAGGTATGTCCAGAAGTAGCTGGTACCAGTGCCATCCGTGTTTATTTAGTGGTATGTAAAAGATGCCATGCCCAGCTACATCTGATTAACTAACTCATCCTGAATTAGCCATTCCCCAGAAACCAGTGAGTACCTTTTTGAGGAATTGAGGGATGAAGTTAACTGGTAGTAGGGACTGGAGAGGGAGGGAACGAAAACTGTTCGGTAAAATAAGCTTCTAGAACATAGAACGTTACAGCACAGTACAGGCCCTTCGGCCCCCCCAATGTTGTGCCGACCCGTCATACCGACCTCAAGCCCATCTAACCTACACTATTCCATGTACGTCCATATGCTTGTCCAATGATGACTTAAATGTACCTAAAATTGGCGAATCTACTACCGTCGCAGGCAAAGCGTTCCATTCCCTTACTACTCTGAGTAAAGAAACTACCTCTGACATCTGTCCTGTATCTTTCACCCCTCAATTTAAAGCTATGCCCCCTTGTGCTCGCCGTCACCATCCTAGGAAAAAGGCTCTCCCTATCCACCCTATCTAACTCTCTGATTATTTTATATGTTTCAATTAAGTCACCTCTCAACCTTCTTCTCTCTAATGAAAACAGCCTCAAGTCCCTCAGCCTTTCCTCGTAAGACCTTCCCTCCATACCAGGCAACATCCTAGTAAATCTCCTCTGCACCCTTTCCAAAGCTTCCACATCCTTCTTATAATGTGGTGACTAGAACTGTATGCAATACTCCAAGTGCGGCAGCACCAGAGTTTTTTGTACAGCTTCATCATAACCTCTTGGTTCCGGAACTCAGTCCCTCTATTAATAAAAGCTTAAACACTGTATACCTTCTTAACAGCCCTGTCAACCTGGGTGGCAACTTTCAAAGATCTGTGTACATGGACACCGAGATCTCTCTGCTCATCTACACTGCTAAGAATCTTACCATTAGCCCAGTAACTCCTACCAAAGTGCATCACCTCACACTTGTCCACATTAAACTCCATTTGCCACCTCTCAGCCCAGCTCTGCAGCTTACCTATGTCTCTCTGCAACCAACAGCATCCTTCGTCACTATCCACAACTCCACCGACCTTAGTGTCGTCTGCAAATTTACTAACCCGTCCTTCTACGCCCTCATCCAGGTCATTTATAAAAATGACAAACAGCAGTGGACCCAACACCGACCCTTGCGGTACAGCACTAGTAACTGGTCTCCAGGATGAACATTTCCCATCAACTACCACCCTCTGTCTTCTTTCAGCAAGCCAATTTCCGATCCAAACTGCTATATCTCCCACAATTCCATTCCTCCGCATTTTGTACAATAGCCTACCGTGGGGAACCTTATCGAACGCCTTGCTGAAATCCATATACACCACATCAACCGGTTTACTCTCATCTACTTGTTTGGTCACCTCAAAGAACTCAATAAGGTTTGTGAGGCACAACCTTCCCTTCACAAAACCGTGCTGACTATCCCTAATCAGTTTATTCTTTTCTAGATGATTATGAATCCTATCCCTTATAACCTTTTCCAACACTTTACCAACAACTGAAGAAAGGCTCACTGGTCTATAATTACCAGGGTTGTCTCTACTCCCCTTCTTGAACAGGGGAACCACATTTGCTTTCCTCCAGTCATCTGGCACTATTCCTGTAGACATTTCCCATCAGGCTTCAAGCTTCTGTCTCTCAACAATGATCTCCTTTTCATGGATGCATTTACCCAAGGACTGCAAGTGCCATTCTGAAGTAATTTTGACTCGGGGTGGTATAAATGCAGCTCAGCATTGAAATCCTGGAGTGTGACTTGGCAGCAGGATACAAGATATTTTATATATGTTGTCTTGGGGCTACTTTTTCAGTTTTCAGAAGCTACTTTTTCATTCCTGTCGTAGCTATATGAAGCGTCTTTAATGTTTATAAAGTATCATCAGTTTCAATGCTAATTTCCTTGCTGCCCACTCACTCTTGCTTGTTACCATCTCTCCCTTTCAGCTTCTTAAAGCTGTATACCACAATGCCTGTTGTCAAACTGGCTGGATTTCTAGACATGACTGAGCAGGAGTTCCGCATCAATCTATTGGTCTTCAAGCACAAGATGAAGAACCTAGTGTGGACTAGCGGGATCTCGGCCCTGGATGGTGAATTTCAATCTGCTTCAGAGGTTGACTTCTACATTGATAAGGTTAGATTTACCTGCAGAAGAGCACTTTTGCATTCTTACTCTGTACATGCTGATAGCCATTCCTCCTTGACTCTGACAGCTTTTCAACTTGTGACCCAGGGGATAGGTTCCCAATCCATGGACCTAGGCACTGTTTTCCCCCTCCAATGAGGTTGTTATGCAACAGTGGCAGGACAGCCTTGAGTGGAAATAGAGGGTCAGCCGTGAAAAAGTTGACCCTTTTAAATCTTTCTCCTCTCGTCTTAAAAATATGAACTCCCCTACCCCGGGGAAAAGACCTTGGCATTTTACCTTATTTATGCCCCTCGTGATTTTATAAACCTGTATATGATAATCCCTCAACCTGTTCCACTCCAGTGGAAAAGATATTCCAGCCTCTCCTTTATAATTCTAACTCTCCAGTCCCAGCAACATCCTGGTAAATCTTTTCTGAATCCCCCTTCAATTTAAAAATACCCTTCCTGCAGCAGGGAGACCAGAATTGTACACGTTACTCCAAAAGTGGCCTCACCAAACATCCTGTACCACCTCAATATTAAATTTCAACTCAATGGGATGAAGGCAAGCATTATAAATGTCTTTTTAACCACCCTCTGGCACAACTTACAAAGAACCATGTACCTGAACCCGTAGGTCTCTCTGTTCTGACAGGTAACAGACTAAGATTGAACATGGGCCTGTGTGTAAGCTGCAAAGTATTGAACCTGGCCGAAACCCACAAGAGATAACTTGAATTTCTGTTTAAACCATGCTTCTCCGTTGATTTTCAGGACATGATCCACATCGCAGATACCAAAGTGGCACGGCGATATGGTGACTTCTTCATTAGGCAGATTCACAAATTTGAAGAGGTGATGCTTTTAGTTTTATTTTTCACTTACTGTCTTCATTGAGCTCTTTTCAGGCCATCTAGTGACATGATGAAAGATGGATCCACCTTGACCGAGCTCCTGAGTTGACCACAAAGTAGAATTCAATGAGCTGTGTAACATGGTGGCGCAGAGAGCTAATTTTGGAGAGTGACTTGCTCACCCACTCTCTTCCTTTGGCTCTCTTTGAATGGGATTGTTGGAGAAGACTGTTGACTTTTTGGCGAATGTTGAATACTGTCGGCAAAGGCCTTCGATATATCAGTGTTTGATGTGACACCGGTATCATAGATTCCAACAGTGTAGAAGTGGGCCATTCAGCCCATTGTGTCCACTCCGAACCACCAAAGAGCATCCCACCCAGACCCACTCCCATAATCCTGCATTTCCCATGACTAACCCACCTTGCCTGCACATCCCTGATTACTGGACAACTTAGCACGGCCAGTTAGCTTGCCTGCACATCTTTGGACTGTGGGAGATAACTGGAACACCTGGAGGAAAACACACGCAGAACGTGCAAACCGCACACAGACAGTCACCCAAGGATCAAATGAAACCCAGGTTGCTGGCGCTCTGAGACAGCAATGTGAACCACGGAGCTACCGTGCTGCCCGTGGTAGATCATTGGTAACCAGTTAGAGTCTTCACTGAATTTGAAATCTTGGCCATGTAGTGATGTTTACAAAATTTTTATGGGGTATTTTTGGTGTCCCAATAATGCTATAAATTGGAGAACCCAATCAGGTATAGTTTAGGAATATGCCTGAAAGAACTCCTTTTGTAGTACATGGTGAAAATTTTCTATTTGTTTGTTCAAACTTGTGGCCCATGATTGCCGTTTCCCTTTTTGGCCATCTTCTATGGAACTGCATCCATTGTTCTCAGTTTGAGAATGACATTTCGAAAAGTGTTCTGTCAACAATCAGCAGAGGCAGTTTTCATTCTCTACAGAAAATTTAAGAAGAGTTCCTAGCGTTCAGGAAAATTTATTAATTTTTAATATATTTAGTGTATATTGTCCCTTTAAATATGAAGCTCTTCCAGGTGTTTCAGGGTGCAAAGAGCAAGATAAGTCATTGTTTCATACAGGTTTGTCTTGCCAGGAGCTGCAGTTTTACCAACAGTCATCAGTCTGCAAAAGTCCTTCACAAATTGCAATGAAGAGACAGGCCAGCTTCTGCACAGCTCTAATTGAAACAGCAAATTAATAATATGTTGTGTTTTGTAATGCTATGGACCAGACCTGACCACCTCAAAATATTTTAAGGAGGTAGCCCAGAGCCTAATTTTTTTCATATTTTAAAGGCAAGTGTGAGGTGCTGTGATCCAGATACAATTCGATTGGCCAAACTGCTCGACATTAAGCAGATCACAATTTACTCAATCACTGTAGTTAAAATACAACAAAATAAAGAAGAGTTTGGAATAAGAATTCCACAGAACTCTTACAGTATAATAGATACAGTAACAATTATTAATTAACTGTTCCAATTTAGTAACCTCCCATAAACACACCTTGTGGCAAAAAGGCACATTCAGAAAATTCAGACATTTTGTCTCACATACAGTCCAGCAGCTTAGGAAGTGAATCCCCAGATTTTGGCTATGATGGAGGGAGGGGAAAAAATAGCTTTCACTACTTCAAGCGTACAACAGCAACTGCTGAAATTTAACTTAAAAATCCTTGATCTGTGAGACGTTGATCACACTCACTCAGGCTGCTTCTGTTCCACTTAAACAACTTGTGAGACCTTGTTTTTTTTTATCTTCCATGGACTGCTTGATGCCTGTCCCCCAGTTTCTCTGTAAACAAAACCACATGATTCTTAAAGCCACAGCATCGTCACAGTAGAGCACCCATTGCTATAAAGGTATGCCAGGATGGGGGTGGACTTACTTTACGAGCCAGAATGTTTTGTAACCAGTTTGTTTCTATTTTTGTAGCTCAACAGAAGTTTGAAAAAAATCAACCCCCGGTAATGGAGCTTCTGTTCCCACAGCAGCCAAATTTCCTGCACCCGAGAACACAGTGACTGGTTGTTGTGCAAAGTTCTCCTGTAACTTTTGTTTTTGATTTCTGAATGGCCAGCTGCATTGCTTGGTTGTATGTGATCCATAGACGCAAGTGTGTCAAAGCTCTCAAACTACCATTTATACCTTGGTAACAAATTTGCTGGCCTTCCATAAAATAAGACAAAGAACTGCAGGTGCTGGAAATCTGAAACAAACCAGAACGGAAATTGCAGGGGGGAATCTCAGCAGGTCTCAAGAGAAACAGTCAATGTTTTGGGTCCAATGACCCTTCATTCGAAGATTTTAAAGAATTATCACTAGGCTTGAAATGTTGAGTCTGCTTCTCTCTTCAGAGATGCTGCCAGACTTGCTGAGTTTCTCCAGCAAATTCTAATCTTTGATTGTTTTCTCTCTTGTTTTATACTGTATACAGCTCAAATCTTAGCCTGCTTTTCTTTCCCCCTTTAGTGTGAGCTGATGCTGGCATTTTGTGAGGGATGTTGTGAACATTAAAAAAAAAATCACAATGCCTTGGGCTGTATGTATTATAAAATAATAAATGGTTACTTTATTACAAATCTTCAAATGTGTTACAATCCTAAATGAGTCAGCACCTCATGATATTCAAATGTTCTGGTGCTCAGCATAAATGCAGACAGTGCCATAAAAACACATATTTGCTGCCCATGTCTTGACAAATTTTCAGGTGAATTTGCACTGCATGGACTGAAGTATCATTGTCTCCTTATTGTGGACAACTGGTTATGAATGGACCCACCAGCTGCCTACAACCACCTCCTTGTCTGTAATGTATTCATGACTGATTTCATGTCCTTTGATAATCAGGATGTGTTTGGATATTCAAAATAACACCAAATCTTTCAATAAAAATGTAGTTGTACTTGTCTTTTATTCCAGAATATTAGCGGTCTGAGTGTTTCATATTACTGATTGTTGAGTGAAGCCCAGAACATGCAACAAAATCTAACCAATGTTTGGATAAAATAAAAAATGCAACCGAACTGTGAATCTGTGAATGTAATTTGTATTTGGAGTGATTTCGACAGAACAAATGGATTAAACAGTCTTTCCTCCATATTGGTCTTAAGTTATCCTCTGGGAAAGCACCAGCCTACCTCAGTTTGGAGTGCTTCTGTCAGAAACCTAGTGTAATTCTAGAGGACAATAGGATCTCTGCATATACTTTAAAAATATCGCATGATCTTTGGGTGACTGATACCTAAAATATTCTTGTTCACAGGAGCCATTCCAATGCCCATTCTTTCCCTGAAAAACCAAAACTCTGTCTGTCTTGGCCTTCGTTTCACTGATAATGCGTCCACAACCCTTTGAGTAGATAATTCCCATGAATTTCTCCTCTATTCTAAGTGGTCAGCCCCTTGTTGTAGATTTTCCCACCATGGGCAATTGAGGCTTAACATCTATCCTGGAAAGTCCCTCCTGATCTTGAATGTTTCAATGAGATAACCTCTTATTCTTTTAAACTCTTGAGTATAGATCCAGTATATTCAGTCTAACATCAAAGTATATCCTTCCTTCAATATGGAGAGCAAAAAATTGTACACAGTATTCCAGGTGTGGTCTTACAATAGCCTTATTTGATTGTAGTATGACTTTTATTGTTTGTTCACTAATGCCCTTTAGGGACGAAAACTCCAACCCACCAACTCTGACAACATTTTTGTAAATATTTTCTACACCCTTTCAAGTTTAGCAGCATCTTTCCAATAGATGTATTTTATCAACAGTTACATCCTAGCTGATCTGTATCATGGTGGCTTAGTCTCTCGCACTGCTGCCTCACAGCACCGAGGACCTGGGTTCAATCCCACCCTTGGACATCTATCTGTGTGGAGTTTGCATATTCCCCCTGTGTCTGCATGGGTTTCCTCCTGTGCTCCAAAGATGTGCAGGTTGGGTGACTTGGCTGTGGAAAAGAAAAGGTTTTAGGGGTGGGTTGATCTTTGGAGGATTTGTGTGGATTTTACACTTTAGGGATTCAATTAATCTGACATCCACATCTTTCTAGGGGAAAAGTACTGGAATTTTACTAACCTTTTGTGTGGGGAATATGACATTGAGATAGAGGATTAGCCAGGATCATGTTGAATGGTGAAACAGGCTTGATGGGCTGAATGGCCTGCTACTGTTCCTATTTCCTAACTTTCCAGATTCTATTCTCCAGGGAATATAGTTGGGAGAAATCTGGACAAATTAAACAACATCTAAGACAAAGGATAGTTTGAAATGTAGCGTAAAAACAGAAAATGCTGGAGAAACTCAGCAGGTCTGACAGCATCTGTGGAGTTACAACATGGAAGTTAAAAATACTGTTTATACAGAAGAAAAGTCGAAGTATGGCATTAAATGATTCTGATTTCCTTACGGAAGCTGCTAGTGGACAGAAGTTAGCAGGGAAATACTCTGGATCTGCACTAGCTTCAAATAATAGTTAAAAACTTTATATATGGGATGGCCTGGTGGCTCAGAGGTTAGCACTGTTGCCTCACAGCACCAAGGACTCTGGTTTGATTCCAGCCTCGGGTGACTGTCTGCAGAATTTGCATGTTCTCCCTGTGTCTGTGTGGGTTTCCTCCAACAGTCCAAAGATGTGCAGGTTAGGTGGGTTGGCCATGCTAAATTGCCCCATAGTATCTAGGAATGTGCAGCGTAGGTGGACAAACCACAGGAAATGCAGAGTTATAGGGTTTGAGTCTGGGCATGATGCTTTTCAGAGGTTTGGTGCAGACTCGATGGGCTGAATGCCCTGCTTCCACACTGTGGGGATTCTATGCTGACAGGTTTTGGTTTAGGGTTTATTTAGGTTTCGCACAATGAGACATTTTTATATACACCTTTTCAGCTGGTGATTTTATAAGGAGAGACAGGAAAAATTACTACAAGCACGTTAGCAGGGTGTCGCAAAGCTTTTTGCTGATGCTGACGTGCAAAGGCAGAACGAACAAACACCAACGAGCTGCTGGAACAGCTAATTTTGTTCTATTGCTAAGGACATGGAAATTCCCACTCTTCAAATGCAGGTTCCCTTATGCCACACTGAGAGTTTAGAGAGGCCTCCATCTAATTTATCAAGACAGCACCTCCTTCGGTTATTGCATTGAAACTATTTGCTATTGTCACTCGAGTTAAGCTGATTTGAGGGTAGGGTGGTGCCAGTTACCATTCTGCAATGGACTTTAGTACTGTGCTGATGCAGTGTTTTAAACTATAATAGCTGCAACCAGCAGTGATTTGTCTTTTGTCCTTAGCTCAAGTTTTTAAAGGAAAGAAGACTTCAATTTTACTGCTGGCAACAGTAAGTTTGAATAGAATTACCTTTATTGTCACATGTACTCATGTTTACAAGTCACCACTTAACAGCACTATTTGCAAAGGTACAGCTTCTTCAGCAGAGATTCCAAGGTATAAATTAGAAAAATACAAAATCAGAAATAGAAGAAAAATAAAGGAACAAAAATTTCAGTAATGATCCTTCCACCCCAATCTGCACCGGCACCTAGCCTCCAGACTACAAAAGGGATAAATAAAATACATGAATAGAATTCATCTTCTGAGCAAGGTGTTGCCAAACACAAATATAGGCTTTTGCAGGGTCCCGCAGCCAGGAGTGCTTGTTCCGGGCATCATTTCTGCCACAGCCAAAGAACCCCACCTCCCCCCCCCCACCAAGTTCACGCTGCAGGCCTATCACAGCCAGAGGCCCTCTTCTCAGCACTGCCACCACTGCAGCTGACAACCCACCGATTTCCCAAGTCCAGGCTCTGGGCCGATCGTAGTCAGGAATCCTCGCTCTGGGCACTGACTCAGCCAACCAAAACCGTTCCAGTCTCCCTATGACGTCGGCAGATGAAGAAATGACTAAAAAAGAAAAATGTAAAAGCAGGGGGAGCAGATGAGCTCTGGGCTCCTGGGCCTAGGAGCCCACATGATACACTGCTATTCTGCTGTGATCTTGAGAAAATAATAGAGTAAAGGACCTCAAAGTTTCCTATGTGCACCACTTGTTGGAAATCCAACTGCAAGTTTCTCTTCATTCTTTCATAGGGTGTGGTCATTGCTGGCTGGGCCAGCTTTGAATGCTTATCCCAACAGCCTTAAAGAAGGTGGTGGGGAGCTGCTTTCTTGAACAACTGCAAGCTGCCCAGTGGAGGCTCACGCACAGGGCTGTTAGGAAGGAATTCCAGGATTTTCACATAACAGTGAAAGAACAGTGATACAGATCCAAGTCTGGATGGTTTGTCTTGGAGGGCAATGCAGAGTCACGGAGTCAGAGAGCTGGACAGCACAGAAACAGACCCTTCAGTCCAACTCATCCGTGATGACTTAATATCCCAAATTAATCGAGTCCCATTTGCCAGCATTTGGCCCATATTCCTCTAAGCCTCTTCAAGTACCCATTAATATGCTTTTTAAATGCTGTAACTGTACCGGCCCATCACTTCCTCTGGCAACTCATTCCATACACGCACCACCCTCTGTGTGAGAAAGTTGCTTCTCAGGTCTCTTATACCTTTGCCCTCTCACCTTAAAACTATGCCTTCTAGTTTTGGACTTCTGTACATTGGGAAAAAGACCTTGTCTATTCACCCCTTCCATCTGCTGCCCTTGTCCTGGGTACATGTCATGGATTTGGATGGTAATGCGATAAAATTTTATGTTAGCACAATTGGGTACAATTTAAAATCCAGTAATCTATCGGTATTCCAGATGTGGTCTTGCCATTCTATTGGCATTTTAAAAAAAGAATTGCAGCCATCACCAAAGATCTGAATTTGTCAGGAGAGATCAACTGAACAGTTGTGTTTTACGATTATGACAAATAGGAATCGCAGCTGTATAGGATTACAGAATGATTACAGAGGCCATTCAGCCCGTTGCATCCATGATGACCTTCTTTGGCAGCCATTCATCAAATACCAACCTCCCACTCTTTTCTCCACAGCTCTACACATATCTGCTTTCCAGGTAACGATCCAATTCCCTTTTGAATGCCTTGATTGAACGTACTTCTACCACAGTCTCAGGCAGCACATTCCACATGCTGCTGGGAATTGTGTCGCCATTGATTATTTGCTAATTACTTTAAGCCTGTGTCCTTAGGTTCTTGATCCTTGCACTAAAGGTAACAGGTTCTTCCTATGTACTCTGTACCCTTCGCGATTTTGCCTCTGAGCATTTTATTAAGGTTCCCTTGACTGATTGGATATGCTTGTCTGTAGACCTTCTTTGGATAAGAAAGGGATAAGATGTTGAGACCATTCAGTACAACAAATTTCTTAAATTTTCTGAACAAATTGGATCCCATTGCCATATTCTATTATTTTGGGAATATGTTACCCATTGAACAGAACTTGCACTGCTGCAATGATCGCTGTTGCTCTGAAATCTTTCACTCTTCAGATAAATGTATATTTTGAATACTGGTCTGCAATGCTATGGCAATTACAGAGATGTGGCTACAGGATGACAAGAATTTGATCCGGAATATTGAGGGGTATATGACATTGAAGAGAAATAGGAAGCTAGGCAAAGGCAGAGGGATGGCACTCTTAACTGAGGATAACTTTTGGGCAATATTTAGAGATGAACTTGGTTGAAGAGATCAGGATGCACAATCAGTCTGGGTAGAGATGAGGAATGGTAGGGTAATGAAGTCACTAATGGGAATAGTCTACAGATTTCCTTACATTACCAAACTGTGGAATGAAGTATACAGGAAGAAATATTGGGTGCTTACAATAAGGGGGCGGCAATAAACCTGGGTGACTTTAATCTACATATATACTGGAAAAATCAGATTGGCAGTAATAGCCTAGATAAGGAATCCAGTTTTGAGATAGTTTCTTAGAAGAACACATTCTGAAATTAACCAAGAACAAATTATATTAGATTTGGCATTATGTAACGAAACAGGATTAAATAGTGGCCTCAGATTAAAGGCATTCCTTTCGCTACAGCAACCACAAACGATTAAATTTTAAACCAGTTTGTAAAGGAGAAGGTTTGGTCTAAAAACATTTAAATGTAAATAACAGCAACCATGGAAGATGAAATAGACGAAGTGAACTGCCGGAGTAGGCTGGAAGGTAGGTCAATAGAGACTCAGTGGAAGACATTTAAGGGGATTTTTCAGAATACTCAGCATAAATACATACAGAATGTTACAGAGAAAAATTCCAAAAGGATCCACCATTCATGGTTAACTAAAGACGTTAGGAAAAGCATCAAACATAAGGCAAAAGTGTACAAAGTACATAAAGACAAGTGGCAGGTCTGATGACAGAACAGAATATAAAGAATGGCTGAGAATGACTGAAAGGTTAATCTGGTGGAAGAAATTGTAGTATTAGAGGAAGTGAGATACAAATGTAGAAACAGTAAGAGCTTCTACAGGAGTGGGTATTGATCATCTGGAGAGTTTGACTGGGGAATTAATAACAGATTATAAGGAAATAATGGGTAAAACAAACAAATATTTTATTTCTTTTTTTGTTGTAGAGGTTTTAAGAAATCCAGTAATTGCTGTAAATCAAGAGGTGGAAGGGAGGGAGGAATTTAGTGAAATTACAATTCCTAGAAAATCATATTGAACAAAACAATAAAGATGCAAACTGACAAATCTCCTGGTCCAGATGGACTTCATACAAGGGCATTGACAGAGATGTCTAATGAGGGAACAGATGTTTCAGTGTTAATTTTCTAAAACTCCCCCTATTCAGGAAATGTTCCATTCAGACTGGAAAGCAGCAAAAATAATCCTTCTATCCAAAAAGGGAGGGAAGCAGAAAAGAGTAAACTCCAGATCAGTTTGTTTGATATCTGTCATTGGAGAAATGTGTGAGATAGGACATTAAAGACATTTTTTGCTTGGCACTGAGAAAAATTGAATACAATCAGGAACAGGCATATATTTTTGTCAAAGGAAAATCATGTTTAACTAAATTATTGGATTTTCTGAAGGCATAGCAACTAGATAAAGGGAGTCTATGTGGGAATTGTACTTGGATTTCAAATAGGCATTTGATAAGGTACCACATCAAATGTTACTGTGGAAAATAAAAGCTCTTGGGAACATATTAACATGGATGGAAGATTGGCTGGCTGGCAGAAAACAGAGTATACATATATGGGTCCTTACCTGATTGGCAGAATGTGACAAGTAGATTCCTACAGGGGTTTGTGCTGTGATCTTGATTTTTTACAATTTACTTCAAGAAGTTAGATGAGGGGAACAATGCATGGCAGCTAAATTTGCAGATGGTACAAAGATAGTTGGGGAACTATGCTGTAAAGAAGACATAAGGAATTTGTAGAGAGATAAGCTTCCTTGAATTTATATTTCTTGGCTGCATTTTTCAATCGTTTCTTTGCAAGGCTGTTGAAATATGTTGTAAGGATTTACAAGTTTATACTCAGGCTGTTTGGGTACGTATTGAGTAGATCTTCCTTGCCCATTAAGTCCTGGAATAGATTTGAGCTCAGAGGAAGGGACACTATTAGTATGTCATAAGATTTCCTTAAGATTGGCAATAAATGCTGGCTAAGCCAGTGACACCACAATGCTGTGAATGAATCAATGTAAAAATAAATTGTTGGCCCCACATTTATTCTATCTCAGAGGTAAAAGCATGCCAATACTAAATTCTCAACAGCTCACGTGCTCCTGAGTCAAGTTATATTGGTGCATCCAGGTATTTAACTCTGGTTAGAGATGGGGGCAAACTTCACTCATCTCTCCTGGCTATTAAACAAATTTAACTCCGATCTGCAAGATACAGTATACAATACAATGCAGCACTGGAACAGGCTCTTTGGCCCATTAAGCTTCCATCAATTCCTTGTGCTTATTTAGACCCACTATTTGTTGCCTTATGTGGTTTCTACTACTCTGTTTGTCTCCTGTTCATACGTCTATCAAGATCTGATGCTTGATCCTTTCCACTTTTCTTTCAGAAATCTATTGATTTTAAATTTCATTCATAAATCTAGAAAAAGATGCTAGTCTCAAGAATGGATTTTTTTCCCCTTTATTCATTAACAGGATGAGGGTGTCACTGGCTAGGCAGCATTTAATACCCATCCTTAATTGCCCAGAGGGTAGTTCAGAATCTACTACATTGCTGTGGGTCTGGAATCACATGTAGAGCAGACCAGGCGAGGATGGCAGTTTACTGAAGGACATTAGTAACCCAGGTGGAGTTTTCCTGACCATTGATTCATGGTCATCATCAGATATTTTATTGAATTCAAGTTCCACCATCTGCTGTGGTGGGATTTCAACCCAGGAGTCCAGAATATTATCTGGGTCTCTGGATTAACAGTCCAGTGATAATACCACAAAGCCATCTCCCCAGTGAGATTGACAAAATGATTGTATTAAATGGCACAGCAAGCTCAATGGGCTGAAAGGTCTATTCCTGTTCCTAGTTCTTATATTTCATGTCACATTTCACTTTTGTTTCAATTTGTCGATTACCATTGTGATAGCATCAATGTTCGAATTCACTGCGGTTTGTGGTAATGCACATAATGCTATGGGGGTAGCCATATTGTTTTATTTGATTCACTCAGTTATTTTCTCTATCTCTCTCTGGCACTATTTCATTGATTTTACCCAAGCTAATGCAGCATTAAATCTGTTTAAAATGTTTTGAGTCTCACAGACATTGGTACATGGTTGTTTAGCAGTGGTAAATTTGACAGACTTGCTGCACATTTCTGTAGAAGCAAAATACCGCGGATCTGAAATAAAAACAGAAAGTGCAGGAGGAACATAGCAGGCCCGGCAGCATGTGTGAAAAGAGAAACAGAGTTAACAATCTGAGTTCCTTATGATCTTGTCTGGAAGTAAAACAAGCCTGAAAATGGTGCTTTTAATGCTGTAGATAGAAGGAGGTGCAAGTGGGACAGACTGTGTGGGTGCCCAGTGGAAAAGATAAAGGCAGTTATAATTGTGGTAAAACAGTGATAGAGATGTAACGTAGGTGTAAATGTGAAAAAGGGAACGTGGGGCCACTCTGCTGAAAGCAAAACCAACAAGACACAGCTGAGGGAGAGTGGGGGATGTAAGGAAAATGGAATACAGAGGTCACGTCCTTCTTTATATTTTAGTCCCAAGCTCTTTATGGTAACATAACAGAGCTTAAATCTTTCATCAAGAGACCCCACATACAATCTTTCAATTAAATTGTCCCTCATTGTATTTCCTGAAATTTGTGTCACCCTGCTGTGCAGTGGGCTTGAATCCATAAACCTCTGTGGGCTGAAGGTAAAGTCATCACAGTCCTATTGAATCATGGGACTGATCTCTCATTGGACAATTGGTGGTGGTTTAACCTGAGGGTCACCCACCTCTCAGACATGGACGAGTATTAAGAAGAGTCCTTTATGGTAACCTCAGCCCTGTATCAAATCCACATTGTTGGCATCACTTTGCATTGCTCAGTTGTCTAGTCGACTGAGCTAAGTGACCTCCTACTCTGTGGGGTAGAGCCCTTCATGATGCTAGCAAACTGAGCCAATGTGAACAAACAAAGCAGAAATTGCTGGAGAAACTCAGCAGCCCTGGTAGTATCTGTGGAGAGACAAATCAGAGTTAAGGTTTCAAGTCTTGTTACCCTTCTTCAGAACTGAAGTTATCAAGAAGGATCACAGGACTTGAAACATTAACTTTGTTTTCTCTCCACAGACGCACTTGTTTGTTTTATTTTAGTGTGGGCAGATCCTGTACTCTGTTTCATCCAGAAGGGAGGGATATGCAGACCGCTCTGGAAAGCCCCCTGCGAGGTGATTGCAGACTGCCACTTTGAAACGAGGGTTACTGCACTCAAAACATTAACTTGACTTCCCAATTCCACAGATGCTACCAGCCCTGCTGAATTTCTCCAGCAATCGCTCCTCCCCGAACCTGTCCATCTTCTGACTCAACTATCCGCTCCAGCAGTCCCACTGACTAACCACAATGACACCCTACCTGCATTCACATAATACCATCTCACCTACTCTCCCCCCAGCCCAACCACCCGCTATTTATTTCTGGGCTCCCTCCCACTCTCCTTCTCCAGTCTTGATGAAAGGTTTTGGCCCAAAATGTTGACTTTCCTTCTCCTCGGATGCTGTCTGACCGGCTGTGCTTTTCCAGCTCCACGTTTATTGACTCTAGCTTACAGAATCTGCAGTTCTTTGTTTTATTTTGGCACGGAGTGATCCTGTGCACTGCCTCCCCGAGAAAACAAAGAACACAGGTAGCCATGGAGAGCCCACTGTGGGATGGCTGCAGAGAGCTTCTTCCATTGGAAGCTGGGCCTCCAGTTTGATTGACAGCAAGGCCTGACCACGCCCCCTGCATATGCCGCCCTATGACGTTAGTGGTAACCCGGAAGTAATTGTGGGGACGTGAGTGAACGCCATATTGTCCGTCTGCCCGCGGAAGCTGGGAGCGGGCGAGGGCCGAAAGGTAAAAGATAAAATGTTTACTTTATCTGTTCCGGTTTTGCAGTTCAGGCACCGGAATACGATCAGGCCGCTTGGCATCGCCTGGACGCTCTTTGTAAAACATGGGGCGGCTGACAAATGAGGAATATCCTTCGCCGTTGATTCCATTGGCACGCTGAGCAGTTGAATGACAAGAGCTAAGACCAATCGGGAAACGCGCTGCAGAACTAAGGACCAATCGTCGGTCTGGGAGGGTGGGCCACAGTCTGGTCAACTTTTATAATTATGATTAAAAATTACCTGTTCGTCGTTAATGAAGTTCCATCCCCTTCATCATCTTATGTCCATTCAGTTAAAATTTTGATTACTATTCCTGGTTTAATTTTGCCAAGCTCCCATTGACACACATCAAAATGCAGAGGAATAAGTGGAGGGGCCTTGTCAGTGCAGAGGTTGACTTAAGGAACATCTCATGTTTGAAATATTTGTGACTCTGAAAAGGCTGGAATGTCTGCAGCCAGTTGGTCAGTTAACCTCTGAAGTAAAAGGGTGAGTGAGCACTTTGTTTTCCTTCTGTGAAGCTAAACTCTTTCTGGACGAAGGTCAAAGTTATGAGTCATGTTAAGGCATGTGGGTTTTTTTTCAAGCGCTGCTGTGCATTTGCAGGCTTGCCTCGGATCATCGGTCTTTGCTAAATTTGCAGGACTTTTATATGTTTGCCTGTGGTTGAATATATTGAACAGTATATAAATGGCTAGTAGTGTTAAAAATAAAATATGTATGGTAAATAAGGGCAACATGGAAATAGTCCTAGAGGGAAACTAATAGTCAGAGTTAGAGATCTGGAGCTGCAGAGGTAAGATGATGCAGGAAACTTCTATTACTGAAACATCCCTGCCATCTGATAGAGAAATCTACCAGAGATAATGGGAACTGCAGATGCTGGAGAATCCAAGATAACAAAGTGTGGAGCTGGATGAACACAGCAGGCCCAGCAGCATCTCAGGAGCACAAAAGCTGATGTTTCAGGCCTAGACCCTTCTTTAGAAATTTGTTTCTGAAAGCACAAGCTATCTCAACTTTTTCAGTTTAAAGGCCGCAGACTGTGTAAAAGAAAGATGAGATTTTGTTAAAGGCATCTGTACTGACTTGATTTAATTGGTATTGAAACATCAGAGGTGTGAAAATGTGTGCAAATGGGATTCTGCCCTGTTTCTCCCCCCCCCACCCAATCCCATTTTGTTCCGTCCTGAAGGTTAGCCCTCACTTAATCTAGAACAAGGGGTCATGATCTCACGATACAGGGTTGGCTGTTTAGGACCGATGAGGAAATCTATACTCACTTGAAGGGTGCTGAAACTGGGGATTTTCTACCACAGAAAGCTGTGGCGATCAAGTTATTGTATGCATTCAAGAAAGAGATTGAGACATTTTTAGGCCGAGATATGGGGAGAAAGCAGGATTATGGCAATGAGATAGAGGATTAGCCTCTGTTATTCATATTGAATGATGAAGCTGACCCAAAGGGCTGATGTCTGACTCCTGTTCTTAGTTTCCGTGATAATAAAATGTGAGGCTGGATGAACACAGCAGGCCAAGCAGCATCTCAGGAGCACAAAAGCTGACGTTTCGGGCCTAGACCCTTCATCCATGATGGGTCTAGGGCCGAAACGTCAGCTTTTGTGCTCCTGAGATGCTGCTGGGCCTGCTGTGTTCACCCAGCCTCACATTTTATTATCTTGGAATCTCCAGCATCTGCAGTTCCCATTATCTCTTAGTTTCCGCGCTTCTGTTTTGCTGATTTACGTTTCTTTCACCAGCACCAATGAAAATATAGTGTATCTCCATTATTTGTAATTTTATTTGCTCCTTTTTCCAAAGAGAAAGGTGTTCCGATTGTGTGGATACTGCCAACAAATCATTGTAAGTGGGACCGTTGTGTAAGAATTGTATTAAATTTTCAATTTTTAAAATTTAACCTACTTTTCTAATGGGCCTATTCAGACATGTTATTACACACTTCTGGTGCAGGTGGGACTTGAACAGGCCTCTTGTACCGGGGTAGGGGCATTATCATTGTGCCACAAGAGGACTGTAAGAATTGCACCTTAGCATTGGTGCCAGTAGACTTTGTACACGTGAAAGTAATCTCAAATTACTGATTTTATTGCCATGTGATCAGCCTGCAGTCAGTTGTTCCCCAGCCTGGTGTAGAGTGAACATGTTTAGATTCCCTACAATGTGGAAACAGGCCATTCGGCCCAACAAGTCCATACTGCCCCTTGGAGCATCCCACCCAGACCTATGACCCTCACACTCCTGAACACTACAGGCAATTTAGCATGGCCAGTCCACCTAGCCTGCACATCTTTTGGACTGTGGGAAGGAAACTGGAGCACCCGGAGGAAGCCCACGCAGACACGAGAATGTGCAAACTCCGCACAGACAGTCTTCCAAGGCTGGAATTGAACCCAGGTCCCTGGTGCTGTGAAGCTGCAGTGCTAACCACTGAGTCAACATGCCGCCTGATATCATCTCACATGATCACCAAAGCTGAGAGAAAAAAAATCTGCATGGCTAGAAATCTGTTAAATTTCATCTCATTACAGAATGATAGCTGTGCATAAGGAGCCAGCTGTATCTGCTTTGCTTTGAAGAAAGCGATCCAATTAATTTCACTCCTCTGCAATTCTTTTTTCCTTTTGAGTATTTTTACAATTCTCTTTTGAAAGCTGTTTTCGAATCTGCTTTCGCTGTAAAGACATAGAATTATACAACACAGAGACGGACCTTTCGGTCCAACTTTTCCATGCTGACCAAGTTGTCTGAACTAAACTAGTCATAATTGCCTGGGTTTGGCCCATATCCCTCTAAACCTCTTCTATTCACGTACCTGTTCAAATGTCTTTTAAATGTTGTAACTGTACCTGCCACTTCCTCTGGCAGTTCATTTCACGTGAACTGCCTTCTGGGTGGAAATGTTGCCCCTCAGGTCCCTTTTTAAATCTGTCTCCTCTTTCCTTAAAATTATGCACTTTAGTACTTAAGTTCTGTACTACCAAAAACTACGCTTGACAATATTGATATCCCTACAAAATGTTGACTGTAAAGATTTTGAGAAGGGCTAATTTCATATACTTTCAAGCAATTAATTCCATATCGGAACAAATAAATTTTATCTCCTCTGTTTTCTTCTGCTAGTTATTTGCTGTACAAATAGTGCTTTATTGTGGAATACCAGCATACCCAACTGAAATGTGCTAACAATGAAAATTGTTTTCAAACTTGTCTAAATATTACAAAAAAAATGATGTGTGGGCAAAGATTTCCTATGATGATACCAGGACGGAGAGCTTATAAATTTTTCAGAAAGGGCTGAACATGCTGCAGCTGTCTATTTTATAAAAGAGTATGCTGGGTAGTGACCTGCTGGAGGTAGGAAGGAATTTTTCAAGGTAAATAGCCATCGTCTTATTAAACTGTTTCTCTGTTTATCCCTTGTTGGCCATTTTGTGCCTTTCCAATATTGGCAGCCCTTAGAGTGCATTTAAGGGAAGTTTGATGATGTAGGAAAGAGAAAGAAATGGAAGGTTTTGCTGACAGGTGAAGTAGGGTAGCGAGACCTCAGTATGGACCGCTTGTGCCAAGTGGCCAGTTTCTGTTATGTGCATGCTATTATATTGATCTGAGCTGTTGTGAGAGAATAATTTTCCTATTTTTATCCCCTCAGGTATGGCAACAATAACATCACACTAATTGGGGAGCAGTGCCAGTTTTCCTGCTTGATGTTTCTTGTCATGGCGACCTGGTCACGTGTAGCAGTGTTGAATCTTTACCGAGCTCTCCTGCGTGAGGGCTGCAATCTCCAGTACACTGACCGAGATTACTACTGCGCATTCATCAGGAGGGAGTTCAGAAAGAACCAGCACCTTACCAGCGAGGCAGAGAAAGCTAAGCAACTGGAGAAAGGCATCTACTTTCTCAAGACCAGGCTCGGAGGCCTGGTTTAATCTAGGGCCAAAACACGTCTGTTTCAAACTTCTAGGTATGTCATTTTTCAAAAAAAGTAATTATTGCCACTTTTTTGTTTCTTTTAAAATCTTTTAGGTTAGACATTCTTTAGGGCCACGGTTGGGAAATGGAATGTCAAATGTGAAAATGAGTCTTGCAGACCAGAAAGTTTTACTTTTAGTTTAGTTGGGTGCAGGTGGGAGGGGTTTCATGATCAACCACAAGTACCCTAGACACTGAGACGCCACAGTAGGGTTCCCTTTGCTCATCACTGAGGAGTAATTCCAAACAGAAAATCTGTATGATGTTCACAAGGAAAGGTATGTGCTAAACTGCACAAGAACCAGAAGACAGCAATTTAAGGTGATTGTTAACAGACTGGTGGTGTTAAAAACTGACATGAATTTTTTTTAATGCAGCAAATAAACAGGATCTGAACTGTATTGCAAGAGAATGTGTTGGTTGCTGGTTCAGTTGTAGTTTTCAAAGAAAATTGGATAGCTTTCATTTCTTTCCAACAAAACAGTTTAGGCCTTCCTTTTCCATTGTTTCACAGCTCACTCGCGCAGACCCTACACACTCTAATTTTTTTTTCCTAAGGCCGTGTGGCTTTTCCTAACCAGAAGGCAGTCTATCCACATTTTGATTGGCGTGTACAGACCCTTGAGCAACTATGAAACTGCTCGGCTCAGTTGCCCTGGCCTGTTATTGGGCTGATTTCACATTTGACTCCCTTAATTTTACCCAAAATAAAGAGAGTCTGAAAACATTATATGTTGTAAACTTCATGCTTATAATGATATGCATGGATGTCCATTATAAAACCATAGGTAATTAGGATTGAAACTGGATGGCTGCTTGTGGGATGGGACGCAACAAGTTTGGTGGGGAGTTGCTTTTTTTATATATATTTTACAAAAATATAAGAACTTTTAAGAACTCCATTTAAGCTATTCAATCATAATTTGCTTTGATCCCTGAACTTGCTGGCTATTTTCTAAATGGGGAAAGGCTTCGAAATCTAAAGCACGAACGAACTTGGGAGTCCTAGTTCAGGATTCTTTTAAGGTTATCATGCAAGTTCATTTAGCAGTTAGGAAAGCAAATGCAATGTTAACATTCATTTCAAGAGGGCTAGAATACAAGAGCAGGCATGTACTGTTGAGGCTATATAAGGCTCTCGTCCAACCACATTTGGAATGTTATGAGCAGTTTTGGACCCTGTATCTAAGGAAAGATGTGCTGACATTAGAGAGGGCCTAGATGAGGTTTGAGAATGATCTGGGGGTGTGAAGGACTTGTCATGTGAGGAGCAGTTGTGGAATCTACGTCTGTACTTGACGGAGTCTAAAAGGATTGGGCGAGGAGATCTCATTGAAACCTACAGAATACTGAGGGGCCTGGATAGTGTTTATATGGAGAAGATGCTTCCACTGGTAGAAGAGATGAGGACCAGCAGGCACAGCTTCAGAGTGAAGGGATGACCCTTTATAACTAAGATGAAGAGGAATTTCTTCAGCCAGAGGGTAATCTATGGAACTCATTGCCACAGAGGGCTGTCGAGGCTGAGTCACTGACTATTTAAGACAGACAGAGAGATTTTTGATAAGTACGAGGATCGAGTTTCGAGAAGAAGACAGGAGATTGAGTTTGAAAAATATATCAGCTATTATTGATTGTGGAACAGACTCGATGGGCTGAATAGCCTAATTTTGCTCGGTCTTATGGACTGTATTTGAGGTAATCGTGGCTTAATGAAGAAAGGCGGATATGAGTTTCCTCCATAGCTTTGATCAGCTGTAATGGAGTCATATGCCAGAGTGACTCAGCACTTTGAAGAGAGGAATGAGTGATAGCCTTCTATTGAATTAGGATGAAAATCAGAGCTAATAATTTACCTGGGCTCTGTTCACTCTCTACATATGTTTGTCTTTAATGAAGTGATCAGCATTTTGTGATCCATAAGCTTATAATTCCTGCCAACGAAAAGATAATTCAAGATGTCTCAACAATTAGCCGCAAATAGTTTTATAGTTCTTTGTATGGAACATTTTGCACAATTTCATGTGATGAAGAGATGCAAGTTTTTTACGATAATGTTTGTGATGCCTGGATTCCAATAGTTTATTTGAAGTACATTTTTTAATAACTTTTTTTCCTGTTTTTCTTTTGCTGACTGAAGTGGTGATTTATTGTGGGGTAAAGATGCAGAAAAGTTTGCCTTACCTCCCCAAATCCCACATAGTCCAACCGCCTGCTCAGCCGTCAAAGCCAAGTGCAATGTTGTTCCAATGCAAAATGGCTCAACAACCCCTTCCAGTGAGACTGCTGGACATTTTATAATCACAGGACGCCTGACTGTTTCTTAGTCTCATGACTGCAGCTTATGGGGAGCCACATAGGTCATTCAGTTCCTTGAGCCTGTCCCACCATTCAGTTAGATTTTTCATGTGCAAGGTGTAGGCATCACTGAGTAGGCCAGCATTTATTGTCAGTCTTTACTTGCCTGTAAGAGGTGCCAACTTGAACCACTGTTGTCCACTTAATTAGGGACACCCATGGTGCTGTTGATGAGTGAGTTACCAGGATTTTGACCCCGTGATGCTGGAAGGATATGGTTCCAAGTCAAGACAGTGACTTGGAGGGGAATCTGCAAGTGGTGGTGTTTCCATGTATCTTCTGCCCTGTCCTTCTAGGTGGTAGAAGATGCAGGTTTGAAAGGTGCTGTCTGAACAGTTCTGCAGTGCTTGGTGCTATTGAGTGTCGGTGATGGAGGAAGTGGATGTTTACGGATATAGTGCCAATTAAGCAGGCTGCTTTGGCCTGGTATTGAACTTTTTTATGTTGTTAGAAATGTAACCATCCAGGCAAGTGGAGGGTATTCCATCACACTCTCTTGACTTGTGCCTTGTAGATATTGGACAGGCTTTGATGAATCAGGAGGTGAGTGATGGATGTGGTACTCTGTCAGTACTTAGAGTTGGCTAGAAAGTATTCATGGCATTATTTTATTGAGGGGAGTGCCCTAGGCAATAGTTCTACCTCATCAGAATCACCTAGTCATTTAGTTTTCCATTGACCTCAGCCTGTACAGGTTTTCAGGACCAAATTTTGCCAGTCTCTCCGGTGGCTATGAAAAGGGAATGTGACGATATCTCATCAAAAGCTGACAGTGAAACATTGTGATGAGCTGAATCAATCAAGTGTTATTGTATGTAGGCCCTTTGGCATGATGAAGACTGAAGAAAGACTTCAGGAGAAGATCAGCAGGATAGCAGGTTGATGCTGTTCGATGTGGAGAAGTGTGAAATAATACATTTTTGAGGGGATAAACCAGTAATGGGAACATAAAGACGTCATGTGTGTTTAATGCCTGTTCAATCATTGGATCGCCAGAAATGGTGAGTGCCAGTGTGAACATCAAATAAGCTCTAGTGGCATAGAGTTTAAACCTAGGGGGCAAAATTGAATCACAATTTAGATTACCGTGTGCTGATTTGAGTGTATCATTGTGGGAAAATCATTTAAAACCATACATCCTGAAGTCACCACTGTCCAGAAACTGAACTGGACTTGGTATATAAATGCTGCAGCCACAAAAGCAGGTCAGAGGCTAGGAACACAGCAGTGAATAACTCACCACCTGGCTCCCCAAAACCTGTCTGCTGTCTACGAGTCTGTACTGTGATGGAATATTCCCCATTTGGCCAGAAAACATCACTCCCAGAAGCTTGACCTCGTCCAGGACAAAGTAACCCACTTGATTAGCACCAAATCCACAAACACATGCCCTCTCCACCACAAAGCTCAACAGCAGCAGTGTGTACTGTCTACAAGATGAACTGCAGAAATTCATCAAAGATCTTTGGACAAGACCTTCCGAACCCACAACCACTTCCATCTAGAAAGGCAAGGGCAACAGACACTTGCGAACCCCACCATCTATAATTCTCCTCTAAGCCACTCACTATCCTGACTTGGAAATCCATTATTGTCCCTTTGGTGTTGCCAGGATAAAATCTTGAAATTGCCTCCCTAATAGCAATGTGAGTATATCTGTAGGACACGGACAGCAGCGGGTCAAGAAGGCAGCTCACTACCACTTTCTCGAGGGCAACTAAGGATGTGCAATAAATGCTGGCCCAGTTAGCGTCGACCATGACTTCCAAATGTATTTTAAAGAATCAGTTGCATTGGTGTGCACTATAAATGCCAGTGAAACCCTCATTCCACAGATGAATATATGTCATGTTTTTAGAAAAACTATTCTGACACTCTAGTGCAGTTCTGGGATTCTACACGTTTCTTGTTAGCTGACACATTAAGCTAAACCTGTTCTGATGGTCTAGGTAGATAAGTAAAGATCAAAGACAATGTTCCTGGTCAAAATTCCTTCCTCCACAAATGGAAAATTTATTTTGTTTTCTTATTTAATTCTACTTCAAGTAAAAATTATTATTTAAATTACTGTTTTTCATTCCAGGTGTACCCTATTCAAGATGGCTGGTGTTGGAGAAGGGAAAAACAAGAAAGGAGACAATGGGATTGGAAATGCCATTGACTTTGTCCTCTCAAATGCCAGACTGGTGCTGGGAGTTGGTGGAGCAGCTATGTTGGGCATTGCAACATTGGCTGTTAAGAGGGTAGGGATCTTATGTTTTTTAAGCAGTTAGCTGTACTGCTTCCTCCTCAATCTCCACACATTCCTTGGTTTCCAAGTTCCAGTAGAGAGACTGGCTTCCAATTGTGCACCTTTGGTAAACCTGAGCTTTTCCATGGTCCTAACTTGTGTCGTTCGGCTGTCACCTCCGTTCTCACTGATGGGTGTTGCCTTCCAGTTTGCTATTGCTTCAGTTTGGAATACAATATACATGTTGCGCGGACTGCAGGTGACCAGTATTACTTATTTTAACCTATTTCTTACAGATGTATGACCGGGCAATCAGTGCCCCAAGTAGCCCCAGCAAAATGGATATGAGGTCGGGGAAGCAAAGTTGGGAAGAGCCCAGCTGGATTGGGTCATCTCCGCGTTTATTGACTAGAGATATGAAAATGAATATTAGCAGATCACTTCAGACCCTGCCAACTGATAGCTCGAGCTTTGAAGCAGGTAAATTGTTGAGGAGAATACAACCAGTATGAGGCATTATATAACTCTCGAGAAAGAACATCTCAGTCGGTGCGGTTGTAGCACATAGGGGTCTTTTATGCCATAGCCAGGGTGTCATTGGGACCCCACAGTCTTTGTTGTACATGGATTGATTGAATGAAGATTAGAATCTGTGACGGTGAGGAGTTCTGGGGAGGCTGCAGTGGATCATCCATTTCGTATTTAGTCAAATATCATAGAAGGCGGCCCCTTGGCCAGTTGAGTCCACACTGGTTAAAAATAACCACTTAACTATCCTTATCCTATTTTCCTACTTGGCTGTTACCTCACATGCCTTGGCATCGCAAGTGTACATCTAAATACTTCTTAAATGTTATGAGGGGTTTTGCTTCTACCACCCTTTATAGGCAGTGAGTACCAAGATTACCCCCACCCTTGGGTGAAAGATTTTTTCCTCCCATCACATCTAAACCTCCTTATCTTAAATCTATGCCCCCAGTCATTGATCCCTCCACCATGGGGAAAAGTTTCTTCCTGTCTCCCCTATCTATGCCACTCATGATTTTATAAATCTCAATCATACCCCCTCTCAATCCTCTCTGCTCCCAGAAGAACCCCAGTATGTCAAATCAGTCTTCATAAATGAAACTCACCAGCCCAGAAAACATCCCAATAAATCTCCTCTGCATCCTCTCTGGTGCAGTCACATCCCTCTATAATGTGGAGTCGAGAATGCATGCAGTACTCCAGCAGTGGCCTAATCCATGTTTTATACATTTCCAGTATCACCTCCCTTCTCTTAAACTTGATGCCTGGCTAATAAAGGCAAATATCCCATATGCCTCCTTATTCACTGTGTTCTGTCTGAATGTGATTACATTCAGTCGTATCTTTTCCATTCATGTTGGTCTCTGCTGTTATTGAGGATGGAGATGTTTAGGGAACCTCCAGTACTATGTGCTATTATTACAGATGTGGCATTCTGATCCTTTGGGGTTACGGATATTGATGCTGACTGCACTAGAGAATTCCAACCTGGTTGTTGAGTCCAAACATGTCACCAGTATTTTGCACTGACATGTTCATCTTTAGCAAGCATGGACTTTGCTGAGAAATGCAATGCTTTGTCAGGCATCAATGACATTCACCGTAATGTTTAACTTATTCATAAGTGGACATCATTACCTCTAATAAAGCTGTAACACTTTCGCACAGAACTCTGAGAAATGGTATCTCTTGAGTGCAGTCATGTGAACAGGATCAAAATAATCTGTTGCCGTGAGACTGACAACATGTTGGTCATAAGACATAGGCTGAACAGCCTACTTCTGGTTCTATCAAGTTAGCGTTGCCATTCTTTGAGGTCATAACTGAGGAGCCTCATCTCCACTTTCCTGCATTATTCCCATAACCCTTGATTCTCTTACTAATTAAATATCTTTTATTATTTCAAGAGCTAAGGAAGGAAATTAAAACGAGATTTTGTATATTGTACTGGTTTGTTGTGCTATATTTCTCTCCACTTGTATCCAATACCAAGTCCTTTTTCTCCCCAACATTATCCCTGCCATGCACATGCTCCCTTTCTAACAGTTTCATTTCCCTTTCTGGACTCTTGTTCAGGCTGGTTCAGACAATGCCATCAGTGCTTCCTCTTACACGTACCTTGTAAAGTGCATTGCAGTCGTTTTCTACATTGTATACACCGTAAATGCAAGTTGTTAAAATAAATGAGATAGTAAGAACTGCTGATGCTGGAGTCAGAGATAACACGGTGTGGAGCTGGTGGACCACAACAGGCCACACTGCATCAGAGGAGCAGAAAAGTTGATGTTTTGGTTCAGGACCCTTCTTCAGATTTCCAACCCAAAACATCAACTTTCCTGTTCCTCTGTTGCCTGACCTGCTGTGTTCCTCCAGCTCCACACTATTATTTCTTGTTATAATAAATACTAATTTTATAGAGTCAAGCCATAATGTTCAGTTTGCAGAAAATTGATTTAATGGGGGTTTTGCCATTCTTTGTAAAGTCCTTCCGGGACCAAGAAAGTGAAAATCATTTTGCGGCATTGCAATAAAACTAAAACATGATCTCTCTCTATTTTTAAAAAATCTTCCTTTTTCTCACTTGTGGGTTAAAATGATCTGTTTCAGTTCTGAGATAACAGGGTGCAGAGCTGGATGAACACAGCAGGCCAAGCAGCATCAGAGGGGCAGGAAGGCTGATGTTACGGGCCTAGACTCTTATTCAGAAACCCTTTTTCTGAAGAAGGGTCTAGGCCCGCAACGCCAACCTTCTCGCTCCTCTGATGCCGCTTGGCCTGCTGTGTTCATCCAGCTCTGCACCCTGTTAACTCGGATTCTCCAGCATCTGCAGTTCCTGCTATCTCTGTTTCAGTTCTCTGCCTGCTGCGTGGTTGAATGAGTTGTCCAGTTTAACTTGTGCAGTATACAGTTTATACATGTGTATAACTAGTAAATTCAATGTTAGAGAAATCAGTTGAAGTTACTTCATTCTGTCTCCATACAGGTACTTCCAAAGGTGCTGCTTCTAGTAAGAAAACCCAGATGGATTTGAAGAAAGCTCGACTCCGTTTGTCCATGCAGGATAAGCTGCTCATGTATTATCGTAAGAATGTTGTCATCCCAAGTGCGGAAATGAGCCGAGCCAAGCAGGCTGCCATGGACATTTGCACAGAACTGCGGAATTTTATCCACGCCAAATTTCCTGATATGCCTCTCCGGGATATGTATCTTAGTGGCAGCCTGTATGATGATTTACAGGTTTGAGCTTAATCTAATTCCATTGTATGGCATTGAACAGATTTAGAAGCATTTGATCACTTCTTGTGTTACGGAATGATGTAGCATAAAAAGCAGCATGCCCCAGGAGGAAGAGTGTAGTTTTACAATGAGGATGTGGGAGCGCAGTGGTTTAACTGATTTCCTGACTCCACACTGGAAGGTTGGTTCAATGTTAGGCTTTCGGTAAGAACCTGCTTGGGCATTAGTTGAGTCTGGTCTAGATTTTCTGACTGTTATGATGACAGTAAAGGAAAGAAAGAAGTTGCATTAGAAAATAACCTATCACAGCCTCTGCTGTTTACAGCCACTGAGGTATTTTTGAAGTTTAGCTAAATTGCCAGAATACTTTGCCAGAATTTATTACCCTGATTAGTAATATTTTGTGGCATTCACATGTTAATAAATGTTTGTCTTAGTACAGATGCAGTGATTTTTACCATGAATTGAATTTAATTTGTCTCTTTAGGTGATCACTGCAGATCATGTTCAGTTGATGGTTCCACTGATCCTGGAAAAGAACCTCTGGGCTGCAATCCCAGGGGAGGAGACCATAATGAATGTCCCTGGATTCTGGCTGATCCGCAGGGAAAATATGGAATATTTCCCCCGTGGCAGCAGTTACTGGGATCGCTGCATCGTTGGCGGTTACCTCTCGCCTAAAGTTGTAAACGAGACTTTTGACAGAGCATTATCAGGGACAATTAACTGGCCAGCTATAGGCAGTGTCCTGGACCTTGTCATTCGACCGGTGGTTCCTTCCGAAATGCTGACCTTAGAGGTTCAGTATGACACCAGTAAAAAATTATTTATTGAATTCTTGCCGCTGATCGTGATGGAGGAGAACATGTTGATTTCAAAACCGCACCGTGATGGACGGTATGAAAACATGTGGAGGCAAAGCTTCCGAACTGCTGAGACCGTCAAATTGCGAGCTCTGGACGAGAGGGATGGAGGTTGTCGCTGCTGCTGCCTGAAGATACTGAAAGCCATCTGCAAGTCCAGCCCTGTTCTCAACAAGTTGACAGCCAGTCAGCTGACAAACACCATCCTCCATGGTTGTGCAAAAGAATCTGACTGGTCACCAGATCTTCTGTCAGATAAATTCCTGATGATTCTCAAAGAGCTGATAAGCTACTTGGAGCAGGGTTTCTTGCCATGCAGTTTAGATACCAAAGTCAACCTGTTTTTGGAACTTAAAGAAGAAGAAATTGATGAGTTGGGATACATGTTGTACTGTTCGCTATCTGAACCAGAGACGTTGTTAAATACATGAATTAGTTTCGTAGTAGACATGTGAATAGGTTCATAATTTGATATTTATCGAGGTTCAGCAGATTACTGAGTTCGAGTGCTGTTAACCAGTTAATAACCCAGTTGGCCAGGTGACTCTTCATTTTGCATTTCCTAAACTTGTAATCGTGATCCAAAATAGCATGAAAGGGGAAGTAGTGATCTTGTGGAAAGGACTTCAAATGTTGTTTACTACTTTAAAACAAAAGGCAATTAGGCTTAAGCTGATTGGATTCATTAAAAGTACAAAATACTAATGTGAAATGAATGTTCACATTTCCCATAATACTGAAAATGTAAAGATTTAAAGTAAATATCACTTTGAAAGCCTTGAGCAAAATCTTCAAAATTATAGCTGTCAATAAAGCCAATATGACTGAGTTCTGGTAATATTTTCTACTGGTTCTGTTTTTGAAAACCAATAAATGTCTAGAATTATTACTGGAGAAATGTAGACAGAGAAATTAACAGGGACTGCATTTTAAAAGTGCAAGTTAAGAGTTTCTGAAACAAATGCGGTTGACCTGATGCGCTCATGAGCAATTTTACCTCCCACTTGATTTGAATGAACATCCCTTTCATTGTTGCAGCTCCCTCAAAGTATGCAACTTAAAGGAGTTGAGTCATTCCTTCAAACGTACTTCCCTCTAGAGTTACCAACTCATTGAAGTAAATATTGACTATTACCTGCTGGAAAATTGGCATTTCTGAGCCAGATTTGCCACTTGAAGCAAAAGTGCCAATGATTAAGATTTGCTTTGGGTATAGATCCCAACTTAAAACTCATACACAAAGTATAAAACTGTGCAAAGCATAAATAATGGGAACAGACCAGTGTGCACAAATGGCCTGTCACTTTGCTGTAAATTTTGTGTAAAATGACAAGTTCAATGATTTGTGAAGGAAAAAAATTATTTTGTTAGATTTTGTTGTTCATCACCAAGCTAAATGGTTTTGTAGACTCTTGTGTCTGGACTATTGTCACAACGCATCCTTTAGATTTTTACATCAAGCTACGTTGGTACGCTTTAACTAGAAATGTTCACCCACTTTAATCAACACACAATTCTTGTGAGTAACCCATCTAAACTTATTTCTCCTGTTAAGATGCTGCCAGGATTGTTGGATGCCTGTTTTAATACAAAACCTTCTGTCTAAGATGATATCCATTAGTGAGGTTATGGTCAGCATGGTGCTTTCCCAAATGAACTAAATTTGTGCCCATTTATTGCATCACTGCCAACTATCTTTCTGCAGGGATTTTCCACATCAGATTCAACTTTTCCCATACACAGGTAAGTGTTACTATGTCCCAGTAACTAAAGACAAACATTTTTTCAGCTCTGTCCTGTAGTGCTTATGATTTATCTCAGGGTTCCAAAATGCTTGAGTGCGAGTTCCTATTCACAGTTAAAAGGGGTGATTTTCAAAGATACTGTGAAGCTCATGTATAATGTAAAGTATTTGGTTCTTTTTCCAGTTTTTCGTGTTTTTAATATGTTGCCTTTTCTGATCTGTGCTTCTTGGTTCCTTAGTCTGATTCTCATAAATCCCCAGGTTCAAGCTGGGGTTGATGTTGAATTAGCTAGCCTCAGTGAAAGTGATATTAAATTAGCCTCAGTGTCCCGAAGGCAGGCTGGTTTGGGTATTGATCACTCAAAGTTTCCAGCTTTGTTCTCCCACCTGTTTACTGTCGCTGTCTGTCTTTTTTTAAATCTCTGTCTGTCTGTCTCTCTCTCTCTCTCTCTCTCTCTCTCTCTCTCTCTCTCTCTCTCTCTCTCTCTCTCTCTCTCTCTCTCACACTCTCACTGTCTGTCCCATCCCAACTCTAGGTGCATGTGTGGTGAGGATAGACTCAGGACTCTTCTGTGATGTCCCTTGTCGTCTCTCCAAATGATTAAACTTATATACAGCCTTGGTTGGACCATATTTGCATTCCTGCCCTTACCTTCAGTCTACAGATTAGAAAAAGGATGGAGAGGCTCTGGAGAAAGTGCAAGAAAAATCTGTTCGCTGTAATGATACTTGAACTAAAGGTTGCTCCATCACAAGAGACTGAACAGACTGTCCCACTTCAGAAGAGTGAAGATTTGAGAGGTGATCTAATAGAGATATTTAACATCGTGAAGAGCTTTGATGGGTAGCTATTAAAAAGTTGTTTCCACTAGTAGTTGATTCCAAACTCGAGAGAAACATCTGTGCCCATGGCAGTCAGAATATGGAACTTGGTGCCACAGTTAGTAGTTGAGGCAACTAGCATAGCTGCATTTAAGGGTAAAAGCCTTCTGATTTGCATTATGCACTTGCATTGAAAGAAATCAAAGGTCATACTTATGGTGAGATTAATTAGCTTGGAAGGAGGCTCACATGGAGAGTGAACACTGGTATAGATCATTTGTATTGAATAACTTGTTTGGAACTGGTACACTTTCACACTTCAATATTTTTTTTTCCCTATGCTGTTTCTAACATACACATCAGGTGACTCTTTCCCCTTCTCTCCTTAAGTGCACTTCAAGGTCTTGTGGCATCTGTTGCTGTGCTACTGTTGGTACCAATGTCACCTTGCCATATAATTTGTACAGCTGCTATATTATGCAAGATTATTTTGTATGTTTGCCATTTCAGTCATTATGTTCTTAAGAACAGAAGTGTATAGTGGAACAGCACAGTGGTTAGCATTGATCCCTCGCATTGCCAGGGACTTGGCTCCAATTACAGCCTTTGAAAGACTGTATGGAGTTTGCATGTTCACCCCATGTCCTTGTGGGTTTCTGCTAGGTGCTCCAGTTTCTTCCTACAGTCTGAAGATGTGCAGGTTAGGTAGATTGACCATGGTATATTGTTCTGTAGCGTCCAGAGATGTACAGGAAAGGGTGGGGTGCGGGGTTTAGCTATGGTAAATGTAGGGTTTTGGGAATGGGAGACTGGATCTGTGTGGGATGTTGTTGGAAGAGTTGGAGCAAACTCAATGGGCCAAATGGCCTCTTTCTATACTGTAGGGATTCTATGATTCCACATCAACGGCGTTGTGATGACTGAAAAGATGTTGGAGTTGATCCCATGATCTTGGACCCTCTAATGAAGAAGTTCCTGAATGGGATGTGGCTGAAACCAATGGGGAGTCTGTCTGATGCACACCTGTTGGCTAGTCAGCATTGAGAAGAGGCTGATAGTCGAGAGGAATTCATGGAGGGTTGGCTGAGGGGTTGCAAGAAAGGATATGTCCCTATGTAAGTGAAAACGTACGCTTTTATTTTAAGAAAATAATGATTGAACTGGCAAGCAAGCCTCATATAGCAACAGTACAAATGTAAGCTGTATGGAAGGGTGGCATTGCCACCATTGGTAGCCAATGGGTGCCATAATCTCTGGAAGTGTATCTAAGGAGAGGAAAGAGTTACCTGCGTTTCCCATTCTTGACAGCTACTTGGTTCCCATCTAGACACTCTGCGGATGCTTTCATTGGACATGGTAGAATTGGGTTGTGTGGTCAAATAGCCCTTTATCCATTTGTGCATACGATGTATGGCTAAGTACCTCAGGCAGCTGCAACTATGAACTCAGCTACAGCAAGCATCTCATTCTTGGAGAAGAAAAATAGGTAGTGTTTAAAAGGTGCAAAATGATGCAAGGATGTGCGACACTTTAAAGATGATTCCATCTATCTGTAGTTACAAATAATGATCTTGTAGATATTTTCTTATCAACCTGTTTAGAAATGTAAGATGGTGCAGGTGGGATTTTAACCTGGACCTCTTGTATCTGAAGTAGGGGCACAACTACTATGCCACAAGAGCTCTTTTTAATAATGATGTTGTACAAGATTATGATTAATATTCTGCACTACTTGTATAATTGTTATATGATATGCACATTGCCGGTATAATATTTGTTTAATTCATTGTAATCATAAGTGTTGTGACCCATCTACCGTGGATAGGTTTTGTCCTGGTTCAAACTCTGTAATTTCGATAAATTTATAATTTACAAGAATCTCTAGTCAAAGATGACTATTGGGAAAAAATGAAATCCATGAGGCTGCCTGGGTAGCTGTGGCCAACAGAAACGTAAAACTCAAAGGCAAAGAAAAACTCTTTGGCTAAATATCATTAGCTGATATTAGCTCAATGAGTTAAACAGTCTATGTAGAATACTGATTTAAAACACTGATTTTCGTACTGTTTCTGCATTTGAACCTAACTATGCTGCATCTGTAAAATCTCAGCAAATGACCAACTATTCCTGCTGACAGTAATGGACTATACTGAGCTAATTGAAGAATATTGCTTCTGTAACACTGAAATACTTGGCATTCTCTCTTGTGCAGCACGCACTATGTTATGCCACTGAATTTAAAATTCATTCCAGTTCATGAAGAACAATTTGTTTTCTTTTTGGAAACAAATGAAAACAAATTACTGGAGAAACTCTAGTCTGGCAGCAGCTGTGAAGAGAAAGCAGTGTTAACATTTCTGGTTCAGCGACCCTTCAGAACCTGCTGAGTTTTCTCCAGCAGTTTGTTTTTATTTGTTTCATTCCTCTAGCATCTACAGTTTTTTGTTTTCTTTCCTTTTAGTTTGGGCATTGGAGTGTAATAAATAAAAGGATATATACATAACAAAAGAGATGTTATTGTTTTTGATGTGATTGAAAGCAGAGCTGATTATATTCAGGGCATTGGAAGGGCCATATTGTAAGGTGATCAGGTGGTTGTGTGCTTAGGTTTCTTTATTTAGTCATTGCAATATTAATAATAAACTAGTTAAATTATAACAAATTCCTCTTCATAAATTTGAATACATTTTATGTACACTGGTTTAAAACTTGCTGATGTGACCATGACATGAAACACTGCCCCCTGTCTTTGAGCCCAACATTGTGTAAATTTGACTGGCGTGGAAAACATCAGAAATATTAGATAATTTGATGTATCAGATTATATTTATTTGTGGATTAAGTTCTTTTTGTTGTTTGTGAATACTCTCTATTTTGCATAGGTTTTTAAAACTTCACATTTGCAAATGCAACAGATTCAATCAATATTGCTCAAACATTCAATTTATAATTCGATAGTCGTCAGTGTTAACTCTGAGAACCACCATTAGTACAAAAGCAGGGTAACGAGAGTATCTTGCAAAACACAGGAACACAGAAATGTTACCTTTCCAGACACAGCAATAGATCCTGGAGTGTCTCATAAAAAGCACTTAAGAATTGTGCAACAAGTAGTAGACACTGTGACTATTGCAAATTATAACAAACTTGAACAGATGGATCATTCAGCAACGTCAGAGTCTCATGGAAGTACAGTGGGTATATGAAGCTAGATAAAATCTTGTCTCAGGAATTACAGCTCAAAATAACTTGCATATATGGTGATCTTTTGTTACCTCACAACATCCCAAAAAGCTTAGCAGCCAGTGAACCACTTTCAAAACAAGTCATTCTGAGGGAAACAGGGCTAAGTCCCATAAACAGCAAAATAATCACTAGGTAATCTTATTTTTAGGGTTTTTGGCTGCGGGATAAATATCAGATAAAATACCAGAGAGAATTCTGTTGCTTTTTATTAATAGTACCGTGGGATCTTCTTGCATCTGCCTGAGACCTCAATGTTTCAGTTAAAGCCAGCATCTCCATCTTCCCCCAGACTGCACTAGCACGGTAGCCTATATTTTTGTGTTGAAGTATCTGGTGTGCACCTTGAGCAGATGATTTTTTGACTTGGATATGACTACTGCCTGATGAACTGACGCTTGTACATCTGCTCATGTACTTCCATGCTTAAGCTATTTAGAGACTGGTTTGGGTTGTGTGATGCTGCAGAGTTGATGATTAGACAATGACGTGAATAACTTATTGTCCAATGTTAAATGTTTGATTTCTTGCCTTGTGCCAGGCATAGGTTGCTGGGTTCCGGTCTTGCCTCTGATTCAAGAGATTGAGATTTATTCCCATTCCAGGAACTCAATTGCAAAAATGAAAGCTGACAGTCCAACTAAGGGAATACTGAGCTGTCAGAGGTGCAAAATATTAGGTTGAAGCCCTAGGCCCCTTTCACATGGATGTGAAAGATCCTGTGGCACTAAGGTGAGCAGGAGAACTTTCCCCCAGTGTCATAGCTATTGTCACTCAATCAAATCATAAACCATTATCTGGTTATCATCACAGTGCTGTTCGTGGGAGTTTGCTATAGCAAATTCCTATTTACAATAGTGTAGATGAAAAGTACTTCACTGGTTTTAAATGCTTCAAGGTGTCCCATGATCGTGACTTTTACCCCCTCAATATCTTTTTCCTGGTGTGCACACTCAGTTCTTTGCATGGTTAATGACTTCTGAAAGCAGAAATCAGTGAGTTGGCACAGAGATCAGTGTGCATGGAGCCTCGAATTGGCTACATAACTTAAAGGGAACACTGAAAATTGCAGTATTAGTGCAAGTCTATTTTTCTGTAGCTATCCAAAATATGTCCCAATAATAGCAGATAGCAATTCACATGTATTGGAACAAAAATTGGAACACTATAGAGGAATGCAGTCCAGGGAGTGCAAAGGAATGAACGAAAGAATGATGAAAGTGACTGACTAACTTAACGTGTTACAAATTGATGAATTTGCTTGTCAGATTTTGACATTTTTCAAAAATTATTTACCGGCATTTTTGGAAAGTTCCAAAACACAGTTTAAAGTCTCCATTCTAACAAGTTAACTGTCTCGAGCTTGATTCTAGTCTCCATTCATCATCTATCCCGTGACATTTGTTAATTTGCAGTACTGTAGATGCCAATGACTTTGAAACTGTGCTTTTCTTTCTGGACATATCCAATGAAAGTTGTTTTGTGTGCATATTTAGAAGCAGTATACTCAATTATTACTTTCTTGTTGGTATATATGGTAAGTTTTTGACAGAGAAATGTGGTTATTGGCATCCTTTGAAAGTATTATCTCTGCTTCACATTTGATTATTGAAATCCATGAACTCCATGCTGACAAACTGCTGAAACAGACTGGATTTCTGAGAAGTGATCTATTTATTTTAAACTATTTGTAAAGTGCTTCTTTGAATAAAGGTGCAACTTTACCCTTGAATGCTGTAAATTTGAGTTTTTTTAATGCTGATTCTGTATATTAGACGACGTTACATTTCTCTGATGTGATGTTGTTTTATTATTTATTCCTAGGATACGGGTTTACCTGCAAGACCAGAATTTACTGACCATTCCTTGAGAACCACCTTGAATTAAATTGGGTGGTTTGCTGTAGCCTTTTTAGAGGGTAATTAAGAGTAGACCATATTGCTCTGTGTCTGGAATCCCATGTAAACCAAAATGGGCCTAAAGAGAGATGACTGAACCTTCGTAATTCAACCTGTTTGATCTTTCATGATATTTCTGGGATCCCAGCACCACCTCCTGTAGAGAAATTGTCAAAATACTAAATTTCTAAAGTAATAGCTTCATGTGTGAAAGGAATGGAATGACTGGGAAGGATGAAGTAACATATGAGAAAATTGTAATGTGTGGTTGGAAAGCAGGGAAGACAATGAGAGATCAGGGCAAAGGAAGTAAAGTGGCAAGTTACATGGAGGTTTGCAGACTGATTTTCACTTTTGGTCCCTTCATGTAGGGGATACAGCATGGTTAGTAAAAGATTTTGTATTTATGTACCATTTTTTCATGATTATTACATCCAAACAAGTATTTTTTGAAGAGCATTCACTGTTGCAGGAAAGACAGCAGCTAATTTGCATGCAACAACCTTTCATAGCCGGCAATGGTCATGACTATCAGATCTGTTTGTCTGACAATCGACAGTGGGTTCATGATCATTATTAGATTCTTAATTCCAGATATTTTACTAAATTCCACCACCTGCTATGACGGGATTCGAACCCAGGTCCTGGGAACTTTATCCGGGTCTCTGGACTGACAGTCCAGCAATAATACCACCAGGCCATTGCCTTCCCATTTGATTCAGGAGCAGGCGAGGTGATTCCCAGTGAGTGACTAGGAAGCACAGCAGGAAGTTTGGAGGATGAGAACCTGTTGAATGGACTGGATGCATGAAATAGACTTACAGTTCAAGTTACACCAAGTGATGAATGTGCATTGGCAGAGTTAGTGTGAGTACTAGCCCTGAAAGCAAAGATAATGGTCGTACCGACCCTTGCAAAGTGCAAACAATGAGTTCTTCCTAGAGACCCGGATAAAGTTCCCAGGACCTGGGTTCGAGTAGCAGATGGTGGAATTTAGTAAAATAGCTGGAATAATCCTACACTGCTATGCATTCGGTTTTGTCTGGGACAGAGCACTGACCCAAGCAAACGTTCTCAATCTAGATTGGCTAAGTCTAATGAAATGGCATGTTGCCAGTCAACAGGAAAAATCACTGCCTCCCCCCCACCAGCCAGGAACCTGTCAATGAACCAACGGGTTGACTTGTCCACCTGAGCCGTTTCTTTTGTGATGTTTGCGCAGGACAACATCACAAGGTGCAGTTCCTGGGTGGCAGTGTCTGAAGTGCTGTGGGGCTGGGGTTTCAAAAAGGCACCAGCAGTGTAAACCTGGTAAAACCCTGGCATCAGCAAGTGCTCCTGCCTCTCCAGCATTATTCCACGATACAGGTGCTGAAGACACTGGTTACATAATTAAAAGAGATGAAAAGTAGAAGATGGGATGGAGATGTTGCAGAATGGGTGCTATGAATCTCAGTTGAAAAAAACGTTTACCGAAAATTCAGCCCACTATGTTACTTGACCACTTTTTCTCTTGACCTCTGTACTATGCAATTTTTCACATTGGTCCAACACCTAGAACTGGACAAAATTTCTTCCGACTCAATATTCATCACAGATCACAGAATGCCTTCATTGTGGAACAGGGCATTCGGCCCAACTAGTCCACATTGCCTCCCCAAAGAGCACCCCACCCAGACCCATTCCTGTACCCCTGAATTTCCCATGTCTAACCTAAACATCCCTGACACTAATGGGACAATTTAGCATGGTCAATCCACTCTAACCTGCACATCTTTGGACCGTGGGATGAAAGCGGAGCATCCGGAGGAAACCCCAAACAGTCACGGAGAATATACAAACTCCACACAGTCGCCCAAGGGTGGAATTGAACACAGGTCCCTGGTGATGCGAGGCAGCAGTGTTAACCACTGAGCTTCCAAAAGATCATTCACAAGATCAAAGTCACTCACTTTATTGCCAACAGAAACCATCCTGTTGCCTGATCTTTCAGAGGCTGAATCAAATTGGTCACCACCTTGGTGAAATATTTTACTCTGCGGTCAGCCTCTGGGCACCCATCCAATCCATAACCAAGATTATCTCCTTCCATGTTTCTGACCCTGCCTCAGCTCATTCACAGTTGAAACTGTTGTCTGTGCTTTTGTAACCTCTAGACTTGATTGTTCCAATAATCTCCAAGCCAGCGTCCCATCTTCTATCTTTCATAAACATCTAAGATCTACAGCCTGTGTCCCAAATTGCACAAGTATTGTTTGTCATTGATTCTGTGTGTGCTGACTAACACTGGCTTTTGGTCCAACATTCCCTCCATTTCAAAGCTCTCATCTTTCTTTTCAACCCATAACTTCTGCCCTCCATATCTCTAAGATTTCCTAAAGCCCAACAATTCTTCAAGACTTTGCACAGCTGCAGTTCTGGCCTGATAGGCATCTTTACATCTAATCACTCCAGCATTCAGCTGCCTGAGCTCGAAGCTCCAAAATTACCCCCTCCTTCGAATTGGTCCTTCCAATCTACCTTTTTGACCAGTTTTTGTTTGCCTATCTTATTTCTTTATTTAACACAATGTCAATTTGAGTTTAATAACACTCCTGAGGTGCTTGGATATTTCACTACAGTAAAGCACATGTAATATCTTTGTTTACCAGACTGATTCTGGGGTCTGATGCATTGGGGAGATTTTGACTAGGTTGGGATTGTTTTCGCTGGAGTTCAGACGAATGGCCGGGGGTGTGCAGGGGCAGTGGTGGATCTCACTGAGATTTATAAAATTATAACAGGACTGGACAGGGTAGATCCAGTGAGGATGTTCTCAATGGTCGGTATGTCTAGAACCAGTGGTCACAGTATGAGGATTCAGAGTAGACGATTTAGGTCAGAGTTGAGGAGACGTTTCTTCAACGAAAGGGTGGTGAGCCTGTGGACTTCTTTACGATAGGATGTAGTTGGTGCCAAAACATTGCATGTATTCAAGAGGCAACTAGATATAGCACTTGGGATGAAATGAGATCAAAGTTTGTGGAGAGGAAGCAGGATTCGACTTTTGAGTTGGGCGATCAGCCATGATCATGAAGAATGGCAGAACAGGCTTGAAGGCCGAATGGTGGCTTCCTGCTCCTATCTCCTGTTCCTATGTTATTCTTACATAGGATGTGAGCATCACTGACAAGGTCAGCATTTGTTGCTCATCCTTAAACATCCTTGAGCCTGGACTCAACACACAAACACAATGGCTACAACAGCAGGTCAGAGGCTAGGAATATTGTGGTAAGTAACTCACTTCCTGATTCCCCAGAGCATGTCCACCATTTACAAGGCACAAGTCAACAGTTTGATGAAATATTACTTGCTTGACTGGATGGGTGCACCTTGAAGCTTGACAACATCCAGGACAAAGCAGCACATCCCAAAGCATCCACTCCTTTCATCAACGCTCAGTAGTGCTAGTGTGTGCTAACTACAAGATGCTATCAGAATTTCACCAAAGATTCTTAGACAGCACCTTCCAAACCCACAATCTCTTCTATCTAGAAGGACAAAGGCAGCAGAGACATGAGAACACCAGCACCTGCAAGTTCCCCTCCAAGCCACTCAGTATCCTGACTTGGAAACATGTCACCGTTCTATCACTGTCGCTGGGTCAAAATCCTGGAATTTCCTCCTTAATGGCATTGTAGGTCAACCTACAGCATATTGGCTGCAGCGGTTCAAGAAGGCAGCTCACCCCCACCTTCTCAAGGGGGCAACTAGTGACAGGCAATAAATGCTGGTCAGCCAGCGATGCCCACATCCCAAGAGTGAATTATAAAAATAAAGCTGCCTTCTTGAACTGCTGATGCCAGCGCACCCACAACGGTGTGAGGGGGGTGAGTTTCAGGATTTTGTCCCAGAGACAGAGAAGGAACAGCGGTTATATTTCCAAGTCACAATAGTGTGTAGTTTGGAAAGGAACCTGCAGGTAGCGATATTGCCATGCATCAGCTACCCTTTAAGTGTGGCGGTCACAGGTTTGGAATCTGATGTCTAAGGAGCTTTAATGTCTCACAATGGCAGGATTGCTGATAATAGTGTACTGGTGAGGGAGGGGGTGCACGTCCACGTTATTGCATTATATTTTTTGAATTATGTTACCAAGACCCCCCCTCATCCCCCCAGCTTGGATCTTGGCTGCTCTTTTCCAGTTCTGCATTTTTTTAAAATAATCCCCGACTTCAGGCACAGTCCCGAGGCATTATTACTAATGAAAATAGGAAAGCTTTTTCCTCAGTTGTGGATGCCAGTGGCACGGATAGGAAAAAAATGTTACACAAAGCATTGTGGCATGACTTTGCTGCAGGGAGTGACTTGAGGCAAAAAAAGTTGAAGGAAATATGGGTAACTATTTGGAAACAGGATACAAACACGTGATGCAAGAACAAATCAGTGGAATTAGCTTTCTAGCTAAGAGATGCCACAGATGACGGGCCTCCTCTTGTGCTGCAAATCTCTATCGTTACATCATTCAAAAAAGGGGCCCTTAGCATCTGGATGTGAGTTTGCTTGCTGAGCTGGAAGGTTAGTTTTCAGATGTTTTGTCACCATTCTAGGTAACATCATCAGTGAGCCTCCGACGAAGCGCTTGTGTTATGTCCCGCTTTCTATTTATCTGTTTAGGTTTCCTTGGGTTGGTGATGTCATTTCCTGTTCTTTTTCTCAGGGGATGGTAGATTGGCTCCAAATCAATGTGTTTGTTGATGTAGTTCCGGTTGAAATGCCATGCTTCTAGGAATTCTCGTGCGTGTCTCTGTTTCGCTTGTCCTAGGATGGATGTGTTGTCCCAATCAAAGTGGTGTCCTTCCTCATCTGTATGTAAGGATACGAGTGATAGTGGGTCATGTCGTTTTGTGGCTAGTTGATGTTCATGTATTCTGGTGGCTAGCTTTCTGCCAGTTTGTCCAATGTAGTGTTTGTCACAGTTCTTGCAAGGTATTTTGTAGATGACGTTCGTTTTGCTTGTTGTCTGTATAGGGTCTTTTAAGTTCATTAGCTGCTGTTTTAGTGTGTTGGTGGGTTTGTGGGTTACCCTGATGCCAAGAGGTCCGAGTAGTCTGGCAGTCATTTCGGAAATGTCTTTGATGTAGGGGAGAGTGGTTATGGTTTCTGAGCCCGTTTTGTCTGTTTGGGTTTGTTGCTGAGAAATCGGCGGACTGTGTTCATTGGGTACCCGTTCTTTGACATCACCAACGCAGGAAATGACATCACCAACCCAAGGAAACCTAAACAGATAAATAGAAAGCAGGACATAACACCAGCACTTCATCGGTGGCTCACTGATAATGTTACCTAGAATGGTGATGAAAGGTCTGAAAACTAACCTTCCAGCTCAGCGAGCAAACTCACATCCAGAACATCAACCTGAGCTACAAATCTTCTCACAACTCGCAGGCCCTTAGCATGTCAGTAATAACTGTGGTTCTCGAATGGAAGAGACAGCTGGAACGGAGAGAGGACAATAATATATATTTATGTAGCTCTCTTCATGTGGTAGAAATACCTCACAAAGTTTCATTGTTATCGACAAAACTTGACACCGAGCCACACAACTACGTATTAGGAAACCTTGGTCAAAGAGGTAAGACTGTTGTGAGAGAAATGGAAAGAGAGAGGTTTAGTGAGGAAATTTCAGAGCTGACAGACTAATCAGTTGAAACACAGCTGCCACCGATGAAGTGACAAATAGCTGTGCAAAATTGGAGGAATGCTGATTTTTTTGGAGGGCTGAGGGACTGAAGAGAGATAGGGTGGAACAAGGTAACAGAAGGCACTAAAAATCAAGATTAAGACTTTTAAAATTTGGGTAATGCTAAACCAGGAGCACAGAGAGAGTGAAGTGAGGAAGACAAAGAATGAGTCAAGACGTAAATCTTAAACAGGCAATTATTTGTCAGCAATGTCACATAAGATCAATTCATTTTAAAAGAATTCTCAACTTAACGACACTGAATGGTCTAGTCACCGCGGAAAAATGTACCATTAATAAATACTTGAATCTACCAGTTCAGATAATGTTAGGACAGGCAGGGGCACTACTGCTGTACCAAACACCCTCAAACATGCAATTCATAACCTGCCTCTCATAAGTGTGGGAATGAATAAAGCAAGAGCAAAATGTATAAGAAATGCTCGAGCTAAAATCTATTAATAAAAGAGTTCCTGTGTCAGTCTGCAGGGCAGACCAGAATAGGAATGGAAACTGTGACTAAACTATAAAGGCTGATGGTTAAAATTAGACTGCTGCAGTACATCAAAAAACATTGGTAAAGAGTGATGGGCACTGAATTATGTAATGTAGGTGATCCAATTGAGTTGTTTAAGGTGACTAAAGGATTTGATTAGGTCAAGATAAAGCATTCTTCTGATATCAAGTCCAGAGCAACAGGAACTACTTTCATGTTAGAACAAGGCCATTCATGGATAGTGACAAGGAGTACTACCCCACAAAAAAGGATAATGATTTAATTTGATTTATTGTCATGCGTACTTATTGCAAACACAGCGAAAAATATTGTTTAATATCGCCACTCTCCAGCACCGTCTTCAAACAGAAAATTTTTCACGTGTTACATCAAAAAACATTGGTAAAGAGTGATGGGCACTGAATTATGTAATGTAGGTGATCCAATTGAGTTGTTTAAGGTGAAATTGATAAATCACCTGGCCCCATGGGCTACATCAGTGAGTCCGGAGGGAGGTGGCTGAGGAAATTGCAGAGGCTTTCGTCGTGATCCTTCAAAAGTCACTGGAGTCTGGATTAGTCCCAGATGATTGGAAAATTGCTGTTGTAAGACCTTGTTTAAGAAAGGATCAAGGCAAAAGATGGAAAATTATAAGTCAATTAACCTCGGTAGTTGGTAAAATTCTAGAATCCATTGTTAAGGATGAGATTTCTAAATTCCTGGAAGTGCAGGGTCAGATTAAAACAAGTCAGCATGGTTTTACTAAAGGTGCGGTCGTGCCTGACAAACCTGTTAGAATTCTTTGAAGAGGTAACAAGTATGTTAGACCAGGGAAACCCAGTGGATGTTATCTATCTAGACTTCCAAAATGCCTTTGATAAGGTGCCTCACGGGAGGCTGCTGAGCAAGGTGAGGGCCCATGGTGTTCGAGGTGAGCTACTGGCTTGGATTGAGGATTGGCTGTCTGACAGAAGGCAGAGAGTTGGGATAAAAGGCTCTTTTTTGGAATGGCAACCGGTGATGAGCGGTGTCCCGCAGGGTTCAGTGTTAGGACCGCAGCTGTTCACCTTCTATATTAATGATTTGGATGAAGGGACTGGGGGCATTCTGGCGAAGTTTGCCAATGATACGAAGATAGGTAGACAGGCTGGTAATACTGAGGAGGTGGGAAGGCTGCAGAAAGATTCAGACGGTTTAGGAGAGTGGTCCAGGAAATGGCTGATAAAATTCAACATGAGATCTTGCACTTTGGAAAAAAGAATACAGGCATGGACTATTTTCTTAATGGTGAGAAAATTTGTAAAGCAGAAGTACAAAGGGATCTAGGACGGTTGGTCCAGAATTCTCTAAAAGTTAACTTGCAGGTAGAGTCCGTGATTAAGAAAGCGAATATAATGTTGTCGTTTATCTCAAGAGGGTTGGAATATAAAAGCAGTGATGTGCGTCTGAGACTTTATAAAGCTCTAGTTAGGCCCCATTTAGAATACTGAGTCCAATTTTGGGCCCCACACCTCAGGAAGGACATACTGGCGTTGGAGCGTGTCCAGCAGAGATTCACACAGATGATCCCTGGAATGGTAGGTTTAACATATGATGAACGGCTAAGGATCCTGGGATTGTATTCATTAGAGTTTAGAAGGTTGAGAGGAGATCTAATAGAAACTTACAAGATAATGTAAGGCTTAGAAAGGGTGGACGCTGGGAAGTTGTTTCTGTTAGGTGGGGAGACTAGGACCCGTGGGCACAGCCTTAGAATTAGAGGGGGTAAATTTAAAATAGAAATGAAGAGACATTTCTTCAGCCAGAGTGGTGGGCATGTGGAATTCATTGCCATGGAGTGCAGTGGAGGCCGGGACGTTTGATGCCTTCAAGGCAGAGATCGATAAATTCTTGATCTCACAAGGAATCAAGGGCTACGGGGAGAGTGCAGGGAAGTGGAGTTGAAATGCCCATCAGCAATGATTAAATGGCGGAGTGGATTCGATGGGCCTAATGGCCTTACTTCCACTCCTATGTCTTATGGTCTTAAAACACAGACTATACAGGCAGAAAAATAAAACTATAAAGTTCCTCTTTTAGTCTTATCTCAATAAAGTTATGTGGTCATTTGGAACATCTCCTGGATCTAGCTCATCCATCCCGATGCCTTGAATCCCTGTGGCTAAACCGACAACATGGTTGCAACCGCAGTTCACTATGCTGCTGGAAGAAAGAGTTACCCCCTCTCTCCCATCAACTCTTCCACCAAAGCCGCTGCTACAGGTTCCCACCAGGCTGACCTCGCCGATGCAGCCCATACCATGCCACATGGTCCTGCAATGGGACCAAACTCGCTGCCATCATCACCTCTACCTTCAGGCACCCGGGCCTAACCATGAACCTGGAACATCAGCCTTGCCTGCGATTTTGGGCTGGAGGTGGTTAAGCCCGGGACCACCGCCTCGTTCGCCAGGAGACCTCAGGCTGGGGTGGAGCCACATCTGCCTCATCCTGGTGTTGCTGCCACAACCCTTGGGCGGCTTCTCCTTCATCATTTACTTGGCCTTGTCGCTGCCTGGTCCCACAGCTCCATCTCTGTCTACCATTCCAAGCAGGGCCTATTCTGGAGACTGCGAGAACAGACAGGGAAATTTACTCTGTCAAAAAATTGTTTTGGGGTGTGGAGAGTTTCAATCAAAAAATGATGAATAGAGATTTGTGGGTTTTTGTCAGGTGAAAGGTTAAGGAAAAAACAATTATATGGAGTATAAATAGCAGCCATTGTAATCAAATAGCACAAAAGACTAGATGGGCTCAATAGCCTCTTCATGTTCCTGCATAAGTACAGCTTTGAGTCCTTGCAGAGCAGTTCCCACAGTGAACTTCTGCACTCCGAATAAGTCAAGAAGTTGTGGAGTATTTCTTGCCTTATCTAATGAGACGTATACTGGCAATGGAGGTAGTCCAGAGAAGGTTCATTAGGTTGATCCTGGGTATGGAGGGATTTTCTTATGAGGACAGGTTGAGTAGTTTGGGCCTGTACTCATTGGAGTTACAGGAATGAGAAGCAACCTTACCGAAACATTCAAGATTCATAGCGAGCTTGATAGGGCAAATGTGGAGAGGTTGTTTTTCATTGCGGGGGTATCTTGGACCAGAGGGCACAATCTTAGAATAAGGGGCCACATATTAGGACAGAGATAAGGAGAAATTCTTTACTATAGAGAGCTGTTGAGGTTGGGTCATTAAATATGTTCAAGGTGGAGATTTTTAATTAGAAGAGAATCAAGGGTTACGTGGGAAAGGCAGGGAAGAGGAGTTGAGGATTATAATCAGCCATGATCGCACTGAATGACGGAGCAGACGAAATGACTTTTTTTTGCTCCTACATCTTAATTTAGGAATAGAGAGTGGTTCATTTTCTGGTTTCTGGCCCACTCTCATATCTAAGACATCCCAGAGATTGGGAAAAAGAAACAAAGGGAATCATTTTCTTTCTAAAGAACAAATACTTGGAAACAATCACAACAAAAGGCTAACTCTTCGGTCAAGAGGTCTGCACCCTGAGTATTTCTGGTGTTTGGAAGAGGGAGAGGAGACTTCATTGAAGTGTGGAGGAACACAGCAGGTCAGGCAGCATCAGGGGAACAGGAAAGTTGACACTTCGGGTCAGGACATTTGTTCAGAAAAAATACCCGAAGTGTCAACTTTCCTGTTCCTCTGATGCTGCCTGGCCTGCTGTGTTCCTCCACTGTGTTATCTCTGATCCAGCACCAGCAGTTCTTGCTATCTCCTATCATCGAAGTCTGTCATGTTCTTGAAGGGCCTGACAATTTTTTTTTCCTTTTCCTGAAGAGTTTAGAATTGGTTACATATTGTCACTGGATAATTGGTTGGCCATTTAGGATTGAGGTTAGGACAAATTTCTTCACTTAGAAGTTTGTGAATCTTTGGGATTTTCTATCTAAAGTGCTGTGTCATATTCTTCACTCTGTTCGGGTCAACCAAATGTTGGACATATACAGGAAACCGTACCATCAAACATGTCAAAAAGGGAAGGTGACATTGTCCTAGAGGGCTGTTCATTTTTTAGGGGGGAACGGCTGATTACGGCTCAAACTGAAGGTCACCATGCCTCAGGCAAGGGACAAGGTTGAAAAGGTATGATCTCAGCCAGTACAGGAATTGAATGTTGGTGTTATTCTAAGTCACAAACTGGCCAACTGAGCTAACAAGGGGAACTATCCAACAACTGAATACAGAATAAAACAGACACTCCAGTTTCCTCGGGATGAGTGGGCAACGTTCTTTGCCTCAGCGTCCAAGGTCATGGGTTCAAATCCCAACTCCAGAGACTTTGAGCACACCTTTGGGCTGACAGTTAGTTCTGTGCAATATGGAGGGGTTGCTGTATAGCCGGAGTTACTGCCTCTCACACAAAACACGAAACATGGTCACATCCATGTTGCTGGATGGAAATCACAGACGGCAGAAGGTGTAAGTTGCATACAGCACACTCTCTCACTCAATATGAACCTCTCCACAACTCCAACCTCCTTCTGAAATAACTCCAGAGGCTGATATCCTGTCACCTTTTATTCACACATGCACAGAGCTTGGCACTGGTCCAATTTCCACAGAGCCAGCTCTCAAAGGGAACAGAACCTCTGACAGAGATAGCAGGAACTACTGATGCTGGAGAATCTGAGATAACGGAGAAGCTGGATGAACACAGCAGGTCAAGCAGCATCACAGGAACAGGAAAGCTTGACGTTTTGGCTCGGGACCCTTCTTCAGAATCTCTGACATTCCTGTTTATATCTGTCAGCCAGGACTCCCTGATTGGACCACGGTTAACAGCACTGACCAGGGAATTCCTATTCTTGAGGTCCATCTGGCTGATCTCATTATAATCACTGTACCTTCCCTATCTCTGAATCATTAGTAACCAAAGATTTATTGATCTCAGTGTTGAGCAGACTGAGGAGTATCCACAGATCTCTGGATGAGGAATTTCCAAGATTAATGACTTTCTATGAAGAAATTTGTTTTCATCTCAGCTCTAAATGGCTAATGCCTTATGCTGTGACTATATGCTCCCAATTCTAAACTCAACAGGCCTTCCACAAATATTCCAGACTTCAAGAATACATGGAATAGTGTAGGTTAGATGGGCTTGAGATCTGCATGACAGGTTGACACAACATCGAGGGCCGAAGGGCCTGTACTGTGCTGTAATGTTCTATGTTCTAAGAATATCTCCTTTCATTCTTCCAAACACCAGAGCTCCACATGGGGGCAGTCACTTCATCTCAAGAATTAATCATTAGGTATGGATCACATAGGAGTTCTCCCTTTATACTTCCTGCTGCAGAGGCTCCCTCTGACTTCACTGGTGCTCCAGCAACCCCCAATGCCAGAGAACCAGGGAAGAGATGGGGATTGCAATGAAGCTGAGGGAGAGAGACAATGTGGGAGGCAGGGGGAGGAAGAGAGGGGAATAGTGTAATGGGGATCAGGAAATATTGGGGTATAGAAAGTTGCAAAGAGAAGCAATTTTCAGAATGTGGGCTTGGGGAAATGGATGTGTGTATCATTGGCAAGGGTTTATTCCCCATCCCTAACTGACCTTAAATTGAATGGCTTGCAAAGCCATTTTAGAGGGAAGTTATGAGTCAACCACATTGCTGTAGATCTGGGGTCATGTGTATGCCAGACCAGGTAAGGATGGAATTTCTATGGGGTGGCACGGTGGCTCAGTGGTTAGCACTGCAGCCTCACAGTACCAGGGACCCAGGCTTGATTCCAGTCTCGGGCAACTGTCTGTGTGGAGTTTGCACATTCTCCTTGTGTCTATGCGGGTTTGCTCTGGTTTCCTCCCACACTCCAAAGATGTGCAGGGTAGGTAGATTGGCCAGGCTAAATTGCCCCGTAGTGTTCAGGGATGTTTAGGTCAGGTGGGTTAGACATGGGAAATGAAGGGGTAGTGGAGTGGGTCTGGGTGGGATGCTCTTCGGAGGGGCAATGTGGATTTGTTGGGACAAATGCCTGTTTCCACACTGTATGGACTCTATAATTTCTTGTCTAAGGGGCATTAGTAAACTGGATGGGCTTTCATAAAACAATATATAAGGCAGTTTTGTAGCGACCATTACTGAGACCAGTTTCCAATTCCAGTCTTATTTACATTTCCTGTTGCAGAGTTAACTCTGACTTCATTTCGCTCAATGTAATTGGCTTGTAACTGGCTCAGGGGTAGAGACAATACCAATGCACCACAAGAGCCTGGTCAATTCCTATATACTTTGATTAACATGGCACGGTGAAAACCTACATTTCTTTTATGGGACATGGGCATTCTTTGCTAGGCCAGTACTTATTGTCCATCCCTAAATGCCAAAAGGCAATTAAAATTCAACCAAGTTGCTGTGGTTCTGGAGTCACACGTAGGTCAGACCTAGTAAGGATGGCAGATTTCCTTCTATCGAAGGGCATTAGTGAATCAGATGACGTTTTATAACAACTGATGGTGGGCTAGATTTTTAACTATCAATTATTGTTACTAATTCCAATTTTCATCATTTGCTACAGTGGGCCTTGAATGCAATTCCCCAGAACATTAGCCCAGGGTAATGCTTAGTGACATTACCACTATCCCATATGTTGCAATGAATCCAGGTTACAATACCTCCAATTTGTAAACATTCATCAGGTAAATCATTCATTAATACCAAAGTGATTATGTAAAATGCATATTTGACAAAGATTCAATGCATGGCAGTGTGACCTTTCAATTGCCTGTTCACCTCCAATCACAATTTCGTCTCTATTGCCCCTCAAGTTCCTTGCACTTGATTTTCTCTCAGTTTCCTATCCTGACCTCCTGTTCACATCCCAAAACCATGAGCAAAGATTCTCAATAAGAGGAAATTTGATCTTTATAAAGAGATTCAACTACACATTCAAACATTGTGTTTAGATGTTAAGTGATTCATCTTAAACTCCTAACTGCATTTACTCCGCTGCACCAGAAGTTACAATCAAAGCTACCTGCACTACGGCAGAGATAATGGGAACTGCAGATGCTGGAGAATCCGAGATAACAAAGTGTGGAGCTGGATGAACACAGCAGGCCGAGCAGCATCTCAGGAGCACAAAAGCTGACGTTTCGGGCCTAGACCCTTCATCAGAAAAAAATCTGATTGTCGTGGTGTAATGGTGGTTTCTGAGCGCTGCGATTTCCTGGTCTGGTTTGAACCCTACAGCACCTGGCTTTCATTCAAATGCCAGTGGTTCTAGGGTCAGCACTTCATATTCTAGTGGGACTCCCTTTAATCGGGTGATTCCTTCAGAAATTAAAAAAAAGCTTTTTCCCCTCAATCTGGTCACCTTCTATGGCCCAGGTTGTACCAAATTTGGTTTATTCTCTGTCTGACAAGGTCACTTTGGTGGTGGTGGCCTTGGTGGGTGGGGGGGAGGGGGCAAGTGAGCATTGGGGCTAATTCTGGATGAACCCACAGCCAGTCTTCACTCAGTTGACATTTATAGGTAAGATGCTACAGGAAATATATTGTTTCATGTGAGAGGGTGCAGAAAAGATTTACAAGGATGTAGCCGGGGTTGGGAGGTTTGACCTATAGACTGGGGCTATTTTCCTTGGAGCATCAGAGGCTGAGGGGTGACCTTATAGAGGTTTATAAAATCATGAGGGAGGGCATGGATAGCCAGGATCTTTCCCCCAGGGTAGGGAATTCAAAACAAGAGGGCATAAGTTTAAGGTGAAAGGGGAAAGATCTAAAGGGACCCAACGGACAACTTTTTCACACAGAGGGTGATGCACGAATGGAATGAGCAGCCAGAGGAGGTGTGGAGGCTGGTACAATTACAACATTTAAGAGGCATCTGGATGCGTACTGGAATAGGAAGGGTTTAGAAAGATAATGGCCCAAATGCTGGCAAACGGGTCTAATGTAACTTAGGATATCTGTTTGGCATGGACAAGTTGGACCGAAGGGTCTGTTACTGTGCTGTACAACTCACAGACTGAAACATTACAAGCATATATCTCCCAACTCAACCACATCATACGTTCTTCAGGAATGTTACATCATACCTGTGGGGGCAAGTGGGACTTGAACTTGGAGAATACAAATATTACCACCCTTTAATGTTTTGGTGTGAGATGGACATGATAACCGTAACACTGCAGAAACACTGCACTCTGTTTTTATACATGTACGAGAGAGGTGTTATTGCATAACTCTGGAGCAGGTAGGACTTGAACGCAGGTCTTTGTGGTCCAGAGTTCAGGACACTGCCACTGTACCATAGGAATCCTATATAGTTATACTCAAGTAGCAACAGAGGCAAACTACCTTCTGCATGCAGTGAACCACAATTAACATGCAATTAAGAATATCACAGTTAACCGTATGGGAAACTCTCAGTTTTGAAAGTCCAACTAATTTCTCCCTCCCTTGCTCAGTGTATTAGGATGTGCTGAGAGAGCAGAAGGCAGTGACAAAACCAAGCATGATCCTGCTGACTTGGTTTTTTTTGAAAACAAAAATCTTGAGAGTGCTTTTGTTCCTTTGTCTAGGACCATAAGTTTCTCTCATGCAGACAAAATGAAAATGACAGATCAGTGATCTATTTTAATAACAATCACAGCCTTCAATCCAAGCTTAAAAATTGGATGTGACTCTCCCTTGATCCCTTTAATGCAAGTTTTCTTTTTTTCTGACTGAAAATAGTACAAAACTTGCAAAAGTATTTTGTTGTATTTTCACAGGGGCTCTTCACAAAAGGTTACAGCAACCTCAAAACACTTTTGTCCTTTGACTCTGTATTGTAGATTGTTCCAAGTCACACAAATATATTTTCTTTATCCCATCTTTTACCTTTTTGGTTTTGATTACAAACTCAGAGCAATGTGACTTTCACTGAACCATACAAATGAACAGCACGGCATGGGGCTCATGCTACTTCATGAGTAGCCAATCAGCCAAATCATGCTTTCCAGTATTGGTAGACAACATTGTGGGTTACTGCACTTCAAATGTGCATCCAAGTACATTTTGAATGTTATGACAGATTTCCCCTGTTTCAGACAGAGTTGCAAATTCCCACTACCCTACTGGCAAGAACAATTCCCCTTGAACTTCTATCTGAGCTCTTAACCTAAATCCTTGTCCCTCCCCCGTTTTGGACCCCCTCAGCCAAGGAGAATAGGACCTTCATACACCCCTCAATTAGGGTCTCCCACAATCTCCTCTGTTCCCAAAGAAAACAAGCCCAGCTTGTCCAACTCTCTCCATAAATAACATTCTCTGGTACCAGAGATAATGGGAACTGCAGATGCTGGAGAATTCCAAGATAATAAAATGTGAGGCTGGATGAACACAGCAGGCCAAGCAGCATCTCAGGAGCACAAAAGCTGACGTTTCGGGTCTAGGCCAATGTGGTATACTGCATCCACTGTACCCGGTGCGGCTTTCTCTACATTGGGGAAACCAAGCGGAGGCTTGGGGACCGCTTTGCAGAACACCTCCGCTCAGTTCGCAACAAACAACTGCACCTCCCAGTCGCAAACCATTTCCACTCCCCCTCCCATTCTCTTGATGACATGTCCATCATGGGCCTCCTGCACTGCCACAATGATGCCACCCGAAGGTTGCAGGAACAGCAACTCATATTCCGCCTGGGAACCCTGCAGCCATATGGTATCAATGTGGACTTCACCAGTTTCAAAATCTCCCCTTCCCCCACTGCATCCCTAAACCAGCCCAGTTCATCCCCTCCCCCCACTGCACCACACAACCAGCCCAGCTCTTCCCCCCCACCCACTGCATCCCAAAACCAGTCCAACCTGTCTCTGCCTCCCTAACCGGTTCTTCCTCTCACCCATCCCTTCCTCCCACCCCCAGCCGCACCCCCAGCTACCTACTAACCTCATCCCACCTCCTTGACCTGTCCGTCTTCCCTGGACTGACCTATCCCCTCCCTACCTCCCCACCTACACCCTCTCCACCTATCTTCTTTGCTCTCCATCTTCGGTCCGCCTCCCCCTCTCTCCCTATTTATTCCAGTTCCCTCCCCCCATCCCCCTCTCTGATGAAGGGTCTAGGCCCGAAACGTCAGCTTTTGTGCTCCTGAGATGCTGCTTGGCCTGCTGTGTTCATCCAGCCTCACATTTTATTATCTCACATTTTATTATCTTGGAATTCTCTGGTACCAACAGGTTGCTCATAAATGGGTTCAATCATGAGGGCAGAACGTGACAAGCAGATTAAAGGACAATCTAATTGAAATGTTTAAGAAGATTAGAGGAGATGAAAAGATAGAGAGAAACTATTCCCTCTGGTTATGTGAAGAATGGTTGTAGTCCAGAGCATGGAAGATGAGAGCTCTTGTAGTGCAGTGGTAATACTCCTACCTTTTAGCCAGGAGGCCTGGGTTCATGGCCCACCTGTTCTTTTTTTTAATATGCCCCAAAACTATGGCCTCTTCCCCCAGCACTCGTAGTGTGTGTGTGTGTGTGTGTGTGTGTGTGTAGGTGCAAGGCACAGTGAAAACACCAGTCGTGTGGAAAACTTTATTAACATTCCACCACCAGGAAAAATACCCATGTGGCCAAGGAACCTGTGACAAGCAGAGCACTGGCAGGGGCAATGCTCACATGAAAGAAAAAGTGAACGACAGGGTAGGGATCAAATAAAGATTGAATTGAAAGAGGACCCACCTGTTCTAAAGGTGTGTCTGAACAAGTTCATTAAAATATGTTGAACAATGCAGCCGAACCTTTAAATCAAAGCAGGTCACTCAGGTGTAAAGGCTGCAAGTGTTTCTTTGCAAGTAATTGCAGAAATCTGGAACACACCCCTGCAATAAGCACAAATTTAAAAACTGATTCTTTTTGGTCAGGGTGGAGTATTAAGGATTTTGAAATCGACATGGATGGATAGAGTTAAGATGAGATCATCTATCACTAAATTCAATGGCAGACTAGGCTTGCGGTACTGAATGGCCTACCCTTAATGTCCAATGTGCATAGCGTGGCTGTGTGTGGCCTCCCTGGAGCTGCTCTAATGATTTGCTGGCTATTCCACTGCATGATGAATCACCAAAACACACAGCTCCATTTCAAGTCTACCAGCTAAGGAGGAGACTATATATTGGACTCAATATCCTGAAACCAGAAAGGGGTGTTTGGGGAGAGAATGAAAACAGCAATATGACTCCTTTCCAAATCAGACACATCCTGGGCAGTGTACACATTTACTGAGAACAAGACTGTGTTTCCAAGGCCTCGGGAAGACACATAGCAGGATTGTGATGGAATACTCCCCAACCCCTGAATAGGTGAAGATCCAAAAACACTCAAGAACTTTGCTGTCATTAAAGACCATGAAGCCCACTTGATTGATACCCCATCTTCCATCTTAAACATTCATTCCCTCCACCAGCGAATCACAGTGGCAGCAGTGTGTATCATCCACAAGATGCACTGCAGCACATCCCCAACTTTCCATCTACAGCACCAAACAACCCACGACCTCTACCACCCAGAAAAACAAGATACATGGGAACACCAGCACCAATAAGCTCCCCTCCAAGATGTTCACCATCCTGACTTGGAAACATATCACTGTTTCTTCACTGTCACGAGGGGAAAGATCTGGAACTCCGTTGCAACATTGTGGGTGTCCTTACACTCTCACAGACTGCAGAGGTTCAAGAAGGCAGCTCACTACCAACATTGCCAAGACAATTAGGGATAGGCAATAAGTGCTAGGTAAGGCAGCAACATGCAGATTGCGTGAGTGAATTCAGAAAAAAAATCTTTTCATATTTGAGGAACTTGTCAATGATTGAAGGAGCTATCTAAGCATATAAGAGCAAAAGGGATGTTGATAGGATAAGATAAATTATAGATGAGGAGGTATGAGACCAGCATAATCACTAGCATGGACCTTTGGGGCTGAATGGCCTGCTTCTGTGAGATAAAAGCTATGCAACATTCATTCATACTGTTTGCACTGCAGTCACACACAATGCGTGGTTAGGTTGGAAGAAGTTAAGTGCCTGTGAGAGTCCTTCCAATCAATGGGTTTGAGAATACTTTTTGAAAAATCTGTTTACCCACTGGGGCCCAAGCTGGAACCTGAAATTCTGGTGTGTTTGCTTTTCTCTCTCCCCAGTTCAATGACAGCAGGGCGTGAGCATTGAGGTTAATTATAGACTAGTTAACACAGCAGATATCCAGGATTGCCTGCTTATCTTGGCTCAGTGCCAAACTCAAGCATTGCAGCACAAGTTAGCTCATGACAGACACCATTTTTAAAGTTGGATTCAGGATTCCTTGCTGCGGTTTCTGCAATGCCCCAGCTAGCTTGGATGGCTAGAGAGTGTAACGAAGAATGACAATGAAGTCAATGCCTGTCTCCCCATCTTGCTCCATGTAGACAGAGTAATCCCCCATGACATTGTCTGTCCTTGGATGTGCGTTTGCTCGCTGAGCTGGAAGGTTAGTTTTCAGACATTTCGTCACCATTCTAGGTAACATCATCAGTGAGCCGCCGACGAAGCGTTGGTGTTATGTCTCGCTTTCTATTTATCTGCTTAGGTTTCCTTGGGTTGGTGATGTCATTTCCTGTTCTTTTTCTCAGGGGATGGTAGATTGGCTCCAAATCAATGTGTTTGTTGATGGAGTTCCGGTTGAAATGCCATGCTTCTAGGAATTCTCGTGCATGTCTCTGTTTGGCTTGTCCTAGGATGGATGTGTTGTCCCAATCAAAGTGGTGTCCTCATCACCTCAGGGGACCTCCCACCCACAGCCTCCAACCTCATTGTTCCCCAACCCCGCACGGCCCGTTTCTATCTCCTTCCCAAAATCCACAAACCTGCCTGCCCCGGTCGACCCATCGTCTCAGCCTGCTCCTGCCCCACCGAACTCATCTCCACCTATCTGGACTCCATTTTCTCCCCTTTGGTCCAGGAACTCCCTACCTACGTCGGTGACACCACCCATGCCCTCCACCTCCTCCAGGACTTCCAATTCCCTGGCCCCCAACACCTCATCTTCACCATGGACGTCCAGTCCCTATACACCTGCATTCCGCATGCAGATGGCCTCAAAGCCCTCCGCTTCTTCCTGTCCCGCAGGCCCGACCAGTCCCCCTCCGCCGACACCCTCATCCGCCTAGCCGAACTCGTCCTCACCCTCAACAACATCTCTTTTGACTCCTCCCACTTCCTACAGACTAAGGGGGTGGCCATGGGCACCCGCATGGGCCCCAGCTATGTCTGCCTCTTTGTAGGTTATGTGGAACAGTCCCTCTTCCGCACCTACACAGGCCCCAAACCCCACCTCTTCCTCCGGTACATTGATGACTGTATCGGCGCCGCCTCTTGCTCCCCAGAGGAACTGAAACAGTTCATCCACTTCACCAACACCTTCCACCCCAACCTTCAGTTCACCTGGGCCATCTCCAGCACATCCCTCATCTTCCTGGGCCTCTCAGTCTCCAGTTACAAGCTGGTTGCCTGAGATGATGTCCATTTCAAGCCCACCGACTCCCACAGCTACCTGGAATACACCTCCTCCCACCCACCCTCCTGCAAAAATTCCATCCCCTATTCCGAATTCCTCTGCCTCCGCCGCATCTGCTCCCACGATAAGACATTCCACTCCCGCACATCCCAGATGTCCAAGTTCTTCAAGGACCGCAACTTCCCCCCACAGTGATCGAGAACGCCCTTGACCGCGTCTCCCGCATTTCCCGCAACACATCCCTCACACCCCGCCCCCGCCACAACCGCCCAAAGAGGAACCCCCTCGTTCAAACACACCACCCCACCAATCTCCGGATACAATGCATCATCCTCCGACACTTCCGCCATCTACAATCCGACCCCACCACCCAAGACATTTTTCCATCCCCACCCCTGTCTGCTTCCCGGAGAGACCACTCTCTCCGTGACTCCCTTGTTCGCTCCACACTGCCCTCCAACCCCACCACACCCGGCACCTTCCCCTGCAACCGCAGGAAGTGCTACACTTGCCCCCACACCTCCTCCCTCACCCCTATCTCAGGCCCCAAGATGACATTCCACATTAAGCAGAGGTTCACCTGCACATCTGCCAATGTGGTATACTGCATCCACTGTACCCGGTGTGGCTTCCTCTACATTGGGGAAACCAAGCGGAGGCTTGGGGACCGCTTTGCAGAACACCTCCGCTCAGTTCACAACAAACAACTGCACCTCCCAGTCGCAAACCATTTCCACTCCCCCTCCCATTCTCTTGATGACATGTCCATCATGGGCCTCCTGCAGTGCCACAATGATGCCACCCGAAGGTTGCAGGAACAGCAACTCATATTCCGCCTGGGAACCCTGCAGCCATATGGTATCAATGTGGACTTCACCAGTTTCAAAATCTCCCCTTCCCCTACTGCATCCCTAAACCAGCCCAGTTCGTCCCCTCCCCCCACTGCACCACACAACCAGCCCAGCTCTTCCCCTCCACCCACTGCATCCCAAAACCAGTCCAACCTGTCTCTGCCTCCCTAACCTGTTCTTCCTCTCACCCATCCCTTCCTCCCACCCCAAGCTGTACCCCCATCTACCTACTAACCTCATCCCACCTCCTTGACCTGTCCGTCTTCCCTGGACTGACCTATCCCCTCCCTAACTATACTCTCTCCACCTATCTTCTTTTCTCTCCATCTGCGGTCCGCCTCCCCCTCTCTCCCTATTTATTCCAGAACCCTCACCCCATCCCCCTCTCTGATGCAGGGTCTAGGCCCGAAACGTCAGCTTTTGTGCTCCTGAGATACTGCTTGGCCTGCTGTGTTCATCCAGCCTCACATTTTATTATCTTGGATTCTCCAGCATCTGCAGTTCCCATTATCTCTGATGTCCTTCCTTATCTGTATGTAAGGATACGAGTGATAGTGGGTCATGTCGTTTTGTGGCTAGTTGATGTTCATGTATCCTGGTGGCTAGCTTTCTGCCTGTTTGTCCAATGTAGTGTTTGTCACAGTTCTTGCAAGGTATTTTGTAGGTGATGTTCGTTTTATTTGTTGTCTGTATAGGGTCTTTTAAGTTCATTAGCTGCTGTTTTAATGTGTTGGTGGGTTTGTGGGCTACCCTGATGCCAAGAGGCCTGAGTATTCTGGCAGTCGTTTCGGAAATGTCTTTGATGTAGGGGAGAGTGGTTATGGTTTCTGAGCCCGTCTGGTCTGTTTGTTTGGGTTTGTTGCTGAGGAATCTGCGGACTGTGTTCATAGGGTACCCATTCTTTTTGAATACGCTGTACAGGTGATTTTCCTCTGCTCTGTGCTGCAGTGTGTGGTGGCTCGTTGGAATAATGTTCTAATGCAGCTTCGTTTGTGGGTGTTGGGATGGTTGCTCCTGTAGTTCAGTATTTGGTCCGTATGTGTTGTTTTCCTGTAGACGCTGGTTTGAAGTTCCCATTGACTGTTCGCTCTACTGTGACATCTAGGAATGGCAGTTTGTTGCTGTTTTCCTCCTCTTTTGTGAATGTTATGCCAGTAAAGGGTATTAGTGATGGTCTTGAAGGTTTCCTCTAATTTGTTTAGTGATGACAAAGGTGTCATCCACGTAGCGGACCCAAAGTTTGGGTTGGATGATTGGCAGAGCTGTTTGTTCGAGTCTCTACGTTACTGCCTCTGCTAAGAACCCTGATATCGGAGATCCCATGGGTGTACCGTTGGTTTGTCTGTCTGTAGGTTTTGTCATTGAAAGGAAACCTAACCAGATAAATAGAAAGTGGGACATAACACCAGCACTTCGTCGGAGGCTCACTGATGATGTTACCTAGAATGGTGATGAAACGTCTGAAAACTAACCTTCCAGCTCAGCGAGCAAACTCACATCCAGAACCTCAACCTGAGCTACAAATCTTCTCAAAACTCGCTATTGTCTGTCCTTAATGGAGAGAAATGTCCTTCTTTGTGGACTATGGCTAATGACTTCAGTAGCTCTTCAATGTACATCACTGACAGACAAAGTTGTTAATTGTGAAACAGCCCATAGGAAGATGGTGAGTTTGGGGAATTGCCAGTAATTGCGAGGCCCAGGTTAATGATCTAGAGGCATAGTTTCAAATTCCACTCCAGCAGGAAGCAGAATAAGTCTGGGTTCAAGTCCGAATTGTTCCAAAGGTGTGCTACACAACAGGGTGGTGCAAAATATTTCAATCTAGGAATATAAACCTACTCCCGGTAACGGTGACTGGCATTGATTTTTATAAAAGTCTTCTTCCCCTAATGTTTACCCAGACCCACAGTAACATGGTTGACTCCTCACTTCCTTCTGAAATAGCCAAGCCAAGCACTCAGGACAATTAGGGATAGATGCTTTACCAGTGTTTCCCATTTGAGACAATAAAGATTTTTTAAAAAATTCAAACACAATATACAGGTGTCGCTGGCTAGTCCAGCATTTACTGCCCATCCCTAGTTGCCCTCGAGAAGGTGGTGGTGTGCTGCATTCTTAAACCACTGCAGTCCTCATTCTGTAGATAGAACAACAAGTCAACTTCCAAGGATTTGACCCAACAATTCTGATTTATTAAATGATTTTTAAAATTTTTAGATGAATGTTTGTGGACTGACACATACATGATGGGCCAAAGGGCCTCCTCCTGTGCTATCTGTCTCTGGGACAAGTCAGATTACAATTTGGTTTGGTGAAGCTTCAATAAACACTCGGTGAACACCTTTAAAACTGTTTATGTGAACAACACAGGACTAAAGGAACCAGAGATAATGGGAACTGCAGATGCTGGAGAATCCAAGATAACAAAGTGTGGAGCTGGATGAACACAGCAGGCCAAGCAGCATCTTTTGTGCTCCTGAGATGCTGCTTGGCCTGCTGTGTTCATCCAGCTTCACACTAAAGGAACCAAGTTGAATGTTATATTGTATGTAAAACCTGCAGCTGCTGCTTATTAGAATATTAAAGGGTGTCTACAGGAGACGCTTTTCCAAGGAATTCCTGGCATGTCAGCCACATCATTAAGACAAGAAGAGAGTTGCAAGAACTCAGTGACTGTTACCATGTCAGTTTCATAACTTACTCTGGCCTCTTCTGTTTGTGCAGGGTTCTTTTTACTCCATACAATAAACCAGTTGTGGACAGAATGGAGGCAGCTTTCTTGTTTGAATTTTGAATCTCCCTCTTCACTTGGCCACAGGGTGAGCTGGGGATTTAAAATGACCCACACCTCCCCCCACAAACAATGTTTGATACGTTTGGAATGGTTGAAAGGTCAACACTAATAGCTTATTGAATAATACCTCCATTGTGGAAGCAGGTCATTTAGCCTGTTGAATCCACACCTACCCTCTGAACAGCATCTCATCCAGACCCACCTCCCAGCCCCCATCCCTGTAAACCCTGCATTCCCCGTGGCTAACCCCCACACTATAGGTAATTTAAAATGGCCAACCCACGTAAACTGTATCTCTGGACATTGGGAGGAAGCCTGAGCATTTGGAGGAAACCCATGCAGACACAGAGAGAATGTGCCCAGACATACAGTCCACACAGACAGTTGCCTGAGGCTGGAATTGAACCTGGGTCCCCTGCACTGTGAGGCTGCAGCGCTAACTACTAAGCCACCATGCTGCTTGGTTAAGTCAATGGTTTTGACAGTGAAAATATACAGTGGGAATCTTATAGAGGTCACAAGAATGTTTTGGATGACATAAGCCTTTCAAACCTTTTGCTTTCAGAAAACCAGCACTGCTTTCTTAACCAGTTCACAGAATAGGTCATGGAGGATTATAGGAGCAGTCAATGACTTAGTTCCTGCTTGATAATAAACTGTAAGGACAGGCATTTAATAGCCGCTTCAAACCTATTGTCAGAAGCCGACAGGAATTTTCCAGTTGACTTCTAGGCACTTGAGGTGTTGGGAACGAGGCAGGCTATCCAGAGTTGGCAGAAGGGTAACAGTAGTCGAGGTAGTCTGTGAATCTACATCCCCTTGCAGTCACAGAAAGTGAAAGGATTGCATCTCTAACTCCTATTTCATTCAGAGGACTGCCTGTTAAATTGTCAACAAAACCAACCAGTCTCTTCCCAAGAGTATAACTAATGCAGTGTTCACTCATTTGATAGGCGCTGATGGCTTGTTAGACCTACTGGAGCTAAGATAATGAATTGCTGAGTTTCCTTGGCAATGAGCACAAAAAAAGCTTGTTAAAACCTGTGCAAATTAATTGTGCCATTAAAAAAAACACTCCAAATTCTTTGCATGAGAAATGATTATGATAAATGTATAATAATTAAGCATTCTCAAACAAGATTTAGATTGAGTATATCTTTAGTGGTACAGACCTGATGAACCAAAGGGCCACTTCTGTACTGTATAATTCTACGACTAGAACAGACACAATGTACAGCAAACTCTTTATGAATCGGCACCTATGAGATCAGGAGTGGGCCAATTGATCACACACTGCGGATAATTAAGTAATCCACACAATCAATGTAAAAACACATTGGGGTCAGTAATAGAAAGGTAATGCAGGGGGTATACACATCACTGTTATATTTTGTTTACAGCATAAACCATTAAGACAATAATGCAACTTTGCCTAAAATAAAACTTAGCAGCAAAGAACCTTCTCACTCACCCTCAAACAACTACTTGGACATTGCGGTATTTGAGGAGAAATTGAATTGAAATTGCATCAACTGTTGATATTTTGTGTGGCCATTCAATTGAACAAGTACATTTACATTGAGATGAATAAATTTATAAAACTATAATAATTGGACAGAATAATACAGTAAACATCGCAGTAATTCAGTATACAATTTTTGCAGGTTTTTGAGGGTGCCAGTTCATAAGGTGCCAGTTAAAACAAAGTTTTCTGTATATCTGAAGAATCCCAACTTAGCACGAAAGATGAGTGATAAAAAAAATCAATGTTTATTGATTTATGAACTACTAAAGTTAGTCTGGTATAACAGGAAGAATTCCTTGCAATTAGATTAGATCCACTCGCCTAATTAACAACGGTTTACCTATCTCAAGAATTACTGAACATTTCAAATTATTCACATGGAGAACGCTAGGGAAACTCAGCAGGTCTGCCAGTATCTGTGGAATGAAAAAACAGAGTTAATGCTTCAAATCCGGAATGACTCTTCCTCAGAACAGTCCCAAAGAACAGTCACACTGCACTTGAAATATTAACTCTGCTTCTCTCTCCACAGATGCTACCAGACCTGTTTGCTGAGTTTCTCCAGCATTCTTTATGTTTGTTTCAGATTTCTAACCACTGTAACATTTTGCCTTTACCTCAAATTATTCCGTTTCCTAGCTCCTTGATGAAGATAAATGGTCATTTTTAAAACTCCTACTGCCTTCCGTGAGTGACACACTTTGTTGAAATAATCAATGTCCTGTGGCCCTCATGACCAGCTGTGATCTCAACTATTCTAATGTTCTAATATTCTAAGGTTTAATGTAACCCTCCACTCTCTGTAAATTTGATGTAACTTGAAGTTTAAACATGTTGAAGGCCCAAAGATCATTAGAGAGGGATTCTTTAATCCACTCGCATCAGATCTTTACAAACATGATGGAAAATTGAGGTCAAACTAAGAAAAGAGTAATTACGTGAAACTAAGCCTATAGTTCACATCTAGTTGAGGAAATCCTTACTTGCCTCCTCCTCTCACCACAAGGTATCTTTTTGATAAAGAAACACTTTCCTCTAGGCAGTGAACAACTTGACTGCTCCAGCTCCCATACTCCGTGCCCTCCCTCACCATGGCCACCTACTGCCAGTAATCCGGGTACATTCAGCTCATCCAAACTCTGCTGTCCATATCTTAACTCGCACTTAGTCACGTTCATCATCATTCACAGACCTAAACTAGCCCCTGGTGTGGCTGCACTGCAAAACATACCCACTCTACTTTTCAAGTTCCTCCATGACCTCAGCAATCTCCTCAAATCCTATAGCCTTACAAAATATCTGCACTCTTCTAATTCTGGCTTGTTGCCTATCCCTAATATCGCTGCTTCAGCTGCTTAGGTACTTAGCTACGGGCTTTCAGCTTCTCTCTCTCATGTTAAGTATTACTTAAAACCTCTATGTTTGACCAAGGTTATTTTCCTTGGTCATCATTTCAACTATCCCTTTATGTGGCTCAATGCTAGGTTTAGTTTGATAACTGATCTTGTGAAATGCATTAAACATGAATATAAATACAAACTATTGTATTTGGATGAAGCAGATTTGAGAGGGTGACAACAAAATCTAGAACGGGATATTGGATACAATTCAGTTATTTGTTTTTCAAGTCTTACATTCTGTCCCCATATTGACATTTTGCAATTTTTATTATGTTGCAAAGTTAAATATCAGAACTTGCAGCAACTTGAGAGACAGAGTTGATTGGAATCTCAGTTTCCCTGCAGAACATGCTCAGGAGGTGCGAGGCACCGTGGAAGTAATAAGTTATGACATGTTTACATTGGTATAGTAAAGTTGACATAAATATTTTTGACAGGAAAAAGAAGTCAATATGTGACAAAACCCTGACAACAAGAAATGACGTTTTATAGACTAGACTGCACCCAGAAGTCGTATTTCAAATATTACTTATTATGAGAGTAAATTTACTCCGGGTTGTTGTAAATCATCCCATATAAAAGCTGACTTTATTATTTATTGGGCTATGGAACCAAATGTAAATTTGCAGTCTGTATTAACAATTATTGCTAAGCAATAGCTATTTATACACAGGAATCAATGACAAACCTGTTGTCACAGCAAAGCTCCAACATCCATTTGGTCTGTTATTATAATTCCAAATGGTTACTACGTCTTTGCACCCTTCAGTTTTCTAACCACACCTGTCCCCTTTCTTCAGGTTCCACAACGTCTACAATATCAAACCACTTTTAAAGAGTGTGCAGTCATCAGTCCCATCCCTTCCCCCTCCCTGTTCCACTCCCACCCCACCCCCCACCCACACATACAGATAAACGCACACAGACACACACAACCCCAACCTTATATGGAAACAGAAATTCTGGATTCGTTAATTTTAGGCCCTTGCCTCACAGGACTGCTAATGTTTTTGCAAGAGAAGTTGATCTTCTTGCTAAAACGACTTCTGCTGTCTCCTGACGTGCCACCATGATATGGTTTCCTGAGTAAAATGTCACTGCCAGTATTTCGTGGACTTGTGCTGCCTGATAAGTCACAGAACATATGCCATAAAGATCAGATTCCTGTTGAGACAGAAGTTTATTAACAATACTATTTGTATTGATGTAATACCAGAGATATATATATATAGCCTGGTACTGTGCTTACTGATATTACATTACACACATAGTGGACTGAGTGAACACACTACACTCACTCCATTACACCAAGAAAGCAACTGAAGGAGAGGTGAGTATCCTTAAACTGGAATGTCGAAATGTTGTGTGGTCTTCAAACTGTCTTGAGGTAGAACACGAGTCTGCCACAATACATTAACATCCAAAATCCACTCACATTTTCCAATGGTACATCTCCACCCTCTTCCTCTTTTTCAAAGAAAACAACTCCAGCCAAAGCAATCTAACCTCAAAATTAATATTCCCTAATCCAAACAATAGTCTCATAAACCTCCTTCGCAAAAAAATAAAACTGAACAGACCAACTGGGATTGACTGAGGCACAGGGAATGACAATGGCAAACTGTTGACCCTACAAAGTCTTCCTTACTAACATTTGGGGACTAGTGCCAAAACTGGGAGACCTGTCTCGCAGACCCGTCAATTGACAGCCTGACATAGTTGTACTAACAGCTACATGTTTTATAGACAAAGACCCATATACCATCATCACCCTCCCTGGGTATGTTCTGTTTCACTGGCAAAACAGACCCAGCAGAGGCGGTGGAACAGCGATAGGCAGTCAGGAGGGAGTTGCTTTGGGAGTCCTCAACATCGTCTCCAGATGCCATGAAGTCTCATGGCATTGGATCAAATATCATCAAGGTTATCTCTGTGTACTATCAGCTCTGCCCTCAACATGCTTGGAGGAAGCTCTGAAGTTGGCAACGGTACTGACGATACTCTGGGTGGGTCACTTGATGGTCCATAACAAGACTTGGCTCAGTATCAGAACTACTGATTGAGCTGGTCCTAAAGGACATTTCTGCTAGACTGACAGTGAGCAAGAACTGCAGTTGCTGGAGTCAGAGAAAACACAGTGTGGAGCTGGAAGAACACAGCAGGGCAGGCAGCATCGGAGGAGCAGGAAAGTTGACGTTTCGGGTCGTGTCCCTTCTTCTGCTAGACTGGATTGATAGGAGAAGTGACCAAAGCACAGTCCTTGTGGAGACTAAGTCCTGTCTTCATACTGAAAATACCCTCCATTGTGTTGTGTGGCACGATCTCTGTGCTAAAAGGGATAGATTTTGCATTGATCTAGAAACTCAAAAAGTGGGCATCTATGAGGCCACTAGCAGGAGCCAGGTTGTACTCTAATACAATCGACAACCTCGTGGCCTGGCACACCCCTTATTCTACCATTACCATCAAGCCAGGAGATCAATTCTAGTTCAATGAAGATTGCAGGAGGGAATGCCAGGAGGAGCACCAGGCCTACTTAAAATGGTAAAGCTACAAAACAGCACTACTTTCATAAGCAGGAAGTACGAGACAGAGTTAAGTGACTCCATAACCAACTAAACAGCTCGAAACTCTGCAGTCCTACCACATCGAGTGACGAGCAATGACAGACAATCAAAACAACTCACCGGAGGAGATAACAGGGTGTGGAGCTGGATGAACACAGCTGGTCAGGCAGCATCAGAGGAGCAGGAAGGCTGACGTTTCAGGGGAGGAGGGTCTGCAAATGTCCCCATCCTCAATGATTTGCAGAGCTCAGAACATCAGGGCAAAAGATAAGGCTGAAGCATTTGCAATTATCTTCAGCCAGAAGCATTGAGTGGATGAGCCATCTCAATCTCATTCTGAGGACCCCATAGTATGACGGATTTCAGTTTTCGACTGCTCTTATTCACTCCATGTGTTAGTTGTCAAGAAATGGCTGGAGACACTGGGTACTATAAAGGCTATGGGCTCTGACAATATTCGGCAAATAGTATTGAAGGTCTGTGCTCCACAACTTGCTGTGCTCTTAGCTGAGTTGCTCCAGTATGGCTCCAATATCATTATAGCTCAGTGGCAAATAGCCTGGGTCCAAAAAGCAGGACATGTCCATCCTAGTCAATCACTGTCCCATCAGTCTACTCTCGATCATCAGTGATGGAAGACACAAGCAACAGCGGTGCCAAGTTACACTTTTTTAGCAATAACCTGCTTGCTGATGCATAGTTTGGGTTCTGCCAGGTCTACTCAGCTCCTGACTTCCTTACAGCCTTGGATCAAATATAGACAGCACCATGGCTTGGTGGTTAGCACTGCTGCCTCACAGTACCTGAGACCCAGGTTTGATACCAGCCGTGGCCAACTGCCTGTGAGGAGTCTGCATATACTGCCCGTGGATGGGTGGGTTCTGCGTGGGTTTCCTCCGGGTGCTCTGGTTTCCTCCCATGGTCCAAAGATATGCGACTTAGGCCGATTGGCCATGCTAAATTGCCCCGTAGCGTCCAAGGATGTGCAGGCTAGATGGATTAGCCATGAAGCATTACAGGAATGGGGTGGGATGCTCTTTGGGTGGTTGGTGTGGACTCAATGAGTCAAACGACATGCTTCCACAATGTCTACGGACAAAACAGCTGAATTCCACAGCTGGGAAGAGAGTGACAGCACATGACACAGTATTTGGCCAAATGTGGCATCAAGGAGCCCTATCAAAACTGGGGTCAATGGGAATCAGGGGAAATCTCTGCACTAGTTACAGCCTTCCAAGGAAGATGGTTGCAGTTATTGGATGAGTGCAGCTCCAACAACAATCATGAAACTTGCCTACATCTAGGACAAAGCACCTCACTTGATGAGTATCACATCCACAAACACCCATTCCATTCACCACCGACACCCAGTGAGTGGTGTGTGCCATCTACAAGATGCACTGCAGAAATTCACCAAGGCTCCTGAGTCAACACCTTCCAAATTCATCACTGTGACCATCTATAAAGCCAAGGGCAGCAGGTACATGGAACACCACCATCTGCAAGTTCCACTTCAAGCGATATATCGGCATTCCTTCACTGTAAATTCTGAAACTCTCTGAGCAATAGTATTGTGCGTGACTCTACACCAAATGGACTGCAATGGTTCCCGCAATGTGGTGACAAGAACTGTGTGTGGTTTTCCAGCAATGTTTTATCCAGTTCTCACATTATCTCTCAGCTCTTAGAATCTGTGCCTGATTGAATAAAGGGAGCCATCCTCAAATGTCTTTTTCACCGCCTTCAGTAATCAGTGGTCATTAAGTCTAAGGCCTGATATGTCCCTTTGTACTAAGTGTGTGAACTAGAAGATTTGGAAATAACTTTTCTTTGCCATTTTCTTAGCTGTCAGAAAATCAAACTCTCTTCAAATCAATGGATTCAACTCAATGGCAGCATTTTAAATTTTATTTGTGGCCAGATACACATCTACGTGATCTACAGCGACAAAAAAAATTGTTCCTCTCAGTCGTCCAGGATACTCTGCCAGTGCCACAGATGAATTTGCAAACTTGAAAGCGTAGCCCATTAAATCTGCCTTCTTTCCGTCCTGCTGCGTTTTTCTTTGGAGGCACAGAGTCAGAAAGAAAGGCTGTCATTAAATCCTGCCTTCCAGGATGTCACTGTGCTGCTTAGTAACTAATTAAGTACTTTTGAAATGTAGCCAATATTGTGATGTATTAAGCAACACAAGGGTAGAATCCCTATTACTGAGCCAGTTATTCTACGGTTAAGTGCCACATTCCTTAAGAGGTGTTTCAGAACATGCCAAAATAGGTTTCTAAAAGAAAACATCTCCCTCTAAGTGGGCTTGACAGGATAGAAGTGGAGATATTGTTTCCCCCTTGTGGGAAAGGCTGAGACCAGAGGGCCTAATCTTAGAATGAGGAGCCACCTATTTAAGACAGAGAGGAGGAGGAATTTCATCTCTATGGAATTCTCTACCATCAAGGGCTGTTGAGGTTCGGTTGTCAAGTTCATTCAAGGCTGAGATAGATTTTTAACCAGTAAGAGAATTGAGATTTTGGGGGAAAAGGCTGGAAAGTGGCATTGAGGATTATCAGATCAGCCATGATCTGATTGAATAGGTAACCAAATGGTCTAACTCTGCTCCTACGTCTTCATGGTCTTATTTCACACCGGTAGTTTCTGTTCCTCAAAGCCAGAAGATTTGCACTCAAGTTTGTCCTGGCATCATTACATGTCCCAACAGTTTGATTAAGAAAGTCCTTCCCTTAGCCACACCAGTCTGATCTTGAAGGCTATAATCAGGCCTAGTGTTCCTTTGAAGGGGAAAATGCTTGGGAATAGCACTTGTAGTAAAAGGGAGATTTGTAGTACAGTAGTGTTGTCCCTACGTGGAAGGTCTGGGTCCAAGTCCCACCTTTCCCAGAGGTGGGTCAGAACAAGTTGGTTATAAATGAAAGAATAAAGTGACAGCCATTTTAATGATGTTAGTTGGAGGATGTTAGTTGGAGGATAAGTAATGGCCAGGGGTCTGGGGAAAAGTGGGCTAATTTATGCCTACCTGAGGGGGAAGGCAGGAGTCTTGGTTTAATAGCTCATCCCCTGAAAAACAGCTTCTCGAACACAGCCGCATTCCCTCAGGGGGAATGCCAGACGCAAGTTGATGAAGCGTCACCGAACTTGAAACATTAACTCTGCTTTCTCCCCACCGATGTTGCCAGACCTGTTAAGTTTCTACAGCAATTTCTGTTTTTGTTTCAGAACTCCAGGATCCACAGCTCTTAGTTCTATTTTAACCCATATCACATACATGTTCTGAATATTTATATGACTATTTAAAGTTAGAATTCAAATGAAAGGGAAGTTTTATACTCTACAGATTATCATTACGATTCATGTTTTGGATTGGGGCTTGAAGCACTTGGTAATTAGATCTAGATTTCTTTAATCCTCTTGATGCACCATTGTCGTCACTTTCAGTCATACTAATTATTTTGCCTGCCACATACCAAGTAAATAACACAGTGCAGAAGCCCAGATGCTGTTAATGGAAATATTTAACTGCTCTTTAAATGGGGTTTAATCATCATAGAACAGCTTCCATGGAAACGAAACGTGGACATGCTTCACAGAATAACATGCTGCTTGCCAAGTCACGGAGAAAGTTGAGAGGTTTAAGCATCGATCCAGCAGATTGTCAGCACACTCACAAATGCCACATGTACAGAAATGCACTAGTGTGCACGTGAGGAATAAATTCACAGCTTGAAGGCAGATTTAATAATGGTGGGGTCTACTGTCGATGTTTTGGTTGAAGTATTAAATTCAAGCCCCCATTTGCCCATTCTGGTTTGTCAGGTAATGGCTACACAGGTTAATGTGGCATTATTATAAATACAGCAGGACACGCAGGATTTTCTTACACATAAATGATGGTTTTCACTGCAATTCAAGTTTGAGAGTCAAATCAGCGCAATGTTGTCTGAAAGATTTTTTTTCCTAAGAGTGCAGCTACAGATACAGAATTAAATCTTTAATCTCAACAGACCTGATGAAGATTATCCACCATTTTAATTATCCTTGCAGCTAATGTGCCTGACCTGATTTCCATCAATTACTTAACAATGCTGAAACTTCCCTTATAGTAAATGAATTCATGTTTTCATCATGAGTTCTAATTCTCTTACAAAGTGACTACAAAGACAGTACATCAAACATTAAAACACAGATGAAATGGCCTGCTCCCAACTGGTTGACGTTCACACAAACCTCCTCTCATCTGACTTTAACTGACTGTATCAGGATAACCTTCATCTCCTACCCAGAGATAGGAAGGCAGCAGAAATAAATTAAACACATGGAAAATTTGAGGTATCAATAAACTGGGAATCAAAGCATAGCAATGCAAGTATGAGTGAGTGGGACTTAGCGAAAGTTTGAGTTGCTTAGCTTTGGAAGTGGCGGGGGGGGGGGGGGGGGGGGGGCGGGGGAAGAGGGGTAGACACCTATTTGAAAAACACAGCAGCCAATGCGCACACAACAAGATCCCAGAAACAGCAACGTGGTTGTTACATTGAAACTACAACATTCAAGTAGGCCTTGTGGCTTTTAATAGATCCATGCAGAGTTTAAGCACAACGTGAGCCTCCGCCCACCACTTATCATGCTCTTGCAACATATCCTTGGGCTTCTTTCTATCTTGTATACGTAGTTAGCTTTCTTATAAAGTAAATGTACATTGTCCATCTCAACTTGTGGCAGCAAGGATGGAGGGGGGCAGCAGTGGTGCAGGCTCAATGGCTGAATGGCCTACTTTGCTCTGACATCTTACGGTAGAAGGCATCTGGATAGGTACGTGAATAGGAAGGGTTTATGAGGAATATGGACCAAATGCTGGCAAGTGGGACTAGATTTATTTAGGATATCTGGTCAGCATAGACAAGTTGGACCAAAAAGAATGTATGCTGTACAGCTCTATGACACCAATAACCCTTGATTATCAGACTGACAGAGCCAAGTAGCCCATTCATAACCTATATTTCCGAGGTAGAATTACAGAGGGTACAAAGTAAAAGCCATTCAGCCCATTGTGGCTGTGCTAGCCCTCGGAGTTACCCAGCTAGTTCCTCTTCCACAGTGCAAATATTTGCGCCGTTCAAATCCTCATTCCCTGCCTTTCGAAGTTTTAATCTGTACCTTATGGTTCACTTATGATTTATGGCAGCATCTCCATTAAAAAGTAACAACACCCACCATGATACCAACTTCCCCCTCCTCCCCAACAATTAACCCACGTGGTTTGGTTCGGGGCGTGCCATTGACCGCCGCTCTGCCAATCAGCATCATCCCATCACGTGAACGGACCAACCAGAAAGCGCCTCCCGAACAGCCGAGCGCGTGATCGCAAGTAGGACCGGCCACCGTCCTCGCTTCTCACAAGCCCCGTTTCTGCTTTTCCAAAAAAAATAGACAACCCACCGCAAAAAATAAATACAATGCCCTCTGCTCGACGCCATAAGTCGAGACTAAAGAAAAATCAGCCGCAAACGCCGATGATTTAAAGCTCATTTCTTCCCGCTAGCCTGCGAGCGGAATGGGGTCTATTTTGTGATGACGTCACGTGGGCGGAGGGAGCAGAGGCATTAGGGGAGAGGTGAGGCCGAGGCTATTTAAATGCCTGCTGCAGGCTCGCTGCCGTATTCCGCGGCTCGCAGATGATTAAACGGAGGAAGTTTCGCACTCTTTCTCCGAGTCCGATCCGCCCGGGGTTCGGCATGGCGGCTCAATAGACAGGCAGCAGCGGCAGCGACGCATCAGTGCAGTGCACTGGGCAACAACAGCACGCACCAGCTTCAAAAATGGCGTAAGTCATCCTTTTTCACGCCCTCGCCGAATAAAATAAAACCCCGGAAGATCCCGCCTTTTTAATACATGGGGTCCCGCCATTTTATCCTCTTCTGCCTCGTGGCCCGAAGAGGCCTCAGTGGGCGTTGGGGATTTCAATGAAATCGGTTACACCGGAACAGTTCGTGAACAAACGCGATACAATCCGCCTAAAATGTAAACACCCGATCGTGTTTTGTGTTATTTTCCGGACATTAATCGGAAGGGCCGGTTTCCTTCCCCCACCACCAAAACCAGAGCTCAATACATTAATAACGCGACATATTTTCCTTAATCGTATGCCCCCGGTTTTGAAGTGCTTCATTTTTGAAATCTTTGGTGGTTGGCAAAGATGTCTCTGGGCATGTTTTGGGTTGATCAGTCGATGTGCTAAGGCACTTCCATCTTTGGAATAGTTAACCCTCCTGGCGCTATATTTCTCTCTATTCCCTTCTTTAATAAATGTTATGTCTCTTGGGGCTGGGTTAGGTGAGATGTTCAGGTATCCTCACTGGCGCCAGCGGGTTGTTTGTGACTGGGTGAAGATGGTGGCTTGTCTTCATGCTTAAACGTGGCAGAGTCACGAAGGAGACACCCAGTTGCTCTTGTCCTTCCGCCATCTGTTCCAGGGTGTGGTTTGAAGATCCTAGTTAACTCTTTAGTGGGACACCCAGTGCCTTATCTACATTTCTCCCACCAGGCTTTCAAATTGCGCATCTGCCCCTTTTTAAGCTCTCCTACAGTTTTCTTTACTATTCAGTAGTAATTTGATGTGTCAGCACTTAAAATTCCGTACTTGTGCCTGCTGGCAATTCGTCTGTTGAGTCTCAATCTTCCTTCCGCTTCCCCAATATGCTCTGGGCAATCATTTGGGTTGTCTGAAATTGAATTCAAATGTCTTGTGTTGACGTGCAAGTTTTTTTGTTGTGCAGTTTTTCTTGAATGCTGCTATGCCAGAGTTAAATGCATGGAAAATGAATGATATCCTGTTTTATTCCCAGGCTCCACAATGGGCTTCTCAGCTTTGCTGTAGTCGACAGCATAGTAACACTCGACTTGAAGACTTTGTTTTTCCTTGAAGAGTATCTCAGTTCAAAAATACAGTCAGATGACTTCAGATTGGCCAGATTCTTTCTCTTCCCTGATGGAGGACTTCATGATGTCCCCGAGTTCGCCGTTTCTGACGGCTGAAGGGGACCCGTGTCTCCTGCACACAGACCTGGCGGAGGCCGGGCCGGTGAAATCGTACCTCAGACCACTCCTGTTTGATGGCAATGAGGAAAGCGATGTGTCCTCCCTGATCACGTGTGTTGACAAGTTACTGGACACCGATGATACTGTGGGTAAGTTAAGAACAATCGATTGTGATGCTTGAGTAGCAGCTGATTGTAGTGGGTGGTTGACTCACTTTTGAATTAGTTGACAAACCAATGTAGGTGATGCACTTCAATTACACATTAATGCTCGGTAGCCAGTATTAAAAGTTGAAAACATCTCTGAACATCTGTAAGGCTCCACTTTCAGCTCTGCTGTTTCAGCACCTGATGACAACACAGCCTGTGCTTTGTCATACATTATCTCGTAATGTGGAGCTGAACTTTTTTAGGTAATTTCCTAAATAAAAATTGAAAGTACTGTGGATGCTGTAAATCGGAGACAAAGACAAGTTGCTGGAAAAGCTCAGCAAGTCTGGCCGCATCTGTGAAGAAAAAAAAGTTAATGTTACTGGTCTGGTGACCCTTCTTCAGCAACTTCTGTGTTTCTTCTTGGGTAACTTCCTGTTTAGTTCTGTTTGTATTGAGACTCTCGGTCCTGTCGTTTTTGCTGTCCTGTGTTCTGTAGTGGATTTTTTATGTGAATAATGTTGACTTAATCTTCCCCCTCCCCTTGTTTTTACAGAGGATGCGTTCACCGGCTTCGACTGGATGGAGAAGACTGATCTCTTTGACAATTTGTTCATGGGTGAAAATGGCTCTCCCTCCTCAGAGGAGCTGTTGGCTGTCTTGGACAGTTCCTGTGTTCTGGAAGAATTGCCTTTTGATCCTTTGCCAGCTAAACTACAAGTAGCTGACCTTGGTTTGAGTTCTGATCACAGGCCATTTCCAAATTCACCCCCTGGGTCAGATCAGCTGGCTCCTAGTACCCCAACCATTACCCCAGAATCTTTAATCCCAACCCCTGATCACTTGTTACACTTCCTGGAGAATGAGACTGGAGTTTCATGTGAGGAATTTCCTCCGCCCCTGCAGGACTCTGTCAAAGAGGAGGATGACAGGCTAATGCGGGATTCTGACAGTGGAGTTGGGACTAGTCCCCCACACTCTCCTGCTGAATCATCTGACAAAAATATGTCAGAAGGGTCACCACAAACTAGTGGCTTGTCATCAGATGACTCAAGTCCTATTAGGCCAAAACCATATGATCGTCCCAGTACAGAAAATGTAGGCAATTTGTCAAAAGTAAAAGTTAGTGTGGAGTCAAGAGGTCTGGAGAAAAAGTTGAAGAAGATGGAGCAGAACAAAAGTGCAGCGACACGGTACAGGCAAAAGAAGAGAGCAGAGCATGGTGCCATACTTGCAGAATGTAGCTTACTGGAAGAGAAAAATAAAACCTTGCAAGAGAAAGCTGACTCATTAACAAAAGAAATTCAATATTTAAAAGACTTGATTGAAGAAGTTAGGAAAGCCAAAAGTAGTAGAACTGCAAAAAGCTTGTAATATAGCATTAGCTATTGTAGATTTGTAAATGTAATTTTTAATAAAATCATAAAGTAAATGTCTTGTTTGTACTTGTCTTCTCAGGACAGCATTTGGCTGCATTATTTTTGAAAAATGAACAATGGGAAATTAGCTTGGCATGTTAAAAAATGGTGGTCTGCAATTGTGTGGACCCCTCCTCTTTCGCAGCTACATCAATGACTGCATCAGAGCAGCTTCCTGCTCCCACAAGTTGCTTGAACAGTTAATCGACTTTACTAACACCTTTCACCCTGACCTTAAGTTCACATGACACCTCTCTCTCCTTGGACCCCTCTGCCTCCATCTCTGTTTCAAGCCCACCAATTCCCGCAAGAATGCAATCCCCTACTCCCAATTCCTCCGCCCTCACTGCGACTCTTCCTGAGATGGGGCATTTGACTTCTGAACATCCCAGATGTCCTTTTTTTTCAAGGACTGAAATTTCCTCTCTTACAGTGGTTGAAAATGTGTTTAACCCCATCTCTTACATTGCCCTCATCCCCACCCTGCAACAAAAATAGAATCCCCTTTGTCATGTACTGCCCCATTAATCTCCAGGTTCAATGTAGTCTGCAGTCTGATCTGACAACAAAGGGTATATTTCCCTCTCCACCCTTTGCCTTCCATAGGGAATGCTTTCTTTGACTTGCTTGTCCATTCCATACTGCCCACAAACCCTACCACCCCCAGCATATTTCATTTCCCTGCAACACTGGAAGTGCTACACTTCACCCCCATTTGAGGCCCCAAAAAAACCTTCCAAATCAGAGAACTCACCTGCTGGTCTGCTAATATGGTGTATCTGATGTGACACCCCCCCGCACCTGGCTACATCGATGAGACTGAGCACAGGCTGGGTGATGGCTTTGTAGAACATTGCAGTCTGACACCAACATCTTCCAGTCACAAACCCCATGTGAGGGGCACGAGAGCTTGTTTCGGATCTGGAACCTTCTTCAGAAATGGGAAGAGGGCTCTTCCCCCCACTGGCGGCACTCCCGCTCCCCCCAATACCTATCCTGGGCTGCCTCCAGTGTCACAATGCCACCTGGCAACTGGAGGAGCAGCACCTTACATTCCACCTTGGGAGCCTAGTACCTGATGGTCTCAATGTGGAATTTACTAGCTTCAAAATATCATCTCAAGACCAGCACTTCCTCCCCGACCCCCCCCATACCTGCCTCCTGGACCACCACCTCTCCCATCTCACTGACCAACCCCCTACTTCCTACCTACCCACACCTTTATGAGCTTCAGCCTCGCTTCATGATCTGTCTGTCTTCCCACCTATTCACCCCTCCCTCCTCATTAACCAACCCCAATCCAAACTGCTCTCACCTTTATTAACTTCATCCCTGCATCTTTGACCTGTCCATCTGTTCCAATATCCACCTTCTATCTCTGCCCCCCTCCTCTATTTATTTCGGAGCCGTCTTCCCCATTCCCATTTCTGAAGAAGGTTCCGGATCTGAAACAAGTTTTCCTGCCCCTCTCATGCTGCCTGGCCTGCTGTGTTCTTCCAGCTCCACATCTTGATGTCTCAGACTCCAGCACTGGAATTGCCTACTATCTGATCTAGTGTTGCGCAGTTTCATTGCTCAAAGGGATGAGCCAAAGTTGGCAGGACCTATTGTCCTGTTAACATCATGTTCACAGATAATCCCTCACCGTCGTGGACCCCTCTGTCTCCATCTTGGGCAACCACCTAGAAACCAATATCCATTTCAAGCCCACCGACTCCCACAGCTACCTAGAATACACCTCCTCCCACCCTACTTCCTGCAAAAATTCCATCCCCTATTCCCAATTCCTTTGCCTCAGCCGCATCTGCTCCGAGGATGAGGCACGCCACTCACGTACATCCCAGATGTCCTCGTTCTTCAAGGACCACAACTTCCTGCAGTCGTCGAGAATGCCCTCGATCATGTCTCCCGAATTTCCCGCAACTCATCCCTCACACCCTGTCCCTCACCCGCATTCCAGGCCCCAAAGAGACTTTCCACATCAAGCAGATGTTCACCTGGCCATCTGCTAATGTGGTATACTGCATGCGCAGTACCCATTGTGGCCTCCTCTACATCAGGGAAACCAAACGGAGGCTTGGAGACCACTTTGCAGAACACCTACACTCAGTTCGCAATAAACAACTGCCACCTTCCAGTCGTGAACTATTTCAACTCCCCCTCCCATTCCTCAGACAACATGTCCATCCTGGGCCTCCTACAGTGCCACAACGATGCCATCCGAAGGTTGCAGGAACAGCATCTCATATTCCGCTTGGGAACCCTGCAGCCCAATGGTATCAATGTGGATTTCACAAGTTTCAAAATCTCCCCTCCCCCCACTGCGTCCCAAAACCAGCCCAGCTCATCCCCGCCTCCCTAACCTGTTCTTCCTCTCACCTATCCCCCTCCACCTCAAGCTGCACCTCCATTTCCTACCTACTAACCTCATCCCGCCCCCTTGACCTGTCTGTCCTCCCCTGACTGACCTATCTCCTTCCCACCTCCCCACCTACACTTACCTCTACAGGCTCCATCCTGGCCCCTTTAACTTGTCTGTCTCCTCTCCACCTATCTTCTTCTCTATCCTTCTTCAATCCACCTCCCCCTCTCTCCCTATTTATTTCAGAACCCTCTCACCATCCCCCTTTTCTGATGAAGGGTCTAGGTCCGAAACATCAGCTTTTATGCTCCTAAGATGCTGCTTGGCCCGCTGTGTTCATCCAGCTCCACACTCTTATCTCTACATCATGTTCATCTCGCTTTCACATGCCTTTGGAGGGTCCAAAGATAGACACCAAGCCATGGGGGATCTTGTGAAGCCACGACGTTGGACATCATGCTGACACAGTTGTATTTAGGGCTGAAATCCTGGGATTTGTTGCTGATGAATGGAGAAATATTTCCACAAGTTTTTTGGAGATCAGACAGTGGCAGCAGCTGTTTTCAGACACATGAGATACTGTACACCCTGTGCTAAAACCGTGCGTGCTGGTAGATCCTCGGTCTGTCACTGAGTCCTTTCTTCACATAAAGAGACAGAAAACAGCTTAGATCTGCTCATGGTACTCCAAGTGGGATCTAACAAGTGTTGTATACATCTGTGATGTAACCTTTGCATTCTTGTATTCCTGTCCTTTAGGTATAAAAGCCAGTATTCCATTAGGTTTCTTGATTATTTTCTGCAGCTGTTTGTGACGTTTTAAAGGTCTCTGCACCTGAGCCCCCATGTCTCTATGATCATCCACTATACATAACTTTATACCATTTAGAAAGTACTCTGATCCATCATTTGGGTGGAACAGGGAAATTTCTTCAATCTAGGAAATTATAGAACAGACCATTTCCGAACTAATTATTTAAAATTGCTCCTACTAATCCACAGTAAATGAGGAAAACTGCTGCTTTTATTCTGAGCCTCGAGTGCCCACTTTGTACATTTGTATTCAATACACAGACACACAATGGAGGAATTTCCAGTAAAACTGTCAGCGCTTACAGCAATGTTCCCAATAATCCATAGACCCCAGATCTGCCAGGAGTAGGAAACCCTGGGTAATGCCTTTGAAATGTGACAGAAGCCAGGCTTGCAGTAAATGCAGAGCCTATTCAGTGGAGCTTAAGGACAGAGTCACCTCTTCTCAATTTAAACCAGGAGACCAGGACATTCTAATTCTGTAATGGGCAGAATGAACTATTTGCGTAACGTAGGTGAATTGCTCCTATAGTGGGACAGCAGATAGCTGCCACAAGAGTTCCAATAAGCCCACAATTCATCTGATCTGTCTGCATCCTCATCATCTCTGGGTCATGGGCAGCAAGTGTGGATAAGGAGTTCTTTTTCAGGTTGGCGCACTGTAACCAGTGGGGTTCCGCAGGGATCAGTGCTGGGACAACAACTGTTTACAATATGTAACTGGAGGGAAGTGAACGTACTGGGGCCAAATTTGCAGAAAGCATACAAATTGCTGGATAGGCAGGTTGTGGGAGAAATTCAGAGAGTTCACACAGAGCTATTGATAAGTGATGTAAGTATGCAAAATGTTTGCAAATGTGGGAAGGTCTTTTAATTCATTTGTGGGGAGTGGGCGTCACTGGCTGTCCAGCATTTAGTGTTAAACAAACTTTATTTAAAGTTAGTGGTGAGCTGTTTTCTTGAACTGCTGCAGTCATTGTGCTCTAGGTAGTTCTGCAATGCTCTTAGGGAAGGAATTCCAGGATTTTGACCCTTGATCGCAAGGGAATGCAGTGAAGGCTGATTCCGGGGACGGCGTGTCTATGTATGAGGAGAGATTGACTAGGTTGGGATTATTTTCGCTAGAGTTCAGACGAACTGGGGGGGAATCTCATAAAGACTTATAAAATTCTAATAGGATTGGACGGGGTAGTTGCAGGGAGGATGTTCCTGATGATGGGTGTGTCCAGAGCCAGGGGTCACATTATGAAGATTTGGGGTAGATCATTTAGGGCAGAGATGAGGTGAGCCTGTGGAATTCATTCCCATCGAAAGTAGTTAATGCCAAAACATTAAATGTATTTGAGAGCTGACTAGATATAGCACTTGGGGGTGAATGGGATCAAAGGTTATGGGGATAAAGCAGGATTAGGCTATTGAGTTTAACAATCAGCCATGATCGTGAAGAATGGTGGAGCAGGCTTGAAGGGCTGAATGCCCCCCCCCTCCTATCTTCTATGCTTCTATGTGACACTGAAGGAATGGTGATATATTTCCAAGAACATATGTGAAGTTGTTTGTTTTGGAAGGGAGAGTGAAAGAACAGTATTATTGAAATAGAGAAAAGCTGCACCAGAAAGGGACTTGCAGAGACTAGTGCATGAAATGCAGAAAGCTAGCACGCAAGGGCAGCAGGGAATCGATAAGGCTAATGAAAAGTTGGCCCTTATTTCAAGGGGGTTGGAGTGTAAGAGCATGGAAGTCATACTGCAATTGTACCGGGTGCTGGTGAGACCACATCTGGAGTATTGTGAGCAGATCTGGTTCCCTTATTTAGGGAAAGATATATTTTCATTGGAGGCAGTTCAGAGAATGTTCACTGGTGTGGAAAGATTGTCTTATGAGCAAAGTTAAACTGTTGGAATTCTACTGACTGGAGTTTAGAACAGTGAGAGATGATCTCATTGAAACATACAGGGCTCTTAAGGGTCTGGACAAGGTAAATGCTGAGAGGATATTTCCCCTCATGGGAGAATCTAGAACCAGAGGGCACAGTTTCAGAATTAAGGGGTGCTAAGTTAAGAATAAATATTAATTAATAAATATTAATTAATAAATCTTAATTTATTACAAGTTCTTAACAATCATTTATATGAAGGTTTTCAAACAAATAAATTATTGAGCAAAGATCTTGACTGTGTTCGAATTCCATATCTTGAACCTATTAGGAGAAAGAAGGACAATATGTTCAAAATAAAGTCGAAGATGCAAATCTCACTCATGAGCCTTCACAATAAACTTTCAACTTCAATATTTAACATAAAGTATCACCAATAATCTCAAATGAATCATAGAATCCTTACAGTGTGGAAACAGGCCCTTCAGCCCAGCAAGTCCATACTGACCCTCAGTGTATCTCGCCCAGACCCATTCCTTATAATCTACCTTGCCATTATTAGGCTGATAAATATAGAACATAGAACTGTACAGCTCTTCAGCCCACGATGTTGTGCCGAACCTTTACCCTAAACCTAAGGTCGATCTAACTTCCACCCCTACCTTATACTATCATCCATATGCCTATCTAATAGACAATTAAATGTCCCTAATGAAGCCAACTCCACTACCCTCTCTGCATTTCACGTCCCAACCACTCTCTGAGTAAAGAACCTACCTCTGACGTCTCCCCTATATCTACGTCCACTCACTGTAAAACTATTCCCCCTCATATTAGTTACCTCCATCTGAGGAAAAAGTCTCTGGCTGTCCACTTTATGTATACGTCTGATCATTTTGTACACCTCTATCAAGTCACCTCTCATCCTTCGTTGTTCTAAAGAGAAAAGTCCTCCCTCTCTCAAACTTTCCCTCCATTCCAGGCAATATCCTGGTAAATCTCCTCTGCACCTTTCCAACGCTTCCATGTCTTTCCTGTAATGATGTGACCAGAACTGGACACAATATTCCAGATGTGGCCAAACCAGGCTTTGTATAGCTGGAGCATAACTTCACGGCTCTTGAACTCAATCCCTCTATTGATGAAAGCCAACACACCATAAGCCTTCTAAACAACTCTTATCCACCTGGGTGGCAGCTTTCAGGCAACTGTGGACGTGAACCCCAAGATCCTTCTGCTCTTCCACACTGCCAAGAATCTTTTCGTTAACCCTGTGTTCTGCTTTCAAATTTGTCCTTCCAAAATAAATCACCTCACCCTTTTTAGGGTTAAACTCCACCTGCTACTTCTCAGCCCAGCTCTGCATCCTATCAATGTCCCTTTGTAACCTAGAACAGCCCCCCGCACTATCTACAACTCGACCCACCTTCACATCATCCGCAAACTTACTAACCAGCCCTTCCACTCCTTCATCCAAATCATCTACAAAAATCACAAATAGAAGAGGACCCAGAACAGATCCTTGTGGTACCCCACTTGTAACTGAGCACCATGTTGAATATTTTCCATCCACTGTCCTTTGTCTTCTAACGGTCAGCCAATTCTGAATCCAATCTGCCACGTTACCCCTTATCCCATGCCTTCTTACTTTCTGCATGAGCCTACAATGGGAACCTTATCAAATACCTTACTCAATTCCATGTATATCACATGCACTGCTCTGCCTTCATCCATGTGTTTGGTCACCTCTTCAAAGAATTCAATAAGATTTGTGAGGCATGATCTCCCCCTCACAAATCCATGTTGACTATCACAAATCAAACTGTGCCTGTCCAAGTGATCATAAATCCTATCTCTCAGAGCCCTTTCCAATAATTTGCCCACCACTGACGTAAGACTAACTGGCCTGTAAATTCCACCGCTACCCCTATTCCCTTTTCTGAACAAGAGAATGACGTTTGCCTCTCTCCAATCTTCTGGCACTATACCTGGGGACAGTGAGGATGAAAAGATCATCACTAAAGCTCCTGCAATCTTTTCCCTCACTTCCCATAGAATCGTTGGATAAATCCCACAGGTCTGGGGGACTTATCTATCTGCAAGTTCCTCAGAATTCCTAGTACATCTCCCTTACTAACATCCACCCCCTCTAGCTTACCAGCCTGTTTCACACTGTCCTCCCCTACAACTAGGTCCCTCTCAGTTGTGAATACCAAAGAAAAGTATTCATTAAGGGCCACTCCTATCTCTTTAGACTCCATACACAAATTCCCTTTACAATCCTTGATTGGTCCTACCCTTTCTCTGGTCATTCTCTTATTTCTCACATACATGTAAAAAGCCTTGGAGTTTTTCTTGATCCTATCTGCTAAGGTTTCTCATGCCCGCTTACAGCTCTCCTAAGCCCTCCCTTCAGCTCCTTCCCGGCTAATTTGTATTCCTCTAAAGCATTTTCCGATCCTTATTTCCTAAACCTTATATTAGCATCCTTCTTCCTCTTAACTAGTCGTCCAGCCTCTCTTGAGAACCAAGGGTCCCTCACTCGACCGTATCTTCCCTGCCCACTAGGGACAAACATATCAAGCATCTGTTCCCATTTTATGTTACCCAGTTCTTGCCTAACAGAATTATAATTACCCTTCCCCCAATTATAAACCTTACCCTGCTGTATGTATCTATCCTTTTTCATGACTATTGTAAAAGTAACAGAGTTATGATCGCTACTGCCAAAATGCTCTTCTACCAACAGGTCTAACACTTGGTCCGGCTCATTGCCAAGCACCAAATCCAAAGTGGCCTCTCCTCGTGTTGATCTATCTATGTGCTGTATGAGGAATCCTTCCTGAATGCACTGGACAAAATCCACTCCTCCTAAACTATTATGACTAAAGTGTTTGTAACCAATATTTGGAAAGTTGAAGTCACTCATGACTACAACCCCGTGACTTCTGCACCTTTCCAGTATCTGCCTCCCAATTCGCTCCTCCACTTCTCTGCAACTGTTAGGGGGTCTGTAAAAAAAAACACAACAAAGTGACTGCTCCTTTCTTGTCCCTGACCTCAAACCAAACTGACTCTGTAGACATATCATTCTCAAACTGCCTTTCAATGGCTGCTATGCTAACCCTGACACTCCCCCGCCTCTTTTACCACCCTCCCTATTTCTTTAAAAGCATCTAAATCCCACAACTTCCAACAACTATTCCTGTCCCTGAGTTACCCAAGTTTCTGTAATGGCCACAACATCGTAGTTCCAAGTACTGACCCATGCTCTAAGTTCACCCACCTTATTTCTGATACTTCTAGCATTGAAGTGTGCACACTTTAAACCATCCCTGTGTCCACAATTATGCTCCATTGACCACATTTCTTTATCAACAATGTCACTCCCTATTGTATCAGATTTAATAGGAACTACTGATGCTGGAGAATCCGAGATAACAAGGTGTAGAGCTGGGTGAACACAGCAGGCCAAGCAGCATCATAGGAGTTCCTAAGATGCTCCTATGATGCTGCTTGACCTGCTGTGTTCATCCACCTCTACACCTTGTTATCTCACTCCCTGTAGTGACTGTTAGAAGGCTGAATACCTCATCCTCTGAATTACAAATCCGTTTTTCATCCACGTCCATCTCCTGTACCTGAAAGGGAAGTGGAGAAATGTGTTAGAAATAAGATCTGACCCTCATTGGTGATACAATGTTAGAATGAGACAGGAGGCACACACACACACACACACACACACACACACACACACACACACACACACACACACACACACACACACACACACACACACACACACACACACGTGGATTCTGTAAATAAGGCGCAAAAACAAAGTTGCTGGAAAAGCTCAGCAGGTCTGGCAGCATCTGCGGAGGAGAAAAAGAGTTAATGTTTCGGGTCCAGTGACTCTTCCTCAGAAAAGGGTCACCGGACCTGAAACGTTAACTCTTTTTTCTCCTCCGCAGATGCTGCCAGACCTGCTGAGCTTTTCCAGCAACTTTGTTTTTGTTCCACACACACAGACACTCAAGTGCGCGTGCACACACACATACGCACATGCATTCACAGACATACACGCACACACACACATACACATGCGCACACACGCAAACACATATGGAGATTCTCTCACACACACACATTTTGAAATTGAGATTAATTTTGAACAAAGCAATATGACATTCACACAATCTCACAAGCACTCATACAGACGCACTCTCTCTCACACACTAAGATCATTTATCTACATCTTCTGCTACATTGCAAGATCAAAGTTGTCTGATTACCTCATTGTTTTCGTCCATGTCCATCTCCTGTACCTGTTAGAAAAGTGGAGGCATGTGTTAGAAATAAGATCCATGTCTCAAATCATCCCAGTACTACACAGGCACGCACCAACTACCCACATATTCACACCTTTATAAAAACACAGACAGACACACACACACTTACATATACCCATACACACAAACAATTCCTGATTCAGTATGTGGAAAAACCTACTAGAGAAGGAGCTAAACTTGACCTTCTCTTGGGAAATAAGTCAGACCAAGCGCCTGAGGTGTCAGTGAAGGGGGTGGGGGGCACTTTGGGGCCAGTAACCATAATTTTATTAGATAGACCTGATCTAAAAGTTAGTGCTCTAAATTGGAGGAAGGCAAATATTGACAAGTATTGGGTAAGAAATTTCAAAAATTGATTTGGTGCAGATGTTCGCTGTGTGGCTGGAAAGTGGGAAGCGTTCAAAAACGAGATAATGAGAGTCCAGAGGCAGTATGTTCCTGTTAGGGTGAAGGGCAAGGCTGGTAGGTGTAGGGAATACTGGATGACCACAGAAGTTGAGGTTTTGGTCAAGAAAAGGAAGGAAGCATATGTCATGTATAGACAGCAGGGATCAAGTGAATCGCTAGAAGAGTATAAAGGCAATACAACTATACTTAAAAGGGAAATCAGGAGGGCAAAAAGGGTGCATGAGATAGCTTTGGCAAATAGGGTTAAGGGAAATCCAAAGGGATTCTACAAATACATTAATGACAAAACGGTAACCAGGGAGAGAATAGGACCCCTTAAAGATCTACAGGAGATGGGGAAGATACTAAATGAGTATTTTGCATCAATGTTTACTGTGGAGAAAGAATACGGAAACTAGAGAACGTGGGGAAATAAATTGTGATATCTTGAAAAATGTTCATATTTCAGAGGAGGACGTGCTGGGCGTCTTAAAATTCATAAAGATTGGTAAATCCTGGGCACTGATCAGGCGTACCCTAAGACTCTGTGGGAAGTTGGGAAGTGATTACTGGGACCCCTGCTGGGATATTTGTATCATCGATAACCACAGGTGAGGTGCCGGAAGACTGGAGGTTGTCTAATGTGGTGCCACTATTTGAGAAAGGTGGTAAGGAAAAGCCAGGAAACTATGGACCGGTGAGCCTGACATCAGTGGTGGGCAAGTTGCTGGGTAGAATCCTGAGGGACAGGATTTGCAAGTGTTTGGAAAGGCAAGGACTGATTAGGGATAGTCAGCATGGCTTTATGTGTGGGAAATCATGTCTCACTAACTTAACTGAGTTTTTTGAAGAAATGACAAAGAGGATTGATGACGGCAAGGCAGTGGATGTGATGTATATGGGCTTCAGTAAAGGCATACAACAAAGTTCCACCTGGTAGACTGGTTGACAAGATTAGGTCACATGGAATACAGGGACAACTAGCAATTTGGAGACAGAACTGTCTTGAAGGTGGAAGACAGAGGATGGTGGTGGAGGAACATTTTTCAGATTGGAGGACTTTGACCAGTGGTGTGTCACAAGGATCCATGCTAGATCCACTGCTTTTTGTCATTTATATAAATGATCTGGAAGTGAACATAGGAGGTATAGTAGTAAGTTTTCAGATCACATCAAATTGGTGGTGTAGTGGACAGTGAGGAATGTTATCTTAGCATAAAGTAGGACCCTGATCAGATGGGCCGATGGACCAAGGAGAGGTAGATGGAGTTTAATTTAGATAAATGTGAGGTGTTGCATTTTGGAAAGGCAAATTAGGGCAGGGCTTATACAGTTAATGATAAGGTCATGGGGAATGTTGCTGCACAAAGAGACATTGAAGTGTAAGTTCATAGTTCTTTCAAAGTGGAGTCGCAGGTAGACAGAACAGTGAAGAAGGTGTTTGGTACACTTGCCTTTAATGGTCAGTGCATTGAGTGGAGGAGTTGGGAGGTCATGTTGCAGCTGTACAGGACCATATTTCGGCCACTTTTGGAATATTGTGTTCAACTTTGGTCTCCTTGCCACAGGAAGGATGTTGTTAAACTTGAAAGATTTCAGAAAAAAATTATAAGGATGTTGGAGGGTTTGAGTGATAGAGAAAGGCTAAAAAGGTTGAGGTTATTTTCCCTGGAGCATTGGAAGCCAAGGGGTGACCTTATAGTAACTTGTAAAATCACGAGATCTATGGATAGGATGAATTGCCAAGGTCTCTTCCTCAGGATAGGAGAGTGCAAAACTAGAGGGCATTGCTTTAAGGTGAGAGGGGAAAGACATAAAAGAGACCTAAGCTGCAACTTTTTCACACAGAGGGTGGTGCGAGTATGGAATAAGCTGCCAGCGGAAGTGGTGGACCCTGGTACAATGACAACATTTAAAAGGCATTTGGATGGGTATATGATTAGGAAGGGTTTAGAGAGATTTAGGCCAAATGTTGACCAATGGGTCGAGATTAATTTTGGATATCTGGCCAGCAGGGACAAGTTGGACTGAAGGATCGGTTTCCATGCTCTACATCTGTGACTCTATGACTCTAGTATGACACTCACACTCATACAATCCCTGTCTTACATTCACACAACCTCACATGCAATCACACAGACACACTTTCTCTGAAACACTCAAAAAAAACACACCTTCTCTCTCAAACTGACAAAGGCTGAGAATATTTACCCAATCTTCTGCTACATTGCAAGATGGAAGTTGCCTAATCACCTCATCCTTTTCATCCACATCCATCTCCTGTACCTGTTAGGGAAGTTAATGTCAGAATGAGACAAGAGACCACACATACACATGTAATTGCATGCTCAGCACGCGCGCGCACACACACACACACACACACACACACACACACACACACACACACACACACACACACACACACACACACACACACACTCAGAGAAAGACATACTCAGACACTCTCACACGGAAACACATAAGCATTTATATTCCTCATCACCGGCTAGTCCAGCATTTATTGCCCGTCCCCAATTTCCTCTCTGAAAGTCATTAGTGAACCAGATGGGATCTTGGGGCAATCGACAATGGTCACATGGTCACCATTAGCCCTGTTTTTATTTTCAGACTTTGATTGAATTCAAATGTCACCATGTGCTGTGGTGATGTGCCAGAACAATAAACAGGTGTTATTAACCTGGTGGCATTACCACAAGGAAATTGTTTCCCTTTGCTGGCACAGTCACTTCTCACAGACACATGTCATTATTGAAATGGTGGAAAATTTGTTTGTCTGTGACATTTTATAGCTACATTTCAATTTGTACTTTTCCTCCCTTCATTGTATCTAACAATACCTCTAATGCAAACAAACAGTGCAAATAAAACAACGCTCTTCCCTAACTTAAAGTGAAGAAGGTTCTACCTGAAGCATGAGATAGCAGGAACTGCAGATGCTGGAGATACTGAGATAACAAGGTGTAGAGCTGGATGACCACAGCAGGCCAAGCAGCATCAGAGTAGCAGGAAGGGTCTAAAGAAGGGCCTGAAATGTCAGCCTTCCTGTTCCTCCGTTGCTGCTTGGCCAGCTGTGTTCATCCAGCTCTACACCTTGTTATCTCTACCTGAAGCATCTCCATTTTGTGTAAACTGGAAGTAATGAGGGCATGTTTCTGCCACATACTGTGAATGTAAGTCATATTGCTGTACCACCTTCTCAGAACAAGCTACTTTGTCTGCTGTGAATCACTAAGCAGCTCTCACATTCCCACATGACTATTGCCGTTCATCAGTTGGTTTGGTCTGTCCATAAATGTTCTCTCACTAATATAAGAACTATGCCTAAATCAGAAAGGCTTGACTTATAGATGGTGGTCAGTCTTTGGGAAGTCAGGAGGTGAGTTCCTCGTTGTAGTATTCCTTGCCTCTGACCTTGTAGCAATTGTATTTCTGTAGCTGGCCCATTCAGTTTCTGGTCAAGCCCCCAGGATGTTGATAGTGGGGAGTTCAGTGATGAAAATGTCAATCCTTTTTAGATTGTCACTTATTGGCAATGGTCTTGCTTGGTATTTGTGTGGCTTGAATGTTATTTCCCACTTGTCAGTCCAACCCTGGAAACTATCCACAACTTGTTGCATTTGAACACTGGCTGCTTCAGAGTCTGAAGAGCCATGAATGATGCTGAACTTTATGCAGTCATTGGCGAACACCCCCACTTCTGATGGAGGCAAGGTCATTGATGAATCAGCTGAAGGTGGACACCTGGCTCCAAGAAGGGCAGATCTGAGTGTTTAATGTTGTGACCAGAGATCATGGGAACTGCATATGCTGGGGAATCCAAGATAGCAAAGTGTGGGGCTGGATGAATACAGCAGGCCAAGCAGCATCTCAGGAGCAGATGCTGCTTGGCTTGCAGTGTCCATCCAGCCCCACACTTTGTTATCTGAGAGTTTAATGTTCCTGGCTAGGCATTCAGAAAGATAGAAAAGAGAAAAAAAATAAACAGGAGGTGTTTTGGTTAAGGAGAGCATTGCTGTGCTGGAAAAAAGAGGATGTTTCAGAGGCTCCAAGAGGATGACCACAGCTAGGGAATAAAAGGGCTACAATTACATTGCACAGTGTAATCTGTAGACCATCAACTTGTAGGAATGTTATAGAGCAATAAATCTCCTGGAAATGAGAGTCAGGTGTAAATATCATAAAGCAGTTATAATGTACTGACTGAGATATTGGCAGTGTAAAGGGCAAGTGTTGGAGATTGTGAGGCAGTTCCAGACCTGTACCTTGGGATTGAGGCTGGTCAAATAGATTAAGTGACAATGGGGGATAATTGAGGGGAAAGTGAGCATTACATTTTGTTTTATTCATTCACAGGATGAGGGCATCGCTGATTAGGCCAGCATTTATTGCCCAGCCCTAATTTCCTAGAGGGCAGTTAAGAATCATCCAAATTGTGTTACATCTGGAGTCACATGTAGATCAGACAAGGCAGTTTCCTTCCTTAAAGAATATGAGTTAACTTTATGGGCTTTTCCCAACAATCGACTTTGGTTCATAGTCATCATGTGACTTGCAATTCCCGATTTTTATTGATTTTAAATCCCAATCATCTGCCATGTAGGATTCAAACCCAGATCACCATAACTTTATTTGGATTAATAATTTCATGATACTACCACAAGATCATCATTTCCCTTACCATAAGGTAGAGAGAACTGCTCATAAAGCACATAGAGTTAAAATTGTAGATTACAGTAAAGAGGGAGGGCATTTGACCAATTGTGTGTGTACTGGCTCCTGAAAGAGCTACCCAGCTAGTCCCATTTTCCAGCACCCGGGGGTGGTGATGGCCTAGTGGTATTATTGCTGGATTGTTAATGCAAAGACCCAGATAATGTTCTGGGGACCTGGGTTCAAATCCCATCCCATCCCAGTAGATGGACAAATTTGAGCTCAGTAAATATCTGGAATTAAGAAGCTAATGACAACCATGAATACATTGTCAATTGTCAGGAAAAACCCATCTGGTTCACTAATGTCCTTCAGGGAACCATACTGCCATCCTTACCTGGTCTGGCCTACATGTGACTCCAGACTCACAGCAATGTGGTTGACTCTTCATTGCCCTTTAGGGATGGGTAATAAATGCTACCTAGCCAGCAACACCCTCATCCCATGAACAAATAAAAAACAAATCTCCATAGCCCTCTAACTTTGTCCCTTTTAAATATATATCCAGCTTTCTCTTGAAACCTCCTATGGAATTAGCCTCCACCTCTCCCTCAGACAGCTCATTCCAAATCCTAGCAATTATCTGGGAGCAAAGATGTTTCTCCTCATCTCACATGTTGTAGGTTTTATTAACAGGGGTGTACAGTGCAAGAGCAAGGAGGTGATGTTGAGCTTACATGTTACACCTCAGCTAGAATGTTGCATCTAGTTGTGGGCAGCACATGATAGGAAGGATGTGAATGGCATCAGAGAGAGCTCAGAAGTGATTTATAAGATTGGTTCCAGGAATGAGAAACATCAGCTCTAAGGAGCGATTGAAGAAGCTGGGGCTGTTCTCCTTGGAGAGAAGAAGTCTGGGAGGTGATTTCGGAGAGGTTTTTAAAATAATGAGGTGTCTGAACTGAGTAGACAGGGTGAAGCTGGTCCTATTCATAAAAGGATAGTGAACAAGAGAACACAGTTTTTAAAAAAATTTTGCCACAAAAGCAAATACAAGATGAGAATGCGAGATAACAAGGTTTGGAGCTGGATGAACACAGCAGGCCAAGCAGCATCTTAGGAGCAGGAAATCCATAGATTCAGCACTCTCTGGCTAAAGAAATTTCTCCTTATCTCCGTTCGAAAAGGTCTTCCCTTTACTCCAAAGCTGTGCCCTCGGGTCCTAGTCTCTCCTACCAATGGAAGCATCTTCCCAACTTCCACTCTGTCCAGGACATTCAATATTCTGTAAGTTTCAATAAGATGCTCGTCATGCTTCTAAACTCCAATGAGTATAGTCCCAATGAGTATATGTTAAGCTTTTCATTCCTGGGACCATTCTTGTGAAATTCCTCTGAGCCCGCTCCAGGGCCAGTATATCCTTCCTGAGATATGGGGCCCAAAACAGCACCCAATACTCCAAATGTGGCTGGTCCAGACCCTTATAAAGCCTCAGTAGTACATCTCTGCTTTTATATTCAAGTCCTCTCAAAATAAATGCCAACATTGCATTTGCCTTCCTGATTACTGACTCAACCTGCAAGTTTACCTTGAGAGAATCCTGGACTAGAACTTCCAAGTCTCTTTGCACTTCAGACCTCTGAATTTTCTCCCCATTTAGAAAATAGTCCATGCTTTTATTCTTCTTACCAAAGAGCCTGACCTCACACTTTCCCATATTGTACTCCATCTGCCCATTCCTTTGCCAACTCTCCTAACCTGTCCAAATCCATCTGCAGCCTCCCCACCTCCTCAATACTACTTGTCCCCCTATCTATCTGTATTGTCTGCAAACTTAGCTGGTTTTCTGAGTTTTCTGAGGAAGCGTGAAGATGATTGATGAGGGCAGGGCAGTGGATGTCGCCTGCATAGATTTTTCTAAAGCATTTGACAGCGTTCCTCATTGGAGACTGATCTGGAAGATTAAGTCATATGGGATCCACATATGTTAGCAAGCTAGATACAAAATTGGAAACAGAAACAGAAATTGCTGGAAAAGCTCAGCAGGTCTGGCAGCATCTGTGGATAGATACAAAATTGGCTTGGCCACAGAAGACAGAGGGTAGTTGTTGAGGGCTGTTTTTTATGTTTTTCTGATTGGAAGCCTGTGACCAGTGGTATTCTACAAGGGTAAGTGCTGGGACCTCCGTTGCTTGTATGATATTTATATAATGATTTGGCTGAAAAAGTAGGTGGAGTGAGTGGTAAGTTTGTAGACGACGTGAAAATTGGAGGAGTTATGAATAGTAAGGAACGTTATCAAAGGATACAGCAGGATGTGGCAGCTGGAAAGCTGGAAGAGAAATGGTCGGTGGAGATTAATCTGGACAAGTGTGAAGTCCTGCATTTTGAGAGTTCGAGCGCAAGATGAAAGTATATAGTAAATGGCAGACCCTTAGGAGCATTGATATACAGAGTGAGGTCTTGGGGCGTTAGCTTATGGCTTCTTGGAAGTGGCAGATGTTTTACTTTATCACCTTATCAATTTAACCTACAATCCTTATCTGTGAGGCTGGTGTCTATTGGAGGAGGTCGAGATGGAGCATCGAATCAACACTTTTGGACAAACAATGGCTGACAGCAGTTAGAGAATTATGGCACAGAAGGAAGAAACTTAGTCCATCTTCTCTGTGTTGTCTCTTTGAAGGACCTGTCCAATTTGTAGTCTTTGCCTCAGCTTATCTTCCATAGCAGTGTTATCCTCTTAACAAGGCTCTCCATGAAGCCTCTTCCCTTTCTGTCTAGTCCTTTGCCCAATTCTTTGAGCTCTCTACCCTCTCGATACTGACCCATTGGCCAGAGGAAGCCATATTCTCCCCCATTGGGAATCAGAAAGGTGGAAAAAGATTTTCTTGCTTCATCATCACAATGGAAGAAGGTAGCAGGTAGCAGAGGGTGGCCTGGCAGTATTGGCATTGGGCTAGTAACCTGAAAGCTCAGGCTAATGTCCTGGGGACACAGGTTCAAATCCCACCAGGGAAAATCAGTGGAATTTGAAGTAAATTCATAAAACCGCAAAAGGTCAGTTCATGGCTCAGAACAAAGAGTCATTCCAGTTAGGAAGAAAGATTCAGACCATGGTTAACCAGGAATGTTCGGAATAGCATCAAATTGAAAAAAAAGTGCGGCAACAATTAAGCTGGAGAATTGGAGAAGTTTTAAAAGCCAGCAAAATGCAACTTGTAAAGTAATAGAGAGGGAGAAAATAAATTTTGAGGGTTAACTTGCAAGTAATATCAAGACAGACAGTAGGCTTCTTTAAAAATATAGAGAGATGTGAAAGTGAGCACAGGCCCATTAGGAAAGGAGGCTAGGCAAATGGAAATATAGAGAGATGTGAAAGTGAGCACAGGCCCATTAGGAAAGGAGGCTAGGCAAATAAAATGGGGGAGCAGGAAATAGCCAAAGTTTGGAATAAATACGTTGCATCGGTCTTCGTAGTGAAAGACTCTAAATATGCCACAAAATAACTAAACGTTCAACGGGCAAAATGAGGAGTGAAAAAGTAGGGAGAAAGGTCAAGGGTCACTGATGTGGCTAAAGACTGATTAGTCCCCTGGATCTGATGGGATGCATCCTTGGATGTTAAAGGAAGTAATGAAAGAGATCGTGGCTGTACTGGAAGTAATCTTCCATGAATCCTTAGATTCTGGAAAAGTTCCAGAGGATTGGAAGGCTGTCAATGTAACTCCATTATTTAGAGAGAGAGGAAGAAGACACAAATTGGGTATCTATAGGCTAGTGAGCTTAATGTTGGCTCTTGTTAGAGTCTATTACAAAAGATGTAATAGCAGAGCATTTAGAAATGCATTATATGATCAAGCAGAATTGGAATAGCTTTGTATTGGGGAAAGCATGTTTGATAAACTTATTAAAATTCTTTGAGGAGGTAACAAGCAGGGAAAGGAATGGTTGTAATATATTTTAATTTTCAGAAGGCATTTGGTAAGGTACCACACATTGGGTTACTTAATAAGATAAAAGTCTATGGTGTTGGATGCAAAGGATAGACGATTGGGTAACTACTAGAAGGCAGAGAGTTGGGGTAAGAGTGACATTTTCAGGATAGTAACTGTGACTAGTGGAGTGCCACAGGGATCAGTGCTGGGGACACAGTTGTTTACAACATAAATAGGTCACTTGGTGAAGGCAGTGAATTTACTGTCACCAAGTTTGTTGATGGCATAAAATAGGCGGTAAGACAAGTGTGGAGTTACAAAGAGAGTCTGCAGAGGGATACAGACAGACTAAGCGAGTGGGCAAGAGATTGACACCTGGGAAATAATGTGGGGAAATGTAAGGTTATGCACTTTAACAGGAAAGATAAAGGAGCTGACTATTATTTAAATGGAGAAAGACTGCAGGAAGCTGCAGCACAGAGGACTCCTCATCCATGAATCACAAAACGCCAGTGTCCACTTAGAGTGGGTAAAAGGGAAGGCAAATGCAATGTTGGCATCTATTTCAAAGGAAATGGAGTTTAAAAGGACAGAGGTTTTCTGAAACTGTAGTAGAGACTAGTCAGACTTGTCAGATACACTGGATTGGAGGCAGTCCAGAGGATGTTCATCGAGCTGATACCAGGTACAGAAGGGCGAAGAGAGGTTGAATAGGTTGGGCCTGTACTCATTGAAGTTTAGAAGAATGAGAAGTGACCTTATTGAAACATACAAGATTCTGAGAGGACTTGCCAGGAACGATGTAGAGATGTCTCCCTTGCGGGAGAGCCCAGGACTAGAGGACAAAATCTCAGAAAAAGGGACCGTACAGAGAGGAGAAAACATTTCTTCTCTCAGACAGGAGTGAATCTGTGGAATTTTTTACCACAGATGGTTGCCAAAGTTGGAATATTAAGTACATTCAAGGCTGGGAGAGACAGATTTTTAATCAGGAAAGGCATCAATACCTATGGGGAAAAGCCAGAAGAGTGCAGTTGAGGATTATCAGATCAGCCATGATCTCATTGAATTGCAAAATAGACTCGATGGGCTGGGTGACCTACATCTGTTATGATGATAGTAGCTATGACGACAATCATTAATTGTTGTAAGACCCTGTCTAGTTCACCAATGATTCATTTTTCCCTCCTTATTAGTATATGTGACTTCAGATCCACAGCAATGTTGTCCTTTATTAACTGCCCTCTGAAATGGCCTTCGAAACTGAGCCACTCAGTTCTAGGGGCTTGTCTGGATGGGCATCAAGGGGCATTCTTCCCAGTGGCACCCACATCCCATGATCGAACTGATCTGGAGCCTGGGGGAATGCATTGAGGAGGCGTTGGCGAATGTCAATGAGGGTCGTGTGAGTTATGTTGTTGAAAAGGATCTCGCTGCTGGGAATGTGATGTACAGGTCGACAGACCAGTCCTAGAAGCATGGCATTCCAACCAGAACTCCATCAACAAACACATTGATTTGGAGCCAATCTACCATCCCCTGAGAAAAAGAACAGGAAATGATATCACCAATGCAGGAAATGACATCACCAACCCAAGGAATCCTAACCAGATAAATAGAAAGCGGGACATAACACCAGCGCTTTGTCGGAGGCTCACTGATGATGTTACCTAGTATGGTGACAAAACGTCTGAAAACGAACCTTCCAGCTCAGCAAGCAAACTCACATCCAGACCATTAAAATGTTTAGATGCACTGCATCTTTAGGAGGGATACACCAATCTGCTGGGGGAGAGCAATGTAGGTTCTCCAGAACGTCATCTGCTGTCTGAGGGTTATTATAAAAGGAGTGATCGCAGGAACCAGGATGGAATTTAGAAGGTTAAGGGGACATTTGATCAAAGTTTGAGATATTCATGAGGTCAGAACAGGTTTTCAGAGAGAGACTAATGCCATAAAATGTGATCAGAAGTTTCTGATGGGAATGTAGAAATTGGAGTCAGATCTCTATGAACTGAAAGGAAGAGAAAGGGACTGAGAAGGTTGGAATATCTTCTCTCCAACAGCAATTGATCAGTTTCTAAAGGGGAGACGATGACCTAGTAGTATTATCACTGGGCTGCTAATCCAGAGACCCGAAAAATGTTCCGGAGACCTGGGTTCAAATCCCACCATGGCAGATGGTGGACTTTGAATTCAATAAATATCTGGAATTAAGAATCTCATGATGACCATGAATCTATTGTCAATTGCCAGAAAAACCCATCTGGTTCACTAATGTCCTTTAGGGAAGGAAACTGCCATCCTTACCTGGTCTGGCCTACATGTGACTCCAGACCCACAGCAATGTGGTTGACTCTTAACTGCCATCTGGGCAATTAGGGATGGGCAATAAATGCTGCCCTGGTCAGCGATGCCCTCATCCTGTGAATGAATAATAAAATTATAAATCCGAGACTGCTACTTTTGTTCCCTGAAGGTTTTCAGGGTTATAGGGTAAGGCCACTTTCTGCAGTCAAATCACTGATCAGATGTGGCCTCATTGAACAGGTTCAAGCAGCTGAATGGCCTTCTGCTGTCCCTGTGTTAATCCATTCAACCTGCTGCATTTTATAGTCCAGGTTTGACAGAATCGTTGGCATATTTGAGTGAATGCTGAGTGAAGCAACACGAACAAATCAAACTGTGCACCCACCACGGAGAAAGAAAGCCTGATTAAATCTCAGATACTTACTGGTGAAGCCAGCATGACTGTAGTGTGGGGTATCCTGGAGGACATGGGCTCCGATAAATTCCAGGTGTGGTCATGAATATCCAACCTACAACATTTAGAGACATCAGAAGTGACTGGGAATTTTTATGTGTTCCGTCCCTGCCCTGGGAGAGCTTGGTGCTGACACTGGGTACAAAGCGAAGGGCAAGCTGTCACGGTAATGTCGAGGGAGGTCTACACTGTATCTAACACATGCTGTCCCTGCCCTGGGAGAGCTTGGCGCTGACACTGGGTACAAAGTGAGGGGCATGCTGTCAGGGTAATGTCGCGGGAGGTCTACACTGTATCTAACACATGCTGTCATTGTCCTGGGAGAGCTAGGTGTGTTAATGGGGTAAAGGTGGGTAGGAGATTGTGAGGAACTGGCTGTCCCTTTTGTGTAAATGTGGCATGAGAGAGATTGTTAATGCCTTTTAAATATTTCCTGGTTTGTGCAAGGGAGTGAAGTTGCCGAGCCAGTTTCTAGCATGATTTCATCACTGGGTTGCACCCAGTTAAATTGCCCATCAGAAATTGGTGACATTTCCGGGAATGAATAGAGCTGCTCACTCGAATTGTGGCTTTTTCATCTTCTCTAACTTCTCTACATCCCCTCAGCACGTCAGTGAATTATTCCAAAGTGTCTCAAAAGTGTCTCAGGTAAGTGAATGTGCTCCAGGGGTTTTAACAGGAGACAGGAAGAGGCACAGAGGCTGAGCGACTCTGGGCAGACAGAGGGAGAGGAGACAGAGGAACGAGAAAGAGTGAAGAAAGGGGAGAATGAGATTGCAGGCAGAGTTGTAAAGTCTGTCAAATGGACAAATAGATAAGAAATCAAGAAACAGGAATAGTCAATGGAAGCAGGGAGATGAAGACTGACAGACTGAGTCAGTCATTCACTTTTTTTTAGTGAGACATTGAGAGACAAGAAAAGAAATTGGGAGACAGGGAGAAAAACAGTGCTGAAAACATAGGGACAATTGGAGGGATGGAAAGAGAGAAGGAGAGAGAGAGAGAGAGAGAGTAAGATGGAGAGAATCTGAAAGTGCGAAGGAGAGTCAGAGAGATCGCGAGTGACAAAGATGGGAGTGGACGTGACAGAGACAGAGAGACAGCTCTGTTTATCTCTCTTGAATTGTATCTTTCTTACTAAATACAAGATGCTAGTTTTCAACATCAGTCCATGTGAATCCCTCTTGATCTTTCTCATTCTTCCTCTGTTTCTGACTCCTTCTCCCTCTCTCTGTTTTCTTTTGTATAGAATCATACAGCACGGAAACAGACCCTTCGGTCTAACCTGCTGGCTCCTGGCCCATATCCCTCCAAACCTTTCCTATTCATGTACTTATCCAAATGTCTTTTAAACATTGTAATTATATGTGGATCCACCACTTCCTCATGAAGTTCATTCCACACCCAAACCACTCTGTGTAAAAAAAATTTGTCACTCAATATTGTTTTTCAAATTTCTCTCTTCTCTCTTTAAAAAATGCCCCTAGTCTTGAAATCCTTCATCCTAGGGAAAAGATACCTGTCATTAACTATACCTATCATGATTTTACAAACTTTTTTAAGGTCACTTCTCAATCTCCTATGCTCCAGTGAAAAATGCCCCAGGCTATCCAGCGTTTCTTTATAGCTCAAACTTTCCAAACCCAGAAACATCATTGTATAGCTGGTTCTCCTATAACGCAATAGTTGCATTCTTGTGTAACCTTGCACTATAGAAAATCTCTCTGTAGAAAATCATATTGCAGGGAAATCGCGACAGAAAATTGCTATACCCAAGCAGCAGAAAATTGCGTTATCCAAACAGTGTCCACTATTCATCAATCGTGTTACAGTCAATTCGTGTTAATGAAACATGCATTATAGCAGAAGTACCAGTAAATCTCTTCTGAACTCTCTCCAGCTTAATAATATTCTCCCTCCCTACTTTTCTGACATTTGCTCTCACTGTCTCACATTTCCATTTTCTCTTCCTCTCTCTGTTTCTGCCTGTGTCTATCTGTCACATCTGTGTTGGATCGAGATCACCATCACTTCAGGGGCCCTGAGACAAAACCCTGGGAGTTCACTCCTTAACAGCTCAGTATATGTACCTACACCCTAATGATCATAGCAGTTCAAGAAGGCACCACCAACTTCATAAGAGGCAATTAAGGACAGGTAGTTTATTCTGGCCCAGCCAGTGATGTCGCATTCGAAGGATTTTTTTTAGATACCAGTATTTATGCCAGAGCTCGAGTATATTCTGGAATGTTGATTCTAGGAGGAATACGATATTGCTGGAGAGGGTGCAGAGATTTGCAAATGGAAGCTAGCAAATGGTCGGCACAACATTGTGGGCTGAAGGGCCTGTTCTGTGCTGTACTGTTCTATGTTCTATAGGGTGCATCCATGAGGATCAATGGTCGGCACAACATTGTGGGCTGAAGGGCCTGTTCTGTGCTGTACTGTTCTATGTTCTATGTTCTATTTACTGGGATAGCATGGTGTGGAGCTAGATGAACACAGCAGGCCAGGCAGCATCAGAGGAGCAGGAAAACTGATGTTTCTGGTGTGGACCCTTCTTCAGAAATGGGGGAGGAGAAAGGGGCTCTGAAATAAATAGAGAAGGGAGGAGTGTAGGTAGAAGGTGGATAGTGGAACAGATAGGTGGCAGAGATGATGGACAGGTCAAGGAAGTGGGGATGAAGCTAGCAAAGGTGAGTGTAGGTAGATTGTGGGGGTTGGGGTTGGTCAGTGAGTTGGGGGGAGCGGATAGGTGGGACAGAAAACGGACAGGGCAAGGAGACAGGGATGGGAGGGGGTGCTGGTCTTGGGATGTGGTTGGGTTGGGGAGATTTTGAAGCTAGAGACCATTGAGACCATTGGGTTGTAGGCTCCCATACGAGGTGTTGTTCCTCCAGTTTCTGGGCAGCGTCGTTGTGACACTGGAGGAGGCCCAGGATGGGCATGTCATCCAGGGAGTGGGAGGGGGAGTTGAAATAGTTCGCAACTTGGAGGTGTCTCAATGTGGCTTTTACTAGCTTCAACATCTCCCAACTGATTCCAGTTTTGCTAAGGCTCCTTGATGCCACACTTGGTCGAATGTAGCCTTGATATCAAGTGTTGACACTCTCACCTCAACTCTGGAATTTGGTACTTTGGTCCATGTTGGAATCAAGGCTGTAATGAGGTCAGGAACTGAGTGGGCCTGGCAGAACCCAAACTGGGCATCACTGAGCAGGTTATTGCTGAGCAGGTGCTGCTTGATAGTACTGTTACTGACACCTTCCATCACTTTACTGATGATCGAGAGGAGACTGATGGGGCAGTAATTGGCCGGGTTGGATTTGTCCTGCTTTTGTGTACAGGAAATACCTGGGCAATTTTCCACATTGCCGGGTAGACTCCAGTGTTGTAACTGTACTGGAACAGCTTGGATAGGGGAGCGGCATGTTCTGGAGCACAAGTCCAACTCTCCAGGGAAAAAAAGCCCCATTCATTTCAGCTTCTCCCTCTCGCTCAAACACTCCAATCCTGACAAGAGCCTTGTAAATCTTTTCTGAATTCTTTGAAGTTTAACAACATCCTTCCTATAGCAGGGAGACCAGAATTGCACACAGTATTCCAAAAGTGGCCTAACCAATGTCCTGTACAGTCACAACATGACATCCCAACTCCTGTACACAATGCACTGACCAATAAAGGCAAACATACCAAACACCTTCTTCACTGTCCTCTCTCCCCGCGACTCCACGTTCAAGAAACTATGAACCAGCACTCCAAGGTCTCTTTGTTTGACAGCAATGCCTGGGACTTTACCATTAAGTGTATAAGTCCTGTACTGATTTGCCTTTCCAAAATGCAGCACCTCACATTTATCTAGATTAAGCTCCAATACCTCTTCTCAGCCCGTCAGCCAAGTAAGGGCATACAGGCACTCAGACAGAGCAAGGTCCTGCTGTACTCTCAGGTAACCTTTCTTTGCTGTTCTTCCACTACACTTCCAACTTTGGTGTTATGGAAATGTAGAAAGTAGACACAGGAGTAGATCATTCGGCTCTTCAAGCCTGTTACACCATTCACTACGATCATAGCTGATCGTGCCATCTCAGAATCCTATTCTTGCCCTCTCCCCGTACCCCTTGAATCCTTTAGCCACAAGGGTTATGTCCAGCTCTCTGTTGAATATATCTAATGAACTGGCCCCAAAAGCTTTCTGTGGGAGAGAATTCCACAGATTCACAGCTCTCTAAGTAAAGAGATTCTTCCTCATCTCAGTCCTGGGTGGCTTATCACTTATTCTTAGACTATGACCCCTGGTTCTGGACTTTCCCAACATCAGGAACATTCCTCCTGCATCAAGTCCCATCAGGATTTTATATGCTTCAATGAGATACCCCTCCTCTCTAATTCTTCTATATTCCAGTGAGTACAAACCAAGTGAATCCAGGCTTTCTTCATCTGCATGCTTACTACCTATATCTCCTATTCACCAAGTCATCCAAATCATTTATCTAAATCATTGTATCATGGAGTCATACAGTATGGGCACAGGCCCTTCAATCCATCTCATCCATGCTGACCAATTATCCAAGACTGAATTAGTCCCATGTGACTGCATTTGCCTCAGATCCCCGTATTTGGGGATGGCACTGATACCAGGCAACTCTTTGTGAGCTCCCTATAGCAGATCTTATCCTTATGTCTCTTATAACTGTTCTGCACTTTTAAAATTATTCTCTAGCTTCAAATGATGTTGCTGTTGCTAATGTTGATCTTGCTTTGTACCTCCTTTGTATGGCTGTAACCCTGTATGCCTTGCTCTGTCTGAGTGCCTGTATGCCCTTACTGGCTGTGATTTGCCTGTACTGCTTGCAAAGCAAAACTTTTGTCTGTACTTAGGCACACGTGATGACAATAAATCAAATCACTTCAAATCAAACCTTTCCTACCCAGGTACCTGTCCATGTACCTTTTAAATGTTGTAATTGTACCCACCTGTACCACTTTCTATGGAAGCTTGGTCTCTATATTCACCGCCCTCTGTATAAAAAAGTTGCCCCTCAGAACACTCATAACATTTAAGGAGTATATAGATGTGCACTTGCAATGTCAAGGTAATGGGCCACATGCTGTAAAATGAGATTAAAATACGCTGTTGTTTTTGACCAGTGCAGTCTTAATGGGCTGGAGGTCCTTTTCCTGTGCTGTAGATCTGTCTGACTTTAAAGTGTGGTGTGAGGTTAAGCAGAGTCTGTTTGAGATTACTATTTACTCAGGTCTTGGGCATTTCTCTCCCATCCCAAACCATTGCTCCACAGAGAGCAAATCATTGGAGATATCCAGCCACTGCTCCCCTCAGACAGCATTCCCCGGAAAAATAAGGGTCCGCAGGAGAAACTGGACAAGCTGGGATTCCTAAGAGCAAAGCAGGTTAAGGGGGAGATTGAATCAACGTGTTCACAATCATTAAAGAGTTTCTTTGAAGTCAATCAAGAGGAAATATGTTCATCGGCAGGAGGATCAGGAATTAGAGGGACACAGATCGAAAAGTATTGTCAAAGGAACCAGTGTTGGGTGGAGGGGTTGGCAGAGGTGGGGGGGGGGGGGGGGGGGTGGTGGTGGGGTGGTGGTGGGCAGGCAATGGGGGATTTGTGGGGATTGTGCCAGAGGGGAGATGGGGATTCTGGTGAGCTACCAATCACTAATATCACTAATACCAATAACAAACTGGCCCACCACGATTGTCTATTATTAAAGTAATGATCTCCTTAGTTGACAGGCTTGAGGCTGTATAAAAACAAAAAGAACTGTGAATGCTGTAAATCAAGAACAAAAACAGAGATTGCTGGAAAAGCTCAGCAGGTCTACGGCATCTGTGAAAAAAAAATTCAGAGTTAACGTTTTGGGACCAGTCAACAGGGTTCTGAGAAAGGGTCACCAGACTTAAAACATTAACTCTGATTTTCTCTTCATGGGTGCTGCCAGACTGCCAAGCTTGTTCAGCAAGTTCTGTTTTTGAGCTTGAAGCTTGTAAGCTCATGTTAGTTGCAGCGCATTGCAAATATTTTTACAGCACGAGACTTTCTCAATGAATTGGCAAGAGTAGTTTAACGTGCTCTGAGATAACAAGGTGTAGAGCAGGATGAACACAGCAGGCCAAGCAGCATCATAGGAGCAGGAGGGCTGACGTTTTGGGCCTAGACCCTTCCTCAGAAATAATGTGTTCTGAAACTTATTGTAGCCCAATGCTTAAAACTTACACGGAGCGCCATTATATCATACCTTTCTGGCCGATTATCGACAATATGGCTGCACGTACAGCAGGAAGCGGAAATCCCCACATACTTCCTTAACGTAGTTACGCGGGATATGTACTATACGAAGCTCTTCAAGAATCAGATGTGGCCAACACTATTGTAGAGAGTAGCAAGCGAAATAAGTCAGCATTGCTATTTTTGAATTCACAGTGCAATAACATTAAAACCTTCAAAGATACTTAAAATTGACCCCAATGGTCCTTAACTCGATATTCTGAAGAACCAATCCTGACTTGTGAATAATCAGTTCCAGACACCAGTTTGTATCTTGAACAAAAGACTTTACAATTTATTAGCAACAAAGTAAAGCAAAATTAAATAACAAAGTACTCTAATTGGTCCATGCTATAAACTCAAAAACTCTGTTTTCAGCTTCATTCTCACAAAAGACAAACAAATATAGTTAGGGAAGAAATAAAAGTAATAAAAAAAGTTGGCCAGGTTACTGATTTTCACATTGTGCTGTTCCACAGGCATTGATGATGGTTTCTTGGCTAATTTTCTGAGGATTTTGATCAGGGTCAACTTTGCAGTTCATTGCAATAAAGGCAGTAATTTTTTTTAAGAATCCCTACAGTGTGGAAGCAGGCCCTTTGGCCCAACAAGTCCACACCAACCCTTGGAGCATTCCACCCAGACCCATTCCTCCCCCCAACCCACCTAATCTACACACCCCTGAACACTACGGACAATTTAGCACGGCCAATCCACCTAACCTGCACACCTTTGGACAGTGGGAGGAAACCGGAGCACCCAGGGGAAACCCACGCAGACACAGGGAGAATGTGCAAACTCCACACAGACAGTCACCAGAGGGTGGGATTGAACCTGGCTCCCTGGTGCTGTGAGCCATCATGCTGCCCCACTAAACAGCATTGGACAGCCTCCCTGAAGATGCTAAATGTTTAGCTTTTTAGGGTGCTATGTCGGTGCTGCTTAGACAAGCTCATTTCAACTTACAAAAAGCTAAATGGAATGTAATCAGTAGTCCAGACCTAACTGGACAGGTGCAGACCTTATTTAATATTTCAATATTTTCAACAGGGTTTAGTTTAGGACTAAGACAATGTCATTGTTCTTAGTTTTTTTCAGGTCTCTGGTCCTTGCTACTTCACATGGATCAACCATAAATTCCTCAATACAAGTGCAAATTTCATAATTAAAACCTTTAGGTGAGTTGAGTGGGGGGCACAAATTTGTTCTTAATTTCATTCAGGTCTCAAGCTGGTTAGACAGAAGACAAACCATACATGGGTGCTCGATTTCCATTATTTTACAGGGTTTTGGGTGGTCAATGGCATTCTTATTTTTTTCAGATCTTCAGTGTTTGTTTCTGACATGAAATATATGCAAAGACGTTCATTCTCATTTGAAAATTCAAGCAGTATTTAGGATTAAAAACAACATGCTTAGCTTTTAAATTTGAATACTACTTGGACTTGGATGTAAGATAACAAGGTGTAGAACTGGAAGAACACAGCAGGCCAAGCAGCATCATAGGAGCAGGACGGCTGACATTTCGGGCCTAGGTCCTTCCGTCAGCTTTCCTGCTCCTCTGATGCTGCTTGGCCTGCTGTGTTCATCCAGCTCTACACCTTGTTATCCCAGATTGTCCAGCATCTGCAGTTCTTACTACCTCTAGACTTGGATGTACCTGTATTTGCGTTCTACATCTCATTCCCATTCAAACCATCTCAGAAGGGTTTACTTAGGGTGGGGAGCATTATTGTTCTTAATTTTTCAGGTTTCAAGACCTTGCTGCTGAAGTGGAAATACCATGGACAGCCTTCAACAAGTGCCAATTTCATAATTGAAAGAGAAATTTCAGTGGGTTCTTTTGGGGTTGGCAAATGGCTTATGTTTTAGTTTTTCAGATCCCTGAATCCTGAAGCTCCAGTTCAGAGACTTTAAAGTAATTCTCCATGATCTCAAGTACCTTTCTACAACAATGTATCAGTAAGCTGCTATTGTGTGAGCATATTGTGTATGAATAAGGTAGTATTCAAGGGTTGACATTCTGTATCTTGTGCTTATGAAGCTGTCATATTAGTATTCTGCTCTGTACTGTAGAATTTGTGTTTGAAGGGGCTGTCTGTGCTGTGTTGTGGTGTTTCTTTCTGTTCAATTTTTAGGACGTGTATTATAAAACATAATACAACCAATGTACTACATAGATGTTTCAACATGGACATGGTTGGTGATAGCTGGCTTCTTAAAAGGGTCTGCATTTTAGGATACCAACTATTGATTGGGATTTTTCAGGCTCTCCAAGGCAGATTGTTTGAATACTTCCAACTTAGCTTTCCATTCTCTAAGCCTCCAAGAGCTGCTCATGCTGTGGCATCAACAACCAGATTCCTTCTCCCAGAAAACACTGCCCAAAACCCAATTCAAACTGTAACCACTCCCTGACAGACTGCCAATCTCCTCCACTAGGTCTCAGTTACCATTCAACATCTGCCATCTGCTTGAGCATAAAGTCTTTTCCAGACTTTCTGGAACCAATTTCCAGTTACATACCTTGTTATTTGCCAATTTCTACTATCTGTTCAAACTCCAGTGTTGAAGCATCTGCAGAGCCTTCCGATCACAAACCAACCTGCAATTAATTTCCAAGCATGGCCTCACAAATAAAAGGCTGGTTTGGTCATTTTCCTTTTAACAGAAAAGCTGTTACACCCCCAGTCCTAAAGTCAGTGTTAGCTCACAGATCTGAACCATAATTGATAAAAATGTAAAATAAAAAGAATGAAAAATCAGCAAGGGCCCTATCATGAGGCCAGCTTTTATTTGCCCATTCAGTGGGCTAAGTGGGTTTTTTCCCTATCTGGTCACTGCTCATGGGATAGTTATGAAACCTCACACCCTTTTGTGCTCCTGAGATGCTGCTTGGCCTGCTGTGTTCGTCCAGCCTCACATTTTATTATCTTGGAATCTCCAGCATCTGCAGTTCCCATTATCTCTGACCCTTCACTCTTAGTGAGTCACAGTGGGTCTGGAATCACTTGTGGATCGGTCCCAATAAGGAAAGCAGATTCCCTTCCCCTCCAGGCCATGGTGAACCCGGGTTTTCCCAATGGTAACATGGAGAATAGGAATAGAAGTAGGCCATTCAGTCCTTTGAGCCTGCTCTGCCTTTCAATATGATCATGACTGATCTTCCAACTCAGTACCCAACACCCCCACTCTCTCCCCAAACCTTTGATTCCTTTAGCACCAGTGCTATACCTAACTCCTTCTTGAAAACATTCAATGTTTTGTCCTTAACAACTGCTTTCTAAGGCAAAAAGTTGCGCAGGCTCCCCACTCTCTGGGTGAAGACATTTCTCCTCATCTCAGTCCCATATGGCCTACCTGTATCCTTAGATTGTGACCCTCTAATACTGGACTCCCCAGTCATTGGAAATATCCCTCCTTCTTCACTGCCTGATGCCCCTGCCACACTTACTTACAGTGAAGGTGTACAAGGACACCCAGGGTTCATTGCATATCCTGCTTTCCCAATCTGTCACCATTCAGATAATAATCTGCTCTTCTGTTTTTGCTACCAAAGTGAAAAACCTCAGATTGTAATGCATATGCCATGCACTTGCCCACTCACTCAACTTGACTAAATCATACAGATTTCACCGTCGCAGAGGGTAATTCTGGATTTTATCCATTGGGTTTGAATTCCAGCAGTTTGGGACTTGAAACTGCCTCCCCAGATCATTACCCCGACCTCTGGATTGCTCATCGAGTCACAATGTCATTTTGGCACCATCTCCCTTCACCGTTAACGGAGATAAACGTGAGGTGACAGATTCTAGCAGGAAACATGAGGAGAGGCAATTTTAAACCAAAGGTACAACCCAAAAGGCATTCAGATGCCAATTGGCATAACTCATAGGCAGACATGTTGAAAAAGCTGGGAGACAGAAATCCTGACAGAACCCTTTGCTTCATTAACAAAGGCAAGGAGGTTATGCTAGAGTTTTACTGCTAAGGCCTCAGTAAAAAGGTATTGACTTCAACTGTAGACACCATATTTTAGGGAGAAAAGAGTTCAAGAGGAGATTGTTTGGAAGGGGAGCAGGGTCAAGGGACATCAACTTATGCGGAGGGATGCGATAGCTGAGGCTGTTCTCCTTGGAGCAGAGAAGGTTAACGGGGGATTTAATTGAGATCATGGACGATGAAAGGTTTTGACAGGGAACGTTAACCAGTGAAAGACTGTAGGGACAACAAGATACAGTTTGAAGATTAGTGGAAAAAGTGTCAGACAAGGGAGGTGAGAGGGAATACAGTGTTATTAATAAATAATGGTAAATATTGACAGCATGGCCAAAAATGCAGTTTGACACCATCTAGGATAAAGCAAACGGCTGGTTTGGAGCTCCTCCCATGTATTATATACAGAATGCACTGCAGTAACTCACCAAAGCTCCTCAGGCAGCACCCTCCAAACCCACGATTACTTCCATCTAGAAGGACAAGGGCAGCAGATACATGGGAACACCACCACCTCCAAGTTCTCCATCTAATCACTCACCATCCTGACTCTGGAATATGTCACTATCTATCATTGTCTCTGGGTCAACATCCTGGAATTCCCTCCCTAAGGGCATTGTGAGTCAATTTACAGCAAGTGTACTGCAGTGATTCAAGAAGGCAGCTCAGTACCACATTTTCAAGGGGCAACTAGGGACGGACAATAAATGTTGGGCCATGCTAGCAATGTTCATCAATTTTCAGAATCATGTGTATAAAAGCTCTGGAATATGCTGCCTGATGGGTAATTCATTCAGATTAAACGGTGACATTCAGACAGAAGTTGGTGAAAAATTTGACGGAGAAAAATTTACAAAGTCACCAAGACTCAACAACAGGAGAAATTGAAGCCGAGGATCATGAAATAACTCCACAGAGACCGGTATTCCTTCACCAAGTCACCCTTTATATGTGCATAGTATATGACGCTGACCCAGTTAGCTCAGAGCCAGCTCCTGAAGTGAACAGAACACCTGCCACTCCTGTTTATGTCTATCAGCCAAGGTGCCCAGATTGAGCCTGTTTAACAGTCCCAATCAGGGAACACGTATTTTATGTAACAAAGTGTGGAACTGGATGAATGGAGCAGGCCAAGCAGCATCTTGGGAGCACAAAAGCTGACTTTTCGGGCCTAGACCCTTCATCGGAAGGGGGGTGGGGAGAGGGTACTGAAATAAATAGGGAGAGAGGGGGAGGCGGACTGACGATGGATAGAGCAGAAGAGGAGAGTGTAGGTAGGCAGGTAGGGAGGGGATAGGTCAGTCTGGGGAGGACGGACAGGTCAAGGGGGAGGGATGAGGTTAGTAGGTAGGAAATGGAGGTGCGGCTTGAGGTAGGAGGAGGGGATAGGTGAGAGGAAGAACAGGTTAGGGAGGGGGGAACGAGCTGGGCTGGTTTTGGGATGCAGTGGGGGGATGTGAGATTTTGAAGCTTGTGAAATCCACATTGATACCATTGGGCTGCAGGGTTCCCAAGCGGAATATGAGAATGTAGAGGAAGCCACAACAGGTACAATGGATGCAGTATACCACATTGGCAGATGTGCAGGTGAACATCTGCTTGATATGGAAAGTCATCTTAGGGCCTGGGATGGGGGTGATGAAGGAGGTGTGGGGGCAGCTGTAGCACTTCCTGCGGCTGCAGGGGAAGGTGCCTGGTGTGGTGGGGTTGGAGGGGAGTGTGGAGCGGACAAGGGATCCATCTTTGGTCCGCCTTCCCCTCTCTCCCTATTTATTTCAGAACCCTCTCCCCATCCCCCTTTTTCTGTTAAAGGGTCTAGGCCCGAAACATCAGCTTTTGTGTTCCTGAGATGCTGCTTGGCATGCGGTGTTCATCCAGCTCCACACTTTGTTATCTTGGATCCTCCAGCATCTGCAGTTCCCATCGTTTCTGAACTCATATTCTATGATGTCCACCTGGCTGCTTGTTACAATCACTACATTCCTCTCCCCAAGCCCTGGATATAGACCCATTCTTTATCCTGTAACTTCTCTAGTTCCTCCAATCCTGCCTTGGATAATGGCAGTGTGTAGCAGACCGTAGCCTGCCTCTTCTTCCCGAAATGTCTCAGAAGTAATTTCTCTTCTTGTTCGGGTGGTTACAGCGTCAAGTCTGCTAAATCTGCCATGTCCATCTCATCCTCCGAAGTTTCTTCGACGTTATGTGGAGGGGGACAACCCATGGCATTACAGGGAGAAACCCTCTGAGAAATTTGACGGAAATGGCACCTCGCCAAAATATGGTAAGGTTCACCCCACAGACTGACACTTACCTCAGGGCCTCCATTTGACACAAATATTTCTTCAGAGCTTCCAGCAATTTTATTATTCTTGTCTCTCCCAGATTGCAGTGACTCAATCTAAATACAAAAAGAGAGAATGTGTGAACAAACTAAATCATGTTGTGAACCTGGTGCAATTTCTGCCTCTCTGGGATGTTATAGAAAATAGGAAAAATTCTTCAGAAATTAATAAACAAGCTTTCCTGTCACTGAAATTAGTTCTCAGCTTGTTTCAACTCCTCCTTAAAAAATCTTACCTGTGTTAAACTCTTAAATGTCCCTCAGTCTGTTCCCTTAGCATCATTATCTGAATAACCTATTAGGCCTAAGGGGAAGAAATGGCCGAAGAGATGTTCTGGGAACCCGGATTCAAATCCTGTCACAGCAAACGGTTGAATTTGAAATCAATAAGAATCTGGAATCAAGAGTCTAATGATGGCCGCGAATCCATTGTTGGTTGTTGTAAAATACACATCTGGGATCACAAATGTCCTTTAGGGAAGGAAATCTGCCATCCTTACTTGGTTTGGCCTACATGTGACTCCAGACCTACAGCAATGTGGGTAATAAATGCTGGTCATGCCAGTGATGTTCACAATCCCATTAATGAATGCAAAACAAAACCTCAATAAACTGATCCCTCAATAGTTGAAGAAAAATGTCTTTGTTATGGTGTTGCTTCCATCCAAGTATTTAACGAAATTGTGAATTGTGTATCAGGCTGAACAGTGTGTTCTGTGAGTTGGTAACAACTCTAGTGTGCCAGCTTGCACAGTTTACTTGGGAAATTGTGAGACCTTAGAGAGGGGCAGAGCGAATTGCCAAACTTCCAGTCAACAGTTGGTCTTACACTGACTTCCTACCCTATATCCTTTCCCTCGTGAAGATAGGCCACTGTCTGTACACTGAACCAGGCAGCAGGAAACTCTCAGAGAGTTATCGCTAACCATAATTCAATACAAATCCTTCCCTTCTAGATCCCTTACCTTTCCTGAAGCTGACTCTCTTAGCGGGGGAAATGCCCAGATCTTTTTCAAACTAAACCAAATTAAAAACAAAAGCTCCCCCGGGGGCTTTAGAACATGGATTATTCAAAAAAGAGAAAATCAAGGGAACTAAATCAAAATGATGTTGGATGAGGAAATAATACATCCTGGCCCTTACAGTGGCGGTCTCTTGGCCTGGCATGGCCTCACCTTGGACCCCCGGTCTCGCAGTGATTCCAGAGCGATTTCCCGGCCTCATGAACCTCGAGGTGAAGCCTGGCGTGGTTTGGAGCCAAGGCCCAGAGCAGATGGAGGGTTAAGTTTCAGCATGATATGGGTTGGAAGACCATGGTTCTGAACTTTAATTCTGCAATGCTAGACTTTTCATTTCTCTAGTTTTCTAATTTTTTTTAAATTTCAAAAATATACTTTATTCATAAAAATCTTTGTGTATTGTTAAAAATGCAGTTCGGTTCTGTACAGTATCAAGTAAACAAGCAAATATTTTTGTTTGACTCTATCCCAACATTCAAAAGGCATCTCTTACACATTCAAGACTATGTTTACATACATTGAAGCACTAGGAGGGTCTAAGAACTGAACAAACCCCTATTTAACTTCAGCAGAAAGACCTCAGACGGTGGTCTTGCCCCACTGTGTCTTGGCAGCAGATCACCCAATCTTCAATGTGTCCCTCAGCACGTGGTCTGTACCTAGGTACCTTTGTATCTAAGGTGGCGTTGTAAGAGGCTACGTGTAAACCTGTCACTGTAATTATTTCGCTACAAGTGAAAATAAAGCTAATTTAATTCAATGTGATTCAATTCAATTCAATTCTTTTTTGCATAAACCCACTACCAAATCACCCATTTGACTCATTAAACTGTTAGGGCTGACCATGACTGAGCAGCACAAAATGGTCAACAGCTATCCATGGCTAATGCAGCAGAACATGACTGCCAGTAGTTAAACAGCTCGGGAAAATATTTGATTAATGTAGTCTTCACAAGAAGAACAATAGTACTTCTGTACGCTGAAGGTAACAGAACTGACTCAGAGTATGTAGCTGCAGTCATTTATGCATAAGACATAAATAAGAACATTTCACACTACAGAGGTAGTAAGAACTGCAAATGCTGGAGAATCTAAGATAACAAGGTGTAGAGCTGGATGAACACAGCAGGCCAAGCAGCAACAGAGGAGCAGGAAAGCTGACATTTTGGGCCTAGGCCCTTCTTCAGAAATCTGGAAGAAGGGTCTAGGCCCGAAACATCAGCTTTCCTGCTTCTCTGATGCTGCTTGGCCTGCTGTGTTCATCCCACTCTACACCTTGTTATCTCAGATTTCACGCTACATTCAATTAGTGACTTTGTCTACAATACTAATAGGTTTTTAGTTAAGATCCTTCAAATAATCATAGATATAGATTCTGATGTAGTTGTAGATTCATCTATATGCAAAAAAAACACTAAAAGCATGAGAGGAAAAGATTCAAACAAAATGATGAGAGCAAACTAGTCTTGGATAGTAAAAAAAGCCCTATACCATTACAGGGAGAAATGGATCACAGCTCAGAAACTATTAGACATTAAAAGACACCCAAGGATAAAGATAGGAGTATCAAATAAATATAGTAAGAAAGAAACTGCTCACAACTTGTTAGCTAAAGAATTAGGTGCATTCACATAATTTTGTTAGAACTGATAATATAACTAATAGTAAAAATCAGCATTCTTTTGTATTTCCTTTAATGAGATTAATAAGGAATTTCAAAGGTCCTTATGTGATAGGGCAAGTATCCAATTTATGGACAGTTAACACAGTGCAGCTGGCTTGGGAAGGAATGTACTTGAATACATTGTCCATCGGGAAAAGTCCCAAGAAGGGAAATAAGAGAGTTTGGAAAACATCAGGAGACAATGGAGTACTGGAGTGGGGCAAAGACGACAAGCCCATGCATCTGTAGCCATTCAGTGATATGATGAGCTTAATTGGAAATGTATGTAATTAATTAATAATATGATTGGTTTGTAAATGTTAACGGTGGGATGAAATAAATCAATAAGCATGTATGTTCTCCTTTGTTCGGGGAAGACCTCTCTGGTCTGAAACCCCTCAGAGGATTTCTTCAAGCCAGTGTAATTTCAATAAACTCTTTGATGCTGGAAGTGAACTCCTGGATATTAAGTGAATCATTTGGTCATTCCAACTCAACAAAACAAATAACAAATGACAAAACATTGTGACAATAACAACGAAGCAAAAAGGAAGGAAACTAAAGGGTGGAACTAAATCAGAGTAGTATTGGGGGTTTGATAATACACTCTACCTCACTGCCTTGACCTCACGGTGCCCACCTCTCTCGCCCACCTCTCTCCAAGAACAAAGAAAATTACAGCGCAGGAGCAGGCCCTTCGGCCCTCCAAGCCTGCACCAATCCAGATCCTCTATCTAAACCTGTCACCTATTTTCCAAGGATCTGTATCCCTCTGCTCCCTGCCCATTCATGTATCTGTCTAGATACATCTTAAATGACACTATCTACCACCTCCGCTGGCAACGCGTTCCAGGTACCCACTACCCTCTGTGTAAAGAACTTTCCATGCATATCTCCCTTAAAGCTATCCCCTCTCACCTTGAAATTGTGACCCCCAGTAATTGAGTCCCCCACTCTGGGAAAAAGCTTCTTGCTATCCACCCTGTCTATATCTCTCATGATTTTGTAGACCTCAATCAGGTCCCCCTTCAACCTTTGTCTTTCTAATATAAATAATGCTAATCTACTCAACCTCTCTTCATAGCTAGTGCCCTCCATACCAGACAAAACCTGCCAACTCGTGTAATCAATACCCCACAATTGGTTACAATTTACATAGATGATTGGAAGTTGAGGACTAAGTGTGGTGAGTCAAAATTTGCAGATGAATGAAAGCATGCTGTATGCCTTCTTGACCACCCTATTGACCTGCGTTGTCCCCTTCAGGGTACAATGGACCTGAACACCCAGATCTCTCTGAGCATCAATTTTCCCCAGGGCTTTCCCATTTACCTTTGGGGATGCTGATAGACACTATGTGTTCCCTCTTCATGGGCACCAGGATGTGAATGTAGCCACAGATGAAGGGAAGACAGGCAGGAATCATGTTCCCCTCTACAACTTGCTGCCTGAACCGCTGATAGCCAGGGCAAAGGAACAGACCGATGAGGATGTCCTCCAACTTGCCCACACCCCTCCCTGCAGGGTGCCTAAAGATCAGGACCATGGGGCATGAAGTGCAGCCGAGAGCACAACAAAATATTTTTCAAATAACTGGACGCAGTGGGGGTGCAATATCCGACACACAACCTGCACAGAGGCGATGGACTCGCGGCACCAATAAACATGGAGTCAGGCTGGGAGTCCATGAACCACCTTAATCTAGGAATACATCACCCTGCACCCCATGCCGCCAGTAGAAAGCAGGAGGGCTCCCGTGTAGAGTGAGCCCTCCGCTGTCTGGCGGTAGTATGGAATTAAGGAAGAAATAGCAAGACATCTGGATATAAATTGTCCCATTGGGAGTACCCAGCACGGGTTCATGAAGGGTGGGTCATGTTTAACTAATTTGGTGGAATTCTTTGAGGGCATTACTTGCATGGTGGACAATGGGGAACCCATGGATATGGTGTATCTGGATTTCCAGAAGGCATTTGACAAGATGCCACACCAAAGGCTGCTACATAAGATAATGTTGCACAGTATTACAGGTAATGTATTGGCATGGATAGAGGATTGGTTGACCAGTAGAAAGCAAAGAGTAGGGGTAAATGGGTGTTTTTCTCGTTGGCGGGCAGTGGCTAGTGGTGTGCCTCAGGGATCAGTGTTGGGACCGCAATTGTTTGCAATTTACATCGATGATTTGGAGTTGGGGACTAAGTGTGTTGTGTCAAAATTTGCAGATGACGCTAAGGTGAGTGGCAGAGCAAAGTGTGCAGAAGACACTGAAAGCCTGCAGAGGGATATAGATAGTCTAAGTGAGTGGGCAAAGGTCTGGGGATGGAGTACAATGTTGATAAGTGTGAGGTCATCCATTTTGGTAGGAATAACAGCAAAATGGACTGTGTTTGGTAAAAAATTGCAGCACGCTGCTGTGCAGAGGGACTTGGGTGTCCTTGTGCATGAATCGCTAAAAGTAGGATTGCAGGTGCAGCAGGTAATTAAAAAGGCAAATGAAATTTTGTCTGGCATTGCCAGGGGGATGGAGTTTAAAAACAGGGAGGCTATGCTGCAGCTGTATAGGGTCCTGGTGAGGCCACACCTGGAGTACTGTGCGCAGTTTTGGTCTCTTTACTTGAGAAGAGATATACTAGCACTGGAGGGGGTGCAGAGGAGATTCACTTGGTTAATTCCAGAGTTGAGAGGGTTGGATTATGAGGAGAGACTGAGTAGACTGGGATTATACTCATTGGAATTCAGAAGAATGAGGGAAGACCTAATAGAAACATGTAAGATTATGAAGGGACTAGATAAGGGGGAGGCAGGGAGATTGTTTCCGTTGGCAGGTGAAACTAGGACTAGAGGGCATAGCCTCAAAATAAAGGGAAGTGGATGTAGGACTGAGGTCAGGAGGAACTTCTTCACCCAACGGGTTGTGAGTCTGTGGAACTCCCTGCCCAGTGAAGCGGTTGAAGCTACCTCGCTGAATGTTTTTAAGGCAACGCTAGATAAATTTTTGAACAATAATGGAATTGAGGGTTATGGTGAGTGGGCAGGTAAGTGGAGCTGAGTCTCAAAAAGATCAGCCATGATCTTATTAAATGGCAGGGCAGGCTCGAGGGGCTGCTCCTCGTTCTTATGTTCTTATGAATGCCAAGGCTATCCAGAAAATCCCAGCTCTTTCTCATTCAAACAAAAATCTGTCACCAAATGATCCAGCGAACCAACACCACCAAACAATGGTTTGTAGTACTGTCCACGAGGAGCAGTTTTAACAACAACAAAAACGAAGGAATGGCAAGGAAGCAATTGAGCAGACTAAACCCAAACAGTGTTGGCAGGCGATTATGCACCCCAGTCCCTGCGGCACCCATGTCTAAAACCCAGCTCTTTTTCTGGTACACCCACCACCGAATTAACAAATTAAACAGCTAACGATGAAAAAAATACACATTTATCCTCAAATAAACAACTCACAGATACAAACATTCACAAGCTCCGCTTGTTTTCCATTAATTTTGAAGCTCATTTGGTTTAAGTCTAAACAGCCTACATTTCTGACATTGCCATCCATTTCTAGAAAACCTCCTGTCACTACCCTTATCTCAGGCCATCTCCGACTGAAGATGACCAAAAGTTGATAATGCAGATCAATGGTAACACTGTGCACTGCATGTTCCCCTCCAAGCCACTCACCATCCTGACTTGGAAACATATTGCCTTCCCTTCATTGTCACCGGGTCAAAATCCTGCAATTACCTTCCTGAGGGCATGTACTGCAGCTGTTCAAGAAGGCAGCTCACCACTATCCTCTCAAAGGGGCAACTGGGACAGGCAATAAATGTGCCAACATAGTGGCGGTGAAGTCAAAGGCACCTACATGTAGTGTGGCTCACTGTTAGCGCTGCTGCGTCACAGACCCAGGGACCCGGTTTCGAATCCACCCTCTGGCAACTGTCTGTGTGGAGTTTGCACATTCTCCCTGTGTCTGTGTGGGGTTGCTCTGGTTTCCTCCCACGTTCCAAAGATGTGCAGGCTAGGTGGATTGGTCATGCTAAATTGTCTGCAGTGTTTAGGGATGTGTAGATTAGGTGGGTTAAAGGGGAATGGTTCTGGGTAGGGTTTTCTGAGGGTCAGTGTGGATTTGTTGGGCCGAAGGGTCTGTTTCCATGCTGTAGGGATTCTATGAAAAATATCTATTCTATGAAATACTCAGGGAGGCAGGATTTGCAGGGTTGACTGGATAGGGTATGATTCTGTCATTTCCAGTGTATAGGTCAATATCTTGCCTTAGGTTGGTTCTGGATCTGGGTACAATTACAATGTTTAAAAGACATTTGGATAATCACATGAATAGGAAAAGTTTAGAGGGTTATAGACCAACAACAGGCAGGTGGGATTATGTTTGGCATGAACTGATTGGACTGAAGGGTCTGTTTCTGTGTATGACTCTATGGCTCCATGAGTCACAGTTTCACACCTGCTGGCCTGTTTCAGAGGGCAGTTAAGATTTAAACATTTTTCTGGGGCTCTGGGCTCAGATGTAGGCTACACCAGGAAAGGATAGTGGGTTTTCTTCCCTTATAGATATTTATGAACTGGTTGAGTATTTTCCTGACCATTCAGTAGTTGCATGACCTTTATTAATGAGACCAGTGTTATACTGCATTCTTCAGTAGTTAATTGAATTTAACCTTGTCCAGCTGCACTAGTCAATTTTGAACTCATGTCTCAAGACCACTAACCTTTGGCCCTGAGTTATAAGTGAAGTAATATTATCACACGGCTGTCATTTTCCTGTGAAATGCCACATTCACTTGACAATATTAGTGCTCTGTCAAACTGGCCAATCAGCTCAAAGTCCTGTTCTGCTGCTATATTCAATCATTAATGGTGTTGGTAAAGCAAACACTGAACCAAGGAAGGAGATCAAGCACAAACTCATTGTCAGTGATGGGGAGCCCAAAAGGTTAGTGTGAAAGATGGAGTTAAAGCATTTGCAATAAGTTTCAACTGATGATCCACCCTAACCTCATAGAATAGAATTCGTAGAATCTCTACAGTGCAGGTAGAGGCCATTCGGCCCATCAAGTCCAAGAGTTGGACCAAAGAGTCTGTTTTTATGCTGTATGATTCTACAAAAGATTTTTAAAAATTTTCTTTCCCACTGGCTAGGCTGGTGTTTCATCTACATTCAAAACTATCATAGAGAAAATGATGTTGAGCTAGTGCACCATGTGGTACGGAGACATCACAGTGCTGATAGGGAGGGAGTTCTAGAATTTTGACCCAAGTGAAGGAACTGCTGGTCAGTCAGGACAGTGCGTGGCTTGGAAAGCAACACACAGGTGGTGCAGCATCTGCTGCTGAGTTCCAGAAGCAGTGTTAGAGGTCATGGTGCTGTCTGAGGACACCTGGTGAGCTGTTGTGCATCTTGGACATCTTGGACATGGTTCACACTGCTGCGCACTGAATATTGAAGATGCTGAACTGGGTGCAATAAAGCAGGCTGCTTAGTCCTGGCGATGTCAAGCTTCTTCATTGAGTATTGTAGAGCTGTGCTCATCCAAGCAAGTGGAAAATGTTCCATCACACTTCTAACCTGTGTCTCATAGATGGTTGGTAGGTTTGGGAATCCAGCAGTTGAGACATACCTGTAGCAGAATGCTCAGCCTCAGACCTATTCCTCTGTAGTATTTATACGCAGGTCCCATTCATATTCTGGTGAGTTGTGATGGTGGGATGTTCAGCAATAGTCATTCCATTGAATGTCAAGGAGAGATAGCTGCATTCTTTCTTGTTGGAGAATGTCATTGTCCAGCACTTATTACAGGAGACACAAAATTGTACTAAAATATTGAACAAAGCCTGCCAAATCATTTAAAGTGCCCAGGAACATCAGACAAGGTTTAAACATTTGTAGCCAGGGTATTCGAAGAGCGTTAAAACCAAAAGAACTGCAGATGCTGTAAACCAGGAACAAAAACAAAGTTGCTGGAAAAGCTCAGTGGGTCTGGCAGCACCTGCGGAGGAGAAACAGAGTTAACGTTTTGGGTCCGGTGACCCTTCCTCAGAACTGATGGTGGCTGGGAAAATGTCAGTTTATATGCAGAAAATAGGGAGGTGGGTGGGGTAGGGAGTAAATGATTGGATTGAGCTCAAAGAGAGAGAAAGAGAGTTGGACAGACAAAGGAGTTGCTAATGATCAGGCTGGGAGGGTGAGTAGTTGTTGACAGGGACTGTCAATGACTAAGAATGTACTGTTACTACTGTCACTAAAAATGTTAGTCACTAACAGTCCCAATTAACAACTATTCACCCTCCCAGCCTATCGTTAGTAGCAACTGCTATGTCCAACTGTCTTTCTGTCTCTTTGGACTCTATCCTATCATTTATTCCCCACCCCCCGCCTCCCTATTTTCTGCATATAAACTGATGTTTTACCACCCACCATAAGTTCTGAGGAAGGGTCACCGGACCTGAAACGTTAACTCTGTTTTCTCCTCCACAGATGCTACCAGACTTGCTGAGCTTTTCCAGCAACTTTTGTTTTTATTTTAAGAGGGTAGCTTGCATCAATGACTGCAGGTTGATTTATCACACCCATTTTTCATTGGAACTGAATTACTGATATGTGAAACTTGTTTCTGCCCTGCTGCTCAGGCCAATTGTCAACACTGTGTCAGAATGCAAACCAATCTTTTCAAACACATGCATTTAATTGAGGATTAGAGGGAGTTTCCAGGCATAGAAATGTGACAGAAACTTAGCATATCAATGAGCCAGTTGTGTATTTTTTAAAAAAGTACCAGGCTATGGACCAAGAGCAGAAAGTGGGAAAAAGCTTTGTCGCTCTTACACAGCAATGAAAGACACATTTGATTACCCTCTTATCACTGGTAAATTTTCCATGTCTTTTGCATCAAAGTAATCGCAGAAACTTGCAGCAGTGAAGAAAGCCAATTGGCTCATTGTGTCTGTGCTGGCATTTTGAAAGAGCTATCTCATTAGTCCCAGTTCTCTCTGTTCTTTCTTCATAGCCCTGTGAAGTTTGTCTGTTCTGGTAGTTATCCAATTTGCTCTTGAGTGTTACTATTGAATCTGCTTCCACTATCCTTTCAGGTTTTGCCTTCCAACTTGCTATGTACGACAGGCACTGTTATCATTTATTCTCTATATCACAGGCTAGCAGACGAGAAAGTCTCAAGCTGTAAAGTGAGAGTTTGGAACTCACAGCACCGAATCAGGCCATTTGATCCATAAGAAATTCCTCTCATTTTTAGATACTTCCTCTCTCTCTATCAACATATCTTTCCATTCATAGAATCCCTACAGTGTGGAAACAGGCAATTGAATCTGCACCAAAATTCGAAACAACATCCCACACAAACTCATTCTTCCTACCTTATCCCTGTAATCCTGCATTCCCCATGGCTAACCCTCCTAGCCTGCACACAACAGGCAATTTAGTGTGACCAATCCACCTAACACAAACATCACTGGACTGTGAGAGGAAGCCCCATACAGCCACAGAGAGAATTTGCAAACTCCACACAATTACCCAAGGCTAGAATCAAACCCAGGTCCCTGGTACTGCGAGGCAACAGTGCTAGCCATTGAGCCACCGTGCCGCCCTATTCTGTTTTCCCTGCTTTTTGCCTATGGCTTTCTTTCAAATGTGTCTTGTTTTGTTCAACACAGACACACTCCACATGACATCGACTGTCTTCACTCATCTATTCAATCCATGCTGTCAGATCAACTATACATCAGTTAGAGCCTCGATTAGTCTGTATCGGGCAAGTTAATAGGTTTAGCAGAAAGCCACAGGTGACCAGTCCTGAGGGCTGAAGGTTAACAAATGGGGTGTGATTGCATTTGCACAGACAGAAAATGATAGAAATTTTGAAAATGTTTCACAGCCAAAACAAATGGGCTGCTGTGCTTGTTCCTTTTTCAGTCATTCATGGGGCTGTGGGGGTCACTGGGTAGGTCAGCATTTATTGCCCATTCCTTATTTCCCAGAGGGCAAAGGAGAAGGGACTGCATACCGAAAGCGTGTGATTTCACATAGACCTGTTGGACTATAACCTGGTGTCATGTGACTCCTGACCTTGTCCACCCCAGTCCAACACTGGCACCTCCACATCATGGCTGCCAGAGGGCAGTTAAAAGTCAACCACACTGGTGGGGGTTGGTAAGGAGTGTGCCAAGTGCCAGCTTGTAACCATTCCTGTGTCAATAAAATGAGGGAGAGTTTGGATTGAGTGCAATGTCCCCAGAATGGGGTAGATGCTTCAAGGTGAGCGAGCATGCATCTGCACACGCTGGGCAGAAACTCACCTCCACACCTTCAACAGCACCGTCCAAACACAGAAACTCTATCACCCAGTAGTACAAGAGCGGCAGGTGGAAGCTCACCCCCAAGACACGTAGCCATCCTGACTTGGAATTAAATTGGTTGCTCCTTCTGTCATAGGGGTTCCCTCACAGCATTGTGGGGCTAGCTACTCCCTTACTCATGGATGGCAGTGTTTCAGTACAGCAGCTCACCAACATCTTCTCAGGGGCAATTCGGGACAGTCAATAAATGCTGGCACAGCCGGCAATGCCCATATCCTTTAAATGGAGAAAAGGGAGGAAACTGAAATAGCCACATTCTGGGCATGGAGCTCCCCATCAATGTTGGAGAAAGGGTCCCTTCACTTTGTTGATGCTCAACATGGTGGCGAAGTAGGACTCCTGAGCCGGAATTGATCTGTTTCTTTCATTTTCTCTCTCTCCCATTTTTTCTCTTTTTCTTCTTACCTCCCATCTTTGGGCCTGGACGCAAACTCCCAGCCTCAGCATGGACCTGAACTCCTGGCCTCAGCGTGGACTTCAACTCCCAGCCTCAGTGTGGGTTCGGACTTTCAGCCTCAGCATGGACTTGCACTCCTGGTCTCAGCGTGGATTCGGACTCCCGGCCTCAGTGTGGTCTTAGCCTCCCAGCCTCAGTGTGGGCTCGGACTCCCGGCCTCAGCGTGGACTTAAACTCCCGGCCTCAGCGTGGACTCAAACTCCCAGTCTCAGCACGAAGCCTGTGTGGTGTGGGTTGGAAGGACAGTTATTCTGAACTCTTACCTCTCTATTTTTCTAATTTATTGTTGCGCTTCTTATATCTTTATTTTTCTCATTTTTATTCCCTAAGAATTTGTACTTAAGAATCTGTACTTTGGTAGCAAAGATGGTGCCATAAGTGGCACCATGTTAACTCTTCATGTGATTGTGACAATAAAGCTAATTCAACTCGATTCATTTCAATTGCTGCAGAGTCTACACAATGTACTTCTCAGTGGTCGTGTGGGAGAACTGGTCTTGATTGCTATTTTTGTCTTAATTGCTAATTCTCTCAATTACAGTAAGTGCTGCTTCAACACAATTTTATCATCATGGTTAAGGGGAAACTTACTTCCAGTCCTGGAAACTTGATATAACCTAACCTCCTCACTCAATGTGTCTGGCAGCATCTGTGGACAGAGAGTTAGCAGTTCAGGCTGAAGTCCTTTTGATAATCAGCTGAACCACTGTGTGCCTGTATGACATGGCTGATCATGGCTGAGGGAGGTAGTGTGACAGTATTGTGATCCTTGTCAATTAAAACAAAGAGAAAACAGGTTCTGAACTAACACTCGTCCACATTATTTTATCAATATCCTTTAACATGGAGAACAAATGTACAAATTAGGAGCAAGAGCGGGCCACTTGGCTCCTCAAGCCTGCTCCACCATTCTATAAGATCACAGAAACAGTCTCTTTGGTTCATCCAGTCCATGCTAATCCCAAACTAAACTACTCCCACCTTCTGGCCCATTTCCCTCCAAACCTTTCTTATTCATGCACTTATCCAAATATTTTAAAAGTTCCAATTGTACCCACATTCACTTCCTCTGGAAGTTCATTGCACACGCAAACCACCCTTTATGTAAAACATTTGCCTCTCGTCTTTTTTAAATCTCTCTCCTCTCAACTTAAAAATGTGTCCCCTACTCTTGAAATCCTCTATCCTCAGGAAAAGACATTCACCATTAACCTTATCTTTACCCCTCATTAATTCATAATTCTCTATAAGATCACCTCTCAGCCTCCGACGCTCCAGTGATAGAAGTCCCAACCTTTCTTCATAAGTCAAATCTTCCATACCCAGCAACATCCTCATAAATCTTTTCTGAGCTCTCTCCAGTTTAATAATATCCTCCCTGTAACTGGGTGATCAAAACTTGGCACAGTACTCCAAAGAGGCCTCACCAATGTCCTGTACAATCTCAACATGATGTCCCTGCTCCTATACTCAAAGAACAGAGCAATGAGTGCAAGCGTGCTCAATGCTTTCGTTTTTGGCTGATCTGATTACAATACATTCACCCTTACTATAACGTTCTGGGGACCTGGGTTCGAATCCCACCATGGCAAATGGTGGAATTTGAGTTCAATAAAAAATACTGAATTAAGTGTCTAATGCTGGCCATTAATCCATCGTTGATTGTCAGGAAAAATCCATCTGGAACACTAGTATCTTTTAGGGAAGGAAACTACCATCCTTACCTGGCCAGGCCTACATGTGACTCCAGACCCACAGCAATGTAGTTGACTCTTAAGCACCACTGGGCAATTAGGGATGGGCAACAAACGCTGACTTATCTAACAATACCTTTGTCCTGTGAATGAATACAAAAAAGGGTAACCCTTCACCCATCTGCTTATCAAAAATCTATCCACGTCTGCCTTTAAAATATTCAAAGACTGCTTTTGAGGAAGCGAATTCCAAAGTTTCATGATGGTCTGAGAGGAATAAGTTCTCCTCATCTCTTTCTTAAATGGATAGCCCCTCATGCTTAAACAGTGACTCCTAGAGTTGGGATCTTAGGCTAGAGAAGAGATCTTTTCCAAACCCACTGTGTCAAGAACCCCTAGGGTCTTAGATGTTTCAATCAAGTTGTCTGTAACAATTCTAAACTTTCGACTATTCTAAAACCATGTTGACCCTGCCTGATTGCCTTGAACTTCTCAAAGTTACAGCATCTTTCCCATGACAGATATGAAGTTAACTGTTCTCTGCTTCCTTCCTTTTCCCAATTCACTATTTAACAACCTAAAGAAACCTTCCCTGAATCAAGGGAACATCAAAACCAATGTATGAACAATCTTATTACATAGAACTCTGTTAAGGAGTTTAAAATTTGAGATAGAGTGAGATTGAAACAATAGTTAAGCAAACGATCTCCCTTTTGGATCAGATATTGGAGCAGTGTTCCCAGGGTCGATTTTAGCTTGAAGCATTTCCCTTTGTATAGATGTCAGTTTTAATCCCCCTCATATCCATCCTGCATTGTGTGTAAACTATCTTTCTCGTCAAGCTAGATGAGCCTATAAGAACACAAGAGGCAGCACGGTGGCTCAGTTGATAGCACTGCAGTCTCACAGCGCCGAGCCCCGGGTTCAAATCCAGCCTTGGGTAACTGTCTGAGTGGAATTTGCACAATCTCCCTGTGCCTGCGTGGGTTTCCTCCGGGTGCTCCGGTTTCCTCCCACAGTCCAAAGATGTGCAGGCTCGGGTGGATCGGCCGCGCTAATTTGCCTGTAGTGTTCAGGGGTATGTGGGTTATAGGGCGATGGGTCTGGGTGAGAAACTCCAAGGGGCATTGTGGACTTGTTGGGCTGAAGGGCCTGTTTCCACACTGTAGGGAATCTAAAAATAAATCTAATCTAAACTATTAGGAGCCTTATTAGTATGTTTTCTTATGAGCTCCTGGCCAAGCCCTTGTCACATCTTCATGGTGAGTGGTGCATTCTGCACTCAATAAAACTTTAACCCTTTCAGACTCATATATAACAACTCCCACCCAAGTCATTTCTCACACTATCTCTCAAATTTTTAAACATTTGTTTATCTTTTTGCATTTGCCACTTTCTCCAAGTTTTCATTTTGGATGATCTGAAGGTTGGTACAAGGTGGCACATCTGCTGAGCAAACAACATGAAGATAAACATTGCTGAACAAATCACATTTTGTTGAGGCTTTTTGTCTTGCATTCCACAGGACAATTTGTACAAAATACCAAAATATAGAGAAAACAACATGCATGCTGCATGAAAGGAGAGTGGAGTGCTAGAGGCATTGCTATAGAGAATGCATCAATTAATGCTGATTGACAGTTATCTGCCAAACTTTGTTTAAATTTTAAACTGGGCAGGTTGACTCTGGCTAGTCAAGATGACTCCTGAGGAATGAACCAGTGAATTGCTCTCTCCTATTGATGCAGGTGCAGTGTGTGGGTAAATTCTTTGTCTGTATAGCGCAGGTCGCTGTATATTAACATCTGTAGTTTCCAGCTTGAGCAAGTGTGTCACATTGCGAGTCCGGCTAACAATCCAAGATTAGTTATCAGCATAATTCTTTAACAAAAATCTTTTCCAAAATGTACCGTTTCTCAGCAGTGCTCAAGTTCTATTAAACCAAATGGCTCTTAATATGAAGTTTGTTGCATTACTGCAACAATTTGTTTGAAAATGACCGACAGAGACTGTAATGAACACGCTAATCTCGGTTTTATCTCTTACAAACTCCTACTTTATTCTGCCCAAGCCCCTCATGATATCATCACAGTGGAAAGTGTTTAATGTAACCAGTAAAGCATTAACCCTTTCAGGTCCACATGCAACCTCTCTCTGGGGTCAGTTTAACTCCTGGGTTTCAGTTCAAAACAGTATCTTGCTTCTTGCACAACAACTGATTGGAGGGATTTCAGGATAGGACCTGAAAGTATCAGGAAGTGGTCCTCAGTGGGAGCTTCATGCAGTGGTGGAAAAGGGGTCATGTTTGGATGGAAAGTTCTTACAGATGGTGCCAGCATGTGGAGGGCAAGGTTAGGCAGTATATTCCTGTCTATAACAGCATTCCCCATCAGTATCAATGCTTCCAAATGTTGGATATGAAGGTCTTTGGCATGTCTGGAGACACCATATCATTGCAAATTCCCCTTTGTGTTCCCCAGTGAGGAGACCATGCCCGATCTTCCAGGGCATACAGAGAAGTTCTTAACTCGACTCCTTCTGCTGACTACCAACGGGCTCAACCCCTTCGAACAGTCCAGTTAAATGGCCTGGGTATGCGCTCCCCTAGCAGCAGTGGTCAGGAGGAGAGTTAGAGTCAGTGACAGGTGGAAACACATCGTTGCCTCCTCCCACCATAATCCCAGACCCCACGTGCACTGGAATGAAACATTCAGCAGAAAAAAATTGCTCTAAATTGCACCTAAACCACATTCCAGGAGTGAACTCAATGTGGCAATGAAAGTTTCCCTGATATCTGCAGCGACGGCGAGAGCAGTGGAGATCGAGCCAGTGCAGGGAAAGCATGCTAAAGTGGAGGAGATTGAGCCCTTGTAGCAAATGCAGTCCCAGCATGGCTAAGCACTGAAGAAAAACTGCAATGGTTGAACTTTTAGTTTTATCTTTTTGTTTTTTGACTCAACACTTATAAGGACTGGAATGTTTAACTTTTAACTTTCTTCCTTATTTCTTTCTACCGTGTTCTTACGTTTTTGTACCTAGGCACTGATACCTAAGATGGTACTGTGTGTGGGTTTGGATATTGAAAACTTTCCACTGTATTCCTCTACTCTTGTACTTGAGTACACATGGCAATAAAGTCTCAGTCTAAAATTCGAAATCTAAATCTAAATCTTTAGCAATAGCAGGGCCAATTTTGAACCAAATTGGACTCCCAGCCCCTGCAGGGGATTAAGGGATTGTTGAAAAAAGAAACTTGGTCGAAGAGCTTTAAGGAGGAGAGTGGCTTAGGACCTTGGTGGCTGAAGGCCTGGCCACCAGTGGAGAAGAGTAAAACCTCCTGGAAGCTGAAGAGGTTGGAATTGAAGGATGCTAAGATGCAGACAGCAAATGAAGGTTTACTAAGATTAAAAAGGGTTTTTGATCAAGTGGGTCTATGGACTGAAAAATGTTCAGCCTGGATAAATGTGAGGTGTTGCATTTTGGCCCAGAAGACAAGGGTGGAGCTTATACAATTAATGGCAGGGCCTGAGGTACTGAGGTACTCTGTTCCCTAGAACAGAGGGACCTAGGAGAGGAGGTACATAATTCTTTGAAGTTTGTGTCACATATGGACAGGGTGGTTAAAAAGGTGTTTAGCAGGCTTGCCTTCATTGTTCAGTCCTTTGAGTATAGGAGTTGGGACGTCATGTTGAGGTTGTACAGAACATTGGTGAAGCCCCTTCTGGAGTGCTGTGCCAAATTCTGTCACCCAATTATAGGAAGGACAATATTAAGCTGCAGAGGGTTCAAAAGAGATTTATCAGGATATTGCTGGGTATGGAAGGTTTGAGTTATAAAGAAAGGCTGGATAACATTGTTGTTTGGAGTGTAGGAGGTTGAGAGGTGACCTATTAGAAGTTTATAAAATAAGGAGGAGTATAAATAGAGTTAATGTTAGTTGTCTTTTCCCTAGGATGGGGGATTTCAAGCCCAGGGGACATACTTTTTAAGGTTAGAAGGGAGAGACTTAAAAAAGACCTAAGAGGCAAAAATGTTTTACACAGAGGGTGGTTTGCGTGTGGAATGAACATCCTGAGCAAGTGGTGGATGTGGGTACAATTATAACATTTAAAAGACATTTGGATAAATACATGAATAGGAAAGATTTGGAGGAACATGGGCCAGAAACAGGCAGATGGGACTAACTTAGTTTGGAATTATGTTTGGAGTGGACTGGTTGGACTGAAGGGTCTATTTCTGCGTTGTATGACTTTATGACTCAGTGTCAGGGGGTTGTTGGACTCAAGAAGATTTTGGTTGGTTGGTACATCATGCCAAATAAATCATGTTGATAATGAGAGGCGGAAAAGCAGCAAACCAGATATAGGAATGACATTCCTCTCTCTGATGAAGGGTCTAGGCCCGAAACGTCAGCTTTTGTGCTCCTGAGATGCTGCTGGGCCTGCTGTGTTCATCCAGCCTCACATTTTATTATCTTGGATTCTCCAGCATCCGCAGTTCTCATTATCACCAATCATAGGAATGACATTAGGCAGCTCAGAAAGAGAATGATCAGCAGCCACAAAGAACTACTGTATGAGGCATATTATCAATAGGACCTCGTGTGTTACACTGGGTTGCATCCCTATTTCTGGGTTTGAAGTTGTGGTATCAACTGAGAGAAATTAAACTTCAGGCCTTCAAAAGCAAAAGAAAACAGGTTGAAAAAGAAATATATACTGGTGACCCAGAACACTTCAAGAGAAACAGCATGTCAAGATTCAAGAAACTGCCAAGTTAGAAATTCTTTAGTTGCTGCAGGGACTATACCAATAGCTATAAACAGCAGATATACATCACCGACCGTGAAAGAAATTTTAAAAAATTTAATGCCGTCTAATTCAAGACAGAACTCATGCCAGGACTTTTTGACTGTGGAAGATATATTTGTAAAGTGGCCAAAAGGATTGCTTTTTAGCCTGTGAATTCTCCCAAAATTCCTGAAGACAGGCGGGAAGCAAGGGAGTATCTCAGGGTCAGCCATTCTTTGACGTCTATGGTAAACTGCAACAGCACATTGCCTAGAAGCATGAACTAATCCAATGGAAGGCCAACTCTCAGAAACAAGGACGGGGGGTGGGGGAGGTTGAGAGAAAAACTGAAAGAACTGTGGATGGTGTAAATCAGGAACAAAAGCAGAAGTTGCCGGAAAAGCTCAGCAGGTCTGGGCAGCATCTGTGAAGAGAAAATCAGAGTTAACATTTCGGGTTCAGTTCTGAGGAAGGGTCACTAGACCTGAAATGTTAACTCTGATTTTCTCTTCACAGATGCTGCCAGACCTGCCGAGCTTTACCGGCAATATCTGTTTTTGTTCCGGGGGAAAGACAGACAGACATAATATTCTGGAATAGGCCACTGAGGCCAACACTCCATACTGAAGTTTACATCTCTTTTGAACTTACTCACTCTACCAGCATAAACTTCTAGTATTCTCCATCATATCCTTATCTCAAAGTAGGCCATTTGGCCCATTGAGTCTATTCTTCAATTTGATGCAATCAACGTTGGTCTGATTTTCCTCAACTCCATTTTTCCTGCCTTTTCTCTGCAACCCTTCATTCCCATACTAATTAAACTCCTGTGTCAGCTTTGAATATATTTAATGATCCAGTCTCAAAAGCCTGCTGCAGTAAAAAGTTTCCACAGATCACTACCTTCTGAGAGAAAAAATTCCTCTACATCTCCATTTTTTAAGTGTGTTGCTGAACCTTGGAGCGTTGGGTTCACAGCTTCTTGAAGATGGATTTGCAGTACAGTGAAGAAGGATTTTGGTATGCTTGTCTTTATTGGTCAGTGCATTGAGGTACAGGAGTTGGGAGGGTCATGTTGTGGCTGTACAGGGCATTGGTTAGGCCACGTTTGCAATACTGTGTGTTCAGTTCTGGTCTCCCTGCTAAGGGAAAAATGTTGTTAAACTTGAAAGGATGCAGAAAAGATTTACAAGGATGTTGCCAGGGTTGGAGGGTTTGAGCAATAGGGAGAGGCTGAATAGGCTGGGGCTATTTTCCCTGGAGCATCCGAGGCCGAGGGGGTTGGCCTCACAGAGATTTATAAAATCATGAGGGGCATGGATAGGGTGAATAACCAAGGTCTTTTCCCCAGGATGGGGGAGTTCAAAGCTAGAGGGCATAGATTTAAGGTGGGAGGGGTAAGATTTAAAAGGCACTTTTTCCACACAGAGGGTGGTGTGCGTATGGAATGAGCTGCCAGAGGAAGTAGTGGAGGCTCAGACAATCACAACATTTAAAAGGCATCCAGATGGGTTCAAAGATAGGAGGGGTTTAGAGGGATTTGGGCCAAATGCTGGTAAATGGAACTAGATTAATGTAGGATATCAGCTTGGCATGGATGATTTGGACCAAAGGGTCTGTTTCCATGCTGTACCTCTCTATGACTCCTTAATTCCGAGATTATACAGTCTGGTTTTAGACTCTTCTGCAAGGGGAAACAATCTCTTGATACCCACCCTGTCTTGACCCTAAAAATCTTGTATGTTATGAATGGGTCACTTCTTATGCTTCTTAAATCTGTGAGCATAGGCCCAAGCCACTCAACTCTCCTCCTGTAAGAAAATCTCTTCATGTTTAGGATCAGCCCAGTGAACCTTCTCTGGGCTGCCTCCAATGTCAGAATGCCTTTCCTCAGACAACGGGGCCAAAACTGTTCTCAATGTCCTAGATGAGGCCTAACGAGTGCATTACATAATTTTAATAAAATTCCCTTATTTTTATTCTCCATTCCCTTCGCAGCAAAGACCAACAGTCCATCTGGCTTCCCTATTACCTGCTGAATTTGAATGTTAAGTTTATGCATGAGGATGCCCTATATCCCCCTGAGCAGAATCTTTCTGCAGTTTTCCACCAATTAATTTTCAGCTCCTCTATTCTTCCTGCCAAAATGCCTAATGTCACACTTGCCCACATTATATTCCATTTACCATGTTTCTGCTAACTTGCTTAAACCTGTTTATATCTCCCTGCAGATTCTTTGTGTCGTCCTTCACTGCTTTTCCCATCTGCTTTTGCGTCACTTGCAAACTCATACATTCACTTTCCTCATTGAAGTCATTAATGTAAATAATCGTGACCCTAACACTGATCCCTGTGACACTCCTTTTGTTACAGTGCCCCTTAAAACACATCTCTGTGATTTGCTGCTGTATGTGTCAGGGAGCTCTGCAAACTCATTGGCAGGTTGGGAGTGGACTTCCAACTGGGGCAATGGAGGCGGGTTAGTGCAGGTTAGGGCTACAGTTATCTGAGCTCCTCAGGCCTCCATGGGGTAGCTGCATATTGAACAGACTCTCTGAGGTAACAGCTGAACCTCCCAGTTAAATGTTTCCTGTGAATAATCAGAGATTTTCCACAGACGGGCAAAATTGATTTGAGTCTGCAATGGACTGTCATGATAATCTTTACGAATTGTACTACTTTACTGTCCTGTCCAACAGATGATACTAAATATTCCGGCCCAGCCTTTGGCTATTTAGCTGTATGATCTAAGTTTATACTGCTTCTCTGTTTAATTTAAAAAGGTGTGTTTAAGGCTACCTTGGATTATATTGGATAGCCCTAGGGAGTGGATTGAACATTCTCTGTTCTTGCTGTTGAGGCATTTGCCCGAGGTTAACCATGTTTCTTTTTCCTTCCAGTAGCCAGTTTTGTTCGCCATCCACCCAGTTCATTAATCCTCACCATCTCCTTACACTTCCTGACTATTTCAGCCCTCTGTCCTGTCAGGAGACACTCAATAATCATTTAAGGACTTAGCACTTAGAACAGGTAAAGGTAATGTCACCAGTCCCAGAGGAAGGCACGGTGGCTCAGTGGTTAGAGCTGCTACCTCACAGTGCCAGGGAGTTGGGTTCAATTCCACCCTTGGGCAACTGTCTGTGGTCGCAACCAGTTTCTCTGATATAAAACTAATCATGGAGTTTTCCGCCATGTCAGAACAGTTGGCATCCTACATTTGTATGCTACATTCTGAAGATTAGTCTATGAATCCATGATTCATTAAAATATGTTTGATCTTTGTTCTTGCAAAAATACTGGAAAACAAATGCCTTCATTGGCTTAGTGGGGTATCTAGACAGCATGGTATGGAACAGCACCGGGGGTTGAAGTTGCTGAGTGCATCTTTCCTGAATTCAGGCCATGGAGTGGGGGGGCATTTAGGTGGAGAAACCAATGATATTTTCTGTCTTAGCTATCCCAGGTTGGATGTCCATGCATCCAGGGCTCAGCTGAGACGATTCAGCCAGCCCTTTGCTTGTAAGTGGATTTTGCCAAAATTCACAGGTTCATCCTGGTCAGGAAAGAATGCATTGAGATATGGAAGCTTTAGTACTATGTCTGAACTAGAGCCAGAAGCAGGAGAGTAACCACAGAAGTCAGAATACATCAACTGTATGTCAATTATCCTTGTAAGAGTTTAAAAGGGATATCAATGCTTTTCAAACCAAAAAAGGCAGAACTGTCTAGATGAGCCTTGTAAACCAACAGGACTGATATCAGCAGAGCCCTCCAGAATGATCTTGGGAATCCTAAAGGATTGATTGATTAGCAGATAGACAGGGGGATAAGACTAAACTGGGAAGGGTTAAAACACACAGTTCCAGTCAAGGACAAGATAAAGTGGCCCTGCTTCAGTGACTAAAGATGTGTACTTGGGATTGGAGAGATCATTATAACAGGCAGGGATTCAGATTCCTGGATCATTGGGATCTTTTCTGGGGCAGAGGTGACCCATTCAAGAGGGATGGGTTGCACCTGAACTGGGTGGAGGAGGGCCCAATATCATTGGCAGGCAGATTTGCTAGTACTGCAAAGGAGGGATTAAACTAGATTGGCAGGAGGGGTGGGATCCTCAACAGCAGGGAGGCAAGTGCGAGGCTGGAAGGAGATACAGTGCTTGTTGGGCAGCACAGTGGCTCAGTGATATAGATATGGAATGAGCTGCCAGTGGAAGTAGTTGAGGCGGGTACATTAACAACATTTAGAAGTCACTTGGACAAATACATGGACAGAATAGTTTTGAGAAGGATATGGGTCAAGTGCAGGGAAATGGGGTTAGCGTGGATGGACATTTTGGTCGGCACGGAAAGGGCCTGTCTCCGTGCTGTAGGACATTATGCCTCTCTATGACTGTGATTATATACTGACAAAATTGGAATTTGAAATAATGAGCTGTGTACATGACTAGCTATGAAGGAAAATATGGTATTTCTATATTTCTGACTTTTGCTTTAGCCAGCCGAAGACAGTCACTGCATTGACCTGAAAAGATGATTGTAAACCTGTATCTGAGTCTCCTGTGGTCGATACTTACAACAAACCACAACATCCTCAGTTTGCAAGCAGGTACAGCAAACAGTCAGAAAGCAAATGCTTTGTTGCTTGATATTACAAGAGGATTTGGAACCAAGAATAAGGAACTCTTGCTACAAATGTCTAGGGCTTTGAGTGTTGTGTGCAGTTTCACATTCCACATTTAAGGATCTGCTTAAATTGGGAGCTGTCGTGAAAGGTAATAGTTACATTACATTGAGCTCCAGCCATTGTGTTCTTATCATACTCAGTCAATGAGTTCTACACAAGCTTACTTGGGGGCAGATGCATTTGATGCAGCTCCCAAGAGTCCCAGTAATTGTGAGGATTGGTGGCAGTGAACTACCTCAAAAAACAATCCAACAATCCATGGTGTGGCATGATGGCTCAGTGATTAGCACTGCTGCGTCACAGCGCCAGGGACCCGGATTTGATCTCAGTCCTGGGTGACTGTCTGCATAAGTTTTCACATTCGCCTCATGTCTGCATGGGTTTCCTCTGGGTGCTCCAGCTCCCTCCCACAAACGAAAGATTAGGTGGGTTAGCCACGGGAAGTGCAGGTTTACAAGGATAGGGTGGGGGTGTGCATCTGTGCTACTTGGAGCGTCAGTGTAGACTTGGTGGGCTGAGTGGCCTGCTTCCACACTGTAGGGATTTTATGATACTCTGAACAGCAGAGTTGGCTAAAACCACAAGATGCCCAGAGTCATAATCCCGGCAAAATCACAGAAGTGGCAGAATGTAGATTTGCTACATTTGTCCCTGGATGAGAAGGGATAGCCTATGATCAGAAATTGAATGAATTCTGTGGATATTCTTCATAGAAAAATGAAAGTGTCTGAAGAGGCGCAATTACATGGAAACTAAAAGGCTGCTTCCTCTGTCTGGGAAATGTCAGACATTGTTGGGGCAGTGGGGTACCCAGGCTTAAGATGAGACGATTGTGAATCTTTGGAATTCAGCACCCCAAGGGATTGTGAATGCTCCATTATTGAATTTATTCAAGGCTGAGAGACACAGATAGAGGAATGAAGGGATGTGGGAGTGGAAGGGAAAATGGAGTAAGAAGTCCAAGACATTGCTCAGTCCTTAGAGTATAGGAGTTTGGACATCATGTTGAGGTCGTACAGCACTTTGGTGAGGTCTTTTCTGGAATACTGTGTCCATTCCAGATGGAGGAAGGATATTATTAAGTTGGAGGAGGGTTCAGAAGAGATTTAGCAGGATGTTGCCAGGTATGGAAGGTTTGCTTTATAAAGAAAAGCTGGATAGCCTGGGACTTTTTTCACTGGAGTGCAGGAGGTTGAGAAGTGGCCTTACTGAAGCTTATGAAATCACAAAGGGTATAGATTGGGTTAACGGTAGGTATCTTTTCACTCGGTGGGGGATTTCAAGACTAAGGGGCATATTTTTAATGTGAGAGGAGAAAGATTTAAAGAAGACATGAGTGAAAAATATTTTTACACAGAGTCGTTCATGCGTGGAAAGGACTTCCTGAGGAAGTAGTGGAAGTGGGTACAATTACAACATTTAAAGACATTTGGATAAGTACACAAAAAGGAAATTTTTGGAGTATATGCGTAGGCAGGTGGAACTAGTTTAGTTTGGGATTTCAGCAAGGACTGGTTGGACAGAAGGGCCAGTTTCTGTGTTGTATGAATCTATAAGAGGCGTGTATTGAATAGGGGAGCAGGCTCAGTGACCATATCATCAACACTGCTCATTTTTCTTATGTTCCTATTATGCTTGGATTGTGGTTGCCTTACCCTGTTATCCCAACTATGACAGGAGCTGGGCTTAAAACGGAGCTCTTGCCACAAACACTCTGACAGTCAGAATCGACTGCTTGTCCAAATATTGTCTTGGTCTAAGTCCCTTCTTTCACCTCCCACATGTCAACATGACTGTGTAGACAAGCCCAGCTATGAGGGACATTTCTCGCTTAATGACTCCAAAATTACACAAAAGGGTGAAATTCTCAACGGCAAGTGAAACTTTCTAATGGGAGACAAGAGGCTTTCCTTTGAAAGGGAACCTTAGCTCTGGGGTTCAGTTGCTAAAGTGTTCTTAAAGTTTATATTTCTCTCTGCCATGCTGAAGATTTTAATTCTCCCTGGGCTTCAGTTCCATATTTACCTTCTCAAGACATGAGGGCTCCGTCAAACACCCATCCCTGTTAAGGCTTCTGATAGCCCACATGATCAGAGTATTATATTGTGAGTGTCCAGGTGGCACCTGTTTGTAGAATTATTATTAACCATTAGTTAGCCAGCAGTCAGGAAGCCTTCAATGTGTGGCAGTTTAAGCACAATGGAAAGAATTTGTAAAGGGAATTAGTTGTGCATTGGTGGACTTTAAAATCAAACCTAATAAACAGAGATGCCATTAGTCACCTTTCCCTATGTCTTTACTTAAGGTTGGTTAACATTTTAGTTAACAATTTCTGGGTGAAATTGCACCCAAGAGCATCTGTTATAACTGTCTGAGATCGCTGTGTACCCCCAGTTCTGGTCTCTTTCACATTCATCATTTCCTTGTTCCTAGCAGGAGTGACTTCAGCTATGTAAGTCTAAGCTCTGGAAATTCCATCTCTACATCTCTAAGGGAGATCTTTAAGATGCACTTTTAAACGTACCAACCCAAAGACAAAAGAATCACAGATGTTGACGTCTACAGGAAAAGCAAAAATCGCTGGAAAGCTCACCATATCAGGCAGCATCCTGACTGAGAAACAGTTAACGTTTCAGATCAATAACCTTTCAGACATTATTCCCCTTTCACCAACTTTTTGATAACTTGTCCCTAGTATCTCCTTCTGTGACATAGTGCCATATTTTATTTAATAATGCTTCTATTGGAATGTTCCATTGCATGAAGGGTGCTACATAAATGCCAGTTGGTTTTGTTGCCATCAGTCTTCATGTAACTGGAGTCTTCTCAACAACAAGAGGATCCTGCAGAAGAACAATTTGTTGTAGGAGAACAATCCTACTGAGGAGGCAACATGCAGGATTCCACTTCTGTAACATTCACTTAGTAATGTCCAATGTGAGTGGCATGGGCTAGATGCCCATTATTACTGTACAGTAGAATGCAGTACTGGTAAGTACAATCTCCTGAGACCCTGGACACTGTTTCTCCTGATAGAATGGGCAAACAATTTGCAAAGTTCTCATCAGGTAAATGAGAGCTATCGACTCATTGCCATCATTAGACTGCTAATTCAAGATATTTATTGAATTCAAATTCCACCATCTGGGATGGCAAGATTCAAGCCCAGGTTCCCCAAACATGGCTGGGGTCGCTAGATTAACGATCTAGTGGTAATACACTAGGACATCATCTCCCATGCAATGATAGGAAGGATGGGAGAAGTTCAAGTGCAGCAGACACTGGGGCTGGTGAAGTTGAACGTCTTGTTTCTGCGCTGTTTATCTCATGTATTTCCACTTGCAATAGGGTCAAGTGTTCTTACTGTCACAGTCTTGTTACACAAGTTTTGTCTCACGTTGAAACTGCTGACTGCACTGCCTCGGTGCATCTAATAGGGTTATGCAGCTGTTTCATAAAGGAATTTGCAATCTCTGCAGCCAAGGTCTGCTTTTAATATTCACAGCCTGTCATGTAAGGGAAGCTTCACATAGCAAACTAACTTGCAAACCTATAGGTGGGGATTTTTACAAGGGGTGCACAGCTCTTCAAAATCTGGCATCTTTCCAACATGTGGCTATTCTTATGAGTTTCAGAACAAATACCTCCTCCCCTGCCCAGTTAACACTCTTCTGAAAAGACAGTCAACATTTTGGCCCCCTGGCTCACGTCAGCTGTAGCTCAGTGGATAGAGCTTCCAGTTCCACTCCAGAAATTTAAATCACAAATTCTAAGCTCATATTGCAATGCCTCACAAATCCATCTACAGCCTGAACACTCACTACAGCTTATGGTGATAGTGATGCAATATGAACTAGTAATTTTCAACATCTATCATTTTCTCTTAAGACCTGAGACTTTCACAGATTGTAATATCTTGGAGACAGAAAGATATTGCCTGAAAGATGACCACTGTGATCACTTAACCACAGATTGTACCAACATCGGGAAGCCAGACAGACTTGAAGAAACACCTATCTCCTTTTTTTAAATTTACATCTGCATGATACACCTGCATGATTTGCAGAGATTGCAAATTCCTTTATGAAACAGCTGCATAACCATATTAGATGCATGATGTTGGAGAACAATTCTCACTTATAATTATCCAGCTTGGAAACAATGACACCAGGCATGGGTAGATGTAAAAGAATACTTTGAGTTATGCTTTTGCAGAGCAGGATGAGGTAAAATGGATGTGGGGAGGCAATGCCCTACCGGTATTATTGTTGGACTGTTAATCCAGAGTTACGGATAATGTTTTGGGGATCTGGGTTTGAATTCTGCCACAACAGATGGTAGAATTTGAATTCAATAAATATCTGGAATTATGAGTGTAATGATGACCATGAATCCATTGTCAATTGTCAGGAAAACCCATCGGGTTCACTAATGCTATCCTTATCTGCTCTGGCCTGCATGTGACTCCAGACCCACAGCAATTTGGTGACTCAGCAACACACAGGGCGATTAGGGATGGGCAATAATCCTGGTCCCGCCAGCAGCATCCTGATCCTGTGAATGAATGAATAAAGAAAATTTGTAGCTGCAAGGAGGTGGGGCAGAATCTCCCTCTTTCTCTAACCATATTGTCTAACCAGTGGCCAATATGGCAGTGAAAGCTGGGCCAGCAAAAAGGGTGAAGAGATTCCTACAAACCAGTTCTTGGGAAACTATTGTCAAGAGAAACCTGTTTGAGGCAATGGTATTAGGAAACCTCATGTAGCTTGAGCAGGTTACATGACCAAGAGGAGAGAGTTTGGAAAAGTACAAGACAGATCCACGATGACATGAATGGACATTCTTAAAATATGGCCAGTTCTCTTTATGAGACAGCGAGGGCAGTGGAGAACAGAACTTGAGTGTAGAAAATTGTACGTGTACGGTCAAGCCTTAGAAGGAGAATGATTGAAGACAAGGTCACCTTGATATAAGAGCAAAGAACTGGCTTGGGGGTGGGGCGATGCCAGTTGGCTGGAGGCTCGGGAGTGGGAAGGCCCGGTGGGCTGGAGGCTTGGGGATGGGTCAGGGCCGTTGGGCTGGGGGCTTGGGGGTGGGTCAGGGCAGAGGCGGTGGGCTGGAGGCTCAGAGGGGTGAGATGGGATGGGGTGGGGCCATTGGGCTGGAGGCTCGGGGGTGAGGTGGGATGGGATGGTGTGGGGCCATTGGGCTGGAGGCTCAGAAGGGGCCGAATGCAATGGTGTGGAGCCAGTGGGCTGGAGGCTCGGACGCAGCAGAATGCAATGGGATGGGGCCAGTGGGCTGGAGTCTTGGGGGTGGTGGGATGGGACAGGGTGGGGCCGGTGGGCTTGAATCTTGGGGATGGGGTGGGGCTGGTGGGCTGGAGACTGAGAAGGTGCTCAGCAGCTTGCAACCCCAGGTGGGCCACATGCTGAAGCCCCTGTGCTGATCTACTGCAGATTCTGAACAGAAAGACTGTAACCCTTATCTTTTCAACTGTATTCCCATTTTTCTATCTTATACTTTGAACAATTATAAGTAAAGTAACTTTTTTCCTTTCTTTTTCCCTTTATTTCTGTATTTTGTACCAAAAATGGCACCATATGGGGTGACATTGTAAACTTTTCATTGTACTCCTATACTTGAGTACATATGACAACAAAAGATATTCTAGTTCTAATTCTAATTCTGATTCCTATAACTTTACTGGAGACAGTACTCCAGAAGATGTTTCACGGTCTGGTAAGACGATGATGGCTTTATATGCCTGGCACTACCAGCTTTTGTTGCCCATCCCTAATTGCCCATGAGACAACCAGGTGGCTTGCCAGGCTGTTCCTGATGGCAATTAATTGGGAGTCACATTGCTGTGAATCTGGATTTACATATACAGTATTTACTTTAATGGAGGCTAGGCAGCACTGAAGATATCACCTGGAAGGAGGACGAAACGTTTGCACAAAAACCAGTCAATTCAGCGAACCAATCACCAACAACTTACATACAGACAAGAATGAGTAAGGATGATATCCCATCTTAAAGGACATTTGAGAGCCAGATGGGATTTTATGATAATCTAGAACTTTCAAAGTGCATACTAAAGTCAGCTATTACTTCCAGATTTATTTGATTAACTGGACTTAAGTTTGACATCTGCTTTGAATTCATGACGTGTGGATTATTTTTCCCATTATTTTTCTCCGAACGCAGTAACATGACCACTGAGAGAAAAGGACCGGAACAGGGAAGCAATAAAAAAAGTTGGTTGGCAGGATGTATTGCAATTATTGGACGATGTTTTCAGTGGTCAAGTTTAACAACAGCTTTAACAAAGCCAAGAGTTTATTGCTGATTTACTCATTTCCTGACACCTGTAGGACTGTGCTTTCTCAGCTTTCCAGCTGTCTCATGTTGCGAGAACAAATATTGCCCATTCTTTACCAATGAGGCAAACTGTTGATGGTTTGCACCTACCTACGGAAAGGGCATCCTGAATCTAAACTTAGCAGCAGTGGGGTGTTGTTCAGTGGAGAAAGTGCTCCCACTAAAGAATTAATTCCAACACTGCAGGGTTTAAATGGAGAGTGGCATCAAAGAATGTGAGGAAAATTGTGCTCAGTGTGGAACAAGGCGAAAAATCTCAGTGGCAAGAGTTACACCTGACAGAAAGGACAACATCCAGGCCCCAACTACACAATCAGTTCATAGCATCCCTACAGTGTGGGAAGAGGCTATTCAGTCCATCGAGTCTGCACTGACTTTCCGAAGAGCATCTCATCCGAATCCACCCAATCCCCATTTTTAGCATGACCAATCCCCCTAATCTGCATCTCCTTGAACTGTGGGAAGAAACTGGAGCACCCAGAGAAAACCCACACGGACTGGGGAAGAATGTACAAACCTCACAGAGACAGTCATAGAACAAAAACAAAGTTGTTGGAAAAGCTCAGCAGGTCTGGCAGCATCTGTGGAGGAGTAAATACAGTTAATGCTTTAGGTCCGGTGACCCTTCCTCAGAACTGATGGTGGCTGAGAAACGTCAGTTTATATGCAGAAAATAGGGAGGTGGGTGGGGGTAGGGAGTAAGTGATCGGATAGAGCCCAAAGAGAGAGAAAGACAGTTGGATGGACAAAGAAGTTGCTTACGATCAGGCTGGGAGGGTGAGCAGTTGTTAATGGGAACTGTTAGTGACCAACAACAGGGGGTGTGTGGTGGCAGGCTATTTGGTAACAAGGCCTGGTGTGTGCAGTGGGGGGCTGGAACATGGGAGAGTTTAGGCCCTAAAATTATTGAATTCAGTATTGAGTCTGGAGGGCTGTAAGGTCCCCAAGCGGAAAATGAGGTGTTGTTTCTCCAGCTTGTGCTGGGTTTCACTGGAGCACTGTAGCAAGCCAGAGACAGAAATGTTGGCCAGGGAGCAGGGTGGTACATTGAAGTGGCAGGGAACAGGTAGTTCAGGGATAATGGGAACTGCAGATGCTGGAGAATCCGAGATAACAAAATGTGAGGCTGGATGAACACAGCAGGCCAAGCAGCATCTCAGGAGCACAAAAGCTGACGTTTCGGGCCTAGACCCTTCATCAGAGAGGGGGGTGGGGTGAGGGTTCTGGAATAAATAGGGAGAGAGGGGGAGGCGGACCGAAGATGGAGAGAATAGAAGATAGGTGGAGAGGAGAGTATAGGTGGGGAGGTAGGGAGGGGATATGTCAGTCCACGGAAGACGGACAGGTCAAGGAGGTAGGATGAGGTTAGTAGGTAGGAGATGGAGGTGCGGCTTGGGGTGGGAAGAAGGGATGGATGAGAGGAAGAACAGGTTAGGGAGGCAGAGACAGGCTGGACTGGTTTTGGGATGCAGTGGGTGGAGGGGAAGAGCTGGGCTGGTTGTGTGGTGCAGTGGGGGGAGGGGCCGAACTGGGCTGGTTTTGGGATGCGGTGGGGGAAAGGGAGATTTTGAAGCTGGTGAAGTCCACATTGATACCATTGGGCTGCAGGGTTCCCAAGCGGAATATGAGTTGCTGTTCCTGCAACCTTTGGGTGGCATCATTGTGGCACTGCAGGAGGCCCATGATGGACATGTCATCTAAAGAATGGGAGGGGGAGTGGAAATGGTTCGGGACTGGGAGGTGCAGTTGTTTATTGCGAACCAAGTTCAGGGTCTTTTTTGTGAGCAGAACATAGATGTTCTGTGAAGTGGTCGCCAAGTCTACGGACAGTCATAGAGTCATCCAGCATACAAACAGACCCTTCCATCCAATTCCCATTTGCCTGTGTTTCACCCATATCCCTCTAAACCTTCCCTATCCATGTACCAGTCCAAATGGTCTTCATCCTTGTCTTCAAACCACGCCATGACCTCACACTGTCTTCCCCCAACTTTATAATCTGTTATATATCTACAAACCTCTAATGTTTCCACCTTTTTGCAATTCTGGTCTCTTGCACAACCCTAATTTTAATTGGTCCACTGTTAGTACCAGACCTTCAGCTCCTGAGACCCCAAGTTCTGTAAGTCTAAACACTTCAAATTGTTACAGCTCTTTCCGCCTCACCTGTCCAAATTTTTGGCCATTTTCCCCAACTATCTCCTTACATGACTGGATCTAATTTGATGCCATTGCTGTGAAGCAACTAGAGATGTCTCATCTTGTCAGTGGTTATGTGTAAATGGATGTTAATGTTGTTTTGCTTTTGAAAAAGTGTCTGTACGTCACTGTTTCTGAATAATTATTTTTCTTCCTTGTGCTTTAAGAAATTGTGGAATCAACAGAATCCCTGAAGTGTGGAAGCAAGCCAATTGGCCCATCCTGACACTGAAAAGAGCATTCCATTTAGATATAGCCACTAGCCTATCACTGTATTTCCCATAGCTAATCCACTTAGGCTACATGGGGCAATTAAGCATAGTCAATCCATCAAATTTGCACATCTTTGGATTGTGGGAGGAAACCAGTGCATCTAGAGGAAAACCACACAAACATTGGGAGAATGTGCAAATTCTACACCTGATGGTGGGATCAAACCAAGGTCCCTGGCACTGTGAGGCAGCAGTGCTAACCACTGAGCTACCATGACGCATAAAATTTGGCTTGAAATGTGAACTCTGTTTCTTGCATCACTGAGGCTGTCAAGTCCAATGGGTATGCCCAGTGCTTTTTAACCTTCTTGGTCTCTTCTTTCCCCTCAATTTTCCTTCTCTGGCTCCTGGCTTGCCCTCTGACTCTTCAAATGGGAGTATTTCTGTCCAAAGGTTTTTTTTATTTATCCACTGGTGGGGCATGGGCATCACAGGCTGGACCAGCATTTATTGCCTGTCCCTAGTTGCCCTTGAGAAGGTGGTGTTGAGCTGCCTTCTTGAACCACTGCAGTCTACTTCTTATAGGTTATACAGAATTTTGACCCAGTAATGGTGGAGGAACGGCGATCTATTTTCAAGTCTGGACGATGAGTGGCTTGAAGGGAATTTTGCAGGTGCTGGTGTTCCCATGTATTTTCTGCCCTTGTCCTTCTAGATGGAAGTGGTCATAGGTTAGAAGGTGCTGTCTGAGAATCTTTGGTGAATTCCTACAGTGCACCTTGTAGACAGTACACACTGCTGCTACTGAGCATCGGTGGAGGGAGTGAATGCTTGTGGATGTGGTGCCAATCACACGTGCTGCTTTGTCCTGAATGGTGTTAAGCTTCTTGAATGTTGTTGGAACTGCACTGATCCGGGCAAGTGGGGAGTATTCCATCACACTCCTGACCTGTGCCTTGTAGATGATAGACAGGCTTTGGGGAGTCAGGAGGTGAGTTACACACTGCAGTATTCCAATCCTCTGACCTGTATTTATTTTGCAAGTCCAATGAGTTTCAAATTAATTGTGACCCCCTTGGTAGTGGGGGACTCAGTGATGGTATCAATACTAAATGTCAAGGGATTGTTAGATTGTCTTGTTTTGAAGATGGTCTTTGCCTGGCATTTGTGTTGCACAAATGTTATTTGCCACTTGTCAGCCCAACTCTAGATGTTTCCCAGATCTTGTTACATTTGAATATGGTTTGCTCTGGTATCTGAGGAGTTGCTAATGGTGCTCAACATTGTGCAACCATCGGTGAACATCCCCAGTTCTGACCTTATAATGGAGGCAAGCTTGATGATGGAAGTTGAAGATGGTTGGACCTTGGACACTACCTTGAAGAACTCTTGTAGAGATATCCTGGAGTTGAGATGACAGACCTCCAGCGGACACAACCATTAAAAAAAAATCAAATTCAAATTCCATCATCTGCCACAGCAGAATTTGAACCTGGGTCCCCATAACATTAGCTGAGTCCCCAGATTAGCAGTCAATTACAAATAACATTTAGGCATTGCCTTTCCTTTAGTAACAAAGAAAGGGAATAGGGGTGAAGGCCATTCAGCCCTTGAGTCTGAGCCATCATTCAATTAGATCATGGCTGTTCTGAGTTGCATTAAGTGTTGCCAATGCCAAGGTGACCACAAAGATGGCCACCACCTGCACAAGTGACATCATGATGCATCATTACACACACACACAGTTGCATAGTTAAATGGAAGTATTCCTAAAGCTGTGCCTGTGAATTCCAAATTAATCAGAGCCGATTAGGCTGCAGACTTGATGTCTTACCAAAGTCTTTCGGGGAGGGTGAGATTCACTGTATTTGAAAAATTTTATGGGAGGTTGGAGGGCATCACAGGGCACTTTCCACCTGCAGATGGGCAACAAGCTAGATAGCTTTGAAACAGTTGAAGCAAGCAGCAATATTTCTGTGCAACATGCTGTCACAGGTTGACAGGTAGTGCTCCTAGGATTACAGTTGCACTGTCCCTGTTACACTGCCCAGGCTCGGGGTGGGGGTGTAAGGAGACGCCAACTCCACTCCTGCACGTCTGTTCAGATGTGAGGTCCTAAATACACTCCATCATGTGGGCAGTGTCATCTTTGTTCCCGATGTGCCAATGCAAACCTATGTTTCCATGAGTGCACCTAGCAATAGCATTGGTAATAGCTGTAGCATTAAAAAATGTGCTTCCTGGAATGTTTAAATGTCCACATGATTTGATGCCAGGGTTTCCTACAGCAATGGTCTGCAGATTAGTTTTACACTCTAAACTTCGGAAGGTTGACAAGCCCAGAGAAGATGTGTGAAGAGTGAAGATTGGGAAATGATCAGGAAAGATAACGTGAAGAGTTGAGATGCAGCAGTCAGGTGACAGTCAGCGACCTGGAAATTTTAAAGCAAAGTTAATGATCAAGTCTCCCAGTTCTGGGAAAGCCTATAAAATGGCTGCTAGACATCATGAGATGAAAGCAGGTCTTTGCCCTCCTCAGCCGGTATGAGCTTACCAAAAAGCAGAATGATATTGCTCCCTACTGGCAGCTGGGTGTAATAATCGGACAAGTGTCACAAAATGCAGAGATAACAAGGTGTAGAGCTGGATGAACACAGCAGGCCAACCAGCATCATAGAAGCAGGAGAGCTGACATTTTGGGCCTAGACCCCTCTTCAGGTTTCAAACTGAAACAGGTTCTATAATCGGTCACCGGAGAATAACACAGAACAGAAACTAGCTGCTCAGCCCAGCTGTACCACCTTGTTGCAACGGCCATCCATTGAGTCTGACATGTTTCCCATGCTCTGCACATTTCTCGCTTGTGGAAATTACCATTGACTCTGCTTCCTTTCAGGCAGCACATTCCAGATCACTAGAACTCACTGTGTAAGTCTGTTTTCATGTCACCTTCTGGTCCTTCTCCCTATTCACACTATCAAAACCCTTTCACGTTTTTGAACACTCCCTGGCAAATATAAAATTAGAAAGGTTTTGCCAGAACTATACCAGGCGTTAATCAGACCACAACTATAATACTGGAAACAGTTTATCTAAGGCAAGATATACTGACATAGGATGCAGTTCAGAGAAGATTCATTAGGCTTATGTCAGATTGGAAGAACTGTCTTTCAATGAGAGGTTTTCTTGTTGGGGCCTGTAGTTGCTGGAAGATAGAAGAATGAGAGGTGCCCTTGTTGAAACATAAAAGATTTTCAGGAGATTTGACACAATAGATGTGGAAATGTTGCTTCCCCTTATGGGAGAGTCTTAGGATCAGAGGGCATAATCTCAGAATAAGGGGTTGCACATTTAAGACAGAAATGAGAGGAATTTCTTTTCACAGAGGGCAGTGAATCCATGGAATTCTTTACTGTAGCGAACTGCTGAGGTCGGATAATTAACTACTTTCAAGGCTGAGACAGCCAGATTTTTAATCAGTCAGGGAATCAAGGGTTATGGGGAAAAGGTAAGAAAGTAGAGTTCATGGTTATCAGGTCAGGCTTGATCTCATTGAATGCAGCAGGCTCAGAGGGCTGAATGGCCTACCTCTGCTCCTACATTGTAGTTTCATAAATCTTGCCATAAACTTCTTGGCAGTCATAGCCTGTGTACTCAAGATTCTTTTCAGTACAGTTCTAGTGCTGAATGATGCCTGACAGAGTTGCTTGGAAACTAGTGCTGATTCAGAAAGGTCTGCTGAACATTTATACTGAAGATTGCCTGAGCTGATATGTTGCACTTCCCAGACTTCAGGTTATTTGATTCAAAATCAGACTCAAGACATTATTCCTTTAGGGGATATGGGTGTCACTGACTAGGCTAGCAATTATTGCTCATTCTTATGGTCCAGTTAAGTGTTATCCTCACTGCTGTGGATCTGGAATCACAAGTAGGTCAGATTTGGTAAGGATAACAGATTTCCTTTGCTGAGAGAAGTTAGTGAACCAGATGACGTTTTCCAATTACAGTTATACTGTCACTATCAGACCAGAATTTTATTGAATTTAAATTTATCACCAACTGCCACTACAGAATTTGAAATTAGCCTGGTGACTAGCTCAGTGGCATATTACCACTATACCAATGCCTCCCCACTTGAACACAAAGTCTGGGCTGTTAGTGCAGTACCAAAGATGTGCTGCACTGTTGACAGTGTTGTCTTTTGGGCTAAAGTTAGCCTTTTCTCTCAGCTTGGTGCAAAAGAACCCTTTGTAAAAAGCAGGGGAGTTCTTCCTGGTTGTGTCATTGAGTCATGCAGCACGGAAATTGATCCTTCAGTCAAATCCAGCCACATGGATCGGGTTTTCTAAACTCAAGTCACACTTGCTTGCATTTGGCCCACATCCTCTAAATGTTTCCTATTGATGTACATATCCAAATGTCTTTTAAATGCTGTAACTATACCTGTATCTACCACTTCCTCTAGCAGTTTATTTCACATATGAACCACCCTGTGTGAAAACAGTTGCCCCACAGGTCCCTTTAAAACTTTCTCCTCTCATCTTAAATATATGCCCTCTAGTTTTGAACTCTCCTACCCTAGGGAAAAGACCTTTGCTATTCACCTTATCTATGTCTCTCATGATTTTATAAACCTCTATAAGGTCATCTCTCAACCTCCTTTGTTCCAATGTAAGAAGTTCGAGCCTATCCTGCATCTCTTTATTACTCAAATCCTGCATTGCCCGCAGCATCCTACTTTTCTATCATGTGGTGCTCAATGTCTACACTCCCATTTCTAATTGTCTGATCATTATCACATGATTTTGCCAAATGCAGGGCATAGTTTTTAAGGCTTTCCTCACCTTGTGTAAAAGAATGTGCAGCTGTGGTTCAAGATGTCCTGCAAAATCCGCAGGGTAATTACATATTAGCAGTAAACATGATCAAGCCAATGGTGCCAACATCCTGAAGGAGAGCAACAGAGGGAGAAAAAAAAAGCATCATCTGATCAGTAAGTGATTTCATCTCCTACTCCTCTTTTTTTCCTCTCTGCTGCTCTTCAACGGACATAGCCACCAAGATGACCTGGGGATCAAATATGCTGTTGATGAAGAGGTAAACAGTAACAGTTGTGAGTGACTCAATGTTTCCTTGCAACTTTCTAGGAATAGTCATCAAGCTGCATTCATTTGTCTGATAGGAACAGCTGGTAGGCTATTCAGCCCCTCAAGCCTGTTCCACCATTCCATTAGATTGCAACTAATGTGCAACTTATCCATCTGCCTTGATTCTGTAACGCTCAACGATTTCCATTTGTGACTTTTAATTGACACCCGATTCAACACCATTTTGGGGTGAGGTCCAGGTTTTCTTCTCTGATGAAGGGTCACTGGACTCAAAGTGTTAATTGTGTTTTTTTCTCTCAACAGCTGCTGTTAGATCTGTTGAACTGCTCAGGCACTTTCTTTGTTCCAGATTTTCACTTTCCTCTTTGCGGAGGTGACCCTGAATGTCTGACCTCTAATTTTAAGACTATGACACCTGTTCCTTCAATAAGAGGGAGGGGAAAAAGAAAATCAAACAATCACTTCAAAATCCTTTAATGCTAAAAACCTCAATGAGATCACCCCTTGATCTAGACTTGGGGGAACACAAGCTCAAACTACACAACTTTATTATAATTTTAACTTGTTCACCCTGATAGCATTCTGATAAATCTGCAATGAACTCCAAAGTCCTCCTGAAGTGACAGTCCTAAAACCACTCACAATTCCAGAAGGACTCTAATGCTATACAACTGTACAGTGACTCCACTCTCTTTGTCCTAGGTTCTTTGTAATGAAAACTAGCATTCCATAAGCCCTTTTAATTTTTTTTTCCACATTTTAACTAGCATGCATTCAATTATCTACTAATCAAGATCCTCACAATAATCAATTCCATACATATAAATGAAAATGCTCCAGTCTCTATACAGAGCTTAAGTCCATTTAGTGCAACAGGAATTGCAAAGCAAATGGCAGTTTTAAAAAGCACTGCTGGACTCACTGATCTCAACAAAAGGAACAGGAGACTTCATGAACTGAATGGCTTACTCTTGGTCCTACATTTATGGTCACATAGTGTCTTGGGGTGAACTCAATTAGAAGTTCGTGGGCAGGTGGAAGAGATCCTCCTGAAGCAGTAACACAACTTGCTTTTTCTGATACTCTGGATGAAAACAGGGCTACAACAGAAATATCCCAAGTGATAGATGTAGGAAATGGAAGGTGGATTTCTAATAATCAGGTTTTCCTGAATTCTTTTGTGGGGTTTCACTGATTTTATTTTTGTGATGATGTGGAACTCTTGCAGGTACTGCAGTCACTAAAGGTTGTGTGACTGTAGCCAAAGTCATAGAGCTATTCAGCATGGAAACTGGCCCTTTGGTCCAACTCATTCATGCTGATCAGATATACCTAAATTAATCTAGTCCCATTTGACAGCATTTGGCCCATATCCCTCCAAACCCTTCCTATTTGTGTACCCATCCAGATGCCTTTTACATGTTGTAATTAGATCCTGACTGTTCTCGAGAGAAGGCATTCTCACACATGCTTTGCCCTGCGTCTCCCATCACAAACTGGGGCTTAAAAGTCTAGAGAGATGGGAGGGAAAATGAAATACATTTACAATGCAAGCCAAAGATGTGTCAGCAGCTATGGTTTCATGTTAAATCTAAATTCAGTGGTGGGTGTATATTAACTTTCATATCACATTACCTCAATCTAGATTTTTAAAAAAATCCAGCTTCACAAACAGGAAAAACTGACTTGCATTTACTTAGCACTGTTCACAACCGCTAAAGATTCTTAGTCACTGTCATATTGCTGAAAACACGTCAGCCAATCTACACACAGCCAGCTCCCATGAACAACAGGGTAATAACAATCAGATCGTCTATTTTGTTTTTGAGACATTAATTGCTTGATAAATATTGTCCAATTAATGAGGAATGACTCCCTTCTCCTCTTCAACATGGTGCTACGGCCTATTTTATATTGAACTGATTGTGCAGGAGCACATCACATTTGAAGGAAGGCAGCTGTATGAGCGTAGCCTCCCCTCAATACTGCACTGGAGTGTCAGCCCTGATCTCTGCTTTCAGGTCGTGATCAGACTTGAACCCAGAATGCTGTGACTCAAGTGAGGCTAGAGATAAGGTTTATTAGCAAGAATTAACTCTGATCTGTGTAACAACACAGTGTAGCTCACTGGTGACAGCAGCTGCTGGGGGCAATCTTTTTATTTATTCTTTCATGGGATATTGATCTCACCGGCCATGCCAGCATTTACTGCACATCCCCAGTTGCCTTTGAACTGAGTGGCTTGCTAAACTGTTTCAGAGGGCAGGTCTCCTTCCTCCATAACATTAGTGAACTAGGCATCTTTTCATAACAGATTATAGTTGCATGGTCACTGCTACTAAAACTAGCTTTATATTCCAGATTTATTCATCCATTACATTTAAACTCCACCAGCTGCCAAGGTGGGGATTGAACCCAGGACCCCAGCACATTAAGCAGGGATTATTGTGGTAGACTCTTAACCGCCCTCAGTTCTAGGGCAATTAGGAATGGGCCAGCAATACCATATCCCATGAAAGAATAAAGAGGATAACAGGGGTGAAATTAACCATGGTTTCAATCTTATGTGAGGTATTGATCAAAAGTACAATAGTCAGAATAAATGAGATGTGAGTTGTTTTCTGAAGTTTATACTTCCTGTTTTGAAGAAACTGTAAGTTTAACAAGGAGAGGGAAGATGCAGGGGCAGGGATTGGGGTGTCATTAATTGTTCAGTCAAAGTCTTTATTCCATCTCACTCACATTAACATTCTTCAGGAATTAGTCTTAACAAGGAGTGTGAAGATCATGCAGAAGAGACAGGGGTCACGATTCTGCCCAATTTCATCAATACTTGATGTTCACATGTAGGCATTATCCCATGTGTTTATCTCATAGTGCTAAACAGCAGGAACTTTAGTGCCAGGGGCAACACAGTGAATGGTAGCGACCCCAGAGATCAGCAAAGACTAGGCTTGAAATTTAGCATCCTGGTCTACCTGCCTGGATAAACCAGCAAGATGGCTGTCCTCTTTAGGATGGTTTGTGGTGGACTGGAAGAGAAAGTGTGAAAATATCTGAGTGTTCCCGTTCCATGAATAAAAACCGTGATGTGACTGGGAGCTAAAGATTACATAAATGGTGCTGCTTGTCAAACCAGGGTTTCTCAAATGGGACTTGCAACCCTAAGTGGGGTTGTGAGCTGTTTGGCAGCAAGAAGCTTCAACTGAGTTAGAACAACTGAGCTCCCTATCAAACAAGATCCTGTACTCTCAGTGGGAGAAAGTCTGGGAGACATAGTGTTAGACATAGCATTCTAGTAATGCGCGCAAGTAATCTGGTACAATGCAAGGTTTACTCTTTGCTTAACACAAATGTTTGCATATTGACATGAAACACAGAAAAGGAGAACGCAAGGTTTTAACGACTAAATAAATGACTACCAAATGCTGGCAGGTCTCAAACTTGGGATGAACTGGATTTTCTCTCCTTGCGCGGTCTCTCTTGCTCTCACAAACGGATGATCAGTCCTCAGGACAGTCTTCATGATTAAGACTTGAGGTAGGCATTGCTTACAGGGTTCATGATGTCGTAGTCTGATCTGTCCCCCCAACAACTGAAGTCTGCTTGTCCACTCTTTTCACCAAAAGTCAAGGTTAAGGTGCCCCAAAATACTCTCTCTCAAACTTTTTAAAGTCACTCTCTGTGAATATGCTCTTCTTTTCCTTCTTCACTTCCTTTTTCTCAGGGCGATCCTTTGCTTTCCTTCCTTGACTGTAATTCAAGACCTAAAAATAATTTTTTTAAAAATTAGAATTTTATGTTGGGAGTTAACTTCCATGTCAGTTTTCTCTGGCAGCCTGTGAGATAAACTGGAAGAGGCAATAGCTTTATATTTACATAACACCATTCACAGAATCGCAGAATAATACAGGGGAAGGAGGCCATTTGGGTCATCAATGTGATATCATTAGTCCCACATTTGGTTACATTTCCATAGGTCTTGGAGAAGGTATACAGCACGCATGTTCGCCCCAGTGTCCTGGTCAATAATTATCTCTCAATTAACATCACTAAGGCACACAATTTGTTGTTCTTACACTGCTGTCTGTAGGATCTGGCTGCGTATCAATTGGCTGCCATGTTCCCTTCATCACAACAGTGACTGACATTTCAAAAAGTACTTCACAGGCTGTAAAGCATTTTGGGTGAGCCTGTAGTGATGAAAGGCACTATAGAAATGCAAGTCTTTCTCTTTTTGTTTAGAAAAGGCTGATCATCTGTTTTAATGATTTTAGTTGAGAGATAAGTATTGAGACAGGCCTTTCTTCAAAATAGAGCAGCATGAATTTTTTTCTTCACCTGAGAAGAAAGACAGCACTTTGGTTTGAGGTCAAATCCGAAAGGTTTAACCTTTCTCAATGCAACAGTCTCTCAGCCTCTACAGTAAGATTCTGAGGTTAGACTGCGACTCACTGGGCCATGACTGACACATTCTTACGAGCCTAGTCCATTGTCCAGACTTGTCTAATAAAGCTTTAGCATCTGGTTTCATCAACAAAGTTTCTTCTGGGTAGGACTTCATTCTACAATCATCTGATACGTGTGGGAGACAGTGAGAAAGCGATGTATTAGAGATCCTCACCTTTTTAGTCACATTGCTCTCAGTAAGGAACCTAGCACTGAGCATGTACTGGAGATTTTCCTCTGTGTGATCTGCAGCCTTTTTCTTCCAATACTCCTCTATGGAAGCAAACAAGATTCACTTTAGCTCACAGATGCTTAACTACCATAAATACTAATTCAAATGTAGGATGTACAGAACAGATATGTCAGTCACTGATAAATCCAGTAGGGAATTTAACAGCAAATTAATTAGAATATAGATCTCATTGCCAAATGGAGCATTGAGGTTTATGGTGTAGGGAAATGTAAAGGAAAACTAGGCAAAATAGCAACAGGTGGTCTTGTGGTGCAGTGGACAGAGCTCCTACCTCTGGGTCAGATTTTGGGCTCATGAACCCATTAAGGATTCGATAGTCATGTGAAGGTGAGTTTGTAATGTGGCTGAACAAGTTAATTAGCAATCTGTAAATCCTTCCGAAAGGCGTATGGCAGGCAGTGAGAGTGGGTGAGAGCCATGCCACATCATACGCTTGGTGTGGACAGGCACCACTCATCCTAGCCTTTGGAGACAGGCTCATGACTTGTTCAATAGCTTTTGGCATGATTGATCCATGTGACCCATGTATTTCATGTTCCAGATTTTTTTCAGTGCTGAGGTGGTTTAATCCTCTGAATACAACACCACCATTAGTGCATTTCTGTAAACTTAATGCCCGAATTATGATCAAGTCATTAATCTGTTTATTTTAAATTAGTCCATTTGGCTGTTACTGACCAGTACATGAGATCCAGAAATTTTCAGAACAAAAGGACATTCGGGTCAGAAAGAGTGATCCCTCTCAATTATCCTCTGCTTCACTGTCTAAACAATCTGCCCTTCCATTTCTCCACACTGTTAGGTTCCTCAAATGCCCTGGACAGTCCATCTTGCCTCTTTGATATATCACAATCCCAAAACCATTACAGCGGTCAAAGAATCAGAATACCTCCCTAAAATTACCTAAAAAAGAGACATATACCATGATCTAATTGACTGGCAGAACAGGACTGATAGCTGAATGGCCCTAACCTGTTTGTATGTGGTGGATACAAGTACACAGAACACTTCAAGTTATAGACTCATGCAGCACGGAAACAGACCCTTCAGTCCGAATCATCCATGCTGACCAAGATTCCCAAACTAAACCTGCGTTTGGCTCACATCCCTCTAAACCCTTCCTATTCATGCACCTGTCCAAATGTTCTTAAATGTTGAAACTGTACCTATATCTACCACTTCCTCAGGCAGTTCGTTCCACAATATGAATGTGTGAAAAAGTTGCCCCTCAGATCCCTTTTAGATCTTTCTCCTCACTTTAAATGATGCCCTCTAGTTTTGAACTCCCCAACCCTAAGAAAAAGACCTTTGCTATTTATCTTATCTACGTCCCTCATGAATTTATAATCCTCTATAAGGTCATCCCTCAACCTTTTACACTCCAGTGAAGATAGTCCCAGCCTCTCCATATAATTCAAACCCTCCCATCCCATTAACATAGTTATAAATCTTTTCTGCAATTTAATAATATCCTTCTTACAGTAGGGCAACCAGGACTGTTCACTGTACTCCAAAAGTAATCTCGCCAATTCATGGGAACACACCAGAGTCCTGCATACACATTTGACCTATTCTCTAGTAGCCATGGGGTTTGAGACATTGAATACATTTGAGACAGTGATTGATTCTTGAGTGATAAAGGAGTCAAGGGTTAGAAGAGGGCTCAGCAATTAAATGGAGCTAAGTGCAAGATCAGATCAGCCATAGTCTTATTGAATGGAGAATGGTAAGCTAGAGGGGGCAAACAGCTAACTCCAGTACCTTACATTCAAATTCTGAGCAGATGGGGCTAATTAACTGAAAGAGCACACACAAACCTACAGGGAAAGATACTAAAACCAACACAAGCATGTCACTTACCTAATGCTGATTTAACAACCTTGCCCTTGACAGTCGCTTTGCTCTTGTTCTTCCCTCGTCCCTGCAGGCTCTTTAATTGCTTTTTTGTTCCTTTCTCGTTTGTATTAACTAGGTGCAAACGGTCAGTGCTAGATGAGTGTCTGGGAATAGCCTTCCTGCTCCTCCCTTTATCTGAAACAGCAGGGCAAAGTTTGATTTCACTTCCCAAGTATCAGGACAAGAACTTCCCAATCAAATTCAAGCCACTCATACTGGATAAACAGCATCTAGAAATAAAGTGGCACTGGGATCAACTGAATTTCCTTCCCTGTGGCTAAGGTTGCTCATGATTTTCATAGGCAGAGAAGAATCATAACTGGGAAGGATAGTTAAAAATAATGGTCTCTAAAGTCCATTTCATAGCCTGGAGGTACTGCTCTGCCCAGATCAATGGCTCTTGAACTGAGGTTGATAGATGCTGGGGGCTTTGTACTGACATTCTGGGAAGTCCAGGAAACAGGAGTGCAGTTTGACCATCAAATGTCCAGTGCAGTGGGATGGTGGTCCACCAGATTTTTAAAAAGTACTTTCTAAGGATGTGGGGTCACTTGCTGGCCAGGCCTGCATTTGTCTGGTTGTAAAAGACCTTGAGAAGGTGATGGTGTGCCACCTTCATGAAATACAGCAATCCTTGGGATTTAGGCACACACACACAATACTGGCAGGAGGGGAGTTCCAGGAATTTGACTCAGGAGCAATGATATAGTTCCAAGTCAGGACTGTGAGAGGCTTGTGCATGTGCTACCCTTGTCCTTCTTTATCATAGAGATCAAAGGTCTGGAAGGTGTTGGTTGGTGAATGCACCGTGCCAGCATGGTGGCCCAAATAGCCTGCTTCTGTACCATGACAATTCTGTGATTCCGAGTTGCTGCAGTGCATCTTAAAGATGATTCAAATTACTGATGGTGTGTGTCGGGACTGGAGGGAGTGAAGATCAAGGATTGGAGATGGGGTGCCAATCAAGCAGGCTGCTTTGTCCTGGCTGGTGTCAAGGTTCTTGAGTGCTGTTGAAGCTGTACTCAACCCGGGTAAGTGGAGAGTTTTCTATAACAGTTCTGACCTGATGGTCAATAGGAGAGTTGTGGACAGTCACCGTGAGACAGGAAGCACAGCTATAGCAAGGTCAGTGCTTCATGGTGGCCATTGTCACCTCAGGGCTCACAACACTAAGATTTCAGCTTGTGACCCTACCTAGGGGAGAAACACAATCAGAAAGGCTAATGGGCTGTTGGCCCTTATTTTGTGAGAGTCGGAGTATAAGAGTAGGGAAGTCCTACTGCTGCTGTACAAGGTGATGGTGAAAATACATCTAGAGCACTGAGAGAAGTTTTGGTCCCCTTATCTAAGGAAGGAGCTGTGGGGCTGGAGTCCTAGCGCATACTTAAGTCAGAAGTCACACGACACCAGGCTATAGTCGAACAGGTTTATTTAATATCACAAGCTTTCACAGCACTGCTCCTTCATCAGGAATCACTCCATCTGACAAAGGTGCAGTGTTTCAAGAGCCTGTCATTTTAAATAAATCTGTTGGAGTATAACCTGATGTCGTATGATGTCCACCTCAGTCAGACACCGACATTTCCACGTTGTGCATATTGAAGACTGGGGCAGATAGATTCTTAATCAGTAGGGGAATCAGGGGTAATGGGGAAATGGCAGGGATGTGGATGCAAGGAAGTCGAGATCAGACATGATCCTGTTGAATGGAGAAGCAGATTCGAGGGACTAAACTCCTGTTCCTATTTCTGGTGGAAATTGCTGGAGAAACTTACCAAGTCTGGCAGCACCTTACCAAGTCATGGACAGCAAAAACAGATTTAACGTTTCAGACTCCACTGATTCCTCTTCACAACTTTTCCCACTTTGGGAAGCCCAAGTTCCAACATCAGAGGCTGCTCATCACTGAGATGGCGACAGAGGGCGCTGCAGAAACCGCACACAGCGCCCCCTTGTGCTGGGAGGTCGGAACCACCGCCACCGGGTCCATGGCGCACCCGAGGCCAGGGGCGAACGAACAGACTGGCGGCTTAAAACTAACCCGGCGACTCTTCGCCCGGTAGACAAACCTCTCAAATCCTGGCTCATCAACTCGAGCCCCTTCCTGACCAGCGCTGCCGACATCGCCTCGTTGGTTGGAGCCGGTGCAATCGCCGGCCGCCTTCCTCCAGCCGTTCTGAAAGCCCAGGACGAAACAGCGAGACCAAGAGACGACCAAATCGCGGCAAACCCACCCCACAGCGCCCCCTAAAGCACCGGAAGACTACCTGTCGAGTTGCAGGCTTAACAGTGTCGTCACCCCCAGCGGCAGTGCATTAGAACAGCCCAGTTCATTTTAAAAAAGGCACAAAAAGTACTTCAGAGGCTGCAAACCTCAACTAAAAGAACAGTACTGGAGAAATCCAGTAGGTCTGGTAATATCTGTGGAGAAAAAATGTCTCGAGTTGGATATGATTCATAACTGACTTTTTATTTGATTTGCGCCAACGTATGAATTTAGGAATATTTTGTTTTCATGCTCTTTGTGGGTTATTTGGTACTGGGCTAAAGGTGTTCGAGGTAGTTTGCTGCCACAGTTTCTAGGCTCTGTCTAATTTTTAGTGGTAGAGAAGAGATCATTGGTTCTAAAGAGAAGAAACATTCGTCTTTGGTTGTCAAGATGGCTTATTACGTAATAATAATTTGGACATTATGTCAAGATGCCAGTGTTGGACTGGGGTCCAGAAGGCATGCATAGAAGCAGAAATTAGATCATTCAGCCCATCAAATCTGCTCCACCCTTCAGCAATGGCTGGTACGTTTCTCAACTTCATCGTCCCACTTTCTACCCGTAACCTTTGATCCCCTTGACAATCAAGAAGCTATCTATCTCCGTTTTAAATATACTCAAAGACCTGGCTTCCCCAGCCTTCTGTGGCAGTGAATTCCATAACCACACCACCCTCTGGCTGAAGATATTTCTCCTTAGCTCTGATCTAAAAGGTCTTCCTTTTACTCGAAGGCTAAGCCCTCAGGTCCTAGTCTCCTACCAATGGAAACATCTTTCCAACATCCACTCTGTTCAGGCCATTCAATATTCTGTAAGTTTGTTAGATTCCTCTCATCCTTCTCAACTCCATTGAGTATACATCCATGGTTCTCAAAACATTCCTCATATATGTTAAGCCTTTCATTACTAGAGCCATTCTCATGAATTTCCTCAACCTGCTCCAGGGCCAATACATCCTTCGTGAGATATAGGGCCCAAAACTGCACACAATACCCCAAATGTGGCCTGACCAAAGCCTTTTAGAGCCTCAGAAATACATCTCTGCTTTTATGTTCAAGTCCTCTCAAAAGAAATGCCAAACTAGCCTTCCTAGCTGACTCAACCTGCAGGTTTACCCTGCGTGAATCCTGGCTTAGAACTCCCAGGTCTCTTTGCACTTCAGACTTCTGAATTTTCTCCCCCTTTAGAAAATAGTCCATGCTTCTATTCTTGTTATCAAAGACACTTTGTGTTGACGCTTCTCCACATTATACTCCATCTGCCATTTCTTTGCCCACTGTTCTAACCTATCCAAATCTATCTGCAGCCTCCTCAATACTACTTGTCCCCTATCTATCTTTGTATTGTCTGTAAATTTAGCTAGAATGCCCTCAGTTCCTTCATCTAGATCATTAATGTATTAAGTAATAAGTCATGGTCTCAACACTGACCCTTGTGGAATACCACAAGTCACTGGCTGCCATCCTAAGAAGGACGCTTTTATCCCCACTCTCTGCCAGACAGCCAATCTTCTATTCATGCTAGTACCCTGCCTCTAACACTATGAGCCCTTAACTTACTCAATAGCTTCCTGTGCGACACCTTGCCAAAGGCCTTCTTGAAGTCCAGGTAGATAACACCCATTAGTTCTTCTTTCTCTAGTCTGCTCGTTACCTCCTGAAAGAATTGTAACAGATCAGGCACAATCTCCCCTCGATGAAGCCGTACTGACTTTGCCCATTTTACCATATACTTCCAAGTATACAGAAATCTCACCCTTCACAACGGACTCCAAAATCTTACTCACACCGAGGTTAGGCTAATCGGTCTGTAATTGCCCGTCTTTTGCCTTACTCCCTTTTTAAACAGGGGTGTCGTGTTTGTGATTTTTCCAGTCCTCTGGGAGCCCCCCCCGACTCTAGCGATTTCTGGAAGATCACCACTATCTCTTTAGCCATCTCCTTAAGAATTCTGGGGGGGTAATCCATCTGGGTGAACAAAGTCAGAAGTCACAAAACACCAGGTTATAATCCAAAAGGTTTATTTAAAAGCATAAGCTTTCCAAGTGCTGCCCCATCATCGGGTGAAGTCTGCAATTAATACATTTTGCATTCCTCATCAGAACTTGCAAGAACTTACAAGAACAGACATTTAATCACTTCAAGTATTCAGCAATAACTCAAATCACCTTTTCGTAAAAACTAAGACAGCTTCAGATTGGGTGGAGCTATTATTACTTCAACATTTGACCGAAGACATGGAGGAGTAAATTAGACGATTATCACTTACCTAGCTTCTTTTCTTCCCCGTTTACCAACAATAACTTTGTCTGCCTATCATTTATTTTTCTCTTTGGACTTCTTCCCTATCTGTCTACTCTTGCCTTCACCCTCCAATTCCCATATAATCAGCAGAAATACCACCTTTGTCCTAACTGCTTTCAGGTATGAAGGGTCACTGAACTAAAAACGTTAACTTTGTCTTCTGTCTACAGATGCTGCCTGACCAATAAGTTTCTCCAACAATTTGTTTTTTTTCCCGTTTCAGAAAATGCCTTGGTTTTGTCTTTTTGTTATATTTATGTCCTGTAATCCTGACTGTTGATGCATTGTTAGACTTTTTTCCACTCCTTGTGCCTTCCTGCAATTTTCTGACCCTCGTTTGCCATATTCCCAATTTGAGCACCTGTCTCGACTCTACATTGTTTTACTACGCCTACCAAACTTGACCCCTCAATGCCTTGTTTAGTTTAAAGCCCTTTTCATTGTCCCTAGCTATGCAACTCACTGGAACATCAGTCCCGGCATAGTTCAGGCGTACGCTATTCCAACAGGACAAACTGTACTTTCTCCCATGTTGGTGCTAGTGCCCCATGAACTGGCACTCACTTCACCCAGTCTTTGAACTATGCATTAATTTCTCTTATCTTATTCACTCTGCCAATTTGCATATGCCTTGAATAGTAATCCAGAAATTTGGACCTATCAGGTTCTGTTTATTAACTTACCACCATGACTTCTGAATTCCTCCCTTTTCAATGCAGATTTCTCGTCAGCCTAGGGCAGACACCCTCAAGCCTGGCACTGGGCAGATGATACAGTTGTCAGGATACATAGTCTTTGCTGCAAAGAACAGTGTCCATTCTCCTTGCTGTACTGTTAGGTACTACTACATTCCTTCTTGCTCCACTCTCTCTTTTTCATCAAATATTTTGGTTCTGTATACCTTGGTTGCAGAAGGAGCACATTTGAGACTTTGGGTTCTGAGAGATAAAATTCACAACCTACACCTTTTTCATTGTTACTTGCCTTGACAGCAAGGATAACAGGTGGATCAAATGAACTGTAAGTAAAATCTAGTGATAATGGGAACTGCAGATGCTGGAGAATCCAAGATAACAGAGTGTGGAGCTGGATGAACACAGCAGGCCAAGCAGCATCTCAGGAAGATCTCTGATGAAGGGTCTAGGCCTGAAACGTCAGCTTTTGTGCTCCTGAGATGCTGCTTGGCCTGCTGTGTTCATCCAGCTCCACACTTTGTTACCTTTGTAAGTAAAATCTAATCCATTTCTAAAAATGGTGTTTAATGCAATGTTCTGTTTCCTCCTCTTTGATGCAAAAGGATTCAAATAAAAATAGTTACTCAACTGAATTAATTTTATTGAAATGATTACAATTGGCATTCGTTGGGTCAGGAACATAATTAGCAATTACAAAAAGTATTAACACTCCTTTCAGTGGAAAGTTAATGACCTGAAACTGTAATGTTGTTTATTTTCCTCTTGCTTTGATCTGAGACTGTGTATTCAAGGCCTTGGTTTAATGTCTCACTAGAAACAGGGTATTTCTGGCAGTGCAGCTCTCCTTGGATGCTGCACTGTAGAGTCAGTCTAGATTTTGTGCTGGAAGTTTTTTAATGTGGGACTTGAACCCAAGCCAGCTAACCAAGAAGGTGGACGCCATTGGCAGAAATTCCACTATCTATTTCCTTTGTCCACATTACCCATTGAAATGAACAGAGGAATTTCCAGACACACGCAATTGATACTTTGAATGCAAAGTATAGCACTGAAAACTCATGGGAAGAAAGACATAACACTGAGCCCTATAGTGTTGCTGCAAACTCAGTTGGTTGTCTGTTACAGATTAATGAATTCTTCAGATTGTTTGACTTCTCATTTTATCTTATCTACTTTGTATTTTCAGGTACACATTAAACAATTCATCAAATTTATGCAGTAACACTAATGCCCTCATTCCCTCTTTGAATATTCATCTTAATTAAGGTTCTCTTGAAGTAATCTGGACCTATTTGTCTCACATAAATCCTTCAAACTCAAGCTTTTTAATTAAACATTTCAAGTAGCCTGAGGGAAGATTGTTACAGCAGCAAATTAGATTACCTTGGTATTGATCTGCCAAAGCCTGTAGCATTATTTAGTTTAGTCACAATGAGATGTACAAGGAAGGCTTTTTTGCACAATGTTCCATCTCCTTTTGCGATTTATAGTATAAATCTACATTACAGCACACTTGGTCTGTGTGGAAAACTGAGAAGGTCAGAGGCACATTCGGTAAGTATTAAGTATACAAAGATGGATAACCAGCCAGAACATGCTGCTGGAAAATATTCAGAATGCTATTTAAAGATACAGGTTTCATTGCAATGTCAGGAATTGGTCACTGCATGCAAACTTTGGATTTAACACGGATGCTACTTAATTCTGCAATTGAGACCAGCATTACTGTCAACTTTATTCCAATTACTCAAATTGGAACTGGAGATTAGATACACACTTGCCCTGAAAATAGTCTCAGTTTCTATACAGCAAGTCTGGTTAGGATGCAGAGTTTATCCAAGTGTTACTCCTCTCTACTATATTTCTTCCTTGCTGACGGGAAATGTTTTGAATTTTCAGTTACGTGGCTTAGATAAGGAATAGAACAGAGATTTACCCTTCATTTCTCTCACACAGTTAGATGCAGCATAAGTAAGCTAACTTCTGACCCACAAGTGATGTTCTGTTAACACAGGCTGAACAGTTTACGATGTTAATAACAAAGGGAAGTTTGACTCAATAACAAACAATTTCACTTTGAAAGGGAAGAGAATGCCAGACTCATATTTCAACTTCTGGCATCCAATATTCATCAAAAGTCATCTGGTCTCACACTGAAATCTTGGCTACGCAGAGAGCAGTTACAGCATTCAAGGAGGATATCACCTGAGAGAAGCATTTTGAAATTCAGCAGACACTCAGCCTCAGCATGTCTAGCATCTTCAGGAAATAACAACACAGTGCCTCAAACATGGCAAGAAACAAAACTGTGAATGATTCTGGAAGGTGCCAGGCCTTTCCCAGAAATGGATTCATTTCCCTTCATTGTCAGGAAACCCCCACCAACATTCTATCACCGACTCAGCACTTAAAGCTGTTCTCGGCCACCCTTCTGCAGTTTGTGAAAAAGATTGAGTCTCCAGGCAAATTATCACTTGAGAAATACACAATTATGACTGAAGCAACATTACAAAACAGGGCCATTGACTGTTGCCATGTATACACAGAAGAACACTTGCTAAGTGCCCGGAGGACCCTTCTAACAGGGAATAGATTGAACCTTTGAAGTAGCTGCTTGATTTTAAATGATATCCTCATCCTACCTCCAACACCATAAAACGTAGACTCCTTGGCTATTCAAATAGAACACCCAAATTATCTACTAATCTTGATACTGGAATAGGACAATCTAAAACATTGATTTCAGTGCTGCCTATTTGATTTTCTCATGTCTCTGAGATAATGTGACTGGGGTCGGCTTGTGCGAACCACTCTAGCCAGGAGCCATCATAGATCATCACATCTTCTTTCCCACAGAGGTGGGCACAAAAAGCGACAAAGCAGGCAGTGATCCCAGTGCCACAGGTCCCTACCAGTGGTTTCTTCAGGTCGATATTGTGATCCTCAAACAAGTGCAGCAGCTCCTTCTCACTCTTCATCCTTCGAGTCTCTGGATCCAGGAACATATTAAAGGGGATATTAATACTGTTAGGGATGTGCCCAGGTTCAATACCTTGAGAAATAGGACAAATATAAAAAAAAAGTGTGAATCGAAGGAAACCACACCGAGTTCAAGTAGATCACTTATGTAGCAATGGTCAAATGCTATACAAATCTTATTAGCATACTGACAAATATTCCATTATTGTTCTCTGAACCAGTGTCCGTTTCTTCTCAGATGTCCTGTAAAAGCTAACAGGTTTCTGAAACATCATTGAGCCAAAACCTCTTACTTTATCCAATTTCCCCCTCCTAACCTTTTTTTTTTAAAGAATGGTGGAATACTTATTCCCTTGGCCTTGGCTCATCACCCCGATGGATCACCCTCAGTAGTTATCCTTCACTCAGGATTGTCAAAAAAGATTATCTGGTCATTATCACATTGCAGTTTGTGGAAATTGGCTCTGCATTGCTGAATTTGCTGCATTCCAATGCTGACCATCCTTCAGAAGATCTTCACTGGCTAAAAAGATTGCCTGTGCTTGTGAGAAATGCAGGTCTGGACTTCTGTTAACCTGAGTTGGGAACCTGGTAGAATTTCCAGATTTCCGTGCAATTAGAATTTTTGCTAACATTTGCTTTTGCTAATCCGAGAGTCACCTGCAGGGATTGGCATAACGGAGGGTGGGAAAGTCTGTACACATCAGGAGTAGATTATCCATACTGCTGCAGGCTTCTGAGCTACTTGGTTTGAAAACCCAAACTTTGTGATGAGCTTCGAGTGGCTGCTTAGAAAAGGAATGTAAGACAAATTATTGTGGCTGTGCTACTGAATATGGTCATTATTTGTGACGTGGGCCTCCACTGCCAGGTTAATATGTTGTGGAGGTGCCAGCCATGGACTGGGTTGGACAAGGACAGATTTAATCAAACACATTAGTTTTTGAAGTGTTGTGCCTTCCTCAGGTGTAACGAGAGAGGGGGTATCAAGACACAGAATTTATAAGTAAAAGATCAAAGGATCAAATAGCGGATGCGAATGTATTGAATAAACCTAAAATGGCTGGCTGACTCCCTTCTGTCAAATCTTTACTCAGTTAGAAAGGCGATGCAGGTTTTGATTGACTCAGATGTAAATCCCAAGTCTTTCTTTCAAGTCACTGCCCTGAAATAACTAAAGGTTTTATCAGTGTATACGAGAGGTGACATCTCACGTCAGACAAATGCACTTTAGGTGTGAGACATTGTTTAGAATCTGTGTTTCTGCAAAGCATGAATTTATTAAATGTCCCGTTGAGTGACTGTGCCAACAAACTGTGTGCGTTTTGAACAAAACGTGTTCAACTAAACCTGTTGGAACCTGGTGTCGTGTGATTTTTGACCTTGATTTTTACAGGACAATTTGGAATCTGTACCTTCAGATCCCTTAAATCAAACATTCTTGAAGTCCACATACTTGAATGAAGTCTTTTTGATATGACTGTTTAAAATCTGAATTCTGGTTGACGAGTAATGATTTTTATTAGAAATTCCCGTAAAACAAACTGAAACAAGTTAATACCACATCATGGAAAAAGAACATATGGTCAATCATTTACAGCATTCCATTTGTTAGTCTGTAAGAGTTTTGTCAGAATTTAAATACCTGTGCTGCTTAGACTCTCAAGTAATCTTGGGGGCAGAACAGTTTTATTCACAATCCATCCTCACCCCAACCAAATGTGGAAGCTCTGCCATTCAAATCTTTTGGACCAGAGAATAAATGTCAAGTCTGTACTTATAAATTGCCTCTCATAACATCTCAAAGTACTTACCAGTCAAAAGAAGTACAAGTCATTGTTGTAGGAAACAGGCAGCTTCTAACAGCCCCATCTGAACATATGCGTCAGAGATGGAGGAACTGAGAGAATGGGATGGAGTTTTAACCAGAAGTGGGGAGTGAGGATGTATAGTCCATCTGTCAATTTCGACAAAGGAGTCTCCAAAATGTCCACCTTCTTCCCCAATTGAGGATTCTCCAGCTCTGTTGTCGACAGGGTCCTCAACAGGTCTGAACTATCTCCCGCACTTCCATCCTCACCCCTTCTCTTCCCTCCTGCAACAGCAACAGGGTTCCCCTTATCCTTACTTACCAGGCCACCAGCATCCACCTGGACTATACATCCTCACACCCCACTTCCTGTAAAGACTCCATTACCCTCCCCTCCCTTGTCCGCCTTCACCGCGAACACCTCCCCATAGCCCAATGGCATCTTCCCCTACAACCGAAGGTGAGACACCTGCCCATTTACCTCCGCCCTCCTAGGCATCCAAGGGCCCAAACATACCTTCCAAGTGAAGTAACAGTTTGCCTGCACTTGCCAGGATCTAGTCTACTGCATTCGCTGCTCATAATGCAGTCTCCTCTATATTGGGGAAACAAAGCGTAGACTTGGCGACTGCTTCACAGAACATCTCCATTCTGCTTGTAAAAAAGATCCTGAACTACCTGTCATTTTAACGCACCACCCCGCTCCCTGGACAACATCTCTGTCTATGGTGTGCTGCAGCGTTCCAGCGAAACCCAATGCACGCTAGTGGAACAACATCTCATTTTCTGCTTGGGGACCCTACAGCCCACTGGACTCAATATTGAGTCCAATAACTTTAGGGCCCAAACTCTCCTATGTCCAAGCACCCTACTCCATGGATGGAGCAACAGTTTTGTGTGTTGTTTTAAAATAAATCCAAGAAGCTAAGTAATCCAAGAAGCTAATGCTTTCACCACCACCCTGTATAATCTCAACACAATCAACTGAGAAGAAATTTGGGACATTTTGCTATTGAACATAAATAGAATGCTACATAAATCAGTCATTATACTTGCCAAACTGCAAATAATTATTACACTGGGGCCCTGCTATAACATGGTCTGCTATCGTATAGGTTTGCAGTTTGGTTTAAAACCCACCTACACACAAATGCAGAAACAGTGACAAGCCCTAGCAAGCTCCCAGTCACTGCTATAGAAACGTAGGACAAATGGCATCCCAAGACAAAACAGTACAAGATGCAGGACAAACAGCTCAATTCCTGCTGTTTTGTCACCCAATATCCACCTTCACATTTTAATGACAGAAATTTGTCTTCAAGATGGCGATGGAGTAGGATTCGTTTGCTCCATCTATTTCTTTACCTTTTATCTCTCTTTTGTCACTTCTGTTTTTATCTCCCATCCTTTAGGTTGCTTTGGCGATGTCTGGGGTGAAAGCCAGCGTGGACTCCTAGCCATCAGGTGAAGCCTGGCGCAGTCTGGGCTGTAAAGACTGTTATTCTGAACTCTTATTTCTCTACTTATCTAATTTATTGCTGGACTTTTATTTCTTTTCTATTTTTCTTCCCTGAGAATTTGTACTTGAGAATCAGTACCTAGGTTCCTTGGTTCCTAAGACGGTGCCAAAATGGCAACTTAAGAGTCAGCGTTGTACAGCACAGAAAGAGACCCTTCAGCTCAACTTGTCTATGCCAACAAAATATCCTAAAATAATCTAGCATCATTAGCAGCATTTGGCTTATATCCCTCTAACCCTCTCCAGATGCCTTTCAAATGCTGTAATTGTACCAGCCTCCACTTCTTCTGAAAGCTCATTCCATACACACATCACCCGCTCTATGAACAAGTTGCCCCTCAGGACCCTTTTATATCCTTCCCCTCTCACCTTAAACCTATGCCCTCTAGTTTTGGACTCCCCTACCCCAGGAAAAAGACCTTGGCTACTCACCCTCTCCACGCCCTCGTGACTTTTGAGTCGTAAACATTTCACTGTACTAATATGAGTACATGTGACAATAATAGCTAATTCTAATTAACCAAGGATATACTGGACAGTAAAGGGCAGTCACAACTTGCTTGAAGAAACTCAATGTGAAAGAGGGAATCTACATAGACAGCTGTGCCCAGTGAGAGCTGGTAGGCAACTGTATTAAGAACTTGAGGTTATTCCATTTGAGTTGGACAGCAACACTGACGATGAGAAGTTTGAAGAAGAAAAGGTATATAAGAGTGAGAAGACAATTTTGAACTAGGAATGTAATCTAAGCACCACCAAGTCCATACTTGGAGATGAATTAGGCAGTGACAACATCAGTGCATGGCAAAAAATCAATCCCCATGATGACAGATGCTGATGTATTGGCCGATGTAACAGATCCAAATCCTTACGATGTCCATCCTGCAAAAGGTGACTCCCAAACCAACCTAGTGCCAGCCATCCCACAGTTACTCACAATTATCATAGAACCCCAGAAATGATACACCACATTAGGGGGCATCTGGCCTATCTTGTCCATGCCGATCCAAAGACTCCCAGATGCCTTTTCTAATCCCATCCTCCTGCATACAGCCCATTCACCTGCAGCTTACAGCTCTTATGATGCAGGTCCAGGTACTTTTCAAAACGGTTTAGAGTCTCTACCTCCAGCACCAATTCAAGCACACTTGAGACGCCCACCACCCTCTGAATAAAAAGGTTTTCCCTCACATCCTTCTGCTATTTAGCCTGAATCTACGGCCCCTGGGTTCCAAACTATCTGCCGGGGAAACAGGTTCCTCCCGTATATACTTTCTCTCTCTCTCTCTCTGTGTCACGCCTCAGCTTGCTCTGTTCCAAGGACCTCTCCTTGTAGCCACAATCCACCCAACCTGACTGTACTCTAGCGAATTTTCTCTGCACTCTCTTCACAGCAAATATGTCCTTCCTGTAATGTGCTGGCCAGAACTGCACACAATACTCCAGTTGTGAAGAAGAATCACTGAGATGGCTGAAAGCCAATGAGACATCAACTGCTTTAAGTGAGTCACAACCTCAGAATATTCTATATCTATCACAGGTGGAGGCAAGCAGTAAATGTGAATAGTTCAAAATTTATTGATTTCCTCAACACATCCAGTTGTGCAACTGATGGGCCACAATATCTTGAATGTGCATGCTCAAAATATTTTTGTCTAATCCATGTAACTGGGAACTGTACATGTAGGCTCACATTTTTGTTATCAGGAGAAATACTATTTAATTTGTTTGAGTCAGAGAGTCATACAGCATAGAAATAGATCCTAATCCCAAACTAAACTAGTCCCACCTGCCTGTGCTTGGCCCGTATCCCTCCAAACATTTCTTATTGTGTTATCTAAATGCCTTTAAAATGTTGTAACTGTACCTGCATTCACCAATTCCTCTGGAGGTTCATTCCACACACAAATTTGTAAAAAAAAACTGCCCCTCATGTCTTCTTTTAAATTTTTCTCCTCTCACCTTAAAAATATACTAATGTCTTGAAATCCTCTCACCCAAGGGAAAAGACACCCGTCATTCACCTTATCTATACCCCTTATGATTTTTAAAACCCCAATAAGGTCACTCAACCTCCTACACTTTAGTTAAGAAGTCCCAGTCTATCCAGTCTCTCCTTATAACTCAAACCCTCCATTCCCAGCCAATCCTGGTAAATCTTTTCTGAACCCTCTCTAGCTTAATAACATCCTTCCTATCATAAGGGGACCAGAACCGGACACACAGTACTTCAAAAGAGGTCACAACAATGTCTTTTACAACCTCAGCATAATGTTACAACTCTCATATTCAGAGGTATAAGCAATGAAGGCAAGTGTGCCAAATGCCTTCTTAACCACTCAAATCGATGTGTGATCTGAATTGATCAGAAATCTGATTATTTACATCAGGTCAATTAGCCTGTATATAAGGCCTTTTTAATCAGTTTATCTATAATTCTGTCTGCTACCTTGGCATTTCGTAACAACCTCATCATAAGACATGGTCCAGCTGTGTCATAACAGGGCCCCAGCTTAACTTTAGACTCAATGTATCATTTGCCTTTCAAAAAATTAGGGAAACATGCTGGGTAACCTTGATCCTGAAATACATAGTGATAAATTTATACTATCTTACACTGTAAGAATGCAATGAAAAGACAAAGCTAACTGTACCATGAGGGAAATAATGATGTTATGGTAATGTTATTGGACTTGTAATCTAGATTCCTAAAATACTTTGGGGTCATAGGTTTAAATTTCATTACAGCTGCATGCAGAACCTAAGATTTAATGAATAACATTGGAAATATAAAGTTAGTCAGAAATAGTGACCATAAAACCAATAATTGTAAAACCTCTTTACTTCACTAATATCCTCGAGGTGAGGAAATCTGCCATGTTAGCACACTGTGGAGCTAGAGGAACACAGCAGGCCAGGCAGCATCAGAGGAGCAGGAAAGCTGACGTTTCGGGTCAGCACCCTCCTTCAGAAAATCTGATTCAGATTTTTTGAAGGGTCCCAACTCGAAACGTCAGCTTTCCTGCTCCTCTGATGCTGCCTGGCCTGCTGTGTTCCTCCAGGTCCCCGGTGTGTTATCTCCAACTCCAGCATCAGCCGTTCTTACTAATCTGCCATGTTACCTGGTCTGGCCTGCACATGAGTGCATGCCAACAATAATGTGACAACTCCTAACGTGTTGGAAATGACCGAGCAACCATTTACTTCAAAGGGAATCAGGGACAAGTAACTAACGTGGGCCTTGCATACCCAACCTTGCCCTGATATGACTCCAGTCCCACAGCAGTGCTGTTGCCTCTTGGCTCAGCAAGCCTCGAGCTGTTTAAAATTGCAATAATTGCAACAGAATTAATAGAATGCAGTAGTTCAGGGAAATATCTACCCCTTCGCTGTTTCATTGTCCCCCAGCGCAGCTACTCCAGAGTTGGCAATAAATACTAGCTCATACTGGAAGCAAGAGTTGGCAGCCACCTTAGAAATACTGAAAGAAATTTAAGTGAAGGATCTTAGTGCAAAGTGCTGCAAACTGTAGGCAGATGCAACAGTGAAATAAGCTATATTGAGGGGTGAAGCAAGTAAAAAAAAACTAAGGAACCTTCTCTGGGTTCAGGCTCGGTCCCTTTGAATCTGCCCTCAGACCTGGCATCCACCAGCTGGAACTGTTTGCTCCGGATGTTGTCCAGGATCTCCCGGTAAGTTTTAACGCAGGGTTTGGCGTTTGCCTTGTACTCAGCCACGGGGTAGCGCCGCAATTCCGAAGTCACCTGGAAACCATCCCTGCACCAGTTGAGCAAGCCGCCGTCCAGCACCGACACCCGGCTGTGACCGAAGGCCCGGAACATCCACCAGACCCGGGGGGCACAGTACATTCCGAAATCACTGGCGTCGTAGATCACGACGTGGGTGTCGTTGCAGATACCCAGGTTGCCCACGTATCGGGAGAAATGCTCCTGCCCGGGCATCATGTGCTCGTAAGGGGAGGAGTGGTCGCTGCATTCGTCCAAGTCGAAGAAGATAGCGCCGGGGATGTGCTTCTCCTTGAATTCCTTCTTGCCGTCCCGCTGCAACTTCGGGAGGTACCAGGAGGAGTCCAGGACCCGCAGCGGCCCGGCCTTAGCGCTACTTATCGCCTTGTCCAGCCAAGAAGCAGATACCAGACTGCGCACTAACGCCATTCCGCTTTCCTTCACTGGGTAGAATCAGCTCGACCCTGCTGACCCTGAACTCTACCCCCTCGTTGCAGTTTTACAATTTGTCTGTTCCCTACGCAACACTGCACACTTCAAAACAACCTTTTATCTTTCAAAAATGTGTTTTGTTGGCTCGGGCCGCGAAAGGCGTGGCATCAGTTATTGCAACTCTTTCACAAAAGCCAAATACTGCAAAAAGAATGTTTGCTGGGAACACGAAACAGCAACAGCTTTACGTAACTCGCGTGAAACGATGTCCCAAGATCCTTCACAAACACATTATTGTGGCTCATTGGAAATGTCCTTCCCCTTGGACCAGGAGGCCCAGGTTCAAGCCCCTCCTCCTGAGATTGATTAGAGAATACGTTAAAACTATAAAGCAAAGTACTGAATCACTTAAGGAGCTAAATCCTACTCATGAATATATTAACTAGGGAAAGCAAAGTAGAAAGGTTGTCAGTTTTTGAAATTCATTTACATGATGTATACATTACTGGCTAGTCCAGCATTTATTGGCCACCTCTAATTGCCCAGAACGCAGCTAAAAGTCAAACACATTGTTCTGGGTGTGGAGCGGTGTGTAGGCCAGACCAGGTAACGACATCTAGGAATGCACATCAGTCTCCTTGCTGGACATCTCTGGCAACCACCTGAAAACTGATATCCATTTCAAGCCTACTGACTCCCACAGCTACCTAGAATACATCTCCACCCACACCCCTTCCTGCAAAAATGCCATCCTTTATTCCCAATTCCTTCACCTCCACCGCATCTGCTCGAAGGATGAGGCATTCCATTCTCAGATGTCCTCGTTTTTCAAGGACTGCAGTTTCCTCCCTTCAGTGTTCAAGAATGCTGTCAACCGTGTCTCCCGCATTTCCCGCAACTCAGCCCTCGCACCCCCCTGTCCCCACAATAACAAACAAAACAGAATCCCCCTTGTCCTCATGTACCATCCACCAACCTCCGGATCCAATGCATCATCCTCTGACACTTCCGCCATCTGCCATCCAACCCCACCACTGAAGACGTTTTTCCGTTCCCACCCTTATCTGCTTTCTGGAGAGACCACTTTCTCTATGACTCCTTTGTCCGCTCCAAACTTCCCTCCAACCCCACCACACCCGGCACTTTCCCCTGCAACCGCTTGAAGTGCTACACCTGCCCCTACACTCCCCCCCTCACCTCTATTCCAGGCCCCAAGAAGACCATCCACATCAAGCAGATGTTCACCTGCACATCTGTTAATGTGGTATACTGCATCTGCTGTTCCAGATGTGGCCTCCTGTACACCAGGGAAATCACGTGGAAGCTTGGGGACCGCTTTGCAGAACACCTACGCTCGTTTCACAACAAACAACTGCACCTCTCAGTCGCAAACCATTTCAACTCCCCATCCCAATCCTTAGACTACATGTCCATCCTGGGCCTCTTGCAGTACCACAACGATGCCACCCGAAGATTACAGGAACAGCAACTCATATTTCGCTTGGGAATTCTGCAGCCCAATGGTATCAATGTGGACTTCACAAGTTTCAAAATCTCCACCTGCCCCAACCACATCCCCAAAATCAGCCCAGATTGTCACTGCCTCCTGAACTTGTCCTTCTCCCATCTATCCCCTCCTCCCACCTCAAGTCCCACCCCCATCTCCTACCTACTAGCCTCATCTCACCCCTTTGACCTGTCCATCCTCCCTGGATTGACCTATCCCCTCCCTAATTCCCCTCCTACACTCACCTTTACTGGCTCCACCCCTGCCTCTTTGACCTGTCTGTCTCCTCTCCACTTATCTTCTCATTTATCCATTGTCAATCCGTCTCCCTCTCTCTCCCCCGAATTATTTCAGAATCACCTTCCCCTCCCCCATTTCTGAAGAAGGGTCTAGGCCCAAAACGTCAGCTTTCCCGCTCCTCTGATGCTACTTGGCTAGCTGTGTTCATCCAAATTTACTCGGACATTATAGCATTTCAACATTATACATTGAAACTTCTGGGCATAAAGTATCAGAAGAAACCTAACTCCAGCTATAACATTGATTCCTATGGGAAACTGTGATTCACTTAAAGTTGTGATTTTCAGGAACAGAATCATAAATTTAAATTGAGTAGTGAAGTCTTGCATCAGTTGTCTAGAGGCTTGGTTAAACAGAAAAACATTCCTGCAATCCTTTTGTGAACCTTCATCATTGCATTCCATTTATGGCAGTGATATCCCTTCTGAGTTAAAGAGATCAAAACTGCACTCAATACTCCAGGGGGTTTGATTGCTGAATTGGCTGAATAGCTTGTTTATCATGCAGGGTAATGCCAACAGCATGGGTTCAATTCCCATACTGGCTGTGATTACTATGAAGGACTCTTTTCAACCTCTCCCCTTACTTGAGGCATAGTGACTATCAGGTTCAACCACTGCTAATAAGAGAGTAGCCATATAGTTCAGTAGGACTATGGTAACTTTACTCCAGGGCAATCTAACCAAAAACCGTTGTACAATTGAACCAATTTAAAGTTATGGTTCTGTTCCTGAAAATCACAACTTTAAGTGAATCATAGTTTCCCAAAGGAATCAATGTTATAGCTGGAGTTAAGTTCCTTCAGACATTTTCTGCCCTGAAATAGCAATGTACAAGGTTGAAATTCTGAAATGTACATGTATATACATAATATAACATGTATATTAACATGCATTCCGAACTATAATAACACCAGTAAAATACAAATTTTACATTCAAATTCTCAATCCTGTTTTCACATATTTCCATTGTTTTGTGCCTTCCCAACATTACGTCGCTTCAAAACGTACATTTCTCCAGTCCTGATCTCTTCTAAGTTCCAAATTCCTTCACCCCACCATTCAGTGCCTTGGAAGTTACATATGAACATAAAAAATAGAAGCAGAAGTGGAGCATTCTGCCCCTCGAGCGCACTGTGGCATCCAAGTAGATCATGGCTGATTTGTTTGTGGTTTGAATTCATATTCCAACATATGCTTCGTGACCCTTGATTTTTTTGCCGAACGAGGATCTAACCATCTCTATCTTCAAAATATTCAAAGATTCTGCCTCTACTGCCTTGTGAGGCAGTGAGTTCCAAAGTCATACAACCCTCTGGAAGAAACAAATCTCCTCCACCTCTGTCCTGAAAAGGTACCTCTAGTTCTAGGTTGATATGGAAGAAGTCAAGTTCTAGAATTCCCTTCATAAACCCCTCCATATCTCCACCAGTCTTCTTTGAGGTGCTCATTAAAGCTTATATATTGGACCAAATTTGGTCAGTTGTCCGAGTATCATCTTATACAGCTCAGCATCAAATTATGTCTATTAAAGCTCCAGTGAAATGCTTTGACCTGTTAACGACACCGCATAAATGCAGGTTTCTGTTGGTGTTGGAAGCTGGCTGGAAGAGCATTGAGATAGTCAAAGGGGTAACAAAGGCATGAATGGTCTTTCAGCGTAGGAGAACTGAAACAAGGCTGGAGATTGGTGATACTACAAAGTAAGAAGTAATTGGCTTAGCGAAGGAGAGAATATGGGTACAAAGCTCAGGTCAAGAATGAACATGATACCAAGTTTGTGACTAAGGGCAGGATAATGCTAAATGTTATACTGCGTAATATTTCATTATCTGCTAATAACATGATTTACAATGTTGCCTGAACATGCAAATCATTAGAAATTGGTTCAAGCTAGACTTATTTTTCAGCTTGACCCATTAGTGTGCTATGTTGAATTTTCTAGGTCTGCAAGTATGCCTAGGATTAAAAACTGGCCAGAATGGAGTTATTTATGTTTATCACTGTTTTCCTTCAGAATTTTGTGTTCCCCTGGCCTGACAAGGCGTCTGCTCCGATTGACATGAGCACAACAATTATATTAGATGGGAATAAGATACAGAAAAGTGAAACCTGGTGAACTACAATCTTGGGGACCATCCACTTGATGGTGTTGGATGGTGGAGTTAGCATCAGAGTGAAAAGATAAGGAATTGTGGGATATTAAAGTGTCTTTTTGTCTTTCATGTAGCTACAGTGTTGGCTTGCCCAGAGACAGCAAGAAGTGTTTTAATTCCTGATTGTCTCTGGAGACTTGGAGACTTGATGTTTTTTCCCCTCAAATTTCACATTGGCTGCAATCCCACGATGCATCAGGATCCTACTCACCAACACCCACGCCAGCACTGGGCCCATTAGAGAGTCTAGAAAGGGCCACCAAATTAACAAAGTTAAGGATCTCCTTCACATCTTCAGAAGCTGCCAGCCTCGTAATCAAACTTTTCTACTAGCTGCAGCATGAATAAGGAGCCCCCATTCATGAATCCTGAGCTACCAGCTCTGGAGAGGGTTTTTGTAAGTTAAACAGAAAGTTTCATCTTTGGGGTCAATCCTGCATTCACAGGCTAAATATCTCCCTCCATCAACTTCACCACAATCATCTCATAGCTCATAGAATCCCTTCAGTGTGGAAACAGGTCCTTCAGCTCAACAAGTCTACACTGACCCTCAATGCATCCCACCCAGACCCATTCCTCAATAACCCACCTAATCTACAAATCCCTGAACACTACCAAATCAAGGTTAACTTCTGTCCTTCCATTGGCCAGTGCTTGTCTTCAATTCTACGCCAGATCTTTAAGTTTCTTTGGTCTGATTTTGAGAAAACACCCAAAGATAACTCCAAGCTGTTTACAACTGCCTATGTGAAGTAGATATCCCAGCACCACTGTGGCAACACCTTTCTGCAAGAGAAGCAGCACAGAACACAACTCTGTTAAAGGCAATGTGCTGTCGCATGCTGTAGGGTCTCCCTGCACTTTGTTGTGTCCCCTCTCATACTGGTGCCCTATGGAGGCCAGAATTCATTTACATCTCATACTAGGCTTCAAAGAAGCCTCTAAGGTATATATCATTCACCCTACTGCTTCAATCTCTTTCAGAACTTGTCCCAGAGTATCAGTTTTAAGCAAGTTTTGCAATCTTTCCAGTGAGCTGTGACTGATACTGGCTGCAGTCATCTAAAGAAGTCTGATTTGTTTAAGATAACTAACTCTAATAGTGCAGTGATTTGCTTCTAAACTCACTAAATTATTTGAAGGCAGTTCATAAAGATGGACACCAGTTGATAGAGGTAGCAGTCGGAGTTAAGACCCAGCAGTCTGAAAGGGACAAAGGGAGGTTGTGCTGCCATTGCCACATATTCCTTCACTCCTGGACTATGTGCCAACTACTATCAAATTTCAGCAATTCCCCCAGTCCTACCAGACTCTATTTTGCTAAATCTGCCTCTCTTGGCCATGTCACGACTTCCCTGCACACTCTGAAGACCCTGTCTGTGTTTAACATCTCCAGGATACATTCTAGTTCTTTTTGATCTAAGAACAGGCTGCAACTGCTCTGAGCCCCGGTAACTCTTCGTAGCTCCTTCATTGATCACACCAAGGATCCCACTTCCAGCATACTCAGATCCTTTCAAATACTGCAGTACCATATAATCTGTAGGGTTGGGTTAGAGCACCTAGAGTTATATATTATTGTTTATATGTATGTAAATAATTAGCTAGTTTGTGACACCAACAATGCAGAGGTTACTGTAAGAGGGCTCCTTCTCAATCCCTCCCGTCTTCTAATGAGCTGTGACTGTCAGGTTAATCATCTCTCTCTAATGAGAGAGTAGGACTACAGTGACTTTAATTTTGTCTGACTAGATATATACTATATCTGAAAAGCTTAGTGTTCTGGCACACAATCCCAACAGACTGGGAAGCCTTTGGGGACAACTAGCAAGTAATCAATCTCCCACAGTCAGCAGCTATCAATCTCCACAATGGATGTGAACAATTTGAAAATGACAGGGTGAGGGTGAATTGCTTGATTAGATTGAGCCATATGTCAATTTCTCACTACAGTTAGACTAAAAAGGAAAACTAGGATGAAGGAAAGATACTAAATAATACAACCAGCTCCACAAAACGAATAGAGGTGCGATGAGAATCTTCCTGTCAGTGGAACCTAGTGGTATTGCGTCTGCTGTACTAAACACTTTAACATGCGATTTTTTTGGACACAGCTTCTTAACTTTGTTTAATAACACATACCAGCCACAGAATATATTGTTTCTTTCCATCCCATTATTTCTGGAGTCATATACACCCCCAATATGCATTAACCATTGTTCCTTATCATATTACTTTGCATATCACTGTTCTGAGAAACATTCAATCTAATGATGACCATGAATCCATTGCCAATTGTCGGAAAAACCCATCTGGTTCACTAATGTCCTTCAGGCAAGGAAATCTGCCGTCCTCACCTGGTCTGGCCTACACGTGACTCCAGACCCACAGCAATGTGGTTGGCTCTTAACTGCTGTCTGCAAATTAGGGATGGGCAATAAATGCTGCCTGATCAACGACGCCCTCATCGCATGAATGAGTAAAGAAAAAAAACTTCAACAGGAAATGTCTCAAGAAATTTGCTAGTTGTGATTAAATGGCCGTCTCTTCATATAATGAGCTTTTTCTCCTTATGAGACTTGATGTCACTAAGGACCTCTGTTTCTATGGTCTGAAACAGATTGTGTAGTTAGTTTTGGTACTTCGCTTATTATTTGTTGGAACAGATGGCCCAGATACCATTGTACTGAACCCCCCAGCTCCTGAAATGTGCTGGGAGTGAGGTCACCTGATGATGATTGATTGGAACCCATTTACAGTCCAGTCAGAAACCTAAATTTGTTTCACATCAGATAAAGACAACAGAGATAATGGGAACTGCAGATGCTGGAGAATCCAAGATAACAAAGTGTGGAGCTGGGTGAACACAGCAGGCCAAGCTAAAAACAACATTCAGTTTTCACGCTAACCTCCTCAACATCCAAACTGAATATTAAACACTGCATTTATTTGCATTTCAACAACTATGGGGACAAGGGAGTATTCTATCCAATATATGACTACTAAGGCATTGGTCAGAGTGGATGGCTAGTTTACAATGCAGAGTGACATTAACAGTGTGGCTTCAATTCCTGCATTGACTCAAGATATTATGAAGGGCTGTTCTTTACAATCTCTCCCCTTATCTGATGTATGGTGACTCCCTCGATAACCACCGTAGTTTCTCTAATGAGAGGACAGCCTGCCGTCTAGTAGAACTGTGGCAATATCACCTTTGTACTGCTGTTTTACCAGATAATGTGCACATAAAGTCATATGAAATGAGACTTCCCTAGTAGAACATTCACTGGTGCTGAACTGAAGAGACATCATGGAGCAGGATAAAGGATAATTCATTGCTCACCCATTGTACGCTTCTATCACAACAGTTACATTCAGACAGCATTTACAAGAGAAAAATACCCCTGAGCATTTTACTGAGATGCAGTGAATGGGCAACAGGGGGAAATCAGAAGAGATAAATGAAAAGCAATGTTTAAGACCTCAAGAACTACTCAAAAGTTGCTGATGAGAAATAGCTCATTTATGATCATTCAAAATGACTTTTAAATTCTGAAGAAGGGTCACTGGGCCCGAACTGTCAATGATTTCTCTCCACAGATATTGCCAGACTTGCTGAGCTTTTCCAGGAATTTCTGTTTTTGTTGTCTTGAAATGTTAAGGTGTGCCAGTTGCTGAATTATTAAGTACAATGTAGAATTACACACCACACAATCAGGGAAAATCAAGTAAAAGTAATATACTGAGGCTGCTGAAAACCTGAAATAAAAACAGAAAATCATTACAGAATCAGAAACAACTGATCTTCGCTTCTCCCATGAGCCTCCTTCCGTCCTATGTCATCTCATCCTGTCTATTTCAATCCCTTCTCCATCTCATGTTTATATAATGATTGTCACTGCTTTTAAACTCAGACCTAAAGGAATACGGGAAACTGCAACAGCTAGTGAAGGTTGGAATAAATCCAGCACTGAGCTCAGTATTCAGATTGATTGCATCTTTGACTCAAATTCTCTTTGCAATTTACCACTTGTGTCTTTCTCTTTCCCTGGTGCATGACAATCGGCACTTTCACTACATTATGTACTTGTACAAAAAATCATTTGTATCCTTACTTTAAATGCGGTGTGATACAAAAGCCGGGCAATGACCATCTCCAACAAGAGACAATGTCAATCCCTTGACATTCAATGGTAGAATTATTGACGAATCCCCCACTGTCAACATACTGGGATTTACTAATGACCGGAAACTGAATTGGACCATCTATTTAAATTATCTTGAGTCTACAATGGCAGGTCAGATGTTGAGAAATTTTGCAGAGAGTAACTGACCTCCTGACTTCTCAAAGTTTCTCCTCTATCGACATGGCACAAGTCAATAAGGTAATGGGATATTCCCCTCTTGTTGTATAGCTCCAACAACACTCAAGAAGTTTGACACCATCCAGGACACAACAGCCTGTTTAATTCACACCATATCCTTGTATATTCAATCCCTCCACCACCAACACACGGTAGAAAGTATAAGTACCATCTACATGATGCGCTGCAGAAATTCACCAATGTTTCTTCGATGGCAGCCTTCAAACCCATGAGCACTTCCAATGAGAAAGACAAGGACAGCAGAAACATGGGAACACCAGCACCCGCCAGTTCCCCTCCAAGCCACTCACCATCCTGACTGGAAATATATTGCTGTTCCTTCACTGTCGCTGGGTCAAGCTTTTGTAACTGCCTCCCTTATAGCAGTGTGGCTATCCTATGAAATGGACTTTAATATGGCAGTTCACCACTGCCTTCTGAGATGTGCAATAAATTCTGGCCCAGCCAGCGACACAGACATACCTTAAATAAATGAAAAAATAAGAGTCAAAATATTGTGAATGCTGGAAATCTAGTGGGAGGCATAATGGTAATGTCATTGGACTAATAATCTAGAGGCCCAAGCTAACACTCTGGGATATAGTTTCACCAGTTGCAGTGATGGGACATAAACTCAATCAATAAATCAGTAATTTAAATGTAGTCTCAGTGATGATGACCAAGAAACTATCACGAATTGTCATAAAAACCCGTTTTGTTCACTAATATCCTTAGGTGTTCGGGCCTACATCTTATTCCAGACCCAAGCAATTTGGTTGACTTTTAACTGCCCTCTGAAATGATCCAACAAGCCACACAGTTCAAGGGCTTAGGCACAGGGCAGAAAATGCTGCCCTTGCCAGTGACGCCCTGATTCCATGGAAGAATAAAAGGAGAATAAAATCAGAAAATGCTTGAAAACTCAGCAAGTCTGACAGCATCTGTAGAGAGAGAAACAGAGTTTGAGTCTGGGGTTCTAAAAGAAAACTCACATTGGACTCAAAATGTTAACTCGATTTCTCTATCCACAGATGGTGCCAGGTTTGCTAGCTTTTCCAGCACTTTCATTTCATTCCTTAGAGACAATGAGGACTGCACATGCTGGAAGCCATAGTCTATAGGTGTGATGCTAGAAAAGCACAGCAGATCAGACATCATTTGGGTAAAAGGTAAGGTAACATTTTGGGCTGAAACCCTTCATCAGGATGCTGTCAGACCTACCGTGCTTTTCCAGCTTCATTTCATTACTATCCTGTTGCATTTATTCATTGTACGAGTACAACTGCAAACGATTAATCTTAATGTACTTCTCCAAATTTTGATTTATATCATTTAGAGGAAATCCTGCGCAATGAAGTGTATCAAAAGGTGCTTTGGGTCCTTATTACACAACTCTGGGAGATGTCACTACATAGTTCATCTAGTCTGGAAAAAAAACTGTTGCTTATGATGTTCTGCTTTCAGTCTCTTAGCCACTGCAGGGAGAGAATTCAACGTGAATGTATTGTCTCAATCTGTGACACTATGGAAGGCTGATGACAACAAGTTGGAATTTATCTCGATTTTAAAACATTTTGAATCAAAGTTGCAGTTTTCTTAGTGAATGCCAGCCATTGTACATTTAATTATGTCAGAAAATCTTTCACCTGACAAAGGAACAACGCAGCACATCCCTCACCTTCCTGGACCTCTCAGTCTCCATCTCAGGCAACCAGCTTGTAACTGATGTCCATTTCAAGCCTGCCGACTCCCACAGCTACCTAGAATACACATCCTCCCACCCACCCTCCTGCAAAAATTCCATCCCCTATTCCCAATTCCTCCACCTCCGCCGCATCTGCTCCCACGATAAGACATTCCACTCCCGCACATCCCAGATGTCCAAGTTCTTCAAGGACCGCAACTTTCCCCCCCACAGTGATCGAGAATGCCCTTGACCGCGTCTCCCGTATTTCCCGCAACACATCCCTCACACCCCGCCCCCACCACAACCGCCCAAAGAGGATCCCCCTCGTTCTCACACACCACCCCACCAACCTCCGGATACAACGCATCATCCTCCGACACTTCCGCCATCTACAATCCGACCCCACCACCCAAGACATTTTTCCATCCCCACCCCTGGTCTGCTTTCCGGAGAGACCACTCCCTTGTTCACTCCACACTGCCCTCCAACCCCACCACACCCGGCACCTTCCCCTGCAACCGCAGGAAATGCTACACTTGCCCCCACACCTCCTCTCTCACCCCTATTCCAGGCCCCAAGATGACATTCCACATTAAGCAGAGGTTCACGTGCACATCTGCCAATGTGGTATACTGCATCCACTGTACCCAGTGTGGCTTCCTCTACATTGGGGAAACCAAGCGGAGGCTTGGAGACCGCTTTGCAGAACACCTCCGCTCGGTTCGCAACAAACAACTGCACCTCCCAGTCACAAACCATTTCCACTCCCCCTCCCATTCTTTAGATGACATGTCCATCATGGGCCTCCTGCAGTGCCACAATGATGCCACCCGAAAGTTGCAGGAACAGCAACTCATATTCTGCCTGGGAACCCTGCAGCCCAATGGTATCAATGTGGACTTCACCAGTTTCAAAGTCTCCCCTTCCCCAACTGCATCCCTAAACCAGCCCAGTTCGTCCCCTCCCCCCACTGCACCACACAACCAGCCCAGCTCTTCCCCTCCACCCACTGCATCCCGAAACCAGTCCAACCTGTCTCTGCCTCCCTAACCTGTTCTTCCTCTCACCCATCGCCGCACCCCCAGCTACCTACTAACCTCATCCCACCTCCTTGACCTGTCCGTCTTCCCTGGACTGACCTATCCCCTCCCTACCTCCCCACCTATACTCTCTCCACCTATCTTCTGTTCTTTCCATCTTCGGTCCGCCTCCCCCTCTCTCCCTATTTATTCCAGTTCCCTCACCCCATCCCCCTCTCTGATGAAGGGTCTAGGCCCGAAACGTCAGCTTTTGTGCTCCTGAGATGCTGCTTGGCCTGCTGTGTTCATCCAGCCTCACATTTTATTATCTCACGTGAATCATTGTCGAGTTGAAGTACCACTTTACTCCTGATGGTGGTGATGTTGAACCGTTAGAATTCAATTGTTCCAGCAGCTCCTGCAATCGTGTGGATCTGGCTTCACTCAAGGAACATTCTTGATCTAAAATAATTAGCTTTATTGTCAAATGTACTCAAATGAATTCAATGAAAAGTTTACAACCACATATAAAGAAAGATAACTGGATATTTGTAATTAATGATAACACAGTGTAGAGCTGGATGAACACAGCAGGCCAAGCAGCATCAGAAGAGCAGGAAAGCTGATGTTTCGAGTTGAGACCCTTTTTCAGAAATGGGGGATGGGAAGTGGACTCAAATAAATAGGGAGAGAGATGGAAGGTGGATAAAGGAGAAGATAGGTGGAGAGGAGACAGACAGGTCAAAGAGGCGGGGTTGGAGCCTGTAAAGGTGAGTGTAGGTGGGGATTTAGGGAGGGGATAGGTTGGTCCGGGGAGGACGGACAGGTCAAGGAGGCGGGATGAGATTAGTGCGTAGGAGATGGGGGTAGGGCTTGAGGTGGGAGGAATGATTAGGGAGGCGGGGACGAGCTGGGCTGGTTTTGGGAAGCAGGCGGGGGAGGGGAGATTTTAAAGCTTGTGAAATCCACCTTGATACCCTTGGGCTGCAGGGTTCCCAAGCGAAATATGAGTTGCTGTTCCTGCAGCTTTTGGGTGGCATAATTGTGGCACTGCAAGAGGCCCAGATGGACATGTCGTCCAAGGGTGGGGGGGAATTGAAATGGTTCGCGACTGGGAGGTGTACTTGTTTGTTGTGAAATGAGCATAGATGTTCCGCAAAGTGGTCCCCAAGCCTCTGCTTGGTTTCCCCAATGTGGAGGAGGCCACAACAATAACAGCAGATGCAGTATACCACATTAGCAGATGTGCAGGTGAACATCTGCTTGATGTGGCAGGTCTTCTTAGGGTCTGGGATGGCGGTGAGGGAGAAAGTGTGGGGGCAGGTCGAGCACTTGCTCTGGTTGCAGGGAAAAGTGCCGGAGGTGGTGGGGCTGGAGGGGAGTGTGGAGCGGACAAGGGAGTCACGGAGAGAGTGGTCCCTCCAGAAAGCACATAAGGGAAAATGTCTTTGGTAGTGGGGTCAGATTGCAGATGGTGGAATTGCATTGGATTTGGAGGTTGGTGGGATGATACGCGAGGACGAGGGGGATTCTGTTTTGGATGTTTGTAGGGGTAGGGGGTGTGAGGGATGAGTTGGGGGAAATGCGAGAGACAAGGTCAAGGGCATTTTCGACCTCTGGGCAGGGGAAGCTGCGGTCTTTGAAAAATGAGGACATCAGGGATGTCTGGGAGTGGAATGCCTCATCTCAGGAGCAGATGCGGTGGTGGCGTAGGAATTGGGAATAGGGGATGGCATTTTTGCAGGAAGCTGGGTGAGAGGAGGTGTATTCTAGGAGGGCTGTGGGAGTTGGTAGGCTTGAAATGGATATCAGTTTCCAGGTGGATGCCAGAAATGGAGACCGAGAGATCCAGGCAGGAGAGAGAGAGGTATCAGAGATGGTCCAGGTAAACTTAAGGTTGGGGTGGAAGGTGTTAGTGAAGTGGATGAACTGTTCGAGCTCCTCATGGGCACATGAGGTGGCGCTGATACAGTCATCGATGTAACGGATGGGGGATAGGGCCAGTGTAGCTTTGGAGGAGGGATTGTTCCACGTATCCTACAAAGAGGCAGGTATAGCTTGGGTCCATGCGGGTACTCATGGCCACCCCCTTTGTCTGTCAGAAGTGGGAGGAATTGAAAGAGTAATGAATGAATTAATGAACTTGTAACTAATGGTCCATTTGTGTGGAATTTCTGTGCTCAAGAATTAAAGAGAAGAGAATAAAACGACTTGCATTTAAACAGCTTTTTTTTTGCAACCACCAGTGCTTTGCAGTTACTTTTGAAGTATATGGTTGTTATATAGAAAATGCAGAATCCAATAAGTGCACTGAAATGTAGTAATGACAAGATAATCCTTTCCTTGTGATATTGATTGAGGGATAAATATCAGCTAGGACACTGGAGATTACTCCTTTATTCTTCTTTGAAGTAACCTATGGGATTGTTTGGAGTTGCTGGTCGGTTTACCGAGCTGACTGGGTTTTCATGCAAACCTTTATTCTGTCCCACTCTGAATTCATGTGGTCTGGTCTGCCGTTGGTGAGCAGTCTTGCTTCTGGTTATACCATAGTGGTTCGTAGATGGGGTCGATTTCAATGTTTTTTCATTGCTTTGGTGGTTGAAAATCAGGCCTCCAGGAATTCTCATGCTTGTCTTTGGCTTACTTGTCCTAGTACTGTAACTTTGTCCTGGTCAAATTGACAGAACAACAGTGCTTCAACTGAGGCTACATAGCACTGACAATGTCATCTAGAACGGAGATGATATGTTTGTATGAAAACCAGTCAGCTCAGTGAACCAACCAACAACTCCAACACAACCTGAGCTACTGATCTACATAAAAATATGTGGGATTGTTTATATACAGTCGAGAAGCATAAAGATCTCAGACAGTTGTAGGGCTAGAGAAAGTTACAGAGACATGGAGAAACAAATCATATGAGAATTGCAAATAAAGATTAATACTCCTGAATGAAGAGTCAATGGAGGCAAGCAAATACAGGTGATAGTGATGAAGACTTGTGCAATTTGGGTAGGAGATTCATAGATTTGGATGACTTCAAGTTTACACAGAGGTTGGAGGATGGAAACGGGCCTGGAGAGCATTAAAATAACTGCATCTGCAGGTGATAAAGTAATAGGAGAAGGTTTCAGCAGCAGGTGAGGCATCTATCTATTCATCCAGCCATGAATAGCAATGGTTCACAAGGGGCTATAGTCATTTCTCTCTGTTCACTACAATTCTATAGCTGCTGTCCTCCTTATGTCCAGTTTCTGATGTAGATCCCCCCATCTGGTTCTTCTCTGACCTGGCCTGTTCTTTCCTCATAGTTCAACTTCTATTATCACCAGCACCGGATTCTCACCCTTCTTTTTCCAGTTGTTGAAATAGTCATGCAGCACAGAAACAGACCCTTTCGTCCAACCAGTCCATGCCAACCCTAATCCCAAAGTAAACCAGTTCACCTGCCTGCACTTGGCCCATATCCCTCCAAACATTTCTTATTCAAGTACTTATCTAAATATCTTTTAAACATTGTAACTGTATCCACATCCACTAGTTTCTGTAGAAGTTCATTGCACACATGAACCACGCTCTGTAAAAAAAATTGACCCACGTGCTTTATAAATCTTTCTCCTCTCACATTAAAAATGTGCACTCTAGTTTTGAAATCCCCACCTGTCATTCATCTTATCTACACCTCTGATGATTTTAGAAGGTCACCTCCCAACCTCTTAGGCTCCAATGAAGAAAGTCCCAGCCTATCCAGACTCTTTTTACAACTCAAATCTTTTGAGGGACCAAAAAGTGTAATCATCTTCTCATCAGCCTGATTGAGGGTCCATTCATCGATGCACACAGTTGAATGATCCTCACCAGGAATTTTGCAAGTTATCTTTTTCAACTGCGTGCTGATGTTAGATGCTGTCCATATTTCATTCAGCTGATGAGTTGTAGAGCAAGCAATTGCTCACCTTGTTTTCAGTTCTAAATCCAGATTTGGTCACTTTTAATTCCAGAAGTAGAAATTCATCGATTTTTCAATCATAGAGGACAAAATTCTCTCACTGCTCTCATTGTGAATTATTGGTACAGAATTCCTAGTATTTATATGGCTAGTCCAGTTCACTTCTTGGTCAATAGTAAGCCACAGGATGTTGATAGTTGGTTTTCAGTGACAGTAATGCTGTAAGGCATCAATGGGCAATGATCATCTCGAAGATGAGACAGTCTAACAATTGCCTGTGATGGTTAATGGCATCACTGTTACTGCATTTGTGTGCACGAGTGGTACTTCCTCTCACCAGCCCAAACATTCTGATTTTATATGCAAATACTGGAAACTGTTAAACTGATTTAAAATGACTGCTTGGTGCCACCTTAAGTGATATTTAGCTTTTAACTATCACTTAGACCTTGTGCGGATCGAGGGTATTTTCCTGCTAACTTCTGCCCACTGAGTTCAAGTTAGTCAATCCAACAAATATTTATCCTGTAGAATTCTATAGAGTTACCATAACCACCACACAGGGGAAGATGATATCTAGGAATATTACCTTCCTCCCAATAGGCTTAATTTCAAAAAGCTTTAGCTATGCTATATACGTTAGATATTTTAGGAGTCTAGAGTTTAGAATCATAGAGGTCTAAAGCACAGAAAAAGATCTTAGAGCCCTTTGACTCTGTGTTATACAAAAACAACAACCTAACTAGGTGGAATAGGGGCTCAATGATTAGTACTACGACCTCACAAGATTAGGCACCTGTGTTTGAGTCCAGCCTCGGGTGACTGTGTGGAGTTTGCAAATTCTCTGTGTCCGTGTGGTTTTCCTCCCATAGTCCAAAGATGTGCAGGTTAAGTGGATTGGCCATGCTAAATTGCCTATAGTGTCCAGCGATGTACAGGCTAAGTAGATTAGCCATTGAAAAAGCAGGGTTACAGGCATGCTCTTGATCGGCTGAATGGCCTACTTCCACACTGTAGGAATTTTATGAACAACCTAACTATTCTAATCCCATTCCAAGCAGTTGGCCCATAGCTGTCTATAACCTTATACTTAAATGTTATGAAGCTTTCTGCTTCTATGATCCTTTTTGGCAACAAGTTCTACATTCCCAATGTCCTCTGAGGGAAAAAAAAGTATTTACTGACGTCCCTTCTAAACCTCCTGACCTGTGCCTTAAATTTATGCCCCTGGGTCTTGATCACTCCAACAACGGGAGAAGTTCCTTCCTGTCTACCTGGTCTCTGCCCCTCATAATTTTGTACATCTCAATCATGTGCCCCCTCAGTCTCCTCTGCTCAAAGGAAAACAACCTCAGGTTGGCCACTTTTTCCTCATAGATAAAACTCTCCAAACAAGGCAACATCCTGGTAAATTTCCTTTGCTCCCTGTCCAGTAAAATCACATTCCTCCTATATGGAGTTTAATCCAGACAAATTCAGGTGCAAAGTATATCATAAATAGCGGAATCCTTAGGAGTATTGACATATAGAGGGATCTGGGCATACAGATCCACAGATTCCTGAAAGACCATAAGACATAGGAGCAGAAAATTAGGACATTCAGCCCATAGAGTCTGCTCTGCCATTCAATCATGACCAATAAGTTTCTCAACCCCATTCTCCCACTTTCTCCCCGTAACCTTTGATCCCATTGATAATCAAGAACCTATCTCGATCTCTCTTAAATATACTCAATGCCTCCACAGCCTTCTGTGGTGATAAATTCTATAGATTTATCGTTCTCTGGCTGAAGAAGTTTCTCCTCATCTCTCTCCCCTTTACTCTAAAACTGTGCCCTTGGGTTCTAATCTCTCCTGCTAATGGAAGTATGGACCTAACATCCACTCTGTCCAGGCCATTCACTATTCTGTAGATTTCAATTAGGTAGCCCGCTCATCCTTCTAAACTCCACCGAGCATAGACCAGAGTCTTCAAACTTTCCTGATATGTTAAGTCTTTCATTCCTGGTATCATTCTCGTGAGCCTCCTCTGGACCCACTCCATGGCCAATACAACCTTCCTGAGATATGGGGCCCAAAACCACTCTCAATACTTTAAATGTGGTCTGACCAGAGCCTTATAAAACTTCAGAAATACATCCCTGCTTTTACATTCTAGTTCTCTCGAAATAAATGCCAACATTATATTTGCCTTCCTAACCCAGACTCAACCTGTAAGTTTACCTTAAGAGAATCCAGGACTGGGACTCCCAAGTCCTTTTGCACTTCAGATTTCTGAATATTCTCCTCATTTAGAAAATAGTCAATGCCTCTATTTTTCGGACCAAAGTGCGTGACCTCACACTTCCCACGTTCTACTCCATCTGCCACTTCTTTGCTCACTCTCCTTACCTGTCTAAATCCTTCTGCAGCCTCCCCTCATCCTCAGTACTACCGGTCTCTCTACCTATCTTTGTGCCATCTGCAAACTTAGCCAGAATGCTCTCAGTTCCTTCATCTAGATCAATAATGTATTAAGTGAAAAGTCGTGGTCCTAACACTGACCCTTGTGGAACACCACAAGTCACCGGGTGCCATCCTAAGAAGGGCACTTTTATGCCCACTCTCTGCTTTCTGCCATGCAGCCAATCTTCTATTCATGTTGACACCCTGCCTCTAACACCAGGTGCCCTTATCTTACTCAGCAGCCTCCTGTGCAGCACCTTGTCAAAGGCCTTCTTTAACTCCAAGTAGATGACATCCATTGGTTCTCCTTGGTATAACCTGCTCATCACTTTCTCAAATAATTCTAACTGCCCTGTTTTACCATGTACTTCCAAGTATTCAGAAATCTCATCTTTCACAACTGAGTCCATAATCTTATCGATGACTGAGTACAGACCGATTGGCCTGTAATTTTCTGTCTTTTGCCTTACTCCCCTTTTAAATGGTGGTGGTGGGGGGGTGATTTGCAAATCCTTTGGGACCCTCCCTGACTCCAGCAATTCCTGGAAGATCACCATTAACTCTTCCACTGTGTCTTCAGCTATCTCCTTCAGAACTCTGTGGTATAGTCCATCTGGTCCAGGTAATTTATCTATCTTCAGACCTTACAGTTTTTCTAGCATCTTCTCCTTGGTGACGGCCACCACTTCTGCCCCGACTCTCTTGAATTTTTGGAATGTTTCTCATGTCTTTCACCGTGAAGACTGATACAAAGTACTTGTCCAGTTCTGCTGCCATTCATTTGTTTCCCATTACTACTTATCCAGCTTCATTTTCCAGTGGCCCAGTGTTCTCTTTTGTCCTTTATATATCTAAAGATGTTCTTGTAACGTTCTTTGATATAACTGGCTTATATTCAATCTTCTCCCTCCTTATTTCTTTTCTCGTTGTCCTCTGTTGGTGTTTATAGCCTTCCCAATCCTTTGGCTTCCCATTGCCCTTCGCCACATTATATGCTTTCTCTTTTGTTTTTATGCTGTCCCTGACTTCCCTGGTTAACCATGGTTGCCTCATTGTCCCTACACCATGTTTCTTTTTCTGAGGGATAAATTTTTGCTGTCTCTGGAATTACTCACAGAAACTCCTGCCATTACTGTTTCACTGATTTTCCTGCGATGCTCCTCTCCCAGTCAATTATGGGCAACTCCTCTCTCATGCCTCTGTAGTTGCCTTTATTTAACTGAAATACCATTACATCTGATCCTACCTTCTCCCTCTCAAATTGCAAAGTAAATTCTATCATGTTATGGTATCTGCTTCCTAAGGGTTCATTAACCTAAAGCTCCCTTTTCAAGTCTATCTCATTGCACATCACTAAATCTAGAATTGCCTGTTCCCTGGTGGGCTCCACTACAAACTGCTCCAAAAAAGATTTCATAGATATCCAACAAATTCCCTCCCACCTGCATACTGAAATCCCCCATGATCAGTGTAACCTTGCCTTTCTGTCATGCCTTTTGCATTTCCTGGTGCATCCTGTGCCTCACATCCTGAATACTGTTTGGAGGCCTGTACATAACTCCAATTACAGTTTTTTATCACCTTTGCGGTTCCTCAACTCTACCCACACAGATTCCACATCATCTGATCCTATGTTGTATCTTGCTAGTGATATAATTTCACGGTACAATAAAGCAACCCCAACCCCTCTGCCCGCCTTTTCGATAGGATGTATATTTAGCTTGGATATTTAGCTTCCAGTCCTAGTCCGCTTGCAGCCATGTGTCTACGATACCCAGCACATCATACCTGCCAATTTTGATCTGTGCCACAAGCTCATTTACCTTATTTCATATACTGCGTGCATTCAGATACAATACCTTCAGTCCTCAATTTACCATCCCTCTTCTCATTGTCGTCCCTTTATCCAGTGTGCTTGAAGTTTGATTCCTAAACCTTTGCCTTATTTTGTGTTCTAGAGACTGTAATACTCACTCCTGAGTTCTCCTTTCTTTTCATTTTTTCACACTTATCATTGCAGTTGAAACCACCCCCAAAATGTTAACCTGCTGCTTTGTTTCCCATTGGCTATTAGGCTTCTTGGAGTTTTACCCTATCCCAATACCCACTCCCCTCCCCCACCACTTTCTAGTTTAAAGTACTGTTGACCACCCGATTTACCTTGTTGGCTAGAATATTTGTCCCAGCTCAGTTTAGGTGTAGACTGTCTCAGCAGTACAGATCCCTCCTGCTCCAATACTGATGACAGTGTCCCATGAAAAGGACCCCCTCTTTCCTGTACCATTCTTTTAGCCATGTGTTTCTTTCCTTTCCTCATATCCCTGCGCTAATTTGCACGTGGCTTGGTAGTAATCCAGAGATCATAACCCTTGAGGACCTGTTCCTTAACTTAGTTCCAAGTTTCTGATAATCCCTAAACAGGTTCTCTTTCCTAGTTCTGCCTATGTTGTTTGTCCTGACATTGACCAAAACAGCTAGATGCTTCTCCGTCCCTCTCTAATATCCTTTCAAGCCTGTTAGAAATGTCTCTCAACCTGGCACTGGGAAGGCAACAATACGATGCGGGACTCTTGATCCTGCTTACAAAGGATGCTCTCTATTCTCCTATTCATAGAATCCCCTCCAACTACACTTGTCTTTTTGCTCCCCCTCTTGAATAACCTCCTGTACTCCAGTGCCACGGTCAGCTGGCTCATCCTCCCTGCAGCTCTGTTCCTCATCCACACAGGGACCAGTACTTCATACCTGTAGGACAAGGTCAGGAGCTGTTCCTGAATACAGGATCCCTCTACCTGCCTCATTTGCAATCACACCCTGCTGTCCCTGGCCACTGACCGAATTTAATCTACCAAACATGGCCATTCCCTGAAACTACACATCCAGCTAACTCTGCCCTCCCTGATGTGCTGCAGTGTCCGAAACTTTGACTCTAGCTCAACAATTCTCAGCTGAAGTTCCTCCAATAGCTACCACTTTCTGTGGATGTGGTCACTGCAGCTTGCAATGGGATCAGCCTGTGCCCACATCATATAGCTACAGCACATCACCTGCCCAGCCATCACTACTTAGTTATTAATTTATTAGTGGCAACACAGATGGATAAGGTGGTCAGGAAGGCATATAACACATTTGCCTTCATCAGCCAAGGCATTGAATATAAATGCTGGCAAGTTATGTTACAGCCTTATAAACTTTACTGAGGCCATAGTTGGACAATTGTATGCAGTTCTGGTCATCATCCTACCAGTAGGACATGAATGTTTTGAAGAGGGCACAGAGGTTTACCAAGATGTTGCATGGTCTGGAGTGTTTTAGTTACGAGGTGAGGTTGGATAAACTAGAATTGTTTTCACTGGAAAAACCGGCTGACAGACCAGCACATTCAAAATTACCAGAGGCATCATTGGTTGAATAGTAGGAAGCTTTTTCCCATGGTGGAAGGGTCAACTACAAAAGGGAACAAGTTCAAGGTGATGGGGGAAAGTTTAGGTCAGAAGTGCCTGGAACACACTGCCAGTGGAGATGATGGAAGCAGGCACGTTAGCAACATTTAAAGCGTATCTTGATAGTCACATGAATGGGCAGCGAACTGAGGAACAGAAACTGCCTGTAGGCGATCGCAGGTCTAAATAAAGACTAGGAATCTGTGCAGCGTTAGTGGGCTGAAGGGACTGTTCCTGTGCTGTGTTGTGTTATACCTATTATTACACAGATTCCAGGACTACACAGGACACAAGTCTCTGGTATAGGTACTTATACCATTTAAGGAGTATATAGAGGGTGGGGTTCATTTCCAGTGTAACAGAAAAACTTGAATGAAATAGTTTTATGAACTTTACAATTTTATTATCAAAAATTACAAGTGGTTATGTTTACAGCAATACTAAAGCTAAAAAAAATTAATCAATGGCTGAAGTGCTGGTGCATTGTTCAGGGATTCAGGTTTCTGGACAATTGGAATGTCTTTTGCGTAGAAAAGATCTGTTCAAAAAGGACGGGTCTAACCTAAATTGGAAAGTGGCCAATATCTTAGCAGGGAGATTTGCTCATTCCATCAAAGGAGACTTTATACTGATACAGAGGGGGAGTAGACGAATTCCATGTAGCAGTGTAAACTGAAAGACTAATAGGGAAGGTTCTGAATGTGAGGACACCATGTCAATTAGAAATGAAAGGCAAGAGACAGTCAGAGTATGTAATAACTCTGAAAAACTAAACTGAATTTATTTGAATGCAAGGGGTCTTACAGGTAAGGCTGATGAACTCAGCGCATATTTTAAGAACATGGGATAGGGATGTCATCGTTATTACAGAAAGTTGGCTGAGAGATGGACAAGATTGGCAGCTCAATGCTACAGGAAGGATAGAAGGATAGAAAAGGAGGCAAGAAAGGAGGGGTGGGGGTGGTGTTTTTGATTAAGGAATACATTACAATTGTAACTAGGGAAGTTATTTCTGAAAAATCATCAAGTGAAAATATATGGGTAGAAATTACAATTGAGAAAAGAAAAATTACTATGATGGGGTTGTACTACAGGCTTCCCAATAGTAAGAGGGAAATTAAGAAACAAATATGTAAAGAGATCTCAGATATATGTAAGCATAATAAGATTGTAATAATGGACGATTTTAATTTCTAAACGTTGACTGTGGCTACCATAGAGTTAAAGGTTTGAAGGTTTGAATGGTGAAGAATCTGTCCAAAAATGTTTTCAAGAATATTTTAATTTTTACTATTTGGATACAAAAAGACAAGGAGCAAAACCAGAACTTCTTTCAGGCAATAAGGCAGTGCAGGTGACTGAAGTAAAAGTGGGGAAACGCTTTGGGTCTAGTGATCATAATTCTGTTAGTTTCAAAATGGTTATGGAAAAGGGTAAGCCTTCCATAAAAGTTAAAGTTTTTACTTGGACAAAAGCAAATTTTAATTGTATGAGACAAGAACTTTCAAAAGTTAATTGGAGTAGACAGTTTGCAGGCAAAAGGATGTCTGACAAGTGGGAAGCATTCAAGATTGTGATGACGAGAGTTCAGAGGCATTTTATTCCTGCTAGGTTGAAGGGTAATGCTGGTAAGATTAAGGAACAATGAATAAATAAAAATATTGAGGTTCTAGTCAAGTATAAAAGAGAATCATATTTTAGATATAGACAACTTGGTTTCATATGAATCTCTTAATCAATATAAAGAGTGTAGAGGCATTCTTAACAGAGAATTCAAGAAGGCAAAGAGGGGATATGAGATAGCATTGGCAGATAGGGATAAGGATAATCCAAAGAGATTCTACAAATACATTAAAAGCAAGTAAGTAGAGGAGGGTAGGGCCTCTGAAAGATCAAGAAGGTCATCTTTGAGTTGAATTCAAGGAGATGGGAGAGATACTAAATGAATATTTCATGCCAGTATTTGCATGGAGAAAGAAAGAGTCTAGAGAATGCAGAGAAATAAAAACTTTGATGTTTTAAAAACAGTTCACTTTATAAAAGAGGGTGTTCAGGAGGTCTTAAAAAATACAAGGGTGGATAAATCTCCCAGAACCTGATCGAATATGTCCCAGAACATTGTGGAAAGTAAGGGAGGAAATTACAGGACCCCTGCAGAATTATTTCCATCATCTACAACTATGGGTGAGGAGCCTGGTGACTGGAGAGTGTCCAATATTGTACCTTTGTTAAAGAAAGGTTGTAAGAAGAAACCTGTGAGTCTGACTTTAGTCATAGGTAAATTGTTAGAGGTGATTATAAAAAATAGGATTTCCTGACATTTAGGGAGGCAAAAATTGACTAGGGATAGTCAGCATGGTTTTGTGCAAGGAAAATCGTGTTCCACAAACTTGATTAAGTTTTGTGAGGAAGTTACCAGAAAGATTGATGGTGGCAGATCAGTAGATATTGTTTATTTGGATTTTAGTAAAGCCTTTGATAATGTTCTGCATGGTAGACTAATTATTACAGATTAGATTCCCTACATTATAGAAACAGGCCATTTGGCCCAACAAGTCCACGCCACCCCTCCGAAGAGCATCCCACAGAGGCCCATTCCCCTAATTTCCCATGTCTAACCCACCTAACCTAAACATCCCTGGGCACTATGGGCAATTTACCATGGCCAATCCACCTAGCCTGCACACTTTTGGACTGTGGCAGGAAACCAGAGCAAACCCGGAGGACACCCACACAGACATGGGGAGAATGTGCAAACTCCACGTAGACAGTTGCCCAAGGTATGGAATCGAACCCGTGTCCCTGGCACTGTGAGGCAGCAGTGCTAACCACTGAGCCACCGTGCTGCCCTATTAGTAAAGTTAGGTCACATGGAATTCAGGGCAAGCTTGCCAATTGGATACATTATTGACTTAACGGTAGGAGACAGAGAGTAATGGTGGAGGGTTGCTTTTCGGACTGGAGGCCTGTGACCAGTGATGTTCCACAGGGATCGAATTTGGATAAATGCAAGGTATTGCATTTTGGTAAATCAAAAAAGGCAAGGCTTATACAGTTAATGGCAAGGCCCGAGAGATTGTCAAAAAGGAAGACCTAGGGGTTCATGTACATAGTTCTTTGAAAGTTGTATCACAGGTAGACAGGGTGGTTAAGAAAACAGCAAATGCTGGGGATCATAGCAGGTCAGGCAGTATCCACAGAGACAGAGCAAGCTAACATTTTGAGTCTAGGTGACTCTTCATCACAGTTGATGTGAAGTGTAGCATTTATGCTATATTTGGTGGGGGGTGGTGGTGTGTGAAGTGTAGAACTGGGGAGGAAAAGGTTGCTAGTCCAGACTAAATAATCAGAATGTGAAAATAGCAGAACAGTTGTGCGTCTAACTGCCAGACTTGAAAGAACAGACAGTCCCACAGGGGTGGGGGGAGGGGAGACAGAACATGATGACGGACAGAGTAACAAGTAAAGCTAAAAGAAAGGGAGGAAAGGGAGTTCCTTCAAAATCTGAAGGTGTTGAACTCAATGTTAAGTCCAGAAGGTTGTGAAGTACCTAGTTTGAAGATGAAATGTTGTTCCTCCAGTTTGTGTTGTGACTCATTGGAACACAACATGCCAAGAAAAGACAACTGAGCTTGTGAGCTGGACCCTGTGTTAAAATGACCAGCTACGGGAAGGTTGAAGTCATGCTTGTGCTCAGACTGGTGTTCTGTAAAATGGTCAGTTAGTTTACGTTTGGTTTCTCCCATGTAGAGTAGGCCATATTGGGTGCAGCGAATACAATATACAAGATTGGAGGAGATACAGGTGACATGCTGCTTCACCTGGAAAGTTTGCTTAGTCCCTTGGATGGTGAGCAGGGAGAAGTTGAGGGGGCAGGTGTTGCTTCTTCTCGGGTTGCATGGGAAGGTATTGTGGGAAGGGACTGATGAATAGACTAAGGTGTCCCGGAGGGAACAATCCCTGTGAAATGCAAAAAAGGGGAAGTGAGGGGAACACGTTAGGTGGTAGCGTTCTGCTGCAGTTGGAGTTGGGATGTAATGTTGAGATTGGTGAGGCCATCTTTGGAGTAGTGTATAGTTCTGGTTGCCCTTATGTAGGAAGGATATTATTAAATTGTGTAGGGTTCAGAAAAGATTTCCCAGGATGTTGCCAGGACTGGAGGGTTTGAGTTACAAGCAGAGGCTGGGACATGTTTCACTGGACGTAGGAGGTTGAAGGTGGCCTTACAGAGGTTTGTAAAATCATGAGAGGCATAGATAACGTGAAAAGCAAAGGTCTTTTCTATTGGTGGGTGATATCAAAACTATGGGGTATATTTTTATGGCAAGAGGTGAAAGATTTAAAAGGAACGGGAGGGGCAACTTTTTCAGAGGATGGTTCATATGTGGAGTGAACTGCCGGATGAAGTGGTAGATGTGGGTACAGTTACAACATTTAAAAGACATTTAGATAGGTACTTGATATGAAAGGTTTGGAGGGATATAGGCCAAATGCAGGCAAGTGAGACTAATTTAGTTTGGGGAACATGGTTGGCATGGATGAGTTGCACCAAAGGGTCTGTTTCCATGCTGTACATGACTCAGGGAGTGTGCGTGACTCTTGCTCACACCTCTTTTAGTTGCCCTTCCCTGTCACTCAGCCTCTCCTGAGCCCTTGCTTGCAGGGATTGAAGAGGACGTGACGAGTGGGCAAATTGGGCCACGACGTCCCTGAGTGGAGAAGTGGAATAATGAAGTAATGACCAGAATTGATATATGCTGCTCCGAAGCCAGGCACTACCAGGGTGTGGTTAAAGTTTGCTGCTCTCATCCTCTTACCTTGACTGGGTCCAAAGGCCCTACTTGGTTTACAGTAGAAGAAAACTCGAAACTCTTATCCAGAAGAGGTTTTTCCTTAAACAAGATGTAGTTTACCATTAGCTACAGGGCGATTCCAAATCAGGTCCTGGGACATTAGTCTGAGGTTCTGGACTATATCATCATTTTCCTTGGCATGTCATTTCTCTCTGCATCCTCCCCCTACCCCATGTTTAAACCTGAATGTAACCAGAAACCTATTCTGAATCTGAATTCCACCCCCCCCCCCCCGCCAATTCTTTATCTCCCGCAAAGCTTTCATCTACTCCCATAAAACCTTTTAATACATAACCTGAACATCAGGTCTGCTGCCCCGAATGAATTTAATTCCCCCTTATGTGTAACTGGTTCCTCCAGCACCTTGCATCACTCAATTCAACTGACAGGAAATGAACACTGACAGTACCAATCCCACTCTTGGGTCTCATGATTCACCACACCATTGCTTCCTTGGGCCACAACCCCCTAAATCAAGCATCCCACCTCCACCCATAGTATCACCACACCAGAACACTAGGCATTGCCAACTTTTGCACCTCTTGCACATAAGCAATATCTTCTGTACTCTCATACTCCTACAGCTCTGAGCCCTGCTTTTACATATTACCCCTTATGCTGCAGACTTCAACACGGGAAACAACTCACCTCACATTACAATGCACATGGCCAGCTGTTGTGGGTTACATTCAATGACTATGAACTGAGTGCCATGACATTCACATGAACTGCTGATTTTATCCTGAATCACAGAATTGCTACAGTGCAGAAGGAGGCAATTTGGCCCTTTGTGCCTGTACTGGCTTGTTAAATGAGCATCATCACCTAGCACTAATTTCCTGCTGTTTCCACATACACAAACATTCAATGCCTTCTCAAATGTCTCAAAGTAACGTCCCTCCACCTCCTTTCCAGGCAATACATTCCACACCCTAACTACTCACTGTATGGAAAAATCTTCTTCTCACTTCAGCCAAACTTCTTTTGCAGATCACTTTAAACCTATGCCCTGTTGTTCATGTTCTTTTTATGAATGGGAACAGCTTGGCCACGTCAACTCTGTCCAGAGCTTTATTAAAGGTATGGCTTTATTAAAATAGTCTTACCCTAATGAGTATTCACTGAATGCAAAAATATAACTAGAAACTCACCACAGGACACCCAGAGGTCCCGACTTTATCTCTGCAAACCATCGTCATGACATCAAAATTTTGCATCTCATCTAATTCAGTCTCGAAGATACATTAAAATACACACACAACTCGAGTCTTTCTAAATCCCACTGGTCCAATATAAGGTGAACAAGTATTGCACATTGACTTCCTCTCAGGCTGTAGACTTTGCTTAAGTTATGGAGTTTCATGTCATATACTAGTCGAAAGTGATAAATGCGATAGTGCAGCAGAAGCAATTAAAAGAAAGGAAATACAAGTGATGGGTTGAGGAAGGGGCTGGTGATGATAAATGGCCTTGTGGCGTAGTAATCGTATGCCAACCTCCGAACTACAAGGTGTAGGTGCAAGTCCTACCTGATCGAAAGGTGCATTTGTAACAGGTTAATAAGGAAATATCTATGAGAGAAAGGGTGGACATAGAGGTGTTTCCATCTGTGTAGGTGTCTGAAATATAGAATATAAATATAAAATCATTACAAATAAAATTAATGAAGAACTCATGAAAAATGCATTTATGCAGTGAAATGGATGCCTGCGTTAAAAGCTGGAACTTGATACAAGAGAGGGAAGTTAAGGCTGTGTACGTTTTGTAGGGAGAGAGGGATTATACATTCATTTATATAAACTAGGGTGTTCACACACATCAGATACAATGATCTCTCACAAAGGGCAGTCACAGATTGTTCATCAGCCCAATAGTTTCAGACAGCAGAACTGATCAGAACCACATTGATCCCAAATTCTACATGCACAGTTTCAATTCAAAGTCAAGCCAGCCCAAGAGGTAGGCATTCTTTACTATTTCACCACAACTCAGTGTCACTGACAGGAAGCTATCTAAACCCGTGTAAAATGACTCTCCTGCCCAGGTTGAAATGCATATGGTTGATTGAAACATGATGCCCCCTTTGCTACTAATTAAGTATTAGCTGGAATTGGAACAGGAGTACTGATTGAATGTGAATCAAACCTAATAAGGTACCCTAATTTCAAATTAAACATGAGCATAAATCTTCCATACATTTAGTAAAGAAGATGTATTATTAACCCCAATAATGTAATCTGAGATATAAATCATTCAAAAGTCTCATATTCAGGAGATAAAGGAGCTGTAAGATTGTGTAACCAGAGGAACATATCAGAATGCCAGCTTAGAACACACTCAAATTGAAAACTTGAAAGAACTGGAATACTTGATGAAAATATCTATTGTGCAGTTGGGTAGAGAATTCAGAGGTAATGAAGCGTAAGTTTTATATCTCATATTGTCACCTATAGGGGAGAAACCTGGAGGTGATAATGTTTCCATGCACAACTGCTCTAGTCCTCAACTAGTGCAGTTTATAGCTTTGAATGATTTTACCTAGACTGTGATCAAGCCACACAAGTAGAAACTCTGGATAATATAAGATTTATAAGCCTTTGTTTGAGTTTCAGCTTTGCAGAATTCAACCACATTTTATAGAACATATCTTTCGATCTTTCCCTTCTTCAATTAGGACATGAGGCTGCCTTCTCTTGGCCTCTGAACTGAAAATGAAAACTTTTCATAAGGAAATAATTTTCTACATTTGCCGCTCCTTCTTTGGAGCCCAGTCATCAATAGGCCATCATAAGACTAAAGTGTAGCAGTTCCTAGGTTACATTTAATTACATCATCCAACTGTAGTTATCACTGCTTAATCTATAACTATCATTGTTCCAGAGACATTAACAACAGGAATATTTTTTCTTCTGACTTCTGAATGTGTCCCCAGCGCGCCATTTTGCTAATCCTAATTAGCTTCAATGCTCTGTACACTTCTTGTGCTTGTTCAATGATCATCTCTTTAGTTATTTTTCTTGCTAGGTTTGAACGCACACAGAATAGCGAGGGAAAACCCTGTTCTCAATTTGAGCCATCAGTGACTATGATTAAGCATACTTTCTTATAAGACATGAGAAGAGCAAATTAGAATATATAATTCACAGTTTGGATTGAGAGACACAAAGGTTTGCGTTTGATTGGACTCTGAAATGACAGCCCCTGAAAAATGTGGGCAATCGTGAGGTCAGCTCAAGAACATAGGGCAAGATTAGCAAGAATGAGTTTATTGACACTAGAACAAAATGTCAGATTCTGCAACCAAATGTTGAATTGCGAGATGAGAATCTTGCGAGTGCATGGCAGGAAGCCTTGAACTGTAAGTATCTGCTAACATGCTCTTATATGAAATGCTTGGGCGATATATGAATATGGCGTGCAGCTTGGGGGACAACAAAACAGTAATCATATAACACAATCTCCTACTGTACTTGTACAAAATTGCATTCTTTGGTATAAGATGCTCTGGCAAAGTTCCATGTAAAGGCATTCCATGGTCCTCTTTTCCAGAGTCATTCATGTTTCAATGGAGAAGTGTGGTAAATTGTATTCATGAGTGATACAATGCTGATGGCTCACATTACTAAAGACTATCTGTTTCTGTTATTCTTCACAAAAATTTATTGGAAGCATGACCAATGGATCCAGTCACAGCAGGGGTTATTATCTGTTGCTGCAATAAAATGAAGGTGCAGAGAGGAACAGCAACCTCCAGCAACTGCTCACCAGCCTCCACATGAATAGTTTGCAACTAAAGGACTCCAAAAACTGCACTGGAGGTCTAGAGTCTCTTGTCCTCAATGCAATTTCTTCCAGATGAGTGCACAGGCATTGAGTTGCTACACACTGAGGATGTCCCCGGACACTGTCACAGAGCTGTGCCAACTTCTGGAAACGGGATCTGTGCTGTCAAGCTGTGGTGGCCACCTTATTCCAGTGGCCATAAGGGTTATAGTTTGGTAAAAATTTACACAACTGGCTACTTCCAACAATCCACTTGGGACCTGTATGGGATATCACAGTTCTAGGCCAATTTCAAGGCTGTTACTGGTCCAAATTGTGCTAGATCACACTGCTTCATCTAATTTCTTTGTGACGAGGTCAATGCTGTAGTTGGGTCATAGGTCTTGCCAACATTGCTGACTTCATCCGGGTGCAATGTGAGATATACTGTTCACACATCACATTGAGAGCATCAATTCATAACACAGCTGACTTCCTCAATAGAAAAGGCGTTCATTCCATCAGTGTATGAGTTCATCTGTGATCATTTGTACCACATTTAGAATGCTGTGCTAGGTACCCGGAAAGCTACCACGATGTCTATATCCGTCAAAATTACTACGTTCCTGCTTTATTTCAAGGACCAGATGACTTACAAAAATGATTACCGGGACGCAAGGGCTACCCTCTACAATCGTGGCTGATTACTCAGTTATGTAAACCCTCATCTGAAACAGAGCGTGGACACAATGTTATCTATTTTTCAAATAGATGGAGATGATAGGCCTGCTGAGGATATAGTTCTGATGATTGGATTGGTCTTGGAGAAGACACTCCAGAGTCTACATCCCCTTCCTGATGTGTGAACGTAGACAGGCCTTGGGGAGTGAGGAAGTGAGTTACTGGCTGCAGAATCCCCATATTCTGACTTGATCTTGTAGGCACAGTATTTGTCTTGCTGGTCACATTCAGTTTCTGGCCAAACAGTAGCCTCCAGAATGTTGCTATGGCACCTACAGGAATGTTAGTTGCATTGAATGTCAGGGGGACATGATTATATGTTTAGGGTCCTTCTTGAAGGTGAATGTTACTTACCACTTGTGAGCCCAGTTTGTCCAGATCTTACTGCATATCGATTTGGAACACTTAAGAAGTTATGAATACTGCTAGACATTGTGCATTCATCAGCAAACATGCTCACTTCCGACTTATGATCAGGAAGATGGTCACTGATGAAGCAGCTCAAAGTGGTTGAACCTAGAACACTACCCCGAGGAATTTCTGCAGCAATAGGACTAATATGATTGACCTCTAACAGCCATAGCCATCTTACTTGTGCAAAGGATGATTAACTAGTGAAGCATTTTCTCCTTGTTTCCTAATGACTCCAATTGTGCTTAGAATCCTTGATCCCATACTTGGTCAAATGTTGGCCTGATATTAAAACTTGTCAGTTTCACCACACCTTTTGAGTTCAACTCTGCTGTCCACATTTGGCTAAAGCCATAATGAAGTTAGGAGCTCAATGGCAGAGCCTAAACTCCATGTCACCAAGCAGGTTAATCATGAGTCTGTGGCGCTTAATACTTTTCACTAGTAATTGGCTGGATCAGATTTGTCCTGCTTTGTATGGACCAGACTCACATAGGCAATTTTCTACATTACCTGGAAGATATCAGTTTTGTAGTTTAGGGGAGTGGTTAGATCTTAAACATGTCTTCAGCTCTATTGACAGAATATTGTTAGAGTTTGTAGCCTTTACAGTATCCATTGTCTTCAGCTATTTTTTGATAATGTGGAATGGATCAAAGTGGCAGATTACTCGCATCTGTGACACTGGGAACCTCAGGTCCTGAAATGGATCATTCATTTGGCACTTCTGGCTTAGGATGGCACACAAAGCATCAGCTTTGTCCTTGCACTGATGTGCTGGGCTGCTTCAACTTTGAAGAAGATATTTATGAAGCCTCCTCTTCAAGTTAGTTGTTTCATATCCGACACCATTTATGACTGGACATGAGATTTGATTTTTTTGGCTGTGAGAATGCTTAGTTCTTTCAAATGCTACTTTACACTGTTTAGCATGCAGGTGTCTAGTGTTATAGTTTCAGCAGGTTAGCACTTTATTTTAGGCATGCTTGGTTTTGTTCTGGCATGCCTTCCTGCACCCCTCCTTTGATCACGGTTGATCTTCCAGTTTGTTGGTAATTGCAGAGTGGAGGATATACCAGGCCATAATATGATACTGTGTGAGAAAGCAGTATTTTAAAGAAATGGTCATTTGCTTGGAGATAATATGAGCTTTGTGCTATTCTCAGTGCTCCTCCATGCATTCTCTCCTACTAGGTGAGACACACAGGACAACTTGCATTCACATGGCAATTACACTTAGCCATTTGCCAGCTTGCATCAACTGCCCACATCAACACATATTGGGTTGGATTGTCATGGAAGAGGTAGTAAGGTTAGGTCAGGAAACTACACAATGAAGCAAACCATCTTTTTAAAACATTTTCACATGCACTACATTTTATACAGTCACACTCATAGAGTCAAACAGCAGGGAAACAGACCCTTCAGTCCAACTTGTCCAAGCTGACCAATTTCCCAAACTAAACTACTCTCACCTGCCTGCATTTGGCCCATATCTCTCCAAAACTTTCCTATTTGTGCACCTGTCTAAATGTCTTTTGGATATCGCAATTGTACCTGCCTCTACCATTTCCTCCAGCAGTTCACTGTACATACACACCACCCTCTGTATTAAAAATTTGTCCCTCAGGTCCCAGTTAAATCTTTCCCCTCTCACCTTAAACCTATACCTGTAGTTTTGAATTCCACTACCGTAGGGAAAAGATCCTTGCTACTAACCTTATTTATGCCCTTCATGATTTTATTAACATCTGTAAGGTCACCCCTCAGTCTCCTACACTTCAGTGAAATAAGTTCAAGCTTAACCAGCCTCTCCTTATAACTCAAATCCTCCAGTCTCAGTTACATCATTCTAAGACTTATTTGCACCTTCTCCAACTTAATAACAGGGCAACCAGAATTGTACACAGCACTTCAAATGTGGCCTTAACAATGTCTTGCACATTGTACATGACATCCCATCTCCTGGACTCAATGCTCTGACTGAAGGCAAGCATGTCAAATGCCTTCTTCACCATTTTACCTGTGATGCCACTTTCAAGGAACTATGTAACTGCACCCATGTTTCTCTGTTTCACAACACACCCCAACGCCCTACTATTAACTCTAAGTCCTGCTCCGATTTGTCTTACCAAAGTGTGACACCTTGCATTTATTTGTATTAAATTCCATCTGGCATTCCTTAGCCCACTTGTCCAATTGATTTTCATTCCAATGTGGCTGGATAGAGTTGGGCCCACCATCATGGATATTAACTCAGTTGCAATAATGAATGTCAGGTTATTAAATCTTCATTCTCCTAGACACCCCTATGTTGTCTCATATCCCCTCATATCTCCCTTCCAAATATCCCCAATGTCTACTCACATATACCATGCTCCCTCCATAACTTCTCATATTCCCCATTCCCCTCATGCCCCCCAATTCTCCATTCATACCGCTCTGAACCATACATGGCTCCCTACTTGCTACCACCCATGTCTCCTTATATCTACTGTGTACCTTCCTGTCCACACATATCGCCCATCCTTGCAACACATTCTCTCACCTTCTCTCCCAGTATTCAAAAGACTCAGAAACAGTGAGCCACTGGCATGTTTGACAATTATTTGAAATATTTCTGAAATTCAGGCAGTGAGCGAAGTCTTTGAAAGGGTCCTTTCGGGAAAAGGAACACAGCTCACTTTAAGAGCTCTGAAAAATACCAACCTTGGAGGTAAACCAAGTAGTCGTACTGAGGTTATCCGGCAAGTGTGCCAGCAGAAGCTGGTTGCACATATGGCCTCATTATGAACAATTGCTGACCTTCAAGAATGGCTGATACACTTAGATCTCATCAATAGATGTTTGTACAGGTGGAGAGGGGCGGCATCTCCATTCTCTCCAGAGATAATAGGAACTGCACATGCTGGAGAATCTGAGATAACAAGGTGAAGAGCTGGGTGAACACAGCAGGCCAAGCAGCATCAGTGGAGCAGGAAGACTGACATTTCAGGCCTAGACCCTTCATCAGAAATGGGGGAGGGGAAGGAGGTTCTGAAATAAATAGGGAGAGAGGGGGATGCGGATTGCAGATGGATAGAACAGAAGATAAGTGGAGACGAGACAGACAAGTCAAAGAGGTGGGGATGGCGCCAGTAAAGGTGAGTGTAGATGGGGAGGTAGGGAGGAGATAGGTCAGTCCAGGGAGGACAGCCAGGTCAAGGGGGTGGGATGAGGTTATTAGGTAGGAAATGGGGGTGTGACTTGAGGTGGGAGGAGGGGATAGGTGAGAGGAAGAACAGGTTAGGGAGGTGGGACGAGCTGGGCTGGTTTTGGGATGCGGTAGGGAGAGGGCAGATTTTGAAGCTGGTGAAATCCACATTGATACCATTAGGCTGCAGGGTTCCCAAGCGGAATATGAGTTGCTGTTCCTGCAACCTTTGGGTGGCATCATTGTGGCACTGCAGGAGGCCCAGGGTGGACATGTCATCTGAGGAATGGGAGGGGGAGTTGAAATGTTTCACGACTGGGAGGTGCAGTTGTTTATTGTGAACCAAACTTAGGTTTTCTGCAAAGCTGTCCCCAAGCCTCCGCTTGGTTTCCCCGATGTAGCGGAGGCCACAACAGGTACAGTGGATGCAGTATACCACATTAGCAGATGTGCAGGTGAACATCTGTTTGATGTGGAAAGTCTTCTTGGGGCCTGGGATGGGGTGAGAGAGGTGGTGTGGGGGCAGGTGTCGCACTTCCTGTGGTTGCAGGGAAACGTGTCAGGTGTGGTGGGCCTGGAGGGGAGTGTGGAGTGGACAAGGGAGTCATGGAGAGAGTGGTCCCTCCGGAAAGCAGACAAGGGTGGGGAGGGAAAAATGTCTTGGGTGGTGGGGTCAGATTGCAAATGGCAGAAGTGTCGAAGGATGATGTGTTGGATCTGGAGGTTGGTGGTGTGGTACGTGAGGAAGGGGTGGATTTTTTTTGTTGTTATTGCGGGTACGGGGAGTGAGGGATGAGTTGCGTGAAATGTGGGAGACATGGTCGAGGGCGTTCTCGAGCACTGCAGGGGGGAAGTAGTGGACCCTGAAGAATGAGGACATCTGAGATGTACAGGGAGTGGAATGCCTCATCCTGGGAGCAGATGCAGCGGAGGCAAAAGAATTGGGAATAGGGGGATGGCATTTCTGCAGGAAGGTGGGTGGGAGGTGGTGCATTCTAGGTAGCTGTGGGAGTTGGTTGGCTTGAAATGGATATCGTTTTCTAGGTGGTTGCCCGAGATGCAGACAGAGAGGTCCAGGAAGGTGAGAACGGTGTTAGAGATGGTACAGGTGAACTTAAGGTTGGGGTGAAAGGTGTTGGTGAAGTGGATGAACTGTTCAAGCTCCTTGTGGGAGCATGAGGAGGGGCCGATACAGTCATCCATGTAACGGAGGAAGAGGTGGGGTTTAGGGCCAGTGTAAGTATGGTAGAGGGATTGTTCCACATATCCTACAAGGAGGCAGGCAGGCATCTCCCACTTCCTACAGACAAAGCAGGTGGCCATGGGTATCTGCATGGGCCCAAGCTATGCCTGCCTGGAAGCTCTGAACTATGGTTATTTACGAAGTAGGGCTGACTCAACAACAAATACGGTGGGTGGGATGTTGTAATTTGATCTTTCTCCTTCCCTCTGTTGCATGTCAAGGGTTCGACTCTTATCCTGCACTGGCTGAAACAAGATCAGAATCCTGGAATCAGGTCTCGCTGGCCTTTTTAAAGGATTTCAAAGCTCATTCACTTCAGCAACAGATTGCTGAGCATTTAGCAGGTGCCTTAAAAATGTCTCAAGACCCCCAGGCTTGACAGCCTCAGAACTAGAAACAGAAGGTTTTAATTACCCTCATTTTGAGCATTTTCCTCCAAAGGAATTTCTTTGTCCCATCAAAATGTATTAAATATAAGTGAGATTCTGATTAAACAACTGGCCCCAGGGTTCTCAGTTCCTTAGATAACAAAGTGTGAAGCTGGATGAACACAGCAGGCCAAGCAGCATCTCAGGAGCACAAAAACTGATGTTTCGGGCCTAGACCCTTCATCAGAGAGAGGTCTCTCTGATGAAGGGTCTAGGCCCAAAACATCAGCTTTTGTGCTCCTGAGATGCTGCTTGGCCTGCTGTGTTCATCCAGCTTCACACTTTGATACCTTGGATTCTCCAGCGTCTGCAGTTCCCATTATCTCTTCTCAGTTCCTTAACTGTCTTTCTTGTTTCATTGAAATAAAAATTAAATACATATATTCTGTGGAAATCAGAAACAGTATTGTTGCATCCTACAGGCAAAAGAATAATTGGACACATTAGCAATGCCAACTTGATATATACATTCTAGCAGCACACCGTCTGGAAGGGTTGGGTAAATTTCAAGTAATCCCTGAGGTACAGCTGCATTTCGTAAATATCAAGAGTTCTTGCCTACACAGACATAGCACTTGCAGGGTTAGGTCAATTTTATAACAGTTTTACACACTGTTCATAGGTACTAACAGCCACCGTTCTTTTTGGCCATCTTGTTTTTTGAAGAGGTATGACCTAGAGTGGAGAACTTTTCTTCATTCTTCCATGTGATACTAGCATGGCCGATAAAGCCAATATTTGTTTACCAGCATCTGCAGGTACATCTCTGGTGTCTTTTTCTTTAAGAAGGATGAAAGAGCAGGCGTGTGAAGACTTTCCTGTTCAGACCAGACTTTAAAATTTGATTTTTGCCTGCATAGGAATCCCTGTTGTAAACAATATCTTACCCGTCTTTCTGAGCCTTTGAAGCAAAGGGCATATTATATTGGTGAGGTTACATAAGGTCATGTAACTTGTGAACAAGTTGGATTTGATTCTTTTGTGAGACAAACTGCCACTAGGTGTGCCAGTATGGCATGGCAAGTTAGATTTCTTCTGCGTCTCTTCTTCCTTTATCACAATCCTCAAAATATCTTTGACTCCATATCCAAGAAGAACATTCTTTTTCATTTCGCTTCTAATTTACTATCAACTTAGGTCAACTTTGTTTGTATGTATTTATTCTAATTTTATAGATTTATGCTTTTATCTCGTTCTGTGTTTTTTTGTACGAAATTGTTGATATTCTCCTCCAAATTGTTGGCTTTAATTTTTCCCCTTGTCCCTTTGAATTAGGCCTTTTAAGTTAAAATTCTGCATTTTTGTAGATTCTGTAAGCTTTATAGTGTTCCGTGGTCCTCATATCCTCAGGATGCTCATTGTCTCTATTTTCTGAATGTTTCTGTTCACAACTGCCAGGTTAAGACAACACTGCATTTTGTGGTTTATACACTCAACCACAGATCAGCATTATGGCTAAGTTACTAGACCACCTCAGTTTTTCCCAATTAATATAGGGTTAAGTGAAATTTTCCATTAAAATAATTTCTTGGTCTCACGCCTTATCTCTCAACTCAGCAAATATATTCTCCTTTTTGATGGATCTTAACATCTATACTCATCTGTTAGGATTAGGTTGGATCTATTCTTCCCCGTTAAGAGATTTCTGAGCAATTAATTATTATTAAAAGCACTTGCTCTTCATCTTTTTTGTACAGTATAAAACCCATCACTTCCATAGCTTTCCTCAGTTCCAAGGAAGAATTATATTGAATTCAAACACTAATTGTGCTTCGCTCTCCACAGACACTGCCAGGCCTGCTGGGTTTCTGCAGCAATTTGTTTTTTTATTTTAGATATCCACCATTCACAGGACTTATGTAGCTTATTATCTCTAACGAGAGGAAAAGTAAGGCGTGGAGCTGGATGAACACAGCAGGCCAAGCAGCAGAGGAGTAGGAAAGCTGATGTTTCGGGCCTAGACCCTTCTTCAGAAAATAAACTTCAACTTTCCCGCTCCACTGATGCTGTTCGGCCTGTTGCGTTCATCCAGCTCTACACCTTGTAATCTCAGATTCTCCAGCATCTGCAGTTCCTACTACCTCTTTCCCTCTCATTTATCTGTTTAAATTCATTAAATTCATTTACCTGTTAGCTGTCTCTGGTACATATGGCTGCATCATTTTTCCTGTTCTTTCTGAATATTTGAAGATTTTGCATGTTAAATTAACTCCCGTTGTCTTGATTTAGCGAGATCCTTTCACCTTCGGAATTAAAGATTTGGGTTTCAGTGTGCTCTGCAGGAATGACAGTTCTGCTTTCTGTGATATATCCTGGAACATTCTCAATCCACTAGTCAACACTATTGATCCCGAAAGCAACATTTTCAGAGTGCTTTTATGAAAGCCATTAGGGGGCCAGAATGGGGTACCACATAAATCCTCATGCTGCATGAGTGCTCTTCTGAGTTTGAAACATTGTAATGGGTGTTTTAACATGCATTAAAACTGACCTGGATGTTCCTGATGTTTAGGTTGAGTGTCTAAAGTGCAAGAATGTTTCATTCTCAGCACTCATAATTGCCACCTCAAAGAGAATGAAAATGCTCACTCTGAACATTACAAATTGCTAGTTCCGATATATATTTGGTAAGGATGCTAGAGTACAGTTCTACCTACCCAGAGTACCTTGTGGTATAAAACTAGAGACAAGCACTAGTCACTGATTGGGAACAGATAATTTGTACTGAACATAGACAACTGTTTGAACATGAGGTTGAGGTTCTGGATAGGAGTTTGCGCGCTGAGCTGGAAGGTTCGTTTTCAGACGTTTCGTCACCATTCTAGGTAACATCATCAGTGAGCCTCCGACGAAGCTTCGTCGGAGGCTCACTGATGATGTTACCTAGAATGGTGACGAAACGTCTGAAAACGAACCTTCCAGCTCAGCGAGCAAACTCACATCCGCTGTTTGAACATCAATGCCCAAGCAAACAGAATAAAACTAACTAAATTTGCATCTCACAATATATAACCTTGGCAAGTTGTTATCTTACCTGATATTTTATTCTTTCAATTTGACAATTCTAACCTTTTATTTTAAATTCAGTCATAACTAAATTTGCATCTCACAATATATAACCTTGGCAAGTTATCTTACCTGATATTTTATTCTTTCAATTTGACAATTCTAACCTTTTATTTTAAATTCAGTCATAATCGTTTTTGCCTCCCTAAGTTTATGTACTGTAATGCAATAATTTTTTGGACACTTTGTCCTGTCTCATGTGTTTGACTGCCCTCCCTTCAACTCAATACCAGTAATGTGTCTGTCTCCTGTACCTTTTAGCCTGGCATTCATTTGCTTTCTGATTTTGCCTCTATGAAGTGCTTTCTGACTTTCTCCTTTGAAAGTGTTACAATTATAACATACAAGAAAAATGTGCCACCGCAGCAAGACCCTGCAACTGCCTTCCTCCACCACAGAAAAGAAAAAGGTGAATTTTGGTACAAAAGAGAGACAAACAAAAAAAAACCCAGCCAGTCAGGTGAGTGGGATCATATAGCTTAGGAGCCTAAACGCTTCCAATCCTGCTGTCACCATCTTGTAGACCAACTGAAAAAGTAGGAGGTATTTTTAGTAAATATCTCTGACTCCTTGAAAAACATTAATTGTTGCTATATTTATGGTATCCTGGGACAGTGTGTTTTATATTCTCCCAAACGTAGAGGGAAATTTATTTTCCTCAATTCACTTTTAAACAGCTCAGTGCTCATTTTATTTCTCCGTGTTGTAAGTTTACTCATTGCCTCAAACAAATTACACACAACTGCCTTATGTTTTGACAACATATCAGCTTTACGTCGTCTGTCATCTTAGTTAAGGTCCTTCATTAGAGCTATCATTATGACAATGAGCATGATTCTGCACATAATGCCTAATTAGCACTCGTATAACTACTGTAGTGTGATCTTGTTGTAATATCCTACATATCTCCCAATGACGCCAACTATCCATTAGGTTTTTAAAATGGTTTTCAAAGAGCTAATTAAATACCAAAGTTCATGTATTCCCTTAATTAATCCAAAATTGCCTAGATCTGTGTCAGTGGGTAGCACATTTGTCTCAGAACATTTTGGTTTCACTCTGTAGACTGCAACACAACATCTAAGCTGCGATATGACAAGCTGTGGGGGAGGGATTGCTTCCTTTTTTTTAAAATCCCCCCCTCAGTCAATTGCAACAAATAATTTTAATTTCTTGTTTAGCATGCAGGTATCACTTCAATTAAGGGTAATAATATAGATCAAAATGAAGGCAGCCCCTCCTCCAATCGCATCCCAAAACAAGCCCAACTTGTACCCGCCACCCTAACCTGTCCTCCCACCTTTTCCACTCCTCCCACCTCAAGCCTCACCCCCATCTCCTCCCTGCTAGCCTCATCCCCCACTCCTTGACCAGTCCGTCCTTCCTGGACTGACCTATCCCCTCCCTAAGTCACCTTTCCTGGCTCCAACCCCGCCTCTTTGACCAGTCTGTCTCCTCTCCAGCTATCTTCTCCTTTATCTATCTTCTATCTGCCACCCCCTTCTCCCTATATATTTCAGAATCCCCTTCCCCTCCCCCATTTCTGAAGAAGGGTCTAGACCCGAAACGTCATCTTTTCTGCTCCTCTGATGCTACTTGGCATACTGTGTTCATCCAGCTCTACACCTTGTTATGTCAGCTCTTACAAGGTTTTCTTGCATGAAAGAAATAGGAATTTTATCTACTCACCTTGAAACATCATAAAAACATGACCTCAAATGCACACACACACACACAAATAGAAGTAATAAGCTTAAAAGGAGGGTATTTAGTGTAGATGGAAGGAAAAGGCAATTGCAGTTTAAAGCTTGTCAAACAACTGGATTGTGAGAACGACTTGAATCCCGAGTGTTCAGCTGTTGTGTCGATTCTTCAATGGCTAAGTTCACAGATATCCCTTTTGTTTTCAGTAAATGGTTATTTTTCAAGTTGCTTTTTCACTGGACAGTGACTTCAAGGTTGAGAGAGACTTGGGGAAAGAGACTTCCAGCATATTATTGTTATCAGTTCACTTCTCTCTCTGCTTTGTTACACAAAATCTATTATCTTGTTCAGACACCGTTCCTTTGTGAATTCAGGTGTCTGGTATCAGTTTCTTCCCCAAACTGGATAATCTGCAGGCAATGTATCAAGCTAATTTGAAAGAACAATACAAAAATTGGGATGGCATCATGTGTTTTGCATTCCCTCTGTCTATGGGTTCAAAACCTGATTTGGGACTCCCTGTTGGAGTTATTCACAATATTGGCCACACTCCCAAGTCTTAACCTATCACTGCTCAATTCTGTAATCCATGGAACAGATTCAGGCATTTTGACATGTTTGAATTTCAGCGAGTAGTCAGTGATAATCTGATGTTTCTCACTTACAGTGTCGGAATTTACATCCTTCACACACTCTCATTTAATAATCAATGTGACTGAGTTTTAAGACTCAGTTCTGTTCTTTGGATCCACTAGTGGGCAATTCTGTGTTTAATTTGACTCTAATAGGTATGGTCCTGATAGCTTTTACCAGTAAATGTTGAGTGTGGGTGCGTTTGTTTGCCTTTTCTATGTTTTGGGAATGGATTTTTTCCCTAAAATATTTCAACCATCTAATAGTCATTCACCTATTAATCTATTCCACAGCAGCTCTTCTTCTAAGTGAGGCTTCACATTCAATTTACCCTGGCCTGTTTGTGAACTCCATTGCCCTCTTGGATTCTTATAGTGTAGATGCTTGTTAAGCAGATTGCAGACTCTGGCCTATCATTTCTTGTCAACGTCCTTTGCTTGTCTTCTTTTATGGCTATTGGCCCAACTTCAGCTCATCTAACTTCTTCAGGATCTGACTTGATCTTTACTGACACTTCTGGATGAACTTCAGCCCTGCTTAAATTGAATGGCCAAATCTGGCTAACCAAGCGTTATGGGTTTTACTGAGCATTTCTGAACTGTCTTAATTTCTGGTCTCTTTGCATTTCCTGCTATAATTAGAGTTACTCACCTTCAATCACTCCCTCCTGAGCTTTTGCTCCTTCTGAACCTTTTATACCCGGGCGTTCTGCTGCTCAGTGATGGCTTTCTCCATCTTCTCAAAGCTGTCCTTTTCTGTTTAAGGGATATGTTTTACTATCAAACAAAATTATACTCCAATAAAATATCTATCGTTGGCCTTAACAAACTTGGGACGTTTCCCACTGTTACCATTCACTGTAACACATTGACTCTATAGGTAAACATTAACATCCTCTATACTTCTCCCTGTGAACATTTACTAGCACACTGGAATTTAACTTGCTTCCACGTGGAACATTTTCCCTATTAGCAAGGTCCCACCCAATGTCTCAGAGAATGTGGTCTTCTCTTTCCAGCCGTTTAAAGGAATAAGTGGTCACTATTCATTTTTAAACAAAAATCTGACCGCTTTCCTCATTCATAGCATAACTGGACATGAATCACTTTGAATGCTAGACACTGCAACTTGGGTTTCTAGGCAATGTCATAACTAAGAATTTTATTTTCTATCCCCAGGCTTCCTGATATAGTAACATTTCTGCCATTTCCCAAATGTCTCCCACCTCAACCTACCCTGTTAACGTTTAGGGTCAATTCTGATTTCTTTGTCTGGTTTCCCTTTTCTCTCCAGCTTGTCTTAGCATTTGCCTTACATTTATCCCTCTCTGGTCTCGGCAGCTTCCACAACCACTTTCCTGAGTTACTAAGACAATGTGTTAACCCCTAGCTGTCAGCCAGAACTGCTGGCTGTCTGGGCCCTGCTCTCCAACGTTTCTCGAAAGAAGTCTGAAATAGAAACGATATGGAGTTTTTGACCAACTCATGGTACCTCACAGAGGTTTTCTTAGATGGCCTGAATTTTAAGTATCCATACTTATTGGGTACAAATGAGCACCTTAAAGCCTGTATATTCTAGTTATATAGGACAGGTAGATTATTTCTTGAGGGTACAAAACGTTTGTCTCAATGCCTCTAGCAAGACTGATATGCACTAAAATAGTCTCCTATGCTGCTTCATAGTAAATGGCATGTTCTACATAAGACAAAGTGAGTGATCTTTGAGCTTTTTCTGTCAGCTGCTCTACAACAGCAATGTTCAACAGTGGATTGGCTACTTTAAATACAGTGCTAACCTTTCAAAAGAGATGTGTCCAGCTCTTACTCATTAAGTTTAGGAATTAAATCAATAAATGTAAATAATTCAGGCATTAAATGCAAGTCTTGCTCCCTTACCAGAGCAGTTTTCTATCTCCCTCCTCAGGTCAAGCTGTCTGAATTGGAAAGTCCTTTCTTTCTTGGAATTCTCTTCTCTTTCCTTCACAACCTCGCGTTTTCATGTAATTCTTTTCAGCTGTTGGAATTCTAATTCTAATCTTAGCTGCTCTAATTAGTTTCTGTCTCTAAATACTTGCCACACATTTTACAATGTGGGTGAAACTTCATGTCTAACTACCCCTTTTAATTCTAAGGACAAAGCTTTTAACTTTTCATATGTTATTCTATCTTGCTCTAATAACAAATGTGGCCATTTTAGCAATTTTTAATCTTAGACTCAGTTTCTTTTACTTAAAAAGTTTTTTGATGGAACAATTTATGTATCCACTCCAATTCTTTTGTTTGTACTTGGGTTCTAATGGTGCAATTTGTTCTCATTTTTGTTGCTAACAAGTGAGGACAGGAAACAAAAACACCTCCCATCTTTTTAAAGCCCTCTCATAGCAAATACTTATTTCTCTTTTAGCAAATAAGTATCACACTTCAAATGAAATCAGTTAGGTTAAAAGGAGGATACAACATTTTCTTGAGCAAAAGAGGAATTTTATTACCTTCCAGTCCCAAAAACACACACACACACACAGCCACACTTTAAAAAGTGGTGGATGTCCGAGAGAGGAAGGTAAATGCAGGCACAGTTTAAAGTTATTAGAGTCCTTGAATTTGAGAATGATGAGTTCTGAATGTTGAGCTGTTGTGTTGTTTATTCAACTTTGCCAAAGTTTGCGTATTTCTTGCATTCTGGGTGAATATTGCTCTTGTAAAGTGTTTTTTTTCCATCAGACATTGACTTTGAGAAAGATGGGAAGAAAAAGACTTCCAGCTTCTTGCGATTGGTTCATTTTTCTTTTTCTATTTGCTACTCCAAAGCTGTTGACTGAAATATAGTTCATTGAAGAGTCAGGTGTCTGGCATAATTATTTTACCAAGCTGGATGATCTGCAGGCCAGATTCCTCCAAACATATAGCTTCCAGAAAGGTGTAAATCAACAAAGAACAGATCGAAGTTTCAGTGTCTTTCATGACCTGGTTAATTTTGGCTCAAATAGATCCTTGTATATTGACAGTTTCATGAGTTTTGCTCAATATGGTCAGGAGATCACACCAGCCTTTTTAAGCTCTGTATTTGTGCTCTTAGAAAAGTTAAATTTATTCCAATAAAGATCCCAGGTATTAAAATCAGATGATGGAAATTAAATATCAATAGACCATGTTCATCATTAACTTAACTGTAATGTCACAACACCACTGAAGGAGCACTGCTATATTGAAGGTGCTTATCGGGTTAGTTGCGAAATCAAGGTCTCATAATGCTATATTTAAGAACAACAGGGATGTACTCCTTGTGCTGTGAATCTCTCCATTGCTTCACATTATTCTGAACAGATGGTAAAAAATATTTTGATTAAATACTTATTCATGCAACATAGCTACACCAAAACTAGACGCCTCAATCTGGCCATTTTACAATAACAAACACTGGATCAGCGCCTTTTACCACATCAAGGCAAGTTCTAGGTTCTGTTAAACACAAAAAGGGCATTTATTTTCTTCAGCCAGTTGGTTACATCATGGTCAAATTTGAGTTTTAAATCCATATTAACAATGAAAACAAATTAAAAAGAATAATGTATCAGAGATAATGGGAACTGCAGATGCTGGAGAATCCAAGATAACAAAGTGTGGAGCTAGATGAACACAGCAGGCCAAGCAGCGTCTCAGGAGCACAAAAGCTGACATTTCAGGCCGTGACCCTTCATCAGAGAGAGATTAAAAAGAATAATATTGACTTTCATAAAAAGTTAAGATCCCAAATTGTCACACAAAGTAAACAAGAAAAAACCTTTGACAATAAATAGGTGAAGAACTGAACACGGAGTCTGCCTAACCATATAAATGGAGTTGTAAAACATGGCAAAGAACAACAGGGATTATCTTCATTAGTCCAGAACCGTTATTTATGTCTAAATTAACATCAATGAAAAGATTATAGTTATTATTACACTGCTGTTTGTTGCACCTTGCTGCATGCAAATTAGCTGGCAGGTTTACTTATAACAGTAAGTATGCTCCAAAAGTATCTCAATGGCTGTACTACCCACTGAGGGCATTTTGAAGTGGTGAAAGGTGTAATAGCACATCAGTAATTTTTTTTCTTGTGACTATCACACAGGGTCATCAACCGTGCCACATTTTCTTGGATTGGTCTTATAATTTGGCTTTTTCCCCCCCAGAGGCCCACTTCAGGCCTGGACAGGAGGTGTTTTGTCTCAGATGCCAGGCACACCTTTCCATTGTGCAAGACATGACATGGTTGGAAGGTTTACAGCTTGTGCTCAGGGCAGTCACATAGAAGTCTAGGAGGGGCATGGACCTAGTCTCAAAATTGGACAAGGTCAGAAATCACACAACATCAGGCTATAGTCCAACAGGTTTATTCAAAAACAAGTTTTCATAGCCTCACTTCTTCTTCAGGTGTCAGCGAGCAAGGTAGTATAAGAAACAGAAATTTCTAAGTAAAAGATCAGAGGGTCACACCACTGATGAGGATGTATTAAACTTAAGATACTGCCAAATCTTTAGCAGTTAGAAGTTTTAATTGATTACTCTGCATATGTAAATTCCCAAATTCCTTTCAAGTCACTGTCCTGACAGAATTAAAGGTTTCATCAGTGTAAAGTGACATTTTAGGTCAGACAATGTGTGTTAGGTAATGAGGGTTTGTTTAGAATCTGTTTATGTTTTGGTTTGGAGCCACACTGGTCTTATTTCTATACACAGATACATTCTATTTTGTTCAAAAAGTTCACAATTTATAGACAGTTAATGTTGCCTTCTATAAATTCCTACTACAACCTGGTGTTGTTTGATTTCTAACCCAACACCAGCACATCCACATCATCAAAATTGGGGCAAACCACACGGCAGCAGATGCCCCCCACCAATCTTTCACATATGCAACATCGCATGAACACCTCCTCATTCACAAGACCACCCCTCACCCCACAGATGCAAACTTCTTACCAGCACCGCTTACAACATAAGCCCCACTTACAAGTGCATCCACTGTGCCACGTCCTCCACACCCCATACTCAAGCTTCTGCCAGCAACTCACACAGCTAAACATCCCTTTAGTTTCTCCCAGCCACATTTATACAATCACACAGCACAGAACAGGCTCTTTGGTCCAACCAGCCCGTGTGGGCCATAATCCAAAACTAAACAACAGTTGGTCAACCAGAAAGCAAGATGGCTATCCTGAAGAGCCAGCACTGTTCCCCAATAGGCTGAATGGCCTCATTATATGCTGCACCCATCTTGGGTGGAGCCTTTACTCAGACCAGAGAAAAACAAGTCACTAGATGTGGCCAAGAGGGGGCTTTTGATGGCTTTGCCCCGCACTATAGTCCCTCCCACGCAGCCTTCACCTTCTCGAAAGTTCTGCGAGTTGAGCCAATGACGTCATCGCAGCAGCACTCCCCCCCCCCCCCATGTGACGCCATGTGGTGGCTTCTCGAATATTCTTCGGCGTTTCCCCTTTAAAACGGCCTTTTTACCGGGGGAGGGGGAACGAGTGTCAAAAATAATTAATTTTCACCTAAACTTACGAAAAACACACACTGTGAGAAAAACACGAAAGAAAATACGCGAGGAAACGCTCCGTAACGGTTTTTTTTTCAAAACGAAACCGGATCAAACCGGTTCCAACCGGTTGGCCGCTCGATCTTTTAGGTGGCAAAATACGCGCCTGCTTTTATGTGCTTTTTAAATACATGCCCTTTATCAAAACCTGCTTCGTTATTAAAAAGGATGTATTGGAACTGAGGAATGATGATTAAAAACGCCGCGTTTGAGAACTATTTCTGCGTCTGTTTTTTTTAGAAAAACAACTGACAGGCCATCGGACTGGGGAAACAGACCGGAAGTGTTTTTTTTTGTTTTCTCCACAACCTCCTCCCCTCCTTGCAGGCATGTAGTCGTCCTGGTCGGGGGCCTGACGGGGTGGACGGGGTCCTGGCGCCGCCATATTGCACTCAGTTCCCTTGTTGTTCTGTGGATGTGAATGAGTCGCGGGAGAGACGGACGGACTGGGAGAGGGAGAGAGGCACACACATCGTTATCGCTTCAGCTCCGTCACCTGAAGCACTTTCCCCTCCCCATCCCCCAACCCTCCCCTCCCCAAATTAACACTGTCGCTGAAGGTAAGAAGTGCTTCGCGACTTTTTTTTTAAAGAGCACCCTTTTCTCCCCGCTCTAATAACGGGGTGTGGTTCCTAAGATGTTAATAAGTAGCCTTTCCCTTCTTTTTCCCCCTTTCCTTTCCTCATTTCTACGACACCTTCCTGCATGCTGTTATGTAGAAGCCACAGACTAGGCACACATTCACTCTTCCTTCTTATTCCAGCTGTTGTAAATCTGATTTTTTTTTCCATACTTGGGTGTGCATCTCTCCCTATTTACTGTTGACTTTGTTTAAGCTCCATATCAAACTTAAATTGGAACATGTTTGCCTTGGGCAAATTTTGAAAATAACTGATTTTATTTAAAAGTCAGTGGCGACTTTTATGAAGAGGAGACAGATTTTTAATTTTTGCTATAGAAGTCCACTAAACGTTTGTTTTAATCTCTGTTGTTTTCCTGAGGACGGATGATCATAATATTGTGGCTTTTTGGGAATGTTTGGTGTGAAGTATGAATTTAAAGTAGATGTTGGTGAAGATTTGAATTGTGTAATAAATTAAAATGATTATTTAATGAAAAAAATTAAGCTTCTTGGGAAAGCCAAGGACAATCTAGTATTGATCTGTTTTGCTGATGCTACTTCAGAAGTTAAAGCAACTTTAAATGTTTTTACATGCAGGTGATTGGTCTTGATTTTATTTCCCTGTGTTGCCTTGCTGTCTCTTGTTCAGATATAATGCTGAAATTGCCCAGTTTGTTGTGTCTGTAAAAGCAACGAGTCCTGTATGTGCAAAGTGTATGTGTGGGAGATGATGTCTGGCAAAGTAGTGTTTTGCAGATTTAATGTTCATTAGTTTAATGTTATAGGAAACGTTTCTATCTTGAATAGAACCGGTTATTTTTCTGGAGTGAGTGGCATAAGGTTAACTTTTTAAATGATCTGTGTAGTATACATTTAGGAAGGAGACTGTTCTATGCAGATATTGTCATCTTATTTGAGTTGATCTTTTAGTAACTTTGAATGCTTTGATTTTGTAGTAGCAGTCCATTTGACCCAACTTAAACATTATCTCAGTGTACTTCATTGCATCCTAATAAATTCAATTTATTTTCACTTATTCAATTATCTTACCCTTAAATGCATCCATGCTAACAGTTTTTGTAATACTGTCAACTTCCTGTGGTGAAACTTTTTTAAGACTTTCAGCAAGAAAGAAACCCAAGTTTTATTATTTGGGTGTGGAGAAGAGGCAAGAGCATTTTTAAAATTGAACCCATTTTTGTTGCCAACCTGTTTTGGAGATGGTATTATGCACTTCTGACACTGGTGAGATCTGAGCCTGATCCCCTCAGCCCAGGTTTAAGGACACTATCACTGCACCACAAGAGGACCTTTGTGAAGATCTTGCCTGTATTAAAATCCCTGGCTGTGCTATCAGATGTCTGAGGAAGGAACATAGCTTCAGTTTCCTTAGGAGTTAAACCTCATTTCAACTAGAGGTATGAACCAGCAGGCCTCAATTGGTCCTTTCCAGTAGAAAGAAAACAGACTCTGTTTCTAAGTGAAACCATACAGGAGCCTGCTGAGAAAACTGAAATCTGTAAAGCCATGGAAACTGCCTGGCTGCAATGAAGATCAGGGTTTGTGGAAATTGATTGTACTGGGTAGCCAGATGAAGATGCTTCTGGGAAAGTCCAGATGTCATGGCTATAATTGCTAAATTGAAAGAAGTATGCAGTTTTGATGGTAATTGAATCTGGCACTTTCTGGTAGACAGCTAGTTATCAGAGAATGCTTGAGAGTCAGATCCTGCATCAAAGAAGGCAGTCAAACTCTATTGCTGGAAGTTGAGACTGACTGCACTTGGTGCCACATGCTAAGAAAGCTGCCTTGGTAAGTGGTGCCAGTTATTAACCTGTAGCTTATGGCTTCTACAGAATAGGACTTGCATATTGGTTTGCCTTTGTGTTGACTTTTTAACATTCAAACTAAAAGACTTAGTGAAACCTTATGCATCAGTTTCTTTTGATGTCGTTTGGGAAGTTTACTTGGATTGCAAATATAAATTTTCTGGATGACGACTGAGCCTGTTCATATGTGTGCATGTGTTTAGACAGTAGTCTGTAGATGAAAATTATTTCTTACCCTTTCTCATCTAGTTTTTGCTAAGTTCAGGACTTAGAGTCAGCTATTGTGGTAAACTTGGTGAATTTTGGAAGGCCAAACTTTCTTACCTTACTTTCTTCCCTGCTCCTGTGGACTCGTCCACCTTTTACAAAACAGTGATGCTTGCACTCTGTCGGACAATGGAGGAAAGGTCATACAGTCTGACCCTAACTATAGTTTGTATGTATGCAATGGATGTGGGTGCCTGGACAAAAGTCATTTGTTCATTCATGATGGAATCTTGCAGTTTGTGGTGACCTGTTGGAGATCCTGTGATTTTTATTTTCTGTCTTGTTAGACAGGGAGTACCAGAATTATGGGCTAGTGGTTAAGATATGTTTTCAAGATGATTGATGTGTTTCTCTGTCTGTGCTAATCATGTCTTTCAGTGTGGCTGTAGCTTTGGAATTTGAAGCAACCATTGGATACTGTGGTTGGTTTTTGCTCTGCATGGGCATTGGAAACTGCACTATGCCATGTAGATGGGATACACTGCTGTCATGCTAAGTTGGGTGGAATGCCAATGGAATCATGTCCACATTGTGGTGTTAGTGCTGCAGCCATTCAAACAAGTGGAGCTAATTACATCACACTCCAGGCATGTGCTTTTTAGACAGTGGCCAGGCTCTGAATTCCAAGCATCTGACCTGCTTTTGCAGCCATTGTATTTATATGGCTGGTCCAATTTGACCTATTGTCAATGAGGATTCCAAGATGTTGACTGTGATACAAGTGCAAAGAGTATGGGAGTGCAGAACTTGAGTACTGGTGCAAAACACATTAAAGCTTTTTGTCTTGCAATCACCAGGACTTGGTGCAAGAATACCATAGCTGCAGCGTAGAAGGAGGCCCTTCGGCCTACCATATCTATGCTAACCAACAGGAAAACCCTTATCTTGGTGATTCTTGCAATCTGTCCTGATGAGTAAGGTGAAAAGCTTTGACAAAATGCGTATTTCTTTTCAGCAATATTTATGATGCTAGTAGTGTTGAATTTTGGGAGTGAACTGCATCTTTGGAGAAGGTTGTCACCAGGCACATGTGTAACACAGATATCAGTCTTGGCACTCACTAACCTAAGCCTGAGTATTTGCTACAGTCATACTGCAAGTGGACTACATCTGAAGAGTTGTGAATGGAACTGAACAGTAAAGAGTCATCAGTCAACATCCCCTGATTTGACCTTTTATGATGGAGAGGCAATTGAAGCAGTTGAAGATAGTTGGATCTCTACATTGACCTGACAACCTTCCTCCAGCAGTGTTTTGCACTGAGAAGGTCAACTTCCACCATTCAGTGACCTCGCTTTGAATGAGGCGAAGAGATTTTCCATAAACTCTAATGGACTCTGTCTTACTCCAGTTTCTTGAGGTCATATTTAATCAAGCTGCTTTGCAGTTACTGTTGCTTCCCTTCTGGAATTTAGCTGTTTCATCTGTGCTTGGACAAAGTTTCCAGTTAGATTTGGAGCCAAGCAGTCTTGACAGAATCCAAATATTCAGATTATTGAGGAAGTACAAATTAACATTATTCCTTCTACCTCTTCTTTTGCTGACTTATTGGCTGATGCTGATTTGAGTTTGGGTTTTCCCAAGTTTTTATGGCCAGGGTTGATATCTGAACAGTTTTCTACTTTTTTTTTCCCCTTTTGTCTGAAATTGCACTGAAGCAGCTTTGCTGGAGGCACAGCTATATTTGTAACACTTGGAGTGCTTTGCCCATGGTGCCCTAACTCCTTTTCCATTAGCTTTTTTTAAAATTCCAAGCAGACAACTGGAGCTCACTGCTTTCTGGTCTGTATAACTCATGCTCAGCAAAAGTGAGATGCTCCTTTTTAAAGTTGGCCATTTGAGTGAGAGAGATATCCTTCAGCCTTATTAAAGGCATGCATGTATCTCCCTTTAGGAAGGGGCATGTGATTTCAAGCTAACGACTGGACTGAGTTGCTGTGAAATAATCAGGCAGGCTTGTTATTTGTAATGTTTCTTACATTGACCTATATGTGGTATCCTCAATGGAGTCTGGCTTATAATTGTGAGAGAGGTGGTGTTCTCTTGTTGCTGTGATCCGGAATATACCCATAGGCTTAAGAATTTTTTATTTCAACCTATTTTTCTGATCACCCTGTTCAGAGATATAATATGTCTTTTGAAGCAGGTGGGACAGGAACATGGAAGCCCAGGTTCCAGGGGTACAGAAACTGTCATGACATCACAAGATCCTGTAGAAAATTTCACCCTTTTGAATTGAATCTTAATATGTGCAAGCACTTTAAAAATGTCCAAGTGCTGCACTTTTGTGAGAGACTAGTCAGGCTATCCAACTGTAAGTACCAGCACATCTGTCTTTAGTTAAGCGCATATGCTGCAAGACTGTTATCATGGTGATTCTTTTCCCTTTCTTCTGTCGTGTTCCAAGGTTCTAGTCAGTTCAACTGATGCCAAAAGTGTGGGCTTCAATTATGAGCACCATTGCCGAAAAAATGCTTAAAGCTGATACAAAACAAAACCAATAATTGCGCAATTCAATGAGGCCTAGATTTTCAGGGATTAAAGCTATCCATTGCCCCAGAAGAGTGCCACCATTGCAGAAGGCATTCTTGTACGCTAAAGTTCAGTAGCTGAGATTATTTCTGACCCTGTCTGAGCAGATCTTGCTTTATCTCTGGACTTGAGTGCAGAAACTTGAGCTTGAAAGCATCCTTAGGATGCCACCTGTCAAAAGCTTTAGAGTTCAACAGTTTTCAAAATTGACACTTCCAGGTATTTTTTAAGGAAGTGCAAAGTAATTGTTGAATGATAAAATGCAAAATCAAAGACTATAATGCTGAAAGGAGAGATATAAGTTGACAAATATGTATGTCAACTTTTTCACCTTTTAAAAGGTGCCCCAGGAGGTTCTTGCTTAGCTGCTTTCAATTGAGGGTGCCATTGTCATCCGGTTAGGGAGTGGAAAATGCTTTATTTTCTGATCCCCTGCCGAAAGTAGATGTGGATCTTGAATGAGGCCAGATTAGGCCCAGTCTCCTACACTGAAATCAAGTACCTAATCCTGCTTTTCTGGGCTTTCATGGCACTGGTACTATCTCAGCTTCAGCACCAAAGGCCTGGGTTTTCAGGTTCCAACTACTTTGAAGTGTGTGTTATGACATATCTGAGAATGTTCAATACAAATCTATAGAATGGCTGCTAACTGCTGTGTATTGTTACTGCTTTCCTATCTTGTAACATTGCATTTGCATGTCCTCTTAATTTGAAGTGGTGGGGGGGGTTTGCATCATAAAGTGGGACCTACAAGAATCCTGACTCTTCATTAATTGGGGTTTGTTTATAAAACGTATCTTGCAAAATGTTCTATCTTTAACCTTCTCCCCCACTTGTACTCTATAAGTAACCTGTATTGATAATACAGCTGTGTAACTTTTTTAAGATAACTGCAAGTTTCTCATGTTATGTTTTCTTATCCCCGCACCGTCTTAAAGTTGGGAATGGAGAGAAATGGTCTTGTTTTCTGTATGATGGAGAGCTGAAACCAAAGACATTTTGAAAGGTGTCTATGAAAGATGAGAAAGACAAAATGCACTTTAGTGTCTGAAATTTTGATTTCATTGGAGTTATGTAACTGTCATTTGTTCTGGAGTTCTTCGGAATTTTCTGTTAATGTTTTAACTTGAATTTTGGTACTTTGGCATGAAAGTCACTTGATATTCACACGACTATGCTCCTTCTGCTGTGCCCCCATTGTCTGAAGTGCCTTCACTGGTTTGTCCTCTCCTCAAGCCCTTTATTTTTAAGCTATCTCTTTGATCTAGTGTTTTTGATATATGTAGCGTTCATTTTTGATTAATTACACTGTCTTTCTGGTAAGAGCACTCTTTTAACTGCATTTTGTAATTGTATGTCAATTTCTAGAATTGTTTGCAATAATTTTGAGGCTGGGAGTCAGAATTGCAGGAATTTTAGTCACGTTAGGATGCAGTTACAAATTTGCATCAATTCCTGGCTGTAATTACAAGATTTAAAATGTTTACTTTGTTCTGATAACACACTTTGAATTGAAACCAGGCTTATTTAGCACTTTTTGGCGAAGATGTGAGCTAATGCACTTTTGTGCTGTTGGACTTGGAATTCCATTTAATTCCTCCAATTTCCAGCTGTGAGTTATGTAGCCAGCAGTGTTTATTTTTAGGTTTTGTACAAAGCGCTTTCTCCAGCTAAATACTATAAACAATACTGAAGTTACCTTCTGTTTTAGTGGACACAATGTAAATATTTCACACACCCACAGATATCCTTCAGTGACATTGTGTCAGGTTTGAGTAATTTAGAAATAATCTGATGTCTGTTAATGCCTTATCTAGAACAAGCATTTTGAAAACTAGCAGGTAGTTCTAGGAGTGAAATTGGGAAAGATTTATGTCCAAATTATGGTAGGAGTTTGAATTTTCTTCCACAAATGCCAGTCCATTCTGCATCAATTGGTAATTTCAAATTTGGCCAATCTGAGTTGTAATTCAAAGCTGACCGTATTGAGTGCAGAGCAGAGTTGGATTATGCAGTTAATTTATAGGTTGGTCATGATCTCATGCACAAACTTGAAGTCATAAATAGCCTACGGATATTCTTCCTCTTCGTAGTAACCTTCTGTGATTACTACACAGCTCTGATGTGGATTCTACTCAGTTTATTATTAAATCACTATTATATTGATAGACATTACAATTTTAACTTACTAAATAACACGCTGTAATCTATCAGCATTAAATATTGGTAATGTTACAATTGTAAACTGAATTAAAATCACGTGAAAATGGTTGGAAGGGCGTTAAACATCAGTTACTGATCAGCCATGAAGTAAGTGGATGGAAAAACAACTTTGAGCTGAATGTTCTTTCTTTTCTGACTGACAGGTTGCATCCAGTTTAGGGGCTTGGTAAACCAAATTCAGTTTAATTGGTAATTTGTGTATGTGTCAATTTAGAGGCATACATATTGATTAAAACGCTAGTTCTGAGGGAATTCCCTGACTGCTCTTTGCCAGTGAGTTTTTTGTAACCGCTTGAGGGAATCTTAGTTGAAGTCTCATCTGGACTGTGGCACCTCTGGTGAAGCACTTTTCTCAGCTGCACTGGGCTGAAATCTGGGAGAAATAAATTGGTTTAAATGTTCTATTTCTATATTTCTATTTCTATTTCTATTTCAGAATAGACAAATTCGCAAATGAATTGCACAACTTAGACTGAACTGTTGAACTGAATTCATTCCTGGTTACTTATAGATGGGTTGAGGCAATTTTGTAACTGAGGAATGATGAGAAGAAACAGTTAGGGGGAAAAATGCTTTTCATGTATGCAAATAAACATGTCGGCTGTTTGATATGCTGAGTAGCTTTATTTTATAAAGGGCATGCAGCCCTCCAATTTCCATATAAAAATTGAAAGCGGAGTCCCATGATTTACTTAAAATTCTCATGAGGTGCATTAAAAATGGTGCTGTAGGTGTTCAGTACTTTATTTTTGATTTTAAATTATTTTTTCCTTCATGAAAATGCTAGCTCTTGAATAATAGTTCATTGGTAAGATGGGCTGTTTGCAGAGCTGGATTCAAGCCAACTACTCTTTAACATCTTGTGTACGTTTTCTAGAAGAGGCCACTAAACAACAGCCAGGGAGTAAAATATTGGCTGCTTGCTCTTCTTTCCCTTCCTTCCTCGGACTTTGGAGCATTGAAGTTGTGGTTTGTTTAGCTCAGGCCACTAACCTGCAGACAAGAACTTGAACTGCAGGCCTTCTATTCTGGGACATTACCTATTATCATGCTAATAATTTGATGGGTTAATGGTTGTGTTTTTAAAATATGTACTAAGGTTACTTGGAAATAAAGGTAAAATGACTCAAAATATTTTTAGTGGATGTATAAGCCAGAAACAAATGGGATAATATGTTTTTTCTGAATTTTGTCAGATTTACCAGTATCCTGTTGCTTTTGCTTTTCACTGAGATGCTTGAAAATAGTTCTTGCATATCTGAACCTTGTTTAAAGTTTGTTAGCTTCCTGCTGACAGGTGGGCTGAAAAATTGTGTAGTGATCTTGAATAGTAGGTCTCATATGAAAGGAAGGCATGTTGACTAAGAATGTTGCATGAATTTAGTGCTGTGTGGGTAACCAGTTGTATTTTATTGATTTTGGCAATTATTTATTCATTTTCAAGCAAAGGATTCCTTTGTAGTTTAACCTATAGATAAGAGTTTCAATGATCTCTACCTTTTTAAACCAGTTTCTATAGGTGCTCCTATAGCCCTCTGTGTAAGAACATTTCTTCAAACCACATTTCTCACTTTTTTTGAATGTAGCATTGCCTGGCCTTCAATGGTAACACTGTCAAAGCCAGGGCATGCAGTTTGGGCATGCACTCTATATGCTGACCTATAAAGAAGTTGCATTTAAGATGACAGAATCAAAGTCGGGCCTTCATATTCCTGTTCTTCTTTCTTTTAACTTCCATGCGCAGGATTGCAACCGTTTGGTGACAAGAAAATATTGAAAACGCCCACATCAAACTGAAAGGTACAGATCTTTTTCTTTTTCACTTTGTGAATATTTCAACTATTTAAAGTTGATCAAGTAGCTCTATCCAAAATATTATCCTACTTCTACAAATGCTGATTGACTTGGCACATTTCTGCAAATTGTTGTTTTGCTTCCATCTGTTCTTGGCAATAACCTGTTTTTTAGGGCAGAGTGCCAAAGCCCCCAGGTACACTTATACCATAGATCCTGTGCTCTCCTCAGTCTGCTTCTGAGACCTACTGGCTTTATGACTAAGTTCAAATGACCAAATCTAACTATCTTGTTCACTAATGTCCTTTAGGGAAGGAAATTGTCATCCTTACCTGGTCTGGCCTACATGTGACCCTAGACCCACAACAATGGGGTTGGCTCTGAACTGCCTGCTGGGTAATTACTGTTGGGCAATAAATGCTGCCTAGCCAGTGACCCCCTCGCCCTGTTAATGAATGATGAAAAAATAAGCTATTTAGCTTCTGTTAATGACACTACAGCTTGTTACCTCCTTTTCCTACAATTGAATACTCCTGATGTTACCCAACATTAAGTATTCAAAGGAAGATGAGCCTGTTTTGAGATTCTTCAAGGAAACTAGTAGAATATCTGTACAAATTTTGCTAGGTATACAGCTCTGTGTTGGTGAATATTATAATAATTTGGTGACTGAGTAACCAAAGTGTAAGAAACCTTTTGATGCTAAAGTGCATAACAACCTGACTTATTCCTCATGCTTTACTATGGCCGTGGCATGAGAATCTGGGAAGTCATAATAGGGCTTGCTGTCTCTGTTCATTCTGTAGCTAGTATTTTCAGTTTCTGTTGCAATGGGAACTAATGATTCTTAGGTAGAATTGTAGAGTTTGTCTGTGGGATGGAATGCCTTGCAGCTCTGGACAGTCATAGTATTATTGTCTACTAAATCACAGACTAGCTCCTTTCTCAAACTACAGATAAGTTTTTATAGCTTTTGTGGTTCCTGGAGGTGTACTTCAAGGATAGTTAAATTTCTATTTTAATATTTCCTAGTGGGGCTTTATGCAAAAAAAAACTAAGATGTTCCTTCAGATTAAAACCTTCACCTTTGGGCAGTACAATGAACTTAAAAATTGTGCTCCTGAGATGCTGCTTGGCCTGCTGTGTTCATCCAGCTTCACATTGTGTTATCTTGGATTCTCCAGCATCTGCAGTTCACATTATCTCTGAACTTAAAAATACTTGGCCAAATTGCAATGCTGAGAGGTGTTTTATTATTTGTATGTTGAGTTCTATCTGTTTGTTTAAAAATGTACTGTTATCTAACCAGTTTCTCTGGAGTTGCTAATATTGCGTGATTATTGATTGTCTGTAGGTGTTGTTTAGATTTTAAACATGAATGGTGACTGCTTGCCGATCACCCAGCAAGTCACTAAGCTGCTGCTGAAACATTTTTTAAAAATTGGATGCTGCCACCTAATTTGTCTAATAGGATGAAAGTGGGCAAGCAAGATGTTGAATGGTCAAATACAGCAAACAGAAACCTCAGCTAGCAATAGGTTGGGAAATGTGGTAAGTGGAATTTTCCAGACAAGTATTCATGTGGCTGTAAGAAATTAATGGCACAGGGTATCAGAAACTTGAAATTCTGTAAGTTTTCAGTGCAAAGAACGTACTTCGGTTGCTTGAAATCTGTAGTTAATGAAAATGAAAAAGTGTAAAAATACTAATCTGGCAGCATCTAGTAAGGCATGGATTTGGTATTTCAGGTTGATCTTCAAAATGGCAAATGAAATTCTGTGCTTTCTGCACGCTTTTGGACTTACTGTGTTGTTCCAGCATTTTTTGTTTGTGATCATGGAAATTATAGAACTGTTTTTCTGGGGTTAACGGATGAGGGAGATCCTACTGAGTAGGAAGATGGGAGTCTGCCGGAAGAGACAGGAGCTCTGATCCTCAACAGTTTCCAGAGGACTCAATTAGGGAAGCTGGGACTCTAGGTGATTAAGTTTAAAGGTTTCAACAATGCCTCACTGAAAAGACAGGAGTTGGGGTGATGGAAAAGTTGGTAAATTTAGATTAGTTTTGAGGAAGAATATTCAGCTTGAGGTGGAAGAAAATAAAGGCATCTAGCACCCTCCAGGCATAACACTTGTACAGACTTGCAGTGTGGAGTTTAGAGGATTAGATGGTTTCCTGAAGTTTAATATTGTTACTTTAAAATACAGTCTTCAAGATGCTGTCTGTGATCTTGGTATAGGTAGCATTGCTAGATGTTCGACCCCATCAGCTCTGCCACAGTAAGTTCAGTCGTCATTAATAGAGATGTTTGTACGGTATGTATAAAGTATTGGGAGGACGGCAGAGACAAATTATCACAGTATTTGAAAGATAATGACTTCTTTAAGGATCATTAATCCTAATTCCAAATAAAATGGCATAATCATAAAACAGCATTTCTTGCATGTTTTCTGTTGCTACCAATGCCAACTCCAGGAAGTAGGCGTCGTTTGTCTTCAGTTTCAAAAAGTAGACTGAGAATATTTTAATTTTCAAGATGCCACCATTTATCCAAACATCAGTTAAAAATGTAGAACGGCTTCTCACATTTGTCGTCAATTACACTACTATGCATTGACGGTTTGAGCTTTCATGAATGTGCAGATTGTAATGTGAACTCTGTTTAGAGAAGTGTGTTTTTTTTATGGTGTGAATTGTTCTGTTGAACTTCACTAAGGGAACTTGCATTGATTGGGCATTAATATTAAAGCAGTCATCACTATAGACATGAATTGCTTGTTGCGCGTGGCACACTAAGGACAGGACTAGAACATTTAAAACTTGGATGATTTTTTTCTTATTCACATGGTATGTGTGCTTTTCCTGCATTTATTGCCTATCCCTAAGTGTCTAGAGGCCAGTTAAGAGTCAGTCATGTTGCTTTGGGTCTGTGATCACATGTCAGACAGACTATGTAAGGATGGCAGATTTCCTTCCCTAATGGACATTTATGAATCTTAATGAACATCAATAGTGATTTAATCCCTAATAGACTAGCCTTTTACCAGTTTTTTGTGAATTCAAATGTCACCATCTACCCTAGGGGGTTTTAAACCCAGTCTCAAAAGCAGTAGCCTGGGATTTTTGACTTGCTCTAATGATATTACCAGTACATACCACCTCCTTTAATGATCGGTGCTACTTAACTGCGCTGTTAGTCAGAGCTGTGCAGCATGGAAACAGGCCTCGCTGACCAGATAGCCTAACTAGATCTCGTCCCATTTGCCAATGTTTCACCCATATTCCTTTAAACTCTCCCTATTCACTTACCTATCCAGTTGCTTTTTAAATGTTGAAATTGTACCAGCTTCTTCCACTTCTGGCAGCTCAGTCAATACGTGCACCACGCTGTATTGAAAAACGTTGCCTCTAAGGTCCCCCCCCCCCCCCCCCCCCCCCAAAAAGCATAGACTTATGCCTTTAGTTTTGGACTTGTCCATGTACCCTCTCCATGCCCCTCAGGATTTTATACATCTCCATGAAGTCACCCCTCAGCCTCTGACCTTCAGGGAAAATAACCAACCTATTCGACCTTTCTCACTAGCTCAAACACTCCAAACCTGGCAACATCCTTGTGATTCTTTTCTGAAATCTTTTTCAAGATTCGCAACATCCTTCTGATAGGGTGACCAGAATTGAACACACTATTCCAAAAGTGGCCTAACCAATATCCTGTACAGCAGTAACATGGCCTCCCAACTCTTGTACTCAATGCACTGACCAGTGAAGACAAGAATTCCAAACGTTGCCTTCACTATCCTATCTCCAACTCCACTTTCAAGGAATTATGATTCTGCACTCCAAGGTCTCTGTTCAGCAACACTCCCCAGGACCTTACTATTTGCTTTACAAGTCCTGCCCTGATTTGCCTTTCCAAAATGCAGCACCTTATGCTTATGTAAATTAAATCACATCTGCCACTTATCAGCCCGTTGATCCACCTGATCAAGATATTGTTGTACTGTGAGGTAACCTTTGCCGTCGATTACACGTCTAATTTTGGTTTAATCTATAAACTTAGTAACCATACCTCCTATGTTCCCATCCAAGCCATTTTATATAAATGATGAAAGGCAGTGGACCCGGCACCAATTGATCTGGCATTGGCCACAGGCCTGCAGTCCAAAAAGCAGCCTTCCTACCACTACCCTCTGTCTTCCAACTTTGAGCTAGTCCTATATCCACATAATATAGTGAAAACTAGCTCTGTGATTTAACCTTGTTAACCTGTCTACCTTGTGGAACCTTGTCGGGTATCTTGCGAAAGTCCGTATAGATCACATCTGCCCTCATCATTCATCTGTTATGCCTGCAAAAATTTCAATCAAGGTAGACACACTATTTCCCCCACACATAGCCACGTTGACTCTCCCTCATCAGTCCTTGCCTTTTGAAATACATGTAAATCCTATCCCTCAGGGTTCTGTCCAACATCTTGTCCACCACCAATGTCGGGCTCACCAGTCTATAGTTTCCTGGCAGTGGATGGAGACAGTTCAAGCCACCTTTCCAGAAAAAAGGTGAAGCTGGTTTACTAAAGTAGTTGAATCTCTTGTCAAGAGGAAGAGGGAGGCTTATGTAAAGCTGAGGCATGAAGTCTCAGTTAGGGCGCTTGACAATTACAAGTTAGCCAGGAAGGACCTAAAGAGAGAGATAAGAGCCAGGCGGGGACATGAGAAGTCTTTGGCAGATAGGATCCAGGAAAACCCTAAAGCTGCTTTTAGGTATGTCAGGAACAAAAGAATGACAAGAGTAAGATTAAGGCCAGTCAAAGACCATAAGACATAGGAGTGAAAGTAAGGCCATTCGGCCCATCGAGTCCACTCCGCCATTTAATCATGGCTGATGGACATTTCGACTCCACTTCCCTGCACTCTCCCTGTAGCCCTTGATTCCTTGTGAGATCAAGAAATTATCAATCTCTGCCTTGAAGACATTTAACGCCCCGGCCTCCACTGCGCTCTGTGGCAATGAATTCCACATGCCCACCACACTCTAGCTGAAGAAATGTCTCCTTGATTCCGTTTTAAATTTACCCCCTCTAATTCTAAGGCTGTGCCCATGGTTCCTAGTCTCCACCTATCGGAAACAACTCCCCAGCATCCACCCTTTCTCAGCCATACATTATCTTGTAAGTTTCTATTAGATCTCCCCTCAACCTTCTAAACTCTGAATACAATCCCGGGATCCTTAGCTGTTCATCGTACATTAAGCCTTACTTCGTTTGTGGGTAAAGTGTTGGAAAGGATTATGAGAGAGGATTTATGGTCATCACCTAGAAAGGAATAATTTGATTAAGGGTAGTCAACACGGTTTTGTGAAGGGTAGGTCGTGCCTCTCAAACCTTATTCGGTTCTTTGAGATGGTGACCAAACAGGTGGATGAGGGTAAATATAGAGGCATGGCATTGAGGGTGATTTAGATCAAAAATTGGCTAGTTGGAAGATGACAGAGGGTGATGGTTGATGGGAAATGTTCATCCTGGAGTTCAGTTACTAGTGGTGTACCACAAGGACCTGTTTTGGGGCCTCTGCCGTTGTCATTTTAATGTAATGTTCTATGTTCTCGCTCGAAGGCCATCATGGTGGGGGATGGGTATGTAAAGGGATTGCATATCTATGAAGAAGGGAAGGCCGTAGATGCCTGTGAACTGGAAATTTTGCAACTGGTGTAAAGTATCAGAAAAATAATGGATGTAAGTGTGGTGGGACAAAACAAGGAGAGAAGAAATATCGAGTTGAACCGGAAAGAAATAAAGTCCATGGGACGAGCAGTTGATTTGCCTGTCCAGTCATGTTATGGATCATGATTTTAAAGCTTGGCCTGTTTTATTATTTTCTTCCAAGATGTCACGCCTTTCTGAGAATGCACAAGTTGATATTGACTGCTGTTGTGACACCAGGCCACTGGATATTTTTCTACTTCAGTTTGCAGGTGTTTTCAGAACTGATACTCCCTCCAAGTATCAGATCTGTCTGTGGAGTTCTGCTTCTCCATTTCTCTAATTGTTTACTTGAAATCGTATTCAGCCTGTCTTTTACTGTGTTCTGTCTTGTGCTAGGATTTTTTTCAGTCAAGGAAATAATGCAAGTTACTTTTGTTTATGTAATGTAAAATGTGACTTTTAGTCTTGCAGTGTAACATTTTGATAGGTTTCTGTGCTTTTTAAACTTGATGCCTTAGTTGGCCCAACCATTTTACTGGTGCTGTTAGCAACGGACCTATACTATATTGTCTTTCTGAACCAAGATATGATGCAAATTTGGGGAAACAATGCCTAATTGTTTTTGAGATGATAAAATGTGAGGCTGGATGAACACAGCTGGCCCAGCAGCATCTCAGGAGCACAAAAGCTGATGCTCTTGGTTTGCTGAAACACTTCAGGACTATGCCTTAAATTTCACTGTGTCTTATATGGACTGTACTTTGAACAATAAAATGTGCAAGTTTATAAGAAATAGGCTCAGGAGCACCCCCATATGTTAGGGAGAGAATTTCCAAATCCAAAGATTATCATTCCTGCAACTCTGAAGAAATTTCTCGGTACCAAGTAATCAGCCCTTTTATCCTGAGTCCGTGCAATTGTTTTCAATCATGAAAACACAAAACATAGAACAGTACAGAATGGAAACAGGTCCTTTGGCCTACCATGTCTGATCATAAAGCCATTCTAAAATAATCTGCCTGCATATGGTCTGTATCCCTCTATTTCCTGCTTGTCATGTCTCTCTAAATTCCTCTTAAACTTTGCTATCGAATCTGCTTCTATTCCCTCCCCGGCATCATGTTCCAGGCACATAGCACATCTCCTTTTAAAATTTCTCCGTCTTCCCATAAACTTATGCCCCTTTGTATTTGACATTGCTACCCTGGGCCGGGTTGGGAAGACTGACTATCCATCCCTATTTGTGGTTCTCCTAACTTTTTAATGTTTCTATAAAGTCACCCCTCAGCCTCCAGTGTTCTCTTGCAAAGACGTTCCAAGTTTGTCAGCCTCCTCTTATAGCTGACAGACTCCAATTCAGGCAACCTTTTGGTGAACTTCTTTTTTGCACTGTTTTATTTACTTATTCTGCAGGAGACAGTTGAAGTAAAACTATGTCCGGAATTGCATTGAGTCGGCTTGCGCAAGAAAGAAAAGCCTGGAGAAAGGATCATCCTTTTGTAAGTTTTTTTTTCTTGGTGGGAATGTTGGTCACTCCTGGAATGTTTGGGTTAGGGACCCTGTTTGATCTGTTGGGATCCTGTAGAAGAATTGAGTCTTTATGTCAAACTTGACTTTGATTTTGTGCAAGGAGGTGTTTTACTTGAACTGTTAGTGTAGACTGCATATCATAGTCTGTAGTGTGAAGTGAAAATCTGACAATAGTATAGGACCGAAGGAAGATATGACAATTCAGCCAATGAAGTCTGTACCATTTCTTTCAAAACAAAAATCGATTAAATCTTGCTCCTTCCGTGTCCCTGCAGGATTTTCTCTTCAACGTTTAGCCACTTCCCTTCTGAAAGCACCAACTGTAGGATACGCACAATCCATTGCTTCATAAAGGCTTATGTTTATAATTTATAATGCAGCACAGTTGAATCAGTAATTTAAAGTTTTGGTGTCTGACAAATGTAAATTTTTGACAAGTCTAGAGGGTAGGTAATCTGACTGCTTCCTTTCTTGCTCCATTGATTTAATTGGTATGACTTTCTTTGCTACAGTTAATTTTCTTCAGGAAGGCTGCTATGCTACAAGATCAAAGTAACATTTCCCTGCTGGTATTTTCAGCAAAAACAGAATAACTTGGGGATAAGCTTCCTTTTGGTTCTCTGAGGATGAACGTGGCAATAAAGTATGGAGTATAGTGATGCCATGAAGGGATTTAAGCCAAAAACTTTTCTAATTTAAAGTGTTGAACTGGGTGCCAATATACAGCAGCCAACACACAAATGATAGCTGTACCGGCCTTAGTGTGGACTGCTGTATATGTAGCAGATATTTAGATGAGTTGGAGTTAATGGAGGACAAGGGACCGGCCAAGGGGGTACTGAATAATTTGACTGTGGAATGTAAAACTTGCATCTAGAATCACAGTCGAGGAACCTGATGGAATATTTAAAAGAATAGGTTGAATGTGCCAGTGTTTGTCTCCCTACAGAACTTTTGAAGCAAATCTTGGTCTGCTTCTGATCAATTAATTTGAATTAGCCAGGTAGCTGGTGCCCATCGACAAATTGTCAGAAGTCAGCGTTTACTCACTTAATTTTAATATGCATCCGAAACTAGAATCATAGAATCCCTTCAGTGCAGAAAGAGGCCATTTGGCCCATTGAGTTCTGCTAATCCACCATAAGAGCATCCCACTGTGCCACTCTGACTAGTAGAATATCATAATTCATCGTTAGCAAAGAAGTGAAGAAAAGCTATTTGGCCTTGTAGACCACTTGTTGACAAGTCTTTCTTTATTGGTGTTTGCGTTTGTATCCTGACAGTAGGAAAAAGATATAATTAAAAATGAAAGTGCCTGCCTGATTGGGTGCCATGTGTTCTACCCCACTCAAACTTGGTCTCTGTGTCTTTCAAGGAGTAAGAATATGAAATCTAATACACTTTGCACCCTGAGATAGCAAGAACTGCAGATGCTGGAGACAGAGACAAGTGTGGAGCTGGAGGAACACAGGCTAGACAACATCAGAGGAGCAGAAAGGTTGACATTTGAAGGGTCCCAACCCAAAACGTCGATTTTCCTGCTCCTTTAATGCTGCCTGACCTGCTGTGTTCCTCCAGCTCCCCACACTTTGCAGCCTGTCACCTTTTGATTTGTGTCCTATCAAAGTCGTACAGTTGTCTATATGCTCACCTGGATTAAGGTAAAGTATAAGTCTGTCTGTTCAATTCTTGTTTTCTGTTTTGTCGACAGGGCTTTGTTGCAGTACCAACAAAGAATCCAGATGGTACTTTAAACTTAATGAACTGGGAATGTGCTATTCCGGGTAAAAAGGCAGTAAGTATAATATTCATCAGCACCACAACAGATTTCAAGATTGCTTTACATATCATTGCTTCGTTTAAATTTCTAAATGAGTTTAAATGTCACTTGGGTAGTAAACCAGGGACCCAGACAAAAACCCTGGGGACATGGGCTCTGATCCAGCCATGGTAACTGGTGGAATTCAAATTCCATGAATACGTCTGGGTATCAAGCTAGTACGTTTCATGCAACACTGTTATAGTTGATTGGGTTTTCATGACAATTAGTTCATTAATGTTCTTTGGGAGACAAAGGGTGCTATATTTGCCCAGAATCTCCAGACCCGTAACAGTGAAGTTGACTTAAGTGCCCTCTGCCCACGCCAGCCACTCAGCTAAAGGCAGTAATGGATGCTGGTCTTGCCAGCTGTGCCCTTGTCCCATGAAAACATAAGGAAAAGCAAGTTTCCAATGTGTGTTTAAAGTATTGGTGCAACTTCGGTCTTGTGGTGTTGCTTGTTAAGTGCTTTTCTTGTATCAAAAAAAAACACGAGCATTCTCTGGTACATGACTGTATATGTACCCTACTTGATTTAAGATGTTCTTTCTGGTTGTCCGGATGGACCCAAAAGGTCTCACGGTATATTTCAGGAAAAACGCATTTTTTAATGTTGTAATCAAGTTTTCTCAAAAGTTATCCCGTTCATCTAAGTACTGTTTGTCAGGTCCTCATGCAAACTTGTATTTACCTCCTCGTGATATTTAACGTCAAAGTAATTTGAATTTTTAACTATGAAATGCTGAGATCTTTATGAAAGCTGTGGTAAGATCCTATACTAAACTCAAGCCTAGTGATAATCAAGCTCCAAGTCATTGCAGTTAGTCAAGCTCAAACTAACATAGAACATTACAGCGCAGTACAGGCCCTTCGGCCCTTGGTGTTGCACCGACCTGTGAAACCAATCTGAAGCCCATCTAACCTACACTATTCCATTACCATCCATATGCTTATCCAGTGACCATTTAAATGCCCTTAAAGTTGTCGAGTCTACTACTGTTGCAGGCATGGCATTCCATTCCTTATACTCTGAGTAAAGAACCTACCTCTGACATCTGTCCTATATCTATCACCCCTCACTTTAAAGCTATGCCCCCTTGTGCTAGCCATCACCATCTGAGTAAAAAGGATTTCACTGTACACCCTATCTAATCCTCTGATCTTTTATGCCTCTATTAAGTCACTTCTTAACCAATTCCTCTCTAATGAAAACAGCCTCAAGTCCCTCAGACTTTGCTCATAAGACCTTCCCTCCGTACCAGGCAGCATCCTGGTAAATGTCCTCTGTACCCTTTCCAAAGCTTCCGCATCCTTCCTATAATGCGGCGACCAGAACCGTACACAATACTCCTCCAAGCGTGGCCGCACCAGAGTCTTGTACAGCTGCAACGTGACCTCGTGGCTCCGAAACTCATTCCCTCTACCAATAAAAACTAACACACTGTACACCTTCCTAACAACCCTATCAACCTGGGTGGCAACTTTCAGGGATCTATGTACTCGGACACCGAGATCTCTCTGCTCATCCACACTATCAACAATCTTACCATTAGCCCAGTACTCTGTACTCCTGTTACTCCTTCCAAAGTGAATCACCTCACACTTCTCCACATTAAACTCCATTTGCCACCTCTCAGCCCATTTCTGCAGCTTATCTATGTCCCTCTGTAACCTGCAACATCCTTCTGCACTATCCACAATTCTACCGACTTTAGTGTCACCTGCAAGTTTACTAACCCATCCTTCTACGCCCTCATCCAGGTCATTTATAAAAATGACAACAGCAGTGACCCCAAAACAGGTCCTTGTGGTACACCACTAGTAACTGAACTCCAGGATGAACATTTCCCATCAACCACCACCCTCTGCCGTCTTCCAACTAGCCAATTTTTGATCTAAATCACCCTCAATGCTATGCCTCCGTATTTTCTGCAATAGCCTACCATGGGGAACCTTATCAAACGCTTTACTAAAATCCATATACAAAACATCAATCGCTTTACCCTCATCCACCTGTTTGGTCACCATCTCAAAGAACCGAATAAGGTTTGAGAGGCACGACCTACCCTTCACAAAACCGTGTTGACTACCTCTAATCAAATTATTCCTTTCTAGATGATCATAAATCCTCTCTTATCCTTTCCAGTGTTGTTCCTACTCCCCTTCTTGAACAAGGGGTCAACATTTGTTATCCTCTAGTCTTCTGGCACTATTCCTGAACATGACGACAACATAAAGGTCAAAGCCAACGGCTCTGCGATCTCTTGCCTCGCTTCCCAGAGAATCCTAGGATACCTCCCATTTGGCCCAGGGCACTTATCTATTTTCATACTTTCCAGAATTGCTAACACCATCTCCTTATGAACCTCAATCCCATCTAGTCTAATAGCCTGTATCTCAGTACTCTCCTCTGACAACGTTATCTTTTTCATGTGAGTACTGATGAAAAATATTCGTTTAGTGCTTCTCTTATCTCCAGACTCCACGCACAACTTCCCACTACTGTCCTTGACTGGCCCTAATCTTAAACTAGTCATTCTCTTGTTCCTGACATTCCTATAAGAAGCTTTATGGTTTTCCTTGATCCTACCTGCCAAAGACTTCTCATGACCCCACCTGGCTCTTCTTATCTCTCTCTTTAGGTCCTCCCTGGCTAACTTTGTAATTCTCAAGCGCCCTAACTGAGACTTCATGCCTCATCTTTACATAAGCCTCCCTCTTCCTCTTGGCAAGAGATTCAACTTCTTTAGTAAACCACGGTTCCCTCGCTCGACCACTTCCTCCGTGCCTGACAGGTACATACTTTCCAAGGACACGCAATAACAGTTCCTTGAACAAGCTCCATATTTCAGTTGTGTCCAGCCCTGCAGTTTCCTTCCCCATCCTATGCACCCTTAATCTTACCTAATTGTCTCATAATTGCCTTTCCCCAGCTATAACTCTTGCCCTGTGCTATATACCTATCCCTTTCCATTGCTAAAGTAAATGTAACCGAATTGTGGTCACTATTACTGAAGTGCTCACCTACCTCCAATTCTAACACCTGGCCTGGTTCGTTAGCCGGTACCAAATCCAATGTTGCCTCGTCTCTTGTTGGCATATCTACGTACTGTGTCAAGAAACCCCCTTGCACACATTGGACAAAAACTGACCCATCTAAAGTACTCTAACTGTAGCGTCTCCAGTCAATATTTGGAAAGTTAAAGTCCCCCATAACAACTAACTTGTTAATTTTGCTCCTTCCCAGAATCATCTTTGCAATCCTTTCATTGACATCTCTGGAACTTTTCGGAGGCCTGTAGAAAACTCCCAAAACACCTCTCCTTTCCTGTTTCAAACCTCAGCCCATACTACCTCAGTTGACAAGTCCTCATCAAATGCCCTTTCTGCCACTGTAATACTGTCATTGACTAGCAATGCCACACCTCCACCTCTTTTATCACCTTCCCTGATCTTACTGAAACTTCTAAACCCTGGAACCTGCAGCAGTCATTCCTGTCCCTGCTCTGTTCATGTCTCCTTAATGACCACAACATTGGAAGTCCCACGTACCAACCCATGCTGCAAGTTCACCCACCTTCGTTTGGGTGTGCCTGGCGTTGAAGTGGACGCACTTCAAACCACCTTCCTGCCTGCTGGTACGCTCCTGCGACCTTGAAACCTTATTCATGATCTCACTACTCAATTGTTCACTGGAGTTACAAATCAGGTTCCCAACCCCCTGCTGAATTAGTTTAATCCCTCCCAAACAAATCCACCCCCCCCCCCCCCCCCCCCCCCCCGATTATTGGTACCCTCTCTGGTTCAGGTGTAGACCATCCTCTTTGTAGAGGTCCCACCTACCCCAGAATGAGCCCGAGTTATCCTGGTATCTGAATTCCTCCCTCCTGCACCATCCCTGTAGCTACGTGTTCAACTCCTCTCTCTTCCTGTTCCTCACCTTGCTAGCACGTGGAAATGGTAACAAACCAGATATAACAACCAATGCTTGTTCCATCTCTAAGCTTCCACCCTAGCTCCTTGAATTTCTGCCTTCCATCCCCATTCCTTTCCCTACCTATGTTGTTGGTGCCTACATGGACCATGACTTGGGGCTGCTCCCCCTCCCCTTAAGGATCCCGAAAATGCTGAGACATCACAGACCCTGGTACGTGGGAGGTAACACCCCAACTGTGAGTTTCTCATTCCCACAGAATCTCCTATCTGTCTCCCTAACTATGGAGTCCCCAATGACTAATGCTCTCTTCTTTTGTCCCCCTCATTCCCTTCTGAGCAGCAGGGATGGACTCTGTGCCAGTGACCTGTACCCCATGGCTTACCTCTGATAAGTCATCCCTGCAACAGTATCCAGAACAGTATACTTGTTGTTGAGGGGAACGGCCACAGGGGATCCCTGCACTGTCTGCCTCTTCCCTTTCTGTCCCCTGACTGTAACCCATCTACCTTTTTTCCTGTACCTGAGGTGTGACTGCCTCCCTGTAGCTCCTCTCAATTACCCCCTTGGCCTCCCGAATGATCTGAAGTTCATCCAGCTCCAGTTACCTAATGCAGTTTCCAAGGAGCTCCAAGGAGTTGCGTGCACTTCCTGCAGATGAAGTCAGCGGGGACACTAGAGGTGACCCTTACCTCCCACCTTCTACAGAAGGAGCATTCAACTGCCCTAACGTTGTTCTGAATTCCTAAACAGACTATTGCGAAGGGAAAAAAAACTAATAACCTTACCAAATCGGTGCTCACAGCCTTTTTGTTTTTGGTTAGAGGAGGAGGATGGGTGGGAGACACTTTCTAAGTAGTATTTTGGGTAAAGCGACTGCCCAAATATATTACCTCACTTACTCAGCCGTTCCATGTCTGCTCCTACTAAGCCTTCCCAGCTGTCCCCTCACGTGCTCCCGACTCCCGCCGCTGAACAAATAGAGGCCGCCGAGTCCGAGGCAAGTCCCTCAAAGTGAAAAAGCAGCGGTCCTCTCTTGCACCCTCGACTCCCGCCACTGGTCAAATGGCTTCCTTCAATCATTGCACTTATTAGCAATATGAATTTTATTTCTTAAAATATGCCAAAGACAACTGATTATTATTTTTAATTGAGTAAGGATTACATTTGTAGAATCATGTGGTGATGCAGAATAAAGAAAGCAAATAATTGGTACCAGGTTTTCAAAGGAGCTATTCAGGCATTCCCACACTCTTTGAAACCCCAGCTCTTGAACTTTGCAAAGAGATATGGATAAATACTGGAAGGAATGTATTATTGAATCTGGTTCTGTAATTTTCTAGGCATTTCCCTCCAGATAATGACTTGGTTGCATTTTTTTCACACAATTCTCATTTGCCATCTAGTTCTTTTGTTAATTGCTTTAATTCTGTGGCAGCTTAACAGGTTACCCTGATAGTGCTGGAAATGTTGTCTAATTGAGTGAAATGTTAAATCTTTGTCATTATTACTCCATTGCTATTTTCATTCTCCCTTCCTAAATAATTTTGTTAGTATTCTCTTAAGTACTGCTATTTTCTCCAATATGGCATGCTGTTGCCTTATAATAGCAAGGACTGAGCACATAAAGATTTCCTCCTGTCTAAAACTTCAGTTAATAGTGGGAACTGAGGACCAAATTCACACTGTGCTAAGCACCCACTTTGACAGTGGTGATTTCAGTTCTCTTTGAGTCTGAAAAAAGCTGTTCAGTTGGAGCCCAGGGACAGTGTTTCTATGGTATCAGGTGTTCAATGTATGCCACTACAGATTGCTTGCTGGTGTTTCATGTAAGGCATTTTTAATTAACAGCAACAACATGGTTTCACACAGATAAAACTAAGTACTGCACATGTTGGAGATCTAAAATAAAAACAAATTGCCAGCAAAATGCAGCAGGTCTGGTAGCATTTGTGATGAGAGAACCAGTTAATGGTTTAAGTTCAATGTGTTCCAAAGAGGAATCGTATTGGATTTTACAAAAGCTGCCGGACCTCCTGAGTTTCTCCACTTTGTGTTCTCACAACATTGTTACAGTGCAGAAGGAGGCCGTTTGGCTCACTGTACCAACACCAGTTCTTCAAACAAGCATCATTGACTCCGGGCAGTGTCCTGCTTTATCCCTATACCTTTGCGTACCATTTTTATCCAAATAGTAATCCAAAGCCCTCTTGAATATTTCATTTGAACCTGCCTCCACTACATTTTCTGGCAGTCCATTCCATGCCTTAATTACTTGCTGTGTGGAAAACTTTTTTTTCCCCCAACAGCACCACCCTCACTTCATTTGTACATCACTTTAAATCTATACCCTGTCGTTCTTGTTCTTGTTCTTGTTCCTTGAATAAGTGGGAACAGCTTCTCCCTACTGACTGTGTCTGGTCTGCTCATGATATCGAAAACTGCTGTCACATCTGAGTGCAACATGCTGTCGCACAGCGCCTGGAACCCGGATTCGATTCCACCCTTGGGCGACTGTCTGGAGTTCGCCTCATGTCTGTAGGGATTCCTCCCAGAAAGATGTGCAGGCTAGGTGGATTGGCCATGCTAAATTTCCCGTAGCATTCAGGGATGTGTAGATTAGGTGAGTTAGAGGGGGTGGGATGCTCTGAGGATCAGTGTGGACTTGTTTGGCTGAAGAGCCTGTTTCTCACTGTAGGCATACTATGAACTACTTTCATCTATTTTCAAACCAGAGTTTCTCATCCGGAACTATTCTTTTAAATAGCTTCACACTCTCTCCAATGCGTGCATTAGATTCCTATAATGTGTCTCCCACAATTGTGTTCAGTACTCCAACTGAGGTCTAACAAGGTCAACATCATGACTTTGCGCTTGTACTACTTTATATTCCTACTAGCAAAGCACATAGCTTTCTTCAGCTTTTTTTAACCTTTTCTCTCCATCTCTCCTGCCACCTTCAATGACCTGTGCATATAGACATCCAGGTCCTTCTGCCCCTGTACCACTTTAGAATTCAACCTGTCAATATCCATTTTGGAGTTCTACACTCTTTTCCCCCTCATTTCTATTATATAGAACATTACAGCACAGTACAGGCCCTTCGGCCCTCGACGTTGTGCCGACCTGCCATACCAATCTGAAGCTCATCTAACCTACACTATTCCACATACGTCCATATGCTTGTCCAATGACGACTTAAATGTACGTAAAGTTGGCATATCTACTACCGTTGCAGGCAAAGCGTTCCATTCCCTTAGTACTCTGAGTAAAGAAACTACCTCTGACATCTGCCCTGTATCTTTCATCCCTCAATTTAAAGCTGTGCCCCTAGTTGTTATCTCCAATTTTTGAAATTCTCCCCTGCATTTCTAAGATCTAGAGCATTACGTATCAGGAAAAATGAAGTTTCCAACACTGATCCTGGGTAACTCCACTAGAATCCTTCCTCCAGGCCTAAACGTATCCATTGACCGTCATTCTGTTTCCTGTCATTCAACTACTTTTGTATCCGTGTTGCTACAGTCCATTTTGTACGATATTCTGTAACTTCCATCTCATTGCGATGCTTTACTAAATGCCTTCTGGAAATTCATAGAAACCACTTCAGTGTTGACGTCATTGAGTCTTGTCTTTTTTTTAAAAGAACAGCTCCAAGTCAGTTAAATACAGTTTCGCCATTAGAAATCGGTGCTGACTCTCCCTAATTAAGTCACCTGTTTCCATGTGACTGCTAATTCTATCCTGAACAGTTGTTTCTCAAAGCTTTCTCTCCACCAACACAAACTGGTCTATAATTGCTGAGATTATCGCCTTACTCAAAAATGTAGTGAGGATAATGTTTGCACTTCGTCTGGCACCACTCCCAAATCCAGGGATGGCTGAAATTATGGCCAGAACTCCTGAAATTCCTCGCTTTAAAAATCTTGGATGCATATACTCCAGCCCCAGTGCTTTGACATCTTAAAAGTGCCAGCAGTCTTTCTATGACTTTCTTATTAATTTTCAACACTTTTGTGATTCCAGCAGATTGGTTGAGAATAAGTACTGTTAGAGGAGGCTGTTGGTAAGATGGAGGTATTGTTGGAAACTCAGCTTGTCAGCAAGAGGTTATGCAAACAGTCTAGCTGAGACAGTCACGAATGTTGACATTGGAGAGAGCATAGAATTTGTGCAGGGCTGAGGTCAAAGGCTTCAGTCTCCCATGTTTTTTTCCCGTATATAGTAACTTGAAAGTTCCCCCAAGTGCTGGTGTATAGCCCCAGTAATGTCAAATAAAAATAATGCTGAGCTTTATTTTTATGAAAATTGTTTATTTTGACAGTGTCTTGTTGGTGACATCTGATTTAAGTGAAATTTGCAGAAACTATCCTCTACTCAGTGTTTGCTGTTTTACAGTAGTGCAGGCATTTCAGAGTGGTGTATTGTGGCTAGTATTCCAGATTAGATCCATCAGAATTAGGAGCATGACTGATCCATTCTCGGCCATTTAATAAGATCATGGGCTGATCTGATTGTGACCTCAGCTCTGACCTTTGATCTCTACCTTGCTGTAACCTTGGACTCCGTAGTCAATCCAGAATCTATCTAACTCTACATTAAACATATTCAGTAAACCTGCCCTTTGTGGAAGAGATCTGCAGACTTGTTGTTTGGAAAAAAAATTCTCCTCTGTTTTCTTGTTCTGTGGTAATGGTCTCTTGCATAAGAGGTAGTCATATAATAAAAACAGGTTTTCTGTCTTCCCTACCAAAGTGGACAAGTTTGCATTTTCCCACATTTTACTACATGTACCAGATTTTTTGTGCATTTATTAAAGCTTTTTATTTCTTTGCAGACTCCCTAGTCCTTTTCATAAAAATCCAATGCAAAAGAATTCACCAGTGACAGTTTAGGTAAATCTGAGTTTCATGATCACTTTGTCAATATGGTGTCATATTAAAAATATTCAACTATTTTGTACCCTTTTGATGAGCAATCTCAATCTCTCAATGTGGTTGTTTTTTAATTGCCCTGTGAAGTAGTTTAGTAAGACCTCAACTGCAGAAAGACTCAACCTTGGGAGATATCAAGATCACCTCCACTCACATGAGATATGCAGATTATGTGTTGGAATGGTTTTCTGTACTTAAAAATTAGACAGTATTTTGGTGATAATTTAGATTGTACTAGATATCGCATTTTGAGTTCTCAATCCTCTGTTTTGCTTTGGGCTTTCACACCCCACATTCTCATTAAAAGTAGTTTTTGTAATGGATTTATTTTCTTTTATAATCAAGGGATCAAGCAGCATTTCAGAACAACTTTCCATACAATTGGATTTTTCAGGAAACTTTTGATAATATTGAAAAGGATTTCTGGTTGAATGTTTTCTGTACCCACTTTTTTTCTTGACTGTTATATTAACAACTGTGATCTGGTGTTTGACTCAAGTCATTAAAGCAGTCTTGACTAGTAACCTGGTTAGATGTATTTGGTTGACTGAGGCATTTTTCTTTTCTAGACGCCGTGGGAAGGTGGGCAGTATAAGCTTCGGATGCTGTTTAAGGATGACTACCCCTCATCGCCACCAAAGTGTAAGCATGTGTAGGCGTTTCTGTCTTCAACCAAGAAGGAAGTTGAATAACTGACCACTGAATGTCAGTTCTGTGGAGTAAATGAGACATGCTTGGTGGCTCTTCAACTTAATAGTCAATCTCAGGTTTTTGCTTTTTAATGTTCGCCCAATTTAAAATTCATCTGGGGATTTCATTTTCACTTGGGAATTCCTCAATTTTGGCATTTTGGGACAAACCTAACTCTGGATATCCAATCAGCTTCATTGTATTGTTTGTGTATAAGTGCAGAGTAATTTGCATACTTGGTAAAATGATAATGGGTGAAAAGTAAAGGTTGAGCTGGCATTGGTTGAATCTTGTTCTTGGAAGCTGAAGTACTGGCAATTCTGTATGATCAAGTACTACAAATATAAAGGTTTACTAATCACTTTTTTAAGGGGGCATAAAAGCTCCACAGCAGCCTCTGCTGACCTTTAGACTTAAAAGCATCGTAGTTGAGTGATTCCATGAATCCTCGCAACTGCCCTTGGTAGAAAGCATTGACTGGTTGCAATTAAGCTGTATTTTATGGAAAAACCATTAATGTGAAGGCAGTTTGTCCTAAATGTGGCTACTTCTGGCTGAAATATACTTTGTGTATTGCTCTTTTTTTTCTGTTGAGGCATTGGTATTTATTCAAGAGATACATTTGCAGCCTAGTTTTTCTGGACTGCATAGGTAACTACATGTTTTAAGTGGTGGCAGCTGTAACCGTAGTCTAGTTTGACAGTTGACCTAGCCTTCTGTACACCTTATTATGGCATGTCATTATGTTGAATGGATGAATGTGCATGCTCATGATCCATACTGTTTAATGTAAAGTAAATATTTCATCTGAAGATTCTTTGCTTTAGGTGGTACCTGCTCATGTCTGTTTTAAACCCTAAATGTAAAAAACTATTGTTTCACGTGCAATAGATCAGGCCTCCTTCTGTAAGGTTATTACCCCCTCCTGAAGAGGAATTGAAATGGGGAAAGGGCAGCAGAAGTAGCTTTGTGTAAAACAAACGCAACCTGAAAACCTTGCAACAGTTGTGTATTTTTGGGTATGAGTAACCAGAGCAGGAGGAGTATGGTGCGAATACAAATTTGCTCATTCTGACTGTCGCTGGGCAGTCTTGTGTATATCCTTATTAATTCAACCTACACGATTGAAGGTAAAGTTTTTTTTTAAACCAATCACAGGTAAATTTGAGCCTCCAATATTCCACCCGAATGTGTATCCCTCTGGTACTGTGTGTCTATCCATTCTAGAGGAAGATAAGGATTGGAGACCTGCTATTACTATTAAGCAGGTCAGAAATAATTTTCATTTTTTCAATATATTTTGTGGAATCTGCTCCGCAGTACTTGTTTTATTTTCCACCACTAACCCATCCTTTTTTTAAAAAAATAGATATTACTAGGAATTCAAGAACTTCTAAACGAACCAAACATTCAAGACCCAGCACAAGCAGAAGCATACACAATCTACTGGTATGTAGGATTTGTTAACAAATGCATGGCTTTAGTGCGCCCAGTGCTGCAGTTATACTCCCCGTATAGTGACCTCTTGGCTTAATTCTATTAGAGGAAAAGTTATTTGAATCACTGTGACCCTATTTAATTTTTCTTTTTTTCCCCCTGATGTTGATTTCATTGAACAATCCATTTCATAGTTAACAACAATTGTCTGATATTTCTGGAGCCATTAGTCCTGCTATCCTTTTGTATTTTGATTGGATGGTGTGATGTTGGGAAATTATAGCAAAAGCTTAATTCCCTGGTTCTAATGTAGGGATTATCTACAGACTGAACACAATAATACTGCCTGCACTTTGCTTTACCTTTATTCAGTGATGTACCTCATACAGCTTATGAAATAATATGTGGTTGATTATCCATTAATGATGTTTAGTCTTTTGCAAGTATTGCTCTTAGATGGAAGCTTGCTAACTAAATTCAGATAAACATGTAATCACAAGCTGAATCTGAACAGTTAGATTCAGAACTAGAAGATTTGGAGGCTTAAATCATAGCCTAGAATTTCTGCCTGGAAATGCAAATCACAGAATGTTTCTTGAATTCGCATGCTAAGACAGTATTTTGATTTAATGTCATTTATACACAGCATTGAAAAAGGTAAATATAAGAATGTGACAGCTGACATAAAATCTTCTGTATGTATATACTACTTGATTTCTCTTAATCATCTAGGCTTGGGTATGCTGGCTGTACTCCCAAATGGGTAAGTCAGCAGAGCTAAATGAGATGAATCTAAGGATACCAAGGGAAATAAGAAAGGTTGTGGCCATGTGAGCCACAATCTTCAAATCATTCATCCATATAGGAATGGGGCCAGAGGACAGGTGAATTGCAAATGCCAAGGGTGTATGCGTAACCTGAGTCATTTGCTAGTTAATTAACTTCAGATGTGAGAGCTTTCAGAATGATATTCTGGGACAAAATTTAACTTTCACCAGGACATATTTTTATGGATATCTCCGTAGATTTATTAACAGCAGATCATGTTTAACTTTTTTTGTTGAGGTACTGGAGTTGATCAGGGTGGTGTTGATAATTGCAACAATTTGTGTCAGAGGAGCAATGGGTGCTGATTGGTGAGTTCACTCAAGGTACAGTGCTGCCATGATGAAAACGGCAAGGTTCCCCAACTTGCATGGTAACTGAACAAGTATAAGGCTTGAACATATTTGGTTGGTTAGTTTATCTAATAGCACACTTAATTGTTTAGTGGAAATAGAATGCATCAGTTATCCCTGCAGGATAATTGTTTTTCTGATCAGATCATTATTCATTGTGTATTACCCATACTGTCAAATGGACCAGAAACTGCCATTTTCAGACCAGTGAAATCTCAGGTTTGCCATCTGTGACCTCCGAAAGGCAGCGTAGCAAAACTTTGAACAGTTATATAAAACTGTTTTGTGTGTTTGCTGTAAATGAGATATTTTCTACTAACTGTGCTGCTGTCATTCTAAAGGTGTTTTGCTTTTCACATGCTTGACTACTGTTTATGAATTAGTGCTGATGCAATGTTATGTAAATAAACCTTGTATCCCAATGATTGGCTGATTTAAATCAAGCAGCATGTTCCTTTTTTTGGTTATTTGTAATAAGTGTAGCATAACAATACTCGACCAACTGTGCTTGCAAAACCCAAAATAATGCTGTTAGATGGGGTAGTATTTTTTGATCATGAGGTAATATCCACATTAAGACTAATCAACCTTATAACTTGCCTGATTACTAGAAGGCTGTCGAGAAGCAAGATGCACACATTGTGAACTAATATCACAAATGGAATAGATTCAATCATTGAACATTCTTTTGAAGATTAAGGCCCCCTTGGTTGCTTTCTCAACAGCAATGACTTGGGCAGTCATCCAACATTCCTTTCTCCTTTGAGTACAAATTGTTGTATTCCTTTGAAATTTCTCTTTTGGCCTGATGAGCACATGTCTAAAAGGTTTAGCATGTTATCTTTTCTTTTAGGAAAGGAAAAGCAAGAAAGTAATAATGAACCTGATTCTGATTAAACTGGAGTATTTGTATAGTTCTGGACCACATCTTTTAGGAAGGATGTTTAAGGTTCTTAGGATGTGCTGGCAGTTGCTTTAGGCAAGCTTTGCAAATGATTCTAGGGATGAGGACTTCAATGGATAGTTTGGAGAAGTTAAGATTTCTCTTTTGGAGAAGAGAAGTTGAGGGGTGACTTGAGAAGTACTCAATATGAGGGACCTGGATAGGCAAGATGGGGAGAAATGGTTCTCATTGTTGGAAAGGTCAGATATAGAAGCATACCAATTTAAAGTAAATAGCAAAAGAAAAGTGACAAAACAAAGCATTGGTATCATCTGGTCAGAATCTGAATATACAGCTAGAGTGTGGAGGCAGAGTTAATCAGTTTACAAAAGGGCTAGTCAACTCTGCAAGTACAGCTTAAAATTGCATTGGGGCCAAATGTCTGCCGGCTATGCCATAATCATGCTGTGATTCTACATGAGATATTTAAAAATTTAAGGTGGGCAGCAGATCACATGGTATGTGAATTAAATTATTTTAAAGCTTGCTTCTGCTGTTGCTCCTCTTTATTATTAAATGAATGAGTACAGGTGATAGGGATGCATGTTTGTTTTGAGATCCAGGCTGAAATTGGATATAGACTTGCAATGAGGATTCCTGTCTCCACTGTTGGACTTGAATAAGCTAAATTCAGCTTCAGCATTTTCTGCGCACACTTCTCTCGAATTGAGGCCATGGACCACCTGTAAACAAAATGATGTTTATGGATCCAGAAATAATGTAGAAACTGTACTGGTATCTTCTCAATGGTGCACATTGCATAGATTTTTATAAAAGTGGTTTATTACCTAATTGGGGATTTGAATAATCCACTGTCCTTTACTTTTATATAAGAAAAATATTCCAAGATCTTTGTTCTCTCCCAAATCTGTAACAACTCATATTTCATGTTTTTTTTCCCCCATTCACAGCCAGAACAGAGTAGAGTATGAAAAACGAGTGCGAGCACAGGCCAAGAAATTCGCTCCAACATAAAACCAAGCAACTAAAGGATGTGGATTTCTGACTGTCGGCTGAGAAAGAAGGCACGCTTTTCACATTTAGCAAGTTCCTGTTACAAGCAATTGGCAGTCTTTTGGGAAAATAAATTGCATCGTTACTCGGACAGTTCTAGTTCACAAAAAATGGCAAATCATCTCGGCACGAAACTTGTGTTTCTCCGGCGGCTGTAGTAAATTTCTTTTATTTTTTAAAAAAAGCCCTAATGTTCTGTGGTTCAATTGACCTTTCTTCAGTGTAGCCAGAATTTGGGGCTCCAGTTTAGTGCTGGCTAACATGCAAAATGTGGTTGGATTTTTCTTTCTTCCCAGTTTATGTCCTTGAATGGTTTTTTCAGACCTAACCTTAATCATCCTGGCATATTTGGCAAATGTTTGGACCATTCTTCGAGAGGAAGATTTTACACGAAGAAAGTGAAAACAGATACAGATCTATTTGCATACCATGGTCTGCATTTTGCTCCAAACGCCAAGGCTTTCTTAAATCCACATTGGCCCTTTGAAAGAGACTTGGAAGACCTGTAATAAATGATGTATTTTAAAAATAAACCGTTAATAAAATGTTCTTTCTATCCACCTATTCTGCCCCACCCCTAGTACTTGCAAACGTGTGATGTTCCCTATCTAGGTTGCTGTCATAGTTGAAAGAACTTGCAGCTCTTCCTGAGCAGTTTCTGATACACGGAAGCTGAGTGGATGTTCTCAGCCTGCAGCGCAGCGCAATTGCTTTTAACTTTTTAAACTGGTAACTCCATTTCAAATGCGGTGGCATGGCGCGTGTGACTTGTCTGATTGCAGCTGTCTGCACGTGTATTCTCTTGTCTCCTGCTCTCACTTTGTTTTGCTGTGGACTTCCTCCCTTTGCTGTACTTCTGGGTAAAGTGACACTCACCTTATTTTCTCTCTGGAAAGTTACGTAAGCTGTTACAAATGTTTCCAAAGTCTGGGAATGGATTTTTAAAGAAGTGGTGCGAAGTTATCTTGTGAATCTTCGTGCAGGGTTGCCAGGCTTGCAGAAATGATATTTGAATTAACGTGATGTTGGTTTGCATAAAAAACAAAGTGCATGTTTAAGATTGGACTGTAGATGCTTGTTCATCACTTGCAAGTACAGATTGCTAATGAATATTTTCCAGTATTTCACAATTGATATTTTTGATAAAGCAGTTGCTCAAAAATACTAAATTTTGTGCTGCTGGGAATAGTGCAGCTTTTTCTTTCTAAAAAAAAATCTCTAATTGGGTACAGTTATTTGCTTGACTCCTTAGACTTGTTTTGGAATGAACCACGTTGAGGGTTTTGCTTGCAACTAGTTCAGATCCTCTTCTAATGAAATCTCAAGGTTAGTTGAGGAGGCCAGTAGATTTTTTTCAAAATGAGGAAGGTTGCTGCTGATCGTGGGAAGAGCTAGTAGAGTACACCACAAAGTAGATTCTTTTGTGGCCCTCTTTCTTTTAAGGAGATTGTTAAACTGAACCTGTTGCTGGATTAGTGTTCAGTTAATGGAATCCATTGTTGAACTGTATTGGTTTTCTCAGTAGTTAAACTTGTGCTGCTTGTCTTTTCAGGCTTGAGACTCAAACCTGCTGGACAGTTTAATTATAATTATGCAAATGCCTGTAATTTACTGGATTCATTCAGTGCAGACAGTAGTACAGTAATAAACTGGCCATCTTTGTTTATGAGACTTCAGAAATCCAATTTGATTTGCTTTTGGGATATGCAACTTAAGTTGTCAGTGTAATTGCGCATTTTAGAATTGCAGCCCTTACATTGGTGGCATGGCATATAATAGATCTGGAGGATGTTATGACACTTTTTGGCAGTATGACTTCTGTCAGTGTATATGAAGGATGCTTTGAAATAGTAAAAATCTGAACTTCAGTGCTTTTGATCACTTGGGAGGTTTAATTTGGCTGTTTCACTCTGAAAAGATTGTTCCACAATACCAGTGTCCACCTTGCTGATCAACTTGGTGTTTTTAACTGTATGTTTTGATGATGCCATGTATTTAAAGTGCAGGAGACCTGAACTATAAAGATAGTGAATTCCAATGCACTTGAAATGGTTCTTGATTTTCACCTAGCTTTGTGCCATCTGACTTCTGAAGTTGGCAGAACTCTCCTGTCGCATTTAGGTCATTCCTCTGCTTGGATCAGTCTCTATGATCCATAGTAAGTTGGCTTTCCTTGGTTTGCTTTTAAATTTCAGGCTTCCTGAATTGCTTTGCTCATTCACATTTTTTCGGTCACGTTTGTATGAAAAATCATTCTCTGCATGTTTCATGTTGCTGGCAGGGCTAGCATTTGCTTCTTGCCTGTGTATGGTTGAGCTCTGGTTCCCTGAAAAATAATCTCTGGTTTTGGAAGGAATTTGACTACTGTGCAAGGCAACATCAGCCTTTTTTCTGTTTGCTGAAATCTTAGCAATAACACTACCAGTTCTACATCTGGCACATCATGTTGAATATCACTTGGTTTAAGTTACTGCTAATAATAGATATTTCATAGCTTCTCAATACTTTTGCAAAGCATCAAAAAGAGAATATGGCGATAAACCACATTGATCCCTGTCTCCTGTCTGTTCTCATCCCCGTCTCTTTTTTTGTTTTCTCACCCGCCAACCCCTCCTTAGCCTGTGCTTTCATCTCCCCTCTCCACCATTGCAATGTGACAGTACTAGTGTATTTTTCTTCTGATCCTTTATTCTGTCTAAATGGTTTTGGCTGCTGCTGTCATGTGTGCTGTCATGCTAAGGGATCTAGTTTTTCTTTGTGCCTTGTGTTTCTCCTCAAAAAATGTTGAGGCTGTCTCTGCACAGCATGGATGAATTGACTTCATCTTGTTTAAAATAACCCTGTTGTGTGTCTCTGTCTCCCCCATGGTTCAGCTCAGTCTAAATCCCATTTTTAGCTATGATAGTTGTTTTTAAATCATATGCTTCTAAATGGTATTCCTTAGCTCCTCATATCCTTTATGTACATTCCATGATGGCATTGTTGCTGATTTTGTTGGTTCTACCATTTTGGTCATGTGAAAGAAATGGGACTACATAATGGTCATAAAACTCAATCTGTCTTGTTTCGCATCTTGTCAGTTCTTAATTATTGCTTCTCTCATTTATTATTAAACATAAGATTTAGACCACACTTGCAGCAGTATGACTGAATCCTATGGCATCCTTGATTTGGTGGGAAGCAGGAGAAATGTCACGTTCTCTTGCATGAAGCATGACTTGCCCATGCCTACTTGGCATTTCACGCTTAAATTCTGTCAGTCACCAGTGTTAAAATCTTTGTCTAAATGATTGTCTTTGTTAAGTGTACAGTGTTAAACATCTAGTAGCATATGTAAACTGTAATTTTCAAGAAGGTTCTGCTGCCTCCACAGATTTCAACTAGCAACGACCCTTTCTGCAGTCCAGTTTTGAACAGTGGTTGTCTCAGGAACCTGTGGAATCATGAGTTCAGGATGTGCTCTCCAAGTTTATTCCTGACCAAATAATTATTTGGAACAGTGCATTCTCACTCTTCAATGTACATGTGACTTTTTAGTAAAAGTTGAAGATGCTGAATCCAGGAAAGAATTTTTAAAAAAATTAATAGTGTCATTTTCTCAGTTGGAAAATGACTTATCTATCTAATAACATAGCCTAAGATTACAGCTATTCTTCAGAACTTCTGAGCAATGAGGCTGATAACCAATTCTGTCCTCCACCTGCTCTCCCCTCTTATTATGTGAAATATAATTAATCCAATCTCAATTGTGTATCATTCCAATTGACCCAGAACAGGTAACTTGCTAAAAGAATAGTAACGAAAGCACCCTTGGAACACTGGGTACATCCATTTTTGTTTATATTTTTGATGGATAAAATGACAAAAATAAAATTTAAAAAAAAGTAAACCAGTGTTCCAGGGTGACACTGTAAACTTGTACAATACTTTTATATCTTTTTTTCATAGTCCATTGGGTTTTGAAAATAGAATTGGCATGTCTTTAGAAAACATGCTGGTTTTAATGTCAGCCCCACCCCACCTGCCAACCTGTTCCTGTCCCTCATCCCCCTTTCTCCCTCTCCTGGAAAAGAGACAAAAAACAAAAAAAAATTGATGGTTGTAATGGTTGCTATTGCATGGCCTTGTGTGGTTGGGAATATGTAGTGTTTTTGTCTTGTGTGTCACCTTGCTCACCATGTTGTTAAAGTTGGATGACAGTGACTGTGGTCATTATGATCAAGTCACTCTGAACCCCCATGGTTACAATCTTGTTGCTGCTCAAGTCTCAATGATCTTGGGTCAAACCAGCTTTTAATTTGAAACAGTAAAAGTGCCCTTACATTCACAAACCTCTGTACTTCTGTTTTTATCAGTTGTTCAGATTGAAAGTTGTGCTGTCGTAGAACTGTGGTGTTTTTGAGTTATCCCATACTTTTCAAAATAGTCTGTGTTGCACCAAGCACAAACCTTTTGGAAATTTTTTTTTAAAAAGCTGGGTCAAATATGAAGGGTGTTCTCAACATGTACGAAATGTCTTTTGGATACAGTATCTGAACTTCGTAATTGCTTTTAGATTTTGATCAAAATGTAGGTAAGGCAAGCTTTCTTTCTCTTCCTCTGCAGTTTGTTGTTTGTTCAGAACTGCATGGCTTGTTTGTCTCTGACATCTGTACTGTCACCAAATATGTAGTGAATTCTTAACACAACACTGCAAACCAGTTTACTGCTTACCAGTTTGTATTTACCGTAGTAATACAATTTCTCAGTTGCAAGTGTTGCTGATACTTTTATAGTTTGCTCATTAACTTTTGTTTTCCAATTGGACAAAGAACTGATGGAGAATGCTTGGCAGTGTCTGTTTGAACATTTGATGTTCTGAAGTTTAAAGCTTTTCTCTGGTTTTTAAAAATAACCATACTGAATGAAGTGCAGTTGGAGGACGTGTGCCAGGACCCAATGTTAACCATTTGTTGACCAGCTGGCCAATCACATTTCCTCAGTTGGCCCACCCCCATCAAAGTTGTATGGGCTTAAAGTTTACAACTTTGCTTTCGTATGTAATGGTATTTTGGAGTCTGGAGAAATGGTGGAAGTTAATTGCATCAATACACAAACCTCATGTAAACTCTTGATAACTTCAAAGTGAGGGGGACACAACCCACTGTTCATTGGTCCAAGGTTCGGTTGTGTTTCTCCGGGTCATTGTTCATTTTGAAGCCCGTTTTCTGTGAAATGTATGTCATTCTGTAACCTTAATACAATATGGTGGAATGTGAGACATAATTGACATGGATTCTGCTGCTTTCCCAAGCACAAGTTTCCAAAGGCCATGTTTGCTCTCCTTATCTCTTGCTTGCCCGAAAAGTGAAATTGTATAATTGAAAAAGCAGCTCGGACGGCAAGAAAAATACGCTTGTTTAAAATAAATTTATAATGAATGAAAAGTTTAAACGTGAAGAAATCATTCCATTGTTGAGGCTCAAACTGCCTCTGAGCACCATGTACCATTGCAGTTCATGCACCATTTCAATCACTGATACCTCTGTTTGTATGCTGTTTGTTAATGTATTTGTGTTTAGAAAAAGAAATTAAAAAGCGAAAAGTAAGTGGCTTCCTTGTCTTTTATAAAAGTGCTCGTTAAATAGACACTTGCGTATTCACCACCAGTCTGCAACACTTTATAGAAAAAGGCTGTGCTAACTATAGTGATCTCTTTATTAAACAATTTATGGTCTGGACTGTGTGGAACAGAAATGGTGGTATGGGGCACTGACATGATTTGACTATAATAAAACTTGAGCAACAGCACTTCCCTATACTCTGTAATTATTAAAATGCATTTTGGCTTAATGCTAGGTTTTGTTTCCCTTAAGTGCTTTGTCAAATAATTGTTTGGCTACTGAAGAGAGAGGTGAGCAATTCTCTTTCCCAGTTATTAGAAATTTTGTTTTAAATAAACATGATGGAAGTTTTGACTGGCTTTCTTTGTAAGTAAGGAGCATTAACACAATTGAAATCTTCAGACTGAGAAATTGAACAAGTGGCAGGATCAATTTTACCATTGATCTTTAACAATAAATACTGTTACGGTATCTCACTCATTTTGTGCTTCATCTGTATACTTTGCACCCAGGCTGAATAATGAGGACAGATTACCACTCTGGTTTGTGCATTCCCTTGAGTTTGGAAGATTAAAGAGTTGTCCAATTGAAGTGTTTAAAATGATGGAAGAACTTAATCAGCTGAACAAGCTGCTTCCTCTAATTGGTGAGTCTAGAACTAGAGGCTCTATTTTAAAATTGGAGCTCGGCCATTCAGGAATGAACTCCCAAGTGTTATTTCACAAGGTAGTGGAAATCAGCATTTCTTTCCCTACAAGATTATTGATACTGAGGTCTGTTCAATTTTACTTGAAAAAAACTTTAATGTAAATAGTGACTGCCATGAACTCAGTTACTTACCAACCAGTTTTTGTTTGCAACATAGAAATATGCAGTATCGAATGGCATCTTGGACAATATATTGATATGTAATTACTTGAGGGGATAAATACTGAAATTATAATCCTCCCCCTTCTAACACTTATCACCTAAAAATGCAAGCAAAAACTTGTATGTTGCAACTAAAAGAAGCAACTGTGATAATGTTGTTTCCTTGGTACTGTTTTAGATGCCTGAGGATACATTGTAGTCCTGTAGTGAGATTTGCACCAACAAACTTTTCAATCATCCTCACTTGTTAAAAGCCTTGAAATTAGTTTTCAGACTTAGAAAAATGCTTTGGCTGAAACTTATTTGGTGACTTATGTAATATAAACTTGGCATTCCATCTGTAATACGTTTGAAATGAAGGTTTCTGCCTGAGCCATTGTTCACTTAGTCAAGTTAGAGGTTAAGATCAAGGAGGACAGGTGGAAATTTTCCATACAAATAAAGCAGTATTTTTTGGGATGAAAATAATTCTGCCCAAAATAAGCTATTTGACAGCTTCCAATTCTCATCTTACGTAAGCTCCCAACTGCCATTTTAAAAGAAAATTCTTCGTGCTTGTGCATCAAGTCTTTCCTCCACCCCCATGCCTTTTTAAAATTTAGTTTCTTGGACCTGGTTAAACACCACCTTTTGTGGCCTTGCTCCTTTTTTGTTTTAATATCCTCCCCATCTTTTTAAGCTCATGTCCTTCCTGTTCCTCCAATTCTTAGTATATTCCCTGATTTTTCTTTGACAGTTTGGTTGAACTTTACCTACCTAGGGTCAAAGATGTGGATATCCTCCATTCTTTTTCTTACTGAAATACTCCAATCCTTTCTTCGGCTGATGCTGTTTTTCCTCTATCTCCAAGTGCCTTGATATTGTAAAGACCCTACATAAGTTTTGCTCAGTTGAGCATCATGTTGAAAGAAGCATCCTTCAACAACGCTTCTCATTTGAACAGATTATTTGAAATTGAGGTGAGGGGGAGAAATGAAGAATAGCTGAGCCATGAACCTATTGGCCTTCGGGTAAGGGGAAACTTGACTGAAATATGTGCAGATGAGTTTTTGTTTTGAGGATCAAATGATTGTGACCTACCTGTGTCACTGTACACAAGCAATCCATGCTACTTAAGAACATAAGGGGTAATAAAAGGTTGTTCAGTTCTATGCTTTTAGTTCACTGCCGATTTTGGTTTGTTTCAATGGTGGTTCTGTATTCTAAGTATAGATTTTATTTGAGGTAAACTCAGTCCCAATTCTGAAATATAATGCACATGCTAAACTTTTTGAGGGGAATTTCCTTGTTCCTCTAGCATGGTGGTAAAGTGCTTCTCGATCTCACTGGTCTGACTTTAATCTTAAATGTCCTCTTCATTCTGGATGTGCCATACTTGAATTTGTTTTGTTCTACTTGCTGTGAAATCCTTTGTTAAAATAACCTGAGAATTTGGATCACCCCTTAATCTTCAATACTCCAAAGACATGCATTCCTAGTCTGTGCAAGCTGTCCTAAATGAGCCCTAATACTGTGTTGATCTCTCTGCAAGATGAAAATGTCCCTCCTTTGGTTGAGATGGAATAGCTGTGGACGGTGCCCTCTGCTGTAACTTGTACTGTCTAGTACATTTTTATAATTTAATGAGTCCTAAATGGAGCTTCATTTACTGATTCATTGCAGTTCATTCATTCATTTGTGTAGCAGCCTCTGGCTGAGATGTTCTAGACTGCAATTTTGTGATATGCACTGAGTTATTCATTTTTCAGAAATGGTTGAGTGAAGAGGTCTCTTGCATCTATAATTTGCTCTACCTTATTTTAACTGAGACTGAAAGACAATTGACTGAAGACCTGCAATTTGTACTTTGCTGTATTTAATGTGAATATGATGGCCACTAATACATCTGGAAGGGAATTGGGAGGAATGGCCCTACCCAGAAATTGGTTAGAATGTGTGAGGCTCGCAACAGAAAGAAGTAAATCTTCTCGAGTTGGGAGGGTATATGAAATGAGGCTTCAGAAGAGAATCTCAAATTTCCAAACTATATGAACTTGAGAAATTAAGATCTAACTTACCGTAACTTTTGAGATCTTTGGGTTGTGTAATAAAAAGGGTTGAATCTGACTGATACGGTTATAAGCAAGTGTGACACGATAGACAATGTACAATCCATTTTCTTGTAGCTTTGTGGCAACATGAATTCATAGGAAGGCATTTTGTAAATTTAACATGTTCTTTGCTTCAACAGACCTTTTACAAAAAGAAAATCATTAACACAATGAGACCAAAAACTATTTATTGGTCGTGATTCTCTGTGCAAAGGTCTGTTCATTATTTGGTAATGGTAAATCCTAGGTCCTGATCAAACAACAGCGTGACTGAATTGGCATTCAAGGTTTGTGGTTTTGCAGTGCACGTGGCCTCACTGACAAGTCAGCAGGTTAGTGTGCCATTTGTAGTGTATTGATGTTCTGCCTGGGCAAGGAAAAGTGTACCTGAAATAAGGGGGAAAGTAGACTTGCAGAGAAATTGGAGTACAGTTTTTAAAAGGCCTAATTGGCCACCCTGAAAGCAGAGGTTGAAGTAACTTTGGTGATTTGAGGTGACAGGAGATCCAAATCCCAAAGATATCTGGGGTATGTTGTGCTGTGTAAAAATGGGAGGAAGGAAGAGCATGTGTCAGCTGCCCAGGCTAACCATTGTTATACTGGGGGGTGATGGGAAATATACAGGAAGGGAATTGTCCTGTCAGTGGGGTTAAATGCCAAACAATGCTGGAGATGCGCAGGTCTGGCAGTACATGTGGAGAGAAAAGGTTTTATAGTGTAAAGTCTAGTATGATTTCAGAATTAGCGGAGGTTTCTTCATTCTTTCATTTTGTTTCAGATTTCCAATGTATGCTGTGCTTTTTCCTTTCTGCAAAAATATTTAGCTTTGACTAAAAGGCATTCACTTTTGAGCTGTATTATAGTGAGAAGCCTGCACAGCATAGGGGGAAGAAGAAAAGACTCCCGGAAATGTGGGGTGGTCATGAAATAGAGGATATCCTTTGGTGAGTGCCAGGAATGAAACGTGCCGCTGGACTGTTGATACTGTATTGTAGAGGGAAATAAGATGCACATTTAATTTTTAGGCACTAGTGCAGCGTTTTTTGGTTCTTGGTTTAAACCACTGTTTTTAAATTGTTGGAAAGGTTCTTGTGGTGCATTGGTAGGGTCACTACCCCTGGACCTGAAGGCCTGAGTTGAAGAGGTTCTTGAGGTGTGTCATGACCCTTCTGGCTTGATTAAAATAGATAAACCACGATTGGACTAGGGGAGGGGGTGCACGAAATCCTAATTACTGACTCAGGCTGTGACTTAGTCCCTAACAGTCCTCATTAACAGCTATTCACCCTCCCAGCCTGATTGTTAGCAACTCCTCTGCCCAACCGTCTCTCTTTGGGCTCTATCCTATTGTTTACTCCCTACCCCACCCACCTCCCTATTTTCTGCATATAAACTTATGTTTTCCCAGCCACCATTAGTTCCAAGGAAGGGTCACCAGACCTGAAACGTGAGCTCTGTTTTCTCCTCCACAGATGCTGCCAGACCCGCTGAGCTTTTCCAGCAACTTTTATTTTTGTTCCTGATTTACAGCATCTGCAGTTCTTTCGGTTTTTATTTTGAAGTACAGCATATTGGGCATATGTCACACGCCTGTTGCTGCTTAGCATGAGATCGGAAGAAAATGGGCTGTAATTTGCTGATCTCGATGGGACTCTACTATTTGCTGTGGTTGGTTGGCTTGCTGAGCTGGTTCATTAGTTTGTAGACATTTCATTACCCTGATAAGGCAACATCAGTGCTGCCTCCAATGAAGTAATGTTTTCCTGCCTGGAGGTCGCCAAGAAGGCCATCAATAAACACATAGAATTAAACCCAATATACGCACCACTGCGAAGAAAAACTGGAAATGAGGTACTCTGCTCCAATGTACCCCCAGAGTTTAAATACCAGGTGGGAAAACACAACAGCACTTCGGAGGCTGCACTGATGATATTACGCAGCAGGGTAATGAAACATCTCAGCAAGCGAACCAACCAGAGAATGTACAACCCGAGCTACAAATCTACTTGAGAACCTTACTCTACAGTTTGGACTGTGCTGTCAGGGCCCTCTCATCCATCCTTTTTTTTAAGAAACTTAAGCTCACACCAGGCACAGATGAGGAAAACCCAGACTGTAAGATCACCACTTTCAGACCTATACTTAAAAATTCTGCCTAGACCAGCTTACGAGTGCATGTGTCATCTGAAGCAAGTGGAAGATTGGTGTTAATTAAATATAACTTCTTATTTTCTCTCCCTTAGTGACCAGGACTTGAGGCCTAGCCTGTCTCTATCTAGCTCTGCTTAAACAAAAAGGTGAAAAGGGTTCCATTTAGTTAGCTCTGCTGCTTGGGAAAACTTTTAATGGTAACTTTATTGATTGTTGTAAATCAACTTTGTGTTTTGATATTTTTCTCATGGATTTTTAAATTTTGTTAAATTCTTTGTAGATGCTGCAGGATTCTTTTCTAGAGATGAATTGCACTCACTAAGTCTGATTTGTCTTTGGAAGGTTAAGTAGGTGTTAATTTTGTTCTCGTATAAATCTGAAGTCCTAGTGCTCAACACCTGGTAGCGTATGTCCAGAGGAAAACTGGACACAGACCCTTCTACCAAAACTAGTGAAGATCTTGGATTTGAAGCATTGACTCAGTTTCTGCTTCTGCGGACTCTGCCTGCCTGCTGAGTGTTTGCAACATTCTCCTAGAATTCAAGCATCTGCAGCACTTTTTGTGCTCCTATTATACAATGTTGGTATCGGTATTGTTTAGTTTCAATATAAAATAAAGTATTTAACACAATGGGAGTCGTAACTTTCTATCTGCAAATCTTATTTGTTAAGAGGAAATAGGACATTATTGCAGGTGAACTGATATTAATTTACTTGATGTTCTATCATTTTTAAACTTGGAAGTGAAATCAGGAGATAGTAAGAATTGCTGCTGGTGGAGTCAGATAAGTGTGGAGCTGAAGGAACACAGGCCGAGCAGCATCAGAGGAGCAGGAAAGCTCAGAATTTGTACTCTAGGATATCTGGTCAGCATGGGTGAGTTGGACCAAAGAGCCTGTTTCCATGCTGTACATCTGATTGTGACATGACACTTTTTTTAGTTAGAGAATCAGAGTTATACAGCATGGAAACAGGCTCTTCAGTCTAACTTGTCCATGCCAACCAGATATCTTAAACTGATCTGGTCCCATTTTCCCCACAACCCTCTTATACCTTTTCTATTCATATATCCACCCAGATGGCTTTTCAATATTGTAATTGTACCTGGTGCCTCCATTCCCTGTGGCAGCTCATTCCATACATGCACCACACTGTGGAAAAAGTTGCCCTTTTTTAAATCTTTCCCTCTCACCTGAAACCTATGCCTGTAGTTTTGGATACCCCGACCCTGGGGGAGAAAGGACCTTGTCTATTCACCCTATCCGTGTTCCCCTCAGACTTCCACAAGGTCACCCCTCAGTTGCCTGTGTCTAGGGAAAATAGCTCCAGCCTATTCAGCTTTTCCCAAGAACAAGTTTTCTAACCCTGGCAACATCCTTGTTAAATTTGAAAGGGTTCAGATTTACAACACCTTTCCTATAGCAGGGTGGCCAGAATTGAATGCATTATTCCACAAGTGGCCTCACTAATGTGCTGCACAGCCACAACATGACATTCCAACTCCTACTCAATGCACTGACCAATGGAGGCAAGCGTTCAAGATATTCTGGGTTGTATGCAAGATATTTTTAAAAATCATTCTGGGGATCTGGGTGTTGCTGGTTGGGCCAGTATTTATTGTTGAATCCTAATTACTAGTGGTAAGATGCTATTACTGCATACCATTTAGTCTAGGCATCCTTTAGATATTAGGGGGCAAGTTCTAGGAATTGGACCCAGTGACACTGAAGGAACAATGATATATTTCCAAGTCAGGATGGTGAATGACTTAAATGGGAGCTTGCAAGTGTTGGTAGTCATGTGTATCTGCCATTCTTGTCCTTCTAGATTAGTGGTCATGAGTTTGAGACAGCTTTCTAAGGAGTCTTGAAGTTCTGCAGTGCGTGTCATTACATACTACTGCTTGAGTTGATAATGGAGGAAGTGAATATTTGTGGATGTGGTACCAATCAAGTGGCTGCTTTGAAGTTGCTGGACACAATCCAAGACTCTGCTGTTGGAGCTGCACATCCAGGCAAGTGGGGAGTATTCCATAACTACTCACTTTTGTATCTTGTCGATCCAGGACAGGCTTTGGAAAGTCAGGAGGTGAGTTATTTGCTGCAGGATTTCTAGCATCTGACCTGCAGTTGTAACTAGTGTTTACGTGGCAGGCCAGTTCAGTTTCTGGTCAGTGGTTTTCTATACTTCAAAAATATACTTTAAATCCTGTATAAAGACTTAATAAACTAGTAGTGAGTGGGATCCAGGGAGATAGTGAGGAAAGAGATCAGTCTGAGACCTGTGCAGTTGGGAAAATAAGTCAAACAGGGAAAGCAGGAATTAAGCAGAGAATGAGGTAGGACTGAAATAAATGCAATTTAGTTTAATGCAAGCAGCTTAACAAGTAAGGCAGATGAACATAGAACAGCACATTACAGCTCAGGTAATGGTCGGGAGCTTGGGATTGGGATATCACAAGTAATTAGAGACCTGGCTTAGGGAAGGACAGGACTGACAGCTTAGTGTTCCAGGGTAAAGATGCTATAGAAAGGGTTATGGTAGTGGGTGCATGCAAGAGATGGGGTGTGGTGTTTTGATTAGGGGATAACATTATGGCTGTACTGAGGAAGGATTTTCCTCCGAATACATCCAGGGAAGTTACTTGGATGGGATGGAGAAATACGAAAGGGATGACCACCTTTTAGGGTTGTATTATAGACCCTCTTCAATAGTCATCTGGAAATTGAGAAGTACATTTCTAAGGAGATTGCTGTTATCTGTAAGAAAAAAGGGTGGTAATGGTAGTGGATTTTAACTTTCCAAATATAGGCTGGGACTGCCATAGTGATAAGGGCATGGATGAAGAGGAATTTGTGTGTACAAGAAAATTTTCTGATTCAGTATGTGGAAATACTTATTGGAGAAGGGGTGAACCGTGACCTACTCTTGACAAATAAGGTAGGGTGGGGTGCCAGTGACCATTCTAATTAAAATGATAAAGGATAGACTTGATGTAAAAGTTGAAGTTCTAAATTGGAGGAAGGCTGATTTTGATGGTCTCATGACTCTAACTATAACTTTCAAAAGTTGATTGGGGACAGATGTTGGCAGGCAAAGGTCAGCTGCAAAATTGGAAGCCGTCAAAAATGAGTGCCCAGAGACAGTTCCTTTTAGGGTGAAAGGCAAGGCTCATAGATGTGGGAAATGATGGATGACTAGAGAAATTGAGGTTTTGATCAATAAAATGAGTGAAGCCTATATCAAGTATAGACAGCAGAGAGTAAGTGAATCCCTAGAAGAGTATAAGAACTGTAGGAGAGATAATAGGAGGGAAATCAGGAGGGCAGAAAGGGTTCAGGAGAATCCAAAGGGATTCTACAAATGTGTTAAGGATAACTAGGGAGTGAATAGGGCTCCTTTTAAAGATCAGTAAGCCCACCTATGTATGAAAGCACAGAAGATGGGAGAGATTCTAAATGAGTATTTTGCATCAGTATTTACTGTGGAGGGGCATATCAAAGATGGAGAAAGTGCATGTAATAGTGAGATCTTGAAGAGGAGGAGGTGGTGGTGGTGATGCTGGGCACCTTTTAATATGCATTAAGGTGAATAAATTCCCAGGACCTGACCAAGTGAACCCTAGACCTCTGGGAAGCAAGGGAAGTGATTGCTGGGTCCCCTGCAGAGATGTTTGTATCATTGGCCACAAGTGAGGTGCTGGATGTTGGCTGATATGGTGCCACTATTTTAAGAAAGGTGATAAAGAAAAGCCAGGAAACTACCGATTGGTGAACCCGACATCAGTGGTGGGCAAGTTGTTGGAGGAAATCCTGAGGGAAGTACATACCTGTATTTGGACAGGCAAGGACTGATTAGGAACAGTCAACATGGCTTTGTGTGTGAGGAAATTGCCTCTCCAACTTGAGATTTTTGAAGTAATGAATATTATTGAGGGCAGAGCAGTGCACAGCACACTATAGACTTTAGTGAAGCATTGGACAAGGTTCCTCATGGTAGACTGGTTAGCAAGGTTAGATTGCAAAGAATAGAGGGAGAACTGGCTCGAAAGTAGAAGACAGAGGGTGATAGTTGGGAGGTATTCTTTTTCAAACTGGAGGTCTGTGACCAGTTGTATGCCTCAAGGATTGATAATGGGTTCACTCATTTGTCATTTACATAAATGATTGGGATGTGAACATAAGAGGTATGATTAGTAAATTTGCAGATGAGGTGTTGTGGATAGCAAAGAAGGTTATCTCAGTACAGTGGAATCTTAATCTGATGGGCCAAGTGGTAGCTGTTGGAGTTTAAATAAATGTCAGGTGCTGCATTTTGGAAAGCATATCAGGGCCGGACTTTATACAGTTAATGGTAAGGTCTGGGGAGTTGCTGAACAGAGACTTTGGAGTGCAGGTACATAGTTCCTTGAAAGTGGAGTCATAGATAGGATCGTGAAGAAGGCATTTAGTATGCTTGTCTTTATTCCTCAGTGCATTGAGGTAATATACAGGACATTAGTCAGGCCACTTTTGGAATGCTGTGCACAATTCTGATCATCCTGCTGTGCTAAGGATGTTGTGAAATTTTGAAAGGGTTCAGAAAAGATTTACAAGGATGTTGCCAGGGTTGGAGGGCTTCAGGTGTAGGAAGCAGCTGAATAGTCTGGGGGTTAGTATCAGTGGATCATTGGAGGCTGAGGGTGATGGAGGTTTATAAAACCATGAGGGGCATGGATAGGGTAAATAGTCTTTTCCCCGGGGTAGTGGAATCCAAAACTGGGCATAGGTTTGAGGTGAGAGGGGTAAGATTTGAAAAGGCCCTAAGAGGAAACTTTTTCACGCAGAGGGTGGTGTGTGTATGGAATGAGTTGCCAGAGGAAATGGTGGAGGCTGGTACAATTACAAAATTTAAAAGGTATCTGGATGGGTATATAAATAGGAAGGGTTCAGAGGGATGTGGACTAAATGCTGTCAATGGAACTAGATTAATTTAGGATATCTGGTTGGTGTGGATGAGTTGGACGGAAGGGTTCGTTTCTGTGCTGTACATCTATGACTCAGTCGCTAAAACATTTCAGCTCTGTACATCTTTTGCATTTGGAAAGCAAAAACCTTGGAGTTTGACTTTCTTGACAGTTCTAAAAAGCCCAAGAAGGATTTCTTACTAATGCAAGAAACTACTTGTATTTGTGTCTCGGGTCAGTAGTGACCCTCAGTGTTTCAGGGATGGCAATACCCTTGAAGGTGAAGGGGTAGTTGTTAGATTTTTCCCTTTCTTTACTCATTCACAGGATGAGGCTGTTGCTGACCAGGCAGCATTTATTGCCCATCCCTAATTGCTGAGAGGGCAGTTCAGAGCCAACCACATTGCTGTGGGTCTGGAGTCACATGTAGGCCAGACCAGGTAAGGATGGCAGTTTCCTTCCCTAAAGTATATTAGTGAACCAGATGGGCTTTTCTGATAAAAGACAATGGGTTCGTGGTCATCATTAAATTCTGACTTCCAGATATTTTTATTGAATTCATATTCCACCATCTGTCATGGTGGGATTTAAACCCAGGTCCCAGAACATTATCTGGGTCTCTGGATTAGCAGCCCACTGATAATACCACTAGGCCATCGCCTCCCCAAGTTGGAGATGGCTAATGCCCTGTTGTTTTACAGTGCAACTATTACCTGCATCTTGTTGTAACAAAACCTGATAGTATCCAGGTCTTAAATTTGAATATGGTCTTGTTCAGGACAGTCATAGTTGTACAGCACAGAATCAGACTTTTTGGTCAACTCCCCCATGCTGACCAGGCTTCACAAACTAAATTTGTCCTATAAGCCTGTGTTTGGCCCATAACCTTCTAAACCTTTCCAATTGACTTACCCTTACTTCAGTGCTTTCAACATCTTTGCCCTGCATTTTTGCAACTTTCTCCATCAGACAGAGCTTAAAGACAAGCATATGGACGTAGATGGAATAGTGTAGGTTAGATGGACTTCAGATTGGTATGGCAGGTTGGCACAACATTGAGGGCCGAAGGGCCTGTACTGTGCTGTTATGTTCTATATTCTATTCATGTACCTACCCAAAAGTGTTGTAACTGTACCTGTATCTACTACTTTGATAGTTTATTACACCTAGGAGCTGCCCTCTGTGGAAAAAGTTGCCTTTCAGGTCCCTTTTTTAAAATCTTTCTTACCTTAATTATGCCCTAGTTTTGGATTCCCCTACTGTAGGCAAAAGAACTTTGCTATTCACCTTGTATATGCTCCTCCTTGTATCTCAATCACTCCAGATCTGGTAGCATTCCTCTAAATCTCTGCTGTACACCCTCCAATTTTAAAAATAAACGTCCTCTAGCAGGGTGACTAGAACAGTACCTTGTACTGTGGTGTTAACGGAGGGGTTCGGATGTTGCTATCTGATGATTACACAGAACTTGGTTCGATAATGCAGGGCTGGTTGCATAACGCGAAGGACTAATTTGTGTTATTGACAAAGTTACAGCAAAATGTCGTCGATAGCTTTATAAATAGACGCATCAAATTTGGGGGGGTGGAAATCTGAAACTTATCTGAAGGGTGTGAGAGGGTTTAAAAAGTAGGGGGTTGGGGGAGTGTAGGAGGGGTAATAAGGGACCTGGAAATGTGCCAATAATTGGGTCTTTTGAGTTTTCTCTATGCCTGTTCAGTAGCGTACTAATTTAATAATTACTGTTATGCTCGGGCCTGAAACTTTTGGTTTTGCAGGCGCTCCTGCATGTGGAAGTTTTAATTAATTAATTATACCCGTGGTTATTTGCAGTCTGGGTGTACTTCAAAGGAGGAATGTGGAATCGCTGGTAACAACTTCCACTTTTTCTCCGTTACTCTGCAGGCACGCTGCACCCCGAAGTCACTGTCAGTCTTTGAGCGTTAATGCTAACGCGATTTCACCGCAAAACAAGGGCTATCAAATTACCAGCGTGTTGCAGTTCTTCTACAGCCCCTCTCTGCCACGAAATGTTTGTTTGGGATTGCCTGGTCCTCGATCCGGAAAAGTTCCCCAGCACGCATCTCACTGAAAGATTTGAAACAAACACAAAATTGCTCAAGAAACTCAGCAGCATCCGCGCTAAGTTAAACCGAGTTATGCTTTCCAGTCCGGTATGACTGAAGAAGTCATTCGGCGTTGGAACCGTTAACTCTATTTCCCATTCCATCGATTATGCAGTTTCGCTAGCATTTTCTGTTTGTTTTAGCTTTCCAGAAGTGCTGGTCGTCTAGAAGATTCTAGTTGTAAACGCTTAAGGTCAATCTCTTACCCGAAAAAGTTCCTGATTATATCTTTAAGATCTGGCGTTAAAGTGCTAGAGGGAGATTTGGAAAAAAAAACGGAAAATGTCGGAGAATACCAGAGGGGATTGACAAATCTGTTCTTGGCGTTAACAATAACCACATACAGTTCCAATAGTCACCGAGAAGGGCGTCCTGTTTTAACGCCGCGTTGTTTCCATTGTGCGGGTTGCTACACTTCAATCGCATGTTTATTATTGTTGTTGCCTGGCAACGTTCGATACATTCGAACCACACGTGATGGGTTACGACACTTTTGGTTGGTGGATCTCATTTAGAGACCGTCCGGATTGGCAATGTGAAGAGGCCCGCCACATTGGGATAAGCCCCTGTCATCACTGGAAGTTACAATGGATCTTGAGTGTGCGCAATTTCAAGGTTGGTAACTTCATTGACCTGAAAAGTAAAATTGCTAAATGTTTTGCAAAATTGTTAAAATGCAAAAATTAAACATTTGACCCTTTTTTGTTTTCTTTTGCAGTTTCGGAAACGGCTGAAATTATAGGTAATACTGTTTTCCATCATGCCCCCTCCTGCTTGGATGAATGTTTAATCTTTAAGTTTCGCTGTAGGGTTGGCTTTTGCAATGTGAGACATCAGAACGGGTAAAAACTGCTTAAGTTTCTAGCTTCAGAATCATGCAACATGACAGAAAGCTATGCAAAATGTTAAAAAGTGAACAGAGGTGAGAAGGGTCTAGGCCCGAAACATCGGCTTTCCTGCTCCTCTGCTGCTTGGCCTATTGTGTTCGTTCGGCTCTACACCTTGTTATCTCGAGGTGAGGGAAGGTGCGAGAAACGTGTAAGAGAGGCTGTGCAATGAATGTAAGATATATTTTAAGCCAGAATGGAAGTTGGTGTAACATGTAGAGTATAGCTTCACAGTTGGAGAGAGACTACAGACTCGCTATGGTTCATCCTAACCCAATTCTGAGGGAAGACGGTAGGTGTTTGGGGAAGGACCTGTATCGATAATATAAAAGAAAGCAGCAAAGTGACCCCTGGTGGGGTGGGGTGAGGGAGTTCTTTGCTCTTTGAGTAGATTAGGATTATTTTCATTAGAAAGACGGAGATTGAGGGGGGACCTGATTGAGGTCTACAAAATCATGAGGGGTATAGACAGGGTGGATAGTAAGAATCTTTTTCCCTGAGTGGGGGACTCAATTACTAGGGGTCATGAGTTCAAAGTGAGAGGAGGAAAGTTTAAGGGAGGTATGCGTGGAAAGTTCTTTACACAGAGGGTGGTGGGTGTCTGGAACGCGTTGCCAGTGGAGGTGGTAGACGCAGACACGTTAGCGTCTTTTAAGATATATCTGGACAGGTACATGGATGGGCAGGGAGCAAATGGACACAGACCCTTAGAAAATAGATGACAGGTTAGACAGAGGATCTCGATCGTGGCAGGCTTGGAGGGCTGAAGGGCATGTTCCTATACTGTAATTTTCTTTGTTCTTTGAGTTGGGAGCTTAAGCCATACTGCAATACTAGCATTTCATCAACTGAGTAATATTTCCTGGCATATTTTTGGTGATTTCTCCTTCTTTTTAAAGAAACTTAACAAAGACCCTGAAGATAAATAAGCCTAGTCGTAACCTGCAGCCACCTCTACCAGGAACAATGTAATATTATCAGCTATGATCTTACCGAATAGTGGAATGTACATCTCTACTCCTGTATCTTATTAAATCACAGCATTCCTACAGTGTGGAAGCAGGCCATATGGCCCATCAAGCCTACACAAACACTCTAAAGAACATCCAACCCAGACCCACCCAGTCCCTGTGATTCCACATTTCCCAGGGCAAGCCCACCTAATCTGCCCTTCCTTGGACTGTAGGAGGAAACTGGAGAACTCAGAGAAAACACAATCAGATGTGGGGAGAATGTACAAGCTGCACACACTGTTGCCAGAGGGTGGAATTGAACCCAGGCACTTGCTAACTACTGAGCCAATATGCTGCCCCCTTATAGCTCTTCCAATCCCAGCTGTGTCCGTGTGAATTATTTCTATTATAAAAGGTAGAGAAGCTCATTACTGTTGTGGATAAGGTAATGTTGATATGAAGTAGAGGTTGAACCACCCACCCGCCTCCATAACTAAACTGAAACACCGAGAGAAGCTGGCTTCACTTCATAATCTGTTAAAGGAAGTGTGAACCTGCCTCTCACCCCCATCCCCAATCTCTTATAAAGGAATGGTTAACTGAAATGAACTCCTGACAGTCATTCTATAATCAACAAGCAACAATTTATTTAACTCTAATGATGAACAAATTAACTGAACTACTAACAAACTAAACAGATCCTCCACCCACACCCCCCCCCCCACCCCCCCCCCCCCCCCCCTCCGGTAGTACCAACTATTTCAGACTAAGGCAAAATTCTAATGGTATGCTGTTCCAAAAGATAAAGTCCCACTTATATAAGCCAAGTTAATAAAAAAAACTTAAGACTTCGTCTCTCGAAATTATAGCCAGGTTACATCACCCAGAACGTTTGGTGCCTTTTCTGCTGTTTTTCACTCGGGAATGCCTTTCTCTGTCAAATTCTTGTGTCAGGAATATTAGCTAAGAGTCAGATGATGGTTTTCTGAGCGCTTAGAGGATTCTGTAAGAGCCAGTGATCTTTTTCTCTTTAGGGCTGTAGGTTGTTCACCCTAACAGATGGCAGTTGCTCTCATGCCAATTTTCAAATATCTTTTTCTTTTATACCCTCAAGAACCCATCAGTTTTTTATAGGATTGGTCCTAGGTTGTCAGAACCATCAGATTTAAATTTATTTTTTTAGTCTCCAAGTGCCTAGTTTAAATTAATTGGCTGATATTCAATCTGGTTGTAACAATCTGGTTAATAACAAAATAAGACTACTGGCTGGGTTGCTAACCATACAGTCTTTGAAACATTTGTATCAAATTTCAGGAACTCTCTGTACTTGCTGCTGCTCACAGACATTTTTTAAAATCTCCAAGCTTAGACAAAACATATCATCTTTTAAAGGTTCTTCCCTCCCCCCCCACCCCAAACACTCATTTTAGAAACAAATTCTAACGTCCTGCCTTCCAATCGACAAGTACCCTCCCCAACTTCGTAACAGTATGGATAAGTATAAAAATGAAATCTGATAGGTATTAAGTGTGCTTTGTGAGAGCTTACCTAAATATGTGCAAACTGAAATGTCTTTTCTTCTCTGGATGAGGCCATCATTAAAGCTATGAAGTGCACAAGAAGTCTCTACGAGCATAATTTTTAAAGTTCCGTTTTCCAAAAAAAAATTTTTCTAGATCAGCTGACAAAACCCGAAACTGCAATGACTGGAGGTCAGAGGTATCCTGGTCGATCCCTCTTTGGTACTACGTTGGATAGCAAAGGTTTTTACAAAGGTAAAACATCTACATGATGATTCATGCTTGGATTTGTATAGCAATTGCACTAATAACTATCTTGTAAAATTAAGGCAAGTGGGATCAGATTGTTTGTTTACTATTTTGCTGGACAGTGAGTGGAGTCTTTAGATGGCTTCACTCACCACTATATTGACTAATACTTAGAACCTACACCCACTTTCTCTCATTCCCCATAAATGCTGTGTCTACAAAAAAAAGTCAGAGGATGATAATTTTGCAGTGAGTAACTTGCCTCCTGATTTATCCAAAATTTTCCCGATATTGGAGCACCAGACAGGAGTGTGATGGAATACTCTCCACTTACCTGGATGAGTGCAGCTACGTCAGCACTCAAGGGAGAAGCTGTTTGGGCTCCACAAGGGTTGCAAGCTTCATTAAATGATTCCTAATTGTGTCTTTTTCTGAAATCTGTCAATATGTTGTTCCCTCCTGGATTGGGAAACCGCACATAAGAACCAGTGTCTGAATTTACCTTTCTTTTTGCCAAGGGGTGTGTTTATGGGATTTTTTTTGCTTTGGGTCAGTTAATTAGTAGTGGGTACTGTATCTATTATTGGGTTAAGTTTTCCAATAGTTAAATTACTCTAAATTCCTCTTTCTTCTATTTGTATTTTAACTGTAGTATATAAATAAATTGTGTTTTGCTTAATGTTGAGTGGTTTGACCAGTTCCAGTATCATATCTGGAACACTCACTTCACATCTACCTTTAAGAGTGGGAAAAGCTGTTGGGGTCTAGGCTACTGTCTTAAGACATTTTGAGGAGGTCTGGTCTGCTCTATATAAGATTGGGGGCTTGTTTGGGATATAATTCTGTAATTCCAACTTGGGTTTAGGGTTGTTGAACTGTAAGGCAGCCACTAGTAGGTGTTAGAGTCTCTTTCGGTTGTTGAATTTGGTTGGTTTAAACAGGGCATGCTTTGTGTAGTATTGGCTCTTTCTGTCACTAAGTTTTCTGGGTGTGGAGAAATGACTTTGGGAGTATTGCAAAACGTGAGTAAGGCAAATCTGGGGTTGGAGTTGTCTTTGCAAGAAAAGAGAAGGTAATTACAGCAATAGTTCAACATTCAAAGGTGCTGGAAATGCCATCAGGATCTTTTGGAAATGACACGATTCAATTGCAGATGAAGCAGCTTGAACATGAAAAGGATCTGAAACAGTTTGAATTACGATTTAAAAGCTGAGGAAAGAGGAAAGGAAAGAATAACCTTGGCAGAACAAAAAGGAAAAGAAAAGATGGTTCTAGAAGAAAGGAAAGAGGAAAGGAAAGAATAACCTTGGCAGAACAAAAAGGAAAAGAAAGGATGGTTCTCGAAGAAAGAGAAAAGAAAAGCAGAAAGAGAGTGTGTTTGAACTTCAGAGTTGGCAATTTGACCGGAAAGTGGACTTAAAAGAATGGAGGTGGAGGTGGAGGTAGAAGGTAAGCTTAGCGAGGAGGATAGTGAGGATGTGCAAACCCGTTGTAGCCAAAGGACTGGTGGGGATCTGTTTAAATCTGTCCAAGCATCGCCTAAATTTGATGAGAAGGATGTAGAAGCCTTTTTCATCTCATTTGCGAAAGTGGATAAATGAATGAAGTGGCCGGTGACCATGTAGGTATTGTTGATCCAAACAAAGTTGGTAGGTGGAGTGAGGGATGTATTAGCATCACTCAAAGGGGGTACCTGGGCAGTATGAGATGGTGAAGAAAGCCATCTTAGGTGCATATGAACTAGTGCCAGAAGTCTACAGACAAACATTTCAGGAATCTGAGAAAGGACCCTGGTCAAACATACATTGAGTTTGAAAGGATAAAACAAAATGTGAGGGATAGAAATTGGGGCAAAAGAGAAATCCTCAGGTGGTAAGGAAAGAAGTCGTATAGATAGTGTACCATAGGGTACCCACGAGAGGGAAAGAGAAGTAAAAAACTCGGGTGTTTTCACTGTAATAAAGTAGGCCACTGGAAGCCATGGTGTTTGTGGTTTAGAAAAATGTACTGGGAAGTCGGATGTAGGAATACATGATGACCCACCGAGTTTGCTGAAGTGGTAAAGGAAAGCGCAGTGCAGGCTAAGAAGCTGCGCCAGAATGACCTCTCTGGTCAGAGGTTGGTTGAGAAGAAATTGCCAGATCATCTTAAACCATTCACCTTCGAGGGTGAGGTTTACTCGCATATGCCAAGAGGAGCAGGTAAAGAAATTACAATTTTAAGAGGTACAGGAGCATATCAATCTTTGAGATATGAGGAGCTCCGTAATTCAGAAGGACTATTGCCAGAAAAAGTGTTAATATGTGGAATTCATGGGGAGACCAGAAGTGCTTCATTGTGTAGAGTTAGGTTGGAGTATCCAGTGAAAAGTGGAGAAGTGGTAATAGAAGTACTGGAGGAATTCTTGGCTCCAGGGCTACAATTTGTCCCTGGTAACGATGTGGCTGGATCACAGGTAGGTGCCTGTTGTGGTTGAAAAACCAGTTTAGAATCAGGAAACATATCCTGGGACTTTTCCTGGCTGTATGATAACAAGGTCTCAAAGTCACAGGTTGAAAGAGGAGGAGAAATCAAAGAATAAAGATACGGAAGTAGAACTAGCAGAGACCACGTTTGATTGAATGGTTGAGGGGAAAAATAAGAACAGGTGGAGGACAAAGGGGGAATTTGTTTCGAAAATTTAACGAGTTACGACAGAAGGATGAAAAACTGAAACAATTGTACCAAAAACCATACACACAAGAAGAATCTGAGTGAATTTCTGAATGTTGCTATCTTTAAATGATGACTTGATGAGGAAATGGAGACCATCACATATTCAACAGATGGGAAATGGGTGGAAGCTCAAGTTTATTACCAGTGGGTTATAGGAGGGAGGTGTTGTGGGTAGCCCATGAGTTAGCAGTAGGAGGTCATTTAGGAGTAAGGAAAATTCAAATCAAAATACAAATATTTTTACTGGTCTGGACTGCATAAGAATGTAGTTAAATTTTGCCAGGAATGTTATACATGTCAGGTAATTTGGAAAATCTCAGGCAGTAATAAAACCAGCAGTTTTAATACCCTTTCTTGCATTTGAGGAACCTTTTACAAGGGTCTCCAATGTATACCTAAAACAAAAAGTGGGAATTGATATTGTTGACAATAATGGATATGTCCAGTAGATTTCCAGGAGCCATTCTGTTATGCAGTATCAGAGCTAAAGGGATTGTAGGAGAGTTACTCAAATGTTTCACTTCATACGGACTATCTACAGAGATACAATCAGATCGTGGGTCAAATTTTACATCAAAATTACTCAGGTGAGTTAAATCATGGAATCCCTACAGCAAGGAAACGGGCTCTTCAGCCTAACAAGTCCACACTGAACCTCAGAGTATTCCTGCCCAGACCCCCCCCGACCCGTAACCCACCAGCCTGCACGTTCCTCAACACTATGGGGCAGTTTAGCACGGCCAGTTCACCTAACCTGCACATCTTCGGACTGTGGATGGAAACCGGAGCATCCGGAGGAAATCCACGGGGACACGGGGAGAATGTATAAACTCCACACAGACAGTTGCCCGAGGCTGGAATCAAACCTGGGTCCCTGGTGCCGTGAGGCAGCAGAGCTAACCACTGAGCCACCGTGCCGCCCCAGCGTCATGCACCTGGAGCGAAAAACTCCATTCTGGAATTCGAACTCGCAACCTTTGAACAGCACTGTCAATACATCCATAGAAGTCCAACACACTCTCCATTGCACCACTGATAGAGGTTACTGGCAGGTACCTTTATTTGAAAAAGCGAAAATAATTTCAGCTTTTGTAATGCCGAATGGACTATACCAATTTAAAGTCATGCCATTTGGTATGGAAAAATGTGCCAGCCACATTTCAAAGACTAAGCCGATAAAGTCATTTCTGGATTACGCAATTGTGTGGTGGCTTTTAGTCATGTATGAAGGGAACATTTGCAGCATTTATTGGAATTAGTTGATCAACTTCAGGAGGCGGGCTTGGTCGTAAGCCTGGCTGAGTGAATTTGCAAAAGTTCCTGGGCCATGTTATTGGCCATGGCTGGGAGGCCCCATCGATGAAGACAGCAGTACTGTGATTTCTGGGACTGAATGGGTTTTATTGGAAGTTCATACAGAATTTTAGCAGTGGGGTTGTTCCACTGATTGACTTATTGAAGAAGCACAGAAAGTTTGTGGATTGTCAGAAGACATTTGTGAGCCTGAAAGCTGTGTTAACCACTGCCCCAGTGTTAGCCACAGCCAACAGCACAAACCCATTCAACGTGGCTATCAATGTGAATGTTGAGAGTGTCGGTGCTGTACTTTTAAAGGAAAATGACAAGAAGATAGAAAGACCTATCGGGTATTTTCCCAGAAACTTGAAAACTCATCAACCAAAATATTCCACAATTGGGAAGAAGACTGAGCTTGCTGTTGGTATTACACCATTTCAACAAATACATTGCCAATAATGAGCTGAGACAATTGTATGTACAGATCATAACCCATTAAAGTTTTTGGAGAAATCTAAGGACAAAAATTCCAGAGTGATTATTGCAGTGATTCAATTTTAAAATTATACATTTGGCAGGATGTGAAAGTGTAACTGTTGATGCATTGTTATGATTTGGATAAAGAAAGATGGAGGCATTCAGTGGCAAGAAAGAGTAAACCGATTGTAATAGAATGCAGTGGTGAGTGTTGGCATGTTTAGAGTCAATGTAACATATGTGCATTGTAGTATACTAATAGAGTAAGACTAACATTTTTAAAATTAGGCCATCTATGTATATTGATGGTTAATTTTTTTAAAGGGAGGAGGTGTGACAATGTTTAAAGTGTGACACTTTTATAAAGATTACTTTCTCTGGGTTTTTTTTGAAGGGGGGAGGTTACAAAGGCAGAGGTACTGAAGTGTCTACTGGAATCAGCTTAAATCAATGGGTTAAGAGACGTTTGTTTTTTTTTTAAAATGCAGTTTGAAAGAACACAAGAACACAACCATTCAATGAGATCATGGCTGATCGCTCTCGTGGACCCAGCTCCATTCACCGACCTGCTCACCATAACCCTCAAAAATATATCTATTTTTGCCTTTAAAACCTGGTTACAAAGGAAGGGATGTGGCCTGTTCTCCCAGACCAGGCTTTCTAAGTTCTTTTTAAAAGTTTAGCAGGGAGAAGCTGTTTGGGCTCCACAAGGGTTGCAGGCTTCAATAAATTATTCCTAACTATGTCTTTCTCTGAAATCTCTCTTGGTGTTGCTCCCTCCTGGATCGGGAAGCTGCTCGTAAGAACCTGTGTCTGAATTTACCTTTCTTTTTTGGCTGAGGGCTATGTTTATGGGATGTTACTGTATTGGACCAATTAATTAGTGGGTACTGTATCTATTATTGGGTTACGTTTTCTAGTAGTTAAATTATTCTAAGTTCCTCTTTCTTCTGTTAGTATTTAATTATAGTGTTTGAATAAATTATGCTTTTCTTAATGTTGAGTGGTTCGACCAGTTGCATCACGTCTGGAACACCCACTTCACATCTATCTTTAAAATAAGAAAAAGTTAGGATCAATGCTACCCTCTTAAAATACTTTTGAGGAGCTGTGGTCTGGTCCATAACACCCATGCAAATTGCTCGCCATGCTTTCGGCTCCTCGAAAGAGAAGCACTGACAAAAGGCTGAGTTTCAAGATTTGTTTAGGATGCGACCAAAAATATGGAGAAACCTGAATTTGCCCTTCCTTTTACAGGAAAAAAGGTGTAGAACAGGGCAAGTAACATGGATGATCAATAAACACCACAAATTTTAACTGACTTCTACCATGAAACCCCCTAAATCTGAACTGGCAGTGTCAGGTGGAAAGGTGAATGGAGAAGTGGCAGATAGTTTAATGTGGACAAGTGTGAGCTGATGCATTTGGGGTGTCAGATGCAAGAGAAGAGTACACAGTAAATGCCAGGACCCTTAGGAACAACAATATACAATGGGATCTTGGGATCCAGGTCCATAGCATCCTGAAGACGGCCGCACAAACGGATAAGGTGGTAAAGAAGGCATGTGGCATGCTTAACTTGGGGCATTGAGTATAAAAGATGGCAAGTCATATTGTAGCTGTATAAGACTTTAGTTAGGCCATATTTAGATATTATGTGCAGTTGTAGTCAGCACACTATATAGAAAGGATGCGGAGGCTTTGGAGACGGTGCAAAAGAGGTTTACCAGGATGTTGCCTGGATTGGACAGTATTAGCTATAACCGCAGGTTGGACAAACACTTTCATACGGCCTTCTAAATGGGATATTTAAGTCAAAGCACCAACTGCTTGCTCAAGTGGCCAGAAATTTTCCATGCTATTATCTGGGAGAGCTCCCCTGGTCTTCAATGTTTGTTCAACATTCCCACCTCAAACAACTCCACTGAAACAAATTAGCTGCTTGCTGCTGCTGTGCATAAACTATTTGCCATGTTTGACTGAATTTTGACGTAATTATTTAATTGTAGGACATACTGGAACGCCATGAAGATGTGAACTTCTCACCTATTTTACCCATACCTGAGATAGAAATAGACAGACAAGCAGTCACAAACATTATCTTGTGAGCCTAGGACCTTTGACCTTACGGTGTCAAGACCACAAGTAATTTTATCGCCATGTTTCCCTTCTAACTCCTTAATATTAACCTGGTCTCAATGGATGCGAGACAGTTGGATAGAGGTTTAACCCTGGGGAAATGCTTGCCACTTCTTCAATCTGTCTTGCATTACTGTTGCTATTTTTGACAGTGGCATGTTCTTTGTTGCTAATTCTTTTGTAATACTACTTGAACATACTTAAATCAGGCTCCCATTTTGTACTGTGGAAGCCTGATTTAAGTCATTGGATACCAATGGAATTTCCCAGTGCTGGAGGAAATGCAGTGGGCGACGTGAAGGGAGTTACTGCTGGCATCAAAACATGAGGAAAATTGTTTTTTCCAGTACAGCTTCGGGGCTGGGGAGAAGCAGGTGTGCACTCACCGCCCCCCCCCCCCCGCCCCCCCCGGAAACTATTCGCCGTCTCTTGACCTTGCACCCTCTTGCCAATTGTGACTTGTATGTAATTGATGTCGTGGTCATCAATCTACGTGGGATGTAATTCCTGGGAGTCAACGTCCAGCACCCCCAACTGGTAACCTCCTGCTGTGGTCTTTTCTCGCCTGGCAACCTGCACTTCTGGCCAATCAACAAACTGATGGAATGAAATCTTGTGTGAAGCTGGATGAACACAGCAGGCCAAGCAGCATCTCGGGAGCACAGATGCTGCTTGGCCTGCTGTGTTCATCCAGCTTCACACTTTGTTATCTTGGATTTTCCAGCATCTGCAGTTCCCATTATCTCTGAATGAAATCTGTGTTGCATTTGGCAGCTTCTCAATCACGACATCACTTCCCTGTGCTGACCTGACCTTCCCATAATTTTTGGGTCCTTTTGTTTCTGTCAGCCATTTTCACATAAGTGTATAACAATGGGCTGTCGAGCCCTATTCGAGTTCTATCAAAACGTGCCTGGATGGGTTGATTTTTTAAAAAAAAATCTCGGACTGTTGTTATAGGGGAGAGGTGATGGCTTAGTGGTATTATTGCTGGACTGTTAACCTAGAGACCCAGATAATGTTCTGGGGACCCAGGTTCAAATCCCGCTACAGCAGAAGGTGGAATTTGAATTCAGTAAATAGCTGGAATGAAGAGTCTAATGATGTCTGTGAATCCATTGTCAATTGTTGGAAAAACCTGTCTGGTTCACTAATGTCCTTTTGGGAAGGAAACAGCCATCCTTACCTACATGTGACTCTGGACCCACAGCAATGTGGTTGACTCTTAACTGCCCTTTGGGCAGTGAGGGATGGACAATAAATGTTTGCCTAGCCAGGGACCTTATCCCGTGAATATCTTTTTTTTAAAATTCAAACTCGAGAAGCTGGTCTCCTTCAATATGAACGTTGATCAACGCTGAGTTAGCCAGCTTAGAAAGGTCCTCTGTGTTTTGTGCTGATTTGAGCCCATCTCCTCCAAGGATGAATGTGAGTTGGATATTGATTTTGGGAGGTATTATTGGTTGTTGATTAACTCCAGCTAAGAAATGGAACAGTACAGCTCAGTAAGAGGCCCTTTGGTCCATGTCTGTGCTGACCTTATTGTCATTCTAAACTAATTCCATCTCCCTGCCCATGGTCTGTATCCCTCTGTTTCCTGTCTATTCATGTCTGAATGAATGCCTGTTAAATGTTGCTAACAAATATCTGCTTCTACTACCATCTCAGGCATTACCACCCTCCTGTATTTTTTTAAAAAAAACTTTCCTCACACATCTCTAAAACATTTTCCCCTTTCACCTTAGACCTCTGCCCCTGCTTTTTAACGTTTCCGCCCCGGGTAAATAACTCCGACTTATCGACCTTGTGCATACCTGTTATAAGTGTATAAAATTATAGAGTCGCCCCTCAGCCTCCAACACTGGTGAAAACAGTCCAAGTTTGTTCAACTGTCTGTGGGCGGCACGGTGGCTCAGTGGTTAGCACTGCGGCCTCACAGCGCTAGGGACCTGGGTTCGATTCCAGCCTTGGGCGACTGTCTGTGTGGAGTTTGCACATTCCCCCTGTGTCTGCGTGGGTTTCCTCCGGGTGCTCTGGTTTCCTCCCACAGTCCAAAGATGTACTGGTTAGGTGGATCGACCGTGCTAAATTTCCCATAGTGTTCAGGGGTATGTGGGTTATAGAGGGATGGGTCTGGGTGGGATGCTTCAAGGGATGGTGTGGACTTGTTGGGCCGAAAGGCCGATTTCCACACTGTAGGGAATCTAATCTAATCCTGGTAAAGCTCTTCTGCAACCTCTACCACCTTATCTACTTGTGTTGCCACTTTCAGGGCGCTATGGACCCGGACCTCATGACCATCACTGTTCCTAAGGGTCCTGACATTTACTGTGTACTGTCCTGTTGCATATGATCTTCCAAATGCATTGGGTCACACTCATCCAGATTAAACTCTGTGCCAATTGTCTGCTCAACTTTCCACCTGATCTATATCCTACTGTATCGTTTAATCATCTTCCCCATCTACAACTCCTCCAATTTTTGTGTCATTTGCAAACTTGCTAACAAAACCACCAAAGTTTTCATCCAAATCATTTATATATACTACAAGCAAGAGGTCCCAGCACTGATCCTTGTGGAATACCATAGTTCATAGACCACCAGTCAGAAAAATACCCCTCCACAAGTACCCTCTGTTTTCTGTGGCTGAGCCAATTTGGTATCCAACTTGCCAACTCACTAATGGATCCCATTTGACTTTAACTTCCGGACCAGCCTACCATGAGGGTCCTTGTCAAATGTTTTAGTAAAGTCCATGTAGACAGCATCCACTGCTTTACCTGCATCAATTATCTTAGTCACTTCCTCAAAATGCACAATCAAAATTTATGAGACAAAATGACAGCCCTGTTTAGTTAGCCCTGCTTTCTCAGAATGCCAGGGACATGGGTTCGATTCCAGCCTCAGGTGACTGTCTGAGTAGAGTTTGCACATTCTCCCCGTGGCTGTGCCTGGGTACTCCAGTTTCCTCCCACAGTCCAAAGCTGTCCAGATTAGGCAATTTGGCCATGTTAAATTGCCCATGGTGTGCAGGCTGGGTGGATTAACCATAAGAAATGAAGGGTTACATGGATAGGATTTGTGGGGTGGGGGCGGGGGGGGGGCGGTGAGAAGAAGGGAGGATGCTCTTTGGAGGATCAGTGATGGAATCTATGGACTGTATGACCTGCCTCCATATTCGAGGGATCCTACGATTCTAAGACCTCCTCTGCATAAAGCCATGCTGACTATTCTCTAAGTCCATTCTTCTGCGAATGCAAGTAAATCCTGTCCCTAAGAATCTTCTCCAATAATTTCCCACCACTGTTGTAAGGCTGCCTGATCAAAACCTTCCTGGATTATCTCTGTTGCTCTTCTTAAAGAAAGCAACAACATTGGCTATTCTCCAGTCTTCTGGGAGCTCGTCTGTGGAAAAGAGGATACAGAGATCTCTGTCAAGGCCCCAACAATGCCTTCCCTTGCTGCCTTCAACATCCCTGAATGGATTCCATCAGGCCCTTGGGACTTATCTACCCAAATCATTTTCAAGAGAGCACTACCACCTAAATATCAATATCCCCCAGAATATCAACATACTCCTCTCTAATCTTACCATCATCCTTGTGCTTCACCTTGATGAATACCAACATAACATACTCACTAAGGACCTCACTCACTTCCTGTGGCTCCATACGTAAATTCCCTCCTTTTATCCTTGAGTGGACCCACCCTTACCCTTCTCGCTCCCAATATATTTAAAATTCTTTTGGGATTCTTCTTAATCCTACTTGCCAAGGACATTACGTGGCTCCTTCTAGACCTCCTAATTTTTTGTTTAAGTTCTTTTCTGCTTCCTTTATACTCAATGGCCTTGCCTTGTTTGATTTCCCTTTCCCAAGCTTTACATATGCTTCCTTTTTCTTTTTGACTAACCTTGCAGTATCTCTTGTCATCCAAGGTTGCCAAATTTTGCTGTCATTTTCTTTCATCTCGCATGTACGTTGTGGTCCTAAACGGGGATAAATTGGCCTTAAAAAGACTTGCACGTGCCAGATGCCAGTGTTTACTCAAAAAGCCACCCTAACCTAATTCTCCAATTCCTGCCTAATACTGTTGTAATTAACCTTCCCCCAATTTAGCACTTTCACTGGAGAACCTTATCCATAACTATCTTAAAACTTATGGAGTTATGATCTCTGTTCCCAAAATGCTACCCCCCCCCCCCCCCCCCCCCACCCAATCAATTGATCACCTGACCAGACTCATTGCCCAGTATAAAATCTAGTATGGCTTCTTCCTTAGTTGGACTATTTATGTATTCTTTCAAGAAATCCTTCTGGATGCACAAAACAAATTCTGCTCTATCCAAGCCCCTGGCACTAGTGGAGTCCCAGTCAATAATGGGGAAGTTGAAGTAACGCACCACCTGCTATTTTTGTATCTCTCCATTGACTGCTAACATATCTGTTCCTCTATCTTCCTCTGGGGTGCCAGCAGTATAACCTCATCATAGTGATTGCATCTTTCTTAGTCCTGAGTTCTATCCGTAGGGTCTAGCTGAGCCCTCTAGATATCTCCTGTTAGTACAGATGTAACATTTTCCTTTATTAGTAATGCAACTCCCCCATCCCTTTATATCTCTTTCTATCTCACCCGAAGTGAATGCACAAGTGATATCGAGTGCAAAATAGCCTTATGCCTGTGGTGCTTCCTAACTGTTAGTCTAGTAACTTTTGCTGTCAAACATGAAAAATGTGTCTTGCATCAGTTTGTGTTTCCCTTCATGTTAAAGCAAGCCTCAACTTGGTATTCTCTTTGAATAGCTTGAGATTGAGATTCCCTTTTCCTATCCTACATCCAGGTGGTGAAGCACAGGAAACTGCCACTAGTTGGGGAAACTGGTTGATGCTGGTCATACTCTGGAGAAAGGGCTTCACAACTGACAAAAGCAAATTGGCCAGTCAGTCAGTCAGTTCTGAGTAAATTTAAACTCTTTCCACCAGTGAAATGAGATTGTGAAACCCAGTGTGCCTTCCAGTTCCTACATTTCAACTCTTTTCTTGTTATTGAAGCGTCACGGACCAGACCAAACTCCCTCAGAATATTCAGAAGATAGTCTCGACACTAACTTTTTTCAAGTTTTCATGTTGCATTCCATACGCAATTCGATTGGTCAGCTGACAGGATTTAAAACAAAACACACTACTTATCCACTATAGTTAAAATATGACAAAAGAAAGAAGGAATTGGAAAAACCTAACTCTATTGGAAAACTTAACAGAAGAATAGATACAGTTCGTACTATATTGGAATAGTTATTTAGTCGTAACATCCCATAAACACACTCTTGAGGGAAAAATGCAATTTCAGAAAATAGAGATAACAAAGTGTGGAGCTGGATGAACATAGCAGGCCAAGCAGCATCTTAGGAGCTGCTTGGCCTGCTCTGTTCATCCAGCTCCACACTTTGTAATCTTAGGAACTGCAGATGCTGGAGAATCCATTATCTCTAATTCAGAAAATAGATTGTCTTGCATGCGACTCCTGTAGCAGGTGGAGAACCCCCAGCTTTTGGCAGTAACCAAGAGAAGGAAAACATACCTTCCACTTCTTCAAGGCCCAACAGCAACTACAGAAAACTAAAACTCAAAATCCTGGTTCTGTGGGAGCTTGAACATGCCCATTCAGGCTGTTGCTATTGTTCCAACTCTTTTTAAAACAAAAACCCAAAGCCTCATGAGCCATTTACTCTGGTTCTGATAAACTGCTCGTCGCCTTTGCCTTACAATCTCTCCTCCATAGAAAACTAGGGTGAAATACAATTCTTAAAGCCACAACATTGTTATAGTGTCAGTTAGCAGAAATCTTGCCTGTGAACCACAAGGTGTTGCTTTCAAATTGCACTTCATGGTCGAACACAAAAGTCAAAGGCTGATATATCAGTGTTACACTGCTGTATGGCCAGAGGTGCTGTCTGTCTGATGAGACGTTAAATCTAAGCCCCATCTTGAGTGAATGTAAAAGATCCTATGGTTGAAAATGTAGAGTTATTGTTGTCCTGGCCAATATTTAAATCTCAATCAACATCACTAAAGAACGGATTACCTGTTCAGCACCTCACTGTCTCTGGATGCAGATAGCTTGCCATGTTTCATACATTACACTTCAAAGGTTGTCACTACAAAGATTGAAGTGCCTTTGAGATGCATAATTGTCGTTTAAAGGTACAGTGTAAATGCAAGCCTTTTCCTTCTCTCTCTTAATTACAGGGTTATCAGAAGAAGAACAAAATGTTGCCGCTGTGCCAAGTGATGCACAGCCAGGCCATCAGTTGGATCAGCACAGGTGCAAGACTGAATCCGTAAACATTCCCAAATCTGGGAATTGCCTTGATTTTTCGAGAATGACAAGCCCAAAGTCAGGAAGTGCCAGTGGTACCGAACAGGACGTCAGAGACTGCAGCTCTGAACCAAAGAGATCTCTCAAAACATCTCTCGATGGAAGAATCACTGGGAAACACATTGACAGAGAGAGATCCTCTGAGTGCAGCACGCCAAGTGCAGTGACCGATGGCATCCTGTCACCATCGTCTGAGGCTCTGGGACAGCCCCCCAGTCAAGACGTCAAGTGTGTAGTTCCCCAAAATATTAAACATAAGTTTAGAACCGATGTTGTGGATGAGCTGCTAACGGATGACGAGGTTAGTATGGGAAGAGCACTTGTGTAGCTGGTTTCAGCACCTAGCTTGCTGTGCAATGGTGGTGCTATTTTCGCTGTAATGAAACTGGATATTTCAGTTATGACTTGGTTGGTAGTGCTGTCATCTCAGCACCACTAGGTGGAGACACTATGTTGCACTCCAAAGACGCGAGCATGTAATCAAAGTAGGCCACCCTTGTTTAGTACTGAGGGAGTGCTACACTGTTGGAAAAACCACCTTTCAGATTAGACTTTAAACCGAAGTCCTATCTAATGTCTTAGGATCTTAGAGCATCTGATCTAATACAGTATTCAAAGAAGAATTAGGAGGATTGTGTCTAACACTTTGGAGAGATTTTATCTCCCCTTCAACATATTATCTTGTAATGATCATACAGTTGCTGTGCATATATACTATATAAAAACATGTGCACACACACACATACACATATTATATATATAAAAGATATTGTGTGGGGGTATATAAGTTTTTGATCTTTCTCGTAGCAGACCTTAACCTACACTGCTGGAAAAACCCACCTGGTTTACTAATGTCCTTTAGGGAAGGAAAATGCCACCCTTACCAGATCTGGTCCACGTGTGACTCCAGACTGCCCTCTGGGCAATGAGGGATGGGCAATAAATGCTGCCTGGCCAGCGATGCCCTCATCTCGTGAATGAATAAAAAAAACCCATGAGATTGGGACTTCAGTAAGTTGCATTGTTGGAAGTCTACACTGAGGTTAGCTGGTGTTGCTGGATGCCTATTTCATTCAGGAGAATGCAGATTGGCTATGTTGCCATCCATGAAGAAACCAGTTCTGACACTCAGTGTGTTGATGTGAGTATTGGTTATTTTGTGTGAAATACTTGAGGTAGCCACTCAGTACCTGTGTCAGTCTATTCTGCTGGCAAGAGGAAATTGAAACTGGGAGAAGTGATACATGATTTATCTGTTCGTTTAGCCACCCTGTTAAGTTTCTTGTTTCTGTGAAGGTTAAGGAGTTCTTGAGTAAGAAAGAGATGCCAGCAAAGAGCTCGGATTTAGAGGTTTCCTCAGTACAGTCACAGGAGCAACCCACTGATGAAATAACTTGGTATGAAAAAATAGGCTACCCTCTCCGATGCAACATCTTTCCAGGTACTGCCAATTCATTCCACAAGTCTACACAAAGTATTAGCTTTAGTATTGCTGAAGCATGCATTCTTTTAGCGAGCCTGTTCTTACATAAAATATTTCATTAAACTGCAGAGCATTTTGGGGATTGGTGAGGCTGCAAAAGGTGCCATTTTAATGCATGTCTCTTCTTTGTAACTTTAAACTCAAGTTGCACATTATAAGCTGACTCTATAAATAACTTTAAAAGCGTGTTGGGTAGGTACTTGAGGACAAAGGGCTTTATAGAGTTACAGACAGTAAATTTGTGTTGCTGGATTAAACACAACTGCTTTCCTTTTTCTTTGGAGATCCAACACAGGCATTGCTGGTAGAATGGCCCCCTTCTGTGCTGTTTGAAAACAAGGACATTTTATAGCTGTGATCCCTGGTTTGTTTTAGATCTTAGCCAGAGTAAGAATAGGGCTATTGTACATGAGGAGGAACTGCGGTGACATTGACTGGAATGGATAATGGGTGATGGGGAAATTATTTAGTTGAAATTGATTAGTTGAAATTGTTTCAGCTCTTTTGGCACTGTAATATTCGGAATCTAATCACCTAGTCCAACTGGGCGATCTGTCCTCAATGCCAATCCCCTCCTGGCCCTATCTAACTCTGTCAGAAGACAGATTTGTCAGCCTGTTCAATGGAAAACCACCAAAACTATTTTGCAAACTCCATTCCAAATCAGCCAACTTGTAATTGCAAATCTTAAATGGTTGTTGAACCCGTTCAGATTGTGAATGCCTTTGGTTTTCCTGTGATTGCATTTCTAGAGTAAGACTTCATGTTTGGTAACTATGTGCGGCTTTGATTGAAGCAAGTTGATCGAAGATCATTCCCTGTATTTCTGTCTTAAAAGGAGATTGTTCTGGGGAGGAAGAGAGAGAAATGGTGATTATGAAATGTTGAAGACAGCAGAGCCAAATAACTGGTTCTAAAAGGAAACACCCGAGGAAGAGAGTACTGTTGGAATAGCATGGAGATGTCAATGTAGTGATAATGTCACTGGGCTAGTAATCCAGATCCTTAAGCTAATGCCCTTGGGATATGGTTTCCAATCCCATGATATTTATTGAATGTTGTGATTCAGTTATATAGTATATAAGGAGACCATATACCAAATAGTGCGTAAGCTTCGGTCTCTTAAGGGTGTAAATATGGTCAGAGGAGGTTGACTAGATTCATGTTTTAGAATGAGAGGGCTGTCTTATGAGGATAGGTTGGAATAGCTGAGCTTGTTTCCGCTGGTGTTTAGAGTGAGGGATGACTTTATTAAAGTGTAAAGGAACTTGAGTGGTCTTGACAAGGTGAACGTGGGAAGGATGTTTCCTCTGGGTCAGTCCAGAACTAGAAGAATTGGGGATTGAGATGAGAGCTTTTTTTCGCCCAGAAGATTGTACAACTTTGGAACTGTCTGCCTTGGAAGGCAGTGGAGGCGGGGTTGCAAAATGTATTTAGGACAGAAGTGGATAGATTCTTGTTGGGCGGAGGGAATTGAGGGTTATCGGGGGTGGGGGCGCAGATGAGAATATGGAATTCAGTATGCAAATAGATCAGACATATTTATGGAGGAGCAGGCTCGAGGGGATGAATGTGAACACTTCTTGGTGTCATTTCTCCATAGTGGGATTTCCCCTTCTGTGCTGAGTCTGCCCGCTTCAGCAGGAAGGTGAACTTCTACTCGAGTTTTTCAAGTTGGGCAGAATGTACGCGAATGGTGCCGAGTGAAGTACTTCTGTTGTACGTGGCAAACCTACAGTGTGTTAATTTGTGATGCTAGGTTTCTCAGATAAGTGGCAAAGCGAGGTACAATCTACCTACACGAAGGAGGTGCATCACCGTTTCAGGCGTAGCCCAGACCAGTGGCATGGGAGAACGACGGATTATTTGGGTACAGTATAATTTAATTGTCGACGTCCCATTCTGCTGCAGATGTAGCTCTCTCGTTCCGGGCATCACATCACATCAAGACCTGATAGGGTGAGAACTAGATTCTTGCTGTGCCCCTTCCTTTTGCTACCACAGCTCCCCTGGGGGTAACTAATCCACAGATGAGCTTTGTCAAGAGAGTCAGTGTTGTTTCCACCCAACCGCAGCCCCTCCCTACAACCTCTTCCACTGATCAAACCCTGTTTAAACCTTCCTCTGCAGTTCATGTTCAGGCCCTATCTAAACACTACGGGTAGCACGGTGGCTCAGTGGTTAGCTGTACTGCCTCACAGCATCAAGGGACTCGGGTTCAATTCCAGCCTCGGGCGACTGTCCGTGTGGAGTTTGCACACTCTCCCTGTGTCTGCGTGGGTTTCCTCTGGGTGCTCCGGTTTCATCCCACAGTCCAAAGATGGGCATGTTCTGTGAATTGGCCAGGCTAAATTGCTCCATAGTGTGCAGGGATGTGCAAGTTAGGTGGGTTAGCCATGGGAAATGCGAGGTTACGGAGATAGGGTTGGGGTCTGGGTGGGATGCTGTTTGGAAGGTCAGTGCTGATTTGATGGGTTGAATGGCCTTTTTGTGCACTATAGGATTCTGTGTGTATGCTGTTCTCTGACCCCCTCTAAACACACACCTGTCCCTATTTACAATTTAATGTCAGGTGATCAGTTTTGCTGGTTGACTGGAGATGTGTTGAGTGAAGCCCTCGGCAGTTTTCCTCCCAGAAATGGTTCAAGTGTGGCCTTCAGGCTATGGTTGATCCATCTCTTATTTGCTAGGAAATACAGTAATGGGATTGTATACACTGGGAAGCTCCTGGCTCTTCAATATTTTGCCCAACTGGCCAAACCTGTTTTTTTTTGCCTGAGACTTTTTTTTCCCATTTTAGCACAGGGAAGAGGGTTTTGCAGAAGTGTGGATGAGGTAGTGGCCCTGCGAATTTTCCATCCAAAGCTTGTCACTGAATCAAGGAGATCATTAGTAGAGATTTCTCTCCTGCCCCACACCACCCCGCAAATCTCACACACTCCTTAAAAATAATGTAGGTGAAGGAATATGATTCATTTTGCATTTTGACTCTAGCAAGACCTTCTATTGTCTTTGTAGGTCACTGGGTTGAGATGAATATTATCCATCAGAGATTGAAGAAAGCGCTAGGGGAGCTCGAGAAACATGCAGAGAATTAGAATCGCCAAGGACGTAAAACAATCGAACACAATCACACCTTGTTTGTCTGTTTTATACAATGTGAAAATAATTGTGTTTTTTTTTGCCTCATTTCACCCTAATTGAAAATAATTGGTCTTAACTGAGCAGAGCAGATCTATTAGACTGACCTTGATTCCCGTTAATCCATTCCCGTATCCACTGGACCACCAGGAGACAAATGAATCATTCTTTGGTGTCTGTGAAGTCCCTGTTGTTGTCCCAACTCCTAAGACCTGAAGCTCTTTTCATCTACTTTGGAAAGACAGAATTCTAACTGGATCTGTCCCAAGATTTTCTGGATCCAGAAATGAATGAGCCATCAGTGTAAAAAGAGATACGGGACTCAATATTGAATAAAAGGTTGTTTTACCAATTTCCTCTTGTCTCTATTAGTCAGTTCAGCCAGGTATGAGTGACATTTGAAAACATGAACAAAAGGATTAGGATTGTCCTTTGTGTCAGGTCTGTCTTTTTTATTAAGATTATGCCCAATTTGTGTACTCAGTTTTGCCAACCAATAAGCAGCAAGAGATACAAATTGTTAGTCTTACGATTCTGTCCTTATGAGTAAGAGGTGGTGGTCGGGTAGTGGCATTGTCACAACTAGTAATCCAGAACCCAAGACTACTGTTCTGAGGGTGTTGGTTAAAGTCCCACCATAGCAGATGATTATGTTTGAATTCAATTAAAAGCTAGCCTAAAAGCAACCACTGTTAATTGTCGCAAAAATGTTCTTGATGCCCTTAAAACAGGGAAATTTGCCAACCTTTATCTGGTCTGGCCCACAGACGACATCAGACTCTCAACAATGTGGTTGATGCTAACTGTCCTCTGAGCAATAAATGCTCAGATGGGCAATAAATACAGGCTTTGCCAGTGATGCCTATGTACTATGAACAAATAAAATAAAACAAAGTAGGTCTTTTTAACTTGAATGTGGGTACAGTTACAACATTTAAAAGACATTTGGTAAGTCCATGAATAAGAAATGTTTGGATGGATATGGGCTAAGTGCAGACAGGTGGGACTAGTTTAGTTTGTGATTGTGATCAGCATGGATTGCTTGGACAAAAGGGTCTGCTTCTGTGCTGTGTGACTCTAATACTGGAAAAATAAATCCTCTTCTAATCCTCATCAATGATTAACTGCTATTTGGAGAGGGTCATCCCTTTTTCAACCAGAAGAAACATCCTCTTGTATTCACCTCGTCAACGTCATAAAGAATTTTGTTTCAATGAAATCATCTCACTTCTAAATTCAAGGGAATATAAATGTAGCCTACTCCGTATCTTCCTATAGGACAATTCTTTCATCCCAGGAATTAGTCTTTCTTTCACATAGTTACTGTAGTTTTATTTTGGTGATGAATGTACTGGTGTATGTAGTTATAACCTGGGGCATGTTTGAAAACTGCCACCCTACATCTGCAGTCTCTCAGACTTAACATTGCGCAACCAATCATTTGTGATCTGGAATGCAATTTTATTCTCTCTCATTTTTTTTCTTCCTTGCTATTTGATGACAAGAGCCAAGGGAATATTGCCAAAGAGCATCTCGCGTCCAAAATTCAAAATAAGAAGGATCTGTGCTGAACTCAGTGTTCTTTTTTGTGTTGATTGCCTAGCCTCAATCTGACAATTACAAATGACTTTAAATTCACGTAATCTTTAAAAACTGCTGAGTGAAAAGAAAATTACTCATCTCGCTTCAGGGGGAGCTGGTGGCAGAGTGGTTATGTCATTGGGCTATTACTCCAGAACCCGCTGTTCTGGAAATATGGGTCAAATCCCACCATGGCAAATGGTGAAATTTGAAGTCAGTAAAATCCAGAATAAAGAGCTGATTTAATGGCAACCATATCACAGTTGTTGATGTGCCTCAAACTGGTTCGGGATAACCTGGTTGGTTAATGTTCTTTGGGGATGGAAATCTGTTGTTGTTAACAGGTCAGGCCTACATGTGACTGCAGACCTGCAGCAATATAGTTGACTCTTACTGCCTCAGGGATAGGCAATAAACACTGGTCTAGCTAGCTACACCTGCATAACAAATTCACTCATTAATGAATGAAATCCCACAACAATAGGATGCAGATTTGGAGTACATTACATAGCGGAGGAAGATTAGGGTGCAACAAGTGACCCTCTAACCTGAAGTGTGATGTAGTAGAACAATGATGAAAGTTAACCTTGGACAGGATCCTAATTAGGTGTGGCCTTGTGAAAAACTTGGATGAAGTAGAGTTTGAGCTGTTAAACATTGCCCTGTCTTCACCATAAAATCATGTGTTAATTAGTCCAGGTTTGAATGAAGGACATGGACAAAAGCAAGATGTTCAAAACTTCTGTGGATCCCTATTTTATGAATTTATAGATTTGGAATGAGGGAATCATTGTACAGTGTTTGCCCTACAAGTAGCTAAATTAGTCTTCACAATCGATGCATTGTTGTGAAATATGGCAGCTAACTTTCCAATGTAAACAGCTTAGCTAGCATAAACATCGCAACATGGTGAATATAAGGAGGCATTTAAGTTAATCTGAATGTATGTGATGGTGATCATGATTAAATTTAAATGGTTCTGATACATCCAAATGCAGTAATGTTAAATGCAACATTTAATCACCAATTAATTTTAGATGTATAAGGTTTCGGTGAGACCATGCTTGGAATAAGGCAGGGCAATGGTCTCTGTTGCCCTCGGAATAGTTGTCACAGATGGTGAAGGCATTCAAGGCTATGGGCCAAGTGCTGGAAAGTGGGATTTAGAAGAATGATATTGTTAATTTTGACCAGCTCAGACTCAAAGGAACCTTTTCTCTGCCACTGACCTCAATGACTAAGGAATGCATCGATGCTTCATTAAATTGAATCCTGGGTTGAGATGACTGTCTGATCAGAAGGCTTATAGCAGAATGGGCCGATTACTGCCTGGAGTTCTTAAGAATAAGAGTTTGTGCAAAATGCTATAATTACTCTTATTTATTCTCTACCAGTTTCTCACTTCTTTACCAGTTACTCATTGAAAAAGTGATGGTGTGGGCAATTCAGTGTCCCTGTTAAATTTTCTTTGATTCCCTGTTTTTATTCTTTGCTGTTAGTTTTGGTTAAAGAACAAATTTTAAAATGAACATCAAGATCCTTATTCATTGAATTGTGTCTGGGGATTTTTACTTCCGTGTGAGAGGGCAGATGGAACCTTTAATTTAATGATGCATCTCAAACGTGCCATCTCCAACAATGCAGCGCCCCTTGGAAGGCTCAGCCTTGGATTTTTGTGCTGCATTCTCCAGAGTGGGATGTGAATCTGTGATCTTCTGACTGAGGCAAAAAGTGTTACCAACTGAGCTACCTCTGACATTGAGTGAGTGTCACTGCAGGGAGAATCTTTATCGAGCAGTTGTGGCAATTGTTTGGGACAGGGAGAGAAATTGGACAATTGTTTGGGATATTTCCCTCATTCCGCTGTTTAAAGGTGTCTGACTGCAGAGCTCCTTGCCTCCGAGAGGCTGTCAAGGAGCCTCCAGTAGTGTATCAAAGAGCATCTGAAATTAACCAGGAACTGGCCTAGAGTCATCTCAGCAGTTTAAGTGGGCACAATCACTGTGTTACCACAGCCTCAGCCATGCAAATCACTGAAGAGAGTCATAACTGAGCTGAAGAAAATAGCCCAAAAGCCAGTTGCTGCGAAGCCGGCGATTGCAGTGCAATGGAATCTGAGACAAACTGCAACACCAGTAAGGCTTTGGTCAAATATTAAAAGGTATGAGGTGTTTTGACAATTTTACAAGCAATCTTTGTCTCTATTATAAACCAGATTCATGGGTCCATTTGCTCTGAAACGATTGTCAGTTCACAAATGCAGCCTGTCCTGAAGGCCTTCACTTTCAATTATATATACCATCCTTCCTTTAGCCACAAGTCCCAGCTCACTTTTTGGCGACTGACAACAACTTCCACAAGTATATAACACATACACTCAGGTCTGTTTGCTCCTGCAGCCCCAATTTATATTGAATTTCAATGTTATTTTGAACAAAGTGCATTATCTCTGACCTCACACATCTGCATTGAACTCACCTGCCTACTCCACCAAATTGACAGTGTCTCTTTGAAGTTGTACACTGTCCTCCTTAGTTACAGTACTGCCAAATTTTGCTGTCATTTGCAAACTTTGAAATTGTCCTGGGCATGCTAAGATCTAGATCATTCATCTATATCATGAATAGTAAGGGCCCTAATAACTGACCACTGGGGAGCACTATTATCAACACTCTTTTAAACTACCAGTATCCAAATCTATAATTTGGCTAATGGAAGTCTCCCTTTATCACTACTCTCTAACGTTGGTGATCTATAGATTACACTGAACAATGTCATCATATGTTTTTTTTTGCTCCGTAGCTCTAGCCAGATTAAACCCTCTCAGTCACCCTTCCTCCAGCACTTCAATGGATTTCTTAACCAGCGCCAGCCAGTCTGCTTTGCTTCGTTTTCTGATGTTTCTGAGCACTTCTTACACAGGAATATTGAACAGTTAGTCTTAACCCTTCATTGAGCCAGGTCTGTTTTATTGCTGCAATATATTTCCCTTTAACTCCTCAATTTTATTGACTAATTTAGTGACCATAATTCATAGTAATGGTTTAGACTCTCACTTTCTGCCCAGCTCTTATTTAGAGAGAATGACTGAGAAAGGCTTTTAAATAGTATGACTGGACCTTGCTCTATTTTTAGCACGAAGCCCCCATTCTGCTCCTGTAGCCTACAACTCCCAGCTCACTTTTCGGCGGATGACAACAACTTCCACGATGCAGCGCGGTAAGACGTCAAAATAAGGGCGGGGCCTAGTAGCGCATGTGCTACTGATTGGCAAGAAAAGTGACACGAGAGGGTGGTACTGCGGCGAGTCCGGTTTGTGCCTGCGCATTGCCGTGATGGCGGAGCACGGGTTGTGCGCCTGCGTGTTGCCTTTAAAGGGGGGGGGGGAGAAGAACTGGATCTGCGCCTGCGCATTGCTGCGGTGTGCCCGGCACGGCTCACGCTTGCGCATTGCCAGTGTAGAAGGGAGGAGGTGGAGGCTGATGGCAGCTCAAGATGGCGGAGGGGAAGGAGCCGAATAACAAGTGGGTTCGGCTCAATGTCGGCGGCACTCACTTTCTAACCACTCGGCAGACCCTGTGCCGTGAGGAGAAGTCGTTCTTGTACCGTTTGTGCCAGGAGGAGGGGGAGCTGCTGTCTGATCGAGTGAGTGACCTGGATTCAGGAGGCGGGGTGTGTAGGCCCGGGGTAACCTGGCCAGGTTGAGAGCAGGGAGAATTCCTTACTTTCACACAGACTGGCCTTCAAGCTCTCAGTGAACGACGAGTCGTCGAAGGAGAAACCCTAACATTGGTTCAGTATTGAAACTTGGAAGCCAAAGTTTAAAAAAAAGGCATAATTACATTTACGTAGCACCTCTCACGACACGAGTTGCCCAAACGTTTCAGTCAGCTTAGCACTTCCTTGAAGTTTAGTCACTTGTTTATGCAGACAGTGCAGCAGCGCAAGCTTCCACCATTAGCAGTGAGATAATGAGCAGAGATCTTGTTTCTCTGCTGAAGAAGTCATGTTACACTCAACATTAATTCATTTTCTGTCTTTACAGATGCTGCTAGGCCTGCTGAGTTTCTTCCAGCACTGGATCTTTATTTTGGATTTCCAGCATCCACAGCCTCTTGCTGTTTATGTTTAAGTTATGTCAGTTATTGGCCAGGATCCCACAGAGACTTTCTCTGCCCTCTGAAATAGTGCTCGTGATTATTTGTGGTTACATGTCACTTGTGAAGGCATCTAGGGCTTTGATTTAACTTTATAGCCAACAGATAGCAATTGGCAGCATTGTGTTCCCTCAGTCCTGCAGTAGAGGGTAAGCTTTGATTTCTGATTCTTAAGGCCAGGCATGGGAACCTAGTCAGCGTACCTAAGGTACAGATCCGATGTGATCTAATTGAATAGTGGAGCGGACTTCAGGGTTTCTTCTGTTTACGTGACTCCTCTTCCTACACTTGCATAACTTGTTGGAGAGTGACTAGACTCAGGGACTTAGGGGTTATTTTCTTCAGCTTTCCTTCCTAGCTTGGGAATATGGATCCTGTCCTGCTGCCCAGCCAGTTAAAGTATTTATTTGTCTGTGAAAGAACTGTTATTCTAAGAATCCATTGTTATATGTTGTTATTTTGACCTATCTCTCTAGTTATTTAAATTTTGCCTTCTTTACCTGGTTCCCTTAATAATGGTACTTCACCACTGTCACGTTTTTCTTGCTGTTTTGTGTGTTTGTGTGGGTGGCTGAAAAATGCCTCCTTGCCAACGTGGGGATAAGTGTTAGTGATCCAAGCTATATTTAGCTTTGTCATCAGGGCAGTTTGCTTGCAATGCCGGAATGATGATCCATACTTCAGCCCGTTTTGTGGTTGAATCTCTCATCCATGCCCTTGTTAGCCCCAGACTCAATTCCATGCCACTACTGGCTGGCCTGCCTCCCCAGTCTTCTCAAGTTTCACTTAAACTGGAGGCCTGCTATACGCATCAAGTTTTACTAAACCGTCACAAAGTTGCTGGAGAAGCTCGGCAGGTCTGGCAGCACCTGTGAAGAACAAAAACTGAGTTAACATTTCAGGTCTGGTGACCCTTCCTTTTTTTTACTTCACAGATGCTGCCAGACCTGCTGAGCTTTTCCAGCAACTTTGTTTTTGTTCCTGATTTACAGCATCCGCAGTTCTTTTTGTTAAGCCATCACCCTGATCTGTGAGAGTGGTATTTGCTGAATTCAGCAAAGCCTCAATTTATTCTCCCCCTTGTATCCAAATCTCTTCTCGGCCTTTTGCTGTGACTATTAACATCTACCTCTTTCACAAATATTATTTTACCTGCCCCTAATATGTCCTTACATAGCTCAGTGATGTGTCTGATTGCAATCTTGTGAAGTACTGTGGGATGTTTTACTGTGTCAATGGTACCATATACATGCAAGTTGCTGTTGGGAAATCTGTTCCACGTAATGTTCTGTGGGATTTACCACGCATCTGAAAATTGGTGCTTTTCATTGAAACTCTTGGGCGTGCTGCCAACATAGCTCAGGAATCAAAACATCTGGGGTGTTGATATTCCATATAAGGAGCTTTTAACGATGTGAATTTAGCTTGATACTGCTTCAAAACAGCTCAACTCTTTGATGGATTCTCAGACTCCGAGTCTAGAAGGTTCATAGTTCTTTTTCGTGATCTTCCCCCAGAAAACCCCTTCATTTCTTCAATTCACTGTGCTCTGAGTTGTCAGGATATGGAAAGCTTGACCTGAAGAGCTGATGGAAGCTGTTTCCATAAATAATTTCAAAAGGAAGTTCTTGAGTACGAAACTTACTGGGTTATGAGCAAAAGAAGAGGGTGTTCAATGTAAGCATTGTTGCTCCTCCAAATGGCAGACATAAGCACGATGGGCCAAATAGCTGTCTCTGTGCTGTGGGTTTCTGTGATTCTGTAAAACCAACAGCCGCCGGCTTTCAATGCTGTTCATTTATGCTTCTGGGTTCTGAGTATAGAAGGCATTGCAGTAGAACCATTCCTATCCCACACCAGAATCCTATAAAAGGGGTGTTGTCCAACAAAGGTTGTTGGGGAATGACAACACTAGCCTTTTTGCCTCATTTGTTCGTAGACATTTAGGCTAATTATGGTTTCCTAGCTTGTGGCTGATTGGAGATCTGTCAACTTAACATTGATTGGAAATAGAACTTGGATGGTGGAAGGACCTGTAGCTTTTGATCTTTATTGCCCTTTGAATGTCTGTGTGAGCAAACAGTTTTACACTTATGTAGCTCCTTTCACAAACTTGTTAATTGTCATATCATCACTAAATCTAGATTAGCTAGACATAGCTGCCAATTTATACTAAGTTCTGAGGAAGGGTCACCGGACCCGAAACGTTAATTATGTTTTTCCCTCCACAGATGCTGCCAGACCTGCTGAGCTTTTCCAGCAACTTTATTTTCGTTCCTGATTTACAGCATCTGCAGTTCTTTTGGTTTTTGTTTTTAATTTATAGTAAGCTCCTATTCTGGCAAATGAGATGAAAGACTGGTTAATATGTTTCTTTGGTGCTGTAAATTGAGGGTTGACTAGGATATCAGCAAAGTCTTCTGATTTTCTTTGTGTGGCACTTTTCTGGGGTCTCTGCATTCGTCTGAATCGTTAGATGTGGCCCAAGTTGAACATCCTGTTTGGCCTGTCAGCACTCTTGTCATTAGAATGTCAGCCCTATTACATCTTTAGGGCTTGGACTGAGACTCCAATCCATAAGTTATTTCTCGTAAGCTATAACCTTCAGTCAGATTGATTGATTGCTTTAAAGTTAATAGTCTACCTCCAAGAGTTAATAGCCTTCTTACCAGAGGATTCTGTGAAAATATTTGCTTAAACTAACAGCTCTTGGGAGCCACCAGGTGAAAATTCACCGTTTTTAAGTCAACTTACTTGCAAATTTTCAAGTATTGCTAGTACAAAGCATAATTTTGCACGTATGATAAGGTTGAATTCATGTGTCACCAATTAAAAAGTAACAATTGAATTAGACTTAACACTGAGCTATTGTGTGTTTTTAAACTATACTTTTGTTAGTAAAGACATCTTTAAAACAATCTTGAAATGTTTTGAATAAAGACTTTTTTGGCTGTTTGAGTATTGTGATCTCAAAATAAAGCTAATAAACATTCAGACTAAGTTATTAACTTCCCATTTGGTGTCAGATGTTGTACTGTTTCATTACTCAGATTGCACTAAAACTATTTGTCAGGTGTGAAGTTCGTGGCCATGATCATTTTGACAGAGTAGTTGTTAGGGATCTGAGTGCATTTGTGAGCTAATGATGTTTTTTGGGGGGGGTGTGGGACTTGAACACAAGGTGGCACATTGAAACAAAGCTACAGTAGAGAAAGAGCAGAGGAGTGAACTTCGAGAAGGAGTATTGGGTCCATATTCACTTAAAGGATGGTTGGATGGATGAAGATGTCCTGAAAAATATGGCTGAGGACTGTCTTGGCCTTCTAACCAGGAGACCTGAAAAAAAAATAAAACTGTATGAATTTGTATAAATGGATTTTTTTGAATTCAATAAATTTGATTTTGGTGTGCATAAATTCTAATGACTGGCAGTAATTTTTTTCTGTCTCCTACTTTTGAGAGTGACATGGTAAGAACAGACTGTAGAGCTGCCAGGTGACAATAGCGAGATGAAGGGAGAATGTAGATTTTAACCACTTAGATGTTACTTGTGTAAAAGTTTGACCCTTAATTTTGTGACTAAAATTTCCGCCTTAAAGTTGACTTTTACACAAGTATAGATGACAGTTATTTCTTTCTGTAAGAAGCATCATCAATAGGACATTGAGAATTTAATTCCTTGAAGGGCTTCTCAGATTGATTCCATATTTAAGCCATATCTCTGTATAACATTGGACTGTGGGCTGAACAGTAAATTCTTGCCAGTTGTATAGTTCTATTCAGATAGAACCTTGTAGTGCAGGAGGAGGGCATTTGACCCATCCGCTTGCGCTGGCATTTTTGCAAGAGCAGTCCAATTTTTTGGGTATTCCTATTCCTTTCTGTGTTTTGTAAATTATAGAATTCCATGTGGCTGTTTACATAGGGAATGGATGTAATGCTTTGCATTATGGTGCATATGTTGAATTTCAAAGATATTCTAAGTCTTCGATGTATTACTTTTTTTTATTTGTTGCTAAATCTGTATCACATGAGGCCTAATGCCCAACATTGTGTTACCTTACCTTTTTAAGTTATTGATATGAGTAAATATGTCTGGTGGCAGCACTACGCTTCTTGTTGGGGGACCGTCTGCTACACAGGCTTTTGTGCCTCTGCATCCAAGATGACTTCAGTGCAGGGTTGTGCCCTTAAACCACCTGCCAAAGCAGGTTGATGTGCTTTTCCATCCCAAGTGAGTGATGTTTTCAAAGGATAGTAAACCAGTGATTTTGCCCCCTCAGGATGAGACAGGAGCGTACCTGATTGACCGGGATCCCACGTACTTCGGGCCAATACTGAACTATCTCCGACATGGCAAACTTGTCATCAACAAGGAACTGGCAGAAGAAGGTAAGGTGCTTAGTCTTGAATACTTGGGGAGGTAGGAGCAAGAATGGAGTTCTCGAGCCTGTATATATTGTAATAATTCACTATTCTAACCCTGTGTACCCACTTTGGCTCCATATCATTTTATGTCCTTGACTGTGATGGTCTATTGAGCTTAGATTAAAACTTTTAGTTGAGATTGCTTCTGTTTTTTGTGGGAGTGTGTTCTGTCCTTTGTGTGAAGAACCACTTTTTAACTTTTAACCAGAGTGTGCCTGGGTTCTGATTTTAAAGTTATTTCACATGTCTTGTATTTCCCCACCAGCGCAATAAAGTTGTCTTTTTATCTATTGCTTCCTTTCCAATCCTAAAAATCACAAACTGCCCTTATCCTTTTATATTTCAGAAAACAAAAGGTTAGATTATGTCATTGGTGTCTTGGTAATATTCAGGTGATTTTGTGTGCATTCCTTTTAAGGCCTCTCTATCCTTCTACAGTAGGTTGCCCAAAACTATACACAGTCTAAGCAGGGGAATTTTAAAGCTCCAGCAAAACTTCCTCCCTTCTATATTCTGATCTCTTTTGCTCTGGAAGCCCCCACTCTATTAGCCAATACATTTCATTAGTACCTAACCACTGTGTTTTACAAAATTTTGTACAAATATTCCCATATCTCTCTTTGGGTCTCTACTGTTTTCCCTTTTCGCAGTTCTAAAATTATCCTTGGACCTGTCCTTTGTTTTGATCCTGAGTGAAAGATTTCATAGTTATCCAAAATAAAATCCCTCTGCAGGTTTGTCCCAGTGGGCCAAATAGTAGACCAAATAACTTTGAAGATTTGCTTGGTTGCAGGTCCTGACTCTTCTACACAAACTCAAGATTAATTTACCAGCACCATTAAGGTGGATCAGTTATGAACGACATAAGACAATTTTCGATCTTTTGATCATGAAGAAGAAATGCTCTTTTGGTAAAGAGTGACTCTTACTTAAATCTCAAATTTATTGATGAGCAGGATTCATGAAGCTGTACCTCAACATTTCCACCAAAGTGTATCTTCAGCATAGGATTAATACTCAACAGCAATAAGAATTTAGTTCAGAGTTTTGCTGCACTTTTTGTAAATGGAAAAAAGGGAAGCTTTTGAGTGTAAGATTTTCACCCAAAGAACCTGATCTAGAGGAGTACGTGCCCTGGTTAGAACATAGTATCAGAATTTAAGAAACAATTACTTCTCATTCTAGGGGTAATATAGATATGACTGGAAAATAAGTGGATGGGTGGATTTGATTTAAAAGCTTATTGGATTAGGCCTTTTTCCCAGGGTGCAATATTTTGAGTATTTGTAAAATGTTTCATTCGATCCCATTGATTTGCATCTTTCTTCAACAGCATGTCAACAAAATGAAAAATTCTGACAATGTTAAAAACAATAAACATTGCTGGAGGGACAATCAATTGTCTGATATTAAAATTATTGAGTTTGCTCAAATAATTTGATACTCCATTGTTATTGAGGGCCAGTAGATGTCATCTTGAATGTGCAGTGATGTCTCCCAGGCTTCTTCCATTCTGCCAGATTGTGTAAAGAGTAATTTAGTACTTTGAATATTGCTGGTTTCTTAGTTTATTTTCGGGATAAGTTTGTGGTCATTTAAAACTCTGCTGCCAGTGCAGCAGGTCCTGGAATATTCACTAATTGACATTGGCTTCTTTTTCTGGTAATGATGCAGTTTTAAAATTTTTACCATCCGTTTCAAATCCCTCTACGGCCTTTCCCCTATCTTGCCGTGTCCTGCAGCCATCAAGCTTCTAGCACTGTTTCTGCAATTCTATCCTCATGTGTATCCCCAACTTTCATCACTTCTCTGTTGAGGACCTGCATTCAGCTGTTTCAACTCGAGGCTTCACAATTCCATTCTTAAGCCTTTCTCTCTAACCCCCATCCTTTTGAAAATAACTCCATAAAACAAATCTCTTTTATCCAGCTTTTGACCATTTGATCCAGTTGTTTTCCCATTCATTCATTTGTGGGATGTGTGTATTACTATCGAGGCAAGCATTTATTGTCCAATTTTAATTGCCCTTGAGAATGAGGTGATGAGCCACCTTGGATCACTGAAGCTCATTTGGTGTAGGTACATCTACAATTCCTATTAGGAAGGGAGTCCCAGTGTCAGTGAAGGAATACTGTTAGTTTTAAATCAGGATGGTGTGAGACATGGAGATGCTGGTCGTCCTTTCTTCTCCTGCCTTTGTCCTTATGCTGGTGGACGTCGCATATTTGGAAGAAGCTGTCAAGAAGCCTTTGCAAATTCCTACGTTGAATCTTACAGATAGCTGCAACGTGCACCAGTAGATGAAAATGTGAATGTTTACAGTGGTGAACAGACTGGCTTTCAGGCTGTTTTGTGTAGAAATTGAACCTCTGAAGTTTTGTTGGAGGTGCAGTCTTTGGACAAGTGTGGGAGTGTTTAATTACACTCAGGACTTGGGCCCTGTAGATGATGGACAGACTTTGGGGTGTCAGGAGATGAGTTACTTGTGGATTTTGCAGCCTCTAACCTGCTGTCATTACAACACTATTTATATGTTTCTGGTCAGTTGGATTCTCCAGCATCTTGGTGCATTCTTTTGTGGTCTGTGCCAAATATTGTTTGATAACATTGTTGTGAAGCTTCTTAGGAAATTTTACTGTTAATTGTTGATAGAGATTTGAAAGAAAGTTTGGGACTTTCTCCATATTCTCATTTAACAAAGGCGCTACAGTCACGTTTTCCAGGGGATAAAGTACAATGATTGATGATTCCGGGTATTGAGGGTTTTAGGTTGTGAAGAAAGATTGAGCGTAGACTTTATCATCCATACGCTGATACAACACAAAAGGTGTTTGTTGGTGACTGTTCCTTTTTTGGAATAATCCAAAGCTAGCCCCAGTGCTTCATTCTCTTGCTATAGCCTTGTGTCATCTTCTTTTGCCAATATTTATCACATTCACCCTTTAAAGTTGCAACAGTCTCTAATTCATAGATGACTTATGGCAAATTATTCCACACCCCAAGAACTCTCTGAAAATAAATCTCTTGTGTCCTACTCCTCAGTGTTGTGATGATTCATGATGTTTTATTGTTTGAGAACTTAGGTTCTAAGCTGGAGGAAAATTTTTTTTTTTTTTAGTTTTCAGTTCTGTGAAGATCTGCCCAATTTTTGAAGTCGTTTCAAACAGTGAGTTGAAAACGGCATTTACAAGAGGTCATGAAATTTCAGCTAAGTGACTGGTAAGCCTCTTGAGATAATTACTCGTGTTTGCTGACATAGGTCTAACAGCTTCCAGAGAAGAATGGAATCAGAAGCAGCTTCATACAGAGAGATGAATTCAATAATTTCAGGGGTGTTATAATTAGGTGTCTACACGCAGTTGAGTTAGCATTGTGTCTCTCCCAAGACCATTAACACATTAATAACATGAAGTGAATTTTTGTAGAGGAATTTGTTGAAGATAACTGATTCTAGCTTGCCCACAGAGCAAGATGCTTTAATGTGGAGGTAAGAGTGACTCTTCATTGAGACTAGAGTATTTCAAGAGATTATTTTTCTTTCTAATATTTGTAATGGGATGTTTTGTTAACAATGTTTTTTTAAAAATGCATTAGTAGCCTTGTGTGGATTTTAAAAAAACCAACTTGTTTGGACTTGTTGTGGCATACCTTTGGAACAGTTGGAACTTGAATCCAGACTTCTGGCCCAGAGGTAGGTGCTAGACCACAGAGGTTAAAGGGTAGGTCTACAGAGTCCACGTAGATACTTTTCCAGTCAGTATTTTATACCAATTTGCATGTTGCAAAACTCCCAGCATACGGACTACCTGTTTCCCCCATATTTAAAACTCAGTTCTTGCACAATTATTCCTTAACTAACATAACTATCTGTTCTTTCATTCCATTTAGTCTTGGACATCTTGCCAGATCTTACTAAATGGTAACAGTAAACAGAAGTCAGAGTTGCAGATGCTGCAAATCTGAAACACAAGCAGAACTAGCAGGAGAAACTCAGCAGGTCTGATGGCATCTGGAGAAAAAGCACAGTCAGCATTTCATGTCCAGTTCTGAAGCAGGGTCACTGGACCCAAAACATTAGCTCTGCTTTCTCTCCTGTCAAACCTGCCGAGTTTCTCTTTTGGGAAGATTTGTGGAGAGAATGCAGAGCTAATGTTTTGGGTCCAGTGACCCTTCAGAGCTGAACAGGAAATGTTGACTGTGCTTTTTCTCCAGATGCCATCAGACTTGTGGAGTTTCTCTTGCTATTTCTGTTTTAGTTGTAGATGATAACAGTATATGTTCAGTGACTGACCTTCATGGTAAATAAAAATTAAACATATAGACTATCAAACTAGTTTCCACTCTGAAATCTGAATTGTCCAGTTTTAGCATCAGCTATGATGATAACATTAAGTGTTGATCTTTTTTGACACTCTACTTCAGAGGAAAGTCTTCCCTTGAACATTGCATAATTTTAAAAAAGAACATTATTAAATCTCTTCACTCAACATTTCCACTCCTGTATTGATAGTTCTTTATATCTCATCTGTTCTATCATTATAGGCTCATTTATTCTGGTGAATGTACATCATGCTATTAATGACTTTTCTTCAGGAGAAAGAGGTTGAAATAATCTAGCTGAAGGTTTTAAGGTTGAGGCTACTGATTGTCAATTCAATCCTGCCATATAGTTAACCATTTGCTGCAATGTGCAAATTTAAGTCTAAAGCAAAGATGTCATGAAAACCATTATGGATTAAGTGTACTCAAGTCCAACTGCATCCATGGGGCAAGAATCTGAGTGGTAGAATGGTTGTCGACTGAAACTTTAGCTTTTTCTCTCTCCACAGCATTAACTATTTTCAGCACTTGCTCTTCTTTAATTTCAGATTTCCATCATCTACTTTTGCTTTTGTAATTGAGTTTTGGAACAAATGCCAGGGGAGAAAGCCATTGAAATGGGTGGCATAACTGGGTTGAAGAGACAATTGGATGTCTTTCTAGGGGGAGAAAGTGTGGAGAATTATTGGATTTATCTTTTACATGACTACTATTGACTCCTGTAGCTACCTGGACTATACATCCTCACACGCTGCTTCCTGTAAAGACTCCATCTCATTCTCACAGTTCCTCCATCTCTCACACGTGTTCAGATGAGGCCAGCTTTGACAAGGGAGCCTCTGAAATGTCCACCACTACTTCACCTGAGGATTCCCCACCACTGTTGTCGGCAGGGCCCTCAACCAGGTCCGACCCCTCTCCGGCACTTCTGCCCTCACCCCCTGTGTTCCTTCCTGCGACAGCGATAGGGTTCCTCTTGCCCTTACCTCCCATCCCACGAGCATCCACATCCAGAAGATCATCATAAGCCATTTCCGCCACCACCAGGCACATTCCCCTCCCCTGCCTTGTCCACCTTCTGCAGGGACCGTGCCCTCAGGGACACCCTGGTCCATTCTTCCTTCATCCCAGCACACCCCCCCACAGCCCAATGGTACCTTCCCTGCAACCGACGAAAGTGCAACATGTGCCTATTTACATCCTCCATCTTCATTATCCAAGGGTCCAAACATACCTTCCAGGTGAAGCAGCACTTCATCTGCACTTCCCAGGAACTAGTGTTCTGCATTCGCTGCTCACAATGTGGTCTCCTATCCATTGGGAAACAAAGCCTAGACTGGGTGACTGATTTGCAGAACATCTATGTATTGATCGTGGAAAAGACCCTGAGCTGCCTGCCACTTTGACACACCACCCTGTTCCCTGGCCAACATCTCTTGTCTCTAGCTTGCTACAGCGTTCCAGCAAAAAAAGCACCTCATTTTCTGCTTGGGGACCCTGCAGCCCTCTGGACTCAATATTGAGTTCAATAATTTTGGGGCCTAAACTCTCCTATGTTCTAGCCCCCTACCCCATAAACCAGGTTTTGTTATCACATGCCTATTGTTAGTCACATGCTACCTATTGTTAGTCACTAACCGTCCCCATTAACAGCTATTCACCTTACTAGCCAGATCAATAGACGATAGGTGCAGGAGTAGGCCATTCGGCCCTTCGAGCCAGCACCACCATTCATTATGATCATGGCTGATCATCCACAATCAGTATCGTTATCACCTCCTTTGTCTATCCAATTGCTCTTCTCTCTCGGGCTCTATCCTATTGTTTACTCCCTACTCCATCTCCCTCCCTATTTCTGTATATAAACCGGTGTTTTCCCAGCTACCATCAGTTCTGAGGAAGGGTCACTCGAACCAAAATGTTAAATCTGATTTATTTCTTCACAGATGCTGTCAGACCTGCTGACCTTTTCCAGCAACTTCTGTTTTTGTTCCTTATTTACAGCATTCACAATTCTTTCAGTGTTTGTCTTCTATCTCTCCGTTGTGGTTATATTTCTTCCACCCACTCTTCCTCAAATGACAACATTTTAATTCCTAGCATTGTATATGGAGTTAGTAGAAGAACTAAATGTGATCTTTATTTGCATTTAAGTAGAGCAGTGACCAGTTGATAAGGCTGTCTCAAATACTTCTATTTTATGTACCCATGCACCTGTGAGTTCCTTAGGCCACGCTGAGTGACAGTTCTACCGAACTCTTTATTACTGAATTAAAGTATTCGGGCCGGCCATTAACAAAAAACACAGTGCCAAGCTCAAATGAATACCATGCAACTCACGTTGACTGCTTCTAATTCTGGTACAAGCAAGCTGCTTGATGGATTCCACATTTACAAGCAACCACAACCCTCTGGCCATTCACATGTAGGCTCAGCCTGAAGGTTGTCTGACTGTGGAGAATGCTCTCATGGATTACAGTAGTCCATTCTTAATGTGCAAACATACACCTTAGGTTCACAGAGCTGTCCCATCTCAACTTGTAGAGAGGAACTATCTTGCATCTGCTAAGAGGGTTGTGGTTGCTTGTAAATGTGGAATCCATCAAGCAGCTTGCTTGTACCAGAATTAGAAGCAGTCAACGTGAGTTGCATGGTATTCATTTGAGCTTGGCACTGTGTTTTTTGTTAATGGCCGGCCCGAATACTTTAATTCAGTAATAAAGAGTTCGGTAGAACTGTCACTCAGCGTGGCTAGTTGCAGATCACTGCTGTTTGGGAAGGAGGTACAATGGGATATGCAGGTAGGATTGGATGAAGCTGAATGGGAGGAAGTTCTAAATTGAGCATAAATGCTGGCATTGCCTTGTCAAGCTGAATGGTCTGTCTCTGTAATGTAAATTCTATTATACTTTTCACTGTTCTGTTATTTCACTATAACCCAGCTGCAGAAACCAATGCATTTCATTATTCTTTTCCTTTTACTGGCATGGTCAGGTGGCCATTCACATGTAGGCTCAGCCTGAAGGTTGTCTGACTGTGGAGAATGCTCTCATGGATTACAGTAGTCCATTCTTAATGTGCAAACATACACCTTCAAGCAGGGCCCTCTGTGATTAGATTCTCTTGGTCTTCAATGTCATGTATGACCCTGCCAGGGTGACTGAATCGTGCTGACACTTGTGGAATATCGCAACAATTGTAATGCTTCTCTTTTGCAGGCGTTCTTGAAGAAGCAGAGTTTTACAACATAGCACCTCTCATTAAGTTAGTGAAAGAGAAGATCAAGGAGCGAGACTGTAAACCCACACAGGTAAGGAAAGGTCTACTGTATGGTGGGATTGAATTTAAAAAGTGAAACATTACATTGCATTCCTTTCTTTAAGTTTTTAGTCTGTCTCAAAATTAGTGTTTTGCTTTTGAATTTGTTCGTGGGATGGGCATTGCCAGCTTGGCAGCATTTGCCTATCCCTGGTTGTCCTTGAGGTGGTAGAGTTGCTGCCTTGAACTGCTGCAACCCAGTTAGTGTAGGTAGACTGTAGGTGCTATTAGGGAGGGGGGTTCCAGTATTTTGACGCGGTGCAACAGAAGGAACAGTGCCATAATTCCAAGTCAGGATGGTGATTGGCATAAAGGGAAGTTTGCTGATAATATTCAGATGTATCTGCAGCCCTTGTCCTTCCAGATGACAGTGGGAGTAGGTTTAGAAAATGCTGGTGGAGGAGTCTTGGTGAATTTCAGCATTGCATCTTGTACCTGAGAAACACTGTTGCTCCTGCACGTCAGTGATGGAGGGAGTGACTGTGTGAGGATGTTTTATCAATCAAGCAGACTACTTTGTCCTGGATTGTGTAAAGGCTCTTGAGTGATGTTGGAGCTGTCTATACCCAGGAAAGTGGTCAATATCCCGTCACAATTCTGAGTTGTGCCTTATAGATGGTGGACAGGCTTTGGGGAGTCAGAAGATGTGTTATCCACTGCAGAATTCCTAGTCTGCGTTCTCTTGTAGTCGTGGAATTTATATTCTTTTTATTAACTCGTTCAGTTCAGTTTGTGGTCAGTGTTCATCCCCGGGATGTTCATAGTAGGTGGAGTTCAATGATGGTGATGACTGAATGTCAAGGGGATTATTAGTGGTAGATATTCTCTCATTGGAAATGACCATTTCCAGGCAGTTGTCTTGTGTGAATGTTACCTGCTATTTATTAGTCCAGACCTAGATATTGTTCAAATCTTGCTACTTTTGAACATGCTTCATAGAATGGCAGCAGTGTGGAATCAGGCCATTTGGCCCATCAAATCCACAGAAACTCTCCGAAGCGCATCCCACCCAGAGTCAGCAACCCACCCCCCCTGCCCCGGCCTAATCCATGGCTTGGAAAACCTGATGGGGTTTGGGATTGTACCTTGAAATTTCTTAGATCCTCAATGTAATTGCCAACCTAGCCACCAGGGGACCTCAGATTCTGGATACTTAAACTAGTACTGCAACGGGTCATCGATGGTGTTAACATCAAGTGTTAGACTAGACACACTAACATTTTGATTTTAAAAAAAACACTATGCTGTGAAATAGCAGCATTTGCATGCTTAATTTGTTGTTATGAAATTCCTCCATCTACTATTTTAAGAAGTTGAAAGTTTGAATGAAAATTTTAACAAACCTATGCCATTGATCTAGTGTATGTTGTAATGTTTGGCTCCTGATGTCAGCCCACAGCTGATTAACTCATTTAGAAATATTGTACTTAAGATAGTAGTCACTAGCTGTTTGACCACATCTTAAATTTTTAATAACTGACTTTTTGTTTCCATTTATCACACATTGGATGTGAAAGTAAAACCTACCAGCTAGAGCTAATCCTCCAAATGTAAAGGTTCAGTTTCTCCCAAGGCAACTGGTGGAACTTAGGCTACCAGATTTATTATCTGAATTTAAGCTAGTCTTGGTAACGGTAACCATAAGACTTAAGACATAGGAGTGGAAGTAAGGCCATACGGCCCATCAAGTCCACTCCGCCATTTAAATCATGGCTGATGGGCATTTCAACACCACTTCCCTGCACTCTCCCCGTAGCCTTGATTCCTTGTGAGATCAAGAATTTGTCGATCTCTGCCTTGAAGGCATCCAACGTCCCGGCCTCCGCTGAACTCTGTGGCAATGAATTCCACAAGCCCACCACACTCTGGCTGAAGAAATGTCATCTCATTTCAGTTTTAAGTTTACCCCCTCTAATTTTAGGCTGTGCCCACGGGTCCTAGTCTCCCCGCCTAACAGAAACAACTTCCTAGCATCCACCCCTTCTAAACCATACATTATCTTGTAAGTTTCTATTAGATCTCCCCTCAACATTCTAAACTCTAATGAGTACATTCCCAGGATCCTTAGCTGTTCATCATACGTTAAACCTACCATTCCAAGGACCATCCATGTGAATCTCTGCTGGACATGCTCCAGGGCTAGTATGTCCTTCCTGAGGTGTGGGGCCCAAAATTGGACACAGTATTCTAAATGGGGCCTAACTAGAGCCTTATAAAGCCTCAGAAGCACATCGCTGCTTTTATATTCCAACCCTCTTGAGATAAACGACAACATTGCATTTGCTTTCTTAATTACGGACTCTACCTGCAAGTTAAGCTTTAGAGAATCCTGGACCAACACTCCCAGATCCCTTTGCACTTCTGATTTGCGAATTTTCTCACCGTTTAGAAAATAGTCCATGCCTGTATTCTTTTTTCCAAAGTGCAAAACCTCACATTTACTCACATTGAATTTCATCAGCCATTTCCTGGACCACTCTCCGAAACTGTCTAAATCTTTCTGCAGCCTCCCCACCTCCTCAGTACTACCTGCCTGTCCACCTATCTTCGTATCATCGGCAAACTTCGCCAGAATGCCCCCAGTCCCTTCATCCAGATCATTAATATATAGGGTGAACAGCTGTGGCACCAACACTGAACCCTGCGGGACACCACTCGTCACCAGTTGCCATTCCGAAAAAGAGCCTTTTATCCCAACTCTCTGCCTTCTGTCAGACAGCCAATCCTCAATCCAAGCCAGTAGCTCACCTTGAACACCACGGGCCCTCACCTTGCTCAGCAGCCTCCCGTGAGGCACTGTATCAAAGGCCTTTTGGAAGTCTAGATAGATAACATCTACTGGGTTTCCCTGGTCTAACATACTTGTTATCTCTTCAAAGAATTCTAACAGGTTTGTCAGGCACGACCGCCCCTTTAGTAAAACCATGCTGACTTGCTTTTACCTGACCCTACACTTCCAGGAATTTAGAAATCTCATCCTTGACAATGGATTCTAGAATTTTACCAACTACCGAGGTTAGGCTAATTGGCCTATAATTTTCCATCTTTTGCCTTGATTCTTTCTTAAACAAGGGAGTTACAACAGCAATTTTCCAATCATCTGGGACTTTCGCTGACTCCAGTGACTTTTGAAAGATCACGACCAAAGCCTCCGCTATTTCCTCAGCCACTTCCCTCAGAACTCTAGAATGTAGCCCATCGGGGCCAGGAGATTTATCAATGTTTAGACCCTTTAGCTTTTCTAGCACTTTCTCTTTTGTAATGCCTACCGTACTCAACTCTGCCCCCTGGCTCTCCCTAATTGTTGGCATACTACTCATGTCTTCCATTGTGAAGACTGATGCAAAGTACTTATTAAGTTCTTCAGCTATTTCCTTATCTCCCATCACTAGCCTTCCAGCGTCAATTTGGAGTGGCCCAATATCTACTTTTGCCTCTCGTTTGTTTCTTATGTATTGAAAGAAGCTTTTACTGTCATTTCTAATATTACTAGCTAGCCTGCCTTTATATTTGATCTTCTCCTTCCTTATTGCTCTCTTTGTTATCCTCTGTCTGTTTTTGTAGCCTTCCCAATCTTCTGATTTCCCAGTGCTCTTGGCCACTTTATAGGCTGTCTCTTTTTCTTTGATATATTTCCTGACTTCCTTTGTCAGCCATGGTTGTCTAATCCCACCCCGGATAATCTTTCTTTTCTTTGGGATGAACCTCTGCACTGTGTCCTCAATTACACCCAGAAACTCCTGCCATTGTTAGTCTACTGTCTTCCCTGCTAGGCTCTGCTTCCAGTCGATTTTCGTCAATTCCTCTCTCATGCCCCTGTAATTACCTTTATTTAACTGTTACACCATTACATCCGATTTTGCCTTCTCTCTTTCAAATTGCAGACTGAACTCTACCATATTATGATCGCTGCCTCCTAAGTGTTCCCTTACTTTAAGGTCTTTTATAAAGTCTGGCTCATTATATAGCACTAAGTCCAGAATAGCCTGCTCCCTTGTGGGCTCCATCACAAGCTGTTCCAAAAAGCCATCCTGCAAACATTCCATGAATTCTCTTTCTTTGGATCCACCAGCAACATTATTCACCCAATCCACCTACATATTGAAGTCCCCCATGATCACCGTGACCTTACCATTCTGACATGCCCTATTTATTTCTCGGTGCATCTTGCGCCCCTGGTCCTGATCACTGCTAGGTGGTTTTTACATAACTCCCATTATAGTTTTTTTGCCATTGTGGTTTCTCAATTCCACCCACCCAGACTCCACATCTTCTGGCGCTATGTCATTTAGTGCCGTAGATTTAATTCCATTCTTACCTAACAAGGCAACCCCACCTCCTCTACCCAACTCCCTGTCTTTTCGATATGTTGTGAATACTTGGATGTTTAACAGCCAGTCCTGAGCTCCCTGCAACTATGTCTCTGTGATGCCTACCACATCATAATCATTCAAGAGGATTTGTGCTGTTGATTCATCTACTTTGTTGCGAATACTACGAGCATTTAGATAAAGTGTCTTAATGCTAGCTTTCTTATCATTATTAGAGAGGTTGGAAATCCCAAGATGTCTTAAGCTATCCTTCCTTTTTGCTGTATTCCTAGTCTGCCTCGAGCTTAAATCCACCTGTGCACATGCTATTCTGTTGCTTATCTTTCCATTTACCTCCATACTCCCTGTTTCTTTCACTTTCCCTTCCCCCCGACTCACTAGTTTAAAGTCCTACTGACCACCCTATTTATCCTTTTCGCTAGAACACTGGTTCCAGATCGGTTCAGGTGGAGACCGTCCCAACGGTACAGATCCCCCCGGTTCCAAAACTGATGCCAGTGCCCCATGAACTGGAATCCCTCTTTCCCACACCAATCCCTTAGCCACGTGTTGACTTCCCTAACTTTCTTTTCCCTGCGTCAATTGGCACGTGGCTCAGGCAGTAATCCGGAGATTATGACCCTTGAGGACCTGTACTTCAATTTCTTTCCTGGTGCTTCATAATCCCTGAACAGGTCCTCTACCCTAGCTTTGCCTATGTTGTTAGCCCCAACGTGGACCACAGCAACTGGATCCTTCCCCTCCCGCTCTAATATCCTTTCCACCTGGTTGGAGATGTCCCGCACCCTGGCACCGGGCAGACAACACACCATACGGGACTCCCGATCCGGCTTGCATAGAATACTATCTGTCTCTCTAATTATAGAATCCCCTATAACAACTACCTGTCTTTTTGCTCCCCGCTCTTGAATGACCTTCTGCACCGTGGTGCCGTGGTCAGCTGGCTCATCCTGCCCACAGTCCTTTTCCTCAACCGTACAGGGAGCAAGAATCTCATACCTGTTGCTCAAGGTCAAGGGCTGAGGCTCCTGCACTCCTGAACTCAGAATCCCCCTACCTGCCTCACTTACAGTCACACCTTGTCCCTGAACACTTTCTGAATTTGGGTTATTTAGTCTACCGGGTGTGACTGCCTCCTAAAACAAAGTGATGAGGTTGACTCTTGACTAGCTTCTGAGATGGCCTAGCAAGCCACTTTAAAGGGCAGTCAGGGACATGTGACAAATGCTGAGAAATTTCACGTCAGTTTAGCATTTATAAGCTTCTATCCAACAGTGTGACTGAAATATTGGGATTCATTACAGTACACGGAAGAGATACTTTTCTTGCTGGTGTAAAAACTCATTTGTAGGAACAGGGCATTATACATAGCAATAGTGCAGCTAAACTCTGAATTAGAAAGTGAGGTTGCTAAAACCTTGATTGAGATTTTGTTGAACTTCTGATTTACACATAGCTCCCTCAGTATCTTTCCCTGTCTTGCCATCTGAAAAATCTTTGTGTCCCATGAGATCATTCATCCAAATCTGCAAAATTAATTTTTAAAAAATTCAAAAGTTGCTTTTTCCTTCAAAATGTCTCTGTGTAAGATTGAACTGTGGATAGTGACTATGATGCAATAAAATCTGGTTACTTGTATTTGAATTATATATTTCTTCAGCTCTTTCAATGGCAAGCTGGTTTCATCTCTTGAAACTGAATGTACATACTAATGAGAAATGAGTGATATAAAAATATTACCGAGGTATTGGAGAATCCCTGGTGGGATATATATTCTGTGAAAAGGATGCTTTATTCAATTAAGTCAGTGATTTAATTGTTTTGTTAATAGAAAATCTCCCTGTAACTGCTGTCTTAAAAGAATGATTTCCCATTGACCAGGAGGGAAACCGCTCCTTTAGAGCGCACACAGAGCTTAGGCACTTGATCGATAAATTCATTGCCTGTTTTACAAAAGAGTGCAATCAGAACGGCAGTGTTATAACATGGGTTTATTATAGTTGTAAAATGATTGCATTAGTGTGAACCAGATCAAATCCTACATATAGCAATATGTTTTAACGGAAGAGGCTAATTATAGCCTGTATTCTCCATTTCTGCAGCATCCTACAAAACATGTTTACCGGGTACTTCAGTGTCAGGAGGAAGAGCTGACCCAGATGGTCTCCACCATGTCTGATGGCTGGAAGTTTGAACAGGTGAGGCTGCTTTGCAGTTTTGTTATGCATGCTTGATAATGGGTTGTAGTAACATGAAAGCGCTGTATTTCCATATCCCTGCTACTGTTCCCTGTCCAGAGCAGAGAGAATACTTGTCAAATTTAGGTAGCTGAGAGGTTGGTAGAATTTACCTCTGGTGGTTGATACAATAAAAGTGAGCATTAATGAGAAGAGTAGAGTAATGAGGAGAAAAGTGATTGAAGGGATTTCGTATCAAGAATGGTAACTGGGGTTTAGTAGTTTGAGTTTAGAGTATGCTTGGATGCATGGTTAGGCAAATAGCCAAAATATGTTACAGTTATATTATGGAGATGAAGCACCTTTTTTATATTTCTTTGTGTGACCCTCTTTATCTGCATTCCCTTGACAGTGCTATGTGAATGTCTTCCTTCCCTTTACTATGTGTATCCTGCTCTGAGAAATTTCGTTTCCCCAAATTCTTCCTCAGTACCTATCCTTAAACTTGGTCAGACCATCCATTTCGCTCTTTTTGGAGATGCTGGTTAAAACTGAGCTCTTTGACCAAAACCTTGAGCTACTTCTCTTAATGTACATCTCTGGTTCATTGGTGATCCATTTTCTCTAAGCCACTCTGAGTAGTACGGGATTTCCTATGCATCAAGGATTTCTGTCTAAATGTTCATTGTTGTTTTTGCAGTTGGTCAGCATTGGATCTTCATACAACTATGGGAATGAAGACCAGGCAGAATTTCTGTGTGTTGTTTCCAAGGAGCTGCATAACACCACCAATGGGATAAGCTGTGAACCGAGCAGGAAAGCGAAGGTGAGCTGGGAGTCTAGGGAGAAATTCAGTCAAGGCATAGAGGCAATGTATGATGAGCTTCAACCATTTTAAATTGGTTGATGTGCAATTAATTCGCTGCAGATAACGTGGCTGTAGTCTAATATAACAATGATCTGGACCATCTTTTATACATGGTAATGATTTATAATTGATTTTTCAAGTTACTTAGCTGTTTTCTTGGGGCAGCCTAGTGCTACTGGATGGAGACCCGTGCATGAGTGTCAAAGAAAAGTATTGGCAAGGCATTTCGGTCTGTTAGCCAATAACCCTCTGAGTTGTGCAGGCTGGCAATGTCAAGTCCTGAATTCCAGGGACTGCGAATTCACTCTGATCTTAACACTCTGTCCCAAGTTGTCACTATGAACTGCATCCTATTATACTACAAGAGTATGAGAAAAATCTAATAAAATGAACAGTAAATATTCAAGTTCAAAGTGTATTTTAAAGTAATAAAATATTTTTCACAAAACGCAGTAAAGGTATAGGAGTGGAATGTGAAGTGTGATGTAGGAGCTCAGCCACAATCTTACTGATTTGGTGGAGCAGGCTCGAAGGTTGAATGGGCTAATCCTGCTCCTGTTTCTAATGTTCCGTTTTGTGATCTAAGGTTATACTTTGTCTTTGTTTAAACCAGGCCCCAGTAGCTGGGACTGCTCTAGCCCATATAATTTCCAAGGTTGCATATGAAATCATGGCCACTTTCCATTGAGTCTGGCCTCCAGTGCATCATTCATTTAATCCGAAAGAGTATCTGTGAACTGCTGAACTATTTGGTAAATTGTGCATGTTCTGATTTAAAACTTCAAAATGTTCTACAAGTATCAAAATGATTATTTCTTGATCTTTAGCCACTTTTCTTTTCTGTTTAACATTTGACCCCTTGTGCATGCTGCATGCTGGATAAAGGGCGAGGACGAGGAAGCTGATTGTGATATGAATGACGGGGAATAAAATGTAACTCACGTACATGGTGGTGAGAACTGGTAGTGATTTAGAATGAGTTGGTGGTGGGCCCGTTTCAGCATTCGTTCTTGTTTTGTAAATTATGATAAAAATAAGTAATCTTTAAATGAAATTTGGTCTAACCTGAGTGAGCAAGTAATCCATTATTGGTGTGTGTGCGCCACTTAATGAGTCCTTTGAGAGTGTTATAGTATTTGTCAATGTGTGTTGTATGCATGTTTCACCTGTGGAGATTCATATGTAACCCTCAGATTTATGTTGGCAAGTCTGTTTAATTGTCAACGTTTACCACAAATGATTACCTTCAAAAGTTCTTTTCCATTGTCCAATTCCATGGAATGTCAGTGCTTAGTTTCATCTTTACCATTATGGTTGTGTTCTTGGCCACCTTCACATGCTGCATTTTTTTTTATTAACTCCTTCCAAATGAACAATACTTCACCATCACTTGTGACCTCTACCTGTGTTATCCTTCAGTTAAAATCGGCTGTGGGCATCACTGGCAGGTATAGTATTTATTGCTATCCATAATTATCCTTGAACTCTGGCTTTCTTGACCATTATAGCAGATAAATCTGAGTCGGCCACATTGCACAGATCTGGAGTAGGCCAGATAGGGTAAAGGCTGCAGATTTCATTCCCTAAGGGACATTACTGATGCAGATGGGCTTTTACAACAAACGATGATGGTCACCATTGCTGAGACTAGCTTTCAATTCCAGATTTAATAATTGACTTTAAACTCCTTCAGCTACCAGAATGGAATTTTGACTTTTACCTCCGTAGCGTTAGCATGAACCTCTGGATTGCTCTTCTACTGACATTGCGCTACCAGTCTCCTTTTTTTTTAAAAACATAAGTTAGTTCCCTAGTTAAACATTGGGAAGTTTGCAGTTATCGCCCTTCATCCCCTACTACAAGCTGTGCTTCTGCCACCAGTTCCATCCAACCATTGTGTCACTTGGAACCAGACTGTTTGCAATTTTTCTATTCCCAAATGGGGCTTCCAATCAAATGTTCGCCTGTCAGAAAGAACATTAACTTCCATATCTCTGCCTCAGCCGCTTGTCAATGAAATCCTCATCTGTTATTATTACCTGCGAGACTCAACAATTCAAATGTGTTGCAGATTAGCCTTCTATCCTTTATCCTTCATCAGCTTCAGTTTATCAGAAACACAGCTGCTTGCATCCTATCCTGTAGTAAGTTATCCTCATCCATCAGGATTGTCCTTTATCCTTGTTCATAGTGCCTCCAATGTAGAATCTCTTATCCTAGTTTTGTTATTACTTGGCTTCACCTTTTCCTGAACTTACTGCTTTCACCAGTCCCTTCGTGTACCTGCACTCAAATCTCCTACAATGGCTTGACAGTAGCAGACAAAGGGTAGTGGTTATTTTTCAGACTGAAAGGCCTGTGACCAGCAGTATTCCACAGAGATCGGTGCTAGGTTCACTGTTATTAGTTATTTATATAAATGATTTGGATGAGAATTTAGGAGGCCCAGTTAGTAAGTTTGTAGATGATGCCAAAATTGGTGGTCTCGTCGACAGTGAAGAAGATTATCTAAGATTACAATGGGATCTTGATCAGTTGGGCCAATGGGCAGAGGAGTGGCAGATGGAGTTTAATTTGGATGAATGTGAAGTGCTGTATTTTGGTAAAACAAACGAGGACAGGACTTGTACAGTCAATGGTAGGGCCGTAAGTAGTGTTGTTGAACAGAGACACTTAGGGGTTTAGGTACACAGTTCTTTGAAAGTTGCAACACAGGTAGACAGGGTGTTTGAGATAATGGGAACTGCAGATGCTGGAGAATTCCAAGATAATAAAATGTGAGGCTGGATGAACACAGCAGGCCAAGCAGCATCTCAGGAGCACAAAAGCTGACGTTTCGGGCCTAGACCCTTCATCAGAGATGAAGGGTCTAGGCCCGAAACGTCAGCTCTTGTGCTCCTGTGATGCTGCTTGGCCTGCTGTGTTCATCCAGCCTCACATTTTATTATCTTAGACAGGGTGTTTAGCAGGCTTACCTTCATTGTTCAGACCATTTTGAGTTTAGGAGTTGGGACATCATGTTGGGGTTGTACAAGATGTTAGTGAAACCACTTTTGAAGTATTCTGTACAGTTCTGTCACTCTGCAATGGAAAGGATATTGAATTGGACAGAGTTCGGAAAAGATTTCCCAGGATGTTGCTGGGACTGGACGGTCTGAGTGATAATGAGGAGCTGGATAGGCTGGGACTCTTTTCACTACAGCGTTAGGAGGATGATGGATGACCTTGTAGAGGTTTATAAAATCATGAGGGTCAGATAAGGTGAATAGCAAAGATCTTCTCCACAGGATGGGTGATTTTAAAAATAGGGGGCATATTTTTAAGATAGATTTAAAAGGGACTTGAAGGGCAACGTTTTCACAAAGAAGGTTCCAGTACAAAATGAATTACCAGATGAAGCGGTAGATGCAGGTACTGTTACAACATTTAAAAGACGTTTGGATAGGTACGTGAATAGGAAAGGTTTTCAGGGATATGGGCCAAATGCAGGCAAATAGGACTAGTTCAGTTTGGGAAACTTGGTCAGCATGGACAAGTTAGACCGAAGGGTCTGTTTCTGTGCTATATGACTATGTGCTCGCCAAAAATTCTTGCTCCTCATCGCATGCCTGCTCTTGCTGTCATGATGCATTTGGATATGGTAGTGTCTGAAGCTCTTATGATCCTTCGTGTATATTCCTCTTTTGTATGAGGGTGCTACCCCCATCTGACTCCTGTGCACAGTTCACTTTCTTGGTTATTTATGTGCTCCTCCCATAGACACTTGTGCATGTACACCTTTCACGTATACGTTGAACTATGTATGTGTGCCTTTGCTTGAACATGGGTGTCCTCCTGTATTTGTGCTTGTGTCGCTTGTGTGTATACTTGCCTCGCTTTTGCATGTGTGTTGGTTTGACTCGTATTGGTAGGAGTTTGTTTTTAGAGTGGTATGTCTCTTACATCTCACCCCTACAAATAATTTTTTTTTCCTTTTATTCCTTGTTATTTATTTTCTTCACTCCTCCTTTCTATGTAAGGCTCTAGTTTTTCAATATTTCTATTACATAGAGTCATATAGCATGGAAACAGACCCCTCGGTCCAAACAGTTTATGCTGAAATTAATTCTGAACTAAACCAGTCCTACCTGCCTGCTCCTGTTCCATAACCCTCCAAATTTTACCTCTTCATATATTCTTCCAAGTGTCTTTTAAAAATTGTAATTGAACTGCTTCATTTGGAAGTTTGTTCCACACATGAACTACCCTCTGTAAAAAAAAATTGCCTCATGTCTTTTTATAATCTTTCCTCTCACCTTAAAAATGTGCCCCCTAGTCTTGAAATCCCCTGTCTTAGGGAAAAGACAACTTATAATCAACTCTGCCTATACCTCTCATTAACTCATAAACCTCTGTCAAGTCATGTCTCAACCTCCTGTGCTCCCGTGAAATACATCTCAGCCTTTCCTTTTAACTCAAGCCATCCATACCCAGCCACATCCTGGTAAAGCTCTTCTGAACCCTGTCCAGCTTGATAATATCCTTCCTATAGCTGGGCAACCAGAACTGGATGCAGTATTCCAGAAGAGGCCTCACCAATGTCGTATACAACCTCAACATAGTGTCCAAATTCCTGTACTCCAAGGACTGCGTAATGAAGGCAAGTGTGCAAAATGCCTTTTTAACCGTCCTGTCTATATTGACGCAAATTTCAAAGAATTATGTACCTACACCCCTAGGTCCCTCTGTTCTACAGCACTAGCCAAGGCTCTGCCATTAACTGTATAAGCCCTTCCCTCATTTGTTGTTCCAAAGTTTAATTCAATCCGCCATTTTTCAGCCCATTGATCCATTTAATCAAGATCCCTATGTAATCTTAGAAAACCTTCACTCTTGGCAGCGTGGAGGAACAGAGGGATCTTGGTGTGCAGATACATAGATCCCTTAAAATGGCCACCCAAGTGGACAGGGTTGTTAAGAAAGCATATGGTGTTTTGGCTTTCATTAACAGGGGGATTGAGTTTGAGTCGTGAGATCTTGTTGCAGCTCTATAAAACTTTGGTTAGACCGCACTTGGAATACTGCGTCCAGTTCTGGTCGCCCTATTATAGGAAAGATGTGGATGCTTTGGAGAGGGTTCAGAGGAGGTTTACCAGGATGCTGCCTGGACTGGAGGGCTTATCTTATGAAGAGAGGTTGACTGAGCTCGGTCTCTTTTCATTGGAGAAAAGGAGGAGGAGAGGGGACCTAATTGAGGTATACAAGATAATGAGAGGCATAGATAGAGTTGATAGCCAGAGACTATTTCCCAGGGCAGAACTGGCTAGCACGAGGGGTCATAGTTTTAAGCTGGTTGTTGTACTGTTCTATGTTCTATGTTCTATGTTTTACAATGCCACCAATTTTGGTGTTATTTGCAAACTCATTAACCATGCCTTCTATACTCTCGTCCAAATCATTTATATAAAAATGACAAGCAAAGGAGGACCCAGAAGCGATTCCCCTTGGAACACCTTTGATCACAGACCTCCAGTCCGAAAAGCAGCCCTCCACCATTACACTCTGTCTCCTGCAGTTATCCAATTGATATTTTGACCCTGAATCCCATGTGACCTAAATTTACTAATTTGTCTGCCATGCATATCTTTGTCAAAGGCTTTACTAAAATCCAAATAATCAACGTCTACTCCTCTGCCATCATTGATCTTTTTAGTAACTTGCTGAAACTCAATAAAGCTTGTGAGGTAGGACTTTCCTTGCACAAAACCATGCTGACTATCGCTAGTCAATTTTCACCTCTCTAAATGTCCATAAGTCCTATCTTTTACAATCACCTCCAACAATTTCCTCACAACTGAAGTCAAACTCTCAGGTCTGTCACTCTCCGGTTTCTCCTTACAACCTTTCTTAAACAAAGCTATGACATTAGCCACCCTCCAGACACCAGACACCTCACCCATAGTTGTAGATGATGCAAATTTTTCTGCGAGGGGTCTCGTAATTTTCTCCCTTAGTTCCCACAATGTCCTGGGATACAGTTGATCAGATCCCGGAGATTTATCCACCTTCGTATTCTCTTAAGACCTCCCAAACTTCCTCTTCTATTATGTGAACTGTTTTTAAAACATGAGAGCTTATTTCTTGCATTCTCTAGACTCCATTTCTTTCTCCACAGTAAAAACGGGAATGAAATAATTTAGTATCTCTCCCATCTCCTCAGGGTCAACATGAGGTGACCTCTGTGATCTTTAAGAGGCCCAATCCCCCCTCTAGTTACCCTCTTGCTTGTAATGTGTTTGTGGAATCTCTTTGGGTTACCCTTGACCTTATCTGCCAGTGCTCTCTCATATTCCCTCTGCCTTTCTAATATCTCTTAAGAATGTCTCTACGCTGTTTATATTAAGCGATTTAAGTTGAACCAAATTGTCTATATCTTTTAAAAAAAGATCTTTTCTTTCCCCCTTGACTAGAACCTCATTATCTTTATTCATCCATTGTTCCTTAATCCTGCCACCCTTTCCCTTCATTCTAACTGGAACAAAATACCTCTGAACTCTCGTGATGACACTTTTGAATGACTACCACTTGTCAGACCTCCTTTTACCTGTGAACACCCTACTCCAATCAACTTTTTATAAGGTCTTGTCATATCATTAAAATTTGTCTTACTCCAATTTAAGAGCTTTAACTTTTATGGAAAGCTTATCTTTTTCCATAACCGTTTTGAAACTAATAGAATTATGATCGTTAGACCCAACGTATTTCCCCTACTTTTACTTCAGTCACCTGCCCTGCTTTATTGTCCAAAAGAAGTCCTAGTTTTGCTTCTTGTCTAGAAGGACCATCCGTATTTTGATAAAAATTTTCTTGAGTGCATTTGACAAATTCTTCATCCAAACCTTTATCACTGTGGTAGTCCTAGTCAATGTTTGGCAAATTAAAATCCCCCATTATTACAACCACCTTATGCTTACAGAAATCTGAGATCTCCTACATATTTGTTTCTCAAACACTGTTTTATTGTTGGTGGCCTATAGTACAATTCCATCAAAGTGATCTTTCCTTATTTGTAATTTCTACCTTACATTTTCACTGGATGATTTTTCAGAAATATCTTCCCTAGTTGTAGCAGTGATGTATACCTTAATCAAAAGTTCCACCAACCACCCCGCCACCTCCTTTTCTATCCTTCCTATAGTGTCTAAAACAGGGAACATTGAGCTACTGATCTTGTCCATCCCTCACCCAAGTTTCTGTTATAGCTATGATGTTCCTACTCCATGTTCTTAAACATGACCCGAGTTCATCAGCCTTCCCTGTAAGACCCCTTGCATTGAAATAAATGCAATTTAGTTCTTCAGATTTACTACATACTCTGACTCTCTCTTGTCTTTCTTTCCTAATTAACATGTCACCACATTTAGAACCTTCCCCATCAATCCTCCCATTTACACTAGTTGTCCTTGGTACAGTTACAATGTGGAATGAATGGCTGGTGAACTTGTCTAGGCTTGGACTAGCCTAGTTGTACAGATAGGGTGGGTGATCTGCAAGTGACAGGTACCTTTAATGCATGCCGAACATATTGTGTAGTGTTTCTATTTACCTACTTAGAGAATAGTTTAACATTATAGAGTTTTATTTTCTGCTAATTAATGGATGAGTAATCTGATTTGGTTGCAGCCTTCTATTTGTATCTTGAAATGGCCTATGACAGGTCAATAAATACAACTCTTCAGGCATTTAGGAATGAGGGGGAAAAGGGCTCAATTATGGTTTCTTTGACCTTTTGTAATGGGGATTATTTCATCTCAGACAGTTAGGATTTTGCTTCAGCAGTAATTTGCTTGTAAGCATTGACCTCGACCCAGCCCACGTTGGATTATAATTTAACAGAACCAAATGGCAAGTTAGTTAAAATAGACGACCGTTTGCGGGACCATAATAGGGCTTCAGCCTCTTGTGTTGCAGCTGGCAGTGAAAGTACTAACCAGTTTAATCCTACTTTACAGCTCTTGGTCCGTGAACACTGTAGGTTATAACATTTCAGTGGCCTACACAGTTATTTTTTAAATGTGGGTGAGAGTTTATGCTTCTGTCACAATTTCATTGAGTTTCAGCATTGTACTGCTCTCAAGATACAAATATTTCTCTTTAAATCTCCTCCAGTCCTTCTGCCAGTAACTTTAGATCCATGCCTTTGGTATTAATCTCTCTCTCCACTGTAAGTCACTCATAATTTTAAAAATCTTAGTTAGAGGTCAGCTCAGTCTTCTCTGTTCTGAAGAAAATAACTCCAGTCTGACATTTCTTCATTGATAAAATTGTCAGTTCTTTCCGATACCTCTTAAATATCCTCTCTACTCTCTGTAGCACAAATGCAATTTTTTCAAAGCAGCCTGTAATTCAACCAAACTTCAGTTTGTTTAGTGTTAACTTGAATTGCCTCTAGATTGATTGAAGGAACATGTGTATCAGAGGTGGATAACTAGCTCAGATTGCGAGGTAGTGTTCTGGTCATGTTCCTGGGTCTGACTGCTGCATGAGTAAATTTAGGGTAGTGCGAGATACTTGTATACCAGAAAGTACATGCTCTGGATGCTAAGAGAAGGGACAAACACCAGCGAGGTCCTAAAAGATAGCTGCTACTGTTCTGAATACATGATGAACCTCATTGCAAACTGGCTGGTCACAAAGATTACTCACTACTTTTGTGACGAAAAGACAAGCCAAACATAATATAAAAACAGAATGCAAGCAACATTCAGTTTGCCTGGAAAGATCTTGATGAAATTTGATTATACCCTGAAAATTAATATAATTCTTCTTTCCTACTTCGTGGAAGTGGGGCACTACCCTTCTCCCTGCCTGCCTCCCATGAACTGAGTTAGTCAGTCAGTGGGCAATTATCTTTGCTCTTTGTTTAGTGAAGCTGGGTACAGAGCAATCTGGGCAGAGACCAGCAAACATGCTAATGTAAATGTGAGCTGCCTCCTTGCTGTTATGCTGAAAGGGATTTCTGAACCTAAAGAAAGAGGAAAAGTATTGGAGGGAAGCCACTGAGACATGAAGCCCCATGTTCCTCCTGGTTTTGTAACTGATCACCTGATCTAAAAGCAAAGTGTTTGAACCAGACGTCTTTTTGAATAGCTTTTATTGGTATCTGTGTTTATAAACCTCCTCTTTGATTTTTCTCCCAACAGCTTTTACAAGCAAAAGGCTCAACAATGTAAGAGGAAGTGTTCCGCCCGCCTTTTCTTCCCTTTTTATATAAATGATGCTTATCCCACTCTATGGACGATGTGGAACTCTACAGCATATCACAACACCAAAAAGCCATAGCAGGACACACAGCCGTTTCTGCAGTTTTATTTCTTTATAAATTCTCCTGTTGATGTTATTTGTGGATTCTCTTTCCTCTTCGAGTTTGAGAGGACAGATGCAGGCTCAGACCTCGCAATCTCAGTACTGCAGCCTTCCTTGGAAATACGTTTGTTTCTGTGTTGTTGGTTGCAGATGTCTGGGAATTCCTCACAATATAAAGGACATCACGGTACTTTTGTACCCAAGGCAACTCTGATGCTGGCAGGATAATGGCAGCTAATTTATTTTTTTAAATGGGGCCTAATTTGTGGTGGTTACACTATTGGACTTTGCTGCTGCATCGGGCAAAACTTTGGACACATCATTTTGAGGTCTGCAGTGCATGTTATCAGTGTAGACTCTGTAGAGCAAGTGAATATTAATAAGATACCGTTGTGTTCTCCCCGGGTTTTGTGTTTTTTTTTGTTTACAGATGGTCGGGGCCAAAGCTTTGAGTAGTTGTGGTGCTGGGACTGGGGAGTGTACTTGAAAACGTTAACTTTTTAAACAAGAATTTTTGGTACATTTTAGCTTTAGCTATAATAAAGGGTAAGATTAACCTATAGTGAACACTTTTTTAAAAAAAAAATAGTTTTGAGGTGGCTAGCTGAGTGTCTACGGATATAGATTGAGCTACCAACTATTTAAATGTGGCAATAGTATTGATAATACAACAGTCATTGATAAATATTGCGTGGAAATACATTTAATAAGCCTTGATCCTGTACTTATTTAATGGAAATTTGGAATATGTTTTTAATGAAATGAGGCTGTTGAAGCCAGCATGTTTCTTGCACATTGGAAAGTTTTAAAAGAAAATCTGTGCTTCTTCCCCTAACCCAAAGCTATTGTTCACACCATCATGATTTAAGATAGGGTTAAATAAGGTCCGTTTCAGTCTGTGTGCGGTGAAGCAGAATATCTGGAATGCTTCCATGGGCAGGATACCACTTGTGATATGCTACAAGTAAAAGTGGAAGAATGATATGCTGTACATCTTTGGAGAAAGAAAATACGTTGGCTCATCAGGGTTTGTAGAATATTAGGCTAAAGTCCTGAGGTGTTGAGATTCCATCACATTCCACCATCTTACCCAGCTTAAAACAACCTTTTCCTCCAAACTCCAATGTGTTATTATCAAAGAATAGAAGTGATCAATTACAAATAGGAAAAGGCCCATTTTAGTAGACGCACTAGTTTTCTTCTCCTGGGTGTTAATTAAAAAAGTGCCATGCAGCCTCTGGGACAATTCTGGAGGGGTGGCCACCTCCTTGGAGTGAAATGTTTTTTCCATACATTGAGTGCATCCACTGTCTCCTCCTGTTCACCATATTAATCTATTTTGGCATTGTGGATCGTCATTTTCTTAACAAGAGCTGAGTCGGGCATGAGAGCAGCAATGTTACTAGGAACTTCACCCCATTGAAAGCCTCTTGTGTCTTTGCAAATGTCATGGAAGTGTTGTCCATTAAACCGCAATTTTGTAAATAAGTTGGAAATGATACAAAGGATGTGATAGCACCTGGGGAAATAAAAGGTAAAGCTTTTGAGACATAGCAAAATGCTAAACATCTTCCAACAGTGCAGAAGCAAGTGGGTTGTCAGAAGTGGTGAAAACATTTGTGATGCACATAAGTTTGAAACTTGTAAGCTTCAGGGTGATATTCTGTTGCCATCTGCAAATGAGCAGGACATAAGTGAGATTTCCGTTATGCTAATCCCTGTAAAGTATAATTTTAAGATTTCAATATAAATCAGATAGAAGTCTTAGATAAGCCATAAAGTCTTGAATACATTTCATGGCATGCAATTGTAGACCTGCTCACTGAGCCGGTGTGTTTGGTTGCAGACATTTCGGCACCCTGCTAGGTAACATCATCAGTGCGCTTCCGCTGAAGCGTTGCTGTTCTGTCCCACTGGTTATTTATATGCCTCGGTTTGCTGGATGGTTGAATTCGCTTCGATTCTGTTTTTCAGTATTTTGTGTATCGGGTCCAGTTCAATATGTTTGGTGGAGTTCCGTCGAGAACCAGAAGTAATGCCAATTACCCCAGCAAACCAAGACACAAATCACCAGTGAGACAGAACATTCACGCTTCACCAGAGGTGCACTGACGATGTTACCTAGCTGGGTGACGAAATGTTTGCAGTCAAACACACTGGCTCGGCGAGCAAGTTTACAACCTCATCCACGACCTGAGCTACAAATCTTCTCAAAAACTTTTAGGCATTTCATGGCACCTATGATAGATATATTAAAGTCTTAAGAGAGATGTGGGAGGAGATTCTGAGGCACTGACCATTATGAAGGTGTTGGTGGAATCTGGTTCTGGAGGATACTGATATGTTAGAAACAGGCTAACATAGTACAAGAATTCAGAGAAGGTGATAATCCAATCCAGACCACTAGACGGATTAGTGTTACATCAGTGCAAAATGAAGTTAACTTGGGTTAGCTGTATGACAACTTGGTAAACAGCAATTAATAAGGCTTTTGGGGAAAACCCCATCTCTGTCTCAGTTTCTTCAAGGAAATGGTGCAAGGTGATGTGTATTCTTAGAATATGAAAAGACACGAGAAGACTACTTTTAAACTCAAATCTATGAATATTCAGGGAGTTAACCTTGAAATATGGTGTTTTAGAGGAGATCTGTTGGAGGTATTTGTGATATATGGAAACAATGATATGTAAAAGCTAATCAGGAGTAGTAGTGTAGAAGTAGCACAGGTATAAACTGTTAAAAATACTGACTTTAGGAGTTCTTCATGCACACAATATCAGCAGTTGGAATGGACTCCTTGTGGAGGAGTGGAAGAGAATACCCTGGTATCATGGATACATTGTAACAGGGTGGATGGGTTTTCTCACCTTGTAAGGATCTTGTGATCCATCTCTTTCACCAGCAGCCATCTACTTCTACAATTTTTCTGAAAAAAATCCTGATTGTCATTCTAAAAGCTAATTAGATTGGCAGCACTAAAAGTAGCTGGCTCTGATTCTCCGAAGGCGAACAGTTTGTGTACTGAAGGTTTCTGTTTGGAGAGATTACCTGAAGGGGCAACTGTTGGCACTGCTCAAATTTTCCAGGGTTGGCTGGCTTGTGTTCTCTGAAGGGGTTGGGGGGTGGGGGAGGGGTACGTTTTTGGTGAGCTGTTTGATCAAACTGGTCATCCACATATCTGAGGGAACATAGATTGCTTTATGCTGCTGTTCTGTTTATTCATAACTGAGTTGAATAAAGCTACTGGTATCTCAAACTGTTATCTGGATCAACATTTTTTCATGTGAAGGTATGAATAATTCATCATTGGTTATGATCATGACTGATCAAATTACACCACATTCCTGTCTACTTACAATAACATTTTGTCCACTTAATTATCAGGAATCTATCTAGCCCTACTGTCAAAATCATCTAGGATTCTACTTTCATCACCGTATGAGGAAGAACATTCCAAGGACTCACCCTGCTGTGAGATACATGATATCTTTATCTGTGTCTTAAATGGGAGACCCTTTAGTTTAAAAAGTGAATCCTAATTCCAGATTTTCCTACGAGCAGCAACATCCTTTTCATGTGCAACCAGACAAGACACCCAAGACACCAAAACACCTCTGCTCGGTTCGCAATAAACAACTGCACCTCCCAGTCGTGAACCATTTTAACTCCCCCTCCCATTCCTCAGACGACGTGTCCATCATGGGCCTCCTGCAGTGCCACAATGATGCCACCCGAAGGTTGCAAGAACAGCAACTCATATTCTGCTTGGGAACCCTGCAGCCCAATGGTATCAATGTGGACTTCACAAGCTTCAAAATCTCCCCTCCCCCCACTGCATCCCAAAACCAGCCCAGCCTGTCTCCGCTTCCCTAACCCATTCTTCCTCTCGCCCATGCCTTCCTCCCACCCCAAGCCGCACCTCCATTTCCTACCTACTAAATCTTCCCGCCTCCTTGACCTGTCTGTCTTCTCTGGACTGACCTATCCCCTCCCTACCTCCTCACCTATACTCTCCTCTCCACCTATCTTCTTTTCTCTCCACCTTCGGTCCGCCTCCCCCTCTCTCCCTATTTATTCCAGAACCCTCTCCCCATCCCCTTCTCTGATGAAGGGTCTAGGCCCGAAACGTCAGCTTTTGTGCTCCTGAGATGCTGCTTGGCCTGCTGTGTTCATCCAGCTTCACACTTTGTTATTTAAGACACCCAGGATCCCAGTTCTGAGGAAGGGCCAGTCAACGCGAAAAATTAACTCTGATTTCTCTCCACAGATGCTGTCAGACCTGCTGAGCTTTTCCAGCAACTTCTGTTTTAGTTTCATTCCAAGGTCCTGTATGTTTTAACCAAGTTGCCATGGGCTGTTTTTAAACTTCAGAAGATACAAGCCTGGTCTTTGGTGATAACGGTCAATACACATGAGGTTTGTTGTGTCTTGTACATGTGGTTTCCGTGATTTTGGATTTGGGCACCCTAATCTCTGCTCCTCCATTCCTAGTTTCCTGTCATTAAGAAAATATTCCAATTAATAATCCTTACAGCCAAAGTTCTTGTCAAATACCTTCGTTGGATGTGGGTGATTCTAATTGTTGCCTTCTCTTAACTGTCCTTGGGAGGGTGATTGTGACCTCCTTCCTCTGGGTGTATGAATGGGTAGTTACATCCCCAACGATGTTAGAAATGAGTTGCAGAATTTTGATCCAGTGACAGTGAAGGAAGAAACTGCAAGAAAGCTTCAGGTCAGGATGACGTGTGGCTTGGGGGAGAAATTCCAGGGGCTCCCGTGGGGTTCCAGGTAGTGGAGGTCATTGGTTTGGGAAAGTGATCTCACACTTCTCATAGAATTTTGTGCACTCTGTCCCCCTTGCTGCTTAAGAGTAAAAACTGGAGTGGTAGTTGGATGACTACGTAGCTGAAAAAACAGGAAGGTTTTGCAAATCAAAAATTAAGTGGTGTACTTTTTTTAAGTTGTGCAAGACAACCTTGCTTTTCAAAGCAATGAAGTCAACATTTTGCGACTGAATGATATGAGAAAATTCTGCCTGATAATAGCCCTCTGGTTCAGCTATTATTCTTTACAAGCTGTATGTGTTGGGCAGCCCAGACATAACCATAGCCTGCAGACTGAAAACACCTCTCTTTCACCCCCTCTATGTGTGAAAAGTCAGAAAAACCAGGAAAGCTTAAAGGAATTCTAGCTAAGAAAAGACCTGGACCAACTATCAAAGTGAAGATTGACCATCGCTTGCAAACAACACCATGTCATCATTTTGGAATCAAAAGGAGCTGAGAGAAAATGTAACTCCATCTAGACATCTGGACTTTCGCTCTTTGGAATTTGGTTTTACAATGTTTACAGATTTTTTCCCCCTACAATAATATCAACTTTTGTCTGCCTTAATTGCAAGGGAGGTTTTGCTCGTTCATGGGACATGGGTGTTGCTAGTTTGGCCACCAGTCATTTCCCATCCCTAGTTGGCCTTCAGAAGGTTATGATGAGCTACCATCTTGAACAGTACAGTCCATTTGGCATAGGCACACCCGCAGTCCAGGTTACCGGGGAGTTCCAGAAGTTTGCTGGGTCTTTGAAGGAACAACAATACATTTCAAGGTCTGGATGGTGAGTAGCTTGGAGGAGAACGTGCAGGTTATCATGTGTGCCTGTATCTGTTGTCCTTGTCCTGTGGTCATGGGTTTGCAAAGTGGTCTGTAAGGAGTCTTGGTGAATTTCTATAGGGCGTCTTATAGATGGCATACTGCTGCTGCTACTCCATGTAGGTGGTGGAGAGAATGGGTATTTGTAAGCAGGCTGCTTCCTCTTAGATGGTGTCAGAGATAATAGGAATTGCAGATGCTGGAGAATCCGAGATAACAAGGTGTGGAGCAGGATGAACACAGCAGGCCAAGCAGCATCTTTGGAGCAGGAAAACTGATGTCCTTCTAGGCCCAAAATGCCAGCTTTCCTGCTCCTAAGATGCTGCTTGGCTTGCTGTGTTCATCCAGCTGCACACCTTGTTATCTCTTCAATGGTGTTGAGTTTCCTGAGGGTTATCAGAACTGCACATATCCAGGCAAATGGGAGTATTCTATCACACTCCTGAATTGTGTCTTGTAGATGTTGGACAGGCTTTGGGGAGTTGCAAGGTGACTTACTCAGTGCAGAAGTTCTCACCTCTGACCTGGTCTTGTAGTCACAGTCTTTATATGAGTAGCCCAGTTCAATTTCTGGTCAATGGTAACTGCCAGGATGTTGAAAGAGTACACGGGTGGATTTAGTAATGGTGATACCATTGAAAAGCAAGGTGCTATGGTTATGTTAGAGATAATGGGAACTGCAGATGCTGGAGATTCCAAGATAATAAAATGTGAGGCTGGATGAACACAGCAGGCCAAGTGCTCCTGAGATGCTGCTTGGCCTGCTGTGTTCATCCAGCCTCACATTTTATTATCTTGCTATGGTTATGTTCACTTGTTGGAAAGGTGTAATTGGCTCGCAGGTTGTTGCTTGTGTGCGTATTTAGGGTTCCAAAGTTGCATAACAGTAAATTAGTAATTCTTTTCTCTTACAGTTGTTAAAGTTGAATGTTTTACAGTAAATAGTCTGTAAATGGTGAAACTAGTGAGAATTTCTTTTGCCTTGAATAGTAGTCAGTCAGGTAAATTGATTATCCTGGCTCTGTAATTTGGCTTGTGTACACTTTGTGACAGCTTGTGGAAGAATGGGATGTGATCCCTACAGTCTGGAATCAGGCCATTTGGCCCAACAAGTCTGCCCAGACTCACCCCCTACCGTGTCCCTAACCTACACATCCCTGGACACTTGGTAATTTAGCATGAACAATCCACTTAAGCTGTACATCTTTGGACTGTTTGGGAGGAAACCAGAGCTGCTGGAATGAACCCACACAGACACGTAGAGAATGTGCAAACTCCACACAGTCATTGAGGCTAGAATTGAACATGGGTCCCTGGCACAGTGCTAACCATTGCACCACTGAGCTGCCCTGTATGATTGTCTGCATACTCTTCCCAATTCAGCCATAACACTATCTGCACAACCTGTTAAACATCCTCATTTAGTTTCTTCTGAAAACTTTGATTTAGAACTGTCATCATCCATGTTATTAACTTGCATAGTGAAAAGCTGTATTCTGGTACACATCCTTGGCCCCAAAGTCTTGAAGTAAATTCTGGATTAATTAGCTATGTGTTGGACTATTAATCAAGTGGTTCCAATGAATGATCTGAAGATATGAGAGCTGACAGGCAAGCTAAGATTTTAAACTCGATTAATTAAATAAATGGGTTTGAACACAGCACGTATGGTTAGTAAATTTGCAGATGACACCAAAATTGGTGGTGTAGTGGACAGCCAAGAAAGTTATCTCTGAGGACAATGGGACCTTGATCAGATAGGCCAAGGAGTGGCAGATGGAGTTTAATTTAGATAAATGTGAGGTGCCGCATTTTGGAAAGGTAAATCAGGACAGGACTTTTATAGCAAATGGTAAGGCCCTGGATTGTTTTGTTAAACAAAGACCTTGGAGAGCAGATTCATAGTTCCTTGAAGTGCTGTTGCAGGTAGACAGGATAGTGAAGAACGTGTTTGGTATGCTTGCTTTTATTGGCCAGTGTATTGAGTACAGGATGTTGGATGTCATTTTACAACTGTACAGGGCATTGGTTAGGCTATTTTTGGTCCCCCTGGTATAGGAGGGCCGTTGTTAAACTTGGAAGGGTTCAGAATTGATTTACAAGGATATTGCTAGGGTTGGAGGGTTTGAGCTATAGAGAGAGGCTGAGCGTGCTGAGGCTATTTTCCCTGGAGCATTGGAGGCTGAGGGATGACCTTGATAGAAGTTTATAAAGTCATACGGGGCATAGATAAGGTGAATAGACAAGGTCTTTTCCCCAGAGTAGTGGAGCTCAAAACTAGAGGCTTAGGTTTAAGGTGAGAGGGGAAAGATTTAAAAGGGACCTAAGGGGGGAAATTTTTCCTCTGTGGGTGGTGTGTGTATGGAATGAGTTGCCAAAGGAAGTGGTGGAGGCTGGTACAGTTACAAAATTTAAAAGACATCTAGATGGCGAGATAAATAGGAAGGATTTAGAGGGATGTGGACCAAATGCTGGGCAATGGGATTAGATTAATTTAGAATATCTGGTTGGCATGGATGAGTTAGGCTGAAGGGTCTGTTTCCATGCTGTACATCTTTAACCCTATGATTTAGAATTGAAGAGTCATGCAGCACGATAACAGAACCTTCGATCCAACCAGTCCATGCTGACCATAATCCCAAACTAAACTGGTCCCACCTGCCTGCTCCTGGCCCGTATCCCTCCAATCATTTCTTATTCATGTACTTTATCAAAGTGTCTTTTAAACATTGTAACTCTGCCTGCATCCACCACTTCCTCAGGAAGTTCAATCCACACGTGAACCACCTGTATGTTTTAAAAAAAAAACCCCTCATGTCTTGCTTCAAATCTCTCCTCTCTTTAAAAATATGCCCCCTCATCTTGAAATCCCTAACTGTTGACCCTATCTATAGCCCTCATAATTAAATAAATCCTACCTCCAGGGAAAAAAGGGTACCAGGCTACCCAGGCTTTGGTTTATGATATCATGTTGACAATAAGACCACCTACTTGTCATAAAAAGCTCTCCGATTCACCATTTTGCCTTGGGGATGGTCTGTACCTGGTTGTGCCAGCTTCTAGGGGCACTGCATTGCGACTCAACCACCCTCTGAGTGGCCTTGCAAGTAACTCAAGTTATATAGGGATAAACAGTAAGGACTAGTATTTGTTGCTCATCCCTATTTTCCCATGAGAAGATGGTGGTAAAATAAAATAAATGATATCCTGCAGATTTAGTATGTACTAGATGATTATATTAGGTTCAATCCACTTGTATAAGATCCCCTATTGAAGGAGTCAGATCCACACAATTTAAAAATCTTTGTGGACATAACAAATGTTTGATCTCATGAGATATCTTTTGCTAGCACCTTCAAACCCATGACTTCTATGAGCTAGAAAATCAAAGGTAAATAATGCATAGGAATGCCATCATCTGCAAGTTTCCCCTCCAAGTCGCACACCATTTTGTCTTGGGACTATGTTGCCATTCCTTCATTGTCACTGAATCAGAATCCTTCCTAACACCTGTTGGTGCACCTACATATCCAAGGCAGTTCACCATCGCCTACTGGAGGTCGGTTGAGGATGGCCAGTAAAAGTTGGACTAACTAATGATGCCCACATGCTGTGACTGATCAAAATTAGCCACCTATTTCTAACCTGCCCTGTGGTCTGTGGTCCCCTGTGAAACCCCGATCCTCTTTACCACACTGTTGGTAGCCCTGCCACTATCTGGCCTCTCTAAGTCTCAAGCTATTAAACAACCTTTGATTGTCACACTCTGTCTTTGACACCTCTCCTTGGCTTTCCTAAGGTGGACCCATGCTTCACTGATTTCTCAGTTTAAAGATTGGATAACTTGGCTGATTCACCATGCTCCCATCACTCCAGCGAACTGAGACTGAGGTCTATTCTGGAACATCATTGCAGCTGGAGTCTAGCCAAATAGATATTCTGATGTGTGTATGTAGAGTTGCCAACTCTGGTTGGATGTTCTTTGAGGATTTCATCACCTGCTAATCACCTACTCCATTGGTCATTCTACAAGTCCATCCTTGCAACACAACCATCTTGTACAAAATAGGTTGGTTAGCTCAGTTAGCTGGATGGCTGGTTTTTAAAGTTGAGTGATGCCAGCAGCATCCCTGCACTAGCAGAGGCTACCATGAAGACCTGTCCTCCTCTCTGGTGCCACTCAGATTAAGCCACTATCACTTGGCTCTGTCTCATCATCATTGATGATTCCTTGCAGATGAGAATGACTCTCTTTCACTCTCAGAACCTGCGGAAGCTGCATTGATCCGTACAGCCACCAATAGAGATCACCCTATTACACTTGGGGCAGAAGGTGGTTGTGGGATGGGGTGGGTGGGGCATTGGTATAGTAGTGTGCACCCCCATCGCTCTATTTGCCAGGCTTCTGCTTTTTTCCCAACGGCCAGTGCTCAACGCTTTCCCTGATTCTCTTCCTCCAGTTTGGATGATCTTGGGCTAGCGAGTCCCGGGTACCTGTGGGAATGCTGTACTTCATCGGTGAGGCTTTCAGGATCACAGAAGTGCCTCCTCTGTCCACCTGGGCCTCGCCTGCTTTGTTTAAAGAGACAGCAGGCCTATGGCCTGGTAGGAATGTAGCGATTTTATTTACATCAAGTAGACAAGACTGTTACTCCACTGGATGATTCTTGATGTGTGGTCAACAAACCAATTCTCCCTTATCAACCAATAAATGAAAGTGATCCACCCAGCGATAAATCTTTATTCTCCCAAGACTCCAGCCCAATCCTGGAGAATTGGAGCCCCCTGTATGTGGGCTCAGAACAGACATGTAATGGGGTTTATCTGTGTAAATGTTAACGGCAATGGCTACATCCTCTTTGACTTGTAGTCTGCATTAATACATCAACCTTTTGCTGTGCAAGTCCTATTTACATAACCTTCTGGGCGTGAATATTGAGCCAGTGGAATAAATGTTTAACCAGTTTGGTCTCAGTTTGAATGTTGTGACCAAGAGCAGAAATTGTTCTGTGATAATATTTAACCTATTCCTATTTGAGGTATAGCATCACTCTGCCAGTTCCACTCCCATTGGATTTTCTCCTTAGAGCCCCATGCTGTTTCCTTGAGCACCGAGAGTTTATTCCAATAGAATCTTGATGATCAGATCTTCCCCAAAAAACATTGTGAGAGCTGCTGCTCTAAAGCAGGAGTGCTGTGGTTTTGGTGAGTTGGTGCAGGGGATTGGGAGAGAGGGATATGGAAATTAAAATGGTGAGCAGCTTTCCATAAAGTCAGATTTGTCTGAAGGCTGTAGCAGCATCAGGCCGGAGCAGTAAGGAAATGGAGCACTCTGCGCGTTGTCAGCGAGCTGCATTGGATGTTCATTTTGCCCTGCGAGTTAAGAATATTTTCTTCTAATTGGACTTGTGCCCATAATGAGAAAAGTTTGGGATATTAACACCTTTAACATGTTTTAAATGTTTTAGGGCTCTTCGCAGAAGAGGTATCAGGCACCAAACCAGACCAACAGATGTTAGTATGGGTGACCCAGTGGCTGAAAATGGTAGATTTCTTAGGAGTGACTCAAAGGGGAATAGAAAGGTGGTGAAGTCTCAGGAGAGAACACAGCGTTGTTAAGGCTGGGTTAGAGGTATATCTGCTGGCAAAGGAAGATCAACAATATGCAGGGTCGCTGGATTGGAGACGTGCAATGATTGTGGAAGGTTGGCATCAGAGGAGTGGAATGATCTTGGGAAGGTTGGCATTGGAAGAGGGCAATGAGCTGGGAAGGTTGACATTGGAGGTATGCAATGACTTTGGGAAGGTTGGCATTGGAGATGTGGAATAATCTTGGGAAGGTTGAAGAAGGAAGTGGGGACAAAGCCATAGAAAGAGTGAGAATTTTGAAATAGAGGTGGCAGCCAGGCTGAGAACATTGTAGGATGCACCATTTGCAAAGGCCTCTACATCAAACATTGAAACAAAAAGTAACTGCTGCAGAGGACGTGACTACGCTGGCTAACCTAATGTACAGATACATTTCTCCAAACAGGTCAGTGAGCGAGGGATGTGAGCAATAGAGTTTCAAATGAACCAAAGTTTATGAAGCTCAATGAGGTGCACGTTGCCTTGCCCTCTTATAGACTCCACCAGAGTGTGAGCCAGCTGAAGGATGCTTTAAACGTGAGACCTTTATATCCGCACTTCTAAAATTGGGAATGACTTTTTCATCAGGGCAAACCCAGGAGACTATGGTCAGAGATAATGGGAACTGCAAATGCTGGAGATTCCAAGATAATAAAATGTGAGGCTGGATGAACACAGCAGGCCAAGCAGCATCTCAGTCAGTTGCCTTCTCTTTTAGCTTCCCCATGTACATGGGAATTGATCACCTTCATGTCAAACATCTGAATTCTTTTGGATTTTGGGTCTTGCTAGACAGATACCCTTCCCATTGATGACCCATCTCTCCATATACCTGGGCTGGGAATGGTCACTGAAGCACATTGGCCTGCCTACACCCATGTCTTCTATGATCACCACCAGCTCCTGCAGCAGGACTTGAACCCTGTGTGTTCTGGCTCAGAGTGCAGGAGTGCTACTCAGATACTGCAGCTCCTGAAGAGGTGTGTTGGACCAATGTATATCTAGAGGTCATTGTGGGCCAAGGGAAATAGGCGTGGGTTTAAGAAGGACGCCTTGATCCTTCTTGCCTGGGCTCCCCTTGCAATCTCCCTGATGGTTCCCACCTGCTAGTCAGATGGTGGATCAAGTCAGGTTCAGGAGAGTTGACAATAGGTTTTTTTTCAGGCCAATTACAGCTGTTTGAGGTTGGTCTCCCAGGGCCCTAGAACTCCATTCCTAGCAATGAGGCTTATTTCTGCGTTCATAGATTCCCCATACCCACTTAACCCACCCTGAGTATAGCCAGGACAAGTATGTTTGCAAGATCCTTCCACGGCTCAAACCCGTGATCGTTGAATCAAATCATGCAAGGACCCTCACGTTTGTAATCCCTGGTCACAATAAAAAAAAAAGATGGAAACTGGTTATTCCATAATACCTTTGATACAAAATGCACTGCAATGGCCTCCAACAAGCACAGCAGTGTTAGAATAACATCAATTTTTAAATGTCAAGTCCCAGCAGTAGGAGAACATCAAAGTTGTAGTGAAAGCTATTCAATTTAGGTGCTTTCTAAGGGCTGTCCAGAAATTTGCTTTTCTGGGCTTTTTCTCTTTCATTTTACTCCAAGGTGATGATTTCAGTCCTGGGGAAATGAATGATGCTGAATATCACCATCAGTTCCACACACCTCCCACCCCCAGGGGCTCCCACTCCACAGTCAGATCAAGCAGTTTTGATTCAGAACGGAGCTCCGTCTTCCTCGTCTCCCATGCTACGTTTGAACTTCTCTCTCGAAACCTTTCTCCCTTGCTTCAACTGATCCTAAATGCCCACTTCAGCGGGTTGGTGGTTTCAGTGGCTAGCACTGCTGCCTCACAGAGCTAGGGACCTGTGTCTGGTTCCACCTCGGTGACTATCGGTGTGCAGTCTGTACATTCTCCCTGTGCCTGCGTGGGTTTGTTCCAGTTTACTCCCGCTGTCCAAAGGTATGCAGGTGAGGTGGGTCGGCCGTGCTAAATTGCCCCGTAGGGTCTAGGCAAATGCAAGGCTGGGTGAGTTAGCCATGGGAAGCGCAGGGTGACAGGGTTTGGGTAGGTGGGGTAGGTGTGGGTGGACTCCGTGAGCCAAATGGTCTCTTTCTGCACTGTAGGAATTCTCTATGAAAATGACACACTGGAACTTAAACACAGAGGAAGCTAGATGGAGACTAACCTCAATCCCAGATAATGGACAGCCTTGAACCAATTCAATCTCAGGGTAGAATTTCTCAGAGTTGGTTTTTGTCCTGTCACAAACCTTTGGAAGATGACTGTATATTCTGGACCATGTGCTAAAAGCTACAGGAGATGATGTGGTAAACCCCCGTCAAAATTCCACTTTCCTTTCTCCAAAATGCCCTACAGTATGTCTACTTTTTCTAGAGGGAGGTGGCTGCTGCTATTTAGATGTGATCCTAGAGAGGAGCTAGACGTTTGTAGTTTTGTCTGAGATAGACATCATTTCAGGTTCTAGTGGACTTCACATTTTGCCAGCATCATCATTGGAAATAAAACATTCAATAATCTCATCTTTATAATCCTCCAACAGGTGATAGTGGGAAGCTGAGAGGTTGGAAAGAGAGGAATCCTCACAGATTCCCGCTGGATCGATGGATTATTGTGATCTTCTTTCCAATTGCACTGTGAAAGTGAACAAAGGAGCTGGTCCATTTAATTGCTTCACTTCCACAATGTTCAAAATATGTCAGCTGAAAGTGAAGAGTAATCTAATACATTCGAATTAAGAATAGATTGTAGATCCATAGAGATCCTCAGTAACTTCAATCGAGCAATTTCAACAGTTAGTCTCAGCATTCCTGAGTTGGGGGTGGAGAATCCCCCTGAGATTTCCAGACCAGATCACCCTTACTGATAAGTGCCAGTGTTCGTGTGGATTGTAGGCATAATAGATCTATAAATATAAAGCCAACCTTCACTGTGCCATTGGATTATATGGGACAGTTTTCTGTAGAATACTGACATTAGGAATGTCATTTGTGTTGTCTAGCAAGTTAGGAAATACAAATGAAATTATCAGATTTATCATCCAAATTGTTTGGCAGAGCTGTACGATACCAGTGTGAACGATTAGCCCAATCTAAATAAATGAGCAGACTCTATCTCATGCCCATCATTGTCTATGTGTCATTAAACTTGTTGGGTTCTCCTGGCATATTTTGACAGAGATTTACCTGATAATCTGCCCCACATTTTCAGCATTCTCTGTGCAAAGTCATCCCATCTAAACTGGGTTTTGCTGTTTGAGGGGAAACCTGCCTTGATTTTGAGATTATGGGAGAGCAAAATGACCTTTATATTTGGATCCCTTGTGAAGGATTCAGAAGGTAGGTAGATGACCTGATTTAAATGAAATCTCGAGCTTAAATACACATGCAAGCTGAGCTGCTCTGGATATCATCGATAAAACTCAAAATCAGTGGGAATGATCCTGTTCATATTAAAATAAAATCACCACACATGAGGGATCTTCAGGTATGTCAAAAAGACTGGATCGGTTAGAGTTACAGCAGAGATGGTGGAAAAGCGATTCAGTAGAAACTCAGGAAAGGTTTTGATAGAGTAAGCAGAGAAAAAAATTTCTAATTTGGCAGGGGATGTGGGTGTAGTGATTGGATCAAGGTCAGCCAGATGCAACTTATAGAATATGAGTTCCCTGATTGGGGCTGTTAACTTGGTCCAATCAGGGAATCCTGGCTGACAGACATTAACAGGTGTGTCAGGGGTTCTGCTCACTCTAGGAGCCAGCTCCGAGCTAACTGGGTCATGTACTATGCACATGTAAATAAAGGGTGACTTGGCGATGGCCTCTGTGGAGTTATTTCAGTGGTGATGAGAGACGAAAAACAACATGTAATTTTCCTGACAGCTCGTGGACCCATAGCTTTTTTGGTTATTAGAAGCCTAACTTTCCATGAGGCACCAGGCACTGAAACCTTTCAAGAGTTGATGGATTTGGCTACAGAATATTATGATCCTAAATTTTCTTTAATTCTGAGACCCCATTGGTTTAACTCGGCAATCCGAGAACCAGGGGAATCTGTATCGGGATTTTTGACAAGGTTGAGACAACTGGCAGAGGCTTCTGATTTTGATTCCACCTAATGTGAGATGCTGAGAAACCATTTGGTATAAGGCATTAATGATGTAACCATGCATCAGTGCCTACCAGCTGAAGCCCAACTGGATTTCAAGCGGGCACTATTGATAGCTTCATTGTTAGAAAATGCAGCTAGTAGAGCAATATGAGCTATAGAGTATGCCAAAGCAAGTGGACACCCTTGCCAGTTCAACTGAGCCTGAGCAACACCATTTGAGTGAAGGCAATTGGACAGTCTCACTCAGGACAAATCCTGAAGAGAGGGACTCTAGGTCAGCCCACAGCAAAAACCCCAAAACAAAGACAAGCCTCGACCATATTTTTAGAATTTTCTTGAGGCTCCAGGTTGGCAAGCCATTGTAGTTGTTGCTGTTATGTAGACTTGAGTCAGCAAATGAGTCCCACTAGGCCCGAATTGAGTAAGAGAACTCATAGGCCGGTATCCAGGAGAGTGCATGCCTACATGTGCTTTGAAACAGTTAAATTGCTTAGCAACATCCAAATCAGAGCCAATCAAAATAAACATCCTGGTTACCTGGTTCTAATGGGTGTCAATGCTGTTTCAATGATCACAGAACCAGTTTTTAACAAAATCCCCTCTGGACTCCACCCCTCATGTTTGCTCAAGACCTTGGCCAAAATGAGAACCTACAGCGAGGAACCTTTATAGTTGAAGGGGACAACTTTGGTTCCTGTCCTTTATGAAAAGCAGCTGGTTCAGTTACCACTGATTGTAGTAAAAAGCTCAGGCCTAAGCTTGATGGGGCAAAGTTGGTTGAGAAAGATTCGCCTTGAATGGTTCAACATCTTTTGATTAGAAAATGGCTGCCCGGGTGAAGTCTTAATTAGATACCCATAACCTTTGCAGGAAGGTCTCGGGACTACCAAAGGAGCCAAGGTCACCTTGTATGTTGACCAAGAAGCAATCCCATGATTCTGCAAGGCCCACCCAGTGCCTTATGGACAAAAGTAAAGGAAGAAATCTGGAGGCTGGAAAGTGAAGGAATCATCAAACCAGAGATCGTAGGAACTGCAGATGCTGGAGAATCTGAGATAACAATGTAGAGCTGGATGAGCAGGCCAAGCAAAGAGGGTCTACACCCAAAACATCAGCTTTCCTGCTCCTTTGATGCTGCTTGGCCTGCTGTGTTCATCAACTTTGCACTGTGTTATCTCCAAATCATCAAAACAGTTTAGTTTGCAGAATGGGCAGCACTAATTGTGAAGACCGACCAGTCAGTTCACCCTTGTGGGGATTTTAAACAAATGACAAATTGATGTTTGCAGCTGAATAAACTTGTACGCAAAACGGAGGGGACGGGTTGCTGTTCTTCATGAAACTGAACATGAGCCTTGTATACTTGCAATTGTGATTAGAGGATTACTAGAAGTATGCTACAATTAATACCCATAAGGCTTTGTACCAATATACGAGGCTGCCATTTGGGGCAACGTCAGCCTGTGCCATTTTCCAGCGGACGATGGAAGAGGTCTACCACAGGTTGCCCTTTATCTGGTCGATGTGCTAATAACTGAGAAGACTATTTAAGAGCATTTAGAGAACTTTGGACATAGTGCTTAAATGTTTCTCCAAGGTGGGAGCGTGCCTTAGGAGGGAAAAATACATCTAACCTACTTGGGCCACAGAGCCAACATGGCTGGGTTACCTCCGTTGGAACATAAAGTCAGGACAATCAAATGTGCCCTGGCTCCCATGTCTGTACGGGGTGCTTAGGTCTTTCCTTAGATTAGTGAGTTATGATAGAAAATTCATACGTAACCTGGCCTCCATCCTGGCACCCTACATTTGCTATTGAGAAAGGGTCAGCCTTGGAAATAGTGCCGTAGCTAAGACATATCCTTTAGAGAAGTCAAGAAGTAGCAATTATCATCTGAGGCATTGGCACACTCTGATCCCAGTGGGGTGTGGTGCTGACATGCGATGCCTCCCTGTGCAGTATCAGGCTAGCTTTGGCTCACAGGTGGCAGAGAGGAATGCCCAACAGCATATCCTTCCCAGACTTTGGCTGATGCCGGATGAAGATACACCCAGATAGGGGAGAAAGATTTGCCGCTCATTTTGGAGCGAGAAACTTCCACTAATATCCTCATAGTTGTAAATTTGTAATAGTAATGGACCACAAACCCTTACTAGGGCTACTTAAAGAGGACAGGGGCCATACCACCCAAAGTTTCAGGTCAAATTCAGTGTGGGCTCTTATTCTGAATGCATACAGTTACAAGTTGGAACAGTGTCTGGGAAGCCAAGTACCTTGAGCCATCTCCCACAGCAGATAAACCAACAGTGCCACCACTGGAAGAGTCTGTTCTGGTTTTAAACTTTCTGGCCGCCCTTTCGATCTCCGCGGACAACGTCAGAGATCCAGCCCTGGCGAAACTAAAACGGCTGGTGGTGATGGGGCGGGGGGGGGTAACAAAAGGGTCAACACAACCAGAATTCAAACCTTTCCGGGCCTGGAAAGATTAGATTGCCGCAGAGAATGGCATATTATTATGGGGAGCAAGAGTGATTGTCTCGAGCAAAGGTCACTGCCAGACACTGGCTGAACTCCACCGGGATTGCCCAGCAGTGTCCAAAATGAAGATGTTGCCAAGAATTTATGTTTGGTAGCCAGGATTGGATATAGACATAGCCTTATTGGTGGGACAATGCCCAGGGTGGCTACAAAGCCAAAAATTACCATCAGCAACTCCTCCACTTTGTGGCCAGGTAAACCTTGGACTCAACTACTCATTGACTGTGCAGGTCCCACCGTGGGTTTCATTCTCTTGGTCATTGTGGATACCCACTCAAAGTGCATCAAGTTCATTCGTTAAACAAGGGGACAACGATCGAAAAGTTGTGAGCATCATTTGCGATACATCAACTCCTGGAAGTATTGGTCACAGACAACGCGGCATCGTTTACCAGCAGGGAATTTGAGTATATCCTAAAGTTGAATGGCATTTGGCATGTAAGGACGTACTATCCATCGTCCGTTGGTCTGGTGGAAAGAGCAGTCCAAACTTTGAAATCAGCCTTAAAAAGACAGCCTACAGTTTCACTGGATTCCAAACTGTCCTAGTTCCAGTTGGTTTACAGGACTAGCCCACACGCAAACACAAGGATAGCTCCAGCAGAGTTGCTGATGGGGAGAAGACTCCGCACCAGGTTAATCCTGACATTCCTGGAGCGAGGGTGGGAGAGGGAAACAGCATCAGCGACATTAATATTCGACACAATACTCCCCACAGCGAGACAGTCAGTTTACTTCACGGGATGGCGTTTGGTGTAGGAGCCGTGGGATTGGCTCTCCTCAGGCACAAAGCATAGTCAACGTACAAAGTTTCCAATAAGAGAGGCGGTCCTGAACAAACACGTGGACCATATAAAAGATGCAAAGGTGCAGGAGCAAACAATACCTGGCCCTTCAGAACATCTGGTATGGCCGTCAGGATCCATGGGTTCTTCCCCCTCTGCCTAGTGTTGAAGCAACCCCTGAGGATGAGATGAACAGGGAAGATGTTGTAGGCTCGACGCCGTTACTGCCTGAGGAAAAATTTCAGCCAACACGCTCTGGGCACAAGAGGCAGGCTACAGCCCAGTACATGCTGCTAGTATCTGAGGCAGAGTCGGAGGAAGTGGACCCGGGGCAAAAACACCCCAGGAGAAACTACAGGAAAAAACAACGGGTCTATATCCCAGGACTTAGAGGGAGAGAGATGTAGTGATTGTAACCAGCCAGGTGTAACACATAGAATAGGAGTGCCCTGATTGGGGCTGTTAATCTGTTCCAATCAGGGACCCCTGGTCGACAGATATAAACAGGAGCGTCAGAGGTTCTGCTCACTCTGAAAGCTCGCTCTAAGGAAGCCAGACCAGTGTCAGGTATTATGCATTTGTCAATAAAGGGTGACTTGGTGATGGGATACCAGTTTCCGTGGAGTTATTTCCTCAGGATGAGGTCTGTCAGAAATCTAAAGCTTCAGATTTAAGGTAATTGAGCAGAAGACAGTTGGAGGTTTTCTTTCAAACGGTGACTGAAAAGTTATCCAGATAAAATGCCTGAAAATATGGCAGCAGCAGATTCAATAAGGTTCAAACAGAGGAGTTGGATAAATACTCGAAGAGTGGCTGGAAGTAAGTTTAATTGGGCGGCTCTTTCAAAAAACTGGACTGAGTGGCCTCCTGTTCTGTATCCCTGAGACAGCAGGAACTGCCGATGCTGGAGAATCTGAGATAACAAGGTGTAGAGCTGGATGAACACATCAGGCCAAGCAGCTTCAGAGGAGCAGAGAGGCCGCCGTTTTGGGCCTAGACCCTTCTTCAGAAATGGAAGAAGGGTCTAGGCCCGAAACGTCAGCCTTCCTGCTCCTCTGATGCTGCTTGGCCTGCTGTGTTCCTCCAGCGTTACACCTTGTTTTGTATCACTGTACAGTTCCAGAAAAGAGTTCAAGTGAGGTGCAACAGCTTACACAATGCATTTGAAGCATCAACATATGGCATCACATGGTTCAAAATCTGCATTTTTAAAATATTTATCCACAGGATTATGGGTCATTGGCCAGGCCAGCATTTACTACCCATTTCTAATTGCCAGGAAGGCAGTAAAAAGTCAACCGCATTGCTGGGGTTGGATTAGATAAGGACAGGAGGTTTCCTTCCTTAAAGAGAATTAGTGAACCAGATGGATTTTTAATGAAAATTAACAATGGTTTCATGGTCATCATTAGTCACACAACATTGAAACAGACCCTTCAGTGCAACCAGTCCATGACGAATATAATTCCAAACTAAACTAGTCCCACTTGCCTGCTTCTGGCCTGTATCCCTGTTTAATTTCACTTTTTGGAATTCAGATTGCAAGACCTGCCGCGGTGGGATTTGAACCCAGATCCTCAGAACCTTTCTTCGGTCACTGGACTAATAGACTGGCAATTGCCTTCCCGTTTTTGGAGATGCAAAAATCAAAGACCATACCCAATCCAATGAATCTAGGCAAAAAAAAACTTGCCTTTACACAAAGACTTCCATGTCCCAAAGTATTTTATAGCCAATTAAATACTTCTGCAGTTTTGAATCGTCCTGGAGGAAAGCCTGCAGCCAATTTCCCACAAATAGACCAGGTTAACCAGATGTTTTTGTTGTTGCTTGAGAGATAGATATTGGTCGGAACTCCTGCTCTTCTACGAATTGTGACATAGGATTGTCGGTAACCCTTTGAGAGAGTAGGTCAGGGCTCAGGGATTAACAATGCATCCAAAAATCCATGCTCCCTCAGTACTGCACTGGAGCATGAGGCTGGACTTTGTGCTTAAGGCATTGAAATGAGAATGGAAGCCCACCACCTTGAGCCCCCGCGGGTACATTCACCCCTTTTAGGTTCTTCTTAGCATTTACCTCTCAGCTAAGTCTTTTGACAGTCAGTGGCTGGATGAAGCGACTGGGGCAAAGAGTGTGGAATGACACAGCTGAGCCTTAATCTGACCTGCACCAAACAGAAATGCAAGGGGACCCTGTGTAAGGCATCTTAATAAAGATGGGTGAAAATAAAAATCTTCTCATCAGGCTCTGAGGCTTTGGAACTCTCTTCCCCAGACAGCAGCGGAGGCAGGATCGTTTAATGTTTCTCTGTTAAGGCAGAGGTAGATAGATTTTTAACAAGCAAGTTAAAGGTTAGCGGGGCTTATGGGGTGGGGGTGGGGGAGGGTGGCGGGGAGAGCAGGAAACTGGTGTCCAGGCCTCAATCAAACCCCTTTGTGCAGGATTGTACGGTTGTACAGCCCAGTGGCCTACTTCTCCTCCTAATTAATCTCTTCGTACTAAAATAATGAACAGGTATAACAGCAGCTGCTTTGTACCAGAAGTGTCCATTAGAGCCGTTCCTCTCAATAATACAAGCCATTCTCTTATTCCTCCTCGCATTATTTTTCTGGGGCGGCCTGGTGGTTCAGTGGTTAACACTGCTGCCTCACAGCACCAGGTTCGATTCCATACCTCGGGCGACTGTCTACGTGGAGTTTGCACATTCTCCCCATGTCTGTGTGGGTTTCCTCCGGGTGCTCCGGCTTCCTCCCACAGTCCAAGGTGTGCAGGCTAGGGTGGATTGGCCATGGGAAATTGCCCCATGGTGTCCAGGGATGTGTAGATTAGCTGGGTTATAGGGGGATGGGGCCTGGATGGGATGCTCGGAGGTTTGTTGTAGACTTGTTGGGCCGAAGGGCCTGTTTCCACACTGTAGGGATTCTATGATCTTGATTCGATCTGAAGGGACCAGCGAGCGACCCAGAACAAAATTTTAAAAGTCCCAGATCTCGGAACAAAAGCCTCACTCAGGAGGCCACAGGTTTGGAAGGATTCTTGAGGTATTTGCCCCAATTGAGGTTCAAAGAATATGACAAAAAGTTGATGGGGTAGACAGCAAGAAACTGTTTCATCTAGTTAGGGCATATACAGAACAAGGGAACCAAAACAAAGAGCTGAGATCAGGTAACTTTTTTTTATTTCCAGAAGTGGAAATCAGGAGCTCTCTGTCTTTCCTCCCCAAAGCAAAAGCTGTTGGCTGGAGTGAGGGTTGTGGGTAAGTGAAAACTGAGATTGATAAATTTTGGGTAGGCTTCAGCTTAAATGTTATGGAAGCAAAGTGGTTAGCTGGAATTAAAATACAGATCAGACATGATCTAATTCCCGTATTACTGCCTGCGAGGAGAACATCTCACTGGATACTGTCCCAAATAACACAAGCCTCTCAAGAATATAATTGCTAAACCTCCCACCCCTCCTCGACCCTATTAAATGCCTGTGCAACCAGCTCAGGCAACGTGTGTGTGTGTGTGTGTGTGTGTGTGTGTATATGTGTGTGTGTGTGTGTGTGTGTGTGTGTGTGTGTGTGTGTATGTGTGTGTGTGCGTGTGTGTGTGTGTGTGTGTGTGTGTGAGAGTATGTGTCTGTGTACGTGTGTGTGAGTGCATGTGTGTGCACGTGTGTGCGTGTGTGTGCATGCGCGCGTGTATATATATGTGTGGGGTTGGTTCATTGGCTGCTTGGTTTATTTACAGAGGAGGCTTCATCAACATCTCATCGCCCTGGCTGATGCCATTGGAACGTTTGCCGAAATCCCTGGTTCCCGATTGATAGTCCTGTGCGAGCAGTGTGAGCGCCTCTGGCTGCCTTACACGTCCCAAACCTCTCGGATTCCATCGTGGTTATGAAATATTGGCATTAATCCAATCGATGAGTCGGGTCACCCGCGTGTAGACGCCATAGTATTCCGGTCGGCCACAGCCGTAACCGAAGCTCACGATTCCGGCCAGGAACCACCGCCCACTCGCCTCTTCACAGACCAGCGGCCCTCCAGAGTCACCCTGTAAGCAAAGAGGAAGGTCATCAATTGGAATTGTTGCTGTTCCAATTTTGTAAACAGGAGCTTTTACGGATTGGGGGAGGTGGGGCAGGAAAATGGCCTCGTGGAATCATAACTGGCCTCTTAATCCAGAGACAAAAAACAGAAATTGCTGAAAATGTTCAGCATCTGGGGTCCAGCGGACACTGATTTCTCTCCACAGATGCTGCCAGACTTGCAACTTCTGCTTTTGTTTCTGATTTATGGCATCAGCAGTTCTTGGTAATCTGGGGATTCCGATAACATTCTGGGGACCTGGATTCGAATCCCAAGATGGCAGATGGTTAAATTTGAATTCAATGAAAAGAAAATCTGGACTTAAGTGTCTAATGATGGCCATCAACACATTGCCAATTGTCAGAAAAACCCATTGGGTTCACTAATGTCCTTAAGGGAAAGAGATTGCCATCCTTACCTGGGTTGGCCTACATGTGACTCCAGACCCACAGCAATGTGCCTATTAACTGCCCTCTGAGCAAATAAATGCTGTCTAGCCAGCAATTCCCTTATCTCATGATTGGGAGAAGACTTGTGTGGAATCACTAGAATGGACTGGTTGGGCCAAATGGCCTGTTTTTGTATCATACTTTCATTGTTTTTAATACTTGTTCTCCTTCTACAGTCTCTCTGTTCATTCTTTCACCTCTGAACAAAGACTGGCACTGAATTACAATTCCACTGTGGTTGTTGGTCTTCTGGTGCCTCATCTGAGGATCTTGGTAAAAGCTGCCCACTCATTTGGCACCCATCCATCCACCAACCTCCAACATTCACTCCCACCATCATCAATGCACAGTAGCATCTACAAGATGCATTGCGACAACTCTCCAAGGGTCCTTTGACAATATTTTCCGAACACATGATCCCTACCCCACAGAAGGACAAGGGCAGCGGATTAACATGAGACAGAGAAAAGAAGAGATAGAGAGGGCGCTGTGGGGAAGTGACAGATGAAGGTACGTACAATGTCAGATAATTAGAAATAAGCAAAATTTCTCAGCTTAAAAAAGGAACGGCCATTAGACAATTCCAAAACTAAACAACATGCAAAAACAAGGAAAATTAAAATCGAACAAGTTTGCGTATTGTCTCTCATTCAAGGAGAAGAACATGTCCCCAGAAATGAGCTAGTGTTTGCACACAGTTACCAGTTGCAGTTTGTCACTTGGCTGTATGGTTACAATGAATAACCAAAAGTAATAAAATCTGAAACAAAAACAGAAATTTCTGGCAAAATTCATCAATTCTGGTGAAGGGTCACCGGACTCAAAATGTTAACTCTGCTTTCCCCCTACAGGTGCTGACAGACATACTGAGTAACTTTTACAGCACTGACTGTTGTCCCACAAGGTTTGGAAATAATTTTTGCATTATTGTGACTGATTCTGGGATTTTATGACACAGAGTCTAATTTGCACCAAATCTCATTCACCCATCACCCCTGCACTTGCCAAACTGTGATCGCTCCCATTCTGGCAACATCTCTGTTTCAAAAATCTTATTCTTGAGTTGGCAACCCTCTACAGTCTTCCTGCTCCCAATCCCTGCATCTCTCTATTTCCATCTACCTCAGTCCCAAACCCTCTCTGATCTCCATGCCTTCCCTCGTTTTGACCTCATGCTCAAACCCCATTTTTGTCACTTCATCATTTGTGGCCATTCCTACGGCTGGCTAGGTCAACAGCATTGCAATTCCCTCAGCAAAGCTCTCTCCTCCTTCAACATGCTCATCAAAAGTTGCCTGTTGACCGATCTTTGGTCACCTGACCTTACGTAGCTCATTAAGTATCTCAGCATCAATGCTGGCAGACCTGCTGAGCTTTTCCAGCAATTTCTGTTTTTGTAGTCTAACTGACCACTTGCAGATCTCGCTGTTTGAGGAGAAATTAACTCAAAATCGAATCAACTGTTGAGTGACATTTCAATTGAACAAGTGCATTTCTATTGAGGCAAATGAATTAAAGAGCTATAATGATTGTACAGAATAATAGAGTAAATGTCGCGCTGTTTGAGGTATATAATTTTTGCTAGTTTATTGAGAGTGCTGGTTTATAAGGTGCTAGTTAAAACAAAAGTTACTGTATTTTAATAAAGGAATAGGATGCCCTTTTCTCTCTGACGGACATGAAGTCCCAATGGGAGTGGTGGTAACTTTTGTTTTAACCAGCACTTTATAAAAACATTTTTGGAAGGGATGCACAACTGGTTGCTTGTAACTTCCAAAAATGTTCACAAGTGTAGGTGACAAAAGGGTTGTTGCCAGGCTGATCCAGTATCTCCTTTTAATGCCTGGTGATCGGTAACAAACATGGTGTCTGATTATCCCAGCCCTAATCTATTGAGGTTAAGATCTAAAGTCAGTAGCCACCCTGAATGAATTGGGTGAGCTTAGATTCTCGAAGTTTTAAGGAGGCCATTCATCCGTTAGTCCTGCTCCACCGACCTGAAGATTGCTCCTTTCCCAAATACTGGAATTTATCAGAGAATCTATTTCAAACTAATCTTTTAGGGCAATCCAGATCACAGCAACTCACAACAAAGAGGAGGCAACAGCCTAGTGGTATTATTGCTGGGCTGCTTCATACGCCCTTCGGCCCATCGGTTCTGCACTGACATATCGACCAGAAAAGGTGCGCCAATCCCAATTCCCTGCTCTTGTCCCATAGCCTCCAATGTTATGATATTTGAAGTGCTCATCCAAATATCTTTTAAAGGATGGAAGGTTTCCAGCCTCCACTGCTTGCCCAGGCAGTGCATTTCAGATTCAAACCACTCGCTGAGTGAAAAAGTTATTTTTCAAATCCCCTTTCAATCTCCTGCTCCTTACCCTTAAAATATGCCCTCTCATGATTGATCCCCTAACCAAGGGAAACAGCTGCTGTCCATTCATCCCGTCAATGCTGCTCATAACCTTATACACCTTAATCATGTCCCCCCCCCCCCCCCCTCAGTCTTCTCCTCCCTAATGAAAACAATCCAAGCCTATCCAGTCTCTCCTTATGGCTCAGTTTCCCCATCCCAGGCAACATCCTGGGGAACTTCCTTGAGCTATCACATCCTTCCTGCTGCGAAGTGGCCAGAACTAAACACAGTATTCCAATTTGTGGCCTGACCAATGTGCTACATAACTCCAACATTCTGAGGAAGGATCACTGGAGCCGAAATGTTTACTCTGTTTTCTCCTTCACAGATGCTGCCAGACCTGCTGAGTTTTTCCAGCAACTTGTTTTTGTTCCAACATTACCTCCTTGCTCTTATTCTCTATGCCACGACTGATGAAAGCAAGTGTCCCACATGCCTTCTTAACCTATTCACATGCTCTGCTGACTCCAGAGATCTGGATTCTGGGAACCTGGGTTTGAATCCCACTGGGACAGATGGTGGAATTTCAATTCGTAAATCTGGAATTAAGCATCTAACAATGACCATGAATCTATTGCTGATTGGCAGGGGAAAAACCCCTCTGTAATTCACTGAGACAACAAGGTGTAGAGCTGGATGAACACAGCAGGCCAAGCAGCATCGGAGGAGCAGGAAGGCCGACGTTTCGGGTCTGCGCCCTTCTTCAGAAATTCACTAATTTCACCAGTTCACTAGGGAAGGAAATCTGCCATCCTTACCTGGTCCGGCCTACATGTGACTCCAGACTCCAGCAATGTGGTTGACTCTGAACTGCTCTCTGGGCAATTAGGGATGGGCAATAAATTCTGGCCTAGCCAGTGGTGTCCTCATCCCGTAAACAAATAATATTAAAAAAAAACTTGCTCAGTCAGCCCTCTGGATCATGCGGTGGCAATTTTAAATCTGCGTCTTCCAAGTCACTGACTCTCCTAACCATTGAAACAGCACCCACCCACCACTGCTTTCGCGTCACCCAGCACCCTGAACTGCATTGTGTAGGGCTTCAGTTTTACATCTTTTCAGTCTTTACCTTTGTTCAAAGACAGAAACAGGGCACAATACCTGGCAGGCATCCTTTTCTCCCTCAGGGTAGCCAGCACAGATCATCCTGGGAGTAATCGTGTAGGAATATGCTTTATTGCAGGTAGACTGATCAACCAGCTTGACATCTACTTTCTGCAGAACATTTGCAACTGAACCTACAAGAAAAAGAGAAATGGTCATCTTCGATTTTTATTGTTCAGCCCAGCCTCCCATCCTCCTCAAGTTTACAACGCTCCAGCATCATGGCCATAGCCGCAGTGGCACAAAACAAATAAATGAGGAATTTCAGATCAGAAGAACACTCAATCCATTGAGCTTTTCCCACCAAGTATGTCTCGTCTGTACCTTTTATCACAGATCTGCTTTCTTTTATTTTGCTCTTTGATACGACGTTTGTGATACAGGCGAAGCCAGTTCCTCATCGACATTGACAAGGTAGTGATGTGCTGCCTCCTTGGACCACTGTAGTCAATCTCGAGGTGGCGCGGTGGCTCAGCGGTTAGCACTGCTGCCTCACAGTGCCAGGGACCCGGGTTTGATCCCACCCTCGGGTGACTGTCTGTGTGGAGTTTGCACAATCACCCTGGGTCTGTGTGGGTTTGCTCTGGGTGCTCCGGTTTCCTCCCACAGTCCAAAGACGTGCAGGCTAGGGTGGATTGGCTGTGGGAAAAGCAGGGTCACAGGGGTAAGGTAGGGGGCTGTATCGGGGGTTGGATGCTCTTTGGAGGGCCGGTGTGAACTTGGCGGGCTGAATGGCTTGCTTCCACACTGTTGGGATTCGATGGTGACTGGTGGCGGTTTAACCTGAGGGTCACCACGCCTCACGTTAAGGTGAGAGGTTGAGAAGGAGACAATCCTTCTCACTGATCTCAGCCAGTGCAAGGATTGAACCCATGCTGTTTGTATCGCTCCGCACTGCAAACCACCCATTGAACTGACTGAGCCGTACTGTGTACATGTATATGATTGTGCAAGACGTACGAACCCGGATCTTCAATGAAGGAGCAAAAACCCACACAAAACGAAGGCCGTGCAGAAAGTCTAACCCCAAGGGGCCACGTACCGTCTTCCTCAGTTGTTCCCCAGCCGGTTACCCAGCATGTCTTGTCTGTCTCGAACACGTGTGTGCCAGCCGGGAGGCATATGGGGTATATGAATGGTGCAATGGGCACGGGTTGGTCCAACAGGAGTAGAGCGATGTCGTGGTCATAGGTGTCATCGTCGTAGTACCGGTGAGAAATGATCTTCACCACCTTGAAGGTGAGCTGGTGGTAGCTGACAACGTCAAGCTTGAACTTACCCAGGACGACAGTCCAACGGTCAGGGGGCGCAAACCTGTGAGGAGCCACAGAAAGCAATTTTAATGAATGACAGCACCCGAACATTCATCTAACGTGAAACTAAATTCCAAGCTGACAGTGAGGTAGCGAGGCTAAACTGCCTCATGCCTGCAAACTGGGAGTAACTGCTGTTTGAACAATTGGATGATATTACCTGCTAACGAAGCAGTGGGCTGCAGACAGTATCCACTTCTCATGGATGAGAATCCCCCCGCAAATGTGGCGGCCACTGATCTGCAGACTCGCCTGCCACGGCCACTCACCCTCCGTGGCATTGGTCCCCCCGACAATTCTGCTCATGGAGGTCTGAAGGCCGCATTCTGAGGAAGAGGAGGCAAATCATTAATCCAAAGGTGCATCTTATTGACAGTGCAAGAGGAGACACAGGAGGTCAGCTAACCTTGCCCCCAAGTTCGAGCCTGGGCCCACGCTGCGCGGGGGGAGTGAAGGTTCTAGTCTGGGACAACGCTGTGGGGGGAGTGAAGGTTTGAGCCTGGGCCCACAGTGTGGGGCGTAGTGAATGTTCCAGTTTGGGCCCACACTGTGAGGGGAGTGAAGGTCCCAGCCTGGGCCCACACTGCGGGGGGAGTGAAGGTCCCAGCGTGGGCCCACACTGTGAGGGGGAGTGAAGGTTTGAGCCTGGGCCCACACTGTAAGGGGAGTGAAGATCCCAGTTTGGGCTCACACTGCGCGGGGGAAGTGAAGGTTCGAGCCTGGGCCCACACTGCGGGAGTCACTGGTTGGGCCCAGCATTTATTGCCTGTCCCTATTTGTCCTATTTGAGAAGGTGGTACTGGGCTGCCTTCTTGAAACACTGGAGTCCATGTGCTGTAGATAGACCAACAATGCTGTTAGGGAGGCAATCTGAGGATTTTGACTCAGCGACACTGAAGTAACATCGATATATTTCCAAACCAGGATGATGAGTGGCCTGTGGGGGAACTTGCTGGAGGTGGTGTTCCCATGTTTCTGCTGCCGTGTATCTGTTTGTTGGGTTAGCTCAAATGACTGAACCAGTGTTGAATGAGTAATATTTGCTGGGTGTGCTCACAATCTGAAGGGGAGGTGATGGCCAAGCAGTACATTTGCCAGTCCACTAGTCCAGCAACCCATTGACGTGCTGGGACAAAGGTTCAAATCCTTCTATGGCAGATGGTGAAATTTGAATTCAATAAAAACCTGGAATTAAGAGTCTAATGTTGATTAAGAAGGAATTGTTGTCAAAACCCATCTGGTTCACTAATAGCTTTAGAAACTGCCAACTTGACTTGGGTATGACCCACAGCAATGTGGTTGACTCTTCACTGCCCCCTGGGACTGTTCTCTCATTGGAGAGAGGTGACTGGCATTGATGAGGAAAGAGCCCTATATCAAGGTAACCTCATGCGGTTTGGGAATTGAACTGATACTCTTGGTGTCATTCAGCATCACAAAGCAGCCCTGCATCAAAATGGGATAGTGAGGGTGATGTTTGGTCATTTGAACTGCCTTGTTCCTGGTTTAATCTTTGGCCGGTGCTGGATTAGCTGTGTGGCTTCGGCAACATGAAACCATCCTCCATCTTCCTCTCCAAACACACGCACGGTCCTGACTTGGAATGATATCACCATTCCTTCAGCGTCACAGAGTTGAATTGTATAATTTCATTCCCAACAGCACATTGAGCCCACGTGCAGCATTTAGACTTGCAGTGGAACAAGAAGGCAGCTCACTACATTCTCAAGGGATGATGGATGCTTTAAAGAAAGAGGTCTGCACAGGGGAAATGTTTCTCAGATGTGGGTAACCTAGGACTGTAGACTCCAGGCCTTCACTCGGGGCAGATTAACATCTATAACTGTCGAGGTACGGCTGAATGAAGATACAGATGAGAGCCTGAGGTGTGTTTTGTTGTTCCTGTGCCCTCGGTAGACGCTTGATAGACACTCTGTTCGAAGATCAGAACCAGAGAGAGGCAGAGATGCATGCTGCTGCTAATCCAGGACGGAGGTAATTTCATTTCGACCAGTTCAGAGATGTGACTACACTCCAATATAACAGGGGGACCTTGAACCCAGAACTCGCTGTTGGAAGAAATCCCTGGAGGTTTGGCCTGAGATTAAACAGTTACAACTTTTGTTTTTGATTTCACAACGCTTCAAAATGCTTTAATATTCAGACCAGGGATTTAGACCTTGGCTTTAGAGGCTGCTGTTATGTTTTTAATTTCTGGGGCTACACTCACCTGGCAGCAATGACCTTACCACAATATTTCTCATCGGTTCCATCGGGACAATCTGACACGTAGTCACACTGAGGGTTTGCTTTGTTCACGCATGAACCATCGGCACACTTATAGGTGAACAGGTCACATGGTACAGCTAGAATACAAAGGACAAACAAGTGTTTAACCATAGCCACACACACACACACACACACACACACACACACAGTCTCTCTCACACATACACACACACACACACACACACACACACAGAGTCTCTCTCACACATACACACACACACACACACACACACATGCACACAGTCTCTCTCTCTCTCACACACACACACACACACACACACACACACACACACACAGTCTCTCTCACACATACATACACACACACACACACATGCACACAGAGTCACACACAGTCTCTCTCACACACACACACAGTCTCTCTCTCTCCCACACACACACAGAGTCACAGTCTCTCTCTCACACACACGCATACACAGTCTCTCACACACGCACACAAACACATACGCACACAGTCTCTCATACACACACACACACACACACACACACACACAGTCACACACAGTCACTCTCACACACACACACAGTCACTCTCACACACACACACAGTCTCTCTCACACACACGCAAACACACACAGAGTCACACACAGTCTCTCTCTCACACACGCATACACACATAGTCTCTCTCACACATGCACACAAATGCACACAGTCTCTCTCACACACGCACACAAACACACACACAGTCTCTCTCACACACACACACACAGTCTCTCTCAAATGCACACACACAGTCTCTCTCACACACGCACACAAACACACACACACACACAGACTCTCTCACACACGCACAGAGTCTCTCTCACACGCACACACACAGTCTCTCTCACACACACGCACACAAACACACACACAGTCTCTCTCACACATGCACACACAGTCTCTCTCACACACACGCATACACACATAGTCTCTCTCACACACGCACACACACACAAACGTGCACACACACAGTCTCTCTCACACACGCACACAAACACACACACAGTCTCTCTCACACATGCACACACAGTCTCTCTCACACACACGCATACACACATAGTCTCTCTCACACACGCACACACACACAAACGTGCGCACACACACAGTCTCTCTCACACACGCACACAAACACACACACACAGAGTCTCTCTCACACACACACAGTCTCTCTCACACACACAGTCTCTCTCTCTCACACACACGCATACACACATAGTCTCTCTCACACACGCACACAAACGCATACAGTCTCTCTCACATATGCACACACGCACACAAACGCGCACACACACAGTCTCTCTCACACACGCACACAAACACACACACAGAGTCTCTCTCACACACGCACACACACAGTCTCACACACACACACACAGTCTCTCTCACACATGCACACACAAACACACACACACAGTCTCTTACACACACACGCACACAAACACACACACAGTCTCTCTCACACACACGCACACAAACACACAGTCTCTCTCACACACACGCACACAAACACACACACACAGTCTCTCTCACACACACGCACACAAACACACACACAGTCTCTCTCACACACACGCACACAAACACACAGTCTCGCTCACACACACGCACACAAACACACACACAGTCTCTCTCACACACACGCACACAAACACACACACAGTCTGTCTCACACAGACACACACAAACACACACACAATCTCTCTCACACAGACACACACAAACACACACACAGTCTCTCTCACACACACGTACACAAACACACACAGTCTCTCTCACACACACGCGCACAAACACACACAGTCTCTCACACACACACGCACACAAACACACACACACATGCGCACACAAACACACAGTCTCTCTCTCACACACACACACACACACAATCTCTCTCGCTCACACACAGTCTCTCTCTCACACACACACACGCATGCACACACACACGCACCCACACACACAGTCTCTCTCACACGCACACGCACACAAACACACACAGTCTCTCTCTCACACACACCCGCACACAAACACACACACACAGTCTCTCTCACACACACACACACACACACACACACACACATACACACACACACATGCATGTTCTCTGTCTGCGAACATTCAAAAGATCACCAACCCCTTGTCACCTCCTGGTTCCCAATCACCCTCAGATTTGGGTGACTGAATGGCTTCCCCAGTCCTGGCAGATGGTCTGTCCCACCTTCTGAGCCAGGAAGGCAGCCCCCTCTCACACTGAGAAAGGCAGCCACTGGGACCAGTGGCATGCGTAGGCCCCTGACTGGCTGTTAACTGACCATTTTAGGAACTTTCATTAGACAGTGGGTTGGGAGGGTCACCCATGGAGCTTCGTACCCAGAACTTGATGGTAGGAAAGGTGGGGGGGGGGGTATCCCCCTGGTGCCAACCTAATTGATTGCTTGCCCTCTCATCACCTTGCGCTCGGTGACTTCCAGAGATCCGTAATTTCCACCCACAGATTTCCGTACAGATTCATCCCAACTCTCCAAGAGGGTTTCTGAAAGAAAATTCAATTCTGTCCAAAAGCAAACAGGCTGATGTGTGCCAAAGATGCGCAGAACACACAGTCTCAGCCTCCACATACCTTCATCGCAGTTCTGTTCATCATCGGCTGTCTCGCAGTCTCCAACCTGATTGCAGACGTTCAGTAAGGACAGGCAGGTATTTCTCTCAGCACAGTGGAACTGTGCAGGGCAAACTGCGGAAAGAAAGGCAGCGAGAGAGAGAAAGGATGAAAAGAAGGAATAAGTGAAAGACAGAGAGAGAGAGGAGTAGAGCACGAGAATGAGAAAAGAAGCTCAGGAGCGAGACCCTAACTATACAAGCAGCAGAAAGAGCCACAGGGAGTTAGTGTGCATGTACAGCAAGTATTCGGGAAAACTAATCGAAAATATCAGCTTATTGCGAGGGGGAATTGAATGCAAGAGTTAATGCTTCAGATATGCAGGGCATGGGTGAGATCACACCTAGAGTACTCTGTACAATACTGGTCACTATACTTACAGAGGGATGTTAATGCATTAGAAGCAGTTCAGCCTGGTTTACTTGACTAATAGCTGCAATGAGTGGAAAGGTTAGAGAGACTAGATCTGTGTCCTCAGGAATTCAGATGAGTCAAATGAGATTAAATTAAAACATTTGAGATCCTGAGTGATTTAAATGATGGCTATTGAAAGGATGTTTCCATTTGTTAGAGAATCTAGAACTAGGGACATTATAGGTTAAGAGGCATCTATTTAAGAGAGAGATGCGGAAATGTGTCATTTTCTCTCAGAGGGTTGTGAGTCTTTGGAATTCCCTGCCTCAAAAGGCAGTTGATGCAGAACCTTTAAATATTTTTAAAGTTGAGTCAGATAGCTCCCAGATGACCAAGGGGGTAAAAGGTTTTCGGGGATATACAGAAATGTAGAGTGGAGGTTAAAATCAGATCAGCCATGATCTTACTGAATGGCAGAAAAGGCACAAGGGGACCAGTGACCTCCTCTTGTTCCTCATTGGTATTTTGTGCGTGGATGGGAAAATAGGATGCACAATGATGTAAACGGGAAGTGCATATAGAATCGAGATGGCAAGTTTGGAGCCTAGTCTCCGCACAAGATAATAAAATCTTGCACCAGCAGCAAATATTATAATTTGTGAACAGGAAAGTACATGATTTTATTTCATTTCTCTCTCATAATGATGAATCTTTTACTTGCAATAGTTGCCAACATTTATTTAACGAGCTTTATGGACGAGTTAACGTATTTGATTTTACAGTGCTATGGGGAGCAGGAAACACTGGTGTGATCAGCTGAGATGGGACCAAACCTGGAATTAGAGTGTATCTATTTTCTGTCAACGATAACCAAGACATCCATGATCATTTTCTTTTGCAGCTTCAAGATGCCAGTTCCACCAAACTCTCTCACTGCATTTGAGCTGAACTCAAAGCTCGCTCTCAGTGGCTGTGGCTCAACTGAAGGTCCCAGAGGACTGGGTGAAACCGGGAGGGGGCCAATGGTCTGGTGGCATTATCATGAGATTATTAATCCAGAAACTCTAGTGACCCAGGTTCAAATCCTGCCATGGCAGGTAGTGGAATAGGAATTCAATAAAAGTGAATTCAGAATTAAGAACCACTCTGAGGGTCAGTGCGGACATGTTGACCAAAGGGCCTGTTCCCGTGCTGGAGGATTCCCATGATTCTATCAACCGATGGTGGGACGGAACAAACCCAGGTGGACGACTAGTGCCCTGCAGGGGAAGGAAATCTACCATCCTCACCAAGCCTGGCCTACATGGAACTCCAGACCCACAGCAATGTGTTTGACTCTCACTTGCCCTTTGGGCTGGCCAGGCAGGCCACTCAGGGGCTAGGGACGGGAATTAATGCTTGTGTGGCTAGTGATGCAAGTGGATTAACATAAAAGCTTGTAGCTGATACTCTATATGATGGTGAGCTGTGTGGCAGTGCTAGAGGGCAGTTGTTCAGGCTGACACAGTTCAGCTGTGACTACTAACAGTGCAGGCAGCAACTTTAGATGAAGGAAGAATTCTTTGAACGGGCACACAAAACAGGAACTTCCTCCTCTTTCCACACAGGGAGCACCCCATCCTATCCCTGTAACCACCTTTGGACACTATGGGGCAATTTCCCACAGCAATTCCACTGAGCCTGCACACCATTGGACTGTGGGAGGAAACCCACGCAGACACAGGGAGAATGTACAAATTCCACATGGTTAACCGAAGCTGAAATTGAACCCAGGTCCCTGGTGCTGTGAGGCAGCTGTGCTAACCGCTGAGTCACTGTGCTGCCCATGAAGTAATAAAATTGACCCTGCTGCTTCTGCAAGCCTGTATAAATACGCTCCAACATCCTCCCCTCTGTGCCTTCCCAACACAGCAAGAGGTCCCGAAGCCACCCCACCATCCTGGCTTGGAACTATATTGTAGTTGTTGGTGTGTTCGCCGAGCTGGGAGGCTTGATAGCAGACATTTCGTCTCCTTACTAGGTCTTGTGGACCCTCCTGTGAAGCCCTGATGTCTTGCGCCAGCCAATTGAGCAAAAACCAGACCATATAAATTCGAGTTGCTAAATTCTCAGCAGTGAGGAGTAAGGGGATGCAACGTCTGCCATGAAACCTCCCAGCTCAGCGAACACACCGTCTACATCTACAACCAGCTCCTGAGCTACAAATCTTCACTCACGCCCTTGGAACTATATCATTGTACTTCCATGGGGTCAAACTCTGCAAACGCCCTCCCTAATGGCACAGAGGGTGTACATATCCAAAGGGGTGGCCTTCCTAAAGGGAGAAAGCAGTGAGAAATAAAAGTCAGGATGAATGTGCTTGTTGTACTGTAAGTTCCATTTTGAACTACACACAAGGAGTTGGACTATTATGTGTCATGCACTAGTCTGACTGGTGTTCATTCTGGTCACTACCACCCTTTCTAGGCCAGCAGGGATGCATAATAAATATTGGTCTTGCCAGCAATATCCATATCCTGTAATTTTTTCCCCTCTCTAAATCGCTGCATCAAGTACAAGAGGTACAGCATGAGAAACAGAGCAACAGCTACCGGTAGACCCTTCGTGCTCTTGTTTTATGTTCTCTGCAAAGTGCCAATATTTACAGATGACTAAATCAATAGGAGGCAATCATCAATATGTCGCAGCATGGAACAAAAGGTCACAGGTCTGCCAGAATGTGGCTGCAGTCCGAGTGAGATAACATACACCAGGAGACATCCTGGCCGACTTTTCTTACGCTTCCTGGAATTTTTGAAGGTTAGCTCAGTTGGCTGGACGGCTGGTTGGAGATGCAAAGTGACACAAAGCAGCATAGGTTCAATTCCTGCGCCGTCTGATGTCACCATGCTGTCTTAACATCACCTGAAGTATGGTGACCCTCAGGTTAAAACACCCCATTGGTCATCTCGCTAATGAGAGCACAGCCCTCTGGGACTATGTTGACTTCACCTATATTTTGAGGCAAGATTGAACAGGTTTGGGCCCATTGGCATTTGGAAGATTGAAGAGATAGTCTGATTGAAAGATTTAAGAGCTTGAAGAGGAACAGAAAGTGCTGGAGAAACCCAGCAGGTCTGGCAGCATCTCTGCAGACAGAAAACAGAAAATCGGTGTTTCAGGTCCAGTGACTCTTCATCAAAATTGAACGGAAGAAGGGCCACAGGACCTGAAATGTTGACTCTGTTTTCTCTCCACAGACACTGCCAGACCTGCTGAGCTTCTCTGGCGCTTTCTGTCTCAGATTTCCAGCATTTGAGAATCCCTGCAGTGTGAAAGCAGGCCATTCAGCTCATCAAGTCCACACTGACCCTCCAAAGGCCATCCCAGCAGACCCAACCTCCTATCCTGCATGGCTAATCCACTCTAACCTGCACATCTTTGGACTGTGGGAGGAAACCGGAGCACCCGGACGAAACCCACGCAGACACGGTGGAGTGGGGGGGGGCGCGGGAGGTGGATGTGCACACTCCACACAGGCAGTTGCCTGAGGCTGGAATCAAACCTGGGTCCCGGGTGCTGTGAGGCAGCAAAGCTAATCACTGCTTAAGATCCTGAAGGAACTGGTGAGGGTGGATATGCAGAGGATGTTTCCTGTTGTGGGGGAGCCTAAAATGAGGCGACATGGTTTAAGAATATGCAAACTCTTTTTTAAAACTGAGGTGAAAAGAATTTCTTTTCTCTCAGAGCGTCATTCGAGTGTGGAAATCCCTTTGCCAAGAAGTTAGAGGAGGCTGGCTCTTCAGATTAAGTCAGAGTTGTGTTGGATAGCTTTTTGAGACAGAAGGGAGTCGAGCGATGTGAGGTTGGAGGGGGGAGACATGAAATTGAGCCAACCAGATCACAGAGTCCCTACAGTGCAGGAAGAGGCCGTTCAGCCCACTGAGTTTGCACCAACCTGAGAAGAGCAGCCCATCCCTCTAATGGGGTTTTTGTTTTTTTTAATCAGGGACAATCCACCTAACCAGCACATCTCTGGGCACTCCAGGGCAATATTTAGCATTGCCAGTCCACCTAAGCTGCACCTCTTTAGACAGCCATGATCTTACTGTATAGTGAAGCAACCCTGAAGGCCCGAATGGCAGATAATTCCCTAAGAATTAGAGACAGCCCTTTCAGAAAGTTGGGGAACTTCCTACAGATCAGGATGTTTGGAATTCTCTCCGATAAAATGCCAATTGATGCTCAATCAATGGTTAATTTTAAATCTGATCGATCTTTGTAAAACCATCAACAATCCACCTTGCTTGCATATTTGGTGGTAATGTTCCAACTCTTGGTATAACAGGCTCGATAATCTTTCCTCAGTTGGGCTCATGTTGTAAGAGACGCTGACCAGCACCTCAAATGCAGATGAAAGTGTATCGAATGGAACTGAAGCTCTGAGGAAGAAGCGCTCCCTCAGTGGTGCCAGACTGGATCCTGGGTGTTCAGATCTCAGGATGTGAATCTTTCTGACTCCCAGCTGAGAGAGTTACCCACTCAGCCAAGGCTGGCCCTTATTCCGTCATGTCAAAAGGGGTGACAGTGTGATCTCCCGAACCAGGGATTCAACATTGTCGGGATGCAGAAATGATTATTGCAGAGTCTGCCCTTTGAGGCAAATAACTGCTTGATAGCACAGATTCTGGACAATGTTAAAAAGAGATTGAAGGTTAAAGGTCAGGACCGAAATACAAGAAACTGAACTAAGCCTCTCTTCTGTGGGTTACGTTTGTGCCCAGGTATTCTTGCACACAGTGCTCATCAATGCTCTCGATGCACTTAGAGAGAGGTGGGCACTGCGAGGAGTGGGGGGGGGGGGGCACTGTACTTATCTCAACCTCCAACTCCATTTCATTTCGCCCCTTCCCTCTCCCTCTACCTCCCTATCACTTTTGAAGGTTTGCGTTGTCCTTAAAGGGCTTCAAATGTAAGTACTGAATTGGCTACACAGGTGTTTTATTAATGGTAGAGCTTAAAATAAGGGAAAGAAAAGACACAGGTAAAAAATCACGGTGATTTTGGTGGTGGGAAAGTTGCTCAGTTGTGCGTGACAACACTTCCGGGTATAAAAAGAACAAACCGAGGAAGGGTCACCAGACCCGAAACGTTAACTCCAATTATTTTTCTTCACAGATGCTGCCAGACCTGCTGAGCTTTTCCAGCAACTCCTGTTTTTGAAACTTAGAAAGGGAATGTACAGACGACAGTCCAACCAATCAGCATCCTCTTCTCATGGTTGGCCAGGATAGGGCTTTATTCCTTGGAGTATAGGAGAATGGGTGTTGTCCTTACTGAGATCATGAGGGGCATAGATAGAATGAATGCACATAGCATTTTCCCCAGGGATGGGGAATTGAAAACTAGAGGGCAAAGGTTTAAAGTGAGAGGGGAAAGGTTTAAAAAGACTTGAGGGACAACTTTTTCATGCAGAGAGTGGTGCGTATATGGAATGGGCTGCCAGAGAAAGTGGTTGAGGCAGGTACAACAGCAGCATTTAAAAACCATGTGGATAGGTACATGGATGGGAAGGGATTAGGGGATATGGGCCACTTGTAGGCAACTGGAACTAGCTGAGTGGGCACCATGGTCAGCGTGGACCGGTTTGGGCCGAAGTGCCTGTTTCCTTGCTGTTTTATTCTATGACTCTATGGCTCTGGGTAATTAGGGATGGGCAATAAATGCTGCTCACATCCCTTGAATAAATGTTAAAAAAAAACATGAATTTTAGAGCCAACTGTTGAGTCTAAACAGTTGAACGTATGACCTGCAGTGGTGGGGGCGAAGGAAAACAGGGATACACATGATCTCAAAATCACAGAAGCTTGTAGGGCTGAAGGAAGTTAGAGATAGGGAGGGCGGTGGGTTAAAATTAAAGATCGGAATGTTAAAGCTGTACAACCCGCGATATCTGAGAGAGTCACAGATCAACCCACTGGCAGTAAATGAGACTTGCGGAGGAATGTTTCCCAGGCACAACAACAGAAAGTAAATGGTTCTTTTACCGCAATTGTTCTCATCCACTCCGTTGCTGCAGTCCTTTAGGCCATCACATTCGGTGACACACAGGCCAGATATGGAGCACAGAACTTTGTCAGGGCAGGCTACAACAGAGGGAGGAAGACAGACATGTGAGCTGTTACTGTCTGGAGTCAATGGGACAATACCTCAGGGTTAACATCTCCCCTAGGCTGACTCACCATGATTTACTCCGACTCATTTGGTTTCCACTCACCTCACACGGTTTCCCCTCACCCTCCACCTCCCCCCCCCCCCCCCCTGCTCTCTGACTATTTACCAACCCTGCCCCCTAAATCCACTTGTCGAAGGTAAGGACGTCCAGTTTCAGCCTTCCAGCCCGTCTGATTTGAACAGCGGGAAGAAGCCACTGGCCATCCCGACTTGGAAATATATCGACATTCCTTCAGCGTCACTGGGTGAAAACCTGGAATTCCCTCCCTAATGGCATTGCGGCACGGGGACTGTAGCGGTTCAAGAAGGCAGCTCGTCGCCATCTTCTCAGGGCCAAACAGGGGCGAGCAATAAATGCTGGGCCCAGCCAGCGATGCCCACATCCCGCAAGAGACAGTGACAGGGAGTTCCCATTTTCTGAAGAAGGGTCCCGAACCGAAACGTCAGCTTTCCTGCTCTTCTGATGCTTCCTGGCCTGCTGTGTTCCTCCAGCTCCACACTGTGTTAACTCTGACTCCTGCATCGGCAGTTCTTACTGTCTCTGAGAGAAGTGCTAACTCTGTTTTGAGATACACAGTGTTGTCATTGCAGTACCATCTGTCTCCCACCTTCCAACAATTACCTCCACCCCCCACCCCCCAACCCCCTGACACTCTCAGCATTGGTGGCCTGGCAGGCTCGGTCTCTCAACGTTCTGCCCTTCCCTCAACAACTACTGGGAAAATTCTTCTTTTTGTTTCAATGCCTCCTGGGAGACAATTGGGCCTTGATCAGATGGGCTGATAGGCTGAGGAAAGGCAGATGGAGTTTAATTTAGATAAATGTGAGCTGTTGCACTTTGGTAAGGCAAATCGGGGTTAACAATTAGGGTTCTGGGGAGCATTGCTGAATAAGGAGACCTTAGGTTGCAGGTTCATAGTTCCTTGAAAGTGGGGTCACAGGTAGACAGCATAGTGAAGAAGGCGTGGAGCGTCAGAGGAGCAGGAAGGCTGATGTTTCAGGCCTAGACCCTTCTGCAGAAATGGGGGAGGGGAATGGGGTTCTGAAATAAATAGGGAGACAGGGGGAGGCAGATAGACGATGGATAGAGGAAAAGCTAGGTGGAGAGGAGACAGGTCGGTCAAAGAGGCGAGATTGGAGCCAGTAAAGGTGAGTGTAGGTGGGGAGGTAGGGAGGGGATAGGTCAGTCCAGGGAGGACGGTCAGGTCAAGGGGATGGGATGGGGTTAGTAAGTAGGAGATGAGGGTGGGGCTTGAGGTGGGAGGACGGGATAGGTGGGAGGAAGAACAGGTTAGGGAGGCTAGGATGAGCTGGGCTGGTTTTGGGATGCAGTGGGGGGAGGGGAGATTTTGAAGCTGGTGAAATCCACATTGATACCATTGGGCTGCTGCGTTCCCAAGTGGAATATGAGTTGCTGTTCCTGCAACCTTCGGGTGGCATCATTGTGGCACTGCAGGAGGCCCAGGATGGACATGTCGTCTGAGGATTGGGAGGGCAAGTTGAAATGGTTCGCGACTGGGAGGTGGGATTGTTTAATGTGAACTCAGCATAGACGTTCTGCAAAGTGGTCCCCAAGCCTCCGCTTGGTTTCCCTGACGCAGAGGAGGCCTCAACAGGAACAGCGGATGCAGTATACCACATTAGCAGGGCATTGATTAGGCCACTTCTGGAACACTGCGTTCAGTTCGGGGGAAATGTTGTGAAACTTGAAAGGGTGAAGAAAAGTTTTTATGCGTTGGAGTTGGAGGGTTTGAGCCATAGGGAGATGGTGAAAAGGCTGGGGCTATTTTCCTATTGGAGGGTGAGGGGGTGACCTTATAGAGTTTTATAAAATCATGAGGGGCATGGATAGGGTGAATAGCCATGATCTTTTTCCCAGGGTAGGGGAATCCAAACCTAGGGGGCACACGTTTAAGGTGAGAGGGGAAAGATTTAAAAGGGACCTAAGGGGGAATGTTTCCATGCAGAGGGTGGTGCGTGTATGGAATGAGCTGCCAGAGGAAGTGCTGGAGGCTGGTACAATTACAACATTTAAAAGGTACCTGGATGGGTACATGCATAGGTTTAGAGGGATTTGGGCCAAATGCTGGCAAATGGGACAAGATCAGTTTAGATATCTGGTCGGCATGGACAAGTTGGACTGAAGGGTCTGTTTCCATGCTGTACATCTCTATGACTCTATAAGTGGGCATCATTTATTGCCTGTTCCTAGTTGCCCCTTGAGATGGTGGAGGTGAGCTGCCTTCTTGAACCGCTGCATTCCACATGCTGCAAGTCAACCCACCATGCTGTCAGGCAGGGAGTTCCTGGATTTTGACCCAGTGACAGTGAGATATTATCTGATTGGTTCATGCTTGACTATCAATTTTCTTCTCATTCAACGTTTTTCAGTAAAACACAATGGTTTGAAACTCAGATCTTTCAGTTCTTATACTTCTATGCCCAGTTTCTACACACCATTAGGTCGTAGATAATTAGAGCACAGAAAGAGGCCCTTCAGCCCATGCTGTGCATGCTGGTTATCAAACACTTGTCCCATTTCCCACCACTAGCCTTGCACAAGGCCTCCTCCATTGCCTCCACTGGGCCCTGCTTTTGACTACGAGTAAGAATTAACCCAACTCCGTCACCACCCCCTTCTCAGCAAATTCCCACCCTTTATAGGAGTATGACCAAACAAAATCTGGTACCGAAACATATTAGGATCTACAACTAGAGGGAAGGTGGTGACATAGGAGAGTTTCTGGACTTGCAAGGCAGACAGCCAGAGTAAATCCTTTGAGAAGAGATAATGGGAACTGCAGATGCTGGAGAATTCCAAGATAATAAAATGTGAGGCTGGATGAACACAGCAGGCCAAGCAGCATCTCAGGAGCACAAAAGCTGACGTTTCGGGCCTAGACCCTTCATCAGAGAGGGTCTAGGCCCGAAACGTCAGCTTTTGTGCTCCTGAGATGCTGCTTGGCCTGCTGTGTTCATCCAGCCTCACATTTTATTACCCTAAATCCTTTGAGAACCTGGGATCAAACCTCCAAACTGCGGCTGGTTGGAATTTAAATTTAATTCAGGATCTTGAAAGCAAGTCCCAGTGATGGTGATTACGAAACATTCATCAATCGTCATAAAAACCCATCTCGTTCACTAACGTCCTTTAGGGAGGGAAATCTGCGATCCTTACCTGGTCTGGCCTACATGTGACTCCAGACCTGAGCAATGTGGTTGTCTCTTAATTGCCCTCTGTGCAATTAGGGATGGGGCAATAAATGCTGGCCGAGACTCTCATCCTATAAACGAATATAAACAAAAATACAGGGAAGGTTCACACGTACGGTCTGACTGGTTGAAGAGGCTGTATGAGAACTGGATTCCAGGGCCTGTGAGGGTCACCTCAGAAGTGAAGGTCACCGTTGTGGTCAGCGACATGACAAACAGTCTTTCCGCATACGGCTGCAGCACCCTCTGCCCACACAGCCTGAGGAGAGGAGGAAGCGTGAAGAGGCTAGATTACAGCACAGCCTGAGGTAGGCCCGATGTGGACCTGTGCAAGTGTACCCCTCCCCTTTTAAAAGTAAACCATGCTCTTGAAGGCTGTGATACCCCACCCCACCCCCTACCATTATTCTAACAGGTATGCAATACACAATCTCTTAAACTACGTGTCCTCTCTCCTTGGGAACAGATTGTGCTGCCAATAATTGTAACCAAACTCGAGTCTGCTTCAAACACACATAGGCCCAAGTCAATGTCAGAAGGTGATGCTCTCCATTTTGACTAGGGATTCTAATATCAGATATAATGACCCTCATGAGCACCAAATCTACACAGAGCATATCCCAAATCTGCGGGATCTTGTGACGCACTGATAGTGTCCCTACCTCTGATCCAGGAGGCCTAAATTCAAATCCCACCTGCTTCAGAGGTATGTCATAACATCCCTGAACAGGTTGATTGGGGAACACATTGACACCTTGCGTCAGAGCACGTTCATGGAATTTTGTCAGTTCTTAGGGAATGCAAAATGGAAACTTTCCGGGTAGGCGCTGTGGCTCCACTCAGGTACTGGAGGGCGTTCGGGCATTAAAATCTACAAGGGAGCATATCTCAGTCACAAGAAAATGATCAGGTAGTTAGTTAGCAAATATAGTCCAGCAATTTTACAAAGAGGGCCAGCTGGCCCAGTAACAACAGGCTCAGAAATAAGGCTCTGGGTTCCAGGCCTCCTTTGGCTCTTGAGTATAAAACTCAAATCAGACTGCGTGGTGGGGAATGCTGCTCTGTTTCCACAGAACATTAACCCAACTTCTCTCGGGCCTCTTAGGTGGATTTTAAATACTCTATGACACTGTTTTGAAGGAGGACAGGGAGCATTTTGCGGTGTTCTGGCTCGTATTTAACCTTCAATTGACGTTGACAAAATGGATGATCTGATCAAGGTTACACAACTGAGGCAGCTAGCTGTGCGCAGATTTGTTGGTGTATTTCCTAGCTTATAGCAACAACTACTAGGATCCAAAAAGCTTTTCATTCACTGTAAGGGATGTTATAGAATCCCTACAGCATGGAAAGCAGGCCATTCAGCCCTTTGAGTCCACACCAACCCTCTGAACAGCATCCCACCCAGATGCACCCACTACCTATTTCCATCACCCTATCTCTGCACTTCCCACACTAGACACTATAGGTGATTCAGCACGGCCAATTGACCCCAACCTGCACATCCCTGGGCACTGTCGGACAATTTCGCACGGCCAATCCACTGTAACCTGCACATCTTTGGACTGTGGGAGGAAACTGGAGCCCCTGCAGGGAACCCACACAGACACGGAGTGAACGTGTAAACTCCACACAGTCACCCGAGGGTGAAATCAAACCTGGGTCCCTGGTGCTGTGAGGCAGTGGTGCTAACCAGTGAGCCACCGAGCCACTCTATATCCTGAGGTCATAAGTAAATGCAGGGCCTTTTTTTGGCATCAATGGTAATGAAGGCCATCCTTAGGGTGAGGCTGACATTATCAATGCAGCAGAGAGTCACACAGTACAGATGGAGCCCTTTAGCCGATTGAGTCTACACTGACAAAAGGAAACTGCTCTACATCTACGCCAGGCCGTGTACTTTCCAGCACTAGGCCCACACCCTTCAATGTCATGGCATTTCAAAAGCTCATTGAAGTGCTTTTTAATAAAGCTACCAATTTCAGCTCCCCTCCCAGGATGTGCATTTTGCATCTAGGTTGTACATTGTTTGTTCCTAAGGCAGTTTAACACTGCTCTGTGAATTAACTCCACAGAGGCTGGTTCCCCGTCACTAAGTCACCCTTTATTTACAGTTGCATGGTTCTTGACACTGGTCCAGCTTCCTTAGAGCCAGCTCTCAGAGTGAACAGAACCCCTGAGACTCAGAGTCATGGAGATGTACAGCTTGGAAACAGGCCCTTCAGAACAACTCATCCGTGCTGACCCCATATCCTAAACTAATCTAGTCCCATTTGCCAGCGTTTGGCCCATATCCCTCTGAACCCTTCCTATTCATGTACCCATCCAGAAGCCTTTTAAATGTTGTAATTGTACCAGTCTCCACCACTTCCTCTGGCAGCTCATTGCATACACGCACCACCCTCTATGTGAACACGTTGTCCCTAAGGCCCCTTTTGAACCTTCTCCCTCTCACCTTAAACCTACGCACGCTAGTTTTGAGTCAGCCAGGGCTCCTTGATTGGATCAGATTAACAGCCACAATCGGGGAACTCATTATCAAAGAGATCCTGTTGGCTGACCTCGTTAGAATCACTACTCTGCGAAAGATCGGGCGTGATAAATTATGACGTGTCCTGAAATTTCCTCATCGACTTGGAGGGTGGCTCAATACCTGGGGCTTGGGGTGGTGGCTCGGGGGCACCGTGCCCAGATCGGGGGTGCGGTCCTGAGCTGGGGGTAGTGTTTTCCCCAGCCCTTGACCCGTTCAAGTTTGATCAGACTGTGTTGCCAAGTTAGGATCGCTATACTCGACACCAAACAGGTTTTCAAGATGCTGGTAAATGAAGGGGTCTTTCCTCTGGCAATTGGATGAAAATAATTAAAATCGTTGTTTTTGGGATGAAATCTGGAGGCAAGATGAAGACAGGTGTCTTCATTCAAAGAGTTGCTAGAAGCTGGAGCAGTATCTCTGCAGCGTGGCACTGTGGCATAGTGGCACTGCGGCCTCACAGCGCCGGGGACCCGGGTTCGATTCCAGCCTTGGGCCACTGTCTGTGTGGAGTTTGCAAATTCTCCCCGTGTCCGTGCAGATCCCCTCCGGGTGCTCCGGTTTCCTCCCACAGTCACAAAGATGTGCAGTTTAGGGTGGATTGGCCGTGCTAAATTGCCACATAGTGTTCAGGGATGTGTAGATTAGGTGGGTTATAAGGGAATGGGATGCTGTGAGAGTCAGTGTGGGCTTGTTGGGCCTGTTTCCACACTGTAGGGATTCCAAGTCTAAGCCTCCGAAAAGATGCAATCTACGAGACAGTGCCTCTGACTTCACAGCTTCCCCTCGTGACTGCATTGGAGTAGCAGCCTGGAACCACAAGCTTCAACTGGAGCCTACAACTGCCAGAATGCTACAAGCCAAGGCTGTCTTGCTGGTGAACCATGGTGGACATTTTCACTGTGAGCATCATTATGTGTGTAAATGGGAGGGGAGAGGGGTAGTCACCAAGTCAAACTGAGGTTCAGTTGCCCTTTAAAGTGGGCATAATACACACTGTGGAACTGTTCTAAACCACAGCAGTCAATCCCTGTGTCCTGGCTAATATTTACACCTTTATAGTTGCAATCAGATCATTCGTTCAATGCTTGCTGCTTGTGGGAGCTCCCTGTGCATAAACTGGCTGCTGCAATTTCTACAATTGAATGGTGACTACACAGGAGAAGGACTGATTTTGGTGCTAAAGACATCAGGGGTCCCTGTAGTTTGAAAAATAGTGTTGTGGGAATCCACTTCTATTTCTCTGCTGCCCACAGATTTCGACATCCTCACCATTATAGACATTTTCCTTACAGACGTGTCCAGAGAGAGATGCTATGACAACACCTGTGAAGCAGGAGGGCCTTGAACCCAGGGCAGGGACACTGCCAGTGCATCAAAGGACCTCCGGTAACAGATGTATAGAAACTAGAGCTGCATACTGAATGTTACACACGGTGCAGGGAGACATCCCTGCCCTACCATCACCGAGTAAGCCCTTATTAACAAGGATGTCATGTGACCTGATGTCGCTTCCTGCGATGCCATCGGCTGTCCTGTTACAAACTTCTGCTTTAATTGTCACCAAATTGTCTCACACAGGGCTCGGCTGTAATTAAAGGAAGTGGATGGTGGAGGACAAAAGATGAAAAGGATTTCGCACTTACTTCCTGTTTTGTATCTTCCACTGGCCTTGCGAGCAGGGTTTAGTGAAGGTTGGAGTGTCCAGCTCATACCCATCAAACCACAGCGTGATTCCGTAGTCCAGGGATGGCACCTGTGTACAAGACAGAAGGTCATGCTGGAACGCTCTCACAGGGCACTGTTACTCTACAAGGCCACAAAGAGCCCGCGTGAACCATCTCTGAAGTTACCGACAGCAATTCTGGGCTCCAGACCTTGAGATGGACATATAGACCTCGCATGGAGTCCATCATAGATTTACCAGGATAATTTACCAGGAAAAGAGATCAAACAAATGAAGGTTGTATTCCCGGGAATTCTGGAGGTGATGGTGTGATTTGTTTGAGGTTTCCAAGATGTCAAGAGAAGCAAATAGGTTAGGTGCAAGAAACTATTTTTGTGTAAGGAAGCTAGCACGAGGAGGGTCATGACTGTGCAATCACATCACGCATTTTCTGAAGAAATTTGTCTTTAATATTGACTTAGGCTGGGACATCCTTCATTGCAGGAGGTTGAGGGGCGACCTTATAGAGGTTTATCAAATCATGAGATAAGATGAATGGGAGGTGTCTTTCCTCTAGGGTGGGGGATTTTTGAAACTAGACGGCTCTTTTCTCGGTCAGAGGAGAAAGATTTAAAAAAGACAAAGGGGCATTTTTTTTACTCCTAGAATGTTTGGCATGAGCTGCCAAGGGTAGTGGTGGATGTTGGCACAGTTACAATGTTTAAAAGGCATTTGGATAAGTACATAAATAGGAAACATTTGGAGGGATATGGGCCAGGAGCAAGAAGGTGGGGCTAGTTTAGTTTGGGAACATGGTCGGCATGGACTAGTTGGACTGAAGGGTCTGTTTCCATGCTGTATGACTATGACATCGAATCTTACAAAATGGCTGCCGTGATTAACCTTGTGGGTTCAATGAGGGCTGAGTCTAGACTTTGGAGGAACCACAAGACATCTTATCAATTCAATGAACATTTCCAAGGGTGAACAGAAACTTCAGTAATTGTTCCCTTGGAGTCATCCTTACTGACTAAATCACCTGACGATGAAAATCATCCAAACTATCGACTGAGTAAGTTCAAAAACTAGAGGGGACAGGTTTTCGGTGAGAGGGGCAAGATTTACAAGGGACCTGAGGAGCAATGTTCTCACACAGAGGGTGGTGCGTGTATGGAATGAAGAAGTGGTGGAGGCTGATATAATGACAACAATTAAAGGCATCTAGATGGGTACATGAGTAGGAAGGGTTTAGGGAGATATGTGCCAAATGCTGGCAAAAGGGACTAGGGTCAATATGGGATGCTGGGTTGGCGCAGGTGGGTTGGACTGAAGGGTCTGTTTCCATGGTGTCTGACTCTATGACTCTATGATTCAGAGGCCAGCCTCACTGACCAAGACTAATGTTCATGCTTTTAATAATAAAACCTGTGACGTGAGAAACAAAACCTGGTTTAAAATTAGAAGCATCCCCAAACTTTACTCACAGTAAAATGCCAGGTACACTCTGTATTTGGTGGATAGTAACTGGGGAAATATGGCGTGCTCACATTTCCTTGGATTTCCCATCCTTCTGTCAACGTGATATTCCTGGAACAATCTGGAATTAAAAGTGGTAAGGGTTTAAATTACACAGCTCATCCCCAGATGTTCAAGACAACTTGCGAGTCGACTCCTGCCACTCCACATCCTCCAACAACTTCAGCTTATCTATACAATCAGGGCCTAGGCCCGAAACATCAGCCTTCCTGCTCCTATGATGCTGCTCGGCCTGCTCTGTTCATCCGGCTCCACACCTTGTTATATCATACATTCAGCTGCCTGTTTACAGACTCATACTAAATACTCTTCATTTGTCGCCCCGGATGGTGAAACTTTTTTCATCAAAACTCCTTCCAAACCTCCTGCCTATCACTTTAAAATTATGTCCCCTTTTTATTAACCCTTCAACTAAATGGAACAGCTGCATTCTATTCATCCTGTCCATGCCCCTCTATAATCTTATACACCTCCATTAGGTCCCATCAACCTCCTCTGCTCCAAAGAAAACACCCCCAGCCTATCCAGCCTCCCTTCATTGCTGAAGGGCTCCATCCCAGGTAACATCCTGGTTAATCTCCCTCTGCACCCCATCTCCAGTGCAATCACGTGTGTGGACCAAAACCGCACACAGTGCTCCAGCTGTGGCCTCACCAAAGGTCCGTACAGCTCCGCCAAAGCCCCCCTGCCCTTAGAATCTATGCCACAATTGATAAAAGCAAGTGTCCCTCCTTGACTGCCCTATTATCCTGTCCTGCCATCTTCGGGGATCCGTGGATAAGTATCCCAAGATGCCTGTGTTCCTCTGAGATTCCTTGTGTCCTGTCATTCGTTGATTACTCCCTTGTTACTTCTTCTGAAGGGCATCACCTCATACCTTTCAGGGTTAAATTCCATCTGACACAGATCTTCCTGAATGATCAACCTGTCTATATCCTCCTACAACCGAACACCTTCTACCTGACGATTAACCACCCAGCCAAACTTTGCATCATCAATCTTCATGGCTTTAAATCTTTATGACCCTCATCCTTCTCTACCTCTGCACTTTCCTAAGACTCTTTGAGGTTTCCTCCCCATCCTGCATTTCAGCCTTGCCATGGTTAGTTGTTTGGGCCCCAACTCTGGAATTCTCTCTCTCTTTCTCTACCTCTTCCCTCCAACTAAGATGCTTCATAAAATCTACCTTTTTGACTGAGCTTTAGGTCATCCGCTATCTCCTATCTGGGCCTCGCTTTCACATTGTCAGGTTACTCACCAGTGAACATCTCAGGACAATCTTCTACTCTGGAGGTTCTATACAAATGCAAGTCATTGTTTTTGACTCTGTTAGAGCCACAGGACACACATTTCACACCCTGGCTGCTCACTATACCTCATAAATTGATCTGCTTCAAATGATTAGATCTCCTTGAGAAAACAAACCAATGATTTTTGTCTCAAATACTCCCCGTGGCAGGTATTATACCGCCCAACGGTACTGAACATTATTTTCAAACAAATGTAGGATTGCTGCCTCACAGCGTCAGAGGCCCCATTTCAACTTCACCCTTGGATGACTGTCTGTGTGGAGTTGGCACATTCTCCCCGCGTCTGTGTGGGTTTCCCCCAGGTGCTCTGGTTTCCCCCCACGGTCCAAAGATGTGCAGGTTAGGGTGGATTGACCGTGCTAAATTGCCCATAGTGCCCAGGGATGTGCAGGTTAGGGTGGATTGGCCGTGTTAAATTGCCCATAGTGCCCAGGGATGTGCAGGTTAGGGTGGATTGACCGTGCTAAATTGCCCATAGTGCCCAGGGATGTGCAGGTTAGGGTGGATTGGCCATGCCAAATTGTCCCATAGTGCCCAAGGATGTGCAGGTTAGGGTGGATTGGCCATGCTAAATTACCGCACAGTGTCCAGGGATGTGCTCGCTAGATGGATGAGCCATGCGAAATGTGAGATTATGGGGATAGGGTGCAGGGGGTTTGAGATACTCTTCAGTGCATTGATGCAGACTCGATGGGCTGAACGGCACTTTCTCTGCCATGTAGGGATTCTATGAATTCTACGAACATTTCTCTTATCTTTGCCACTCACTCTCAGTTACAATTTTACACTGTTCCCAACTCCCTGACCAATAACACCCCTGGAAACTGGCCATTTTATACAATCTAACCAGAACTAGGAGCAGGAGTAGGCCATCCAGCCCCTCGAGCCTGTCCTGCCATTTAATAAGATCATGGCTGATCTTTTGAGACTCAGCTCCACTTACCCACCCACTCACCATAACCCTTAATTCCTCTACTGTTCAAAAATTTATCTAGCCTTGCCTTAAAAACATTCAGCGAGGTAGCTTCAACCATTTCACTGGGCAGGGGATTCTACAGATTCACAACCCTTTGGGTGAAGAAGTTCGTCCTGACCTATACCTCTTCCCTTTATGTTTAGGCGATGCCCTCTCATCCTAGTTTCACCCTGCTAGTGGAAACAATCTCCCTGCCTCCACCTTATCTATTCCCTTCATAATCTTACATGTTTCTGCAAGATCTCCTCTCATTCTTCTGAATTCCAAGCCTACTCAGTCTCTCCTCATAATCCAACCCTCTCAACTCTGGAATCGACCCAGTGAATCTTCTCTATACCCCCTATAGTGCTAGTATTTCCCTTCTCAAGTAAGGAGACCAAAACTGCACACAGTACTCCAGGTGTGGCCTCACCAGGACCCTATACAGCTGCAGCATAGCCTCCCTGTTTTTAAACTCCATCCCTCGAGCAATGGCAGACAAAATTCCATTTGCCTTTTAGCGATTCATGCACAAGGACATGCAAGTCCCTCAGCACAGCAGTGTGCTGCAATTGTTCAGCATTCAAAACACAGTCCATTTTGCTGTTATTCCTACCAAAATGGATGACCTCACACTTATCAACATTGTATTCCATCTGCCAGACCTTTGCCCACTCACTTAGACTATCGATATCCCTCTGCAGACTTTCAGTGTCTTCTGCACACTCTGCTCTACCACTCACCTTCGTGTCAGCTGCAGAGTTTGACACACCACACTTAGTCCCCAACTCCAAATCATCTTTGTAAATTGTAAACAATTGCGGTCCCAACGATGATCCCTGAGGCACACCACTAGCACCGCCCACCAACCAGAAAAACACCCATTTACCCCTACTCTTTGCTTTCTACTGGTCAACCAATCCCCTATCCATGCCATTACATTACCTGTAATACTGTGCAACGTTATCTTATGTAGCAGCCTTTGGTGTGGCACCTTGTCAAATGCCTTCTGGAAATCCAGATACACCATATCCACAGGTTCCCCATTGTCTATCATGCAAGTAATGTCCTCAAAGAATTCCACCAAATTAGTTAAACATGACCTACCCTTCATGAACCCGTGCTGGGTGTTTCCAATGGCAAGATTTATATCCTGATGTCTTGCTATTTCTTCCTTAATGATAGATTCAAGCATTTTCCTCATTGCCAAAGTTAAGCCAACTGGCCTATAGTTACTTGCTTTCAGTCTACTTCCTTTTTTAAACAGTGGCGTCACATTGGCTGGTTTCCAATCTGGACACCAGGACACTGGACCTGGCCCTGTTCAGGTGGAGTCCATCCCAGCGGTATTGATCCCTCCTGTCCCAGAACTGATGCCAGTGCCCCATGAAAAGGAAACCCTCTTTCCCACACCACTCTTTTAGCCACATGTTTACTTCCCTGATCCTCGCTGCCCTATGTTAACTTGCACATGGCTCGGGCAGCAATCCAGAGCTTATGACCCTTGAAGACCTGTTTTTTTTAATTTTGTTCCTAGCTTTTCATAATCCCGAAACAGACCTTTTTCCTCGTCCTGCTGATGTTGTTGGTGCCTACGTGGACCACAACAATGGGATCCTCCCCCTCCCTCTCCAGTATCCTCTCAAGCCGGTCAGAGATGTCTCGCACCCTGGCACCGGGCAGGCAACACACCATGCAGGATTCTCTATCCTGCTCGCGAAGGATACTGTCTATCCCCCTGATGATGGAATTCCCTGCAACCACAATCTGTCCTTTAGCTCCTCCCTCTTGAATTGCCTCCTGGTCCATGGTGCCATGGTCAGTTGACTCTTCCTTCCTGCAGCCCTGTTCCCCATCCACGCACGGAGCAAGTGCCTCATACCCGTGGGACAACGTCTAGGGCTGCGGCTCCTGTGTTCCTCATCCACGCAGGGTCCCTCTACCTGCCTCACTCGCAGTCACACACTGCTGTCCCTGCCCCCCGATCGAATTAACATTAGTTAATCTAACAGGTGTGACTGCCACCTGGAACACAGCGTCCAGGTATTTCTCCCCCTGCCGGATGTGCCGCAGTGTTTGGAGTTCAGATTCCAGTCCATCAATTTTGAGCCGGAGCTCCTGGAGCAGCCAACACTTGCTGCAGATGTGGTCACTGCCGTTCTCAATGGGATCAGCGAGCTCCCACATCATACAGCTACAACACATCACCTGGCCTGCCAGCTCTACTTAGTTAATTATTTAAAATTAATTAGTTTTTCTTTCAGTTTTGCAGTGTTCTCTCTTTTAGTATTCTCTGCACCAGTAAGTTTACTCCGTTATGTACTCAAACAGGCTCCCATCTTGCCTTCGGAACCACTACCAGAGAATTTGGTGTCTCAGTGACCTCCCCGAAAGATAACAAAGCGATAAGAAAAAAAATTGATCGACTTGAAAATGGCAGGCAGGATGACAGCTGCTGCATTGGATAAAACTGAAGCAAGAGACTTCCTTTGCCAAGGCCAGGCTGATGAATATTTGCCCCGAGGGTTGATTTATTTGTCCTGAGTATCCCCAAGAATAACCCCCACGTCTCCCCTCCCCTTCCGTGTTCTATCACGGACCAGCATCAGACGCTTTGGCTGGGCCTTGGGGTGCGAGTTGGGCACAGATTCCCTTACCCAGCATTGGCATGGCCTGAGCAGACAGCCGAAATGGGTCGTAGTAACTGTACTGTCCTTGCTTCCAAATGATTGACATCACATTGGCGGATGAGAATATTTCCACGACTGGTTCTTTCCAGCTGCACTTGTAGAGTCTAGAAGCAAAAGAGAGAGAGAGAGAGAGAGAGAGAATCAAGTCAATGTAATGAATAGAGAGGACACCACAGCGGGTAGGAAGAAACAACTTATGATTGTTCCACCCATTCGTAGGACTCAAAAGAATTACACACAGAATTGGAGAAAGTAGAAACACAATCAGGCCATTCAATACAATCACGGCTGGTCAAACAGGCCATTCAGTCCAATCAAAGCTATGTCAGCATTCATTCTCAGAATCCCTACAGTGCAGATAGAGGCCACTCAGTAAGATCCGGATCAATCTGAATCTTAACCATACCAATCAAATTTGGTTTCCTAACCCTTACTAACCTTAGCGTGTGTGGCGATCCTCAGGGTCGTGTCCTAGGCCCAAACATCTTCAGCTATCTCATCCTCCATTGTAAAGTGGGGGCCGTCTCTGATGACTGCACAATGTTCAGAGCCATTCATAACTCCTCAGATACTGAAACAGCCTGCTGCCACATGCTACAAGACCTGGACTGATCCAGGCTTGGGTTGGTAAATAGCAAGTGAGTTGTGTAGCATACAAATGTCAGCTATTGGCCATCTTCAACAACAGAGATTCTAACCACTGCTATCATTGAATCTCTCACTATCAACATCCTGGGGGTTAATACTGACGAGAAACTCAACTGGACTCACCATATAAACAGAACGGCTACAAGAGCAGGTCAAAGGCTAGGAATCCTGGAGCAAGTAGCTCCCCTCCTGATTCCCCAAACTCTATCCATTACCTACAAGGCACAGGTCAGGTGTGTGTTGGAATACCTCCGACTTGTCCTGGATGGGGGCAGCCCCAACAACATTCAAGCAGCGTGACACCATCCAGGACAAAACGGCTCATTTGACTGGCACGACAACTGCAAATATCCACTCCTTCCAGCACCTTCAACATTCACTCCCTCCGCCACCGACACAGTGACACCATCTACCATCTACATGATTCACTGCAACAACTCGCAAAGTCACTCTTAGCAACCCTCTCTGAACCCATGGCCACGTCCGTCCAGAAGGACGAGGGCAGCAGATACATGGGAACACTAGCACCTTCACGTCCCCCTCCAAGCCACTCACCATCCTGACTTGGAAATACATCACCGTTCCTTCGCTGTTGCTGGGTCAAAATCCGGGAATTCCTCCCCAGCGGCACTGTGGGTCTCCCTATGCCATGTGGTCTGCAGCAGTTCAAGAAGGCAGCTCCCTTCTCAAGGACAATTAGTGAGGGGCAATGAATGTTGATCTAGCCAGCTACAATCATATCCCATGGAGCAAAAAAAAAGTCAATTTCAGATCCGAAGCTGTTGATGGACGCTCTTGTGTTTTGTTTAGAGGCAACATTTTCGGATAGGTGATAACAAGGTGTAGAGCTGGATGAACACAGCAGGCCAAGCAGCATCAGAGGAGCAGGAAAGCTGACATTTCTATCAAGACCCTTCTTCAGAAAATCATTTTCTGAAGAAGGGTCTCGACCTGAAACGTCAGCCTTCCTGCTCCTCTGATGCTGTTTGGCCTGCTGTGTTCATCCAGCTCTACACGGCGTTATTTCAGATTCTCCAGCATTTGCAGTTCCTACTATCCCTTTCCAGATAGGCAATGCTTTTAGAGCGTAGAACTGTACAGCACAGCACAGGCCCTTCAGCCCACGATGTTGTGCCAAACCTTTACCCTAAACCTAAGTTCTATCTAACCTCCACCCCAACCTTATACTATCATCCAATATGCCTAACTCATAGCCACTTAAATGCCTCTAATGAGCCCGACTCCACTACCCTCTCCTGCAATGCATTCCACGCCCCGACCACTCTCTCAGTAAAGAACCTACCACTGATGTCTCCCCTATATCTACCTCCACTCACTTTAAAACTATGCCCCCTCATAATAGCTACCTCCACCCCAGGAAAAGGTCTCTGGCTTTCCGCTCTATCTAAACCTCTGATCATTTTGTACATCTTTTGGCGTGAATAAGTGCTCCCTGCTGTCACCTCCAGGTCTAATTTTAAATAGTCCCCCTTGGGAAGTCTGGTCTGGCCAACCTGCCCTCCCAATGTAACCCCTGGTACATCAGAAGTTTATAAAGATCTGTCCTTATGGTTTCACTCACATAGTGACCAAGAGGGGTGCGAGGTCTCAGGTACATGCGAAAAAGAGGCAGATCAACTCACGATGTCAAGAGTGTCCGGCCAGTTGTTGCCACCTCGTTATAGATTGCGATCCAATCACTGCAGCCGATGAGTAGCCATTCTACCTGCAGCCTGATCAGGAGCCCGGGTGGGCCCTGCAGGTGCCAGAAACAACTCTTGGAGTCTGACTCAGGCCCTTTGAGTACGGTGTTTTGGTCAGCACTGACGTAGCTATAACTGTGACAATCTAAAGGAAACAAAACAAACAAGAAAAGCATCAGTCCTTGACGATTTGATTTAATATTGTCAGAGTATTGTTTACGTGTACTACCCAGGCAAATGATTCCTCACATAAGTACACCAGGGTAATAGGTATCGCAGAATGTTACAACTACAGAGAAGGTGCAGAGAAAGATTAACTCCAGTCTATGAATGGTCTGTTCAAAAGCCTGATAACAGTGGGGAAGAAGCTGATCTTGAACCTGTTGGTAACAAAAACAGAAGTCGCTGGAAAAACTCAACAGGTCTGGCAGCATCCGTGAAGAGAAAATCAGGGTTAGCGTTTCAGGTCCAGTGACCCTTCCTCAGAACTGAGTTAATGTTAACCATGATTTTCTTTTTGCAGGTGCTGCCAGGCCTGCTGAGCTTCTCCAGCAACTTCTGTTTGTGTTCCTGATTTGCAGCGTCTGCAGTTCTTTCGGTTTTGAATCTGTTGGTACATGTTTTCAAACTCCTGTACGGAAGATGGAGGAAGAGAGTGTAACTGGGGTGGGAGGGGTCTTTGATGATGGTGGCTGCTTTCCCAAGGCAGTGTTCTTTTGCCGACTCCCTATGAACTGCTGCAGGCATGACGGGATGAATGGCCTCCCTCTGCCTCGTAACAATTGTGTGGTTATTTTACACCTCAGATACTGACTTGGTTTAACTTCACATCCGCAAGGCATGTCACCTCCAACGGTGACGCTGAAGTAGACATTAGAGAGTCGTAGAATTACCATCACATTATCACAGAATCCCTACAGTGTAGAAACAGGCCATTCGGCCCAACAAGTCCACTCTCCGAAGAGCAACCCACCTAGCCACACATCCCAACCCTATCCCTGCAACCCTGCATTTCCCATGGTTAATCTACCTAACCTATATAATCATTGGATGCTATGAGGCTATTTAGCATGGCCAATCCACTTAACCCACACATCTTTGGACTGTAGGAGGAAACTGGAGTACCTGGAGGAAACCCACGCAGACACAGGGAGAATGAGCAAACTCCACACAGACAGTTGCCCGAGGCTGGAACTGAACCCAGGTCCCTGGCCCTGTGAGGTAACAGTGCTAACCACTGAGCCACCGTACAACCCTTCCTTGAGTCATACAACAGGGCAACAGACCCTTTGGTCCAACCAATCCATGCTGACCATGTTCCCAAATTAAACTTATCCCATCGGCCTGCACTTGGCCCATATCCCTCCAAGCCTTCCCTATTCATGAACTTATCCAAATGCCTTTTAAATGTTGTAACAGTACCCACATCCACCACTTCCTCTGGCAGTTCCTTGCACACACTAACCTTTCTTTGTGTAAATATGTTGCCTCACGTCCTTTTCAAATCTTTCTCCTCTCACCTTAAAAATATGCCCCTTAGTTTTGAACTCAGCCCCCACATTAGGGAAAAGACCCTGGCTATTCACCCTATCCATGCCCCTCATGATTTTATAAACCTCAATAAGGTAACCTTCAGCCTCCTATGCTCTAGTGAAAAAGTCCCAGCCTCAATTCACGATCAAAACCTCCAGCCCTGGCAGTATGCTGGCAAATCTTTTCTGAACCCTCTCCAAGTTAGCAACATCTATTCTACAGCAGGGTGACCAGAACTGCACACAGTACTCCAGAAGAGGCCTCACCAACATCCTGTACAACCGCAACATGACGTCCCAACTCCTCCACTCAAAGGTCTGAGCAATGACGGCAAGTGTGCTAAAAGCTTCCTTATCCACCCCATCTATGTGTGATGCAAATTTCAAAGGGTTAGTTCGTGTTCAAGCCCAGGTGTGGGACGTAATACTCAGAGATGAGAATGGTGTCCCTGGCTACCAAAGTTGAGCCACCATCCGGGGAGTGGCACTGTCAGCCAGAGATGATACACGAGGCAGTGGCTGGAACCGCAGCTCAGATCGAAATACCAGAGAGAGATGAACAAGTTGTAGAATCGTACAGCACAGAAACAAGCGCTTTGGTCCATCGAGTCTGCATCAGTCCAAAACAACCACATAACCATTCTAATTGTATCAGAGATAATGGGAACTGCAAATGCTGGAGAATCCGAGATAACAAAGTGTGGGGCTGGATGAACACAGCAGGCCAAGCAGCATCTCAGGAGCACAAAAGCTGACGTTTCGGGCCTAGACCCTTCATCAGAGAGGGGGATGGGGTGAAGGTTCTGGAATAAATAGGGAGAGAGGGGGAGACGGACCGAAGATGGAGAGAAAAGAAGATAGGTGGAGAGGAGAGTATAGGTGAGGAGGTAGGGAGCGGATAGGTCAGTCCAGGGAAGACGGACAGGTCAAGGAGGTGGGATGAGGTTAGTAGGTAGGAAATGGAGGTGCGGCTTGGGTTGGGAGGAAGGGATGGGTGAGAGGAAGAACAGGTTAGGAGGCAGAGACAGGCTGGGCTGGTTTTGGAATGCAGTGGGGGGAGGGGAAGAGCTGGGCTGGTTGTGTGGTGCAGTGGGGGGAGGGGACAAACTGGGCTGGTTTTGGGATGCGGTGGGGGAAGGAGAAATTTTGAAGCTGGTGAAGTCCACATTGATACCATTGGGCTGCAGGGTTCCCAAGCGGAATATGAGTTGCTGTTCCTGCAACCTTCGGGTGGCATCATTGTGGCACTGCAGGAGGCCCTGATGGACATGTCATCTAAAGAATGGGAGGGGGAGTGGCAATGGTTTGCGACTGGGAAGTGCAGTAGTTTATTGCTAACCGAGCGGAGGTGTTCTGCAAAGCGGTCCCCAAGCCTCCGCTTGGTTTCCCCAATATAGAGGTAGCCACACCGGGTACAGTGGATGCAGTATACCACATTGGCAGATGTGCAGGTGAACCTCTGCTTAATGTAGAAAGTCATCTTGGGGCCTGGGATAGGGGTGAGGGAGGAGGTGTGGGGACAAGTGTAGCATTTCCTGCGGTTGTAGGGGAAGGTGCTGGGTGTGGTGGGGTTGGAGGGCAGTGTGGAGCGAACAAGGGAGTCACGGAGAGAGTGGTCTCTCCAGGAAGCAGACAAGGGTGGGGATGGAAAAATGTCTTGGGTGGTGGGGTCGGATTATAGATGGCGGAAGTGTTGGACGATGATGCGTTGTACTTAATTGCATCATCCAACACATGAATGCTTTGGGATCGCAACTGTACATCTAAATCTACATCTTTCAGGCCATTATCAGACTGTTGAATGGACTCTAGCCTTACATAATGTAACCTGTATGCCTCTCAGTCTTTTTGATCTGTATATCTTCTGCTTTCTGTGATCTGCCTGTACCGTTCTTCACTCTGTTTCGGTACATGTGACAATAAAATCAATCAATCAAGTACTTGTTCAGTGTTAAGAGGGTTTCTGCCTCTACATCCCTTACAGACAGTGAGTTCCAGTGTCCCACCAGCCCCTGGGTGAAGAAAAAGGTCCTCACACCCCCCGAGCCCCCTGACCCTGACGTTAAAATCCATGCTCTCTGGTCATTGACCCCTCCAGCGAGGGGGAAAGGTTACTTCCTGTTTACTCTAACTATACGCCTCAGGATTTTACACACATCTCAATCACGTCCCTCCTCAGTCCCCTCTGCTTCAAGGAAACCAACCCCAGTCTGTCCAATCTCTCTTCATAACTGAAACTCTCCAGCCCCAGGCAACATCCTGGTAAATCTCCTCTGTACCCCTACCCAGGGCTATCACCTCCCTCCTATAATGTAGATTCCAGATTACACACAATAGTCTAGCTGTGATCGAACCAACTTTATACATATTTCCAGAATAATCTCCCTGATCTTAAACTCTGTCTGTCAGCTGATAAAGCAGAGTGTATCAAAGCCTTCATCAAGTTGTAAACAGTGTCTCTGAAGCCGAACGGTTGTGTTGTAGCCCATTCTAACATCGAGCCCCATTACCTGTTGCTGCTGCCAACATTTTCAAATCCTTTTTTGACATCTCTGTAAAAGAAAATGACAAAGATAATTAAAGTCAGTGTTTCTTCGTACAGTGGAGGCAACAGAGGATAATTCTTGCTGCCAGACAGAAAATTGTGAGTCACTACACATTTCAGCCTTAGAAGGGACATCTAAAAAGCAACAACAACTTGCATTTTTGTAGCATCTTTAACATGCTGCTAAATGTGAGAAATATTGGTGAAGATTTTCATCTTACATTCACGAAAGTGTAACGGAAATGCCTCAGCCAATCAGAGTCAAGTTGCTAACCATTCAGCACCCTTTTCTCCTGTCGTACAAATTTGAAATTTGGCATTCTTGCATTGGTCCTGATGAGTGCAAGATGAAAAGCTTTGAGACTCAAGTTCTGTGCTACCAAACCTTTAACATTATGACATATACCTCGAGAAAGATAATTGAAAATAAATTAACGCTGAGCTACAGAAGGTGATGTCAGGGCAGATGACTAAAATCTTGGTCAAGGACGTATGTTTAAATGAACAACTCTAGGGATGTGAGAGATTTGAGAAACTGAGAGGTTTGGGCGGACCCGCGTACTTTAATTCATGGCTGGACCATTTAAACAGATGACATATGATCACAGGCCAGAGAAAGTTGACCCAAAAAACAATAATTTCAGATTTTTACAATTCATTTATACAATGAGGGTATCACAGGCTGGCCAGCATTTATTGCCCATTCCAGAGGGCAGTTAAGAGTCAACCATATTGCTGTAGGTCTGGAGTTGCATGTAGGCCAGACCAGGGAAGGATAGCATCAGAGATAAAGGTAGGCCCGAAACGTCAGCTTTTGTGCTCCTGAGATGCTGCTTGGCCTGCTGTGTTCATCTAGCCTCACATTTTATTATCAGGGAAGGATAGCAGATTCCTTTCTCAAAGGACATTAGTGAACCAGATGTGCCTTTCTGACAATTGATTCACTGTCATCATTAGACTCTTAATTCCAGATTTTTTAAAATTGAATTCAAATTCCACTGTCGTGTTGAGGTTGTACAGGATGCTGGTGAGGCCGCTTCTGGAATACTGTGTCCAGTTCTGCTCTCCTTGTTACTGGAAGTGTATTATTAAATCCGAGACAATTCATAAGAGATTTACCAGGATGTTGCTGGTAATGCAGAGTTTGAGTTATAGGGAGAGGCTGGATAGGCTGGGACTTTTCTCACTGGAGCGTAGGAGTTTGAGGGGTGATCTTATAGAGGTTTATAAAATCGTGAGGGGTATAGATCAGGCCAATGGCAGGTGTCCTTTCCCTAGGGTGGGGGATTTCAAGCCCAGAGGGCTTAATTTTAAGGCGAGAGCAGAAAGAATTAAGAAAAGGCATGAGGGGTGAACCTTTTACACAGAGAGCGTGCAATGAACCTCCTGAGGAAAGGGTAGATGTGGGCACAGTTACAATGTTTAAAAGACATTTGAACTAGCACACGAATGAGAAAGGTTTGGAGGGAAATGGGCCAGATGCAGGCCGGTGGGACTAGTCTAGTTTGGGATTATGGTCGGCATGGACTGGTTGGACCAGAGGGTCTGTTTCTGTGCTGTGTGATTCTGTGAATATATTAATGACAATCAGGCCAGGCTACCTGGCCTCTTAGAATGGTACCACTAATCCTTACTATATTGGTCTAAGGGCTTTTTTAGTAGTTAGCGCTGAAGGATGAACCAAAACTATAGTTTCAGCTTAACCTTTAGCAAGCGAATGTGTTTTGTTACTTCTCAGTAACTGTATTCAAGTTAATTTAACTAAAGGGGGTGAAGGAGCACACGGAGTTGGGCGTATATGTGGGCAGATCATTGAAGGTGGCAAGGCAGGCGGAGAGAGCAGTAAATAAAGCAGACTTTATGGGCCAAATGGCCTCTTCCTGTGCTGAAGGGATTCAGTATATTCTGTACAGTTTAGAAAGATCTCTGATGATGTTCATGTCATATGAGGCAACGGATGTGTAAGTTTCATCTGAATTAAACTGATGTGTCTCTCTCTCTCTGGCAGAGTCCTCAGTTTTATCAACTGGGGCATAGGACAGGCAGGTGATGTTGAATTTGTACAAGATACTTGTTAGACTTCAGCTGGAGTATTGTGTACAGCTGTGGGCTGATGATGAAGGGCCTAGGCCCGAAACGTCAGCCTTCCTGCTCCTATGATGCTGCTTGGTCTGCTGTGTTCATCCAGCAGTACATCTGGTTATCAAGGATGAGAGGGCACAGGTTTAAAGTGATGTGTGAATGAAGCAAGGGCGATGTGAGAAAAAACGCTCTCTCACACGGTGGGTATTTCGGTTCTGAAATGCACTGCCTGGAAATGAGGCGGAGGCAGGATCAATTGAGGCATTCAGGAGGGAATTGGATGATAACTTGCATAGAAATGATGTGCAGGCATGTGAGGAAAAGGCAGGAGATTGACACTCGGGAATAGAACCACTGTAAGTGTGATGGATTGAGTGGCCTCCTTCTGCACTATAATAATTCTGTGATTAGACATATTAACTGTTATTAAGAAGAGGCAAGTCAGACACATCAGTGTCCATGAGGCGACTGGGCTAGGCCCCAACCACTATGGGTCCAAATTCAAACTGCACATTGCTTTGGGCACTGGCTATGGTATCTGTCAGAGAGAGAGAAGCATCAGTTTAATTCAGATCAACACTTACACATCCATTACCTCATATGACATGAAGTTTGGTTTGATCTGCCTTGAGAGAGCTATAAACAAAATGTGCTCTTCGTGTCTGGAGGTTTTGAATCATGTTCCAATCAATAGACAATGGTAAAGATACAGCAAGGAAAGCAGATTTAATGGGCAGAATTCCATTTGTCCCACTGCATGCCCCGTATTTTTAGGAGGCACTCTCCAGGCTGGTAAAACATTATTGTCAAAGAAACACAAGCAAAAGGTATGGACTCACGCATCTATTTCCCCAAATAGCGGAGAGGCATTTGATAAGGTTCCCCATGGTAGGCTCATTCAGAAGGTCAGGAGGAATGGGATACAGGGGAACTTAGCTGCTTGGATACAGAATTGGCTGGCCAACAGAAGACAGCGAGTGGTAGTAGAAGGAAAATATTCTGCCTGGAAGTCAGTGGTGAGTGGTTCCAAGTGTTCCACAGGGCTCTGTCCTTGGGCCTCTACTGTTTGTAATTTTTATTAATGACTTGGATGAGGGGATTGAAGGATGGGTCAGCAAGTTTGCAGATGACACAAAGGTTGGAGGTGTCGTTGACAGTATAGAGGGCTGTTGTAGGCTGCAGCGGGACATTGACAGGATGCAGAGATGGGCTGAGAGGTGGCAGATGGAGTTCAACCTGGATAAATGCGAGGTGTTGCATTTTGGAAGGTCGAATTTGAAAGCTGAGTACAGGATTAAGGATAGGATTCTTGGCAGTGTGGAGGAACAGAGGGATCTTGGTGTGCAGATACATAGATCCCTTAACATGGCCTCCCAAGTGGACAGGGTTGTTAAGAAAGCATATGGTGTTTTGGCTTTCATTAACAGGGGGATTGAGTTTACGAGTCGTGAGATCTTGTTGCAGCTCTATAAAACTTTGGTTGGACCGCACTTGGAATACTGCGTCCAGTTCTGGTCGCCCTATTATAGGAAAGATGTGGATGCTTTGGAGAGGGTTCAGAGGAGGTTTACTGGGATGCTGCCTGGACTGGAGGGCTTATCTTATGAAGAGAGGTTGACTGAGCTCGGACTTTTTTCTTTGGAGAAAAGGAGGAGGAGAGGGGACCTAATTGAGGTATACAAGATAATGAGAGGCATAGATAGAGTTGATAGCCAGAGACTATTTCCCAGGGCAGAAATGGCTAACACGAGGGGTCATAGTTTTAAGCTGGTTGGAGGAAAGTATAGAGGGGATGTCAGAGGCGGGTTCTTTACATAGAGAGTTGTGAGAGCATGGAATGCGTTGCCAGCAGCAGTTGTGGAAGCAAGGTCATTGGGGACATTTGAGAGACTGCTGGACATGCATATGGTCACAGGAATCTGAGGATGCATACATGAGGATCAATGGTCGGCACAACATCGTGGGCTGAAGGGCCTGTCCTGTGCTGTACTGTTCTATGTTCTATAGCGGAGAGGGAGGGAAAAATGGACATTTGAAAAATGAGGGAAAGGGTGAAAGGAATATGTCTTAGTTAGTGACAGGGAAATGGGAATGGGATGACATCTCCCAGCCTCTTTGAGTCTGAACTGCCATTCAGTTTGGTCACGTGTGGCCCATGTCTTAATTGATATCCCCCGTCCCGTCTTTATCACCCTTCCTAATTAATATCCCTGATTTACAGGCAGGTAACTGAAACCACATTTTGGAACAGAAACAACATGGGATTACTGACTGGTTATGGAGGTAGCCATTGTCCGGATCTGATAGTCAGTCGATTCAGTCAGAAAATGTTTGTTGATGGTTGACTTCACTAAATCCGTGGTCAGGTTTTCCTGCTGTTTCTTTGTAACGCGGAAGTCCATCCAGAAGTAAGCCAACAGGCTGCCTTTACTGTTGGGGCAGAAATTCTTCTTGTGAGAGGCTTTATAACATGGCATAAGCAACATTAAATCGTTCAAACGTACATTTCCTATCCCGTGGATCCCTTGCTGTGGCTGGAATCCTATCGGGCCATGAACTTTAAGGAAGAAACAGGCGTGTATTGATTCAACACCAATGACAACATGTTGGATTTATATAGCATCTTTAACATCCCAAGACGTACAACAGAAGCATCAGCAGATCACACCTGACATTGAGCCACGTGGGGTTACATGAGGACAAGTGGCCAAAAGTTTGAACAATTAGGTGATGGGCAGAAGGAGCATCTCAAAAGGGGAAAAGGAGCTACAAAGGACTGGGAAGGGAATTTCAGAGCTCAGGTAGATGAAGACAAGGCCACCTCAGGAATGATAGAGTCCCCACAGTGCAGAAAGAGGCCATTTAGCCTGCACTGAACCTCTGAAGAGCATCCCACTCGGACCCACCCCATAATTAAAATAATTTACCCGCCTAGCCTGCACACTACGGGGTAATTTAGCACGGCCAATCCAACTAACCTCCACATCTTTGAACTGTGGGAGGAAACCCACGCTAACACAGGGAAAATGTGCCATTTCCACACAGACGGTTGTCGAAGGCTGGGATCAAACCTGGGTCCTTACTGTGAGGCAGCAGTGCTAACCTTTGTGCCAGCCTATAGCTTCTGATTAAGGTAGGGTTATGGGGAGAAGGCATGAGATTGGCACAAAGCAGATACGATGGGCTGAATGGACTCCTTCTGCATCATAAGAATTCCATGACTCTGAACATAATGGCTCAGAATGGTGTTTTACTTGGCCAAAGAGTAACTTGCTACAACTTTTGACTCCAGTAGGATTTCAACAGAAATTGCATTTTTGCCATTGAATATCTTGTCGTTCTACCTGTTATCTGTTGAAATATCCACCTCTAAGAAGACAATTTAGATGTTTAATGCGCCTTACAAATTTCTTTATTTGTACATGGCATCTGAGAATTGCTGCAACATTTGTTTCTCACCCCTTGAACTTGCTCAGAATACTTCAGGGGGATGTTAAGAGTAACCCTATTGCTGTGGGTCTGGAGTCACGCAAAAGCCAGACGGGGTAAGGGCACTAGATATCCTTCACCATTAGAGAATCAGAGGGTTTTTATGACAATTGACTATCACGACCACCATTCCTGAGGCTAGCTTTGAATTCCAGGTTTGCTCCTGAATTGAAACAATAGCAGTCACTTTGGTGGGATATCAGAAACACACTTAGGCAGCGATCGTCTAAAAATAGACAGCAAGGAAAGTCAAGTTGTTGCTTTTTTTGGGGGAATGCAAGGCTCAATTGATTAAATCAGAAGGTTATAGTCAACAGGTTTATTTGAAATCACAAGCTTTTGGAGCACTGCAAGCCTGTTGGACTATAATCTGGTGCACGCCAATAAGTCAGAAATACATTATGTGGCTCTGGAGTTATGGGTTTCCAACCACACTCATTGGTGCGAACCCAACTGTATTATGGCTATGGTAGCTGAAGGCTCGAAGCTTAGACATTTATGAAACAGTTTCCTTACCCAAAAGTGAAGACCCTTGACTTGTTGTAGTATGACTTGATGTCCGAAGAGGTGAAAGCTTTTTTGACCTGAGAGAGAAACATTTTCACCAAAGTTAGCCAATCATTCTTGTTACTGTCGGTCATTTAGTGATAGGGTTTAATGAATATGTAGCTGTGCCTCGAGATTGTGTTATAACTGTGGTCTCGATGAGCCTCAGGAAGTTGAGGTGGTGGAGGTGAAACATGCAAAACACCGAGCAAGGAGCTCTGTGGCTTTACCATCATGTACTGTCTGTTACGAAAAGCTGTGTAAAAGTACAGCTAGACCCTGGGTGGCGCAGTGGCTCAGTGGTCAGCACTGCTGCCTCACAGTGTCAGGGACTGTGTTCGATTCCACCCTCCACATTCTCCCTGTGTCTGCCTGGGTTTCCTCCGGGTGCTCCGGCTCCCTCCCACAGTCCAAAGATGTGCAGGTTAGGGTGGATTGGTCACGTTAAATTGCCCCATAGTGTCCAGGAAAGTGCAGGCTAGGTGGGTTAGCCATGGGAAATCCAGAGTTATAGGGTAGAGGGTGGGATGCTCTTTGGAGGGTTGGTGTGGACTTGATGCGTTACACTGTTGGGATTCTGTGAGGTAGTAGGAACTGCCGATGCTGAAGTCTGAGATAAGAAGGTGTGGAGCTGGAGGGACAAAGATTCTATGATCTTGGGCTGTGAACAGAGTCTGTTAAGTTGAACACACCTCAGAACGCGGGATGATGGGAAGCAGCTGCTTGTAAGTACAGTTGGTTCTGATAATAATGGGATAGTTTTGATCTTGTGCTTAAGAAAATCACACAGTAGCCATACTATTTAAACTAATGGGGCCAGAATTGTATTGTAGTCAATACAGGTAAGGGAAGTTCACGTTCTACAAATAGTGGTCTATTTGCAAACACACATTATATCAGAACCAACTGTACAGGAAATACTTACACGTTGGATTTTCAAAAATTGCACCCCTGCATGGGATTGTGTTTCTAAGTATGAGCATTTCAAAGTTGGACTTTTGCAAATCAGGGATCCCTAGCTTCTCCACACACCCCCAAACCCCCAACCCCCAACACCCCACCTCCGTAACTGAGAAATCTGGCCCTAACATGTACAAACATCTGAAGAACCCATGTCAGAACTGCTTGATTTCAGTGTTAGGATGGTCAGTCTTGGCGAGACCAAGAGTTTCCAACCGAGGATGCTGAACTCCTGGAAAACTCTGGGTTAATATTCTGTAGCATGGACCAAATCACAGTGGCCAATGCGGTGAAAAATAGTGCAGAAATGAAGAAAAGAAGAAGCAATCTGAAAACAGTGACAGACTTCTGCTGTATGTCGCACTGGAACATAGAAGGCACTGCAGCCATTTCACAGGGGAGGGAATACCGCCCTGAAATCCCAAGAAATGACATAAATGCCAAAAAAACACATATCACAACTAATCCTTAGCTTATCCTTTGAAATATTTGTGGGACATGACCACTACTGGCTAGGCCAGCATTTTTTTTCCCTTTATTCATTCACGGGATGCAGGCTTCACTGTTTGCCAATCTCTAATTGCTGACAGGGCAGTTAAGAGTCAACCACACTGCTATGGGTCTGGAGTCGCATGTAGGCTGACCAGGTAGGGATGGCAGTTCCCTTCCCTGAAGATCATTAGTGAACCGGGTGGGTTTTTCCCAACAATGGATTCACAGTCATCATTAGGCTCTTAATTCCAGGTATTTATTGAATTCAAATTCCACCATCTGCCCTGGCAGGATTCGAAGCCAGGTCCCCAGGACATTATCTGGGTCCCTGGATTAACAGTCCAGTTATAATACCACTAGGCCATCAACTCCCTGTCGATTTGATTTATGGTCGATAGAGCAGTCTCTTTACTCAGAGTGAAGGGCATGGAATGCCCTGCCTGCAACAGTAGTAGACCCACCAACTTTAAGGGCATTTAAATGGTCATTGGATAAGCATATGGATGTACATGGAATAGTGTAGGTTAGATGGGCTTCAGATTGGTTTCACAGGTCGGTGCAACATCGAGGGCTGAAGGGCCTGTACTGTGCTGTAATAGAACATAGAACATAGAACAGTACAGCACAGAACAGGCCCTTCAGCCCACAATGTTGTGCCGACCATTGATCCTCATGTATGCACCCTCAAATTTCTGTGACCATATGCATGTCCAGCAGTCTCTTAAATGACCCCAATGACCTTGCTTCCACAACTGCTGCTGGCAACGCATTCCATGCTCTCACAACTCTCTGCGTAAAGAACCTGCCTCTGACATCCCCTCTATACTTTCCACCAACCAGCTTAAAACTATGACCCCTCGTGCTAGCCATTTCTGCCCTGGGAAATAGTCTCTGGCTATCAACTCTATCTATGCCTCTCATTATCTTGTATACCTCAATTAGGTCACCTCTCCTCCTCCTTTTCTCCAATGAAAAGAGACCGAGCTCAGTCAACCTCTCTTCATAAGATAAGCCCTCCAGTCCAGGCAGCATCCTGGTAAACCTCCTCTGAACCCTCTCCAAAGCATCCACATCTTTCCTATAATAGGGCGCCCAGAACTGGACGCAGTATTCCAAGTGCGGTCTAACCAAAGTTTTATAGAGCTGCAACAAGATCTCACGACTCTTAAACTCAATCCCCCTGTTAATGAAAGCCAAAACACCATATGCTTTCTTAACAACCCTGTCCACTTGGGTGGCCATTTTAAGGGATCTATGTATCTGCACACCAAGATCCCTCTGTTCCTCCACGCTGCCAAGAATCCTATCCTTAATCCTGTACTCAGCTTTCAAATTCGACCTTCCAAAATGCATCACCTCGCATTTATCCAGGTTGAACTCCATCTGCCACCTCTCAGCCCATCTCTGCATCCTGTCAATGTCCCGCTGCAGCCTACAACAGCCCTCTACACTGTCAACGACACCTCCGACCTTTGTGTCGTCTGCAAACTTGCTGACCCATCCTTCAATTCCCTCGTCCAAGTCATTAATAAAAATTACAAACAGTAGAGGCCCAAGGACAGAGCCCTGTGGAACCCCACTCACCACTGACTTCCAGGCAGAATATTTTCCTTCTACTACCACTCGCTGTCTTCTGTTGGCCAGCCAATTCTGTATCCAAGCAGCTAAGTTCCCCTGTATCCCATTCCTCCTGACCTTCTGAATGAGCCTTCCATGGGGAACCTTATCAAATGCCTTACTGAAGTCCATATACACCACATCCACAGCTCGACCCTCATCAACCTTTCTAGTCACATCCTCAAAAAACTCGATAAGGTTTGTAAGGCATGACCTACCCCTCACAAAGCCGTGTTGACTGTATTTGATCAAGCCATGCTCTTCCAGATGGTCATAAATCTTATCCCTCAGAATCCTTTCTAACACCTTGCAGACGACAGACGTGAGACTTACCGGTCTATAATTGCCGGGGATTTCCCTATTTCCTTTCTTGAAGAGAGGAATTACATTTGCCTCTCTCCAGTCCTCAGGTACGACTCCAGTGGAGAGCGAGGATGCAAAGATCTTCGCAAGTGGCGAAGCAATTGCATTTCTCGCTTCCCAAAGCAGCCGAGGACAAATCTGATCCGGGCCTGGCGACTTGTCAATCTTAATGTTTGACAAAATTTTCAGCACATCAGCTTCCTCTATCTCTATCCATTCCAGCATGCACACCTGCTCTTCAAAGGTTTCATTCACTACAAAGTTGGTTTCTTTCGTAAAGACAGAAGCAAAAAACTCATTTAGGGCTTCCCCTACCTCCTCAGGCTCCACACACAAGTTCCCTATGCTATCCCTGATCGGCCCTACTCTTTCTTTGACCATTCTCTTATTCCTCACGTAAGTGTAAAATGCCTTTGTGTTTTCCCAGATTCCTTCTGCCAAGCCTTTCTCGTGCCCCCTCCTGGCTCTCCTCAGACCATTTTTGAGCTCCTTCCTTGCCTGCATGTAATCCTCTCTAGCTGAACTTGACCCTAGCTTCCTCCACCTTATGTAAGCTACCTTCTTCCTTTTCACTAGAAGCTCCACCGCTCTCGTCATCCAAGGTTCCTTAATCTTACCCCTTCTTGCTTGTCTCAGAGGGACATATTTACTCATCACTCCCAACAACTGTTCCTTAAACCATCTCCACATGTCTATAGTTCCCTTACCATGGAACAACTGCTCCCAGTCCATGCTTCCTAACTCATGTCTAATCGCATCATAGTTTCCTCTTCCCCAATTAAATATCCTCCCATTCTGCCTAATCCTCTCCTTCTCCATAGCTATGTAAAATGTGAGGCAGTTATGGTCACTATCACCAAAATGCTCTCCCACCACAAGATCTGATACCTGCCCCGGCTCGTTTCCGAGCACCAAGTCTAGAATGGCCTCTCCCCTCGTCGGCCTGTCAACGTACTGCGTTAGGAAACCCTCCTGAACACACCTTACAAAAACAGCTCCATTCAAATCTTCTGCTCGAAGGAGGTTCCAATCAATATTGGGAAAGTTAAAGTCACCCATTACAACAACCCTACTGCGTCCACACTTTTCCAAAATCTGTCGACCTATGCTTTCTTCAATCTCCCTGCTGCTATTGGGGGGCCTGTAGTAAACCCCTAACGAGGTGACTACTCCCTTGCTGTTCCTAATTTCCACCCATACTGACTCAGTAGGCAGATCTTCCTCGACAAAGGAAGCTTCTGTAGCTGTGATACCCTCTCTGATTAGTAGTGCTACACCCCCTCCTCTTTTTCCCCCCTCCCTATTCTTTTTAAATGTTCTAAACCCTGGAACATCCAGCAACCATTCCTGCCCTTGAGAAACCCATGTCTCTGTTATGGCCACAACATCATAGCACCAGGTACTGATCCATGCTCTAAGTTCATCACTTTTATTCCTGATACTCCTTGCATTAAAGCAAACACACTTTAACCGATCCCTTGGTTCCTTCCCAGGAAAATCCTTCCCACTAGCTGGTCTACCTCTTGCTACTGCCTCACCTGCATCAACGCTCACCTCTGGTATACAGCTCAGGTTCCCACCCCCCTGCCATACTAGTTTAAACCCTCTCGAACTACTCGAGCAAACCTTCCACCCAGGACATTGGTCCCCTTCCAGTTCAGATGCAACCCGTCCTTCTTGTACAGGTCCCACCTTCCCCAGAAGGCATCCCAATTATCTACATATCTGAAGCCCTCCCTCCTACACCAGCTGCGTAGCCACGTGTTCAGCTGCGCCCGCTCCCTGTTCCTCACCTCGCTATCTCGTGGCACCGGTAGTAAACCAGAGAACACTACTCTGTTCGTCCTGCTCTGCAGCTTCCATCCTAACTCCCTGAAATCACTTTTTATATCCTCAAACCTATTTCTGGCTATATCATTTGTGCCAATATGTAACACGATTTCTGGCTGTTCGCCCTCCCCTTTCAGAACTTTATACACCCGATCGGAGACGTCCCGGACCCTGGCACCAGGGAGGCAACATGCCTTCCGGGAATCCCGATCTTGCCCACAAAATCTCCTGTCGATTCCCCTAACTATTGAGTCCCCTACCACGAGTACTTTTCTATTCTGCCCCCTTCCCTTCTTTGCCACAGTGTCAGGCTCAGTGCCAGAGAACTGACTACTATGGCTTTCCTCTGGTAGGTCATCCCCCCCAGCAGTATCCAAAACGGTATACTTATTGCTGAGGGGAATGCCCACAGGGGATCTCTGCACTGTCTGTCTGTCCCCTTTCCTCCCCCTAGCTGTAACCCATCTATCCTCATCCTGAGCCTTAGGAGTGACCAACTCCCGATAACTCCTCTCAATTACCCCCTCTGCCTCCCGAATGATCCGTAGTTCATCCAGCTCCAGCTCCATTTCCCTAACACGGTTTTCAAGGAGCTGTAGCTGGGTGCACAATAATGTTCTATGTTCTATGTTCCACATTCAACCACAGCACATTTAGGAGTCACACACAGGCCAGAGGAAGGACATTAACAGACTAGATGGCTTACACAGTTACCACAAGGTTTGTTATTTATTTCAGATTTTGACTGAATTCAGACTTCACCATGACAGGGTGTGAACTCATATAATTAGCCCCACACACTGGATTACTAGCCTAATGACTATAGCACTAAGCCAGGACATCCCCTATGCCTATTAATACCACACACTCACTTTCCTATTCTGCACCCCTCCTAACTGTTGATCATCCACCCATCGATCCCATTTAACAAATTTTATGTAACAGCAAAGCTACATTATCTTGTAAAACTTAAAACCGGTGAATTTTGTCTCTTGTTTAAGAAAAAACAATCAATCCAACACAATTTTATAAGCTCACCTGTTTACCAATTTCCTTCATCTCTGTTTCGAACATATCAGTTGCTTTGTCTGCGTAATTGCTGTTAAAATCTTTATTCGTTATACACAGGCCACCCACAAAGTTTAGCGGATATTTCGGTTCATCGACTTTAGGTTTTTCAACTGAGAAGGTGGAAGAGAAAGTTTTTGTTAGAATGCTATTGGGTGTAAATGGTTGAATGATGATTGACATGGGCACCATGTCACTGACTTCAATTCAGTTCAGGATCCCCTTTGATGCCACACTTGGTCAAACACTGGTTGGATGTTGAAGGCAGTTGTAGAGTGACAGAGTCATACAGCATAGAAACAGAGCCTTTGGTCCAACTAGTCCATGCTGACCATGTTCCCAAACTAAACTAGTCCCACCTGCCTGTGCTTGGCCCATATCCCTCCAAACATTTCTTATTCATGGACTTATCCAAATGTCTTTTAAACACTGTGATTGTACCCACATCCACCACTTCCTCTGGAAGTTCATTCCATACAAGAACCACTGTGTGTAAAAAAACTTGCCCTTCATCTCCTTTTTAAATCTTTCTCCTTTCACTTTGAAATAACCCCTAGTTTTGAACGGCCCCGCTCTAGGTAGAAGATCCTTGTCATTCACCCTATCCAAGCCTCTCATAATTTTATAAACCTCAGTAAGGCCATCCCTCAACCTCCTACGCTCTAGTGAAGAAAGTTCCAGTCTATTTATATAACTCAAATCCACCTCTAGACTGTCATCAGATCAGGAACCGAGTGGTACTGGTAGATGAGTAGGTCACTGTTGTGTGAGTACCAGTTAATAACACTAGCGATTTCATCTTCCATCATTTTACTGACGATTGAGAAAAGAGTGACCAGCCTGCAAGAGGATTGTTCCTGCTCTTTTCAAGTCAGGAAATGACTGGAGTCAATTTTTCACATTGATGAATACCAGTGTTGGAGCTAGACTGGAGGACTAGCACATTATTTCGGCTTCCACTGTCAGAAGTGTGCATGGCAGGGACAGAATAGGCAAAAGGTTATGTTAATTTTGTGTCGAGCTTTGCTTCGGTATTGCATCAAATCTAGTGTCCATTTTATAAAAATATTTAGGTACCCCAGAGAAATTGGAAAAGCTGTTTACAAGGACGAAATGTCAAAGCAGAGCTTATCACTATCAGGAAAGACTGAACAGGCTGGGACTTCATTCTCCGATGAATGGGAGACTGAGCGTCTCTGCATTGTACAGTCATAGAGTCATACAGCACAGATATAGACCCTTCAGTCCAAGCAGTCCATGCCCTCCATAATCCCAAACTAAACTGTCCACCTGCCTGCACTTGGCCCATATCCCTACCCCTACAAACATTTCTTACCCATGCAATTATCCAAATGTCTTTAAAACGTCATTGTACCAACATTCACCACTTCCTCTGGCAGCTCGTTTCATACACTTTCAGCGTAAAAAATTGCCCCTGTGTCTTTTTTAAATCTTTTTCCTTTCACCTTAAAAAATATGCCCCCTGGTTTTGAAATGCCCCACCCACAGGGTAAGACACCTGGCATTCACCTTCTCTATCACCTCATCATTTTATGAACCTCTATACAACCTCCTACACTCCAGTGAAAAAAATCCCAGCCTGTCCAGCCTCTCCTTATAACTCAAACCCTCCATTCCACACAACATCCCGGTAAATCTCTTCCGAACCATCTCAAGCTTAACAATATCCTTCCCATAACTCAATCGGTTCTTGATTTACAGGGGAATCAAGACTTATGAGGAAAAAAAATAGAGTTGAAACTAAGATCAGGTCAATCATGATCTTATTGATTGATCGAGCGGCTCGGATGTAACAGTTTGGCTAGGGGAGTGGTTAGTACAAAATTACGAGGGGAGTTATCACAGAGTGGTGAAAAATGGTTCGTTGTAGTAGGAGATCTTTAAATCAGAGAATGTGATTTTAATCTCCAATCACACTTTGTTATCTGAAAACAACAAATGCAGGAGATCACAGCGGATCAGTCAGCATCCACAGGGAGAGAACGTCAGCTCCCCATCTCTCCAAGCCTGCTGCCTGACCCACTGTGGTTCTCCAACACTTATCATTTTCAGTACAGATTCCAGCACCTACAGTAATTTGCCTTTTTTTTTATCCTTCTCCAATGTTTCCTAACTAAAATAAAAAATACCCTTCATTTTTAATGCTTCTGTGTTTTTTCACTCCTGACTATTGGTTGCTGGGGTATCCCTGGAAATTAATCTGTTAAACCTGGAGACATTCCCAGAAGGTTGCCAAATTTAACCACGGTCTAATATGAATCACTAGCTTCAGGGACAGGAGAGGGATAAGTAGCAGGGAATGTTTTTGCAGAGGGGCGATGCTGGTGTGGCAGAATATCACTGGGCTGATGCTTGGAGGAGAAGAGCTCAAAGCCCACCACCCAGTTTAAACTCAATTTTTAAATCAAATCTGGAAAGTTAGTCTCTTGTAAAAAAAAACTGCTGATAGGGAAGGAAATCTACTGTTCTTACTGGGTCTGGCCCACATGCAACTCCATACCTGAAGTGATGTGGTTGACTCTTAACCGTCCTCAGAAATGACCAAGGAAACCTCTCAGGTCAAGGGCAATTAGGGATGGATAATGAATGTGGGGGCTCTGCACATCACATGAAAGAATAAAGAGACAGAATTTCTTGAATAGTCCAGAGAACAGTCCTTCAGGATATAATTGGTTATCCACTTAAGTTCTGTTAAACTTTTAGGCTGTTTCTTTTTAATATAGTTTTCCCTGTTCACACTTTTGATTCTCCCTCACACCATTCCCCTTCCCCACCGTGGTTTGCCAAAAAAAGCCTCTATTCATTAGCTCCGCCAAATCTTTACGTTTAGTGAGAATTAGTCCATTGGGCCCATCACGTCAATGCTGGTATTTATCTTTCAAATGAGCATTCTCCCAGGCCTCTACACCGAACCTCACCAATACAGCCTTCTACACCATTTTTTTGCATCTGCTTATCTGGCTTCTCCTTCAATCCCACGTCACCCAACTCAACCTATTCTTAATTTACAGGGGAACTGGGGTTGGTTGAGGCGGGGGGGAGTTGTGGGGGCAGACAAGAATGTGAAGTTGAGACCAAGATCGGATCAATCATGACCTTATTGAGCAGTGGAGGAGACTTGAAGGGCTGAATGGACTTCTCTTTCCCTTGTATCTTCTTAAGTCTTATTAAGTATTTTCTGCGGTAGCGAGTTCCAGAAATGTCTCCTGAATTTGTCTTTGGATTTATTAGCAAACTATAGCGCTGTAGTGCTGCTCTGTAGAAAATTTTCCATATTTAGCGTAGTAAACCATAGAGTCATACAGCATGGAAACAGATCCTTCGGTCCAACTTGTCCATGCCGACCAGACATCCCAATCTGACCTAGTCCCATTTGGCCCATATCCCTCTAAACTCTTCCTATTCATTTACATTGTACCGGCCTCCACCACTTCCTCTGGCAGCTCATTCTATACCTTTTCATAAGTGTTCAAACATCAAAACAGGTCACTTCTTCAATGGAGAAAAAAGTCCCTGCTTGTCCAGTCAATTCTGATGATGATAACCTCTCTTTCCTCATTTCATTCTTAGAAATGGCTTCGCCAATTCCTCTGGTGTACCTAAATCCTTTTGTAGTACGGGCATGAGGATTGTTTGTAATGCTGGAAGGAGACTCTAATCAAAGTTCAGTACAAAACTGACATCACTTCTCTCCTATTCTGAGTGTGCCATGCACAATCCTGCCAATGTAAACAGTAATAACTCCTTCAGGATTGACCAGGAAATTCTAGCAATTAAAGTTTAATGTTCAGGGCATTGCTATATGTAAAAATTTGGAGGAATCTCTCCCAGAATATTAAACAAAGTCTTATAGCTTTCTCGTTTCCATTCATTTATTAATAATGTAAGATCGTAGAACAGTTAAATCACAGAGGAAGGCCACTCAGCTAGTCATGTCAATACTAGTTTTCTGAGACCTTGTCCTGTGTTAGGAATGCTGAATCCAGCACAGCATTGGGTGACGTGGAGGCTCAGTGGTTAGCACTGCTGCCTCACAGTGCCAGGGACCTGGGTTCGATTCCAGCCTCAGGCAACTGTCTGTGTGGAGTTAGCACATTCGATCTGCGTGGGTTTCTGCCAGGTGCTCCGGTTTTCTCCCAGAATCCAAAGGTGTGTAGGTTAGGTGGCCTGGCCTTGCTAAATCACCCTGTAGCGTTGAGGGTTGTGCAAGCTAGGTGTCTTAGCCATGTTAAGATACAGGGACAGGGCAGAGGATGGAATGCAATTAGGAAGCCATTGAGCCCACACTGATCCTCCAAAGTGCATCCCACCCAGACACACCACCTTTTATCCTTTGTAACTCTGCATTCCTCTTGGCTAAACCACCTGCCACAAATTCATGGAGACTATGAGCAATTTAGCATGACCAAACCACCCTAACCTGCACATCTTTGGACTGTGGGAGGAAACTGGAGCACCCAGAGGAAACCCACACAGAGATGGGGAGAATGTGAAAACTTCACACAGACAATCGCCTAAGGACAGAATCCAATACGGGTCCCTGGTGCTGTGAGGCAGCAAGGCTAACCACTGTGCCACCCAGAACTCCTACCTCTGAGGTACGGCCTCTACCACTGCACCACAACAGCATCCCCTTTCCTTCCTCTGGAAGCATTAGTAAACCAGGTGGGGTTTTAATTGCAAAGTGTTTCAATTGCAGGTTTTAACTAATCGAATTTGAATTTCAGCAGTGAAATTTGAATCCATGAGCCAGGCCATCAGGCAGGCCTTGTGGGCTACCGACTAAGTAACACAATCACGGGGCTTGAATGATTAACATTGTGAGCCTGGTATAGTTACATCTGTGATATGAAGGTACTGCGGCCACTGTGGATTCTCAGAATTGTCAACCCCGGACGCAATCTCAGAGATTCCACCACCTGTCCTCTTAACCAACATTCCCTCTAAACCGCACGGCACGGGCAGCCTCTGCATGCTTCCGTGTATTCCCACTGGCATGGCGATCGTGGCATTGACCTCCAGTTCCGGAAGCTGTTGCCAAGCAAGAGAGAAATCCCGAAGCTGCTCTTGCCCCCAGTGGGCTGCATATGGTCAAACGGCCTGTTCCCAGGTATTTCGATGAGTGAAGACACTTGAAGTTTTTGTTTATAAATGTTGCTATGATTTTTTTTCCTGGGTAGGGCGTGGGGCAGGGACTCTGGAGAATAATCTTTCACCTATGGAGACTCTGGATCAATTCCAGAAGGACGTCAGCCCCACGAGGCTCAGCAGTGCTCACTCCCACCACCCAGTGTCTCATGGGCAACAAGAGAATGAGACGAATCACCAACAAGGGGCTCGTTGTTATTTTGGTGCTGAGAGGTTGTCAAATCTCTCTTGCTTATTGGTTGCCACAGCCAACAACCCAAACAGGCCTTTCTGGTTTACTTTAGCAGAAGGTGACTGACGCCCAGTGCATCGCATCTGCTCTCTACATCCCTGTGGGATCCCTTTGCTTGTTTATCCCACAACGTGGCATGACAAACAAAAGCTATGTCCACTGGTGTTAAAAACAAGCAGCACAACGTAAGCATCTCTGGAATCTCTCGTGGGAGACCAAGAAAATATTTATTCAGTTATGACGTGAAATAAAACTTAGGTGATAATGTATGAGCTTTTGTATCTTCTCATTCTGTGATATTGCCTGATTTTGTCTCTCACCAAAGCTATTGTCATGTCCCAATCAACTAAATGTGAAAATTCTCAGCCTTGTTTTCAAATCCCTCCATGACCATCCCCCATCTCTGCAATCTCCTCCTCTGTAACTTTCTGAGATTATTGCTGTGTCAAAATCCTGGAATTCCCTCCCTCAGGGCATTGTGGGTCAACTTAGAGCGGGTGGACTCCAGCGGTTCAAGGAGGCAGCTCACCCCCACCTTCTCAAGGGGCAACAGAGGGTGGGCAATAAATGGGCCAGGCCCAACCACTGGTACCCATGTCCCATGAATGAATAAGAAATAAAGATACCCCTGAATAAGAAATAAAGACACCTCGCTTCCCCTGTTCTGGATCCCCCAGCTTCCTTGATTTTTCATCACACAAAAAGGGTTAGACAGGGTGGACACAGAAACATAGTCCCTCTGGCTTTAGACACAAAAAACCACCGGACACAGTCTCAGAATAAAAGGCAAGCCATTTAGGACTGAGGTATGGAGGAACATCTTCTTTGGTGGACCTTTGGAATTCTCTACCCCAGATGTTTGTGGAAGCTCTCGCATGAAGTAAGTTCAAGACAGGAACTGATAACTGTATCGTTGTTAATGCCATCAAAGTGAACAGAAGTAGTGCAAGGATATAACTTTGAACTGTATGAACATCGATGATCTAGACTGTAAAGCAGGCTTGAGGGGCTGAATGGCCAACTCTTGCTCCAACACTGCAATGTCCTACCGTGGACGGTCGTATTTTCATTAGTTGAGGCCCAAAGATCTGGCATTCTCCTCTCTAAAACTCTCCTTTTCCTTCTTCGAGATACACCTGTGAATGCTTGGACCAGGTTTTTGGCCTTCTGGCTGAATAGCTCTGTGGGGTAAGTTTGCAAGGGGTCCTGGGTTTGATTTCAACCTTCGGGTGCTCTGATTTCCTCTCGCAGCCCAAAGATGTGCAGGTTAGGTGGGTTAGCCCTGGGAGATGAGGGCTTACAGGGTAGGGGGGGGGGTGCTGAAGAGTTGGGGGTGAAGGTTTTTCACTGACTTTATACCCTGCTGCCCCATTACTGAGTGATAATACCTTAAGAGAGTGGGACTTTGGCTCATCAGGGACTGGAAATCCCACCCTCAAGTTCTCCTGGACCATTGGCACAGTGGCACAGTATGGAATCCCTACAGTGTGGAAAGAATGGATTCAACCCAAGTCTGCTGCATCCCACCCAATTCCAGATCCCTACCCTATCCCTGTAACCCCACATTTCCTAAGGCTAACCCACCCTAACCTGCATATCTTTGGACTGTGGGGGGAAATCGTAACACCCGGAGGAAACCCACAAAGACAGTCACCCAAGGCTGCAATCAAACCCAGGTCCCATACACTGTGAGGCAGCAGTACTAACCACTGAGCCACCGTGCTCCCCAACCATCCCTATCTAATGACAGAGCAGTCCTTTGAGACTAATGGTGGCTTTACCTAATGACCAAGAGCGTTCCGAGATCCTCCAAAGAACATCTTACCCTGATCTCCCCTTAACCTTATTTCCTGTAATCCTGCATTTCCCAAGAGCTAACCACCCAGCCTGCACATTCCTGACACTACGGGTAATTTAGCATGGCCAATCCACCCTAACCTGCACATCTATGGATTGTGGGAGGAAACCCACACAGATGTGGGGAGAATGTGCAAATTCCACACAGACAGTCGCCTGAGGGTGGAATCGAACCTGGGTCCCTGGCGCTGTGAGGCAGCAGTGCTAACCACTGAGCCACCGTGCCACCCAGGAGAGGGAGATCACCTAGACTTAATGAAAGGGCTCCCTGGCGAGGGGTGAGAGGAGGGTGAGTGGTGTGGTTTGAGCAGTTGAGCATAGAGGAATTCCAAAACGAGATACTCGGTCAATCTTCCTGCCTGAGCCTAACTTCATTGAATTTCCTGGACACATGTTTTACTGTAGCATTGACAGAAGTAGGACCTTGACTGGCAATGTAAAGACCTCCATTAGCCAAAGGCTGATCAAGGTGGCCAATAAACTTATCTCAGCCCCCCCAGATTGTGGGCAGGAGTGTGGCAGTCTGGTCACTGGCATCAGCCCTTCACTATACAGCCCTTTCCTGCAATTTCAAATATGACGGCAGAATGGCAGGAGAGGGAGCAGAAGTGCATACATTTACCCTCATATCCTGGCATGGTGCCACATTTTTATTATGGTGCAGAAGGTGGCCATTCAGCCCATCATGCCTGCACTGGCTTGTGGAGTATTCTAATTCAGTGCCACTCTCCTGCCCTTTTCCCAAGTCCCTGCTCATTGCTTCCAGCCAAATTATCATCCAATGCCCTCTTGAATGCCTCTACTGAATTTGCCTCCTGTGTATTTTCAGACAGTGCAATCTAGACCCAACCCACTCAGTCATAGAGTTGTAGAGCAAGGAAACTGATCCTTTGGTCCAAATAATCCATTCCAACCAGATATCCTGAATTAATCCAGTCCCATTTTACAGAATTTGGCCCATATCCCTCTAAACCCTTCCTATTCATGTATCCATCCAGATGCCTTTAAAATGTTGTAATTGTACCAGCCTCCACCACTTCCTCTGGCAGCTCATTCCATACACGCACCACCCTCTGTGTGAAAAAGTCGCCCCTTAGATCCCTCAAATCTTTCACCTCTCAGCTTAAACCTGTGCCCTCTGGTTTTGGGCTCCTGTACACTGGGGAAATGACCTTGTCTGTTTACCGTATCCATGCCCCTCATGATTTTATAAACCTCTACAAGGTCACCCTCACCCTCTGATGCTCCAGGGAAAATAGCCCCAGCCTATTCAGCCTCTCCCCGCAGCTCAAACCCTCCAACCCTGGTAACATCCTTGTAAATCTTTTCTGCACCCTTTCAAGTTCAACAATATCTTTCTTATAGCAGAGTGACCAGCGTTGAATGCGGTATTCCAAAAGTGACCTCACCAATGTTCTCTACTCGCTGTGTAAAAAGAAGTAATTTTCTCACCTTGCAGTTATTTATTTTATAAAGCACCTTACAACTCTGCCATCTGGTTTGCAATCCATTTGTAACTGGAAACAGTTTCTCCCGTCCACTCTACCAAAACCCCTTATGATCTTGAGAACCTCTGTCAGATCTCCTCTTAGCCTTCTCCTTTTCCAGGCGAACAGTCCCAATGCCTTCAATCTATCTGTATAATTGAAGTTTCCTGAAACTATTCTTTGTAAATCTCTTCTGAACTCTCTCCAAAACATTCAAAATCTTCCTACAGTTTGATGCCCCGAGCTGTACACAACACTCCAGCTGAGGTCTAACCAGAATCTTATACAAGTTTCACTTAGACTCCCTGTTCTTTTACTCATTACCTCCATTTATGAAGCCTGCAATACTGTACACTTTATTTATATACAATAAAATACTTTTCTGATGGAAAATCACCAGACTTTAAACATTGACTCTTCTTACACAGATACTACTAGACCTGCTGAGTTTCCCTAGCAATTTCTGTTTCTGTATGAAAGAACTGCGAATGCTGCTGTAAAACCAGAAGCTGCTGGAAAAGCTCAGCAGGTCTGGCAGCATCTGCGAAGAAAAGAATCAGAGTTAACGTTTCGGGTCCGGTGACGTCCTGAGGAAAGGTCATTGGACCTGAAATGTTAACCCTGATTTTTTTCCTTCACAGATGCTGCCAGATCTGCTGAGCTTTTCCAGCAACTTCTGTTTCTGTATGCTTTAGTTACAGCTCTTTCTATCTATGCTTTATTGACTAATGTTCATATAGACCTGAGTCGCTCTGCTCCTGCACACACTTTCGAATAGTACCCTTTGTTTTACACTGTTTATGTGTTCTTTGTATTGAAGAGCATCATCTCATATTTCTTTGCATTGAACTGCTACCAATCTGCCGACTCCATCAACTTGTCAATGTCCTTCTGAATTTATACACAATCCTCCTTACAGTTTGTGACTCTCCCAAGTTTTGTGTCATCCACAAACTGTGAAATTGTCTCCTGCACACCGTTGATATGTACCAGGAAAAGTAAGGGTCCCAGTACTGGACCCGGAAACTCCATTACAAACAATCCTCCAGCCTGAAAAATGCTGACTGACCATCACTTTCTGCACCCTCTCTTCAGCCAATTTTGTCTCCATTTTCCCTTCTTTTTCATGACCTAAACTTTCCACACAAGTCTGTGTGTGGCACCAAATCAAAGGCCTTTTGTAGGTATATATACATTTTATCAACAGCATTGACCACACCAACACTCTCTGTTACCTTTTCAGAAAACCTCCAGGAAGTTACTTGGATATGATTTTCCCTTAGTAAAGCTATTCTGATTCACCAGAATCAATCCATATTTCCCACGTTAGTATTCATTCAATCCAAATAACCCATTCCATAGCCTTCCTGTGAGTCTTGGGGGCGTTTTACTGAGTTAAAGGTGCTTATTAAATGCAACTTCTTGTTGTCACATGGTGAAGGAAAACAGCTGGCCCTCACAACATCAAGTTGGAAAGAAAGAAATAACTTGCATTTAAATACTAACTTTCATATCGTCAAGTCATTTCAAAGTGCATTACAACCCATGCAGTGCATTTGGAGTGCAGTGGAATATGGGAAATATGGCAGGCAATCTGCGCACAGCAAACTGGCTCAGACAGCAATGAGGTGATGCTCAGATAGGAATGTAGGGACAGGAGTAGGCCACTCAGCCCATTGAGCCTGTTCAATTAGGCCATGTCTGATCATCCACCACAATGCCAATTCTTCCATATCCCTCGACATCCTTAGAATCCAGCAATCTAATCTGATCTCTGTCTTGCACATTGTCAACGATGACTCTCCAGAGCTTTTTGGAGTAGAAAATTCCAATGATTCACACACTCTGAGTGAAGAAATATCTCCTTATCTCACACGTAAATGGCTTGCCCCTCATTCTGAGGCAGTATCCTCTGATTCTAGGCTCACCAAACAGAGTAAACGTTCTTTGTCCATCTGTCCTGTCATTCCCTGTAAGAATTCTGGAAGCTTTAATGACAGACACTCTCATTCTCAAAACTGTAGACCAATGCTTCCCACCGTGAACCCATCTCGAGGCTGGCAAATCATTGTGATCCCCTCACCCAGAGCTGTCAAAAAGTGTTCTTTTGTTTTATCCATTCACAGGACAAGCTGGGCCATGCTCATTTATTTCTCATGCCTTATTGCCCAAGGGGCAGCTGGCAGTCAGTCACAGTGTTGTGGGTCTGGAGTCACATGTAGGACAGGCAAGGTAAGGATGGCAGATTTCCTTCTCTAAAGCACATTAGTGAACCAGATGGGATTTTCCTGACAAGCAACAAAGGTTTCATTGACTTTATTTCTAATTTCATTTCAATTAGACTTTTAATTCCAGAACATTATCAAGCTTGAATTCCACCACCTGCTGAAGCAGGATTCGAACCCAGGGTCCCTAGGACATTAGCTGAGTTTCTGGATTAATGTTCCAGTGATAATACCACTGGCTCTCCTAAACTTTTGAAACTTTGTCAAAGTTCTGTGCCTTCCATTGCTGCTATAGAGCTCAGGACCTCAATCTTTCACCTAGAAACTCTGCCTGGTGTCCCAACCCGCTCTTTGTAAAGTCCAGCCCTAAAGAATACAGGGTAAGATTCTTTGATCACTCCTCATACAACAGCACAGGGGTTAGACTGGTGAGCTTCCATTACACTCCCTGCATACCTTGTACATTCTTCCTCGGAGGAGGAGACCATATCTGTACATAGTACCCCGGCTGTAGTTTCACTAAAGCTCTATGTATTGTGGGGAGAGATAATGGGAACTGCAGATGCTGGAGATTCCAAGATAATAAAATGTGAGGCTGGATGAACACAGCAGGCAAAGCAGCATCTCAGGAGCACAAAAGCTGACGTTTCGGGCCTAGACCCTTCATCAGAGAGGGGGATGGGGGGAGGGAACTGGAATAAATAGGGAGAGAGGGGGAGGCGGACCGAAGATGGAGAGTAAAGAAGATAGGTGGAGAGAGTGTAGGTGGGGAGGTAGGGAGGGGATAGGTCAGTCCAGGGAAGACGGACAGGTCAAGGAGGTGGGATGAGGTTGGTAGGTAGCGGGGGGTGCGGCTTGGGGTGGGAGGAAGGGATGGGTGAGAGGAAGAACCGGTTAGGGAGGCAGAGACAGGTTGGACTGGTTTTGGGATGCAGTGGATGGGGGGGAAGAGCTGGGCTGGTTGTGTGGTGCAGTGGGGGGAGGGGACGAACTGGGCTGGTTGAGGGATGCAGTAGGGGAAGGGGAGATTTTGAAACTGGTGAAGTCCACATTGATACCATATGGCTGCAGGGTTCCCAGGCGGAATATGAGTTGCTGTTCCTGCAACCTTCGGGTGGCATCATTGTGGCAGTGCAGGAGGCCCATGATGGACATGTCATCAAGAGAATGGGAGGGGGAGTGGAAATGGCTGCTGCCGCCCACCCCGATCCTCCCACTGCCGACGGAACCCCGCCCACGGTCGACGCCGACGGAACCCCGCCCACGGTCGACGCCGACGGAACCCCGCCCACGGTCGACGGAACCCCGCCCACGGTCGACGGAACCCCGCCCACGGCCAACGACCTCTTCGCCCCGCCCACAACCTCCACAGCCTGCTACCCCAGAGAAGACAGCCACACTGAGCCCTGCCGCATCTTCACCATCCCCCCAGACCTCCCACTGACTGAGGACGAACGGTCAGTCCTGAGCAAGGGGCTCACCTTTGTCCCCCTACAACCACACATCAACGAATACCAGTCACGGACGGACATAGAGCAGTTTTTCCGCCGTCTTCGCCTGCATGCCTACTTCTTCAACCGGGAACCTAACCCTCCTTCCACTGACCCCTTCACCCGCTTCCAACACAAGTCCTCCTCCTGGACACCACCCCCAGGCCTCCTACCCTCCCTCGACCTCTTCATCTCCAACTGCCGTCGAGACATCAACCGCCTCAACCTCTCCACCCCTCTCACCCACTCCAACCTCTCCCCCGCAGAACGGGCAGCCCTCCGCTCCCTCCGCTCTAACCCCAACCTCACCATCAAACCCGCAGACAAGGGTGGCGCAGTGGTAGTATGGCGCACTGACCTCTACATCGCCGAGGCCAGACGCCAACTCTCCGACACCACCTCCTACCGCCTCCTCGATCATGACCCCACACCCGAGCACCAAACCATCATCTCCAACACCATTCACGACCTCATCACCTCAGGGGACCTCCCACCCACAGCCTCCAACCTCATTGTTCCCCAACCCCGCACGGCCCGTTTCTATCTCCTTCCCAAAATCCACAAACCTGCCTGCCCTGGTCGACCCATCGTCTCAGCCTGCTCCTGCCCCACCGAACTCATCTCCACCTATCTGGACTCCATTTTCTCCCCTTTGGTCCAGGAACTCCCCACCTACGTCCGTGACACCACCCACGCCCTCCACCTCCTCCAGGACTTCCAATTCCCTGGCCCCCAACACCTCATATTCACCATGGACGTCCAGTCCCTGTACACCTGCATTCCGCATGGAGATGGCCTCAAGGCCCTCCGCTTCTTCCTGTCCCGCAGGCCCGACCAGTCCCCCTCCACCGACACTCTCATCCGCCTAGCTGAACTCGTCCTCACACTCAACAACTTCTCTTTTGACTCCTCCCACTTCCTACAGACTAAGGGGGTGGCCATGGGCACCCGCATGGGCCCCAGCTATGCCTGCCTCTTTGTAGGTTACGTGGAACAGTCCCTCTTCCGCACCTACACAGGCCCCAAACCCCACCTCTTCCTCCGGTACATTGATGACTGTATCGGCGCCGCCTCTTGCTCCCCAGAGGAGCTCGAACAGTTCATCCACTTCACCAACACCTTCCACCCCAACCTTCAGTTCACCTGGGCCATCTCCAGCACTTCCCTCACCTTCCTGGACCTCTCAGTCTCCATCTCAGGCAACCAGCTTGTAACTGATGTCCATTTCAAGCCCACCGACTCCCACAGCTACCTAAAATACACCTCCTCCCACCCACCCTCCTGCAAAAATTCCATCCCCTATTCCCAATTCCTCCGCCTCCGCCGCATCTGCTCCCACGACAAGACATTCCACTCCCGCACATCCCAGATGTCCAAGTTCTTTAAGGACCGCAACTTTCCCCCCACGGTGATCGAGAACGCCCTTGACCGCGTCTCCCGCATTTCCCGCGACACATCCCTCACACCCCGCCCCCGCCACAACCGCCCCAAGAGGATCCCCCTCGTTCTCACACACCACCCTACCAACCTCTGGATACAACGCATTATCCTCCGACACTTCCGCCATTTACAATCCGACCCCACTACCCAAGACATTTTTCCATCCCCTCCCCTGTCTGCTTTCCGGAGAGACCACTCTCTCCGTGACTCCCTTGTTCGCTCCACACTGCCCTCCAACCCCACCACACCCGGCACCTTCCCCTGCAACCGCAGGAAATGCTACACTTGTCCCCACACCTCCTCCCTCACCCCCATCCCAGGCCCCAAGATGACATTCCACATCAAGCAGAGGTTCACCTGCACATCTACCAATGTGGTATACTGCATCCACTGTACCCGGTGCGGCTTCCTCTACATTGGGGAAACCAAGCGGAGGCTTGGGGACCGCTTTGCAGAACACCTCCGCTCAGTTCGCAACAAACAACTGCACCTCCCAGTCGCAAACCATTTCCACTCCCCCTCCCATTCTCTTGATGACATGTCCATCATGGGCCTCCTGCACTGCCACAATGATGCCACCCGAAGGTTGCAGGAACAGCAACTCATATTCCGCCTGGGAACCCTGCAGCCATATGGTATCAATGTGGACTTCACCAGTTTCAAAATCTCCCCTTCCCCTACTGCATCCCTCAACCAGCCCAGTTCGTCCCCTCCCCCCACTGCACCACACAACCAGCCCAGCTCTTCCCCCCCATCCACTGCATCCCAAAACCAGTCCAACCTGTCTCTGCCTCCCTAACCGGTTCTTCCTCTCACCCATCCCTTCCTCCCACCCCAAGCCGCACCCCCCGCTACCTACCAACCTCATCCCACCTCCTTGACCTGTCCGTCTTCCCTGGACTGACCTATCCCCTCCCTACCTCCCCACCTACACTCTCTCCACCTATCTTCTTTACTCTCCATCTTCGGTCCGCCTCCCCCTCTCTCCCTATTTATTTCAGTTCCCTCCCCCCATCCCCCTCTCTGATGAAGGGTCTAGGCCCGAAACGTCAGCTTTTGTGCTCCTGAGATGCTGCTTTGCCTGCTGTGTTCATCCAGCCTCACATTTTATTATCATGTATTGTGGGGAGGTTGGTTGTGACATGATTGGCCAGGCCTGCTTGCCCTTCTCCGAAAAAGTGCCATAGAATCAAGTGCACCGGAAACATGTTAATTTGCCAACATTCACTGTTCAGGGACAGGGAAGCCTACGGTGTGTGTCAGCCCCTCCTCCCTGAGAGTACCATCTCCAGTGTGCGAAGTTGCTCAGTGTCTATCCCTCATTGTAGGAGTACATCACCTACCTCCAACCTGGGTACGCTTCAGCTTATGTATACACTCCATTGTGTATACTTGTGCGGGTATGACCCAATGTGTACACAATCCTCAATGTGGTTATGTGGGTAGCCTCATTCTTCTAAACCCCAGTGAGAAGAGTCCCAGCCTGTTTAGCCTTTGCTCGTAAGGCAGTCCTTCCATACCAGGGATCTTTCTAGTCAATTTTCCTGAGCTGCCTCCAAAGGAATAATTTATTTTTTGAATAAGGCTATCAGAACTGATCACAATACTCCAGATGTGGTGTCACTAGCATCTTGTGTGGGTGTTGTAAGACTTCCCTACTCTTCCACTCCGACCTCCTTGAAATAAGGGCCACCATTCCGTTACCCTTCCTGATTCCCTGCTGCCCCTGTGTGCCCTCCCTTTATGCTGCAGCTTTCCTCAGTTTTTTCTCCATTTAAATAATATGCTGCTCTTTTGTTCTCCCGTTCAAAATGAGCAACTTGACATTTTCCCAAATTATACTCCATTTATCAACATTTTGCTCACTTAATTAACTTATCAATATCTCTCTGTAAACTGCTTATACCTTTCTTACAATCACCAGTGGATATAGATCCCCAAGACCAGGGAGTCACCCCAGTCTGAGTGTTTTCCTCCGCGTGTTCATTCCCACTGGTGTGGGTACACCCCCCAGTGTGTGTGTAAACCCTCACTGCCGGTGTGTCTTGGTTAGTGTACAGTTTTCAATTACAGTATGTCCTGGTGTTTGTATACCTGGTGATATACTTCACCCAGCGGGGGTACATCCTCCAGTTTGGGCACACTGCCCCAGAGGGCAAATGTGGGTACACTGTCCCAGTGCGTGTACATCCTACAGTGTTGGTACACTACCCCAGTGTGCATACATACCCCAGTGTGGGTACACTGCCCCAGTGTGCATACGTACCCAGTGTGAGTATGCTGCCCCAGCATGCATACGTACCCCAGTGTGGATATACTGCCCAGTGTGCATACGTACCCAGTGTGAGTATGCTGCCCCAGCATGCATACGTACCCCAGTGTGGGTATACTGCCCAGTGTGCATACGTACCCAGTGTGAGTATGCTGCCCCAGTATGCATACGTCCCCCAGAGTGGGTTTGCTTCCCCAATGTGCATACATACCCCAGTGTGGGTACACTGCCCCAGTATGCATACGCACCCCAGTGCGGGTTCGCTGCCCCAGTATGCATACGTACCCCATTGTGGGTACAGTGCCCCAGTGTGCATACGCACCCCAGTGTGGGTTCGCTGCCCCAGTGTGCACAGGCACCCCAGTGTGGGTACAGTGCCCCAGTGTGCACAGGCACCCCAGTGTGGGTACACTGTCTCAGTATGGGTACATCCTACAATTCTGGTACACTGCCCTAGTGCGGCTATATAGTCCAGAGTGGGTACACGGACCCAGTATGGGTACACTGTGCCAGTGTGTGTACGCACTGTAGTGTTGGTCACTGTCTAGTGACAATTCTTAAGATGTTTAATGGGAATGAACTCTTTCCTGTTGAATGGGAGGAACAGCTGGATCACTTACATAGGAAGTACCAGAGGGCAATCCCAGTTATGACCAGAATGATGACGATTAGCACAAAGGACACGATGATTATTGTCTTCCTGCTGGTCCTTGCCAGTTTGGCAGGTACAATCACCTGGAATAAAAAATACAAAAAGGCAACTATTTTTGTCACTGCAATATTTACAATCATTTAAATACCTTCAGGCTCACTGCACAACCAGTCAGCAACCAACCAGGAACTACACTCCAGGACACCGCAGCCACTCCGTGGGAATTCATCTCAAAACGTGCATCAAAGGAAGTTGTGTGCATTTTCATCTTCCCTCTTTCCTTCATTGATCACAGATTTTGGAGCAGGGGAAAGGAGGATGGTTGACAGCAAAGAAACATTCAATTTCTTTTATTCATTGCCCATCCCAGAGGGCAGTGAGGAGTCAAACACATTGCTGTGGGTCTGGAGTCACATGTAGGCCAGACCAGGTAGATTCACACAATACAAAAAAGGCCCTTTGAGTCTACACCAACATAACTTCCACTAAGCGTGCACTCATCCCAATTTCCTGCACTTGTCCCATATCCTTGAAAGTTACGACATTTGGACTACTCATCCAAATTTTTGTTTTAAAGGTTGTAATGTTTCCAGCAGCGTACCCACACTGGGACAGTGTACCCACACTGCAGGATGTACCCACACTGGGACAGTGTACCCACACCGTGGCGTGTACCCACACTGGGGCAGTGTGCCCACAGTGGGCAGTGTACCCAGCCTCCACTAACTTGCCAGGCAGTGCATTCCAGATGCCCACCACACACTGAGTGAAAACGTTATTACCCAAAGCCCCTCTGAATCTCCTTACCCTTAAATTACACCCTCTCATGATTGGCCCCCTAACCATGGGGAATAGCTGCTCTCTATTCACCCTGTACATATCCCACATAATTTTACACACTTCAATCATATCCCCCCTCAGTCTTCTCTGCTCTAAAGAAAACAATCTAAGCCTCTCCAGTCTCTCCTTATGGCTCAATTTCTCCGTGCCACGCAACATTCCTTGTGAACCTCCTCTGAACCATCCCGAGTGCTATCACCTGCTTCCTGTAGTGAAGTGACCAGAACTGCACGCAGTACCCAATCATCCTGTACCCCTATTCGCAATTCCTCTGCCTCCGCCGTATCTGCTCTCTAGATGAGGCGCTCCACTCCTGGACATTCCAGATGTCTTTGTTTTTCAAGGACCACAATTTACCCCCAACAGTGGTTGAAAACACCCTTGATCGCATCTCTTGCATTTCCTGCACCTCAGCTCTCACACCCCCTCCCCGCAATAAAAGCACGTATCACCCCATTAACCTCCGGATTCCACAGTTCATTCTCCGCCGCTTCCGCCACCTGCAATCTGACCCCACTACGAAGGATATAAATCCCTCCCCACTCCTACCTGCCTTCCGGAGGGACCGCGCTCTCCGCGACTCCCTCATCCGCTCCACACTCCCCACACCCAGCACCTTTCCCCTGCAACCGCAGGAAGTGCTACACTTGCCCCCACACCTTCCCTCTCACCCCCATCCCAGGCCCCAAGAAAACCTTCCACATTAAACAGATGCTCACTTGCACATCCTCTAATGTGGTCTATTGTGTCCGCTGTTCCCAGTGTGGCTTCCTCTACATCGGGGAAACCAAGCACAGGCTTGGAGGCCACTTTTGGAACACCCATGCTCGGTTTGTGACAAACAACAATACCTTCCAGTCGTGAATCACTCAAACTACCCCTCCCACTCCCTGGGTGACAGGTCCATCCTGGGCCTCCTCCAGTATATCGATGATGCCACCTGGAAACCAAAGGAGCAGCACCTCACATTCCACCCTGGGGGCCTACAACCCAATGGTTTCAATATAGACTTTACGAGCTTCAAAATCTCCCCACCCCTGGCCTCATCCATGACCAGCCCTCCCTCTCGTCCCTACTTCCTTGACCTGTCCGTCTTCCTTCCCACCTATCCGCCCCCTCCCTCCTCACAGACTAACCCCCATCCCAACTCCCGACCTACACTCACATTTACTAGCTTCATTCCCGCCTTCTTGACCTGTCCGCCTTCTCTCCATCTATCTGCTCCATTATCCACCTTCTATCACCGCCCCCTCTCGACTTATTTCAGAGCCCCCTTCCCCTCCCCATTTCTGAAGAAGGATCCAGACCCGAAACATCGGCCTTCCTTCTCCTCTGATGCTGCCTGGCCTGCTGTGTTCCTCCAGCTCTACACCTTGTGAACACAGTACTCCAGCTGTGACCGGACCAATGTGCTGTACAACTGCAACATTACCTCGTTGCTCTTATAGTCCATGCCACGACTGATGAAAGCAAGTGTCCCATACATCTTCTAAACTATCCTATTCATGTGTTTGGCTGACTTCAGGTAAGGATGCAGTTTCCACTCCTGAAGGGCATTAGTGAATCAGATGGGGTTTTCCAACAATTGATTCATGATCATCATTAGACTCCGAACTCCATATTTTTATTGAATTCAAAATTCACCATCTGTCACAGTAGGATTTGAACCCAAGATTCTGGATTAACAGCCCAGTGATAATACCACTAGGCTATCACCTCCCAGTAAAGTGGGGAGGGGGGAACTGCTTGTTTCTCTTGTCTGCAGCTTGGGAGGTTTACCAGATCTAATCAAAGAAACAGATCTGTTGTGGCACAAAAGGGAGGCTATTTGGCACATTGTTACAAGAATAGCAAAAGTTGCTGCTGTCTCTTGCTGACCTGGGAAAGCAGGGCTGTACGAGGTCAGAATCATAGCATCCCTACAGTGTGGATGCAGGCCATGCATCCCATCGAGTCCATACTGACCCTCTGAAGAGCATACCACCCAGGAACTCCTCCCTACCCTATCCCTGTAAGCCTGCATTTCCCATGGCTAATCCAATAGTCTGTGCTTCCTTGGGCACTATGGGGCAATTTAGCACAGCCAATCCACCTTAACCTGCACATCCTTGGACTGTGGAAGGAAACCGGAGCACCGTGAGGAAACACACACAGATTCAGAGGGAACGTGCAAACTGTACACAGACAGTCACCTAGTCAATAGGAAGTTCCGTTCCAAGCCAGACACCATCCTGACTTGGAAATATATCATTGCTCCTTCACTGTCACGGGGTCAAAATCCTAAACCTCGCTTCCTACCCGACTTCCTTCCCACCCTCCCTCCCCTACTGTATCTCATGGGCTGCAGAGCTTCAAGGAGGCACCTCACCTCAACTTTTCATACAATGTGAAGTTGTTCATTTTGGAAGGCAGAACAAAAGAACAGAATGTTATTTAAACAGAGAGAAAACCGCAACACAAAGGGACCTGAGGGGTACGAGTGCACAAAACACAGAAAACTAGCACATAGTTACAGTCATACAGCACAGACACAGACTGTTCGGTCCAACCAGTCCATGCCGACCGTAACTCCAAACTAAACTAGTCCCACCTGCCTGTTCCTGGCCCACTTCCCTCCAATCAGTTCTTATTCATGTACTTATCCAAATATCTTTTAAGCATTGTAATTTTACCGCATCCACCACTTCCTCAGGAAGTTCATTCCACACACAAGCCACTCGCTGTATAATAAAGGTTGCTCCCATGGCCTTGTTAAATCTTTCTCCTTTCACCATGAAAATGTGCCCCCTAATCTTGCCCCTTAGGAAAAAGACACCTGACATTCACCTCATCCTACCCTTCATGATTTTATAAGAACAAGGGACAGGAATAGGCCATCCAGCCCCTCGAGCCTGCCCCACCATTTTTTGAGACTCAGCTCCACTTACCCAACCACTCACCATAACCCTTAATTCCTTTACTGTTCAAAAATTTATCTAGCCTTACCTTAATAACATTCAGCGAGGTAGCTTCATCCGCTTCACTGGGCAGGGAGTTCCACAGATTCACAACCCTTTGGGTGAAGAAGTTCCTCTTGACCTCAGTCCTACATCTGCTTCCCTTTGTTTTGAGGCTATGCCCTCTAGTCCTGGCTTCACAAGCTAGTGGAAACAACCTCCTGCCTCTGCCTTATCTATTCCCTTCATAATCTTATATGTTTCCATTAGGTCTCCCCTCATTCTTCTGAATTCCAATGAGTATAATTCCAGTCTACTCAGTCTCTCCTCATAATCCAACCCTCTCAACTCTGGAATCAGTGAGTGAATCTCCTCTGCACCCTCTCCAGTGTTAATATATCTCTTGTCAAGTAAGGAGACCAAAGCTGCACACAGTACTCCAGGTGTGGCCTCACCAGGACCCTATACAGCTGCAGCATAGCCTCCCTGTTTTTAAACTCCATCCCTCGAGCATCCCTTTATAAATCTCTATAAAGTCACCACTCAACCTGCTATGCTCCATTCAAAAAAGTCCCAGCCTGTCCCACAGCCTCTCTTTTTAACCCAAACCCTCCATACCAGCAACATCCCAATAAATCTCTTCTGCACTCTCTCCAGCTTAACAGTCTTCTTCCTTATACAGATTGCAGCAGGGAATCAGGAAGGCTAATGGAATGTTGGCCTTTATTTCAAGGAGGTTGGAGTATAAGAGTAGGGAAGGCTTAGTGCACCTGCACAAGGTGCTGGTGAGACCACATCTGGAGTATTGTGAGCAGTGTTGGTCCCTTTATTGAAGAAAATATATAATTTCATTGGAGGCAGTAGAGAAGGTTGCATGGTATGGCAGGATTGTCTTATGAGGAAAGGTTAAACAGGTTGGGATTCTATTCACTGGGGTTTAGAAGAATGACAGGTGACCTCATTGAAACTTGTAGGATTCTTGGGGGGTTTGGCAGGCTAAATGCAGAAAGGACGTTTCCCCCCATGGGAGAGTCTAGGGCCAGAGGACTCAGTCTCAGAACGAAGGGGCGCCCATTTAAGACTGATATCGAACACAGAACACAGAACAATACAGTGCAGAACAGGCCCTTCAGCCCTCGATGTTGCGCCGACTTGTGAACTAATCTAAGCCCCTCCCCCTACACTATCCCATCATTATCCATATGCTTATCCAAGAACTGTTTAAATGCCCCAAATGTGGCTGAGTTAACTACATTGGCAGGCTTGGCGTTCCACCCCCTTACCACTCTCTGAGTAAAGAACCTGCCTCTGATATCTGTCTTAAATCTATCACCCCTCAATTTGCAGCTATGCCCCCTTGTACAAGCTGAAATCATCATCATCGGAAAAAGACTCTCACTGTCCACCCTATCTAATCCTCTGATCATCTTGTATGTCTCTATTAAATCCCCTCTTAGTCTTCTTCTCTCCAATGAGAACAGACCCAAGTCCCTCACCCTTTCTTCATAGGGCCTGTGCTCCAGACCAGGCAACATCTTGGTAAATCCACCGACACTTCCGCCATCTACAATCCGACCCCACCACCCAAGCTATTTTTCCATCCCCACCCTTGTATGCCTTCCAGAGAGACCACTCTCTCCGTGACTCCCTTGTCCGCTCCACACTCCCCTCCAACCCCACCACACCCGGCACCTTCCCGTGCAACCGCAGGAAGTGCTGCACTTGCCCCCACACCTCCTCCCTCACCCCCATCCCAGGCCCCAGGATGACTTTCCATATCAAACAGATATTCACCTGCACATCTGCCAATGTGGTATATTGTATCCATTGCACCCGGTGTGACTTCCTCTACATTGGGGAAACAAAGCAGAGGCTTGGGGACCGCTTTGCAGAACACCTCCGCTCGGTTCGCAACAAACAACTGCACCTCCCAGTCGTGAACCATTTCAACTCCCCTCCCATTCCTCAGATGACATGTCCATCATGGGCCTCCTGCAGTGCCACAATGATGCCACTCGAAGGTTGCAGGAACAGCAACTTATATTCCGCTTGGGAACCCTGCAGCCCAATGGTATCAACGTGGACTTCACAAGCTTCAAAATCTCCCCTTCCCCTACTACATCCCAAAACCAGCCCAGCTCGTCCCCTCCCCCCACTGCATCCCAAAACCAGCCCAGCCTGTCTCTGCTTCCCTAACCTGTTCTTCCTCTCACCCATCCCTTCCTCTAACCTCAAGCCGCACCTCCATTTCCTACCTACCATCTCATCCCGCCTCCTTGACGTGTCCATCTTCCCTGGACTGACCTGTCCCCTCCCTATCTCCCCACCTATACTCTCCTCTCTACCTATCTTGTTTCCTCTTCATCTTCGGTCCGCCTCCCCCCTCACCCTATTTATTCCAGTTCCCTCTCCCCATCCCCCTCTCTGATGAAGGGTCTAGGCCCAAAATGTCAGCTTTTGTGCTCCTGAGATGCTGCTTGGCCTGCTGTGTTCATCCAGCTCCACACTTTGTTATCTAATATCCTGGCAAATCTCCTCTGCACCTTTTCCAATGCTTCCACATCCTTCCTGTATTGGGGTGACAAAAACTGCACGCCATATTCCAAATGAGGCCGCACTAGCAATTTGTACAGTTGCAACATGACATCATGGCTCCGGAACTCAATCTCTCTACCAATAAAACCTAACACACCGTAAGCCTTCTTAACAGCACTATCAACATGTGTGGCAACTTTCAGGGATCTATATACATGGACACCAAGATCCCTCTGCACATCCACACTACCGAGAATCTTTCCATTGGCCCAGTATGAGGAGGAATTTCTTCTCTTAGAAGGTTGACAGTCTTTGGAACTTCTTGCCACAGAGAGCCATGGGGGTGGAGTCCTTGTGAATCTCGGGCTGAGATAGATTCTTGATCGGTCGGGGACTTAAGGGTGACGGGGATAGGGCAAGGCCTGAGGAATGTCGAATCAGCCATGATCCCATTTAATGATGGAGCAGGCTCAAGGGGGCTGAATGGCCTCTCCTGTTCCTATTTCTTATGATGTTCTCAAGAGCAGATTGGGACGAACACATGTTGCCTTTACCAACAATTCTCACATCCCACGAAAGTATAAAATGTTTATCTTTCAAGCAATGTCGCAAAAAAATGCTGGTTATCTGTGCATTCCCCTGAACTGATTGTGGGCAAATTGGCCTCCTGCCTAACACCAGCTGCACTTTAGAAATAATCTGTTGGGTGGAAACGCTGCAGGAGTGACAGCAGCGGTGAACCTGCTATATAAATGCAAGGTTTTCTTCATACGTTCGGGAAAATTAAAACTTGCAGAACCAGGGCACTCAGATTCTAAAGGCTGGTGTTTGCCTTCACATGACCCTTGTAGTGAGTCATACATCAGCTCTCTGAAAGGACTGACCTTAAAACTGAGCCTGTCCTTTCGGTGACAGTCTGAGTAATGATTTACTAGAGGGGTGAAAATCCTCATGTCGATAGATTTGGCTGCTGCTCCTCTTTCGCTGCATCGGCGAATGGTCGGCAATGTAAGAGGGTTTTGCTCCTCTGTGTCTGGCGATGGCATTCCTTCCACTCTCCCCCACTTCCACTCGATCACGCTCGACTTACGGCTCTTCCGGACACGAACCCGATCTACCCGCCACGGTTCCTTGGCTAATGACGGTCTCAGTTTTGGCATTTTCAATTGACGCTCCCCTCTCCCCGCACTGATTTCGTTGATAAAATCATTGGGGAGGAGGTCTCTGGATTTCCAGGGCTGCTTCTGTGAGGAAGACTTTCCTGTCATCACACACGAACTGCTAAGCTTCAATTTTAATGTTACTTCTCCTTGGTTTGGAGCTTCCCATCAAAAAGGACACGGCCCCTTTGCACCCACCCTGGGCATTGGTGCAATTTGGCTGATAGAACATAGGCAAGTCTTTCCATTAGAGATAGGCAATGGTTAAATGGATTGAGGGGAACCACTCAATTCTAGGCCTCCAATGAATTATCACCAGCTGATACAGGGATTGAACACATGCTGTTGGCATTAACCTGCAGCCAACTGAGCTAAACAATCCAGAACCTGTAAGATCATTTCAAGCACATCAATTCAATCCTCTGCTTAATCCTCCATGCCCACAGGGGAAGGCAAAGGCTGGTCTGTGCAACCTGTCCTAATAATTCAACTCATTTGCCCTCAGTGCTCTAGTGAATTGGATGAGTGCCAACTTCCAAAGCCAACGTCTCCTTTCTGAGGTGCCCAGGAATGTAACAGCAGTTACAGAACGACTAGAGATTTCTCCAACTGGAGTGAGACATCTGGCCCTTAGTATTCCACTACCCTTCAAATGGAGACCTAGCTACCTTTAACCTTTCTGATATTTTGTGATGTCAATGCGCTCCGGATGGAAAATGATGATCCGACGAGGTGGGAATAATTGCATTCCCGCATTGTCTTCCTGGGAAAAGCCTTCTGATGTACACTGCCAGCGCAGGAATGGATTTTGAGGAGTGCATTATTGAGACACTGGCACACCCACCTTTGGGGCTGGTTAGCTCAGCTGGCTGCTCTGCAACGCAAAGTGACATCAACAGTGTGGGTTCAATTCTCCACAGCAGCTGAGATTACCACAAAGGACTCTTCTCGGCCTCTCCCCTCACCTGAGGCATGGTCATTCTCAGGTTAACCTACCATCACTAGATATCTCTCTCCCTGATGAGAGAGGTGGATTTCTGTAACTTTATCCCAACTCCATGATGTGTAAGAGAGCTCCAAGGATTTTGTCTCTCCTGTCCCACTGCCAGCTGTGGTTACAGATATTATAGAAGGACTTCCCTACATGACTTGCTGCCTTACTCAGACTAACAGCAATTTACAATTTTCTTTTTGAAACCAATGCACAAGAATGTAGAAGGAATACAAAAGGAAACATAATGAAACAGAAAAATGATATTGGCCATTCAACTCCAGAAAATTCCAAGGAGAATTGACTATGAAACATTGCATGCAAATCCATGTTTGTTGCTTTTTATGTAAAACTAGTAGAGATAATCTATCCTGAATTTGTCTTTCTGTCCAATTCAGAAAATCCTCTTCCGACGTCACAAAAAAAATATTTTGGATGCATCAGTTCCATTCCGCCTACTCGGTAAACGGTTATGGGCTCAGCAAGGGCTGGAGGGAGTGGCTAATTAATCTCGAAGGATTAAGTGGAGGGGAGGGGAGCCGAGGATTATGATGATGGCTCCAGGGAGAGGTACGGGAGCTGGGCTGCACCTGCTGTATTGGAGCAGGGAGGAACACATTCCCGGGCCTGAGGCTGGGTCTCAATCCATGAACTGGACACAGAAGCTCGGAGGAGGCAAATGTGCTTCCCCATTTCTTACCACACAGCCTTTGAGGTAAACGAAAGCCAATCTATTGATTCTGGAAACATTTCCTCATTAAAACTGAGATGCTGGCCAATTCACCAGAGCTTTCAACCCCAGGGAAAAGACGGCACACGACCAGAAACATGTCATTATGCATGAAACGGAAACATGTTGGAATCAAACACATTTTTTCAGAGCAGAGTGAACCTCATTTTAAGCGAGATGGATCCTGCACTGATTGTGTTTGAACCAAGGACCAGCACAGACAGACTGCCATTGACACAGCACCTTTCCAGACCTTAAAACACTGTGCAACCATTCAGATACATGTATTCATTTGAAAGTGTGACGTAGGAGAGGCAGCAATAAATCTGTCTGCAGCAAACTTCAACAAACTGCAATGCGATAATGATCAGATAATCCCTTTCTAATGATGTTGGTGAGGGATAAATATTGGCTGGGACCCCCAGGGAGATCTCTGTTAGAATGGTTTGGCAGTATGCGTTAAGTCCAGGTGAGAGAATGGGAAGATAGGGCCTCAAGTCGAAAAGTTCTTCTTATAAACAACAGCATCGACAGTACTGCACCCCTCCAGTACTGCACTCGTCCAACACACAATCTCTCCCGTTCTGCATCCCTCCAATACACATCTCCAATACTGCTCCCCTCCAGGAATGCACCCTTCAGTACACAACCTCCCCAGTTCTGCACCACTCCAGTACTGCATCCCTCTAATTCACCCCCTCTCCAGTACTGCCCCTTCCAATTCAGCCCCTTTCCAGTAGTGCAACCTCCAAGTCACCCCCTCTCCAGTCGTGCAACCTCCAAATCACCCCCTCTCTAGTACTGCACCCTCTAATACACCATCGCAGCACAAATCCAATACTGGCAAGAGAGAATTTGTGCTCCAGCCTGGTATGTGGGTCCCGAACTCTCCACCTTCTCACTCCAAGTTCGGGCCGAGCCCCAGCTGACAGAGAACTGACTGAACTGCTCAACATGTGCTTCAAGAAAGCCGAGGCACCGCAAACACTGGAGCTAAAACAACTGGAAGGGGACAGTTCAGTCGACAGTGTCGCTGTAAAATGCAACAAACCTCCCAGCAACATTGCAACTTACAATTTCTGCGTTGGGCTGCCAGTTGATTTTGGTTTTGATTATGTTCACAGGCGTTGGGATAAATTCGCAGGGGTGCTGCACATTCATGTTGAATTCTCAGGTACACAGTTGAATATGCTTTCTGCCAGGCATACGCAATACACTTTCAGTTGACAGATCTTTCCCAGAGAAAACTGACAGGACTAATTTTTTTTGGGAGCGTTGGAAATGGAAATTAAGAACAGGTCTATTGAGCAATCAAGCGATCAATACTTTTAAAGGAGGGTCTCTGAATGCTAATCTGAATTCTTTCCTCAGGAAGGAGGGAATGTTTTGCTGTGATCACAGCGAGAGAAATAAAGTCTTCTAAAGGTAGAGACTCCCAGCACACACCTGTAGCTAAATACAAGCAGAGCATAAACAGCTTCAGGAGTTCGATTCCACTGGGTCCTAGGCTCCGCAGCTTGTCAGCGATTGTAAGAGGTTGGAAATATGTCTGTGTGTATGGTCAGAAAAATTCAGCACATTCACAGGACCTTGCTGCTTCTGGTTTTGAGCTCCTCCCTGAGTTCAGGGGCAAAGATTTTTCCTGCAGCGCCTTGACTTTCGCCAACAAAGCAATAAATGAGGAGAGAAAACAGAAATTGCTGGGAGAACTCAGAGCTCCAAGGAATAGATCAGATCTGAACTACTAACTCTGCTTTCTCTCTCCACAGATGCTGCCAGACCTGCTGAGTTCCTCCAGCAATTTCTGTTTTCTGATTTCCTGCAGTTCATAGAATCCCCTGGGAGCAGGCATTCAGCCCATCGATTGTCCACTGGCCCTCCTAACAGCATCCCACCCAGGCCTGCCTCCCTACCTTCTCCATGTAACCCTGCATTTCCTGTGGCTAACCCACCTAGACTACACAACCTTGAACACAATGGACAATCTACCTAAGCTGCACATCTTCACACTGTGGGAGGAAGCAGGGAGAATGTGTAAACTCTACAGAGTCGCCCAAGGATGGAATTGAACCCAGGTCCCTGGTGCTGTGAGGTAGCAGGGCTGACCACTGGGCCACTGTGCCTCACCCAAAAGCAACCGTAGAGTCACAAAGTTCTCTATTTTTTGTTCAGCAAAAAAATGAACTTTTGGCTCCTCTTTGTGTCTAAGGTTTAACTGGAAGGTTATTTGAATGTGAGATAGGAATTAGGCAGCCAACCAGTTTCTCCCAGTAGCTAGAGACAAAAGAACTGCAGATGCAGGAATCCAAGATAGGCAAACAGGAGGCTGGAAGAATGCAGAAAGCCAGGCAGCATCTGGAGGAAAGGAACAGTCAATGTTTCAGATATTACTCTTCTTCAGCACATGGTCAGTAATACCCAAAAAGTTGACTGCTCCTTTTCCTCTAGATGCTGATTGGCTTGCTGTGTTCTTCAAGCCTCCTGTTTGTCTCCCCCTACCTAGTTAAGTCAGTCATAAAGTCATTTAGATGTATTGCAGGGAAACAAACCATTTGGTCCAACTTGTCTACGCAGACCAGACTTCCTCAATTAATTGATGAGCAGAGAGCTCTCGGTGTCCATGTACACAGATCCTTGAAAGTTGCCACCCAGGTTGACAGGGCTGTTAAGGAGGCATACAGTGTTTTAGCTCTTATTAATAGAGGGATCGAGTTCCGGAACCAAGAGGTTATGCTGCAGCTGTACAAAACTCTGGTGCATCCGCACTTGGAGTATTGTGTACAGTTCTGGTCACCGCATTATAAGAAGGATGTGGAAGCTTTGGAAAGGGTGCAGAGGAGATTTACTAGGATGTTGCCTGGTATGGAGGGAAGGTCTTACGAGGAAAGGCTGAGGGACTTGAGGCTGTTTTCATTAGAGAGAAGAAGGTTGAGAGGTGACTTAATTGAAACATATAAAATAATCGGAGGGTTAGATAGGGTGGATAGGGAGAGCCTTTTTCCTTGGATGGTGACAGCGAGCATGAGGGGGCATAGCTTTAAATTGAGGGGTGAAAGATATAGGACAGATGTCAGAGGTAGTTACTTTACTCAGAGAGTAGTAAGGGAATGGAACGCTTCGCCTGCAACGGTAGTAGATTCACCAATTTTAGGTACATTTAAGTCGTTATTGGATAAGCATATGGACGTACATGGAATAGTGTAGCTTGAGATCGGCATGACAGGTCGGCACAACATTGAGGGATGAAGGGCCTGTTCTGTGCTGTAATGTTCTATGTTCTATGTTCTACTCCCATTTGCCAGCATTTGGCCCATATCCCTCTAAACCTTTCCTATTCATGTACCCATCCAGGTGCCTTTAAAGTGTGATGTTTGTACCAGCCTCCAGCACTTCCCCTGGCAGTTCTTTCCATACATGCACCATCCTCCGCTTGAAAACGTTGTTCCTTAGGCCCCTTTTCAATCTTTCCCCTCACGCCTTAAACCCATGACATCAGTCATGTCTTAGGTAGCAGCTTGCTAGCCAAAAATTCTTGGTCCAATCTTATGCTTAATAATAAAAGTCATGGCTGAGGGTTCTACTGGAATGGTGGTAGTGTTCCTACCTCTGAGCTACATTGCCCTGGTTTCAAATCCTACCTACTCCAGAGGTGTTTCAGAGATAGAAAGTTCCTGGCAGTGATGATCATGAACGATCTGCCCTGGTCCACCCAAATTGACACAATGGTCAGAAAAGTACAGCAACACCTCTACTTCCTCAGGAGGCTAAGTAAATTCACCATGTCCTACCCGTTTTTGTAGATGCATCATAGAAAGCATTATACCTGGAGGCATCACAGCTTGGTAGGGTGACCGCTGTTCCTAAGACTGAAAGAAACTACTCAAAGTCATAAACACAGCTCAATCCATCGCGGAAACTAACCTTCCACCCATTGACTCCATCTATACATCCCGCTCCCTCAGGAATGCCACCAATATCATCGAAGAACCCTCCCACCCTGGTTATGCTCTCTTCCACCCACTTCTGTCAGCCAGAAGATGTAAAAGTTGGAATGCATGTATAAACTGATTCAAGAACAGCTTCTTCCCTGTTCTCAGCAGATTGTTGAACCACCTCTCGTATGCTCATATTGATTTCTCTCGCTGTGCCCTCTCTGCAGCTGTAACACTGCATTCTGCACTCTGCCCTGCTACCCTGAAGCAATCTGCCTGTGTAGCACACAAAACAACACTTTTCACTGTATCTCGGTATATGTGACGACAATAAATCAATCAAACCAAATCAAAAATGTCTGAAAGTAAAGGAGTCCCAAGTTGTTAGTATTGTCTTCTTTTGAGTCTAATGTTGGATGAGGTCCCACCTATCTGCTTAGATGACTACCAAAAGCTCTACATGTTGAAGAAAAGCTGGGAAGTTGTAGATACCTCCTGTTCAGTGAGGCCATCACACATCTCTGGAGTAGGTGGGACTTGAACCCAGGACTCCTGGACCAGAAGTTGGGATGCCTTGCCTGTACCACAAGAACCCTAAGCTGGTGAGTTATATCCTGTGACTCATTCAATGTTTATCTCTCAATCAACCTTGCAAGAAAAGCACAGATTAACTGGTCATTGTCCTAGTTATGGGAGCTTGTGGTGTGCAATTTGGCTGTGGTGCTTCCTAGATTACACTTTAAAAAGAATTTAATTGGATGTAATGCACTCTGAGACACTTGTTAGTCATTAAAAACAAAGCGATGTAACTAAAAGGTTAAGCTAAAGCAGAAATTGCTGGAGGGACTCAGCAGCTCTGACAGCATCTGAGCAGAGAAAACAGAGCCAACATTTCAAGCCCAGTGACCCTTCTGGGTGGTGGAAGTCTTTCTCTTTCCCATCTGCATTGCATTTGGGGCTAGAGTGTGTTTGCATCAATGGAACACCCTTGAGATGTATCTGAGGATAAACGTTCCATATAACCTCATAAACATGTTGTCACATTTCCAACACTGATTGGGCATGTTCTTGGTGGTGGTGTCACGTGACATTCCATCTCCAACACCCATTCTTTTATATCTATGTACGATAGTCTTCAAAACATTTATTGAAAATGTTTAGTTTTAGTTCTCTGTAATCTTTGTGGTGGCACAGTGGCTCAGTGGTTAGCACTGCTGCCTCACAGCTCCAGGGATCCGGGCTTGATTCCACCCTCAGGCATGTTCTCCCCTGTGTCTGTGTGGGTTTCCTCCAGGTGCCCCAGTTTCTTCCCACGGTCCAAAGATGTGCAGGTTAGATGGTTTGGCCATGCTAAATTGTTTGTAGTGTCCAGGGATGTGCAGGTTAGGTGGGTTAGCCTTGGGAAATGCAGGGTTACAGGGAAATGGTAAGAGGTTTTGTCTGGGTTAGATGCTTTTGAGAAAGGTGGTGTGGTCTTGATGGGCTGAATGGCCTGCTTCTCCCCAGCGGCACTGGTAAAAGCATCATCTTCGGATGCTGAAGACTGCTGGGTGAGTAGGATAGTCAGGATGCCTATTTATGGCCCTGGTTCCTCTCCACATTGTCACTTTGTGGTTAGATTACTGGCTGTCCCTTCCAGGTGTGAATGATTGACTTTCAAGATTCTGCGGATGACCAGCTCAGAATCCTCAGACTGCGGTACATAGGCATTCATCATTGTGAGGCATGTCTGGTCATGTGTTCTTAGTTTGAGTTATGGCTCGTTCTTCGACCATAAAACAAAGGAGCAGAATTAGGCCATTCAGCCCATCGGATCAGCTCTGGCATTCAACCTTTGATGATATGTATCTCAACTCCATTATCCTGCCCTCTCCCATAACCATCGATCCCATTATAAATCAAAAACCTGTTTACTTTGTCTTACCATTTTTGTATGCATAGATAGAGTTCTATAAGCATTTTAGTGTTTTATGTAGTAGGGTCATATGATTCATAATTATTTATCTGTAGCTGGAATCTATTAATTTGTGGTATAAAATAATTCTTGCTGTATTCAGAAATCTGCTTTCTGCTAATCTTTGTGTGCAATTTGGGTAAATTGGTGAATTTTGCACATATTTATAAAACCTTTAACTTCTGTGATCATTCCTGGAATAATGAGGTTCTATTTCCAGTGCACTATCAGTTGTGTATCACAGGGAATCCTGAAACATCATGTGGGACAGGCATAATGAAAAGTTAATCATAGAAGCGACCACCAAGATCAATAAACATTTCCAAAAGGGGAAACATGGAAACCATGAAACTTAGTCAAAGTATTCCTATAGTCACTGTGTTTTGGGATGGTCATAGTCACAGAGTCAGAGAGTTCTCCTGTGTGGAAACAGACACTTCAGTCCAACCTGTCCATGCCAACCAGATATTCTAATTCAATCCAATCCCATTTGCCAGCATTTGGCCCATATCCCTCTAAACCCTTCCTTTTCATATACCCAACCTGATGCCTTTTAAATGTTGTAACTGTACCAGCCTCCCACTTCCTCTGGCAGCTCATTCCATACACGCACCACCCTCTGTGTGAAAAAGTTGCTCTTTAGGTTCCCTTTTAAAACTTTCCTCTCTCACCATAAACCAATGGCCTCTAGTTGTGGACCTCCCTACCCTGGGGAAAAGACTTTGACTGTTCACCCAATCCACATCCCTCATGATTTTATAAACTTTTACAAGGTCGCCCCTCAGCCTGCGATGCTAGGGAAAAAAACCCCATCCATTTCAGCCTCTTCCTATAACTCAAACCCTCTAACCCCGGCAGCATCCTTGTAAAACTTTTCTGCACTCTATCAAGTTTCACAACATCTTTCCTGTAGCAGGGAGGCCAGAATTAAATGCTGTAATCCAAAAGTGGCTGAACCAATGTCCTGTACAGCTGCAACATGACCCTCCAACTCCTTTACTGACCAATAAAGGCAAGCACTTTCACTATCTTGTCTGCCTGCAACTCCACTTCAAGGAACTATGAACTGCACTCTGTTCAGCAACACACACCCCCAGGACCCTACCATTAAGAGTATAAGCCCTGCCCTGATTTTGCCTTACCAAAATACAGTGCCTCATTTTTTTTTAAGTTGAACTTTATTTACCATCTTTGGTCCATTTGCTCCTCTGTTCAAGGTTCCATTGTAGTCTGAAGTAGCCCTCTTCACTGTCCACTATACCATGAATTTTGGTGTCATCTACACATTTAGCAACCATACTTCTATGTTCGCATCCAAATCATTTATGTACATGACGAAAAACAGTGGACCCAGCCCTGATCCTTGAGGTACACTGCTGGCCACAAGCCTCCAGTCTGAAAAACAACCATCCATCACTACAGAGATAGTAGGAACTGCTGATGCTGGAGAATCTGAGATAACGCAGTGTGAAGCTGGATGAACACAGCAGGCCAAGCAGCACTATCTTCTGTTTCCTACATTCAAGCCACTTTTGTATCCAAATGACTAGTTCTCTCCATATTTGTGTGATCTAGGCAAACCAAAGCAGGTCTTATACAGCTACTGGTAGGACCTTGGAAAGTGTGGCCAAACAAAGAGAGGGCGCAGGTTCATAGTTCCTTGAAAGTGGAGTTGCAGGTAGACAGGATAGTGAAGAAAGCATTTGGTATGCTTGCCTTCATTGGTCAGTGCATTGAGTATAAAAGTTGGGAGGCCATGTTGTGGCTGTACAGGACATTGGTTAAGCCACTTTTGGAATACTGCATGCAATTCTAATTTCCCTACTGTAGGAAAGACATTGTAAATATTGAAATGGTGCAGAAAAGATTTACAAGGATGTTGCCAAGCTTGGAGGGCTTGAGCTATAGGGAGAAGCTGAATAGGCTGATGCTATTTTCCCTGGAGCATTGGAGGCTGAGGGGTGACCAAATGGAGGTTTATAAATCCATGAGGGGAATGGATAGGGTGAATAGACAAGGTCTTTTCCCCAGTGTAGGGGAGTCCAAAACTAGAGGGTAGAGGTTTAAGACCAGAAAGATAAGATTTCAAAGGAACTTGAGGGGTATATTTTTCTCACAGAGAATGGCGCATGTATGGAAAAAGCTGCCAGAGGTGGTGGAGGCTGCAACAATTGCAACATCTGGAGGCGATGGCCCAGTGATATTATCGCTGGACTGTTAATCCAGAGACCCAGATAATGTTCTGGGGACTTGGGATCGAATCCCACCACAGCAGATGGTGGAATTTAAATTCAATGTATCTCTGGAATTAAGAATCTAATGATGACCATGAATCCATTGCTGAATGGTGGGGAAAATCCCATCTGGTTCACTAACGCCCTTTAGGGAAGAGAATCTGCCATCCTTACCTGGTCTGGCCTACGTTTGACTCCAGACCCACAGCAATGTGGTTGATTCTTAACTGCCCTCTGGGTAATTAGGGGAGGGCAGTAAATGCTGCCCTGGTCAGCGATGCCCTCATCCTGTGAATGAACAAAGAAAAATAATTAAAAGGTACCTGTTAGATATAAGAATAGGGAGGTTTAGAGGGACATGCCCCAAATGGGATTAGATCAGTTTAGGGTCTCTGGTCAGCACAGACGATTTGGGCCAAAGGGTCTGTGTCTATGTGGTATGACTCAATGACTTGGCGCACACAACCCTGTGGCAATGACTCCCACAGGTTCACCAGCCTCTGACTGAAGAGGGTCCTCCTTATCTCAGCCCTAAAGAGTTCTCTCCTCACTCTGAGGCTTATGCCCTTATCACTGCTAACACCTTTGCTCTTCATTTTGTCGTCACTGAATCTCAAAATGCCAGGATACTTCCAAAAGACTGTGCCTCCATGTGGTCTGGTCCGGAACAATCGACTCCCAGGAGTTGATATCAATGTTGTCGACTCCATCTTTGATGCATTTGTTATGTGACTTCCCCCCTACCTAGCACTTCACAACTCATGGTCTGCCTTGCTATCTTTGGTTGTTATAGAATCAAAGCGGCATATTCCATGGAAACAGACCCTTCAGTCCAACCAGTCCGTGCTGACCATAATCCCAAAATAAACTAGCCCCACCTCCCTAAGCTTTGTTCATATCCCTTCAATGTTTCTAATTCATGAGCTTATCCAAATGCCTTTTAAATGTTATAACAGTTCCCACATCCACCACTTTTTCCGGAAGTTCATTCCACGCAGGAAGTACTTTCAGTGTAAAACAATGCCTCTGATGCGTTTTTAAAATCTTTCTCCTTTCACTTTAAGAATATGCCCCATAGTTTTGAATTCCCCCATTCCAGACAAAAGACACCTGCCATTGACTTTATCCATGCCCCTCATGATTTTATAAACCTCTATAAGGTCACCCTTCAACCTCCTCCATCCCAGTGAAAAAGGGCCCAGCCTATCCAGCCTCTCTTTTATAACTCAAACCCTCCATTTCTGTAACATCCAGGTAAATCTCTTCGGAACTGTCTCCAGTTTAATAATATCCCTCTTAAAGCAGGGTGACAAGGACAGGACACTAGACACACATCAACCCCAAAAAAGACACAAACATCGCAGGGTCTCCCACAGTAGGTGGCGATAGTAGAAAAGAAGTGGCCCAGAACAAGGGCGAGGATCAATGAAAGTATTTGCAAGTGGGAATCTGCTGACGGTGGCTGGTGAATTGGGAAGGGGAATTGGAGGATGAATACAGCCCTGGAGAAGCCTCATAGAGATAGAGAGACATGGAATCAGTATTAGAGAGGCAAAACCACAAATAGCACAGGCCATGGTCAAAGAGGGTGGCAAGAAAGCTGGGAAATTCTTATGAAGTAATTCAAAAGTTGCAGGAGACCCACGTGACCAACAGGGCAAATCTCGCTGAATTTGAGGGGCCTTGAGGAAGGAAAGATTCTGTTTGTGTCTGGGAGGTGACTGTAACTCCTGTCTGGTCATCTCAAGAAGTAAACAGTAGGAGCCCACTCCCCAGCTGACTGATTTAACTCTACCACAGTCTCCTGAGAGATTTATAACATTGGCCGAGCATTGATTTTCTTTTTCATCAACATGTTCACAAACATCAAGATGCTTTTACATCTGGACTTAGGCCAACGCAGTGTGGAGCTAGAGGAACACAGTAGGCCAGTCTGCATCAGAGGAGCAGGAAAGTTGACGTTTCAGATTGGGGCCCTTCTTCAGAAGGGTCCATTTTCTGAAGTAACAAAATGTGGAGCTGGATCAACACTCTAGGCCAAGCAGCACCTTACGAGCACAAAAGCTGATGTTTTGAGCTTAGACCCTTTTTCTCATGAAGGATCTAGGCCTGAAACGTCAGCTTTTGTGCTCCTAAGATGCTGCTTGGCCTGCTGTGTTCATCCAGCCCCACACTTTGTTATCTCGGATTCTCCAGCATCTGCAGTTCCCATTATCTCCATTTTCTGAAGGGTTGTGTTCTGCTGTTCTTGCTGTCTCCTTCTGTGCTCTGGCCTCCTTGTTCCGAGGTCGGGGCACTACCGCCTCTCTGCAAGAGCCTTTCAGGCAAACATCCATTGCAGTTTGTTAATTCTCTAAACTGTGCTTCTCCACGGAAGTTTATCAAAATTCCTACCAGTAGAATAAAGAATCTCTTTTTACAATTATGCAGTCTGTGTGCGTTTAAATGACCTTTTGCCTGACAGTCATTGATACTTTCAATGTTTAAAGGTTTGAGTAAAGGAGTCAGGAAATTATATTTCAGATGAACCACAAGTGAAGCCAAAGTGTGGGACCATGACAGTAATCATTTGGATGAGTAGATAATATAATTAGATTGATTTGGATAAGAGGATGACCAATATTCGGAAGAGATTTGCATGCTCTGGGGTGTATTACAGTAAAAGTATTCATAATTTACCAGTTCTTTCCTTTGCTGTTCATTCTATTGACGTAAGCATCACTTCTGAGGCAATAGTCATGACTCACCCCTTACACTTGAGAACCACCGTAGTCCTTGGGGTGTAGGGCATAACCACAGTTTGGTTCAATTCTGTTTTTTGCCCCTTTGTCAATGTTTTGAAGGGTCAACCACATTGCTGGGGTGTCTGGTTTCTTGTGTATACCAGACGAGCTAAAGCTGGCAGATTTTCAAAAAGGGATGAAATGTCTAAAAAGTATTTGTGAACTGTATGGGTTTTTACAACAATGTTTGCATTTAGATAGCTTTTTAATGAAGTTACAACCCTGGATGGGATTGCATTTGCAAGTAAGAGTGTTCAGAAATTGGGGACTCCCTGTACACCAGCCCTGTGCATTACTAGTGAATTTATCATGGTGTCCCCATATCTCTTATTTGTCTGAATCTGACATTGGTGATCTGGCTTCTTGAACCACTGCAGTTCATTTTCTGCAGTTTCCACAATGTAGGTTGGATCTCTAGCAATGATGAGGTGGAATACAGGAAGGAGATAGAGTGCTTAGCAGCATGGTGTAAACACAACAAGCTGTCGATCAATGAGAACGAAATGAAGGAGCTGTTCGTTGATGTCAGGAAGCAGAGAGGGGGCCATGTCCCTGTCTATATCAACGCTGATGAAGTGAAGAGAGTTGACAGCCTCAGGTTCCTGGGCATGATGATCCCCAACAATCTGTCTTGCTCCATCCACATCAAAGCAATGGTCAAGAAAGTACAACAATGCCTCTACTTCCTCAGGACGCTAAGGAAATTCGACATGCCCATAAAGATGCTTACCAATTTTTATAGATGCACCATAGAAGGCATCCTGTCTGGATGCATTACAGTGTGGTACGGCAACTGCTCTTCCAAGGACCACAAGAAAATACAGAGTCGTGAACACAGTCTAGTCTATCACCAAACAGGCCTCCCATCCATTGACTTCATCTATACTTTCCACTGCCTTGGGAAAGTAGCCGACAAAATCAAAGACCCCACCCAATCTGGTCATACTCTCTCCCACCCTCTTCTATTGGGCAGATGATATAAAAGTTTAAAAACACACTTGGGATCAGCTTCTTCCCCTCTGTTATCAGACTTTTGATTGTACCTTCTTTAATGTTATTGTTGATGTCTCTCTGTGCCTTCTTGGGCAGCTGTAACACTGTATCCTGCACTCTATCCTGTCACCCTGCTGCACTTTTATAATACGATCTGCCTTTAAAGCATGTAAAACAACACTTTTCACTGTACCTCGGTACACACAACAGTAATATATCGAACCAAATGTTGTTAGGGAGGGAGTTCCAGGATTTTAATACCCTCTTCAAGGCTGCAATTGAACTTGTCTCTACTACGCTTCCAGACAATGCATTCCAGATCCCAATGACTCACTGTGTGGAAAACATTTTCCTCACAGCAGCCTCGCTTCTTTTGCATGCCACTTTTAATCTACGGCCCCCTCCTTCTTGTAGCTTTTACAAACAGGAACAGCTTCTTCCTATCTACCCTATCCAGCCCACTCACTATTTTGAAATCCTCTATCAAATTTCCTCTTAGCTTTCACGTTGTCAGGAGAACACTCCTAACTTCTTCCATCTACTCCCAGAGCTGAAGTTTTTCAATCCTGGAATCATTCTTGTAAACCACTTCTACACTCTCTCTCCATTGCATTCACTTCTTTCCCACAATATCACATCCATATTGTATGCAATACTCCTGCTGAGCTCTAACAAGTGTCTTGTAAAGTTTAACATCACCTCCTTGCTCTTATTCTCAATGCCTCTATTAATAAAACCAAGAACATTGAATGCTTTATTTACTGCTATCTTTACCTGTCTTGTCACCTTCAATGATCTGTGCACATATACATCCAGGTCCCTCTGTTTCTGCACCTGCTTTAGACTTGCACTCCTATTTGATATTATCCTTAAATGTTCTTCCTTCCATCACCTCACACTTCTCTGCACTGAACATTATCTTCTCTCTCCACCGATTTGTCGATGGCCTCTTGGAGTTTCACACTGTCCTCCTCACAGTTTATAATTCTTTCAAGTTTCGTGCCATCTGCAAACTTGAAATTACCCCCTGAATACCTAGATCCAGATCATTAATATAAACCAGGAATGTGGTTGCTTTGGAGAGGGTGCAGAGAAGGTTTATCAGGATGTTGCCTGGCCTTGAGGGTTTTAGTAATGAGGAGAGGTTGTATACACTCAGATTGTTTTCACTAGAAAGATGGAGGCTTAGGGGTGACCTGATAAGCTCTACCAAATTGTGAGGGGCATAGATAGAGTAGATAGGCAGCTTTTTCCCAGGGTCGAAAGGCCAACCACAAGAGGGCACAGGTTCAAGGTGAGAGGGGCAAAGTTTGGGGGGAAATGTGGGGACAACTTTTCACGCAGTGGGTGGTGGGTGCCTGGAACACGATGCCAGTGGAGGTGGTGGAAGTAGGCATGTTAGCAATGTTTAAGGTGTATCCTGATAGACACATGAACAGGAGGCTAACAGACGGACAGAAACCCTGTATGGGCAATAAGAAGTAGGACTAAATAAGGATTAGGAATAGCTGGAGGCTTGATGGGTTGAAAAGCCTGTTACTGTGCTGTGTTGCAAATGCAGGCCCTCAGTAGAAACTTCTGGTGAACTCTATAACAAAACTTCCTCTAGCCTGAAAAATATCCATTGACTGTCACCCTCTGTTTCCTTTCACTCAGGCAATCTTGTATCCACACTTGCCTGGATCAGCATGGAACCAATAAGAAGTTTGACACCATCCAGGACAAACCTGATTGACACCACACCCACAAGCATCCACTCCCCCCACAACTGACCCTCAGTAGCAGCAGTGTGTACTGTTTACAAGATGCACTGCAGAAGTTCAGAAATAAAGATCCTCAGGCACATTCCAAACCCACGACCACTTCCATCTAGAAGAACCAGGGCTTCAGATACATGGGAACACCACCCCCTGCAAGTTCCCCTCCAATCCACTCACAGCCCTGACTTGGAAATATATCGCCGTTCCTTCACTGTTGCTGGGTCAAAATTCTGGAATTCCCTCCCTATTGGCATTGTGGGTCAACCCACAGCAGGTGGACTGTGGCGGTTCTAGAAGGTAGCTCACCCCCAACTTCTCAAGGGGCAACTAGGGATGGGCAATAAATGCTGGGCTCAGTCAGCGACACCCACATCCTATTAATGAATAAATTAAAAGGAAGTCCATATTGCTAATGCCACTTATAAATAATCAATTAAGTAGAACCCAGCACTGGATCATGTTGTGACAAAACCGATGTATGAAGAATTCTGTGGCGGCATTATCCAATTTTGTAATGAAAGAGTTGTTAGACTCTCGGCAGAAGGTGTTACATATGGAATCTGGTGCATGCTTGTTGCTGCATTTTAAGCTTGTGCGTTCAAGGTGAGGTTGTGGTGTATAAAATGCAGCTGGACTAATAATCCAGGAGTAAAGCTCATGTGCTTGGGACATGCATTCAAATCCCACCACTTCAGGAGATGGAATTTGAACTCAATGGGTAAAAGACCGAGTTGAAAGCTAATGGGGAACTGTGAAACTGTCAGTGATTGAAGTGAAAACCCAACAGGCTCACTCATGTCGTTTGGGGAAGAGCGTCCATAATCCTTAATAAATACCAAGAGAATGTGGTTCAGAAACAAAAATAGAAATTGCGAGAAAAGCTCAGTAGGTCTGGTAGCATCTGTGAAGAGAAATCAGATTTAATGTTTCGGGTCAAGTGATTGAACTCTGAGGAAGAAACATTAACTCTGTCATCCTTATGATCCATTTAATTTTATAAATTTGATTTGATTTACTATTTTGGCACTTACCTAGGATCAGCGAGAAGTTTTGTTTTGCGGGCAGTACAGGCAGATCATGCCATACAAAGATCGAGGGTGATGGAACAGAGCGAGGAATACAGTGTCACTGCTGCAGAGAAGGTGCACAGAGAGCAAGATGAACATCAGATTTGAAATTTGAGAGGTCCATCTTGAAGTCTAATAACAAGCGGTGAAGAAGCTGTTCTTGAAACTGTTGGCCCATGTGTTTTGTGCCTTCTGCCTGATGGAAGAGGTTGGAAGCAATTGATGATGGGAGGGATGGGTCTCTGATGATGTTTGCAGCCCTTCTGTAGCAACGAGAAATGTAAATGGATGGATGGATGGTTGGCTTGTGTGATGGTCCGGGCTGCTTTCACAACTCTCTGTAATTTCTTATAGAACTGAGCAGAGCAGTTGTCATACCAAGCCGAGATGCATCCAGATAGAATACTTTCTGTGGTGCATCTGTAAGAGCTGGTGAGGGTCCTTATGGACATGCCGAATTTCCATAGCCTCCTGAGGAAGAAGAGGCGCTGAGTTATAAATCCATATTCACCCCAAGCAATTGACTCTTAACTGCCCTTCGAAATGTCCGGGAAGCCACTCAGTTCAAGGGTAATTAGAGACAGGCAGCAAATACCAATGAAGCCCCCATTTCTTGAATGAATAGAGCTATGAGAGCTGGGTAAACTGAGGGAGAACTGTAAATGGATGGTTACTGGTGTTGGCATTTGCAAGAGATGCTAACTGAAGCAGAGATGGCCCTCTGCAAGGAAGTTTAAAATAAAATCCCCATTAAGAACCTTTTGAATAAAATCTCCCTGGGGTCCTGACCAATTTGCATCCCTCAAGCAACATTAAATTAAAAAAAAGCAAACAATTTGTATATTTCTGCCATTATTATTTGCGCAACCGTGTGGTTTGAGACTCAGCTGCTGTGTTTACAGCCGTGACTACACTTCAAAAAGCACTTCATTGGCCGTGAAATTCTTTGTGACATCTTGAGGTCGTTTACAGCTTTAAGTTAAGTTATTTTTTGTTGCTCATTGATTTTGATTGCAATGGGAAACACGCCTAAAATCCCTTGTCAAAATCCTCTGTCTGGGCCTGGATAAGCAAGCTACATGGGGGAAACCCCCTCTTCCCCATGTGTTCCCATGAAAAGTGTCATGATGTGTGATTAACCCATGCCACTCCTTCTGATGCAGAAAGTGCTCAGAGTCTTGTGCTGCCTGCTTATTGCATGCAGTTTGCTGCTACCTGTGCGACTAAGCTTCTGATTGCCTCAGCAGGTTCACGTTCATGAGAGCCCAGTGCCACTTAGAGTCAGCCTGCATTTCTTAAAGTGGAGGTGAAATCCAGAGGGAGCAGCACTGGGAGACATCCCCACCAGAGAGAAGACTGGTTAATGCCACACCAGCTCCAGGCTCTCATATATAGCAATAGAGATTTTTGTGTTGGAGCTGGTTTGGAAGAAAGCTGTCGTCTACTCACAACGGGTGCAGGAGACCCATCCATACAACCTCCGATAGGGCAGTGTCAGCCCCGACGATCAATACAGTGAAGCCCCAGGGACCTGGATGCAGCTCTGCGATGCACTTTTGTGAATGGTGATTATCACCAAATTCATCTTCTAACACTCTCGCTCTACATCAGAACAATTAACTTCAGCTCTATTCACTGACCCTATTCACACAACAATAAACAGTCACGATCAATCATACTTCCATCTCATAGCCTTGACTCTCCCTTACATGTTAGTGTGGCTGTAAACCTCATATCCAATCTTGCAGCTTGTGCACACTACCTGCCATTCAACCACGACAGCCATACCACTCAAACATACTATATGGCTTTCAGTGGCTTATACACCATGTTTCCTAATGGGTATGCAATGATCTCTGATGGGTACACAATGACCTCTGATGGGTACACAATGACCTCTGATGGGTACACAATGACCTCTCATGGGTACACAATGACCTCTGATGGGTACACAATGATCTCTGATGGGTACACAATGACCTCTCAAGGGTACACAATGACCTCTGATGGGTACACAATGATCTCTGATGGGTACACAATGATCTCTGATGGGTACACAATGACCTCTCAAGGGTACACAATGACCTCTGATGGGTACACAATGATCTCTGATGGGTACACAATGACCTCTCATGGGTACACAATGACTTCTGATGGGTACACAATGATCTCTGATGGGTACACAATGACCTCTCAAGGGTACACAATGACCTCTGATGGGTACACAATGATCTCTGATGGGTACACAATGATCTCTCATGGGTACACAATGACCTCTCATGGGTACACAATGACCTCTGATGGGTACACAATGATCTCTGATGGGTACACAATGACCTCTGATGGATACACAATGACCTCTCATGGGTACACAATGACCTCTGATGGGTACACAATGACCTCTGATGGATACATGGCCAACCAAGCTCCCACAATTAGAAATATAGTGATGGCCAGATTGTCAGTCTTGGCTGTGTTAACTCAGGAATGGGCAGCACAGTAGCTCAGTGGTTAGCACTCACAGTAGTGCCTCATAGAGCCAGGGACCCTGGTTCAATTCCACCCTCAGGTGATTGTCCGAGCAACATAAGTACATTCTCCGGGTGCTCCAGTTTCCTCCCATGGTCCAGAGATATGTGGGATGGGTGGAGTGGTCATGCTAAATTGCTCAGACTATCCAGGGATGTGTAGGGTAGGTGGATTGGCCAAGGTTAGGGTAGGAGGCTGGGTTTGGGTGAGATGGTCTTCAGAGGGTTGGTGCAGACTCGATGGGCTGAATGGCCTTTTGCTATAAGGATCCTATGTCTGATGGGGGCAAAACGATCACCGACATGTTTCAGAGTCTGTTGCAGGACAAAGTGTTGTATAACTACAGGCAGCAGAACTAAGACAAAGCCAGACTATCTGACCTACGTGTCTGTGTTTGGTGATGGAGTTGGGAGCTTCCTTATTGGTTTCAGTGGGCTGAAACCAATGAAGATGACCACCTTCCCCCTGTCTGTCTGTCCATGCCTCCTCTGGTTTACAACCTCAAAGTTGACTTAATGGTGACCCTCTTTCTATTCCACTCTTCCCCTTCTGCCTTCCTTCTTTCATAAGTTCATAAGAGATAGAAGCAGGAGTAGGCCATTCGGCCCCTCAAGCTTGCTCCACCATTCAATAACATCATGACTGACTTATCCATGGTCTCAGCTCCTCCCATCTGCAATATCCCTAGAACCTTTAAGCCCCCTACCAGACAAAAATCTATCCAACTGTATCTTAAATATATTTAATGAAGCTACCTCTATGGCTTTCTGGGGCAGAGAATTCCATAGATCCACCACTCTCTAGGAAAAGCAGTTCCTCCTCATCTCTGTCCTAAATCTACTCCCCCTAATTTTGAGGCTATGTCCCCTAGACCTTATCTCTCCCACCAGTGGAAACAACTTGCCTGCATCTATCTATCTATCCCTTTCATAATTTTATATGTTTCTATAAGATCCCCCTCTCAATCTTCTAAATTTCAGTGAATACATTCCCAGGCGGCTCAACCTCTCCTCACAGGGTAACCTCCTAATCTCTGGAATCAGCTTCGTGAACCTTCTCTGCACTGCCTCCAAAGCCGGTATATCTTTCCTTGAAAATGGAGACCAGAACTGCACACTATATTCAAGGTGTGGCTTCACCAGCACCTTGTACAGCCGCAGCAGAACCTCCCTGGCCTTAAATTCATCCCCTCTAGCAATGAAAGCCAACATTATGTTTGTCTTCCTGATTACCTGTTGTACCTGTAAACCAACTTTGAGTGATACAACAGCACACTGCAAACTTTCACCGTTTAAATAATAATCTGATCTACCAAATTTTACTTCCGAAGTGGCTGACCTCACAATTACCAACATTGTATTCCTTCTGCCAGACTCCTGCCCAATCACTTAGCCTATCAAAACCTCTCTGCAGAATCTCCACATCCTCTGCACCGTTTGCCTTTCCACACAATTTAGTGCCACCAGCAAGCTTAGATACATTATACACAGTCTCCTCTTCCAAATCATTTATATGTTTCATGAACAGTTGCAGGCCCAACACTGACCCCTGCGGCACTCTGTTCACCACTGATCTCCAACCAGACAAACACCCATTTATCCCAATTCTCTGCCTTCTATTGGTTAGCCAATCCTCTATCCATGCTAATATATTCCCCACAATGCCATGCATTCTTATCTTATGGATGAGCCTTTTATGCAGTATCTTATCAAACGCCTTCTAGAAATCCAAGTACACAACGTCCACCTGTTCCCCTTTATCCACCGCGATTGTTATATCCTCAAATTGTTTGTCAAACATGACCTTCCCTTCCTGAATCCATGCTGTGTCTGCCTGATGGAACCCTTTCCATCCAGCTGTCTCACTATTTCTTCCACAATGATAGCCTCAAGCATGTTGCCGACTGCAGACGTTAAGCTCACTGGCCTGTAGTTACCTGCCTTTTACCTACAACCTTTTTAAAACAGTAGCGTGACACTCGCTGTCTTCCAGTCCATTTGGGCCTACCCAGAGTCTAGCTATTTCTTTCAGCACCCTGGGATACATTCCATCGGGACCAGGGAATTTATCTACTTTTAGACCCTCTAGTTTGCTCAGCACTACCCTTTTAGTGATAACAATTGAATTGAGGTCTTCACCTCCCATCATTCTTTGGCGTGTTAGACACACCTTCCAATGCGAGGACTGACACAATAATGTTATTCAAGCCCTTGGCCATTTCAACATTACCTGATATTAACTCCCTCTTTTCATCCTCCAAGGGATCTATGTCTACTTCAGCAACCCTTTTCTGTTTTATATGTTTATAAAAACTTTTCCTGTCTGTTTTTATCCTCTGTGCTAGTTTGCATTCATAATCTATCTCTCCTATTTTTATTGCTTGCCTTGTGGTTCCTTGTTGCTTTTTAAAGTTTTCTCAATCATCCTGTTTCCCACTGCGCTTGGCAACTTTGTACACCTGAACTTTTAATTGGATGCCTTCCTTTATTTCCTTAGTTACCCGAGGCTGGCTCTTCCAGCCTTTGCTATCCTTCAGTTTGACATTTTGTGCGTACTGTGAAAAATCTGTTTAAAAGCCTTCCACCGTTTCTCAACTGTTCTGCCATACAACTGATGTTCCCACTGTAGCTTAGCCAACTCTTTCCTAATCCTGTTGTAGTCTCCCATTTAAGCATAAAACCCTGGTTTTAGATGCTACTATTTCACCCTCTATTTGTATCCAAAATTTGGTCCTACTGCAATTGTTCGTTCGGAGAGAATCATTAATGTTACCTGTCTCATTACATAGGACCAGATCTAAGATTGCATGTTCCCTTGTAGGTTCGGTAACATGCTATTCAAGAAAATGATCATGGATGAGTTCTATGAACTCCTCTTTAAGACTGCCTCTACTGAATTGATTTGGCCAATCAATGTGAAAGTTAAAGTCCTCCATGACCACTGCCGACCCATTCTTACAGGTGTCAGATAGTTCTTAATTTATCGCCTGTGCCACTGTAACATTATTACTGGGCAGCCTGTGGACTACTCCCACTAGTGACTTCTTCCCCTTACTATTCCTAATCTCCGCCCAGATGGATTCAACATTTTGCTCCTTGGATCCTATATCGTCTCTCACTATTCCCCTGATCTCATCCTTAATTAAGAAAGTGACCCCACCTCCCTTACTTTCCTGCCTATCCTTCCGAATCACCCAAATCTGTTGGATATTTAGTTCCCAGTCATCACCATCCTGCAACTACGTTTCTGTAATGACAACCAAATCACACCCCTTTAAACTGATTTGCACCACAAGTTCATCTGCTTTCAACTACTGGCATTCAGACAAAATACCCTTTTACTCTTCGTCCCTTTTGAGTCTAGTAATCTTCTTGCCTTTTGCATTTGATTCTGTCCTCCAATTTTACTTTTTTTTCCTCTAACTTATGCTCTGGTCTTTGCATTGCTTCCTTCTGTCTTTCTGCGTGGACTCCCATCCTCCTGTCGTTTTAGTCTGTCCTCGCTCACAGTCTCCTTGTTCATTGCATCTACCTTTACACAAACTGTTCCATCTTCTGACCTATTGCTTTGTTCCCATCCCCCTGCTAACCTAGTTTAAAGCCTCTCCAATAGCTCGAGCAAACCTGTCCGTAAGGATATTGGTCCCTCTCGAGTTCAGGTGCAACCCATCTCTTTTGTACAGGTCATACCTTCCCCAGAAGGGATCCCAATTGTGTACAAGTTTGATACCCTGTCCCCTGTGCCAACTCTTCAGCCACGCATTCACCTGCCATATCTTCCTATTCCTGCCGTCAGTAGCGCATGGCACAGGTAGCAATCTAGAGATTATTACCCTTGAGGTCCAGCTTTTTAGCTTCCTTCCTAGCTCCCTATTTTCAGGATCTCATCCCTTTTCCCAGCTCTGTCATCGATACTGATGTGTATCACCACTATGGCTGCTCAGCCTCCCCTTTAAGAATCCTGTAGACTCGATCCGAGACATCCCTGACCCCGGCATTCAGGAGGCAATACACCATCTGGGAGTCTTGTTCTCTTCCACAGCATCTCCTGTCTCTTCCTTTAACCAATGAATCCCCTGTCACTATTGCTCTCCTTTTCTCTCCCCTTCCCTTCTGAGACACAGAGCCAGGGTCAGTGCCAGAGACCTGGCTGTGGTGGCTTTCCCCTGGTTGGTCTTCCCGCCCCCTGTCAAATAGTGTCCAAAGCAGTATTCTTATTTTTGAGAGGAATATCCACAGGGGATCCCTGCACTGTCTGCCTATTCCCTTTCTCTCTCCTGACGGTAGCTCATTACCATCATCCTGTATCCTAGGTGTGACTACCTCCCTGTAACTCCTCTCTATCACTCCCTCAGCCTCCCGAATGATCTGGAGTTCATCCAGCTCCAGTTCCCTAACACGGTCTGTGAGGAGCTAAAGCTGGAGGCACTTCTCGCATGGCCCCTTTACCTTCCCATGGCCTCTTGGTGGCCTCTTGGCTCGCTCCCTCTTGGCTCTGCTGCCCAGGGATAGCATTGTGGCCAGACTGTGGCGGAGGGTGAAGAGACTGACAATGGAGCTGGTGGGGACAAAGTACCATCACTGGCTCCGTACCCACTACCAGGCTGCACCTTGTTGCCTCTTGGTGAGGCACTGGGCAGGAGAAAGGGCTGGCTTGGCAGTGCCATGTCTACTGCAGAGCCACTCGATATAAGACAGTGAGGGCTTAGCTATGGGAAGCAGCATTGATAGTCGGTGTGCAGAAACATGTTGGCAACAGATCCTACTGTCACTGTTGAAAGGGAAAAGGGGGGAACCAGGCTGCGCCTTGGCATGGGATGTTGTGCTTGGAACTCGGAGCATCTCATCCTGCCCCACGTGGGCATTGGTGCCTACTCGAGAGAGAGAACACCTCAAGGGCCTGGCCACAGTGCAACATCTGATGGTCACAGTCTTAAGCTTCTATTCCAGTACAAGCAGAAGACTCCCAACGATTGGGAATAGTCACCCAGGCTGGCATCGTGGGCACCGATACCAATGCGCACTTGCAGCTCTTGCTACACTCTAGCAATTCACTGGGGCACGGCTAAAGGAACTTAAGAAGGATCGGAACTTTCTACACATTTTTTCTGTAAACTGTACACATGTTTATGCCTCACTGTTAGAGGCATCATCTCTTGCATGTGATGTTTAATCAAAGCCCCATCTGGTCTTTCAGCTGAATGTACAAGATTGTCTGGCAATATTTTGACAAAAAAACTTGGAAAATTCTCCCCAGAGTCCTGTACAATGTTTATTCCTTGGCCAATATCACTAAAATGGATTATCTGGCAGTGAGCATGGTGCTGTTTGTGGGCGCTTGCCTTTCCTACATTCAAAGCAGTCGCTACGCTTCAAAAGTGCTTAAACAAACAATTGTGGATGCTGGGGATCTGAAACGAAACAGAACCTGACAGGAATTGCTGATGAAACTCAGGAGATCTGGCAGCAGAAAGCAGAGTTAAGCCCGGTCCTGATGAAGAGTCATACCAGAAACTGAAATGCTAACTCTGCTTTCTTCCCTCAATGCTGCCAGACCCACTGAGTTTCTCCAGCAACTTCTGTTTTTGCTTCGGAAGTACTTTGCTGGCTGGGAAGAGGTTTAGAGCATTCTGAGAGGTCCTTTTTAAAAGAAACTCCTCTCGTAGGAAGTGACTGTCACTGGCAAAGCCAAGATTTGCTGCCCCATTCCTTAAAATAATTGATTTACTTGACAATGCCCAAGAAAGCTTTTTGCTCAAACACATTGCTGGGGCTTTGGAATCAAATTTAGACCAGACCACACAAAGATTTCCTTACATAGGGTTTAAAAAAAATCATTTACAGGATGTGGGCATCACTGACCAGGCCAGCATTTATTGCCCATCCCTAATTGTCCGGTTAAAAGTCACCCATATTGCTGTGGGTCTGGAGTCACCTGTAAGCCCAACCAGGTACGGAGGCAGTTTCCTGACAATGGTCACCATTAGACTCTTAATTCCACATTTTTATTAACTTCAAAATCTACCATTTGCCACATTGGGACTTGTGATCCGTGGTTTGTTCAGCTCATTTGGCTAGTATTGAGATGTTGAGTAGCATCAATAGTGTGGGTTCAATTCCTGCATTGGCTGTGGTTGCTGTGAGGTTCCCAATCTTTGCCGAAGATATGGTGTCCCTCAGGTTAATCTGTTATTAGTTGTGTCTCTGTAATGAGAGATTAGGACTTTGGTCAATTTACAACAATTCACAGAATCCCTAAAGTGTGGAAACAGGCCTTTCGGCGCAGCAACCCTTTGAAAAGCACTCTACCCGTACCCTATCTCTGCATGTCCCACGGCTAATCCACCTGATCTACAAATCCCTGGACTCAGTGCGGCAATTTAGCAAGGCCAACCCACCTAACCTCTACATCTTTGATCTGCGGGAGGAAACCGGAACAAAGCCACGCAGACATAGGGAGAATATGCAGACTCCACACAGACAGTCTGAGGCTGAATCCCTGGGTCCCTGGAGCTGTGAGGCGGCAGCGCTAACCACTGAGTCACTGTGGCAGCTGTTGTGAAAATGATTGCTAAGTGCTGGTTTTATTTCCATGGTTTATTAACTGACTTTAGGTGCTGCTATAAGAGACAGGAGAGAAACATACCATTCAGCCCATCAGTTCTGCCCTACATTCAATGGTATCATAGCTGACTTAATAATCCTCAACTCCACTTTCCTGCCTTTTCCCCATAATCCTTGGCTCCCCTTCCTGATTAAAACCCTCCATTGCAGTCTTGAATACACTTAATGACTCTACCAATCACCAAGTCGCCCTTTATTTACAAGTGATGAGTCCATGGCAGTGATCCTGCTTCCTCAGAGCCAGCTCCTAGAGTGAACAGACTCTCTGACACTCCTGCTTATATCTGTCAGCCAGGGCTCCCTGATTGGACCAGGGTTAACATCTCCAATCAGGAAACTCCTATTCTATGAGGTCCACTTGGCCAACATTGTTACAATTGCTATAGCAGATTCGCTGTTCTCCGAGGGGGGGAGATTCTTCCTTATTCCTGTCTTAAATGGGAAACCTCTTACTCTGAGATTATACCATCTGGTCCTAGACTCTCTTACAAAGAGAAACAACTTTTCTGCATCTACCCTGTCAAATCCCCTAAGGTTGTGCTCCTGAGATGCTGCTTGGCCTGCTGTGTTCATCCAGCTTCACACTTTGTTATCCCCTAAGGTTCTTGTATGTTTCAATCAGATCACCTCTCATCCCTCTATATTCCAATGAATAAAAATCCAATCTAAATAGCCTCTCCTCATAAAACAGTGGGTTTTGACCCTGACAACCCCTCCTCCACAAACTCGTTAGGCTGGTCTTTTTGGATTATCTAGCACAGTGAGATTACCACTACACCACCCTCTCTCTCTCTCTCTGTGTAATCTATGCATGCAAGCTCTTTCCTTGGGTATTGTAGATCTGTGACAGAGGCCCATCCTTTCTGTACTACTCCCATGCCACTAGGGGGAGCTTTGGGTGTACAGGACAGGATACCAGCTAAACTTCACCTTGATCTGACTGTCTACAGACCATTAAGAAGTTAAAATAAACAGTTTTTCTTGCAGCGAATTTAAATGCAAAACCCTGCGTGCCACAGTGTTAAACTGGGCAAAGTATATTCTCAGTGATAATGGGAACTGCAGATGATGGAGAATCCGAGATAATAAAATGTGAGGCTGGATGAACACAGCAGGCCAAGCAACATCTCAGGAGCACAAAAGCTGACGTTCCAGGCCTAGACCCTTCATCAGAGAGGGGGATGGGGGGAGGGAACTGGAATAAATAGGGAGAGAGGGGGAGGCGGACCGAAGATGGAGAGAAAAGAAGATAGGTAGAGAGGAGAGTATAGGTGGGGAGGTAGGGAGGGGATAGGTCAGTCCAGGGAAGACGGACAGGTCAAGGAGGTGGGATGAGGTTAGTAGGTAGATGGAGGTGCAGCTTGGGGTGGGAGGAAGGGATGGGTGAGAGGAAGAACAGGTTAGGGAGGCAGAGACAGGCTGGGCTGGTTTTGGGATGCAGTGGGGGGAGGGGAAGAGCTGGGCTGGTTGTGTGGTGCAGTGGGGGGAGGGGACGAACTGGGCTGGTTTTGGGATGCGGTGGGGGATGGGGAGATTTTGAAGCTAGTGAAGTCCCATTCCTCATGGGTCACAGTGAATCTTTAATATAACCAGTTGGTGAAATGGCCAATTATACACATTTCAGACTGCATAAGGTTCAGTTTTGGGAATAAGTATGGTTTATTATCAAAAAAAGTGCTCAAATATCGAAGCAAAAATCACTGACAGATTGAATTATGCAAATATGTTTGTCTGTTGTTTAAACACATGCAAAGACTCTGCCTCTCACACACATGCACATACACACACAATAGACTCACACGCACATACAGACTCACACGTGTGCGTGCACACGCACACACACACACACACACACACACGCACAGACACACAGACATACAGACACACACTCTCACACACACAGACAGACACACACACACACACACACACACACACACACACACACAAAAAGTCTGAGAAGTATTTTAGTCAAGTATGAATCAAACTTATAAGAAACGGTTAAAATTTCGTTTGTCCCAAATGGTGTTCTGATTCCAAAGTTATTGTGCATTGTCAAGCACTGATTGGTTTCCTGGAACTGTTGTAGTTAACATCCCTTTGCTTCAGGCTGTGCGATTGGCTGCAAGAAAATTGTCATCAGGAACTCCCCCGCAGCAGTTAAGATGATTTAGATGAGAACGAGAAAGGCATGGTTAGAAAGTTGGAGGATGACACCAAAAATTGGTGGTATATTAAATCGTGAAAAAGGTTAACTAAGATTACAAAGAGATCTTGATCAATTGGGCCACTTGGTTGAAGAGTGGCAGATGGAGTATATTCTGGATAAATACAAGGTATTGTGTCCATGTAAAACCAACGAGGGCAGGTAGGGCCCTTGGGTAGTGTTGTAGAACAGAGAGTCCTAGTGTTTCAGGTACATGGCTCTTTGATGTTTATGTCACAGGTAGACAGGGTGGTAAAGAAGGCATTTAGCATGCTTACCTTCATTGCTCAGACCTCTTCACAAGACTTCTCCTGGAGTGCAGTTCTCCTCACCCTGTTATAGGAAGCATATTACTAAGCTGGAGTGGTTCATAAAAGGTTTGCCAGGAATGAATGGTTTATGTTCAAAGGAGAGGCTGGGTAAGCTGGTGCTTTATTCAGTGGAGTGTAGGAGGTTCAGGGTGACCTCAGAGAGGCTTATAAAATCATGAGGAGTAGAGATAAGTTGAATGGCAGGTGTCTTTTTCCTGGGGGCATATTTTTAAGGTGAGAGGAAAAAGATTTAAAAAGGTCATGTGGGGCAAATGTTTACACATAGAGTGGTTCGTGACTAGAATGAACTGTCAGAGGAAGTGGTGGATGTGGGTACAGTTACAATGTTTAAAGACATTTGGACAAGTTCATGAATAGGAAATGTTTGGAGGGATATGGGCCAAGTGCAGGCTGGTGGGGACTAGTTTTATTTGAGATTATGGTTGGCGTGGACTGGTTTGACTGAAGTGCCTGCTTCTGTGTTGTATGGCACTGTGACTTTCAGGGGGTTTTCTGCTCCCAAACTTCACTGAGAAGAGCTGCAAAGGGAGAGAGAGAGAACGATAGGTTGTTGCTGCTTGGGCAGATCACTCATTCTCTCCCTCTTTGTGTTCTAACATCCAATAACTTTACCACTCTCGCAAATGGTGATCTCTCTCTGAATGTTCTCCAGACTGGATAGAAACATAGCAATGTAGAAAATTAGAAGCAAGAGGAGGCCATTCAGCCCTTCAGTCCTGCTTTGCCATTCAATATGATCATGGCTGGTCATCCAACTCAGTTCCTTATTCCCTCTTTCTCACCCATTTCCTTTGATGCCTTTAGAAGAGCGATACTTAATTCCTCCTGAAAACATTCAATGTTTTGTTTTTAAATGCTTTCCATGACAGAGAATTCCACAGCTCACCCCCTCACCACCAGCACCTTGCTTCCTCTCACAGGCCTCACCACCTGAACAACAATGTGAAATGGAGATAATTAGTCACATCTCTACAGTCAAAAGTTAGAGCCTTTATTGAATTCATTCAATCTTATAAAATCCTTTAGCCCTTGAGCACTTCAGAGGGCAGTACATTTTGGATATTATGAATCTGCGTCAGCTTATATAAAACAATATCAATAAACATTTCATAAAACTACATTCAAGTTATATAAATTGAACACAGAAAAACAAGCAATAAATCTATCTTGCAGTAAGGGTTACACATTCATTGGCAAATGTTACCTTTTGCAAAGTAGTTATCAGTACCGACAAAGTCCTTTTGTAATGCTTAATTTTGAATACCTTTTCATTGATCCTGCTTATTATTTAGTATCTCTACCCTGCACTGAAAAGATTGCTACAATGATGATGTCAGTTGTAGAACCTCAGTCATAAATCTTTCTCTTCAATTTACACTGTTATTCAAGAGGAATATTTTACTTTGGGAAGGGTTTGATATTTATTTTTTGCCCTAATTTCAATGTTTTAAGAGCTAAATCGGCTGCAATTCTGAATTTATATTGCTTAACTTCTGTGATTGTATTTGCTGAAAGAGATTATTGTATTTGTCACTCTGTGTGTTGAAAATGCTCACCCTGAACTGAAGAATGAGACAGTGAGAGAGGAAGACCATAAGCCTATAAAATATGAGTGGAATTAGGCCATTCAGCCCATCAAGTCAGACCTGCCACTTATCATGGCTGATATGTTTCTCAATCCCTTTCTCCTGCCTTCTCTCCGTAACCCTTTCCTAATCAGGTACCCATCTATCTCTGTCTTAAAGTCACTCAATGACTTCACCTCCACGGCCCTCTGCAACAATGATTTCCACTGATTCACCACTCTCTGGCTGAAAAATATTCTCCTCATCCCAGTTCTAAAGTGTCTTCCCTTCACTCTGAGGCTGTGACCTTGGGTTCCCAATCTCTCCTACTAGTGGAAATATCTTCTACTCGTCCACTCTATCCAGGCCTCTCAGCATTCGTAAATTTCAGTCAGACCCCTCCCTCATCCTAAACTCCATTGTGTGTGTGTGTGTTGGAGATAGAGGCGTAGAGAGAAAGTGAAGAATGGACATGCTTTGTGGTCATTAGTGGAGATTCTATACCAAGCAATAGGTGAGATGCTCTTTGGAGGGTCATGGACTCAATGGGCTGAATGGCCTGCTTCCACACTGACAGGATTCTGAAGCACACTTCCTTTTGGACTCCTGGATTCCAACCAGAGGGCAAGTCAAGCCACAAAAATTTCATGTTACTGACATGAAAGGTGAACTCAATTTGCACAAGCTCAGTGCCATTGAACAGTTAGTGAAAATGTTTGCCCCTCTTTCTTGGAGAAAGTGCAGTGTGGACTAAACAATCCGTCCAAATAAATAAATTCCATATCTTTTGAAACAGCGTGAGAGTGATATCAAATAAAGACGGAGAATGTGAAGGGAATCCAGCTGGTCTGTGGAGAGTGGGATCGAGTTAAAAGTCTGACTTTTTTTGCAAGACAAGATTAATATTAACAAGTGATTGCGATGGAGGATGGAGGTTAAGAGGAAGAGAACGGGTTTGAACAATACAGTTAATTGAGGCTCTGTGTCCTCTATATTGATCTTTAGATCAGAAGAGTGATAACAAAACTGATAACAACTCAAAGTGACATCCTGCCAGGTGAATATTGAAACAAAAATTATTTCGTGGGATGTGGGCATGGCAGACAAATGGACATTTATTGCCCGTTCCTAATTCCCCTCAAGGAAGTGAAACTGTTGCTGTCCATTTCGTGTGAATACATCTGCAATGCAGCTAAGTCTAGGATTTTGACCAACAGCGAAGGAACGGCAATGCATTTCTGCGTCAGGATGGTGAGTACCTTGGAGGGGACCTTGCAGGTCATGGTGTTTCCATGTACCCTTTGGCCTTGTCCTTTTTAGCCAGTGGACTTGCTTTCCCTGCAGCGAGGGGTGACCTTAGAGAGGTCTATAAAATCACGAAGGGTAGAGATAGCCAAGGTCTTTTCCCCAGCAGAGTTCAAAACTGGAGAGATAACGGGAACTGCAGACTGCAAACCACGCTGATTCCGCATGTTGTGGGAATGGGGTCTTTAATCTCTATGAGTGTTTGTCATAGCCTGGTTGTGGGCTTATGGGTCACTGTGATTCCTAGTGGTCACAGGAGTCTTGTTTCAGAGATAGTAGGAACTGCAGATGCTGGAGAATCTGAGATAACAAGGTGTAGAGCTGGATGAACACAGCGGGCCAAGCAGCATCTCAGGAGCACAAAAGCTGACGTTTCCGGCCTAGGCCGTTCATCAGAAAAGGGTCTAGGCCTGAAACGTCAGCTTTTGTGCTCCTAAGATGCTGCTTGGCCCGCTGTGTTCATCCAGCTCCACACCTTGACATCAAAACTGGAGGGCATCACTTTAAGGTGAGAGGGAAAAGGCTTAAAAGAGATCTGAGGGGCAAGTTTTTCACGCAGAGGGTGGCATGTGTACAGAATGAGCTGCAAGAGGAGGTGCAATTATAACATATAAAAGACATTTGGACAGGTGCATGAATAGGAAAGGTTTAGAGGGATATGGGCCAAACGCAGGCAAGTGGCACCAGTTCAGTTTAGGAAACCTGGTTGGCATACACAAGCTGGGCAGAAGGGCCTGCTTCTGTGCTGTATGACTCTGAGTACATTCCAATCCTGTTGGGGATCTGGGCATTTCATTTTCAATGAGCCATGGTTGAGTAATACATGTTGTAACCCAGGCTAAACTCACCATTGTCCCAGAGATCCCTATCAGAATGAATACTAGACTTATTACATAGCCATCTTCCAGAGTCAGGGAGAAATTCACACAATTATTCCTGAAGTGCTGCAGTAAACATTTGAGAGAGACGCCAAGGCATTCAAATTGAACTGAATTGAACGACTACTTCACAATCTGTTCATTCAATACTAAATTTAAAAAATCACAATATTTGATATCTGGAATTACCTATATTATAAGACTTTACAGACCATCGGTTAAATCCCATGGCCAAGCAATAGCTATATACCAAAAGTACTTTCATTGCCTCTGAAGATACACAAGTGATTACAGACTCTATACAAATGCAAAGCTTGCTGTCAGACTTCTAAATGTTGACAGTGATATGACTTCAACAACAAACAAGTCTATGGATCTTGTTACTGGGAAGTCCAGTTGATTTTGGTGAGCGTCTACTTCCTTACATTTAGGAAATTATACAAAAAAATACAAAAACAAAACAATGGTTCCAATGGTGGCCCTTTGGTTTGTCACTTAGTATATAATTCCTTCAGGATAATTACCTGAAAAATACAACATGACAGTCTCAAAATGGATACATCATCTTATGTGCATAGGTGGCTCGGTGGTTAGCATGACTGCCTCACTGCAACAAGGACCTAGGTTCATTTCCACCCTCAGGTGACTATCTGTGTAGAGCTTGCACGTTCTCCCTGTGCTTGTGTGGGTTTCCTCCCACAATCCAAAGGCGTGCAGTTAGGTAGATTGGCCATGCTAAATTGAGGTCATCAGACTCGAAACATTAACTCTGTTTTCTCCTTCACAGACGCTGCTAGACCTGCTGCGCTTTTCCAGTAATTTTTGTTTTTGTTCTTGACTCACAGCATCCGCAGTTCTTTCAGTTTTTATCTAAATTGCTCAATAGTGTCCAAGGATAGGTAGATAATCATGGGAAATACAGCGTTACAAGGATGGGGTGGAATGCTGTTCAGAGGGTCAGTATAGATTTAATGGGCCAAATGGTCTACTTCCACACTGTAGGGATACTGTGATTTCTGTGACTTGACCATACAATCCCTTGAGCCTGCTCGACATTTGAATAAAAATGGCTTTTTAGCCCATAAAAATCAACCACATAGGCCAGACTAGGTACGGATGTCAGGTCCCTGCCTCTTTGCACTCTCAGTAAACCATTTCCATTGACTGGCAGTTTCATAATTTTAACAAAAATCTGATTTTATTCCAGTTTTGAATTTAATTTTCCTCTAGACATCATAGCAAGATTTGAACTCATGCCAATCAGCCAACCACAATGCTATTGTCCTCCTTCTGCCTCAGCTCACCATCCTGCTGGCTCCTCATGACCCTGGACTCTCTGAGAGGCTAATATCTGCTTCTTGCAGCTTTCAGTGCTCATCACTGAACGGTTCACAAACATCAGAGGCAATGACTGTGGTCCCATTGGCATCTCGGTGGATAATAGAACCTTGCTTTTGTGCTCCTGTGATGCTGCTTGGCCTGCTGTGTTCATCCAGCTCCACGCTTTGTTATCTTGGATTCTCCAGCATCTGCAGTTCCCATTATCTCGGATAATCAAACCTGGTGTATTTCTTTAACCCATTCCAGCAGCATACACATTGGTCAGTTGGTAATGGCTCCACTTTGAGGTTGGTCCACCGGCAACAGATTGTGGTCATCCTGTTACCTCGTCAAAGACATTGCAGTAAATCCAGGGGAGTAGAACATCTGGTTTTCCAGCTGTTTCTGGACCATCTCCAATGAACAGTCGAGCCTTTTTCTACTTTAACACTTGCTATGGATGAATAGACCCTTGTTGCAATCGTGTTGTTTTGCTGCCAGGTTGGAAATGGGTGAAGTATTGCCTTGCTTCTTATGATGCGTTAGATTGGAATTCCTTGGCTAAGTGGCCCTTGTGAGTTTTGCCACAAATAACAGAGGAATATCTCCCCGTCCTTCCACTCTTAGTTCAATTATACATGATGTGAAGGATTAGCAAATTCATCATTCCTGATGCTGATCCCCAAAATGCGACAATATTTGAAACAAGTTGCAAAGTACCCTTTCAATAAATATAACTCTGACACATTTGACAAAACTCTTTCAAGAAAAATTAGTTTAAAATGACATATCTCATGCCACATTATCAGCAAGTCCTGCATTAATTGTAAGCATTTTCAAAGTGGTCACACTATTTTGTGAGAATCAGTTAAGAGTTTTGTTTTGAAAACATAGCTTTCCGGCATTTTTTTATTCCTCCCTTCCTTTCTATGAGCTACCCTATGATTCAGTTCTGTTCACTTAGGTTCCTCTGCTGTTTGCAAAAAAATGACTGTTCTTTACAAAAGGAAGGGGTTGGCAGGCTCATCGACTCTGTCTTAAGGTTAGGCATCAAGGCAGAGTATGTAGATACAATGCTTTCCAGCAGTGAGAACAAAACAGGGCTGACTTTCTTCTCCTCTGAGTCCACGCAGCAACTGTAACAAAATGTGTGCAACCTCAAAAGGTCAACAGAAAAGAACCTGGGGTTTCTTTGACCTTTCCTTTTCAGTCTCAGCCTCTTTGAGAAAAAGTCCTTGAACATGTCGCTTACTAATGACAAAATGTACACTCATTTATCCTTTCCTAGGCTTCACTTGCTGTCCCTGGCTTTATCCTGATCCTGGTCAAGTGGGTTCTAAGATGCCTGAACTTTACCTGTCTTCATCTTCCTCCCACCTCAATGGCTACTTGTGACCCTACTATAATTTTGTTTGTGGTAATGTGGGTGTATGCAAATTGAAATGCTATGTGCAATGCAATTTTTTTCTTACATTAGGGCCTTTTTTTTTCAGTTCATTCATGGGATGTCAGCATTGCTGGCTAGGCCCATGCCTCACTTCCCTGGAGAAGGTATACTGAGCTGCCTTCTTACGGTCCATTTGATGTTCAGGGTGTTGTTAGAGAGGGAGTTCCATAATTTACATCTAGTGACAGTTAAGGAACAACAAAATAGTTCAAAGTGGTGGGAAACTTGTAGCTGCTGTTGTTCCCAAATATCTGGTCCCCTGTATGGTATAGGTCATGTGTTTGGAAGTTGTGCTACTGAGTGAGTCATCAGCTAAACATGAATGAAGCCCAGCCTTTCAAAACTTCAAACCTCATAGCGACAAAATGTTCATATCAGCTTTGGCTCAGTGTTGGAGATGTTTTGGCCAGAAGGTGCTGAGTTCAAATCGCACACTGAGGCAGGCTTGTGAATTCTGGGGAGTGTTGCACTCATCAAAGTCCTTTGGATGAGATAATCAAGTCAAGCCTTGTCTGAGCTCTGCGATGGACATAAATTATCCCAAGGATACAGTTATGAAAAGATATAGATGTTAGATTGTCTCTTAGGATGAGGATGAAACTAAATGCACATCCAGTCTCAATAGTGCAAAATTTGACTTACGACGATTGAATCCTTATTAAAATCCTTTCTAAATTGACTGGTTACTGTATTTACTTTGAACTTCCTTAAGGGAAAGATATGCATCACTAGACTGCCCCAAATTTAGAGACGTGCTCTTAAGAATATTGGCGCTTTCCTGCCTAAACCCATCAAGAGGACATTGTGCGCTCATTATGTTTTCCATGTTGATGGGTGGAGGTCCCATCTGACTCTCACCAAACATTAAGCTGTCAGAGCCAGATCTGCTGATACCTTCCTCTTTTGTTGTAAGTGTTATGTCCTCCAGAGAAACAAAGGGGTAGTTCAAATGTTCAAATAAGTGCATCTGGATGATCGGATTGAGACCCTCTTGACTTCCTCTGGATGGACAATCATTTCTTAGCAGTTGTCCAAGGTACCCCAATTTGCCTGAGGATTTTACATTGGTAGGATACTCAGGTCCTCTTGGTGGACCATCCATTTCTTCATCAGTCGAGGCCTTTCCACCGGCTTTATTTTGAGTTGAGATGCATTCCTGATCTGGCTCTGTTACAAAGACGCTACAGGGTGAATTCTGCTGACTGCTGTCATATAGAGAATCATTGGACAAGGTCAGGCAAGACCCATTCTTCTCGAGATATGACCCACTCCCCTCACTTCCTGATTGAAGGCTGCTGCGGTCATAGCTGAAGTAGACTTTACAGGAATCCACTTCATAAGTGCTGGGATACCTAAACCAGAAGTAGCCTTGGTTCGCAAAGCTGGACAGAGATGAATTTCCGATACTCTTGAATCCACTGCTGTCTGAGACGTAATCCTGTTTGATGAAGGACTCTGAATCTTTTATTTCTGAAATCTCAACTGAAGAGATTTCTGTTCCTAGGTCCTCGGTGCTGTTGAACGATGCTGGTAATGTTGACCCGAGCCATTTCTGCCAGGATGGAAAGAAGAAACATATTTTAAGCATGAGATTGGTGAAGATGTGAATAGTTAGTCAGTTAAAGAGATGGTTTGCCGTTGTATTGCATCGTTCATGACCTCAAGTTATTCCAAGATGCTTTGCAGCCAATTAATTGCTTTTTAAAGTGTAGTCACTTACTATACTTTGGCAAACAAAGTGGCAAAATGCTCTGAGTAGAAGCATGGTTTTGGGATGTGAAGATTGCTGGCCGAGCCAACATTTATTGCCCATCCCTAATTGCCTCTGAACTGAGTGGCTTGCTAATGCCATTCACAGAAAGTTTAAGAGTCAACCACATAGTTGCAGGTCGGGAGGCACATGTAGGCCAAATCAGTTAAAGGATGGTAGATTTTCTTCCTTAAAGGATGTTAGTGAACTAGAAGGGTTTGAAACCACAATCGACAGTGTCACCAATACAGACAGAGAGTCGTACAGTATGGATACAGAACTATCGGCCAAACTCGTCCATGCGAGTCGTACTGAACTAGTTTCACTTGTCTGGATTTGGGCCATATCCCTCTAAACGGAATTGTACTCAGTGGCTCAGTGGTTAGCTCCACTTCCTCACAGTCCCAGGGACCCACGTTCGACCTCACCCTCGGGTGACTGTCTATGTGGGGTTTGCACTTTCTCCCTGTGTCTGTGTGGGTTTCCTCCAGGTGCTCAGGTTTCCTCCCACAGTCCAAAGATGTGAAGGCTAAATGGATTGGCCATAGGAAATGCAGGGTTACAGGGATGGTCAGTGTGGACTTGATGGGCTGAATGGTCTGTTTCCACGCTGTAGGGATTCTATGAAATGCTCCAAATGTGGTCTTACCCTTAATGGTAGCCCTTAATAAGTGGCAAGGTGGCTCAATGGTTAGTACTATTGCCTCACAGTGCAAAAGATCCACATTCAATTCCGCTCACTGTGTGAATTTTGCACATTCACCCTCTGTCTGGGTGCTCTGGTTTCCTCCCACAGACCAAAGCTGTGCAAAGGTGGACTGGCCATGCTATATTGCCCCATAGTGTCCATCTTGGGTGGATAAGCCATGGAAAATGTAGGGCTACAAGAAGGAGGTGGGTCTGGGTGGGATGTTCTTTGGAAGGTTAGGATGTGGACTCAGTGGGCCAAGTGGCCTGCTTCCACACTGTAAGAATTCCAGATTTCCATTAGTTCAACATCTGAAGTGGCGGGAACCCACGCCCCCTTAGAATTACCTTGGGTCTCTGGGATACTTGATCAATAACGATACTACTACACCACCGCATATCCTGAGGGACAGGATTTCTGCTCTTCTACCCCATGCTTCTGTTTCAGACCTGAAATAGGCCTGATTTTAACTGGCTGGAAGCCCACCCCCGTATGCAGAATTAAAAGCAGTCCCATTAACTTTGATTTACTTTCCAGCAAAATACCCTCACCGGCTGAACGCATTAGAGCATTTTTGCTCTTTATTCTTGAAAGTGATGGTGGTGTAAGCTAAAGTTTCGAAAAGAGCTGACGCTAAAACTCTGCCCAATCTGATGATGCCATGTGGTAGATGCCTCCAACACAGTAGAGACATAGAGTCAAGATCCTGATGGAGACGGATGTGTAAGTCCCGGCTTCTGCCATTTCGTGTAGTTAGACCTAACTGGGATGAAATATAAAGACCGGGACAAGTCCCAGACCCCAGTAACATGGGAAACAGGAAACACAGTCCATTGTTCTACTGTTCAAGTAGAACATAAATGCTTCAATATTTTCCCACACTATCCTCATGTCCCTTGATAATCTTTAGCATCAAACGTTGACAGAAGAAACAACAATTTCAGGTCAACTTTCCTCCCAGCAACATAGGGCAAAAAGTGCCTCTATTTTGTTAATCACCTGTAACCTGCAGAAGTGCTCTTGGGCTGACAAGTAGCAAGTAACATTCACACCACACAAATGCCTGGCTATGGCCGCCACGAATAAAAGATGATCCAAGCACCGTCCCTTGGCATTACCATCACTGAATCCCCCACTATCAACATCCTGGGGGTTATCATTGACCAGAAGCTCAACTGGACTCTCCACATAAACAGAGTGGCTACAGGAGCAGGCCGGATGCTACGAATACTGCGGCGAGTAACTCACCTCCTGGCTCCCCAAAGTCTGTCCACCATATACAAGGCACAAGTCAGGGGTGTGATGGAATGCTCCCCACTTGCCTGGATGGGTGCAGCCCCAACAACACTCAGGGAGCTTGACACCATCCAGGACAAAGCAGCTCACTTGACTGGCACCATATCCACAAACATCCACTCCCTCCACTGACGCTCAGTAACAGCAGTGTGTACTATCTACAAGATGCACTGCCGAAATTTACCAAAGATCCTCAGAAGGCACAAACATTTCTATCTAGCAGGACAAAGGCAGCAGATACATGGAATCATCATCAACTTCAGGTTTCCCTCCAAACCACTCACCATCCTGACTTGGAAATATATCAGTGTTCCTTCACTGTCACGGGGTCAAAATTCTGGAATTCCCTCTCTAAAGGCATTGTGTGTCAGCTGTAGGTGGACTGCAGCGGTTCAAGAAGGCAGCTCACCACCACCTTCTCAAGGGGGCAACTAGGGATGGGCAGCAAGGCCCACATCCCACAAATGAATAATAAAAAATCACAAGAATTGTGCTCTGCTGCTTTGTCAGCTTGTTTGCTCTGTAACTGCTGTGTGCATACCAGACAGGACTGAATACTCCTGGTGACATGGGAATGATCTCCACCAGTTGTCCTGAACTAGCCTGGAACAGGGAAGTGGGAGTCTGAGAAGTATTTAAAGGGGTATGCTAAAAATGCAGTGATAATGTGAAAAAAAAGTCTTCCATAATTGCCAATGAATGCTAGATCAGTTGTCAATTTTAAACCTGAAATAGATTTTCTTTGTTTATCTTAGGTGTTAAAGGATATGGGCCAAAGGCAGGTATGTCCAGCTAGGTTACACAATCAGACCGCATTGAATGTCAAAACAGGCTCGAAGGCTGAATGGACTACTCCTGTTACTATGTTCTGACAGTGCATACCACCCAACCCCCTCTTTCTCCCCCTAGTGCTTGAATCCACTAATGGGGTAGTGACTGAACACTGAGCTCGTGGAGATACAAAGATGTTCGCAGGAACATGTCCCTACAACCCTTGCCCATGCCCCTAAATCTAAAACCCATGCCCCTTAATCTGAATTCTATGCACTCCAACTGAAACCCAAGTCCCTTGATCTGAAACCCATAAACTTTGATCAAAACCTATGGCCTGGGATCTGAAATGAATGCCCCTTGATCTGAAACCCATGTACCTTGATATAAATCCTGTGTCCCTTGATTTGAAACCCATGTTCCTTCATCTGGTGCCCATCTGCAGCAAATTTCACATTAAAAACATCATATTTAGTTGTACAGAGATAATGGGAACTGCAGATGCTGGAGAATTCCAAGATAGTAAAATGTGAGGCTGGATGAACACAGCAGGCCAAGCAGCATCTCAGGAGCACAAAAGCTGACGTTTCAGGCCTAGACCCTTCATCAGAGAGGGGGATGGGGAGAGGGAACTGGAATAAATAGGGAGAGAGGGGGAGGCGGACCGAAGATGGAGAGTAAAGAAGATAGGTGGAGAGAGTATAGGTGGGGAGGTAGGGAGGGGTTAGGTCAGTCCAGGGAAGACAGACAGGTCAAGGAGGTGGGATGAGGTTAGTAGGTAGATGGGGGTGCGGCTTGGGGTGGGAGGAAGGGATGGGTGAGAGGAAGAACCGGTTAGGGAGGCAGAGACAGGTTGGACTGGTTTTGGGATGCAGTGGGTGGGGGGGAAGAGCTGGGCTGGTTGTGTGGTGCAGTGGGGGGAGGGGACGAACTGGGCTGGTTTAGGGATGCAGTAGGGGAAGGGGAGATTTTGAAACTGGTGAAGTCCACATTGATACCATATGGCTGCAGGGTTCCCAGGCGGAATATGAGTTGCTGTTCCTGCAACCTTCGGGTGGCATCATTGTGGCACTGCAGGAGGCCCATGATGGACATGTCATCTAGAGAATGGGAGGGGGAGTGGAAATGGTTTGCGACTGGGAGGTGCAGTTGTTTGTTGCGAACTGAGCGGAGGTGTTCTGCAAAGCGGTCCCCAAGCCTCCGCTTGGTTTCCCCAATGTAGAGGAAGCTGCACCGGGTACAGTGGATGCAGTATACCACATTGGCAGATGTGCAGGTGAACCTCTGCTTAATGTGGAATGTCATCTTGGGGCCTGGGATAGGGGTGAGGGAGGAGGCGTGGGGGCAAGTGTAGCATTTCCTGCGGTTGCCGGGGAAGGTGCCGGGTGTGGTGGGGTTGGAGGGCAGTGTGGAGCGAACAAGGGAGTCACGGAGAGAGTGGTCTCTCCGGAAGGGGGTGGCCATGGGCACCCGCATGGGCCCCAGCTATGCCTGCCTCTTTGTAGGTTACGTGGAACAGTCCCTCTTCCGCACCTACACAGGCCCCAAACCCCACCTCTTCCTCCGGTACATTGATGACTGTATCGGCGCCGCCTCTTGCTCCCCAGAGGAGCTCGAACAGTTCATCCACTTCACCAACACCTTCCACCCCAACCTTCAGTTCACCTGGGCCATCTCCAGCACATCCCTCACCTTCCTGGACCTCTCAGTCTCCATCTCAGGCAACCAGCTTGTAACTGATGTCCATTTCAAGCCTACCGACTCCCACAGCTACCTAGAATACACCTCCTCCCACCCACCCTCCTGCAAAAATTCCATCCCCTATTCCCAATTCCTCCGCCTCCGCCGCATCTGCTCCCACGATAAGACATTCCACTCCCGCACATCCCAGATGTCCAAGTTCTTTAAGGACTGCAACTTTCCTCCCACAGTGATCGAGAACGCCCTTGACCGCGTCTCCCGCATTTCCCGCAACACATCCCTCACATCCCGCCCCCGCCACAACCGCCCTAAGAGGATCCCCCTCGTTCTCACACACCACCCTACCAACCTCCGGATACAATGCATCATCCTCCGACACTTCCGCCATTTACAATCCGACCCCACCACCCAAGACATTTTTCCATCCTCACCCCTGTCTGCTTTCCGGAGAGACCACTCTATCCGTGACTCCCTTGTTCGCTCCACACTGCCCTCCAACCCCACCACACCCGGCACCTTCCCCTGCAACCGCAGAAAATGCTACACTTGCCCCTACACCTCCTCCCTCACCCCTATCCCAGGCCCCAAGATGACATTCCACATTAAGCAGAGGTTCACCTGCACATCTGCCAATGTGGTATATTGCATCCACTGTACCCGGTGCGGCTTCCTCTACATTGGGGAAACCAAGCGGAGGCTTGGGGACCGCTTTGCAGAACACCTCCGCTCAGTTCGCAACAAACAACTGCACCTCCCAGTCGCAAACCATTTCCACTCCCCCTCCCATTCTCTAGATGACATGTCCATCATGAGCCTCCTGCAGTGCCACAATGATGCCACCCGAAGGTTGCAGGAACAGCAACTCATATTCCGCCTGGGAACCCTGCAGCCATATGGTATCAATGTGGACTTCACCAGTTTCAAAATCTCCCCTTCCCCTACTGCATCCCTAAACCAGCCCAGTTCGTCCCCTCCCCCCACTGCACCACACAACCAGCCCAGCTCTTCCCCCCCACCCACTGCATCCCAAAACCAGTCCAACCTGTCTCTGCCTCCCTAACCGGTTCTTCCTCTCACCCATTCCTTCCTCCCACCCCAAGCCGCACCCCCATCTACCTACTAACCTCATCCCACCTCCTTGACCTGTCCGTCTTCCCTGGACTGACCTATCCCCTCCCTACCTCCCCACCTATACTCTCTCCACCTATCTTCTTTACTCTCCATCTTCGGTCCGCCTCCCCCTCTCTCCCTATTTATTCCAGTTCCCTCTCCCCATCCCCCTCTCTGATGAAGGGTCTAGGCCCGAAATGTCAGCTTTTGTGCTCCTGAGATGCTGCTTGGCCTGCTGTGTTCATCCAGCCTCACATTTTACTATATTTAGTTGTACAGCTGACTTTTGTCCAGAATAGGTACTTCTGTGACAGAGGCTCAGTGGAACTTTGGTACCACTTCAGAAGTAGAAGAGTTCAAAAATAATGGAGCATGCTCCCTTTGGTGGAGACCAAGCTGTCAAGCAAGAATAACTTCTGCTCGCTCATAATTGCCACACCATTTCAGGATTTTACTTTAATTGAAAGCTAAATGTTCCAGCAGTTTTTGTGGTTTTCCGCCTTTAAGCTAAGAGAGAGAGAGAAAGAAAGCTTTGATTGATAACCCAGGGTCTCGAGAGGACACCACCGTGGTGCCTAGTGTCAATGATGGCAAGGATGAGAATCAGAAATCAGCAAGAAAGGAAAACGTGTGTTTAGTTTTGCTTCCCAATCTGTGAGGGGCCTGATGCTGCAATTGTTGAACTAATTAACTGGACTGTGAAAAGAAGAAAAGGAGATCAAATTTTAGGGGTGACCCTCTCTGATGAAGGGTCTAGGCCCGAAACGTCAGCTTTTGTGCTCCCGAGATGCTGCTTGGCCTGCTGTGTTCATCCAGCCTCACATTTTGATTTCTTAGATCAAATTTTAGGGTCAGGCCTGTCTTTTTAAATTGTTTCATGAAAGAGACCTGAGTCCACATGCATGCACGTGAGTTGGCATAGATATGAAATGAAACCACAAAGAAGAAAAAGAACTGCTAATTAATATTTTGAAGCTATGCTTCACCTATAAGCAATCAAACTGATATTTCCTATCTGTAACCCATGTGGTTTTTAACCTACTAACATCTCACAGTAGAACAATGACTCAAGACACTGTTCAGTCAGCAGACTCATTTTCAAAGGTCATTATAAGATTTCGGTTGCGTCTTTATTTGACGTTCACCTACTGGCTTCTTCTAAGGGGCAAAACCCAATGTTACCTAGCTCAACCGAAGCAAGAGATCACTTCCTACCCCGACTCACTCCAGCCCCATAGCCCTGTTACATTTCTCAGCATTGGTTCAGAATTGGGTCGTGGCACTGAGCCAGAGATTATAAGTTCTCCTCGCCACTTCGTTAGCCCATTTTCCAGGCTGACATCTGAGTGCAGTGTTGTTAGGAAGTGTTGCGATCTAAGTGAAACGCTTACTCTTTCAATGGGTGTGAGCAACATGATTTGAAGCAAAATGGATACCCTGACCAATTTGTCGCTAAAATAGGTGATAAAATCATTCATGAAAGCAACACGAACGCAACAGTGGAGTTTTGAAGAGATTTGCAAACAAATTAAGGATGATGTGACAAATAAAAACTGAGTCAGCAAGTGTTGAGCATACGGAAAGCATTGCCTGGAAGTGTAGTGGAGGCAGGTTCAATTGAGGCATCCTAAGAGGCAATGGATGACTATTTGGATAGAAATAGTGCGCAGGGTATGAGGATAAAGGCAGAAGACTGGCACTGGGTCATTGAACCAGAGCAGCCACAATAGGCAGAATGGCCTCCAATTTTGGCCATTTTCACATTGCTCTCCAAGGCAGGTTGTGTGTACAAATTGGCTGCTGTTTCTCTGCATGATGACCACACTTATGAAGTTCTTCAAGGGTTGTAAAGCATTTTGAAATGCCCTGAGGTTAGGAGAGTTGCCACACTTTTTAATATATTTAACAGCGTATTACTTCTGCGATGTTGTAGTGGTGGAATTTATCTTGGAAGGCAGTGATATGTGTTATAATGCATGTTTGGTTTGGGAACATACAATAAACTAGCATCTTGTGATACTAAGAATAATGAGTCCACTAACGCATTTCAATAGAAGGGAAGGAGATGTTTCACACTTGGAGGGTTAGATTTGGAAGTGGGAGCGTGTCTGGAAAATTAGGAAATATTTTAATGAGTTGGCCTCCCCGTAGCATCAATAAGACCATAAGATGGGAGCAGTTTAGGCTATTCGGCCCATCTGGACCGCTCCTCCATTCAACACGATCATGACTGACCTGATTATCAGCAAACCTGACTTTCCTGACTTATCCTCACAACTCTTGATTCCCTTCATGCATCAAAAATCAGTCTCTCTCAGCCTTGACTGCACTCAATGACCCATATTTAGTGTCTCACTAATGTGATTGGGTTTTTTGAAGTAGTGACAAAGAAGACTGATGAATGCAGTATGGTGGATGTTGCTTACATGAACTTTGGCAAGGCATTCGACAAGCTACTACATGGTAGGCTGTGTTAGCTTATGTGGAATCCAGGGAGAGTTGGCCATTTGGCAAAATTGGCATGAAGATTGGAGACAGAGCGTGGTGGTGGAGGGTTGTGTTTTGGGCTGGAGACCTCCGACCGGTTGTGGGCAGTGAGGATCGGTGCTGGGTCCACTGAGTTTTGTCACTTACTTAAACAATTTGGATGTGAATATAGGAGGAATGGTTAGTAAGTTTGCAGACAACAATAAACTTGGTGGTGTGGTAGACAGTGAAGAAAGTTATCTCAGGGTACAACAGGACCTTGATCAGATGGGCCAATGGGTTGAAGAGTGGCAGACGGAGTTTGATTTAGATAAATGTGAGGTGTTACATTTTGGTAAGGCAAACCAGGGCAGGATGTATGCATTTAATGGTATGGTACTGGGGAATGTTGCCAAGCAAAGTGGCCTTGGGGTGTAGGTTCATTCATTCCTTGAAGTTGGAATCATAGATAGACAGGGTAGTGAAGAAGGCATTCGGTATACTTACCTTTTTTTGGTGAGTGCTTAGACTATAGGAGTTGGGAGGTCATGTTGTGGCCGAGATGTTTTCCCTAGAGCATCAGAGGCTGAGGGGCAACCCTACAGAGGTTTCTAAAATCATGAGGGACATGGATAGGGTGGGTTGGGAAGGATTGGGAAGTAGAAAACTAGAGGGTGAAGGTTTAAGGCGAGAGGGGAAAGATTTATAAGAGATCTAAAGGTGTGGGGGGGGGGCGACTTTTGCACGCAGAGGGCGGTGCGTGTATGGAATGAGCTGCCAGAGGAAGTGCTGGAGGCTGGTACAATTACAACATTTAAAAGGCATCTGGATGGGTATATGAATAGGAAGGATTCAGAGGGATATGGGCCAAATGCTGGCAAATAGGACTAGAATAATTCAGGATATCTGGTCAGCATGGATGAGTTGGACCGAAGGATTGGTTTCTGCACTGTACAGCTCTATGACCTAATGGCCCAGCCTCAATAGCTATCTGTGGTAAAGAATTCCACAGATTTACAAACATCTGAGGGTTGTGGGGGGCGGCGGACATTTCCTTCGATCTCTCTCTTAAATGCAGTCTAACTGGGATAACTTGTAGCAGTTGCCATTCAGCACGCTGCATTTAAGTGGCTGCCGTATTCTGCATCGGGACTGCTCAATGATATCTGCGGTGGTGGTTCAAAGGAGCTACATCTCAAGGAAATGGGAAGGAGACAGTCAAAGTTTGTTTCCCTGGTGGAGCTTTTCTTCCAGCAACGTATCAAATTAAACAAAATCTTGCGGCAGGATACTTGTGTCAGAAACATGGCAGTTAATCTGTGCACAGCAAGCTCCCACAAAGAATACTGTAATACTGGCTGGATAGTCTGCCCTTGGCGGTGTTCATTGAGTGCCGAATATTGAGGCAATTCACTGCCTGGAAGAGGTGGGAGAGGGAGATAACCTCATCACATTTAAAAAGAAGAGCTGGGAGCCATGAGACTGTGGACCAAGAGCAGAGTAAAGCTGGGCTGCTCTCTTCCTGTGAGCAGAGACAGGATCTAGCTGGATGTTCACTTAGGTGCTGTACATTTTCTACATTTCCCTTGGAAAACAAAAATGAAGTGACGATATTATGTCAGAAGCATTCACGTACCTGAAAATTGCCTCCGTAGGTTGCATTCAGCTCGTAAAAGAATTTGCCTGGATCTGGTATGGATAGCCAATGGAGTTTCTTCACATTGTACCTTAGGGGTAAACAAAGCTGTTTGATTAGAAAACAATGGATGGAGGGCGGCAAGGACTGAGGCTCTCAAACTGGGGTCCAGGGGGTCCCTGGAGGCTTTTCAATTATGTGAATGAGATGGCTGTGGAATTCGCGATTCAGAAACCTGCAGCATTACTCTCCCATGAGACCCAGAAGACTTCGGAGCAGAAGTAGGCCATTCAGCCCATCCTCTAACATTCAGTGAGGTCTGGTAATCCTCAGATAATTTGCCATGGGTGGCCCAGTGGTTAGCACTGCTGACTCACAGCACTAGCAACCTGGGTTCAACTCCACTCTTTGGCAACTGTCTGTGTGGAGTTTGCACATTCTCCCTGTGTCTGTGTGGGTCTGCTCCAGTTTCCTCCCACACTCCAAAGATGAGCCGGCTACGCTTGGCCGTGCTATATTCCCCATAGTGGTTGGGGATGCGTAGATTAGGGAGAATGGGTCTCGGTGGGATGCTTTGAGGGTCAATGTGGGTTTGTTGGGCCGAAGGGCCTGTTTACACACTCCAGGGAATTTATGTTCCACCTTCCTGTCTTTTCCTCCCAAACCCTTAATTCCCCTTCCTGATTAAAAGTCTGTCTCTCTCAGCCTGGAATCACCCAGCGTCAACAGTGTGCTGTGACAATGAATGTCACAGATTCACTATCCTCTGAGATAAAAAACATTCCTCCTTGTTGCTGTCCTAACGCGGTGACTCCTTACTCTGTGATTACGTCTTCTGGTTCTAGATTCTCTCACAGTGCGGAGCAGCCTTTCGACATCCAACCTGTCAAGTCCCCTAAAAATCTCATACATTTCATATAAATTGTACCTAACCCTCACCCTCTCATTCTCCGAAACCACTCCATCTCCACTTATAACAAAATCCTTCCATACCCATAGGCAACCAAGTGAATCTTCTCTGGACTCCAGAGCCAATAGATGGTGGAGCTGGAAAAGCACATCAGACAGCATCCAAGGAGCAGGAAAGTCAAAGTTTTGGGATGAAACCCTTTGTCAGGGCCGAAATGTTTTCTGCCTGAAACGTTGGCTTTCCTGCTCCTCGGATGCTGTCTGACCTGCTGTGGTTTTCCAGTTCCACATCTATAGACCCTGGCATCTGGCATCTGCAGTCCATTCCATCTCTTCCTTCGGACTCCCTCTAACGCCAATGTACCTTCCCTTAGGAAAGAGAGACCACACTGTTCCAGCTCTGGTCTGACCAGAGCCATGTACAGTTTTAGCAAGGACTCTCCTATTTGGATGCTCCATTCCCTTTGAAATAAGGGCAACATTCCATTTACCTCTCCCATTGCCCAGTGAACTTGGCTCCTAGTGTTTGTGTGATTCATACACTAGAATCCTGACCACCATAGGCACTTAGTTGGCAGAGTTAGCTCAAAGTAGACAGCAGGACAGCAATATTCCTGAATCAACAAGCAGCAGAGCAGGGATAGAAAATCCTCAACCGATCAGCCACCACCCTGGCCATAGGTACACAGACGGTAGAAGGTTACCCATGAAGGGCTGCCAACAGGAGCCATTGTGCCCACTGCCAATTTCGGGACAAGGACAGAGGGTCATGTGGCAATGGGTTCGATGTCACTGAACTGGTTTTGGGTTACTTTTCAGCTGAAGGGTAGATCAAAGTTTTCACATCGTTAATCGACTATTGGCTTCATTGGATAGCCATTCGGCCTAATGTTAAAGCCAAGAACAGAACAGGCAGGAACTTTAAGCCAGAAATCTGAAAGTGTGGGACATTTATGGGTGCCATCATTTTGACGAGTCTCAGTGTTTACGAGCCCATTTGAAAAGGGGTTCCTTCAATCTAAAAGATTCGCCCTGGGAGAAGGGCAACAGTCAGGGAAAAGGCAGAAAGAGGTGAAAGTGAGGCAGAGAGGTTAAACGTATCGAGACAGAGAGAGATAGAGAGAGAAAAGACAGGGGTTTAAAAAGATTTTGTACTTATATAGCACCTTTCATGATGACTGGGTGTCTCTTTACAGCAAATAAAAATGTTTTGTTGCAAAGGCAGTTAATTTGTGCACAGCAAGCTCCCGCTAACAGCAATGTGACGATGGTTAGAAAATTGGTTTCTGGTGACGTTAATTTTGAGTTCAGGAAATTGTCCCGGATAGTAGGGATAACTCCCCTATTCTTTGGAACAGTGCCATCAGATTTATTAGAGGAAGTGGCATTGGTTTAGCATGTTACATCTGGAATGTAACATCCATGCAGCAGTCCCTTAGTGCCATATGTAGCGCCACATTTTTCCCTGCTGTGGGATTTGAAGGCCCAACCTCCTGACTGAGAAGGCACTGGTGTCGCGGCAGAGATAAAACACAGACCTGGAGGAATACAGCAGGCCAGGCAGCATCAGGGCAGCAGGAAAGTTAACGTTTCATGTCCCCCAGCTCCACACTGTGTGTTACCTCTGACTCACACATCTACAGTTCTTACTATCTCCAAGTGAGTGATGGCAGACACTCGAAAGAAAGAGGAAGAGACAGAGAGAGAGAGAGATTCAAGGACGAGAGGAAAAGAATGAAGGAGATGGAAGGAAAGAAACAGAACAAAGAAAGAGAGCTGCTTTGTTAAAGAAAAGTTAGGGAAATGCAAAAACATTTCAGCACATGTAGAGGCTATGGTGAGATTCTGTGATTATTATCCTATAAGCCAAATGAGACCACAATGACAGCTTGACTGAAAACAATAAAAAATGCTGGAAATCACAGTGGGTCAGGCAGCATCTGTGAATAGAGAGCAAGCCAACGATTCGAGTCTCGATGACTCCTCATCAGAGCTTGGCCATTGTTGGCCACCCAACCTGCACATCTCTGGGCACTACGGGCAATTTCCCACGGCCAATCCACTCTATTCTGCAGACCTTTGGACTGTGGGAGGAAACCGGAGTAGCTGGAGGAAACTGACACAGACTGGGGGAGAATGTGCAAACTCCGTACAGATAGTCCGAGGATGGAATCAAACCCAGGTCCCTGCCGCTGTGAGGCAGCAGTGTTGACTATAAGATGAGTTTAGGATGGTAAGAAACACATAAGTTTTGGCATAAAGATTAATTCTCCTCCCTTGTTGATTAGTTGCTGGTCAAGAGAGTTGGGCTACCAATCTGTGAGGAGAGTTTGCCCTGCTCGTTACTTCTAACGATGTTCAAAATAAGTGATGGATGGCGGTATTTACGATGGAGAGGCTGCTGCTGAAGAGATAAACTGCTCCTGAGTAGCCAAAGAGTCTACAGTGCCATTATTGAATTAAGCATCAACATCTTGCACTATCTTTACCTTCTTATGGTCAGCTGTCTAAAGGTCAAGATTGCCAAAATGGCCAACACTACCAGGATTCCCGCAAACAAAAGCGACGTGATCTGGGTCACTCTGAAGATACCTGGAAAATAATTGAGAAAGGAGGTAGATAAAGGCCTGAATGTTTCTGCTGTGCCATTTACCAGTGACCTCCCAGCAAGATACTGCTCGGAATTGTTCTTATCCTCAAGACATTAGCAAAGCAAGCTTAGAACTGTCCGTAGCCTGAACATGCTCCTTCCCACATTCCCGAGGGCTGGGCCATCGGAGCGTGAGCGCCACTACATCCTGCAGGATGGCCAACAGTCTCTTCCATTCTTACAGGCCACCATCAGGGGCTTTGGCAGGGTGTAACTAGGTGACAATCGACAAGTACAGGACAGTTGGTTAGGCCACATTTGGAAAACTGTATTTAGTTCTAGTGTAACATAGTGTGGAGCTGGAGGAACACAGCAGGCCAGGCAGCATCAGAGGAGCAGGAAAGCTGATGCTTTGGGTCGGGAACCTTCTTCATTTTTTGGAAGGAGGGTCCCGTCCTGAAATGTCAGCTTCCCTGCTCCCCTGATGCTGCCTGGCCTGCTGTGTTCCTCCAGATCCACACTGTGTTATCTCTGTCTCCAGCATCTGCAGTTCTTGCTACCTTTCAGTTCTGGTCTCCCTACTATAGGAAAGATGTTTTTAAACTTGAAGGGGCTCAGAAGAGATTTACAAGGATGTTGCCAGGGCTGGAGGGTCTGAGCCATAGAGAGAGGCTGAATACTCCGGGGCTATTTTTCCTGGAGTGTCGGAAGCTGAGGGGTGACCTTACACAGTTTATAAAATCATGAGGGCATAGATAGGGTGAATAGCCAAGGTGTTTTCCCCAGGGTGGGAAAGTCCAAAACTAGAGGGAATAGGTGAGAGCGGTAAGATATACAAGGGCCCCAATGGACAACTTTTTCATACAGTGGGTGGTGCGTGTATGGAATGAGCTGCCAGAGGAAGTGGTGGAGGCTGGTACAATTACAACATTTAAAAGGCATCTGGATGGGTACATGGATAGGAAGGGTTTGGAGGGATAAGGGCCAAATGCTGGCAAATGGGCCTGGATTTTTATTGGATATCTTTGACGGTGAAAAGAAAAATGAATTGTGAAATCTCTGTTAATTATCCAGCAAGGTTTCAAACACACATCCTGCATTAGAACCTCTATGTTACAGTGTTTACGGTCACAAGAGACTCAGTAGAATCTTGTCTTTACCATCTGAGTGTGTGTGTACTGCCGATTTCCACTTGACCTCTTGACTCCATTCGCTCCACGTACTGTTGTAGTAATCTGGGTTGTTATCCAATATTTTGCTGCGGATTTGCGCTATGTACTGACGGTCGGGTTTCAGATTAGACCCATCGATCGATGCCTGTTGTTTTTGCTTCACAATGTGAAGACTCCTGGCATTCTAGAAATTGAGAGAGTATGATGGGTCACTGATTCTCCACAGGTACCTGGTGCTGAACTGTAAATGGATCTCTGTCAGTCATAAAGACTAAGGGGATATGAAAAGGTTCTCTATCTTCAATCGGTTTCACAAGGATCAGAAATTATCTGTCTTCAAAATGCAAAAATAACCAGCTCGTGTGACTTCCTTTTAAAGAGGGAGCTGGATTGTTCCTGGAGTGTTTTCACAGCTCCTGAAGCAAGCCCTTTCAGAGAGTCATAGAGTCATAGAACATGGAAACAGACCCTTCAGTCCAACCAGTCCATGCTGACCATATTCCCAAACTAAACTTATTTCACCTGCCTGCTCCTGACCCATACCCCTCCAAAACTTTCCTATTCATATACTTATCCAAATGTTTTATAAATGTAACTGTACTCACATCCACCACTTCATCTGAAAGTTCATTCCACAAATGAACAACCCTTTGTGTAAAAAAGTTGTCCCTCCTGTCTTTTTTTAAATCTCTCTCCTCTCACCTTAAAAATGTACCCCCAGGCTTGAAATCCCCACATTCTATGGAAGAGACAACTACCATTAACTGTATCTATACCACTCATGATCTTATAACTTCTATAAGATGACCTCTCATTCTCCTAAGGTTCCCGTGAAAAACAGTCCCAGTCTATCCAAGATACCAAGGTGGATTGGGTCCAGACCTGAAACATTAGCTTTCCTGCTCCTCTGATGCTGTTTGGCCTGCTGTGCCCATCCAGCTTCACACCGTGTTATCTCAGATTCTCTAGCATCGGCAGTTCCTACCATCTCTCTCTCTCCCAGCCTATCCAGCCTTTCCATATAAAGCTCAAACCTTCCATACCTGGCAAATCTCCTCTGAGCCCTCTCTGGCTTAATAATAATTTCCTTCCTAAGACCAGGCAAACCAGAACTGGGCACAGTATTCCAGAAGAGGCCTCACCAGTGTCTTGTACAACCTCAACATAATGTTCCAACTCCTATACTCAAAGGACTGAGCAATGAAGGCAAGCCTGCTAAACACCTTTTGTTGGGATCCTTGCAGTTTGTTATCTACAATGGATGTGAACATACAGGGTTTAATTAGTAAGCCTGCAGATGACATGAAAATCGAAGCGTTGTAGACTATGAGGAGGATGGTCTCAGACTATAGTCTGATATTGACCAGCTGGTAACTTGGGCAGACCAATAGCAGATAGAATTTAACCCCAGTAAGTATGAGGTGATGCATTTTGGAAGGTCTATACACAATGAATGGTAGATTCCTAGAGTGTCCTGAATAACAAAGGGGCCTCGGTTTGCTAGCCCATAGATCCCTGAAGATGTTAGCACAGATGGACAGGGTGATGAAGAAGACACACAGGATGCTTGCCTTCATTAGCCGGGGCATTGAATACAACAGCAAGGAAGTCTTGTTACGACATTATAAAGTGTTGGTTGGGCCACAGATGGAATACTCTGTGCAGGTCTGGTGACCATACTATGGGAAGGAGGTGATTGCACTGGATGAGCTACAGAGAAGATTCATCACGATGTTGCCTGGGATGGAAATTCTCAGTTTTGAGGAGACTCTCAATATGCTGATTCTGTTTTCTTTAGAGCAGAGGAGGCTGAAGGGGGAGTCTGATTGAAGGATGAAAAATTATGAGAGGTTTTGACAGAGATTTAGGAAGCCTTGAAATGCAAGGCCATAGGAGACTACGGACCAAGTGTAGGTAAATGGGACACTGTAGTTTGATGTGTGTTGGATCGCATAGACTAGATTGGTTGAAGGGCTGTGTGACTCTATGACTCTATAATTCACCCTTGTTCCAGATGAGCAGCCGCTCCATTGTCTTGCGGGTATCATAGGAGCAGAGGAAATAGGATCCATTAGGCCCATCAACGCCGATCCCACCCTACAACTGGATTTTAGTTGATCCTCTACCTCAATACCATTTTCCTGCACTAGCTCCATATCACACAACCTCTTTGAAATTTATCAATCTCTGTTTGGAATTCTTCGTTTTGTTCATTCATGAGATGCATTTATTGCCCATTCCCAATTACCCAGCAAGCAGTTAAGAGTAAGCCACATTGTTGTGGGTCTGGAGTCATGTGTAGGCTGGAACAAGTTCGGACAGAAAGGAAGGCAACCTGCCCTCTATCTGTGGCCCCCAACTCCCTCCCAAATGCAACTAAACGAATATTTCTCCTACCTTAACTCACACCCCGCTGTGCCCTGAACACACACACTCACATTCACATACAAAAACACACACACACACACACTCTCTCACACACACACGTACACACACACTCACATTCACATACACACACACACACACACACACACACACACACACACAGAGACACACATGCACACTCACATTCACATACACACACACACACACGCACACACAGACACACACACACTCATATTCACATACAAACACACACACGCACACACAGACACACACACACACACACACTCACATTCACATACAAACACACACACACACACACACACAGACTCACACACTCACATTCACACACAGAGAAACTCACAGACACACATACACACACACTCACATTCACATACAAACACACACACACACACAGACGCACACACACACTCACATTCACATACAAACACACACACACACATTCACATACAGAGAAACTCACAGACACACACACACACACACACACCCTCACATTCACATACAAACTCACACACACACACACTCACATTCACATACAGAGAGACTCACAGACACACATACACACACACTCACATTCACATACAGAGAGACTCACAAACACTCATACACACACACTCACATTCACATACAGAGAGACTCACAGACACACATACACACACACTCACATTCACATACACACACACACACACACACACACACACACACACACACACACACACACACACACACAATTGCCCTTCTCTCACCTCAAGCTTCTCCACAATGGAGGCTGGGAGAGAAGGAAAACACAGCTGAAAGGAAACCTGCTGCTGACCCTCACTTTTGTGGGATTCCCAAACATAGGGCAGGCCCAGAGTATATGCCAGTGCTGTATGGAAGGCCTGTGTCATTCAAACCCAACACCGTAGTTTGGCCCTGCTCCCTTCCTACTCCCCTGGAGATAAGGACCTGGGGCCTGGACTGTCTCTCTCTGGCCCTGCTTCTTGACTGGGATGGCAAAGAAAGGCTTTATTAGCTAACTCTGCTGCCTGGTAGTAAGTAAGGCATTTCGTCCTCCTCCCCTCACTCTATGTCCATAGTCCTGAAAGGTTATATACTTCAAATGCCTGTCTAATTTCCTTTTGAAATCCTCAATCATCTCTTCCTCCACCATATGTAAGTTAGTTCATTACCACTTGACATGCGCAAACATTTCTTCCTTCCATGCTCCTGCATCGCTTTGCCAAGATCTGAAATCTGATTTCCCATGTCTTTATACTATCTGCTAATCAGAACTGGATTTTTTTGACTACTTTATCCAAACCTGTCATAATCTCATCCACCACTATCTAATCTTCCCTCAATCTATGTGTCTCTGACTACTGTGACCCAACAAAACCTTGTTGAAACATTGATCCATGACTATCAGAGATATGAAGCTACGTACTGTCCACTGTTCATCTTCAGTTTTGTATCGCAATTCAATTTGCAGTTTATCACTGAATTGCATTTCATAGTATATCATCCAGCTGAAATCGGTCTGAGTCTGGGAATTATTGGTGACTGTTAGGTTGAATGGTGGTTTCATCTTAACTGCAAGGAAGAAGAGAAAAACATCAGATGTCAGTAGTTTTTAAGCTGTTGTTGTAAAATGTTTTCACTTCAAGAATAAAACAAAGACTGAAGCAGCAAAAGTTCAGTTTTGTTGCTTCTGAGATCCCTGTAGGAATTAATCTTTGCAATTTAAGCCAAATCACTGATCGAGAGACATGACATTGACAGGCTTACTGTCCTCACAATTTGGGATTAAGCCAACATGGGATGGCACGGTGGCTTGGTGGTTAGCTCTGCTGCAACACAACGCCAGGGACCTGGGTTTGATTCCACTGTCTGTGTGGAGTTTGCACATTCTCCCCGTGACAGTGTGGGTTTTCTCCGGGTGCTCTAGGTCCCACCCAAAGGTGGGCAAGTTAGGTGCATTGGCCATGCCAAATTGCCCTGTAGAAGCTAGGGTGGTTTATCCATGGGGAGTGTCGGATGGTCTTTGGAGGAGCAGTGTGTACTTGATGGGCTGAATGGCCTGCTTCCCCATTGCAGGGGATTCAGTAATGCTGTAACAAATTCAATCATAAAGTTTTCAAGAATGGATGGTACTTTTCAATCTTATACAGAGATTTGAGATCTCAAATAAAGGCAACAATTTATATCTTATAATTTATGCAGCACCTTTTATTGTAATGAAAATTTTCAAGACATTTTGCAGGATCGTTATAAAAATACAGTGACACTGAGCGTAAAGGGCCGATGTGATCAGATGACCAGACACAAGGCTAAAGAGGAAGATTTTCAAGAAGTGCCTTAGAGGAGGAAAGCAAGATGGGGGGCTGGAGAGGAGTATCATTTTATCTAAATGTTAAGAAGTTGCACAGCTCTGAGATGCAGAGAGATCTAGGCGTCCCAAGTATGAATCGCAGAACATGATTATCCAGCAACAACAAGTAAATAGGAAAGCTATTTTTGTTATTCAGTTATGGCACATTGACATTGCTGGCTGGGCCCAGCATTTCTTGTCCGTCCCTAGTTTTACCCCTTGAGAAGGTGGTGGTGAGCTGCCTTCTCAAACCGCTGCAGTTCACCTGCTGTGGGTTGACCCACAATGACATTATTCCAGGATTTTGTCTCAGTGACAGTGAGAGAACAGAAAAAGTATTTCCAAGTCAGGATGGCTCGGAGGGAAACTTACAGGGGGTGGTGTTCCCTTGTAGCTGCTGCCCTTGTCCTTTTAGGTGGAAGTGGTCATGGGTTTGGAAGGTGCTGTCTGAGGTTCTTTGGTGAATTTCTGCAGTGCATCTTGTAGATGGTACACACTGCTGCTCTTGGAGCTGACAATACTGACCTCTAGCAACCATAACCATCTTCCTACATGCCAGGTATGACTCCAAAACTCCAGTGATGCCCAATGATTGCAGCTTTGCTCCTTAAAGCCACACTTGATCGAATGTAGCCTTGATACCAAGGGCTGTCATGCTCACCTCGCCTCTTGGAATTCAGCTCTTTTGTTCATGTGTGAACCAGGGCTGGCAGAACCTAAACTGGGCATTGCTGAGCAGGTTATTGCTGAGCAGGTGCTGCTTGATAGGGCTGTCACTGACACCTTCCATCACTTTACTGAGGATCGAGAGGAGACTGATGGGGCAGTAATTGGCCAGGTTGGATTTGTCCTGCTTTTTGTGTGCAGGACATACTTGGGCAATTTTCCACATTGCCGGGTAGATACCATGCTGTAACTGTACTGGAACAGATTGGCTAGGGGGAGCGGCATGTTCTGGAGCACAAGTCTTCAATAATATTGCCAAAATGTTGTCAGGGTCCGTGGTCTTTGCAGTTTCCAGTGTCCAAGAACATTTCTTGAGATCAGGTGGGATGAATCGAATTGGCTGAAGACTGGTATCTGTAACACTGGGGACCACTGGAAGAAGCCGAGATGGATTCTCCACTCGGCACTTCTGGCTGAGGATTGCTGCGAAAGCTTCAGCCCTGATGTACTGGGCTCCTCCATCATTGATGGTGGGGATATTTGTGGAGACTCCTCCTCCAGTGAGATGTTTAATTGTCCACCACCGTTCACGACTGGATGTGGCAGGACTACAGAGTTTAGATCTGATCCGTTGGTATGGGATCGCTTAACTCTGCCTACCACTTGCTGCTTTCACTGTTTGGTGTGCAAGTAGTCCTGTTTGGTGGCTTCACCAGGTTGACACCGCATCTTCAGTTATGCATGGTGCTGCTCCTGGCATGCCCTCCTGCACTGTCCATTGAACCAAGGTTGATGCCCTGGCTTGATGGTAATGGTTGATTGAGAGTAGGAGGTCATTTTACCAAAACATATCCATTCCTGAGTGGTCTTGATCCAGTCAGTAGATGTGGAGATGTTTCCTGCCATGGGAGAATCTAGAACTGGGTGTTCTGGAGCTGGGAGTTTCTAGCCCAGAAGTAGGGAAGTTTAGCACTATGTTACAAGACATCACCCAGCTACTCTACATAATCCTTAATGTCTGAAAGCTCTGGTCAAAATGCCCTGCAATCTTCAAATGCAAGTGAAAGAAACTTGACATTGTGTAGCCTCTATCTATAATTTAATCATTGGAGTCCAGTATTTTTCAAGTAAAGCTACATGCTGCCCCTCTAATCTAACCTTCCAAAGTGCTAGAGAAATTCACCCTCAGTTAGAGATAGTTGACCCAACACAGTACGTGTAACAGACTGAAATACTGCCGTACATTGACATAAATCTGTAAAATTCCCACAATTGTGGAAGCAGGCCATTTGGCCCATCAAGTCCACATTGACCCCTCCAACGAACATTGCACCCAGGCCCATCCCTTTACCCTGCATTTCCCACTTAGCTTGCACATCCCTGGACACTATGGGGCAATTTCCCATGGCCAATCCACCTGATGTGCACATCTTTAGGCTGTGGGAAGTAACCAGAACACCCCAAAGAAACCCGCACAGACATGGGGAGAATGTGCAAACTCCACACAGACAGTGACTCAAGGGTGGAATCAAACCCGGGTTCCTGGCACTGTGAGGCAGCAGTGCTAACCACTGAGCCACTGTGGCGCCCTAAGATAGTGAAAGGGCATTAAAAAGTCAAATAGATTTTGTTTTTCTCTTCACACTGTTACATTGAATTTAAAACCAAGGAAATGGTGTTTGATTTGTACTTCATGGTGGTTGAGCCACAGTTAGAGCATTGCATGCCATTCTGAAAATGTGGGGCTTTTTCTTGCTGGAACAGAAAGGTTAAGAAATTATAATAAGTCTCTCATAATTCAGAACAGTTTTGTGTTGGTGCCAAATCTTTTCCATCAGTTGGTGCATTGGGCATGAGGGGTTTAGTCACAGTAAAAGAAAAGCAAAGGTCTAACTTAAAAGATTCAAATAACTGCAGAGAGTTATAGAGTCATACTGCATAGAAGCAGACTCTTCAGTTCAACTCTTTTGTGCCAACCAGATATCCCAATTCGGCCTAGCCCCATTTGACAGCATTTGGCCCATGCCCTTCCAAACCCTTCCTGTTCACATACCCGTCCAGATGCCTTTTAAATATTGTAATAGTACCGGCCTCCAATAATTCCTCTTGCAGCTTATTTCACACACACCACCCTCTGTGTGAAAAAGTTACCCTTCAAGCCCTGTTTAAATGTTTCTCCTCTCACCTCTACCCTTTAGTTTCTTGCTACTCTGGGGAAAAGACCTAACCTATCACCCTATCCATGCCCCTCATGATTTTATAAACTTCTATAAGGTCACCCCTCAGCCTCCAACACTCCATGGACTAAAACCCCACCTTATTCAGCCTCTCCCTATCACGTGTATTATAAAAGTTTAGTAGGCATGAGCAATAAGTAACTAGGAAGGTGGATTGGAATGTTGGCCTTTACTGCAGATGGGAAGATAAAGGCAGATGGAAAATAAGAGTGGGAATGTCTTGCTGAAGGTGTGCTGGACATTGGTTGGACTGCCCTGAAAGAACTGTATGCAATTTAAGCTTCTTTATTTAGTTGGTGAGGGGTACTTGAGTTGGTGGTGGTCAAGAGATTCATTTGGCTAATTCCTGGGATGAAGGGTTTGCCTTGTGAGACAAGGTTGAGCAAGTTGGCCCAATAATCATTGGGCTTTCAAAGAATGAGAGGTGGTCTTATTAAAACATATGACATTCCAGAGGTCCTGAACAGACTAGATGCCAAGTGGGTGGAACCAGGGGTGGAGAGCTCAGTTTCAAAATAAGGAAATTCCTTTTCCTCCATGGGGCCATTAATCTTTGAAGTTCCCACTCTAAAGTTGGGCTTTTAAGTCTATTCAAGGCTGAGTTAGGTATTTTACGATTGACAAGGAAGCCTTTGAGTGGCAAGGTGAAGTTCAAGCACCATATACATCAGCCATGATCTTACTCAATGGTAGAGCAGACTCAATAGGCCGAATAGCCTCTTTTTTAATGTTGGTGAAGTCTCTTTTGTGTGCAGCTCTGGTATAGGAAGGATATTATTATACTGGAGAGGGTTCAGAAAAGATTTGCTGAGAAGTTGCTGGGACTGGAGGGTTCGAGTTATGGAGAAAGGCTGGAAAGACTGAGGTTTTTTTCGCTGGAGGGTAGATGGTTGAGAGATGATCTTATTGAAGTTTATAAAATCATGAGGGGCATAGATAAGGTGAATGTCAAGGGTCTTTTCCTTGGGGCGAGGGAGTTCAAAACTAGGGGGCATACTTTTAAGGTGAGAGGAGAGAGATTTAAAAAGGACATGAGGTGCAACTCTTTTACACAGAGAGTGGTTCACGTGTGAAATGAAGTTCAGAAAAAGTGATGGATGAGGGTGCAATTGCAACATTTAAGAGACATTTGGATAAGTAGATGAATAGGAAATGTTTGGAGGGATTTCGGTCAAGTGCAGGCAGATGGGACTAGTTTAGTTTGGGAACATGGTCGACATGAACTGCTTGGATTGAAGGGTCTGTTTCTATGCTGTATGACTCTATAACTCTTAAACTCCCACAAACGCGTCCATCAGATATGTACTATTCAAATATATAGAACAATACATAGGGAGACAATATCCAATATACAATCCAGTAGAAAAGATCTTTTGTAGTGCATTGGCTGTGACCCTACCTCTGAGCTTAGGCACCTCGGTTCAAGTCTCACCCACTTGAAAGGTGCAAAATAATGTCTCTGAACGTATTGATTACAAAATATTTACAACCTTGTGTTTGTAACAAGAAGAGAAAGTTATTATGAAGAAATTTGAATTCCACTTACTGTTGTGCAATGGTTTGAAATTTGGAATCCAGACGACAGGAGCCTTAGCTTCAGGGCTTGGGCAGAGCAGAGTCATGTTAAAGATCTGTGCAGCAGCGAAAAACTGGAAGGTGAGATTGCAGCTTCTGCCTTGCATCTCCGATGACCTTGGGGTGCAGGTTTTTGGAAATTCAGGCCTACAAGACGCAAAACAAGGTTAGGAGTGAGTTGGTGGACGGGCCGCGCGTGGCTCGTTTTCCTGCAGCAAGTGTGATCCAAGACCATGCAATAATACTGAAGGATTCTGTGGATGACCAAACAAGGAACAAGAGTAGGCCACTCGGCCCTTCAAGCCTGCTTTCCCATTCGGTAAGATCACGGCTGATCTGATTTCAACCCTCACTCTACATTCCTGTATATCCCTGAAAACCTTTCATCCCTTTGGGAAACAAGAATCTGCCTTAAACATATTTAATTATTCATCCTCCACTGCCTTTTGAGGAAGGGAATTCCAAATGCTGTCAGGCCTGAAAGAAAAAGAATCCTCATCTCATGTTTTCAGGTGGGCCTTATTTTTAAACAGTGCGCCTCTAGTTCGGGAATTCTCCAGCATGATGGAACATTCTTTCAACATCCTACTGGTCAAGTCCCCTCAGGACCTTGTATGTTTCAATTAAATCACTTCTGACTCTTCTAAATTCCTGAGGTCTAGTCTTTTATTATAAGGTAATCCACTCATTCCAGTATTAAATAAAAAACTAAAAGAACTGCGGATGCTGTAAATCAAATCTGAGGAAAGGACACTCGCCCCCAGATGTCAACTCTGGTTTCTCTCCATAGATGCTGCCAGACCTGCTGAGCTTTTCCAGCAACTTCTGTTTATCTTCTCTGAACACAAATGCGCACAAACACACACACACACACACACACACACACACATACACATGCACACACAAACATGCACACACACAGACACGTACACACACACACAAAGATAGATACACACACGGACATACACAGTTGCTTTCGCAAAGAGCTTTAAAGCATGTGACTACATTAAAGGCACTATATAAATGCACATTGTTGGTGTTTTAATGTCGATCCTGTCCATGCTAATTTGGCAAGCCCACTGACCAGGCTTTGTACAATGTGTAAATGACGATATTTGGACTTCAGCCAAAGCTTGTGCTATGCAGGTTAAATGATCTTTAGGTTTTGAACATTTTGCTGTTTGTCAGGGGAGGAAGTGGCTTCAGTGTTTTTGAGCCACTGAATACACAAGTGAGGGTTTAAATTTATTTTTGGTCTTGTGAATTGTAAAACAGTCTAGCACCACAAGGCATCCATCTGGTGTTTTGTGTCCAAGTGAATGGAGCTCAGGTAGCGTTTTCTCATATTTACACTTGAAGGTAAGTCTGACAGGCCTCTCAAAGCTGTTTTATTCATGAGTGAGCAGTGTGTCAGTTTTAGAACCTCTCACAATTCATTCACAATGAATCATGGAATCTCAAAGCTATAGGAATAATGCTAGCAAAGAAGGAGGCCTTTTGTGCCATCATGTCGTTGCTATCTTTCTGCAACAGCAGCCGCACGTGGTCTCTCATTCCAGAAAATGGAAAATACTGCGGATGCTGGAAGTTTGAAGCAAGCACAGAGAATGCTGGAGATACTCAGCGGATCTGGCCACACCTGTGGAGAGAGAGAAAGCAGAGTTAACATTCTGAGTCTGATATGATGCCTCTTCAGAACTCTAGATGTTAACTTTCTTTCCAGAAATGCTGCCAGACCTGATGAGTTTCTCCAGTACTGGTTTCTCTCCCACGTTCTCCAGCACCTCAGCAGATATTATCTCCTCAGATAATGAACCAACCATCTCTTAAATAATAAAGAGTGAAGCTGGATGAACACAGCAGGCTATTCATCCAGCTTCACACTTTATTATCTTGGATTCTCCAGCATTTGCAGTTCCCATTATCTCTGATACAATTTTAACCATCTCTTAAATGCCCTGATTGAATTTACCATCATTGCTATGAGCCTCAGGCAAAATGTTTCTGATTCTTAC